>NC_091092.1:84986438-86236438 GCF_032405125.1 Capricornis sumatraensis
ACTTGTAGACACGCAGTCCATACTTTTGGGCACAGGCGTACACACAGCCCTCCTCACCCAAAGCCATGTAACAGAGGGACACATAACACGAAGATTACCTGTGCAACACTGAGACACAACCCTCAGAGGCACACGCAAGTGTGACAGGCACATACAACAGAACTGGGTACATGTTCAACACTCACATACATACACATGCAATATTCCTAGGCATATGCACACCAAACGGAAAGACCCACCCTACATCCAGAGGTACACACACTTCTAGGTATTCACAGAAGCACTGAGACCCACAACAGAGACACACCACCCTCCTGGACACAATGTATCTAGGGATACACATACATACAAAACGTGCCTTGCCATACATACAAACAGGCATGTACACAACCAGGGACACCCACAACCTCTTAAGTACATGAACAACACTCTGGGGTGTGTATGTGCACGCACACACACATTTAGGTGTGGGGATACCTCAAGTCTCCCCCAACCCTGGGCAGGGTAGAGGGAACTGAGTTAGCTGACCCCAGCCTCACCACACATGGATGCACGCGCAGGGTTGTGCCCTCCCTCCACCGTGTAGACGGGCGACAGGGTAGAGAGCAGCATTCCCGGAGGGGCTGCTGGGGTGGTGGTGGTTCTCAGTTCCCGACACAGGCACAGGAAGCCCGCAAGGTCAGGGTGACCGACTGACCTTCAGGCTTCACCCTCCCTGCACTGCCCCCCACCTTCCTCATTTCCCAAATGAGTGGCGTCACGATGGGGTGCTGAGAAGCACGAGTCGTTATCTTGTTGCCAGGATGCTTTAGATAGTGTTCCAGGCAAACCAGGCAGAAATGGCAGGTGATGTAACACAGGCGCACACCCAGCTTTCAGAGGTGACCGCAAACCCTTAATTCCATGTGCAACCCAGACCTGCTTCACAGAGGCAGATACAACTCGAGAAGCAACACAAACATAGTGGGCTATCCAAAGCATTCAGCTACACACCGCACACACAGCACACACATACCGCACACCACACAGAGGAGCACATGCCACCTAAAACCACACACACAACCCTCAGAAGCAGACACAACAGGATGCTTTGTATAAGCGCACATGCACACTCCCCCCTGAAGTCTTTAGGCCCCTTTTATAAACCTTGTTTTCTCTGGACCTGAGCCTGAACACAACACTGTGTGTATGTGTGTGCCCACACATGCTGTGCCTGTAGGGATCTCTGAACACTGGGATCCCCGAGCCAGCCCTAGGTTTGAATCTTGGCCTCTCCTCTTCCTAAGGCCATGTTTAACCCCAAGCAGGTCACTAAACCCCCTCCAGGCCTCAGTTTCCTGATCTGTACGTAGGGCACAATCAGGCCCAAGCACTCGGTGTGTGGGAGGACTGTCAGGTGTCTGCACAACCAGCTGAACCCCACACCCCCCACACCCATCTCACCAGGTGGCTACACCAGCTGGACTACCCGTCCAGGAAACCCCACTGGTTTTGAGATCTGCACAATAACCCGTATCCACACAACCCTTCACATGTAGACAGTGGGCAAAACTCTGTGCTGACTCAGGTTTCAGACTAACAGCTGGCGTCAGAAGCAGGGTTAGCGAGGGGCTGCAGCAGGACTTCCCCTGCCCTCACTTCTCCCTTTGCCCCACGACCAACTTACTCAGCCCCCGTCTCATCACTCTCACTCCCCACTTTCACAATCAGCTTCTCCAAATTCCTGGTTTATGTCTCTTCCCCCTTATCTAGTCCCCCTACCACCACCTCCCCCCTAACCCAAAGAGTCATTTCTTCACTCTCATTCCTGGGCAGATCACTCGACCCCTTTGTCTGTTTTCTCATCGGGATAATGAGAACATGAACAGTCTCTAACTCACAGATTTTGTGAGGAAACACAACAGCTATTTCAGACAAAACATTTAGCACTGGCATGCTAAAGCCTGTGCTGGCTTTAGTATTTGGCACACAGGAAGCCTCCATCCTCAAAAAGTGTCGAGCACTATTATTATTATTGGTTTTAACACCCCTAGGTTAGCCATTATTAATTGACAAGGAGGTAATCGGGATTGATGACAGATAGAGTAGCTACAAAGATTTCAGAGCAGTGTTTGATGTGTAGTAATAGTAAGAACTCCCTAGTGCTGGCAGTAGTTTCTGTTGTGGTGGTATTGGTGATGGTGATGGTTGTGCTAACCTTGCTGACTTAATCAAGCTTAATTAGCAAGGAGGTAACAGAGATCTGATGACAGAATTACACAAAGGCTTCAGGGCACAGTATATAGTAAGTGCTCCGGAAGAGGCTGCTATCATCATTATCATTGGCCTGTCCTCCCTGGACTAACCAAGGATGTTAATTGGCCCTCAGAGCCCTTTCCCAGGACCCCAGGGAAGATCCAGGCAGCATCTGGAAGCTGTTGGACAGATTGTCTCACCCCACCCCCCACCAGGGGCATGGGAAGGTTGGTGGGGAAGGGGGGAGGGCAGGATGGGAGGGGATCTGTTTTCTACTGACTCACTGGCCTCTTTCACCACCTTTCAGCTCCCCCCACCCCAATGCTCATTCATTCACTGGCAGCTTCCCTGCTTGCCAGGACTGTGCTCTGCCTGGGTTAAGATCCTGGCACTAGTTAGCCTAGGTTCAAATACCAGCCATGCCCTGTGGTCCTGGGAAAGTTCTTCAGTTCCTCTGTGCCTCCTCTGGGAAATGGGAATAATATCAATAACCATCCCAGAGGCTTATCATGAGCTTGAAGTGAGTTGTGTTAGTTGTTCAGTTGTGTCTGATTCTTTGCGACCCCATGGACTGTAGCCCGCCAGGCTCCTCTGTCCATGGGATTCTCCAGGCAAGAATACTGGAGTGGGTTGCCATTTCCTTTTCCATGAAGTGAGCTGGTGCTATATAAATGCTGTTTGCCTGTTTTTGTTTTTGTTTTTTTCTGAGAGGGGTTAAGATCCAGGCTTTGGCTCTACGACCTGAGTTCAAATCCCAGTTTTGCCACTTATTAACTGTGAGCTTGGATAAATCATGTAACCGCCTGTGCCTCAGTTTCCCCACTGTATTCTTCCTCCATTCATCTGCCCTATCTCCCTCCACTGTTTCTACTTGTTTGCTCTCTGCCTCCCCCCCACAGTAGTTGCATACCAAAGTGTTTATTGAAGGAAGGAACCATTTGGGCTTCACCCATGAGGGGTTTTGGAGGATGTGGGTGATCAGATTCTGGAGACTTTAGAGAACTGCATTGGGCGGAATCCTGCCTGTAACCCTCGGCTGAGACCGCCTGGAGGGATGGTGCCTGACGTGGAGACGGGGGAGGGGGTGGTCAGGGCGAGGCTCTGGGGGAGGGAGAGGAGAAGGATGCATCTCCTTTTCGGCAGCCCAGGGCCCGCCCCTTGGCCTCCACGGATGGTGGGCGGATGAGTAATGCATCCAGGAAGCCTGGAGGCCTGTGGTTTCCTACCGCTGCTGCTACCCCGCCCTCGCGTGGATATTTATCCTCCGCAGCTCAGGCCCTGCCGCCATCGCCGCAGACCCAGCGCCCAGAGAGGCTACACCAGAGGTAGGCAGGGGCTTGGGCGGCCCGCAGGGCCCGGAACTGGGCTGGAGCTTTCCTGCCTGATACTCGGCTGCTCATCCTGGCCGGCGGGTACCAGGACCCTGGGCTGGAGCAGGAGAAAAGGGTGGGGACGGGGGAGGGGGGCTGGAATCGCTCTTTCAATCCCAACACTCCCAACTCCTTTGAACCCTTGACATCCATCCCCAGCTCCCCGAAAGCCTCGAGCCCCTAAAGTCACAGCTGCCTCCCAAGCTGCCAACTCCCGTAAATTCCCTCTTTGTCCCCCAGCAAGCCAAACCCCCGAAGCTCCCTCAGCCCCCACAATCCCCAGCCTCCCAAATTCCCAACTCCCTAAACTCAAAGCTTTCTCTGCACCCTAATTCCTCAGGCATCCCACCCCCTTAAGCCCTCAAACTCTGTCAACTCCTTAATACCCCAAGCTCCTCCAAATTCCTCAACTTCCTTCAACTGCCCCACCTCCCCTACCACTCAATATGCACAACCCCCAAACTCCCAACCTCCCCGCAAACTCCTCCAGCTCCCCTAACCCCAAATTCTTCAGCCCCAACTCCTCAACCCTCCCACTTCTTTAACACCCCAAAATTCTCCAACTCCCCCAGCCCCCTAAACACTGCAGCCCCATAACTCACCCACTTACCTAGTGCTCAAAGTTTAAATTGCTCAAATTCCACGACTCCTAAACTCTCCTAACTCCCTATCCCCCTAAACTCTCCTGGGTTCTCAAATCCCTAAGCCCCTTAAAATCCCCACTGTGTGTGTGTGGAGGGGTGTGGTGTAGAGTGGGGTGGGAGGCCTGCTCAGGTATGTGGATCCGCTGGGCTGGGGCCCTCTGACCCCTCCTCCCCACCCCCACAGAACCCACCATGGCCCTCTTTGCACCCATGGCCTCTGGCATCCTGTTGCTGCTGTGGCTCACGGCCCCCAGCCGAGCCTGTACCTGCGTCCCACCCCACCCACAGACGGCCTTCTGCAACTCCGAAGTCGGTGAGTGTGCCCACCTTGCCCACACACCCCCAGCTTTGGTTTCCCTCTCAGTCCAGTGGGGTGCACGAGGGTGCCCACCTCTAGAACAATTCCACTCAGCACACTGACTCTGCTTTAGCTGCTCTGCATCCTCATGCTTTCTTGATTACTCAAGGCCCGGACCGACCTCAGAGCCCTTGTACTGGCTGCTGCTTCTGCCCGGTATACCCATGCCCCCAGGTATCCACATAAGTGGCTGCCTTAAATGTCACCTTCTCAGGATGACCTTCCCTGACCACCCTATTCAAAACTTGAACCCCTGTCCCCTAGTACTCCTGATCCCCCTCACCCAGCTCTGAAGTTCCCTATCACACTTACTACCTTCTAACTTCCCATATACTTATTTCACGGGTGTTTAGTCTCTCTTCTCCTAGCTAGACTGTGAGCTCCACAAAGGGAGAGATTTCTGTGTTTTGTTCCCTGCTGTGTCCCTGACACCCAGAACAGTGCCTGGCACAGAGCAGGTGCTCTAAAATATTTGTTGTGTGAACGAACACAGGATGAATATAGGACAAAGGGTTGAAGCAGTGCTTGGCCAAGAATAGCCATTCAACATACACATGAAGCAACTAACAGATATATAAATCTCTAGGGTGCTGTCTGGCATCCAGCAATCCCTATTTAAGTATGTGCTTTGCTAGTATTATTGTGATTATTTGTATTGGCCCCTTGCAGTCCCTTTGACTTTTTTTAATTTTCCCTCTTCTTTCGCAGTCATCAGGGCCAAGTTCGTGGGGACCGCAGAAGTCAATGAGACTGCCTTATACCAGCGTTATGAGATCAAGATGACTAAGGTAACCCTTCAGTTCTTGCCCCAGCAGTTCCTAACATCTTCCTCCCCATCAGAATAAAAGCCTCTGGCCACCAGTTTGGCGGGGAAGTTAGCTGTGATCTCAGGATGCTATCTGACTTCAGGGAAGAATGTGGAGTGGGAGGACTGTGTCAGTAAAAGACTCTTCCCCTCATCCACTGACAGATGTTCAAAGGGTTCAGTGCCTTGAGGGATGCCCCAGACATCCGATTCATCTACACCCCTGCCATGGAGAGCGTCTGCGGATACTTCCACAGGTCCCAGAATCGCAGTGAGGAGTTTCTCATAGCTGGTGAGGTCCCACCCTATCGCCCTGTGCCACGCCAACCCTCCGCTGCTGCCTGGCAACTGCGCAAGTGCAAGGGAAGGGAGGCTCTAAAAGAATGGTCCCTGTTGAAATGAGGAATGCCCCAATTTGAGCCTGTCAGAAGGCTGGGGCTTTGCTCAGCGGGTGTCGGTGGTCCTGGGACACCAATCTGGTGCTACTCTGTCCCTGGCTCAGCCAATCAGAAGCTGCCTGTTGACACCCCCCCCCCCCAGGACAATTGTCGAATGGGCACCTGCACATCACCACCTGCAGTTTTGTGGCTCCCTGGAACAGCATGAGTTCTGCTCAGCGCCGGGGATTCACCAAGACCTACGCTGCTGGTTGTGAGGAATGCACAGTGAGTGCCTGGAACCTGCCCACCTCCTGGAGAGCAGTCCTTGGGCTTGTCCCCAAACCATGGCTTGTTTCTTGCTCCCTCTAGCTATTCCTTGTCCCCATGGCTGCTCCCCAAACCCTAGGGATATTCCTGATCTCTCTTGCTGTTCCCTCAAATCCGAGACTGTTCCTCTGGACATTCTGCTTGTTCCTTTGCCCTGTGTCTGATACCTGGGGATTCACAGTTCCCTAGACTATCTGCCTGCTTTCTGTCCCTCTCACTCCCCCTTGTGACTGCTCTGCCACTCTGAGGGTTCCAGGATTGCTCCCTGATGGCCCTGGAAGTCCTCTGACCCCAGTGACGGTCTCTGAGCCCCCTGTTTCCTTCTTAGGCTTAAGTTTCCTGCCTGCCAGCTATTCCCCATCCAGTGGGACGGGTCCCCCCAGGTGACCTGCCTGACTGCTCCCCTACCACCATTCCAGGAAACTGATCTTTGACATGGATTGCTGTCATCTCACCAAGCCCTGACTGTTCCCCACAATGGGAGGGACTGTTTTTGAGTCTGTACCCACATCGGGTGACACCAGGTCTCCCTAGCAGCTCTGTGTTAACAGCTGAGGAGTGGAAAGTTCTCTGGAGGGGCAGGAGGAGAAGCCCTCAGAGCTGTTCCGCCTTCCCCCCCTCCAGGTGTTTCCCTGCTCATCTATCCCCTGCAAACTGCAGAGCGACACTCATTGCTTGTGGACAGACCAGCTGCTCACAGGCTCTGACAAGGGGTTCCAGAGCCGCCACCTGGCCTGCCTGCCCCGGGAGCCAGGGATGTGCACCTGGCAGTCCCTGCGGCCCCGGGGGGCCTGAACCCTGCGCAGCAGAAGCCGAGCTTGCACAGTGTTCACCTGTTTCCACTCCCACCTTTCTTCAAGAGGATGAAATAAAGAACTACCACCCAGCAGGCAGTCTCCCTGTGTAGTGTCTGGGGACAAACCCACGTCACTTGACCTGGTGGGGGTACCCTGGGACCAGTGCTGAGGAGTGAGGGGTGTCCACTGCTTTTTATATTTTATATACAGTTTGAGGTATTGATAATTATTCTCTACATTGGCATTAGCACTGCTGTCATGTAGCCTGCCTTACCAACCATAACTTACTGGATTATCTCTCTACTCAACACTCTAAAGCATTTTACCAGACTAATTTGTAGTTCCTACTGCATTGAGCTTTCTAGTTCAGAAATTATCCTACTGCTGCCACATGGCAGGGGCTTCCCAGGTGACGCTAGTGGTAGAGAACCTGCCTGCTAATGCAGATGTAAGAGATGCAGGTTCAATCCCTGGGTCGGGAAGATCGCCTGGAAGAGGAAATGGCAACCCACTCCAGTATTCTTGCTGGAGAATCCCATGGACAGAGGAGCCCGGCGGGCTACAGTCTATAGGGTCGTGGAGTCGGGCACGACTGAAGTGACTTAGCACACATGCGTGCATACCAAATGGCAACCTCACTGGCAAATTCCCCTATTCACAAATCCCTCCAGTGGACCAGCTCATTGACAAATGCCCTATCAATCATTTGTATACAGCTCTCCTCGCTTCAGGTGCTGTCCTGATGTCATCCAGGGAGGACGTTTTACCCCATCCAAGCCTGTGGGTGTCACTGTTGCAACCTTAGGTTTTGTACTGTGAGTCTGACTTGAGTGAACAGGGAGACTTCCAGTAGGCCCAGAGGTCCCCCCCAATCCCCGTCAACATAACTCAGCCAGGGCCTCTGGAAGAAAGGGCAGCCCTGCCTCCCACCCACGGCCTATGGGAGATTCCTTGGAAGTGTTCATTTGGGGACAAGGAGGGAGGGGGAGAAGGCGTGATCTGAAAATCCCCAAGTTCTGCCCTTCTTCCCTCCCCCCTATTTCTGCTCCCCTCACTCTTTTGATCAACTGAAGCAGTGACGTGCAGCTAGGGTCCAAAATCAGGACCAACCAGGTGCGTTAGCTCACCCGCACCCCCACCTTCCCCTACACAGCTGTCCATTCACCAAAACTCAGGCCTCTAGACTCAAGCCTCACCTTTCTGGCTCATCTTCCTCGCAAAAACCTGAGTGAGAGGCCTTCCAAACACTCCCTTCCTCATGACTTCTTGCTTACACAGCTTGACCCAGGCCCTTCTCAGTCCCTAGAACCTGCCCCTTACACTCCAAAGATCCAACTGAAGTGAGGCCCCTGGGAACTGGGCTTTCAGATTGGTGCAAACATTCAGTAGAACACTCAAGTGTCCTGTTGACCAGAATCTGCTTTACATAGATCTTTGTCAAAGGAAGGGCTTCCCAGGTGGCCCAGTGGTAAAGAATCTGCCTGCAATGCAGGAGACCCAGGTTCAATTCCTGAGTCATGAAGATCCCCTGGAGGAGGAAATGGCAACTCACTCCAGTATTCTTGCCTGGAGAATCCCATGGACAGAGGACCCTGGCAGGCTATAGTCCATGGGGTCGCAAAGTTGGACACAACTAAATGACTAACACTTTTACTTTGTTGAAGGAAAAGACTTCCAAATTCCCTCCCATCAGACTACCTACTGGTGCTACCAGTAAGAACCCAGGTCTCCTCCAGGACATTCTGGGTCATCTAGTATGGCCCCCTGGATCCTCTTGGTCCATGTCCTTTTGTACTCCTGGAAGGTTCTGCCAGGTCTCAAGGTATGTCCCAGGGATGGATGTGCAGATATTTCCAGCAACAATTTTTGTCTTAATATTTACATGTTGGTTATGCCCTGGGAGGATTGAACCCTGTCCACCACAAAGGCCAAATGGCAGCCTCTGCTGATGGTTACAAAGAAAGGACCTGACAGTTCACTAAACCCTAGTACCAGCTCCCTGCACTCTTACACTGTTTCCTGACCCCAGGGCCTGTTCTCTGCATGTATGCATGTGTGTTCAGTCATGTCCAACTCTTTGCAACCCCACGGACTATCACCTGCCAGGCTCCTCTGTCCATGGGATTCTCCAGGCAAGAATACTGCAGTGGGTAGCCATGTCCTTCTTCCAGGATCTTCCCGACCCAGGGATCAAACCCACCTCTCCTGCATTGGCAGGCAGATTCTTTACCGAGACACCTGGGAAGTGCCCTGAGCTCTCCATTAGTTTACCCCTGGGAAGAAGGTGAAGTGGAAAGTGGCAGTAGAAGGATGGAGCCTATTGTGGAAATGGTTCTCCTGCCAACCTGCCCACCTACAGGTAGTGCCCTGGATCAGGACTCAATACTTTATGGGATAACCACCAGGCCCTACTGCAGCCCTTTTCACAGAGTCTCAGCATACAAGATCACCTCCCCCAGACCCCAGCAGGAGCTCCAGGCAAGATACATGTAGTCCTGGGGTCATTACACCCCATCATTCTTCTGGAAAATCAACTAAAGGACTTCTCTGGTGGTCCAGTGGTTAAGACTCCACACTCCCCATGCAGGGGTCACAGGTTCGATCTCTGGTTGGGGAACTCAGAACCCGCATGCTGCACTGCACCGCCGCCCCCCCCCAAAAAAAAATAAAAAGAAAATCCACTAAAGTGAGTAAACTGAGTTGCCCTTCACCCCTAGCATTCCACATGTCTGTGTGTGAACCTCTGATTGGAAGAGACTCATGGCTGAGAAGAAGCAAGTCAGGGCGGGTGGCAGTCTGGAGAGGTGTGCAGCATGGGGTCCAGCTCCACGGGTAGCCTGGGGGCTGGCCCTTCTCACCCAAGCCTCAGTTGTTGTTGTTCAATCGCCCAGTTGTGTCCGACTCTGCAACCCCATGGACTGCAGCATCTGTCCCTCACCATCTCCGGAAATTTGCCCAAGATCATGTCCATTGCGTCGATGATATCATCCAGCCATCTCATCCTCTGACACCCTCTTCTCCTGCCCTCAACCTTTCCCAGGATCTCCCTGAAAGATGGGCCTTGCAGTCCCTACCCAGAATCCTTCTGAAGTCTGTGCTAGCGTTAGAGGATGATTAATGAGTGCATTCACCCACTGGGTATTTTGGGGGTGTCAAAACACATGAAACTCTCATAACAATAACTTCCTGTATAATGTTACAGTAATTTAAATTTCTAGACCGGTAGACTTCACTTTCACCTTTCACTTTCTTGCATTGGAGAAGGAAATGGCAACCCACTCCAGTGTTCTTGCCTGGAGAATCCCAGAGACAGTGGGCCCCCGTCTATAGGGTTGCACAGAGTCGGACACGACTGAAGTGACCTAGCAGCAGCAGCAGCAGTGTAGTCTAGTGATTAAGAACCTAAACACTCAAGCCAGGTCATTTGCATTCAAATCCTGCCCGTTACATGTACTAGCTCTGTGACCTTGGGGAAATAACATTACCTCTTTATACCTCAGTTTCCACCTCTGTAAGATTGGTATAAAATGAATGCCTAACTCATAGGCATGTAACTTTACGTGTAAAGTGCCTGGAACAGTGCTAGGTACATAGCACTTGTAAGTATTAATTAGGAATAGTATGATAAATGTAATTTACTGTTTAATAGTGATTATCTGTATCACTAATGATTATTTACAATATTGAAAATCATGTTTAATGTTGGGAATGATAATTTACAATATTAGAAATAATGTATATTATCAGTAGTAATAATTGAATGCACCCTGGAAACCTTAGTTTAACTCATCATCCTGATAATCTTCCCCAGAGATGTAACAAATATTTAATATGCTCATGTGTTATTTTTTCTTATTATATGAGACTTTTACACTGCTTCCCAGTGTCCAAATCACACTTACAAATACTGACATTCTCAAAGACTTCTGAGGACAAGCCCTCCCCTCAGTGATAACATTGCCCACTATGAAGTCCTCATTGTGGACAAATCATCACATTTATAAATCTCTATTGCTGCCAAAACTATAGGTGACAAGTCTCTAAGCCCTTGGCATATTTCTCCTTTGAAACGTCCCCTCTCTTCACTGCACAAATTCCCTTTTCCACAAATATCCCAGTAACAAATACCTCTGTTGAGCTACCTTCTTTATTCATAAACATCTGATTGATGTATCTCCATTGATGACCTCCAACTGACAAATCTCCCCATTCACAAATACCCAGGAGCAATCTATCATCCACTGATGGACTCTAGTGACAAATATCTCTCTTGATGATTACCCAATCCGTTGGCATATCTCCTATGACCACTTAGGTGACAAATCTCTCTATTCATGAATACCTTTCTATGACATAATTCTCATTGACAACTTCTATCAACAAATCTTCCCAAGAATACATTCTACTGGCATATCTCCCCATTCAGGCATGCCTATCAAAATGCTCTCATTGTCAAATCTTACCATTCAGAACCATTCGGAAATACTCACCATTGATATCTACCTCATTGCTAAACTCACCTGAAAAGTCTTTCTATTCATAAAGCCTCATCCATCCATATAGCCCCTACTGAGTGACCACCCTTCCCCACTGACACATTTCCCCATCCTTAGATATCTCTAGTTGGAAAATCTCCCTGCTGGAACAACTCTCAATATATTACCCTATATGTTGAAACATCTCTCCATACCCCCAATGACAGATGAAGAGGTAGAACAATTCTTCCCTTTTCATCAATACTGACTGACACTTAGGTCTCACTCTCCAGCCTGAGACACCTCCTAAGCCAGTAGTGATGAAATCTGAGACCAACCCTAGTTATAACATAGAGCGCCCACCAAAGGAAATGATTAGGGCACACATACTCTCTGGATGTAGAGGTGAAGGTGGAGCTTGAAAAAAGAGATTAGTTGAAAGTCTGCATAGGAAGTTGTTAGAATCCCAGATACTCCCCAAATACCAGTCCCCACTGGAATAGAAGGCTGAAGATATGAGTGCTTTAAAAAGCAAAATAGAGAGTTCATGTGGGCAGGAACGCCCAGGCCACACCTCTTTGTTGTTAACTATTTATCCACCACTGAGCCTGGGCCTCCTGCTGAATCTTTGTGAAGAGTTACAGCTCTGATGGGTGGAGGTGGGGCCACTGGTACCAGAGGGCAAGTCTCAGTGTCCTTTCCCCCATCACATCATGAGGGCCTCCTCTGACTCCAGGCCCCTGGAAAGCAGTAGTATTAATTAAATGTTCTTGAATCTTCTCCTGATTGAGGGTGAGCTGGGCCAGGAAAAGCTCATGCTTCAACTCCACTCACCCTCACTGTGTCTCCAGGTCCCTGCCATGAGTCCCAACTTCCTGCTGGTCCCTGCTTTGTTCCTGGCTCTGTCCCTGACCAGCCTCAGGCTGGCCCTCAGGTGCTACCAACCACACCCCCACACTATTTATTGTAACTCAGATGTGGGTAAGTCTGGGCAGACCTCAGGAAGGCCTCTAATGCAGGGACTCACAGTGAGGTTCCAGAAGAGTGGATAAAGCCCTGTGAGGTGGTTGAACCTAAACAACAGTTGTTCCGCAAACTTTTTTTTTCCCCAAGTCTTGGGACAGGGAAAATCTTGAATGTTTAAAACTCAAGGGATCCCCTGACACATTTCTCCCACCGTTTATCCCTGTGGCTTAATTCCTGGGTCTTCTTACTGAGACCATGAAGCATCATGAGTTCAAAACATCAAGGCACCCTGCTCACCCTCCTTCCCCATATCCGTCTCCTCACCAAAATACAGGCCCCTGACCTTGTTCTGGCTGAGGGAATAGGGTGGGTCTTTGAGGCCCCAAAACTAGGGACGTGATACTAAGACCCAACCCCTCATCCATTAAGTATTCTTCAGTCCCAGGGTCCCTCCCCCCCCCCCCCCCCACAGACAATCAATGTTCTAAAAAACCCAGAATCAATGTTTCTGGGTCATGAAAGTACTCAAATATAAAGAGCAATATGGTTATATCTATCTATCTACACACCACAGCAGTGGTAACATCCCTGGGGAGAAGTTTTCTTCTAGGAATTCCTTATCTCAGGCCAGCCTGCATGTCCCTACCCTGCATGGATACCTCATCTTCAGGCCTCTCTCTGTCCCAGCCCTAGAACAAAGTATCCCCTCCCTGGAGCATTTTCCACCAAGTACTCCTAATCCCAGCATGCTGTGCTCCTGATTTCGGCCATCCACAGAAAATTCTGTCCCCAACCCATGGTGTCCTGGATCTTTGGGACTGAGCACTTGGGGATCACAATCTGTCCCAGCCAAGGGACATCTGGTCACACTTTACTGACCATCAGGGAATGGCATTCACCCCATTTAGGCTCTCTGATGGATGAGAAAGTGCACTGAGTTGTGTAGTCTTGGAAGGGGCTCAGGGAGGAGTATATCAGGGAGGGGTCCTGATCATCTACAGATATGCCTGCAGGAATTCCAGCAGAGCTATTTAAAATCCTAAAAGGTGATGCTATTAAAGTGCTGCACTCAATATGTCAGCAAATTTGGAAAACCCAGCAGTGGCCACAGGACTGGAAAATGTCAATACTCATCACAATTCCCAAGAAGGGCAGTACTAAAGAATGTTTAAAACACCAGACAACTGTACTCATCTCCCATGCTAGTAAGGTTATGCTCAAAATCCTTCAAGCTAGGCTTCAGCATTATGTGAACTGAGAACTAACTTCCAGATGTTCAAGCTGCATTTAGGAAAGGCAGAGGAACCAGAGATCAAATTGCCAACATTTGGTGGAGCACAGAGAAAGCAAGGGGATTCCAGAAAAACATCTACCTGTTTCATTGACTACACTAAAGCCTTTGGCTGTGTGGATCATAACAATCTGTGGAAAACTCTTAAAGAGATGAGAATACAGGACCATCTTACCTGTCTTCTGAGAAACCTGTATGCAGGTCAAGAAGCAACAGTTAGAACCTTGAATGGAATAACTGATTGGTGCAGGATTGGGAAAGGAGTACAACAAGACTGTTTATTGTCACCCTGTTTATTTAACTTATATGCAGAGTATATCATGAGAAATGTTGGGCTGGATGAGTTACAAGCTGGAATCAACATTCTGGGACAAATACCAACAACCTCAGATATGCAGATGATACCACTCTAATGGCAGAAAGTGAAGAGGGACTAAAGAACCTCTTGACAAGGGTGAAGTAGGAGAGTGAAAAAGCCACCTTAAAACTCAATATTAAAAAACTAAGATCATGACATTTGGTCCCATCTTCATGGCAAATGGAAGGGGAAAAGGTGGAAGCAGTGACAGATTTCCTCTTCTTGGGCTCTAAAATCACTGTGGATGGTGACTGCAATCACGAAATTAGAAGAAGATTGCTTCTTGGCAGGAAAGTTATGACAAATTTAGACAATATGTTAAAAAGCAAAGACATTACTTTGCCGACAAAGGTCTGTATAGTCTAGGCTATGGTTTTTCCAGATGTGAGAGTACTGTACATAAAGAAGGCAGAGCACCAAAGAATTGATATTTTTGAACGGTAGTGCTGGAGAAGACTCTTGAGAGTCCCTGGGACAACAAGGACATCAAGCCAGTCAATCTTAAAGGAAATCAACCCTGAATATTCACTGGAAGGACTGATACTGAAGCTGAAGCTCCAATACTTTGGCCACCTGATGGGAAGAGCTGACTCATTGGAAAAGACTCTGATGCTGGGGAAGATTGAAGGCAGGAGAAGAGGGTGATAGAGGATGAGATGGTTGGATGGCATCACCAACTAAGTGGACATGAACTTGGGCAAACTCTGGGAAATGGTGAGGGACAGGGAAGCCTGGTGTGCTGCAGTCCATGGGGTCACGAAGAGTCAGACACGACTTGGCGACTGAGCAACAAAATGCCTGCAGACACAGATCCAGCTCCTCCCTGTTCTTTCTGTTCCTTGCTCTTGTTTGCTGGTCCCTTGTTCCTCTCCTGGTCCCCTGCTCCTGCTCCTTCTCCACGTTCTATCCTTTTCTTCACTCCTGCACCTTCTCCTCACGCTCTTCCTTCTTTCCTGATTCACACTCTTCCTTGTTTCACTGCTGTTTGCTATTTCCTTTCACAGGTCCCTGGTGTCTGGGCCTATCCTTCATCCTTGCGGCCCTTCTCTTCCAAACGCAGAAGCTATGTAGAGAAGCACATGGAGCAGTGTTCTGCCCAATCACCCCCAGGTGCCTCCCTGCCACCCCTGCAAAGTCACATACCTGAGTATCAACTTTGCACAATCCCTGTGGAGGGACCCTGAGTGCAATGATATGAAGGCATAAACTTTGCTGTCTTCCTTGGTGACCTGATATCTGCTATTGAATCTTCATGTACAATAGCCTCTGGCCTTGGACCCAGACTTCTACTCAGCCACAGTGGGCTGGGGATGCTTCACCTTCTTCAACATCATAAACCAATCTAAGCCCTTCAACCTCCAATCACCACCTCCTCAAGCCTCCGAAAGACTCCCAGCTCCTAACTGTGCTGGGGCTCTATCTGGTTCATGTTCTGTTTCTTGATCTGGATGCAGAAGAGAGGACTATGTTCACTGTGTGAAAATTCAGTGAGCTATATACTTATGATATGTTCCCTTTTATGAACTTGTTACACTTCAATGAAATTGGCCCCTCAAAAGAAAACCCTGCAAACTACAAAAATATACTGTGCAGCACAGAGAATATAGCCATATTTTATTATTACTATAAATGGAATATAATCAAGAAAAATTGTGAATCACTATGTTGTACACCTAAAACTAATATAATACTGTAAATAACTTATACTTCAATTAAAAAATAAGTTAAAAAAGAAAGGGAATAAATGAAGTCCCCCACCCTCTTAACATATCTTCCTTGCTTTTTCCTTCAATTGCTCCCTCACTCCTGCACTCTCTCTTTCACACAATCCCAAAGTCACTTACCCTGCTGATTCTGACCGTGAAGCACCCTCTCTTTCCTTATATCACAGGGACCATGAATCCTGGGCCCAGAGAAGGGACTGGATCCAGAGAGGCCTTGGGTTCAGACTCTGCCTGTCACATCATGAGCCCTCTACAAACATTTGCTGAGCCATAAATCACCTGGAGTGCAGGTAGCAAGGAAAGAGAAGTCCCTATTCCCATAGCAACCCACCCTCTAGGTCTGCATAACCAAGTTGACGTAAGTAGATCACCAGGCTAGGGAAGTTTGGGTGAAGAGAAGTCAAACTGTACCCCACACTTGACTGGTAAATATTTAGACACACTGAGCTAAGCATCCTAGAGGATTCCTGGTGGTCTGCAAACTGGATGGGAGTAGATAAGGTAGCGGGGCCAGAGTTCTGATGTGTCTGCCATCTCAGCTTCCAAGTGTGGGGTTGGGCAAGCCTGTTCCCACAAATCCAGGGCCACCTTTTACCCCTCCATGTTGTACAATGTTGTTGAGAAAAGAGGAAATAGGGGAGGCAAGCTGGCTGACAAAATGTCTAATGCTTCTGCCATCACCTGCCACCATTACCCACCATTAACTGTCTTCCTCTGAAGGCCCGTTCTTTCTGTCCCTGATAAAAATAGCCTTTGTATAGCTACAAAACAGCCAGGAGGTACTATCAGGAATCAATGAGAAAATATAGCTATTAAGATAGCACTGAATTGGAACAGGTATAAAGAAAGTGACCAGTGGACTAGAACAGACTCCTGAACTTGCCCACACATACATAGGCATTTAGGATATGATGGAGGTGGCATACCAGATCAGTGGGGAAAAAGGGTTATCTATAAAGGAAAAGATGAAACTGGATCCCTACCTATCTCATACTGTATACAAAAATCAATTTTAAAGAACATATGTAACAAAGATGTTTGGAAGACTGCTAGGATTGCTATATTGAGAACAGCATTATGTAAGTGAATGGATGCAACAGCCATTCCGTAATGCATGTAGAGAAGTGTTAAAGAAATGTAATAAAGATGTTTGTAAGAATGCTAAAAAGAGAAAGGAAACCAATTTCAGATGGATGAAGAATTTAAATGTCAAAAACAAAGCTTTCTCCTTGTATCATCTACTAAATTTCCATTGTACATGGATCTAAATCTGGACTTTGCATTTTTCTTCCTTTAGCCTGTTAGTTTGTCTATCCATGTGTGTCATATTGTTTGAATTAGAAAAGCTTCATAAAATGTTTGCTTGCAAAAGCATTAAACTCCTTGTAGACTGGAAAGGCTAGTCCCTGCTCAAAGCTCTTCTTTTTTAGGATTTTCCTGGCTATTCTTGCATGTTTGCTTTTTCATATGAACTTTACAATCAACTTCTCCAGCTCCAGACAACAGCTTATTAGGTATATTTGGGGAGATCATATTACATTTATAATTAAAAAATAGAGACCTAAGAAGGGAAACTGATATCTTTATGATCTTAATTTATCCTATCCACAAATAAGGAATGCCTTCCCATTTGTGTAAATCTACCTTTGAGTCTTTCAGGAGTGTTTTAAATTTTTCTTCATAAAGTTTGCACATACCTGTTAAACTTATTCTGAAGCATTTTATCTTTTTTGTTGTTACCTTAAATGGGGTTTTCTCTTCTGTCTGGTTAGTTGTATATATGGAAACTACTGATTTCTGTATGTTGATTTTATATTCTGCTGTTACTATTATTGTTTGAATTTGTTATTGAATCTCCAGGGAATTTCTAGGTATACTATCATGTAATCTATAAATAGAGATATGTTTACATCTCATTTACCCATTTTTACATCTATAATTGTTTTGCCGAGTCTAATTGCATTGGTCTAATACCTCTAAATGCAAAAGGCAAAATGGTTGTCTGAGGAGGCCTTACAAAGAGCTGAGAAAAGAAGGGAAGCTAAAGGCAAAGGAGAAAAGGAAAGATATAAGCATCTGAATGTAGAGTTCCAAAGAACAGGAAGGAGAGATAAGAAAGCCTTCCTAAGTGATCAATGCAAAGAAATAGAGGAAAACAATAAAATGGGAAAGACAAGAGATCTTTTCAAGAAAATTAGAGATACCAAGAGAACATTTCCTGGCAAGATGGGTACAATAAAGGATAGAAATGGTATGGACTTAACTGAAGCAGAAGGTATTAAGAAGAGGTGACAAGAATACACAGAAGAACTATACAAAAAAGATCTTCCTGACCCAGATAACCATGATGGTGTGATCACTCACCTAGAGCCAGACATCCTGGAATGTGAAATCAAGTGGGCCATAGAAAGCATTACTACAAACAAAGCGAGGGGAGGTGATGGGATTCCAGCTGAGCTATTTCAAATCCTTAAAGATGATGCTGTTAAAGTGCTGCACTCAATATGCCAGCAAATTTGGAAAACTCAGCAGTGGCCACAGGACTGGAAAAGGTCAGTTTTCATTCCAGTCCCAAAGAAAGGCAATGCCAAAGAATGTTCAAACTACTGCACAATGGCTCATTTCACATGCTAGCAAAGTAATGCTCAAAATTCTCCAAGCTAGGCTTCAACAGTACGTAAGCCAAGAAATTCCAGATGTTCAAGCTGGATTTAGAAAAGGCAGAAGAACCAGAGATCAAATTGTCAGCATCTGTTGGATCATAAAAAAGGCAAAAGAGTTCCAGAGAAACATCTACTTCTGCTTCATTGACTACACTAAGGCCTTTGACTGTGTGGATCACAACAAACTGTGGAAAATTCTGAAAGAGATGGGGATATCAGATCACCTTACCTGCCTCCTGAGAAACCTTTATGCAAGTCAAGAAGCAACAGTTAGAACCAGACATGGGCCAATGGACTGGTTCCAAATTGGGAAAAGAGTATGTCAAGGCTGTATATTGTCACCCTGCTTATTTAACTTATATGCAGAGTACATCATGCGAAATGCCAGGCTGGATGGAACACAAGCTGGAATCAAGATTGCCAGGGGAAATATCAATAATCTTAGATATGCAGATGACACCACCTTTATGTCAGAAAGCGAAGAGGAACTAAAGAGCTTCTTGATGACAGTGAAAGAGGAGAGTGAAAAAGTTGGCTTAAAACTCAGTATTCAAAAAACAAACATCATGGCATCTGGTCCCATCACTTCATGGCAAATAGATGGGGAAACAATGGAAACAGTGACAGACTTTACTTTCTTGAGGTCCAAAATTATTGCAGATGGTGACTGTAGCCATGAAATTAGAAGACGCTTGCTCCTTGGAAGAAAAGCTATGACCAACTTAGACAGCATATTAAGAAGCAGAGCCATTAGTTTACTGACAAAGGTCCATATAGTCAAAGCTATGGTTTTTTCAGTAGTCATGTATGGATGTGAGAGTTGGGCCATAAAGAAGGCTGAGTGCCAAAGAATTGATGCTTTTGAACTGTGGTGTTGGAGAAGACTCTTAAGAGTCCCTTGGACTACAAAGAGAACAAACCAGTCAATTCTAAAGGAAATCAATCCTGAATATTCATTGGAAGGACTGATGCTGAAACTGGAGCTCCAATACTTTGGCCACTTGATGCAAAGAGCCCACTCATTAGAAAAGACACTATGCTGGGAAAGATTGAAGGCAGGAGGAGATGGGGACGACAGAGGACAAGACAGTTGGATGGTATCACTGACTCAATGGATATGAGTTTCAGCAAGTTCCAGGAGATGGTGAAGGACAGGGAAGCCTGGCTTTCTGGAGTCCAGTCCATGAGGTCACAAAGAGTTGGAGAAGACTGAGCGACTGAACAACAACAATACCTCTAAATACAGTACTGAAAAGGAGTGTAAAGAGTGGGCACCTTGCTTTGCTCCTCACCTTAATGGAAACGCTTTCAATGTTGTCCTATTAAGTTGACAGTAACTTTTAGATTGAGGTATACAAATTTGATCATGTTAAGAAGGCATGAGTTGATTTCTATTTTTGAATGATTTTATTAGAGTGGGTGCTAAACTCTGTTAAAGGCTTCAAAAATATCTGTGGAAATGATCATATGACTTTCTCCTCAGATCAATTAATATGTTGCATTATATTGGGTTGGCCAAAAAGTTCATTCTGGGTTTTCCATAAGATGGTACAGAAAAACCCAAATGATCATTTTGGCCAACCCAGTGTATTATCTATAACAAATCATTCTTGCATTCCAAGGGGGAAACTTACTACACAGTTATATTATTTTCTTAATATAGTTTTGGATTTGTTTGCTAACATTTTCTTTAGGATTTTGCATTGATATTCATGACTGAAAATTGCCTATGATTTCTTTTTTCTGTTGTCAAAGTTATAACTGCTTTAGAAAAGTAATGTGGAAGTTTCTCTTCATTTTATGTTCTTTGGAATAATTTATGTGCCATTGGGATTAACTGATCTCTAACAGTTTGGTAGAATTCCCCTTTGAAATCATTTGGGCCTGATGCTTTTTTAAGGAGGTAGTTTCTTAATAACTTTCTTCATTCAGTTCAGTTCAGTTGCTCAGTTGTCTACGACTCGTTGCAACCCCATGAACCGCAGCACGCCAGGCCTCCCTGTCCATCACCAACTCCCAGAGTCCACCCAAACCCATGTCCATCGAGTCGGTGATGCCATCCAACCATCTCATTCTCTGTTGTCCCGTTCTCCTCCTGCCTTCAATCTTTCCCAGCATCAGGGTCTTTTCTAATGAGTCAGCTCTTAGCATCAGGTGGCCAAAAATTGGAGTTTCAGCTTCAATATGAGTCCTTCCAATGAACACCCAGGACTGATCAGTTCAAGGGACTCTCAAGAGTCTTCTCCAACACCACAGTTCAAAAGCATCAATTCTTTGGCAGTCATCTTTCTTCACAGTCCAACTCTCACATCCATACATGACCACTGGAAAAACCATAGCCTTGACTAGAGGGACCTTTGTTGGCAAAGTAATGTCTCTGCTTTTTAATATGCTGTCTAGGTTGGTCATAACTTTCCTTTCAAGGAGTAAGCATCTTTTAATTTCATGGCTGCAATCAGCATCTGCAGTGATTTTGGAGCCCCCAAAAATAAAGTCTGCCACTGTTTCCCCATCTATTTGCCATGAAGTGATGGGACCAGATGCCATGATCTTAGTTTTCTGAAAGTTGAGCTTTAAGCCAACTTTTTAATTCTTCTTTTTCACTTTCATCAAGAGGCTCTTTAGTTCTTCTTCACTTTCTGCCATAAGGGTGGTATCATCTGCATATCTGAGGTTATTGATATTTCCCCGGCAATCTTGATTCCAGCTTGTGCTTCCTCCAGCCCAGCGTTTCTCATGATGTACTCTGCATATAAGTTAAATAAGCAGGGTGACAATATACAGCCTTGACGTACTCTTTTTCCTATTTGGAACCAGTCTGTTGTTCCATGTCCAGTTCTAACTGTTGCTTCCTGACCTGCATGTAGGTTTCTCAAGAGGCAGGTCAGGTGGTCTGGTATTCCCATCTCTTTCAGAATTTTTCACAATTTATTGTGATCCACACAATCAAAGGCTTTGGCATATGCAATAAAGCAGAAATAGATGTTTTTCTGGAACTCTCTTCCTTTTTCCATGATCCAGTGGATGTTGGCAATTTGATCTCTGGTTCCTCTGCCTTTTTTAAAACCAGCTTGAACATCTGGAAGTTCACAGTTCATGTATTGCTGAAGCCTGGCTTGGAGAATTTGGAGCATTAATTTACTAGCCTATAGCCTATTGAAAAGCAGAGACATTACTTTGCCAACAAAGGTCCCTCTAGTCAAGGCTATGGTTTTTCCTGTGGTCATGTATGGATGTGAGAGTTGGACTGTGAAGAAAGCTGAGTGCCCAAGAATTGATGCTTTCGAACGGTGGTGTTGGAGAAGACTCTTGAGAGTCCCCTTGGACTGCAAGGAGATCTAACTGGTCCATTCTGAAGGAGATCAGTCCTGGGTGTTCTTTGGAAGGAATGATGCTAAAGCTGAAACTCCAGTACTTTGGCCACCTCATGCGAAGAGTTGACTCATTGGAAAAGGCTCTGATACTGGGAGGGATTGGGGGCAGGAGGAGAAGGGGACGACAGAGGATGAAATGGCTGGATGGCATCACTGACTCGATGGATGTGAGTCTGAGTGAACTCTGGGAGTTGGTGATGGACAGGGAGGCCTGGCGTGCTGCAATTCATGGGGTCGCAGAGTCGGAGATGACTGAGTGATGAACTGAACTGAACTGAACTGAGATGAGTGCAATTGTGCAGTAGTTTGAGCATTCTTTGGCATTGCCTTTCTTTGGGACTGGAATGAAAACTGACCTTTTCCAGTCTTGTGGCCACTGCTGAGTTTTCCAAATTTGCTGGCTTACTAAGTGCAGCCCTTTCACAGCATTGTCTTTCAGGATTTGAAATAGCTCAACTGGAATTCCATCACCTCCACTAGTTTTGTTCATAGTGAAACTTCCTAAGGCCCACTTGACTTCACATTCCAGGATGTCTGGCTCTAGGTGAGTGATCACACCATCGTGATTATCTGGGTCATGAAGATCTGTTTTGTACAGTTCTTCTGTGTATTCTTGCCACCTCTTCTTAATATTTTCTGCTTCTGTTAGGTCCCTACCATTTCTGTCCTTTATCGAGCCCATCTTTGCATGAAATGTTCCCTTGGTATCTCTAATTTTCTTGAAGAGGTCTCTAGTCTTTCCCATTCTGTGTTTTCCTCTATTTCTTTGCATTGATCGCTGAGGAAGGCTTTCTTACCTCTCCTTGCTATTAGTTCTATGGAAATTGTTGTGGTAAGCTCAAATGGGGTAAATTTTGGTAAACTATGTTCCCCTAGAAAATTATCCATTTCCTGTAGGCTTAAATTTTTATCTGGGAATGCCTTTTTATATTTTGACTTTTGGAATCATGCTAACATATTACATTTAAATACATAAAATTAAGTCAGTATAGATAGTAAAAAACCTAAAATTTAATATAAAGGGAAACAAACTATATTTGAAATAAAATAAGTAACACAACTGTTTTGAATGACAAAATGAACTAAACCATGTAGCATTTGAATATAGTACTTTGTATATTCTCATCTAAAGATATAAAAAGGGCAAACAAATCTCAAGTTATACCTTACTGTGGTTGTTTTTTTTACAGTGGTAAGGGTGTTGAAATTCTAAAAATATTTTTTGTGTATTGTAAGATTGAGCAAATGAGTAAATATGTTGATGATGTTGGAAGCTAGGGCTCTCAATGTTAGAGAAGAGAAATATAAATATGGAATGGGGAAAGGCTGGAAGGAACCTTATATTGTGTTGGATTAGAATTGAAAGTATCCATGGAATTCGCTGGTGGTCCAGTGGTTAGGACTTGGCACTTTCACTGCTGGGGGTCTGTGTTCGATCCCTGGTTGGGGAACTAAGATCCGAGAAGCTGCGTGGCATGGCAAAAAATAAAAGTATCAGTATGAGCACACTGCATATAATTTCATATATGCGTATATATAAAATTTCATATGTATATATGTCATAAACCACTCCAATAATCTTGCCTGGAAAATCCCATGGACAGAGGAACCTGGTAGACTACAGTCCATGGGGTCACAAAGAGTTGAACATGATTGAGCAACTAAACAGCAACAAAAATATATTTCCTAGCTCGGCACAATGAGACAATTTAGAAGCAAGGGCGTTCCAGTAGCAATGATCTAGCTTAGCTCCCAAATCCTGACTTTGAAATACCATTATCCTAGGGCAGCAAAAGAACAAGATATACCTGGAGGAGAAGTCAGCAGAAATGCCAGAGTAAGTGCCCATAACAGTCCTCTCCTCTGTAAAAGCAATGAGAATACTGGCAAAAGTGGTCACAATGAACTTTGTCAGAACTCTGAAAATTGAGCATAGGTTTACAGTAATTCAAGAAGTATTTATTCAAGAAAAAGGCTGAATCTCACTAAGAACAGTTAAGTTTTGTGACATTTGAACTTTTTCTGTTCTTATTGTCTTCTTTCCACCTCCCGAACAGATTTGAAAATCAACAGTCTTGCAATGCTGAAGAAAACCGGCAGGCTATCAGCCAATGGAAGAAGCAGAACAGGGTTGGAGTCCTCCAAAGCCCCATTCCCAAAGAACTATCTTTATTTGACCTGTCTTGGACTTCCCTAGAAAACTTCACACACAGGACTTGTCTATTTGACTCAGAGTTCACCTGATGTGAGGAGTTTTTTGTGGGGATGCTTTTCAAAAATAATCAGCAGCAATTATTTAACACAGCAGCTGTTTGAGGCAACAATTACAGTTAAGACAAACAACAAGGTGACCAAAAGACTTAACAGAAAAATTTGGGGACTAAGACATCCATAGGAGTCTTTGAAAAGTTCTGACATATTCCTAGGAATCTAAAAAAACATAAATATGCTTAAGGCTGTGTGCTTGAATAGGATCTCTGGCTGACCCCAAGGCTCTGCACAGGCAGGAAGTGAAGGCTAAGCAAAGTTGTAAAAACATGAAGAAATGAGCACCTGTAATGGTATGAATGCATACCGTTATGTTTTTTTTGTTGTTGTTTCTGACACTTTCCCCCACCTATCTGATTTAAAACACAACTGCATCAAGCAATAATTCATAAGTCTATATTCATGGGCATATGATGTGTAAAGATGTAATTTGTATGGCAACAATAGCACAAAGGCAGAGTGAGTGAATAAAGCTATGAAGAGGCAACTTTTTTTTTTAATATTATTGAAATTAAACTGGCTTTAATTGAAATGAGAGTGGTATAAATTAAAATGTTAATTGTAATCCCCAGGGAAACTACAAAGAAAAAATTTTTTAAAAAATATGGAAAAGAAATATCAAGAGAATTATAATGGCACACTGGAAAATATCTATTTAACATGAAGGTATGCATTAACAGAGAAATACAGGAACAAAAAAAGGCACAAGAAATATAGAAAACAAATAGCAAAATTATAAACATAAATTTTACCTTATCAGTAATTATATTAAATGTAAATTAATTAAACACTCCAATTAAAGGGCAGAGATAGGCAAAACAGATGAAAAACATGACCCAATATCTGCTATCTACAGGAGATACACTTTAGAAACAAGTTGAACTACACTTTCAAATAAGTTGAAAGTAAATGAATGGAAAAAGATTTACCAGGCAAACAGTAACCAAAAGAGGACTGGCATGGCTATACTAACATCAGATTAAATAGACTTTAAAACAAAAATTGTTACTAGAGATCAAAAGGACATTTTATATTGATAAAAGAGTCAATCTATCAAGAAGATTTAACAATTATAAACATAAATGCACCTAACAACAGAGTCATATTGAAACAAAAAAAACAGGCATAACTGAAAGGGAGAAATGGACAATTCAGCAATAATTGCTGGAGATTTTAATACCTCACATTCAATAATGCATAAAACAACTAGACAGAGGATAAACAAGGAACGAGAAGACCAGAACAGCACTATAAACCAACCAGACTTAACAGACGTCTATAGAACACTCCATCCTACAACAGCGGCATAAATATTCTTCTCAAGTATACATAGAACATTCTCTAGGACAAACTATATGTTAAGCCACAAAACAAATTTTAATAATATAAAAGGACTGAACCATACAAAATATGTTCTCTGACTACAACTGAATGAAATTAGAAATAAATAACAGAAATAAATTTGGGAAATTCATAAATATGTGGAAAGTAACCAACATACTCTTAAATAAACAATGGGTCAAGGAAGAAGTCATCATGAAACTTAGAAGATACTTTGAGACAAAAGAAAATGAAGACAACATACAAAAATTGCTTATAGGGAAATTCATAGTTGTAAATTTTTATTCTTAAAAAGAAGAAAAATATCAAATCAATAGCCAATAATCTTCCTAAGAAATTAGACAAAAAGCAAAAACAAAAACAAACACCAGAGCAAGCAGAAGAAAAGAAGAGATAAAGATTAGGGTGGAAATAAATGAAGTTGAAAATAGAAAAAAAAAATAGAGAAAATTGGTGAAACCAAAATTGATTCTCTGAAAAGATCAACAAAATAGACAAACTTTTAGACTAAGATTTCAGAAAAGAGAAAACTAGCTACTAAAATTAGGAATGAAAGAGACATAATTACTAACCTTATGGAAATAAAAAGGATTATAAGAGAGTACTATGAACAATTCTATGCTAATAAACTAGAAAACCTAGCTGAAATAGACAAATTCCTAGAAAGACACAAACTTCCGATACTAACTCAAGAGGAAATGAAATATCTGAATAGACCTACAATAAATGAAGAGATTGAATCAGTAAATTAAAAAAAAAAAACTTCTTCACTGGTAAAGTATACCAAAAATTTAAAATAAAATTAACACCAATCTTTCATTAACTCTTCCTAAAAATAGAAGATGAGGGAACACTGTCTATTTCATTGTATGAGGTTACTATTACCCCAATACCAAAACCAGACAAAGACATCATAAGAAAACTACAGATCAATGTCCCTTATGATTACTGACAGCATAATTTTCAACAAAATACTAACTGAATCCCACAGCATATAAAAAGGATTATATGCCAGATCAAGTGGGATCTGACTCAGGAATGCAAGTGTGGCTTAATTCAGATAAAAATCAATTAATGTAATACACTATATTCATAGAATAAAGGCCAAGAGCCATATCATATTAATAAACACAGAAGAAACATTTGACAGAGTCCGACATCCTTCCATGATAAAAACACTTCAAATTCAGAAGGGACAACAAACAAGTGTTCATCAACACTAGGTAGCAGTTAGTATATATGCCAGATGCACTGTTCTAACCACTTTATGTTTGTTAAATAATTTAATTCTCACATTAACTCTATGAGGCAGGAACTGTTATTACCCACATTTTACAGATGGGAAAACTGAGGCGCAGAGCATTTAACTAATGTTTCTTATGTTCAGAAGTTAGTAAGTTGTGGAGCTAGGATTACAACACAGAAATTCTGACTTCAGGGTCTGTGTTCTTAACCATAGTTTCTCAATGAATATAAGATAATAATAATGATGAACAAATTTGGTTTCAAAGTAATGATTTGATTTTCATCTACAAGTAAGCTTAATTCATGACACTGCTGATTTGTATCAGTGACCATAATTTGTAATACTTGTAAGAATTTTTACTACTTTAATCAATGTTTATTTAAATTGATAAACCTGGGTCAATATTGATATTTAATTGTAATTTAATTCATAAAACTGGTGATGATATATAAGTAAACATAACTTGTAAAATCATAAAAAATTTGTAAAATTAGTTATAAAATTTGATGGCACTAGGCACAGTGACTCAATTTCTATTTGGAACTAAAATTTGATTAATAACTGCTGTACTCATAACATATTAGTAATTATAACTTCAATATTAGTAACTATTTATGATATCAATAGGATTATTAACCATATTAATAGTGATATTCATAATTTATATTAGTAATATTAATTTATAACATTGGCAATAATTTATAACAGCATGTTACAATGTTTGTACTAATAGGTTAATTTCTTTTAGTAATTATACCTTAATTCACAAAAAAGGTTCTAATCACATATTGATAACCTTAATTTATAATACTGGTAATAAAGTATAATCTTAGTTATAATATTTGATGATATTAGTAATGATAATTTAATTTTTATTATTAAGTATGATATAATTCAAAACAGGGACTTATAATTTGTATTAGAGCATAATTTATATATTGATAATAATTTAAATAATAGTTATAATCTTCAGTGATACTAGAAACGATTACTTACTTCTATCTGGAACTATAATTTATAACACTGGTACTCATAATTTACATCAGTAAGAATAGTTTGAAATAATGGGTATAATTTATGATGTTAGTGATTATATTTGTGATAATAGTAGCCAACAGTTAAATTTGCTATTTGAATACAATTTAATTTATAACATTGCTACTGATAATCTTTATTGGCAACCCTAATTTGAAACACTGTTAACATTTCTATAAGCAGGAATATTTGATAATGTTAGTAACAATGCCTTGATTTATATATGTAACATAATCTGAATCATTACATTAATTCTGTTTACATTGGAAATCAGTTTCTTAATACTGGTGAGAATAGACACTATAGCAGGATCAATGATTTAAATCATACTTGTAACTACATACATAAATGTATGGTATTAATAAGCCCTATCACAAAGCAACATCGCCCTCCATGTGCATGTGTCAGCTGTACTCTCTGATGGCATTCCACCAGCAACACATCCATTGGCAATATTATTGCAATAGGCATGATGCTTTTCCCTCCTGCCCACTCCCTTCCCCTAGACTCACCATCTCTTTGTGATTGGGGTAGAAGGTCTGATCGATTAGAGGGAATTCCTCTGTTCCCAGTTTCTTGTGCAGTCGAACCATCTGGGCAAACTGTGAGAGCCAGGAGAGATGAGTCAGCAAGTCCCTTCACCTGGAGGGAGTCTGTAAGCTGGGACTTCAAGGCTCTAAGCTTCCTCCGATCCCCCAAATCACAGTGGGTTCAAGCTCCCACGTGCATGTATGAGCTATTCCCTCTGCCAGTAGCACCCTTCCTGTCACTTACCACCCAGGGTTTGTCACAGAAGTTGTAGACAGAATGCAAAGAGTTAATGCTGGGGATCCCAGCATACTGCAGCCCAATAACCAAACTGCGGTAGTCTCCATTCCGTGCCATGCTGAAGGCATGCTGGCGGATCAGCACGAAGTCTGGCTTCAGAGACCTGGGGTGGCAAGGGTAAGAGTGTTGAGGGTACCCCCAGAAGCTCCCCACCACCTTTAGAATAAAGGTCAAGTTTTGAAATCTCCACGGCTCCTAGAAATGGCATAGTTTCTTACCTCAGCCATATACACAAGCTATTCCCTCCACCACATGCACCCTTCCTAACCTCTCCTCATCTGGTGACCCCCTTTTAAGCCTTTCCTGCCTGCTCTTTTACCTCACCAAGATAAGCTTGCAGCTTGCCTACTCAGCTCTCACACTTTCCCCATCACAATCTCTCAGACTACCACTGTACACAAAGGATGCTGCCCAGAATAAATTGCAGCCTCAGGGCTCTACATGGGCTATTCCCTCAGCCTGAAATGTAGCCTCCCTAGATTTCTGCATGCACCACTCTTCTACCTCCTTCAGGTCTTTCCTCAAATCTCTCTCACTCTTTTGGTCTACACCAACCAAACTGCAGACTCTTCACCATCCAACAATCACTACAGCCCTTTGCTGACATACATATATATATTTTTTAGCACTTTGACGTTTTCTTCTTTGTTTATTATGTGTATCCCACAGTAGAATGTAAGCTTCATGAGAGCAGAGGATTTTTTTTTTGGTCTTTTTGGGGTCTGTTTTGTTCACTTCCAGGACCTCAGCATGAAGAATAGCTCCTGGCACACAACAGATACTCAGTAAATATTTGTTGAATGTGAAATCCTGAGAGTAGCACCCAGTATGCAGTAGATGCTCAAGAAATGCTTGTTGAATTAGTCGCTGAAAAATTTGGCTTGTTGTCTTCTGAGATCCTTGGCTCTTCTTCAGAAGAGAGGCTATCTCCTTTCTTCAGAAGAGAAGCTATCTCCTTTCATTCTGTTACTAAGTTCTTAAAAAAAATTGGAATATAATTGACATGTTATATGTCAATCATAATATAAGTATAAGATGTATTATTTAGTTGCTAGGTTGTGTCCAACTCTTTCGCATCCCCATGGACTGTAGCCGGCCAGGCTCCTCTGTCCATGGGATTTCCCAGGCAAGAATACTGGAGTGGGTAGAAAATCCCTTCTCCAGAGGATCTTCTCGACCTAGAGATGGAACTCAGGTCTCCTGCATTGCAGGCAGGTTCTTTACCACTGAGCCACCAGGGAAGGTGTATAACATGTTATTTGATACATTTATATTAATATATTATAACATGACTGCCATTGTACCATTAGTTAATAACCTTACCATGACACATAATTATCATTTCTTTTTTTCATGGTAGGAATAATTAAGATCTAGTCTTTTATAATAGGAGATTTGCTGATTATGATATAGTATTATTGTCTTTATCATGCATACTGTGAATTAGATCTCTAGGACTTATTTATCTACCAGTTGCAAACTTGGACTCTTAAACATCTCTCCTATTCTTACACACCCTCCCCCAGCCTCTAGCAATCACCTTTCTAGAAAGGTGATTTCTATTAGTTTGGGTCTTTTAGACTCCACATATAAGTGATATCATACAGTATTTCTCTTTCTCTGTCTGATTTATCTCACTTAGCATAATGGCCTCAAGATCCATCCATGTTGTCACAAATGGCAGGATTTCCTTCTTTCTCATGGCTGAATAATATCCCTTTGTGTGTGTGTGTGTGTGTACCACTTCTTTATCCATTCATCCACTGATGGATACTTAGGTTGTCTCCATATCTTGGCTACTGTAATGTGCCTAAGTCTTGTTCACAGAAAGATAGGAGAGGAGGTGAGGAATCTCCCTCAGCTCTAAGGGAGCCCTTATGTCTCTCCGATAACACCAAGGTAACCTTTTTACACTCACCGCACAACTTTTACCCCATTCCGAAGAACTTCCATGTCCACAGAGAATCCACCATTGGCATGAGCCACAAGGTTGAGATCAGAGAATTCAGCCTAGGAAGGAAAAAAAATCAGGGATTCACTCACAGTACACACAAAAGACCACTCAGTTTACAGTATGGACAGTTGACCCCCCAGGTCCACCTGCCCCAACTAACCTGTTCTACTTTAATGTCAATTTCTCCATGGATCTTTTTCCCTTTGAAGTATTTCGCCCTGGAGAGGAAAAGCAGAGCACATCTGTCAATGCTCAAATCTCAGAAAGACAAAACCCAGACTGGTCCTTTGACCCCTTTGCTCCTTCAGTGCCACTACAGAAACTATAAAGTGATTTATGATGGTTGAAATATTTTGAAAAAACCTAACAGTTGTTTGTGAACAATGAAGTCTGTTATAATCCTTGTGGAGGTATGTAAATATCAAGGTACTAAATTGCTCAGTCATGTCTGACTCTTTGAGGCTCCATGGACTACATAGTCCATGGAATACTGGAATCGGTAGCCTTTTCCTTCTCCAGATCTTCCCAACCCAGGGATCAAATCCAGGTCTCCCACATTGCAGGCGAATTCTTTACCAGCTAAGCCACAAGGGAAGCCCTGTACATGTCAAAGTGAAAGTGAAGTTGCTCAGTCGTGTCCAACTCTTTGCGACCCCATGGACTGTAGCCTACCAGGCTCCTCCATCCATGGGATTTTCCAGGCAAGAGTACTGGAGTGGGTTGTCATTGCCTTCTCCAGAGGATCTTACCGACCCAGGGATTGAACCCGGGTCGCTGCATTGTAGGCAGACGCTTTACCGTCTGAGCCACGAGGGTGACTTAAATGTCAAAGGACACTGCAAATTATAAGTTCTTAAAACAGAGTGCAGGCATTTGCCAAAGTATGGTTTGCTTGTCACAGTGCTATTTGAAAAACTTCTCAAAACAAGGAGTCCTTTGTACACTGTAACATACTTTGAAATAGCATGGAGGTTTGTAAAATGGCATAGATTCTTAGAGGACATATCTATATCTCTGTGTGTGTGTGTGTGTGTGTGTGTGTGTGTGTGTGTGTGTGTGTGTGTGCATACTCAGTTGTATCCAACTCTTTTGCGACCCAATGGACTACAGCCTGCCAGGCTCCTCTGTCCATGGGATTCTCCAGGCAAGAATACTAGAGTGGGTTGTCATTTCCTTCTCCAGAGGATCTTCCCAACCCAGGGATTGAACCTGCGTCTCTTGCATTTCTGCATTGGCAGGCAGGTTCTTGACCAGCTGATCCACCATATATATGCCTGTCTGTGTGAGCTGCAGCATCTCTTTGCTTGGGTCCTTTCCCAAGGAGGAACACATTTACCATGTGTTGTTGTGCACCGAGAGGGACACAGAGGCCATGAGTGGGCAGCTGCATCAGAAAAGGAAGAGCAGACTAAGGGCTGCAAGCTGGTGAGGGATCAATAGAAGCCAGAGTCAACCATGATAAGGGTGGAGGGAAATGCTGCTGAGGATAAGGGGAAACTACAGGAGGGAAGAGGGGTAGGAATGGCAGTAGGCATATCACGAATTGCTAAGTCACTGTCCCTGGGCCCATCCCCAGCTAGACTCCTCTACCAGGCCCAGGATTCCTATCTGACAGGCTTGTCCACAAACAGAAGCTCATCACCAATCAGGTTTTTCATAGACAGGGATTGAGGGGAGGAGCCACTCCTGGGATTGCCTACATGCACACCATCAGGGTCTCTGATATACATGCTGCACAACTGGACTCTGGTGATTTCACTGACATACCCCAAAGACCACAAGCTATTTTCTTCTCTCTTTCACTCTTCCCTCCTACCTCCCACCTCATCTCTGACACTGTCCCCTCACAGATGTTGGAAGAGAGTCTCTTAGACCTGTGCATTTTTCATTTAGAAAATGATGATGAGTGTAGACTATATCACCACTTTCTTTTTCAAACTTTTTTGACCATATATGTAGTGGATACTATGGTACTCTTCTCGGGTCTCCTCTTCAGGGCCAATGCACCCTGAGTATCAGCTGTTGACAGATTGCAGCTGTGTCCTTTGGGGAATTATCTTCTACCACAGGGAAATTTCCTGCCCAAGGTTATACCTATTTTGGACAGCCCATGGATTATGTCTGGTCTGTGAGTGAGTATGAAAGCCAGCCTCTTAGCCTCAATTATAGGCTGACTCTGAAGGACTACCCTAGGATCTCCCTAGAAGCTCTCCCTGGGATCAGCCGATGCCTCAGAGGCAACTGCACTGGGGACCCACTTCTCTAACTGCTCAACTTTGCCTTCCTTACAGCTGTTGATCCCAGTGCATGTGTGCTAAGTTGCTTTAGTTGTATCTGACTCTTTGCGAGCCCATGCACTATAGCCTACCAGGCTCCTCTGTCCATGGGATTTCCCGGGTAAGAATACTGGAGGGGGTTGCCATGCCCTCCTCCAGGGGATCTTCCTGATCCAGGGATCGAACCAGCGTCTTACATTTCCTGCATTGGCAGGTGGGTTCTTGACCACTAGCACCACTTGTTGATCCCAAAGGCACTCCCAAATAAGCCTGTGCATGCAATTCTCTGCCTGGAAAATCTGTTTCAGAGATCCCAACCTAAAACAGTGGGTCAGAGAAGTCAAACTACAAAGAAAACTCTACTGCCTTTCTGGAGCTGGGCCACCCAGCAGGCCCGCAGGCAAAAAGGAGCCATCATTTGTGCTGGTGGAGCATAGATGAGGGCTTTCCTGGTGGCTCAGTGGTAAAGAATCCACCTGCAATGCAGGAGCCTCAGGAGACATGGGTTCGATCCCTGGGTTGGAAAGATCCCCTGGAGGAGGGCATGGCAACCCACTCCAGTGTTCTTGCCTGGAGAATCCCATGGACAGAGGAGTCTGGTGGGCTACAGTCCATGGGGCTGCAAAGAGTTGGACATGACTGAAGTGACTTAGCATGCATGCATGCAGCATAGATGGCCTCTGACATGCTGTAGTAACACAAAGTGCCCTGTGGCATGTCTGGGCTGTGGTACAAGCAGGATGCCACTTGCACCATAAGATGTAGCAAACCCTATGATGCTGGAGATGTCTTCAAGGAGAAGATGTGGCATGGAGTGGATTCTCCTGAGTGGGAGAATTACAGTGCAGGCACATGGGGTTTTGAAGCAGCAGTAACTTAACTGATGGTGGACTGTAATGAGATACTAGTGGAAGGGAATGCACCAGCTGGTGAAATATTGCTGGTACTTGACAGGTGTGAGGGAAATGATAACCAGACTCAGGGGACTAAACACCATTTGATTAGCTGAAGAAATATATGACATGCTTAGGGTGAATAATCACCAATTCAAAGCAAAATGTAGGGACGTGCCTGTGGTCCAGTGGCTAAGAGTCTGTGCTTCCAAGACAGGGGGCCCAGGTTCAAACTGTGCTCAGGGAACTAGATCCTACATGCTGCAACTAAAGATCCCATGTGCTGCAACTAAAACCTGACACAGTCAAATAAATAATTTTTTAAAAACAGCAAAATGTAAAAGACAAAAGACCTCCTTGGGTGTATTTAGTTCAGTCCAGTCGCTCAGTCGTGTCCGACTCTTTGTGACCCCATGCACTGCAGCACACCAGGCTTCCCTGTCCATTACCAACTCCCAGAGTTTACTCAAACTCATGCTCATTGAGTCGATGATGCCATCCAAACATCTCATCCTCTGTTGTCCCCTTCTCCTCCTGCCTTCAATCTTTCCCAGCATCAGGGTCTTTTCAGATGAGCCAGCTCTTCACATCAGGTGGCCGAAGGATCAGAGTATCAGCTTCAACATCAGTCCTTCCAATGAATATTCAGGACTGATTTTCCTTAGGATGGACTGGTTGGATCTCCTTGCAGGCCAAGGGACTCTCAAGAGTCTTCTCCAACACCACAGTTCAAAAGCATCAGTTCTTCAGTGCTCAGCTTTCTCTATAGTCCAACGCTCACATCCATACATGACTACTGGAAAAACCATAGCCTTGACTAGACGGGCCTTTGTTGGCAAAGTAGTGTTCCTGTTTTTTAATATGATGTCTAGGTTGGTCATAACTTTTCTTCCAAGGAGTTAGTGTCTTTTAATTTCCTGGCTGCAGTCACCATCTGCAGTGATTTTGGAGCCCAAAAAATAAAGCCTGCCACTGTTTCCCCATTTATTTCCCATGAAGTGATGGGACTGGATGCCATGATCTTAGTTTTCTGAATGTTGAGCTTTAAGCCAACTTTTTCACTCTCCTCTTTCACTTTCATCAAGAGGCTCTTTAGTTCTTCTTCACTTTCTGCCATAAGGATGGTATCATCTGCATATCTGAGGTTATTGGCATTTCTCCTGGCAATCTTGATTCCAGCTTGTGCTTCTTCCAGCCCAGCATTTCTCATGATGTACTCTGCATAGAAGTTAAATAAGCAGGGTGACAATATACAGCCTTGATGTACTCCTTTTCCTATTTGGAACCAGTCTGTTGTTCCATGTCCAGTTCTAACTGTTGCTTCCTAACCTGCATACAGATTTCTCAAGAGGCAGGTCAGGTGGTCTGGTATTCCCATCTCTTTCAGAATTTTCCATAGTTTATTGTGATCCACACAGTCAAAGGCTTTGGCATAGTCAATAAAGCAGAAATAGATGTTTTTCTGGAACTCTCTTGCTTTTTCAATGATCCAGTGGATTTTGGCAATTTGATCTCTGATTCCTCTGCCTTTTCTAAATCCAGCTTGAACATCTGGAAGTTCATGGTTCACGTATTGCTGAAGCCTGGCTTGGAGAATTTTGAGCATTACTTTTTACTAGTGTGGGTGATGAGTGCAATTGTGCGGTAGTTTGAGCGTTCTTTGGCATTGCCTTTCTTTGGGATTGGAATGAAAACTGACCTCTTCCAGGTCATGGTGGAGAGTTCTGATAAAATGTGGTCCATTGGAGAAGGGAATGGCAAACCACTTCAGTATTCTTGCCTTGAGACCCCCATAAACAGTATGAAAAGGCAAAGAGATAGGACACTGCAAGATGAATTTCCCAGGTTGGTAGGTGCCAATACGCTACTAGAGATCATTGGAGAAATAACTCCAGAAAGAATGAAGAGACGGAGCCAAAGTAAAAACAACACCCAGTTGTGGATGGGACTGGTGGTGGAAGCAAGGTCCAATGCTCTAAAGAGTAATATTGCATAGGAACCATGAATCGAGGCAAATTGGAAGTGGTCAAACAAGAGATGGCAAGAGTGAATGTCGACATTCTATGAATCAGCGAACTAAAATGGACTGAAATGGGTGAATTTAACTCAGATGATCATTATATCTACACTGTGGGCAAGAATCCCTTAGAAGAAATGGAGTAGCCCTCATAGTAAACAAGAGAGTCTGAAATGCAGTACTTGGATGCAATCTCAAAAATGACAGTATGATCTCTGTTCATTTCCAAGGCAAACTATTCAATATCACAGTAATCCAAGGCTACGCCCTGACCAGTAATGCTGAAGAAGCTGAAGTTGAATGGTTCTATGAAGACCTACAAGACCTTCTGGAACTAAAACCAAAAAAAGATGTCCTTTTCAATATATGGGACTGGAATGCAAAGATGTCCTTTTCATTATAGGGGACTGGATGGGACTAGGAAGTCAAAAAATACCTGGAGTGACAGGCAAATTTGACCTTGGAGTACAGAATGAAACAAGACAAAGGCTAACAGAGTTTTACCAAGAGAATGCACTGGTCATAACAAATATCCTCTTACAACAACACAAGAGAAGACTCTACACATGGACATCACCAGATGGTCGACACTGAAATCAGATTGATTATATTCTTTGCAGCCAAAGATGGAGAAGCTCTATACAGTCAGCAAAAACAAGACCGGGAGCTGACTGTGGCTCAGATCATGAACTCCTTATTGCCAAATTCAGACTTAAATTGAAGAAAGTAGGGAAAACCACTAGACCATTCAGGTATGAACTAAATCAAATCCTTAACGATTATACAGTGAAAGTGAGAAATAGATTTAAGGGACTAGATCTCATAGACAGAATGCCTGATGAATTATGAATGGAAGTTCATGACATTGTACAGAAGACAGGGATCAGACCATCCCTAAGAAAAAGAAATGCATAAAAGCAAAATGGCTGTCTAAGGAGGTCTTACAAATAGCTGTGAAAAGAAGAGAAGCGAAAAGCAAAGGAGAAAAGGAAAGATATAAGCATCTGAATGCACAGTTCCAAAGAATAGCAAGGAGAGATAAGAAAACCTTGCTTAGTGATCAGTGCAAAGAAATAGAGGAAAACAATAGAATGGGAAAGACTAGAGATGTCTTCAAGAAAATTAGAGATAACAAAGGAATATTTCATGCAAAGATGGGCTCAATAAAGGACAGAACTGGTATGGACCTAACAGAAGCAGAAGATATTAAGAAGAGGTGGCAAGAATACACAGAAGAACTGTATAAAAAAGAGCTTCACGACCCAGATAATCACGATGGTGTGATCACTCACCTAGAGCCAAACATCCTGGAACGTGAAGTCAAGCAGATCTTCGGAAGCATCACTACAAACAAAGCTAGTGGAGGTAATGAAATTCCAGTTGAGCTATTTCAAATCCTAAAAGATGATGCTGTGAAAGTGCTGCACTCAATATGGCAGCAAATTTGGGTGTATTTAAGGAAACCTCAATCTTCTGTGACCAGAGGGCAGACGGAGGAGAAGATCAGACTTAAGACTTAACTGTAAGGGTAGCAGAACTTCAGAGAAGGTTGAATTCTCAGGCCCAGTACATCCCCTGTTCCATGCTCAGGGCCCTAATAGGATATGAGTGGAGCCCCGAGATTGGGATGGGGCTATCTGGGAAGATGCATTTAACACCCTGACCTTAAGATTCACCTGAACCCACTGGGTCTGCAGAAGTAGCCCACTTCTCTTTGTTAGAATATAGACCTTCCCTTTGCTTGAAGATGATGCACAGGCCTTGAGTGAAGCATGTGCCTTATAAAACAATTCTTCCTTACAGAATCAACTTCCCTTCCCCTCATGGCAACCAGATCAATAACCAGGGTCAAATCCTAGCACAACCTGACTGGAGAGGTTCTCAGCTTGCAAAGAAAGCAAAGGAATGATATGTGGAAGCTGAAGAATCTGGCTAACATGTATCGGCAGGAACTGGGAAAGCAAGCCTGAGACTGGATGCTGAGGACAATGGATCAAGGGAATGAAGCATGAACTTGGAGCACTGTCCCAAGACACAGAACTTAAAACCATGGTAAGGACTCTAGGAAATGTTGCTGATACAATTTTTGGATGACTTGTGGAAGCCTGGCAAGAACAGTGGCCCACACCAAGTGAAGTAGAAATACCAGACTTCAATGGCAGATTGTGAAGGAAAGGATCAAAGGGCTCAGAGAAGCTGATGTGTTAGAGAAGATACACTACTCCAGTCTGGAAAACCAACTAGCTGACTATTTTCTATGGGAGAGCCCAGAGCGTATACCCAAATTACAAATGAGGAATACGCTGGTGAGAGTAGCAGCAGACATGTTGAGAAGCGCAGTGGAGGTAAGGTCATAAGTGAAGTCCCACCCCAGGTCCTACTCACAGTGGGTCCACTGGGTCCACAGGTCCACCTAGTGATCAATTCACCAGCCCACAAACACCTAATTGGAATGGACATATCTGTAGTTTTCAGAACCCCTACATGAGTTCCTTGGCCTGTGGGGGAAGAGCTATGGTAGCTGGGAAGTTCAAATGGATGCCTTGGAAACTATTCCTGCCTTCCCTGAGCAAAGCTATAAATCAAAGACAATACTGTATCTATCCTAAGGGTGATGGTAGAAATTAGTGTCCCTCTGAAAGATCCAAAGGATGCAGGGGTGTTAGTCCCACCATGTATATGTGCTTAGTTGCTCAGTCGTGTCTGATTCTTTGTGACCCCACGGACTGTAGCCCGCCACACTCCTCTGTCCATGGGGATTCTCCAGGAAAGAATACTGGAGTGGGTTGCCGTGCCCTCCTCTAGGGGATCTTCCCAACCCAGGGATCAAACCCAGGTCTCCTGCATTGCAGGTGGATTCTTTACTATCAGAGCCACCAGGGAAGCCCAAGAATACTGGAGTGGGTAGCCTATCCCTTCTCCAAGGGAACTTCCAGACCCAGAAATCGAACAGGGGTATCCTGCATTGCAGGCAGATTCTCTACCAGCTGAGTCACCCGGGAAGCTCAGTCCCATCATATCTCTGCTGAGTTAACCAATTTGGGCCCTGAGGAGGCTGGATAGATCCTTGAGAATGTAGACTACTGCAAGCTCAACCAAATGGTAGCACCGATTGAAGCTGCAGTACTAGTCATGCTGACATTGCTGGAGCAAATGAAAAGATCTCAGGTATGGCAGGTGGCCACTGATATAGTGAATACCTTTTCTATTTTGATCAGAAGATCAGAGACGTTTCACATTCATCTGGGACTGACCACAATATACATTGATGGTCTTGCCATAGGGCTAAGTTATCTTTCTCATCCTATGTTATCATATAGTCGAAGGAGGAATGGACTATCTGGACATCCCAGGGACTATCACATTGGACTACTATAACAATTACACCGTATTGATAGGCAAGATGAGCAAGAGTTGGTTAGCACACTGCATTGATAAGACACATGCACTCCAGAGGGTAGGAGGTAAACCCTAAAAACACTCAAGGTCCTGCCATATTAGTATAGTTTTTAGGGATTTGGGGGTACAAGGTATGCCAGAATAGCCCCTCCAAATCATAGGGCAAAGCATCGCATCACACACCTCCCACTATGATGAATAAAAACACAACAGATGGGAAGATTCCTCAGGTTCTGGAGGCAGCATATTCCACACCTGGAAATACTGCTCTGATCCATATTTCAGGTGACATCTAAGGCTGCTAGCCCTGAACAGGTCCAGGCTGTGGTGCAAGCAGTCCTGCCACTCAGGGTATATGATCCAGCAGATCCTACGATACTGCATTGTGGGGGAAAATGCAGTGTGGAGCTTATGGGATGCCTGACTGGGAGGCCCCTGGGGTTCTGGAGCAAGGCCATGCCATCTGCAGCAGAGAATTACACAGCTTTTGAGAAACAAATCCTGGTACAGTACTGGACCCTGGGTGAGACAGAATGCTTGACCACAGGGTACCAAGGAACCACGTATCCTGGTGCCTGTTATGAGCTGGGTCGCACCAGGCCCACCAAGTAATGAAGTCAGGCCCAGCAGCCAGGATCGATCCCAGATAGGACCAAGCACACTGTCTGAGCAAGTAACCCGGATGCCTATGTCATCCACACTGTTGTGTTAGTGCCTCCCTCAGCTCACTAAGAGAACTCCTTAGAACCAGCAGATGAAGGGAGAAAAATCTTAAGCTTGGTTCACAAATGCGTTGGCTTGCTATGTGGGTGGAATGGACAAAAATGAACAGGGGTGATCCTATAGCCCCTTTCAGAGTGGCCTTGAAAAACTGGCAAAACTCTCAAGGGGCAGAGCTTTGGTCTGTGCACCTGGTCATCTATTCTGTTGGGAAAGAGAAGCAACCCAAGATTCAAATACATATTCACTGATGGGCAGTGGTAAATGGCTTGGCTGATTAGGCAGAGGCCCTGAAGGAACAATATTGGAAGATCAGGAAAAGGAGGTCTGGGACACCAAAATATGGGTGGACAAATGGGATTGGAGATGAAATGGAGTGAAGATCTTTGTATTGTGTGTTAACACCCACCAGATAGCATCCACCCTGAAAGTGGCACTAAGCAACCAGGTAGGTAGAATGACTCAGCCAAATGATGTCAGCCAGTTTCTAGAATCAGCTGCCCCAGCACTGGCAGATGGGCACACATATGAAGTGGCAAGGGTAACAGAGATGGAGGCTGAGTGTGGGGCCTATGGCATCATTGCTGAATGTCCAACCTGCCAGCATCAGAGACCAATATTGGGTCCCCAACACAGCACCATCCCTTAGGAAGGAAACCAGCCACTCTGTGGTGAGCTGACTACACTGGGCCTTCTACTCTGGAAAGAGTAATGATTCATTTTGACTGGAATATTCTATATATGAGTTTGCTTTTCCTGACTACCAGACCTTAGCCAGCATCACTGTCCAAGGGCTTACGTAATATTTGATGCACCAGTATGGCATTCCACACAACAGTGAAACAAACTGAAGGACACACTTGACAGTAAAGGAGGTGTAATCAACTGACATTTCATACTGCTGACATTCTATACCACACCATGCAGAAGCTGCTAGTCAGACAGAGTGATGGAACAAATTGGTATATCCACAGCTAAGATTTCAGCTTGGAGGTGACACTGTGCAAGATGTGGGGTGCCATCCTCCAAAACACAGTATACACCCTAAATCAATGAACATTGTTTGGGCTATGTTCCTTACAGGTAGAATACACTGGTTTGGGAACTCAGAGGTGAAAGTAGGAGTGGCCTAGCTTACCATCAATCCCTGGATCCACTTTTGGAATGTGTATTTCCTTTTTCCTTAGGGCTCTGCAAGGTTAAAGGTCCTGATTCTCCAAGGGGGAACACTGCTACCAGGGGACACAGCATTACATTCTAAGCTTTGACTGTTACCTGGACACTTCAGGTTTCACAAGCCAACGGATAAGAAGATGAGTCTGTCTCAGGAGGTCCATAGACCCTGATCATCAGAAGGAGACAGTTGCTGTTGTTTAGTTGCTAAGCTGTGCCTGACTCTTTGTGACCCCATAGACTGTAGCCCACCAGGTTCCTCTGTCCATGGGATTTCCCAGGCAAGAGTATTGGTGTGGGTTGCCATTTCCTTCTCAAGGGGATCTTCCCGACCCAGGGATCAAACCCAAGTCTCCTACATTAGCAGGTGGATTCTTTACCACTGAGCCACCAGGGAAGTCCAGGAGTTGATAGGGCTGCCATTAAACAATGGGGGAAGGGAGGAATATATCTGACCCTCAGGCTGTCTGCTTTGACATTTTGTTGGTATTCTTGTTCAACACTGAAGGCAAATGGACAAGTACAGCAGTCATAGCCTGAGCAGATGGGGACCAGGAGCTCAGGGATTCCTCAAGGATGAGGGAATGGATCACTCACCAGGTAAGCCACTGTGACCAAGAGAGGTGCTAGCTGAGGGTAAGGGGAATCTAGATTGTGTAGTACAGGAAGGAAACAATGTATCATTTATTTATGCCACATTTATCAAACTACAGTGGAGGCTGTAGTTTGTCCCACTAACTGTGCTCTTTCAAGTGCACCCCAGAAAACAAGACCAGTTAGAATCCTAGAAATGCTGTTCCCAGATGGAATGAACTTACTTCTGAAAAGCAAGTGAATCTGAGAAGTCCTGGGGGTTGCCTATGTGCTCTACTCAGATCTTCAAGCCCCTCCTTCTTGTCATAACTGTCCTCCAGCTTCCGGGAATATCTGCTGCTGAAGGCTCACAGTGCTGTCCATCATTGGGAACTGCCCCCTACAGCAGGGACTCACCTTCTGCAAGATTATGCCTCCTCCCAGAGGGCAACCTGTAGTCACTGACTGACTAATGCAGGACTACAAAAGCCTGGCCATCCCATCTCAATTGGGACAACTCTGAAGGGTCATCCCATCTCCAGAGCTCCCCAGATGATCGGCTGGAGCAATTGTTGCACAGCATCACAGCTGCTCAACCTTTCCATCTGCCAAGTCCTGCTTCCCCCACTCCTCCTCTGCAACACGCGTTGTTCCCAAGAGCTCTCCCCGATCAATCTGCACACAAATCTCAAGAGTCTCAGGGTCTGCATCCAGGGAAGTCTAAGAAAAGAAGCCACAGTAAGAATGTTCTATATATATAATATATATTATATAAGACACATACACAGAAAATTTAATATAGGATGTCTTATGTAACATATTGCATGTTATATATTATGTGTTGCAGTATCTAGAATGTATATAAATATGCATATAGTAGAATGAAAGTTTCAGTAAATAATTACCTTTAATATGTACAGTGGGGTCATATTTCCTATTCTATTTCATTTCATGAAAAGAAACATTCATTTCATGAAAAGAAACATACACATATATATGTATGTGGTATTATAAACCCATTGTATAACAAATATATTACAGATACATATAATATGTATTAATACATATGTAATACATATTACATATAATATGTAATAATACATATAATATGTATGGTACACATTAATGATTATATTTCTTATTGGAGTAAGTTTCACTAAATAATAATTCCACTTACTATGTACAATGTACTCTCATTTTTTATTTTCATGTATCAATATTATCATTTATCATAGTTTTATTTTCATTTCATGAAAAAAATGAAACACTGGTCACAAGCCAAGAGGTGACCTACAGCTGGAAAAACACTGGATTAAATGATCTGTAAAAAGAGGTGATGAGTCTCAATTCTGAGTTTTCAGCTTTAAAGCACACAGGACTCAAGACCCAGCAAGGAAGGAGAGGGGTGAGGTTTGGTGGGGAAGGCACCAAACTGTACTTAGGTGTACAACCCCATTACAGAATTTGTATGATTCCTTTTATTCCAGGCTGAAATCCCTAAGCTTGTGTGGTTCTGAATGTCTGCAAGCTGGTGATGCAGAGTCTCTGTTCCTCGCACTAAACCTGGTGCACACAGGCTCTCTCCCTTTACCCATCCCACCCCATCTATACCAGGCACTAAATAATTAGTTGCTAGGTCGACTGGAAGAAAAGACTGAAGCAACTGCTGGGATAAAGGAAGGTTTTCGGGATACAGAAGTGGAAGGGAAGAATAGTTCACAGAATTCAGCAGGTGCTCAGTAAGTGCTTGCTAGACAAATTAGAAGAAAAAGTAGAAAATACAGGAGTCGTGATTATGGAAAGGGGAAGGGTCTTGTCAGTGGTCTGTAGATAATTAATATATGTTTAATGGAATGAAGGAAAAGGCAGCAGCAACCTGCCTGGAGGGTTGGAGTGAAGAAGGTAAGTTGAAAGGAGGGTGGTTACTAAAATATTCCAGTGGATCTTTCCAAACCAGGGATCAGAACCGCATCTATTGCATCTCCTGCGTTGGCAAGCAGATTCTTTACCACTAGCGCCACCTGGGAAGCCCCCAATGTACAGCAAGGGCTTCAATAAGGTTTGTTGACTTCGATAGAGCAAATTTAGCCAGGAAGATGGCATCTGTGCGAGTGGGTGTTGGTGAAGGAATTAAAACACGTGTTCAATAAATGCTTTATGGATTGAAGGAGAAAAGAGTGGAGGAGTCTGCTGCAGGGATAGGAATGTTGTTGTTTGAGCAGAACACAGTAAGAGAGTGATAAATCCTTTTTGGATTAATTGGGGGGAAAGGGCAGTGGGGAAGATGGCTACTATATGGGAGAGGGTTCCTAGCCAGAATGCAGTAGGTACACATCGTGAGTTTTTGAGACTGTGTCATGTGAAAGGCAGGATGTAGATTGTTGAAGGAGGAATTAGGGCTACAGGAGGGGGAGAAGAGGCACTGACTATGGGTTCTCAGAGTATAGAATAAGTGCTCATTAAAAGATTGTTGGGGCTGAGTAGAGGAGAAGGTATGAAGAATCCAACTAGTGGTTGGGATTAGAAGGAAAAGAAACTGAGGGAGGCTTCTTCCTAATGTATTGTAGTGCATAATAAATGCCTCCCATAGTTTAACACATGGAAAGTATGCAACAACTATCTGTAGAATGAACAAATGGCTCTGAATAGAGAGAAAGCCTGCTGGGTAAGGGCTCCTGGCAGAGGAGAGGTAATTAACCAGTAAAGAGCTGGTACTCAATATATTTAGGCTGAAGGGGACCCCTGGAGAGAGAGCTCTTGAGACAAGGACAGGAACTTCCAAGCTTGGAAAGGGGAAGTTGAGAATGTCTCTTATGTAGTAAGTCCTCAGTTAAGTGTTTATTGGCTTAAATAGAAAAAAAGCCCTTCGGGGTCTTAAGATTGGTAGAGGAAATCCTAGGGAGACTGAAGAGAGTGAGAAAAGGGTAACTCTTCTAAATTTAGGTCTAGATTTATCGAAGGAAAGGACTCTGTGGAAATGTTGTATGACTGGCACAGGTTATCCTAAGAGTAAAGAAGGGGAATCTACTTCCTACACACAACAGGTACTGCAAATGTGCTCATGCACCCACTGGAAGAAAAGCACTTTGGGGAGGAGGTGTGAATATAGAGCACCCAGGAAGCACTACACAAATGCTCACAGGAGCTGCTGGAGGAAAATGCCTTTGAGGGAAGGTGATCTAGAATCAAGCACCTGGCAGACAGTGACCAAATGCTCACTGCATCCATTAAAAGAAAAGGTCTTTGGGGAAGACTGGTGGCGGCGGGCGGGGGGGCGGGGAGGCTATGGAAGAGCATATCATCACCAGATCCATTGGAGGAAAAGTCTTTGGGGGAAGAGAAATGGGGATACAGTAACTTGATTTATGTGAGCTTGATTCTCCATCCTTGGGAAGAAAGGCTTTTATGGAGAAGGCACAGAATCGGCACACAGTGGGTACTCCACAAATGCTCCAGGAGTGATTTTTTAAAGAGGTATTTGGAAAGACAGATTGAAATGTTCTACACAGTAAGTGCAGATATATGATCACTGTATTAATTGGAGGCAAAGGTCTTTATGGAGAAGGTCTGAGGTTGAGTCATGCAGATGGTGCTCAATATATACAGACTGAAGCCACTGGAGGAAAAGGCATTGGGGAAAGGGTCTGGGGTGACGTAAACAGTGGGCACTCAATAAATGCTTGCTGAATACACTGAAGGAAAGAGTCTTTAGAGAAGGCTCACACCTTTAGATCAGGCAGTTAGTAAAGGCTTGGTGGGTCCACCAAAGGAAAGATCGTTGAAGAAGTAGTTGAGAATAGGCTGTAGGGGAGGCACTCAAATGAATGCCTTCTAGATCTTTCTGCTGTAGGAAAAGGATTTAGAGCAGAGAGTGTGAAGATAAGCCCCACACAGTAGGTTTAAAAATGCTCATAGAACTCATTTAAGGAAAATATGTTTGAGGAAAGGGCTTGGGGATGGGGCATACACCAGGCCCTTAATAAATGCTTCTTAGATCCTTTGGAGAATTAAGCCCTTAGGGGGACTGAATTGGGGCACACAGAAGGAATTCAATAAAAACTCATAGGATCCATTAAAGGCAACGCTTTTGGCAAGAAGCTGGGGTGGGATACACAGCAGGCACTCAATGTTCAGTGAATAGTTTAAAAGGTTTTTGAGGTGAGGGCTGGGGTGGGGCACATAGTGCACTCTGGATACATGCTCACGAGATCAGAGAAGGCCTTAGGGCAAGGACTGAGGAGGACAAAACACCTATCAAGCTCCCAACAAATGTTCACAGAATTCATGTGAGCCAAACGCCTTGAGGAAGGGCTCCCCACTGAGGCACACTGCCGGTACTTAAATGCTCACAAGATCCATTAGAGGACAAGACCTTTGGGGCACAGGTTGCGGGGTGCAGGGCACATCAGACTCTTGAATGCTCACAGGATATACTGAAGTCAGGTTTGTGGAATGGAGGCACACAGCAGGCGCCCGATAACTGCTCCCTGTATGGATCAAGAAGGCCTGGGTGAGGGCAGCGGGAAAGCAAGGGTGGGGAACACAGGAAGCGCTTCGTATAATAATTTAAAGGAAGAGGGTTTGGGCAAGGGGGGCAGACAGAGGGCAAACAAGCGGCGCTCAATAATTGCTCATCATGGGATGATCTGGGGACCCAGAACCGCGGGGGCACGTCCCCAGCAGTGGCTTACCAGTCGGTGTGGGGCTCGTCGATTACCAGCAGCACCCTGGCGGCGGCGCCCCCACGGCCTGCGCCCCCAGAGCCGCCGCCCACCTGCTCGCTGAAGGTGGCGGCCGCGGCCGCTGTGGTCTGCTTGACCGCATTGGACAGCGACGAGAAGAAGCCACCGCCCCCCGAGGACCCGGGGCTAGGGGCAGCTGGAGAGGCCACGGGGGCGGCCGAAGAGGCCCTCTCGCCAGTGGCGGTCGCAGGACCGGTAGTGGCCCCGGGACTAGGGGCAGCGGGCGGCGGTGGGGGCGGCTGCGGGCGCTGCAGGTCTGTCATGTACCCATTTGGCAGATTGGCCATGAAGTTGCTGTCCGACAGGCGGCGCCGTAGGTAGTTCATGGCTGCAGAGCGGGGCAGGGGGTCTTAGGAGCAGTCTGGTCAGGAGCCGCGGGGGCGGACCGCGATGGGCCCAGGACCACCGCTGCGCTCTCAGGCACGACACGTCTCTTCCGCTGCCCGCTGCAGACTGAGGCAGCGCTGAGTCGCCGCCGCCGCCGCAGCGCGGTTGGTCGCGCCCGTGACCCCCTATTTCGCGCCCCGTGTGGTGCAGTCCGGCTGGGCCGGCGGCGGCGCGGACGCGACCAAGGCTACTGCGAAGGGGAGTTTGCGGAGGAGCGGCGAGTGACGTCAGCGCGCCTTCAGTGCCGGGGCGGCGGCGGCGCGCGCCGGCAGGCGGGGGCGAAGGAGCTGTCCGCGGTGCTGAAGGCATAAGTGCGCAAGCGCCACGCCGCATCCTGTCTCCCCTCCCCCGCCTCAGACTGGGGGTGCGCAATTTGGGGATGGGGGCGGGGTGGGAGCCTATCCGGAGGGTCGGGTGGGTGCATCAGGCAAGCCTCCCACCCTGTCTCATCCTGGTCTTCACATGCACTTGCACCCACACCTAGGACCCTCTACGGATACTAGGTTTCCAGTGTTGATATTCACCACAGGAGGCATTTGGGGGGTGGGAATGGAGTTATACTCGGAAAATCAAAAGTAGAGAAATAACCCCTTCACAGCGAGAGCCGAGGGTCACACGCAGTACTCTGCAAGATCAGTTTCCCACGTCCACATAGGCAGAGAGATGGATGCGCGGGTGGTGTAGACAGCATCAGACAGGCGGAGGTGGACACTTGGGCGGAGTGTACTCTTGCCCAGGGTTGGGGGGCGTCCTGGAGGCACACTGGGAATGACATGTACGTAGAGATACATATAGAAATACACAAAAGTAGGGAAACATACGGAGGCATGTACAGAGATAGAACACACCGATCTAAGTATCTATACTGACACAAACAAGCCCAGGGTAATACTCATGGGCATACATGCACATGAATACGCCTACACACACACACACAGAGGCACCACACAGACACACAGAGACCTAGAGAAACTCACATGAGCATGCACCCCCAGACAAAATGCACCCACAATCATGGACAAACCCAGATCTCCACACAGACACATTCTCTGAAGTCTAGTCCTGATGTGTGTTCATCTCTCCCCACACATACTCGGCCAACAAGCCTCCATCCTTTTGCCCTGGACACAGTCAGAAACCATGATATCCACCTGGCATTGTCAGTGCCCAAGGCTATCATCCTCTGTACCAGAAAGCTTCCCACAGGCAGAGGCAGACCCATTCTAGGGTATGCAAGCTGTAGGTGCCAAATAATGTTCACCACTTGCACAAATGATCTTTGTAGTCCAGGCAGCGGTGGGCTATGAAAGCTCCTATAGGATCCTGATTACAGTGAAGACACAAATTCATTTAAAAATAATAATTCACTAACTGATTGTACCCAATTCTCATAAAACTATGGAGTGGGTAATATGATTTCCATTTTACAGATGGAATCCAAGAACTCCAATTCATTCCCAAAGGGTCATGTTCACTTTGTGATCCATACTTTTTAAAAAAGAATGTGCCAGAAAGGGATGTCAGTGTGGCTGGAGCAGAATGAATGAGGGAGATTGTGGCAGGAGAAGGGGTCAGAGAGGTTAGCAGGGTCCAGATGGAGCAGGGCCTTGTGGGCCATAGTGAGTGATGATGGTGGACCAAGTGAGATGGAAGAAGATATGGCAAGAAGTAGGCAGATTTGGAGTCTTTTCTGCCTGAAGAAAATACAGAGATAGAACACACCAATCTAAGTATCTATACTGACAAGCCCAGGGTAATACTCATGGGCATACATGCATATGAATACGCCTACACACACATAGAGGCACCACACGGACACACAGAGACCCAGGCAGATTTGGAGTCTTTTCTGCCTGAAGGACTTTCAAATGAATCATCCACTTATTCATTTGTACATTCTCCATTTATTAAATCTTTGGCATGTTCAAACAAGGTCATGGTGTGAGGTCTGGAGTCAGAGTGCCTGGGTTCAAACTGGCCCTCTACTATACTCTTGGGAAAATGACTTAACATCTCCGAAACTCAGCTTCCTCACCTGTAAAAACAATCACCTGACCAACTCTAAAAGATAGGGGTGGAGGAGTGCTGTGCCTTTCTCTCTCAAGGATCACTTTTGGCCAAGGTCTCCAGGAAGTCCCCTCTCCCCTTAGGCTCCTACTGTCCATCGCCTCTGCTCCCTCCTCCATCTCAGCCAGCTTCAGTCCATCTGCAGGCCTTTGCTTTGGCCATTCTTTCTCTCTCTCTCATGGATGCCCTTTGGCATCCCCATTCCAGTGTTCCCCAGATGGGGAACTGCCCAGAAATTGGGTATTTCCCAACATTGTGAAGTATATGCTCCCCAGTTTTTGCTCAGTAATGGAAGCAAACAAGTTCTGCTGGGTCTGTGGTGACCTCTCTGAGGGACAGGAGCAGCTGCAGGTCTACAGACCTTTTTGGATCCTCTAGGAGTAAGAAGTCGGGCTCCTTAGCAGTCTGTCTCTAGACTGCCTCTTCCCAGTGGCCCTGTTGCCAGGTTTATAGTACCATGCCCCTCAATGTCATCCCCTTTCTCCAGGTAGCTCATTTTCCAGAAATTAATTTTTTGTAGAAGGATGAAGAGTTTCCCACCCCCACCCCCAAGGAGTGTCTCAACTCCCTGTGGCAGAGGTCTCAACTCCTCTGCACTAGCTTCATCTTCTCCAGCAGGAAGGAACATACAGAAGGGGCTCCAAGAATGTTTTTCTTTGTTGTGCATTGGTGAGCAATGACTCTGAAATGCACACCCTTGACATATGTTTGTAATCAGTATTGTACCCATGTTTATGGGCTTCCCAGGTGGCTCAGTGGTAAAGAACCCGCCTGCCAATGCAGGAGCTGCAGGAGACATGGGTTTGATCCCTGGGTCAGGAAGATCCCCTGGAGGAGGAAATGGCAACCCACTCCAGTATTCTTGCTAGGATAATCCCATGGACAGAAGAGCCTGGTGGACAATAGTCCAAGGGGTCCCAAAGAGTCAGACACAACTGAGCACACATGCACCCATGTTTATAACTCACAATACATATCCACACCACCTGTGTATGTGTGTATGAGCATATGCACACATATACCCCCACACCCTTATAACTCACACATTGTTATGGTGCACATAGTTGTAACTTCACATGCACTCCACACATACTCGACATATCCTTAATTCTTGCAGAGACCCTACAGGTCTTCCTATCACACATACACAAACATATGTGCCTCATAATATACACATACAGCCAAATTTCCACTTTCTTATAGACGTATAACTTTCTCATACCCTGCAGTAGCAATCAGACTCCCTCACTTAGGCTCATTCCTCTTATGATAACTAATATTCATTGATTTCATCTTTACCCCTACCCATCAATTGATCCATTTTACACAAGGGAAAATTGACCCAGAGAAGTGAGCAGCCTGACAGACTCTGGGTGTCACAGACCTCCCATCTGAAGCCTCCCACACAGAGGCGCCCCTCCACTCACAGGACAAACTCCTAAACTCTGCTCCTGGCATGGTGTTTCCCAAATGTCTAGCCCATTACATTTCTATGCCTGTTCCCTCCTGGGTAAAATGCAGATAATAATATTGACCTCATATGTTCGTTGTGGGTTAAATGAATTCATGCTATGGAAAGTCTTAAAACACTACCAGGCACACATCCTTGCTCCCTTCACTGGGGAAATACATATCGCTCTGACTCTTCTTCCCCATTTCCCATGATGTCCAACGCTATTGTTAGTACACAGTAAGCATTGATAAATGTTAAATAAATGTTCGAATCCCATTTTGGTCTGTCCTCTCTACCAGCCTTCCTTCACCGGAAGCCCAGACTTAGCTCTAGTATGCAGTAGATGCTAATAAGTGTTGAATGAATGAACAAATCCTAAAGAAATGTGTCTGAGTGTCTTGGGGGCTCCTCCTGGCAGATGCTGACTATACCTTCTCTTTGCTACTGTCCCAGTTCAGAGCCCCTCATAGGCACTTCCTCGGTCCCCCACTCCCCCACCTCCGCCTCGAGGAGCTATTTGTCACCGCTAATTGTGGTGTTGGAGCTGGGCTGTTGGGAGTGGGTGGGCGCAGATGTTCGCTTTGTGGGGCTCCAACCCCAGCCACGCCTCTTTGCCGGATTGACGCGGAATTTGCCAGCTGAGGGAGCCTTTAGTAGGGAGAAGGAAAACAAGCACGCCAGCCAATCAGAAAGTGCCTGGCAAGGCATATAGCCAATCAGAAAGCTCGTAAGTCAGAGCTCTGCAGAGGGACGTGCTGGGTGCCCCGGGGCACTGACAGACAAGGGGACAGACATCAAGGCTACAGCAGGGATGGGTATTCGGATACGCACCTTCACTTCTGTCACACCATGGCCACAGTGGAAAATACTGTTTTCCACCACAGGCCACTGAGACTTTGCCTGTGCTGCGCTCTTTGGCCTAGAAGATGCTATGGCCCCACTCCTGGGAAAGAGGCTGGTTTATTGAAGTCTGAGAGGTCAGGGGGTCAGAGTGGAACAGAGAGATGTAAGAATTCTCATCCTCAGGGTTCTTTGCAGGGAGGCACGTGTAGACATGGCCGTTTCTCCTCCACCATCACCTTCTGCCCCTGCAGCACATCGCACAGTACCGACGGTTTCCCCCAGAAGGTCACATTCTTCTCACCCTGACCTTCGACTGTGGTAACGGTGGGCCTGGTGCGTTAGTCGGGGAGGGGATGAAGAGGAAAAGCTCAGGGAAGGCAAGAATGCGTTCAACAAACTCTTACTGAGTGGATACATTTATATGTATATTTTTAACTGGGAGATACTGGGCAATTTATCTCCTCTGTGCCTCAGTTTTCCTCATCTGAAAAATGGGAATAATAATACTCTCCTCACTGGGCTGAGGATAAATGAGTTGATTCAAGTAAAGTGCTCAGAGTCATGTCTGGTACACAGTAAGTGCTCAATAAATGTTGGTAATTATTGATATGAACTACCATCTCTTACCTTTAAAACCTTTTCTTTCTTTCCCCATTGCCTACTGGAAAGAATCCAAATGCCTTGCTTTGGCATTCAAAGCCTTGTTGTTGGGCCCAAATCTCTGCCCCCCAGGTCAATCTCTAGTTCTTTCTTCCACTTTATTTAGACTAAGCCCCATGTCCAAAATGGTCTTTGCTTGGGTTATTTCTTCCATTAGGCAAACCCTCCTCCATTCACTCCCATCACGATTCTCTCAATCAGTCCTTTCTCCATTCACTCCCTCCCTCTGTCAAGTCCTTTGTGCCTCCATTCAACACCCGTAATGCTTCTTCCAGACCCACTCTAAACCCCACACCTGATGACCAGGTGGCAGGCCTTCCACGAGTTGGGAAGAGGCCACTTAACCTAGTAGTTTGATGTTCGTGGAAATAAGGAAAGGATAAGTGTTTTAACCCTCTCCAACACCTGGGCCACCCTGGCCATCTGGAAACATTTCAGGCAGCTTATTACCTGTGTCCATGACTCTGCTCACACAGTTTTGATGGTGGGAAAGTGTTTCCCAACCCCTTCCTGCCAGGGGAGGCCCAATCAGCTTCCTGGACCCAGACCCAACATGCCAACCATTCCTCAGATGTCTTCTGTCAGGGTGGAGTGGGCCTGGATCCCTTAGGGGAACCCATGGGATCTGGGTTCTGTGTGTTTGCAACTGTTGCCAAAAAGGCCTTAGAGCGTCTTGGGGCACAGGTGACAGAGGGAATGAGAGGGTGAATGGAGGCATGAGTGACTGAATGGGCAAATCAAAGCTTGGGTAACTGAGGAAGCAAAGCATACGGACACAAGAAGGACAGAGTGAATGGGAGAATGGCTGAGTGACTGAAGTAGTGACTGAAGGGCACAGATGTTACTGATTCTCCCCTCAACATCCTCTTTCTCAGCTTCTTCTTTAGTTTCTCCCCTCTTCCTACAACTGGAAGATGGCACTCAGCCAGGCAGGCACCTTGGACCCAGTGACAGAAGCCCTGTTTGGTGGTGACCAACCCTCTGCCCTATCTCCTGACATATCACTATCATAACCCCCTCCAAGGCACATTGCCCCCTCACTCACGAGAACTTGGGGAGTGTGGCCTGGCAGAGGCGCTGGCGGGTGCGGATGGGGTTGGGTCCACATGGGGGTATGCACAATCCCCAGGTACTCCACTCTGACCAGGAGCCTTTCCCTGCAAAAGAGGGGAGAGGTTCCTGAGTCAGAATTAGAGGTCTTGGTGGGGGGGTTGTGAGAGAGAGGCTTCAGGGACATGGGGTCTGCAGCAGAGAGTCAGAAAGCCCCTGTCCCTGCACGGGCTGCCCCACCCTCGCAGCATGGTCCCTGGGGGCACTCACAGGGGCAGCGCTGGATGTTGTAGCAGTGCCGGATATCCTGCTGTTTCCCAACACATCGTTGTCCGTCAAATTTGCGGCCCTTGCAGATCCTGGAGCGTGTCTGCTGGCCTGGGATCTCCTGGCAGCTGATGTGTTTAATGTTTGGGCGGATACAGTTGCTCCACTCTCCCCAGAGCCCCCACTGTCCATTCACTGCAGAGACAGGGGCAGCTGGGCTTGCACCAAAGAAGGGAGTCAGTGAGGAGGTTCAGAGGAAGGAATGGGGGCTGAGGAAGACAGTGGGAAGGATTGGATGTGGGAAAGGGGGATCAGACATGGAATCAAGGCACTGGGACCAGGAATGGAGGGATTAGAGGCAGGAACAAGTCATTAACAGCAGGAATTGGGCAGCAGAGATGGCCAGGCGCCTTAGGCATGGAAATCGGGCATCTTGGGGTGCTGACCAGGGCAGTGCACAGCCGTGTTGCAGACGTGCGTCCGGGTGGCATCACCGACACAGAAGGGGCCCCCATGCTGGGGTACAGGGTGATCACATGTCCGTTGTTCCTGGATCTGACCCAGGCCACAGGTCACAGGGCAGGGGCTCACAGCACCCCATGGCCCCCAGCCACCAGCCACTGTTGGGAGGATAGAAGTGAGGAGAAAGGCCACCTCAATCTCCCTGACTCAGCCCCTAGACCCATGAGGCAGACTGCTCCCAAATGAAAAGCTCCATGGTCACATGGTCTCAGATCTCTGTCTCTTGAAATGTCAGAGCAATCTCCACGTAAGTTAAGAGCAGAGGTCTCATACCCCAGTACCTGGGCAAGGTGGCAGGCTGGTGCAGACCCGCTGCTCATAGGCTGACCCTGGGCAGGGATTCCCAGGAGGCTGTGTGGAGGGCTCAGGTGCAGAGCATGTGCGGCTTCGTCTCTCCACAGCTGCATTGGGTCCACCTTGGCAGGTGCCTGAGCAGGGGCCCCAGGGGCCCCAAGCAGCCCAGGCCCCGTGTGCTGTGATGGGGTAGGGGTGGGGAGATACCAAGTGTGGTCATGCATATTGAAGTCTTCATAACATGGAAGTTCCCTGCTGTAACCCCCGGACCCACCCTGGGTGCCCGCATCATTGCCCAGGGGTTGCCCTCACTCACTGGGGCAGACATGTTTGGTGTCACAGGCCTTTGACTCTTGTGCCTCTCCTGTGCAATGGCCCCCACACTTGGGGGTGGGGCGATTACATGCTCGACGACGAATCTGGGCCCCTCTAGAGCAGGTGACAGAGCAAGCTGTCCAGGGTCCCCAATCGGACCAGCCACCCATCTCTGTGGAAGAGAAAAGAAGGAACAAGATGGAGGTGGTAGTATTATTCAGGGGTCCAGGCTTCCTCATGTACCCCACATCAGCTTATCCTATCCCCCCAGTTTCTGCCATACTTGGCCTACCATCATTGCTCATCTGGACTATTGCAGTAGCCTTCACACTGGCCCCTTTGCTTTGCTACTCAGTGCATACAGTTTGTCTTCCTAACAGCAAAAGGGATCTGTCACAAGCCAAATCAGATCACATTTTTCTGCCATCACTACATCACTCAGAATAGAAGCGGATATCCTCACCATGACCTACAGGGGTCAGTCCCCCTCTGACCTCACCTCTCATCACTCTACTCCAACCACACTGGCCTCCTCCTTGACACCTCACAAACATCAAGCACAGTCCCACCCTCAGGGCTTTTGCCTTGATTGTTCCCAGTGCCAGATAACTGACAGTGCTCGCCCGCCTTGCTGATCCTCCTCACCAGGACAGCATGGCTGGTCCTCACAGGCCTGTAGCTGCCACTGGAGGGTTCCAGGCTCCACCTTCTCGGGGAAGCATTGGTCATCCCAGCCTATGCAGTGCCGGTGCCGCAGCTGGGAGCCCTCAGTGCAGGTCACTGAGCAGGGGCTCCATGCGGACCACGGTGACCACTGTGGGAGCCTGTAGGGAGAAGCACACGTCCCACTCTGGCAAGGATGGTATATGGGACCAGACTGTGTGTAGGCACAGGCGGGAATGCAGGATAAATGTATGCAGAATGGAATGATGGGAGTACCTACCTCTTAGTGATGTTGGGGGATTGAACAGGAAGAGGAGAACACACAGTAAACACTTATCATTTACCTTCATGATCAGGAATCTGGAGTTACCCTTTGAAGTCTCCCAAGGACAGTGCCAGGCATGCAGTAAACAGGATAAGGACTAAGGGCCCAGAACTGCTGTCAAAAGCCCACCAGGCCACAACTATGCATGGTAGCGGGCAAACAGGAAGTGCTTAATAAATAGCGGCCATCATCCCAATGAGCTCAGAAACCCCACCCCCACCATGGCATAATGCTAAACAGATGAGACCTGTTGACAACTAGGGGCCTAGAGCAGCCTTCAAAAATCCCCAAGCTACACATCCCTGTAGCTGTGTGTATCTGGTATATACGCAGTGTATCTGGTGGTGTATCTGGGATATATAGTAAGCAGTTAGAAAATATGTCTGGCATACAGAAAGGGCTCAATATATGTCAGCAGGCATTATGATTAAGAGACTAGAGCTACTCTCAAAAATCCTCTACTACTCCCAACATCTGCAGTGAATTGGGATGCTGGAAGTAGTCGATGAATGTGAAGTGTCATTTTAATTTTGAGCCTGGAGTTGCCCTCAGAATTGCCCAAACACTTCCCTTCCTGCAATGTATCTATACAGTATGAACATGCCTTATGAGCTGTCATCACCATTTATGAGGGCTTGAGCTACCCTCAGAAATAGCCGAGCAGCAACCCACCCACAATGCTTCTGGTATGCAAGAAGTGCTCAATATGTGTAAGCCATCTTGGTTCTCAACCAGGGAGGGGTCTTTCACCTGTCTGGAGACACTTGAGTTGCTACAGATTGCTACTGATAACTAGTGGGAGGCCAGTGATGCGATAACACATTCTGCCCTGCACAGGTCAGCCCCCCACAACAAATAATTTTCTGGCCCCTAAGTGTCAACAGAGCCGAGGCTGAGAGACCTGGAGCTACAGTTGTGATCAGGGCCTTGGAGCCATGCTGGAGAATCTGAGAGAAGGCAAGAGCCCAAGTTCTGTGTTACCCCGCATACAGTCCTTTTTGCCTCCCACAAACCCCAGGCTCCCCCTGACCTGCATGCCATACAGAGCTTGCTGCCAGGCTTCTGGAAGGCATAGTCAGCATTGAGACAGCAGTTTTTCATGCTGACCCCTCCCCCAAGGAGGCCCTTGCACTTGCCCGTAGATTCCTCATACTGGGCGAAGCAGAATACAGGGTCTGAGCCTGTAACAGGGTGGGGGAGCATGGTCAGGGTTGTGAAGGGCCCAGGCACCCCTGGGGGCCAGCTGGACCCCCACCCACTTACCTGTGGCTGGGGTGAGCAGCAGCAGTGGCAGCAGCAGCAGCAGCAGCAGCAGGGCCTGCGCTTGGGCGGGCATGTTGAGCACTGTACCCCTGCAGCCCCGCCAGGGAGGAGGCCTGGCTTTATGGGAGCCTGCTCCCAGAGTTAGTGGAAAAGAGGAACCAGGGGCAGGAGGAACTAGGAGGGCGAAGGGCAGTGTGGGAGGGGAGGAGTGGGGGGAGGGCAGGGTATTGTGCTGGTCTCTTCAGCTCCAAACTCTCCTGGCCACCTCTGTCCCTGAGCTTCCTCCTCTCTCTTCTCCCCTCCCTACTTCCTGCCTCATTCTTGTGAGGTCCTGTTGTGTTTGTCACCATATCCCCAGCACCCCAGGCCCCACCCAGCAGCCCATGGGCACTCAATCAATGCACCTTGGACAAGTTCTGAGGGGGAAATGCAGCCTGGCAGTTGGAAGCAAGATAGAACTTCCTTACTGTGTGACCTTGAACAAGTCACTTGAACCTCTCTGAGCCTGTTTCCCCACCTATAAAAAGCATGCCCTCTACCACAATGACAGGGCCAACCCCATGGGGGTGCTGAACACTAGTGAAGAGAGCACGGTGTGCTCAGCGTGTCCTGCCTCATTGGGCGGAGCGGGCATCGAGGTAATTGCTTCATCCTCCATCCTGCCTTCACCACCACCCTCCTCTTTCCTGAAAGTGAAGTTCTTCGTGGTCAGCAATGTTGAGGGGAGGTCAGCACAAAGGAAGTGAGAAGGGGAAGTGGCAAGAGTGCGGGGAGAATTCAGGACTGAACTGGCGCTATCCACTGCCTCATGGGCAGCTGGGGGTACCTTCAGGTCCCAAGGAGGGGGTGGTTGGCTTGGCCATGTTCCATCAACTATCTTGGATAGGTAATAACTGCCCCCCTCCCCAACCCATACACAGCCTACATCATAGGGCATTTTGAGCAGATCTGGAGTTAAGGTATTTAAAAGTCCTTAGCCTAGTGCCTGGCATACAGCAGGTGCTGTTTGTTAAATACATTGATTAAACATTTATTGAGCAACTACTGGGTGCCAAGGGCTGTTCTGGGCATTGGATGGAGCAGACAATAAGAAGCCCCAAATGCTAGCCCTCAAAGGACTCTTGTTCTAAGAGAGGGAGACAAGGTCACCTCCCTCACAGAAGAGTATCTGTCACTCTCTAGCCCAGAGGCTCTCAAATCTAAGTACGCATGAGAATCATCTGGAAGGTTCGTTAAATCCAGATTGCCAGGGCCCACCCCAGTTTCTGATCCTATAGGTTTGAGGTGGGGCTCAAGAAGGTGAATTTCTAATAAGCCCCAGCTGACACTGATGCTGCTGTTCGGGGACCACACTTTAAGAACCATCATTCTAGTTCCTGACCCTTTTCTCTGTGGGTCTCATGTAGGAAAACTGTTTGTTGTAGTCCTTATTTTACTGTTAATAATTAATTCCAATTCAGCCTAAGCTCCACAGAGCCTTTTTTTTTTAAAAATAAGCCTAATGAGTGAAACTCCAGAGCCTGCTTTAAAAACAGAAATCTTTTTAATTAACAAAAAGGAGTCTAAGAAAGCTAGGAAGGCAATGTTTCATTTCCTCTGCATCCATGCAGGAACACTATTCTGCAAATTAAAACAAGGTTGAATGATTTGATTCGGTCAGGTGTGTTAAAACAGAGCTTTCTCAAGAATATTCGTCTTACTTTACGGGTGATAAGGCGTGTTGACAATTCATATCCGTTACAGATGTGCTGTTTTCTGATAACATAAGCCTGTCTTTGAACAAAGCGGTCTTGTTAAGTTTCCAGGACTTCAGTGCTGTTATCCTATGAAAACAAACTCCTCAAGAAACCTGTAATTCTGGTTGCTTGCTTTATCTAATCATCTGTTGCCCTGGTAATGATGTTATAATCGATACTTCATTTATTCCTAAACTCTGTACCTACTTACTGGTTCCCCTGGGAAGAGGATTGTCGCTACTTTCATCTTCTCCCACACGTTTAGGCAATAAAATGACTGCAGATTTCTTATTTAAACAAAGACTGAGAGTCTTATCTCATGTAATCATTGCAACACCACCACGATGCATTTGTTTCTTGTCTGTTGTCCCCACTACAATGCCAGCTCCACAAAGGCGAGATTTGTGTCTGCTTTATTAACCGCTATATCTGCAGGGCCTGGATGGGCACCAGCAAACAGTAGGTGCTCAATCAACATCTGCCGAATGAGTAAGTAAATGCAATAAACAGTGCTTTCAAGATTCTGAAAAGTGCTTAGAGGAATAATCTGGATTGGAGGTAAAAATGTGATCATCATGACGGGGAGAAGCAGTGTTTCAAGTGCTGGAACTGGATCAGACAATCTGGAGAGGGCTTGGCTTGTGCGAAGAGGGAAGGGAAGCCCAGGCTAAGCCCTGGGAAAGTCCAGCATTTCACCTTTTGGAGAACTGGGAGAAGCCAACCCAGGGGCCCGAGGAGGAAGAAGACAGCCAGAAGAGAGCTTTCCCCTAAGCCTGGCACAATCCATCCACCAGCTCTCACCCACTAATTCAGTTTCAGTCATTCTCTCTTGAGATCTCTTTTCTTTTTTACATATTTATACACACACTTCAGAATTTACAGCTTCTACCATAGCCACATACAAACAAGATCACATACATACTCGAACACACAGCCTCTCTCAGCCACTCTTTCAGGGAGTCGGTTGCTGTCATTGACATCAGCCTGACTGTGGTCTTCTTTCAAGAACAGTTTCCCACACAGTCACGTCATCTAGCCTGTCTCCTTCAGCCAAGGCCACAATGACTCTCACTGGTCAGCTTTGTACATACCCACAGTCATGCGTTTTGATGTTTCAACTGCTCATTCGGGCCATCATTTTCTCATATACACAAATGTTTGGTGATTTATAGCCACCGCTAGTCCCTCTGGAAGTTCCTTGAACACACATGATCACTCTCTCTCCCACCTCTCCATACTCATGCCCATTTCACACACCTAGAGTCCCTGACTAGGCTGAATTTCACTCATGCACAATCAGTGTCTCAGACACTGTCTTAGTCACCTAGTCTCATATTTCTTTGCAAGCAGCTTTCAACATGCCCAGTCTTTGTTCTACAGTCTTTAAAGTCTCTTTTAGAGTTTTTCACAGACCCTGAGCCTGTCAGTCATTCTGTCACAGGTTCAGTGTCACAGTCACTTGCCCTCATTCACCCTTTGACATCCTGTAGTCACTAATTCACAACTGTTACTAGGCTCTCTGCAAGTCTCACACACACAGTTTCTCACAGCTCATCTTAGTTGTTTACACCATCCAGCCAGAGTATCCTGTACATTCAAACACAAGTAGAGCCTCCCCGACTTCTTGCACAAACTGACCGCATAGTCTCTCAGTGTCTCATTTGCTCAGCTTCATTTTCTGTTTTTCACCAGCATGTAATCTCTGGTTTACTATATGAAATGTTCCACTCTCACACACTGCTCAGTCATCAGTTTTCTCTCATGTGGCGCTGACTTCCTTCTTTTTACTCCTCGCTTCTCACTCACAGTGAAGTGGTCTCTAGCACACTTCCACTCACTCTGTCTCACCATCATCTTCTCTTATATTTCCATGGTCCCTGAACCTGTTGGCTAGATTGGAGTAGTAACTGCATCCATATGCCACTAGGCTCAGGAAGACAAACACACACACACACGAGCACACACACGCACACGCACACACACATTACAGCCTCTCACGCTCTCTCAGCTGCAGCCACTTTTTCTGTTTCTCATGCAGTCTTTGCTAGTTTAATCTCACAGAAAGTTTTCATACATACAATCACGCATTCTGGTATCTTAAATCTCAGGCACCCATCTGGCCTCACAGCTATTTTCTCTCATACAATCAACCTCTCACACACACGCTCTCATTACTTTAGTTGATCCAGCAGCCTTGCATGAACGGTTTCACACATAACCCATCTCCTAAACACTGAGTCACCTGCTTACTTACAATGAAGTTTCTCACCTATGCACTGTCCCTGACAATCTCCACTGCACTTTCATGCCTATACAGGCTCTCACATGTTGTTTTGGTTACTCTCTCTTGCTCACCATCAGCTTGTCCAACAGTGACTGATGTGCAGTCCCCACTTCCTTCTCGTAAACATTGTTTCACACAAAGCACCAGTTTCTGGCATAGTATCTTAATCACTCATTCAGTCTTTGTGTTTTTTTACCACCCAGCCACAATTTCTCACATAGACACAATGTCAAGTTTGTGGTTACAACTTCTACTCTCTCAATACATGACTTCACAAATGTATATGTGCAATCACAGCTTGCCAGAGTTTTCTCTTTTTCACACACCTGGTTACCAATCTGTAGTCTTTACTCTTTCTGACACACACCATCATGCTCTCTCTCCCATGATCAATCTCACACCCTTATGGCCTTTCACACAAAGTTGTGCCTTTGCACACAGTTATTCCCAACGGCTTCAGGGAAAAAAATGCTACCAGCCTCCAGCATCACCTTTAAAAATATATATTTACAGGAACAATTCCCCATTCTCTGGGACTCTTAGAAAAAAAACCCATTTGGGAGGAAGTTAAACAAACAGTGGAGACAGGTGTAGCACCGTCCCCCAAATCACCAAGACCCAGGTCCCTAGGCCCGGGCTGGGACGGTGCTGATGGGAGGTGAACCCAGGAGTCCTCTGAACCCACCCTCCTCCAGCCTGGAATTCAGATTGAGCAGGCTTTATGTCCCTTGTTCCTCCCTCCCAACTCCAGGGACACATAAAGGGTCCTTTGTACCCGCCCGCAGGAAAATTGGGGGGCTGGGAGGGAGTTGAAAATACACATTTGGTATCAAAAATAAACACTTGGGGGTGGCAGGGAGATCCCCCAAATCCCTTCCTTCCCACCCACCCCATCTCAGATATAGGAAGAGATACCTCCCTCTCCCTTATTGAAAAGCCCTGTTTAAAAATAGATTATACTATCAAAATGGCAGGGGGTGGGGGACAGGGAGACCTGGAGTACTGGCTGGAGGGGCCCCCCAGACGGGGACCACTCCCCAAAAATCCCTCCATTGGGAGGTAACAGGCAGGACCCCAGGAGTTTGGCAGACACAGGAATGGCTTCTCAGGGGGGAGAAGAACAAAAGGGGCATTCCTCCCTGGCCGAAAAGGTGGTTGAGAAAAGACAACCTGTCTGAGAGAAAGGCTGGGGAGGTGGAAATTCCCATCTCCAAGGGTGTGAGTCTTCCTTGGCCAAGACTCCCAAACCATTAAATGGCACAAATTCTTCCTGGACCCTTGGGGAAGGCCAGGAATAATAAACTACAACAAGCTAGCTCTTCTACCCATACCCCAAAGTGAAGACAGGGCTCCCTCAGCTCCCCAAGGGCAGGCTGAGAAATAAATAAAGAAAGGCCTGTCTCAAGCCAGACCCCGATTGTCTCATCTTGGGGAAAAAATGTGGAACACGGGGGAGATGCCCTTGCCACCCCCTCCAAAAGAGTTGGGCCAGGCTCCTCCCAGTGGCCTTCAAAAAATAAATAAATAAACCGTCCCCACCACTGCAGCAGGAGACGTATAAGAGCGGCCACTGGGGGACTGATCAAGAAGAGAGAAGTTGTATGTTTTTTTTGTGGAAGGGTTATTGAGAGATCCTTCTTCCTAAGAATCCCTACCCAACCACAACTGGAGCACGAGTCTGTCAGCTGAACTATGTTTCTCCTTGAGACAGCTGGCTGGAGAGAAGTTCAGGGCATGGAAGGAGTAACTCCAGAAAGGGGTGGTGGTGGTGGTGGTGGTGATAGTCATGGCTTCTGGGGCCCTGGGGAGAGCACCACGGGGGTTGAGAGGCCATCCACGCTGATGGAAGGGATGTGCACCTGTGCGCTGCCACTGGACGGAAACTGAGGACAGAAATAGGGAGAGGTCATGGATGGGGACCGTGCTAGGGTCACTCACCCTTTCTGAGATCAGGGAGCTGATCCTACCTGGAAGGAGAGCTTGGCCGGGCTACGGGGTGCAATGGGACTCAGGGTGCTCCAGAAGTGAATGCTGGGGGGCAGCGAGCTGGGCGTCAGCAGCACCGGGGTCTGTGGGGAAGGGGTGGTCAGAGCACAAGTGAGCAAGAGGGCAGCTGTGGGAAAACCAAAGGAACTTGGTTCTGGCCCCACCTGATTTCCCACTCATACTTCCAAGATCACTCCTCAAAAGTGCACAGGCCTAGACCATAACTACTGAGGCCATGTCTGTGACAGCTCTCTGACTTCACACAGACAACTCTAACTCCAGAGGGCCCACCCCAGGCAAGACCACCTCCAAGAGCCCACCCGCTGTTTTCAAACCTCACAATCCCAGTAGCTCAGGATCAACTTCCAACTCTTATCCCTGACCTGCATGCTGCTGCTGCTAAGTCACTTCAGTTGTGTCCGACTCTGTGCGACCCCATAGACGGCAGCCTACCAGGTTCCCCCGTCCCTGGGATTCTCCAGGCAAGAACACTGGAGTGGGTTGCCATTTCCTTCTCCAATGCATGAAAGTGAAAAGTGAAAGTGAAGTCATTCAGTCGTGTCCGACCCTCAGCAACCCCATGGACTGCAGCCTTCCAGGCTCCTCCGTCCATGGGATTTTCCAGGCAAGAGTACTGGAGTGGGGTGCCACTACCTTCTCCGCCGACCTGCATAACCTCACAGGAAACCCGCTGAGAAAATCTCAGACCCCAAAGCCCCACTCAGGTTCCTCAAGCCATGCCTCAACCCAGAAACAGTTCCTGCAGAAAGCCTCTTGGTCCCCGCCCACAAAACTCCCCAGAACCGCCCTTCTTTGGACACCTGATCCTTGGCATTGCAGACTCCTCCATCCAGTAGCAATCAAGCCTGTCCCTCCACGCAGCCAATCCCACTCGAAGGCTCCACCCCCTCACTCTTTCCGAGGTAATCGCATTGGCCTTCGCGGTAAGTCTCCCTCCCCCACCCCGCGCCACCCCTCCCCAATCCCATTTGTTCCAGGTGCCAGCCCCGCCCCTTCAAAAGTTCTCACCAATGTGTGCGTAGGTAGCAGGGAAGGCGTCAGCGCTGGACCTGGCGCCTGTAGACCTGAACCAGTTCCCGATCCCGGAGTCCGTTCGGGTCCTGGTCCACCCAGCAGGCTCGGGCTGAGTGGAAGCTCCAGGTCCCGGGGCTTCCGGCCCTTCTGAGGCTGGGCAATCTCCGCGCTGGGTGTTGTGGAAGCCGAGAGGCCGCCCACCTGCGCCGCAGTTTCCATTACGACAGCGGACAGCCGGGCTGGCACGCCCTCTGCTGGAGGGACTTCTGGGTCGACTTTGGGCTCAAAGGGCTCGGCCTTGACGGCTTCCAGCACAAACCCCGCCTCCCCACTGGCTGCAGCTTCTAACTCTTCCTTGGGCTCTTCCACTTTGACTTCTGGGGGCAGTGGCCGGCCCAACCCAGGCTCCATATTTGGCTCTTCGGATTTAAGGTTTGGGGCCTCGGGTGGGGTCAGGATGACCTGGCAGAGGAACGAGTGCAGAAGGGATGCCTAAGGATTCCTGGGGTAGTGAAGCCAGTTATTTCCCATGGAAAGTGGGACCTGAGAATAGGGGCAGGTCCTTTAACAAGATGTGGTACTTTGCCAAGAAAATGGGGCTTCTGGTCCTCCTATCTGGGTTGCCTTCAGGGGTGGGACTCCAGGAGATACTGCCCCCATTTATAAAAGCAGTGGTTCTCAAAAATTTGCTTTATGGACCAGCAGCATACACCTCATCTGGAAATTTGTTAAAAATGTAGACTCTTGGGCCCATCCCCAGACTCACATAAAGAAAAACTCTGGGGGTGTCCCTCAGCACCTCTGGCTTAAAAAGCCCTCCAAGTGCTTTCTGATGAGTGCTAAAAGTGTGAGAGCCAGTGCATTAAGCAAATACATTCAAGGGCACCTACTACATATTGGGTGTACTGCTAATTGTAGTGCACTCAATTTCCTTCCTCCTTCCCAGGGTTTGAATAGTTTTCCTCCCCATCTCTTTCTCCAAGGGGACTTCTGTGTCTCTCCTTCCATTATATCATCTTTAACAGGACATTATGTCCCTCCTCTTCCCAGTCCCTCTCTTCATTTGGGAACTGTACATCCCTCCTCTTGCTGAAATTCCATATTCCAGTCCTTACCTGCAGAGGCAGGCCAGCCTCCTCAGCTTCCAGGCAGGCCTCCAAGGGGTTTGGACTGGTGCTCCTGCTCCCCGAGGGAGGCACTGCTACTCCTGCAGGGCCGGTGTTGGGGAGCACTGTGGAAGGTCGAGGGTGAGAGGGCGGTTGTGGCTGCAGGGACTGGATGGTGAAGGTGGAATAGAGGCCTGAGCGCATGTAATCATTTCGGCTGCTGCGCGCCAAGCCGCCTGGGCCTGCCATTCCTGCACCCTTGAGTGTGCCTGGCTTCCCAGAGGCAGTGTCCCCGGGGATGGCGTGTACAGCTGTGGCGCCTGCATTTGCCAGAGTGGAGGTGACAGACACCTCAGGCTGAGGCGGGCAGTCCTCAGTGGAGCACCCTGCGACCTCAGGGTAGGACACAAACTTGTAGACAAACTTCTGGCCGCTCACTTTGCGGATGATGTTCTGGTAAGGGGGAAGAGACAGGATAGAGTGTCTTAGAAGAAAGGGCTAGAGAGAGAGTGGACGGTAAGGAGTGTCTCCTGGTGTTTTTTTCCCTTCATGCCTCTCCTGTCCTTTTACATATACACTGTCCTTGCTCAGTGTCTGTGTCCCCATAGGGTCCTCTTCCCAGCTTCTTTCACATCTCACTCACCTCTTCATCTGAGGCCTCCTCCCTTCTCCCCTACTTTCTACTACTCTTCCCCAACCCGATTTCCCTGTCTTCTCCTCCAGCTTCTTCCCCTTCTCTGTCTCCCCACTGCATAATCCTTCCTTTAGTCTACTGTCCTTCTCCCTGCCACACCTCAGTCCCATCCATCCCCGTCCACGTCTCCCTCTGTCATACTCTCATCTTCTGTTAGGTTCCCCCACCCTACCTTAGATACACATGGCCACACCCACTGGCTCCTCTCCACACTGGGACCCAACTAGGGAAGCAGATCTAGGAACAGGCTTTCCTCTTGGCTCCTGGAACCAGGGGTGTCTGTGGGCTAACAGGGCCAGGCCCTGGGGGTGGCTGCCAGGACACAGTTTTGGAGTCTAGCTAATGCAGTAAGACAGGGAAATGAAGTCACTGATATAAATGTTGGAAGAGACTAAATGAAAATGGAAGAATATGGTGATGAATTGTTAATAAATATGAATTATTAGAGGATGATTTAAAGCTCTTGACACAGCCGTGAAACAGGGCAAAGTCATCAGGGTGGAGACGATGAGGAGCCTTATTCTTAATACCACTAGAGAGGTTTAAGCTGAAACAATTGGAAAATGAAGTAAATGATAGCAACTAACAAGAATTTAAAATACTGGTATAAATACTGGGAATCTTAAGGCTGGCTTGGGTGGGTCACAGAGCACATCTGGGGTATTTCAGGATAGCCCTGGAGGATCTCAGGGATGTTCTGGTGGTTTCAGTGCATAGAGTGAGGCAGACTCATTATGAATAGTGTTCTGGAGGTTTGAGCTAAAGGATTAAAATATAAAAATATAAAAAATATAAATATATTAAAAAAATGGAATAAATGCTGTGAGTGAGTTAAGGGTGGGCAGCAGCACCGGTCTAGGGCTGTTCTGAGGGACAAGAGGCATCTGGGGGGCATTAGGGCACCCTGAGGACATCTTCATGTTGGCCACGAATGTCACAGGGTGGGTTTGTGTTTCTCAGAAAAGGAATGAAAAGGGAGACTCATTAATATTGTCTGAGAAGTTTCAGTGTGGGGTGAGAGGAAAGGGAATTGGATGAAGGCAGTCAAAAGGCACAAACTTCCAGTTATAAGAAAAGTAAGTACTAGGGATATAATGTACAACATGATAAATGATTCACACTGCTGTATGTTATATATGAAAGTTAAGAGTGTAAAGACTTTTCTTCCTTTTTATTTTGTATCTGTATGAGCTGGTGGGTGTTTATTTAACTTATTGTGATAATTATTTCTTGATGTATACAAGTCAAATCTTTATGCTGTACACCTTAAACTTATACAGTAATGTGTGTCAATCATACTGCAGTAAAACTGGAAGAAGAAAAACACTGTTTTGGAAGTTTCAGGTCAAGAAATAAGAAAATGAAATAACTGGTATAAATGTGAGGGGGGATATCTAGCACTGGTTTGGCAGTCTGAGAGGAAAAGATAAGCAAAATTTATAATTTTAGCTACAGGAATAAGATGATAAAATAAAATAACTGATATAAATATTGGAGAGGACCAGTGTTGCTCTGGGAATACAAGAGGATGGGGTGTGGAGCGGGCATTATACACGTTGTTTTGGAGGTCTTAGCTAACGAAATCAAATATGAAAAGAATTGATAAAAATGTTGAGGGTCTTGGAGGATGAGATAAGCAAAGGTTAGGATAATGCTATCATGGAGACTTTGATTCTAAGAATAACGCTATTCTAGAATTCTTATTCTGGGATAAGAGCAGACCATGAAATACCTGGGGGAACCCAGGACTGTTCCGGGATGAGGAAGACTCATTATTAATAGTGTTTTCAAAAGTTTTGGTCAGAGGAATAAGGAATAAGGCAAGAAAATGAAATGTTGTGTGGGGTATGGTTGGGACAGAAGGACTCTGGGGATCTCAGAAAGAATGGAGTGAGTAGGGGTCAGTATTAATGTTGCTTTGAAGGTTTTAGCCAAAGTTAAAATACAAGAAAATAAAATAACTGGAATAAATGCTTGGGGGCCCCAACATTGGTCTGAGAGTACCAGAGGATGGGGTAAAAAATGGTAAATTTCAATACTGTTTTCAAAACTAGAGCTAGATCAAATTAAGACAAGAAAATGAAATAACTGGTATAAATGTTTGCTGGTGTGGGGGGCGGGGGAGTGGGGTCCCAGCCCTGGTCTCAGACACCTTACCTTGTCATAATAGTACCGCAAGGCCCGGCTGAGCTTGTCATAGTTCATGTTGGTCTTATTCTTGCGCAGCCCCCACAGCCGGGCCACCTCCTCAGCGTCCACCAGCTTGAACTCACCGCCATCCCGTGAGGTCCAGGAGATGATGTGGCCATTGCCTTGCTCTCTTAGCAGCTGCAGCAGAAACTGCCACAGCGTCACAGAAGGGTCCATCGCTGGGGAAGTACTCACGCCATCCCAGGGGTACCTGGAGGGCAGACAGCTCAGAACTAAGAGGCTGTGAGTACATAAAGGGGAAGAGGTCAGTAGGAGAAAGATTTCTTTCTTTCCACCTTGCCTCCACCTCTGTCCTCAGCTACCACCATCATTCCCTGAGTACCCTCAGCCTGCCTTTGGATGATGGAAGGGTGGGATGAGAATTTTGGAAATGATACGATAGTGTGAATGTGTTCTGCCTGTGGGACAAATGTGAACCTCTGGGGGCCAAAGGGCAGACTGTGCTAGGCAGAATAATGTCCCCCACCCAAAGATGTCCATGTTCTAATTTCTGGAAACTGTGAATATGTTACATGGCAAAAGGAACTTTGCAGATGGATTTAAGGTTATAGACCTTAAGCTAGAGAGATGTTTAGGTGAGCTCAATCTAATCACATGAAGCTTCCAGAAAGGAAGGTAGCCCTGCTAACACCTGGATTTTAGCCTGGTGAGACCTGTGCTGACCTTCTGACCTCCAGAACTCTTAAGAGAATAATTTGTGTTGTTTTAAGCAGTTAAACACAAACTGGAATCAAGATTGCTGAGAGAAATATCAATAACCTCAGATATGCAGATGACACCACCCTTATGGCAGAAAGTGAAGAAGAACTAAAGAGCCTCTTGATGAAAGTGAAAGAGGAGAGTGGAAAAGCTGTCTTAAAACTCAACACTCAGAAAATGAAGATCATGGCATCTGGTCCCATCACTTCATGGCAAACAGATGGGGAAACAGTGGAAACAGTGACAGACTTTATTTTGAAGTCACTGAAGATGGTAACTGCAGCCATGAAATTAAAAAATGCTTCCTCCTTGGAAGAAAAGTTATGACCAACCTAGACAGCATATTAAAAAGCAGAGACATTACTTTGCCAACAAAGGTCCATCTAGTCAAAGCTATGGTTTTTCCAGTAGTCATGTGTGGATAAGAGTTGGACTATAAAGAAAGCTGAGAGCCAAAGAATTGATGCTTTTGAACTGTGGTGTTGGAGAAGACTCTTGAGAGTCCCCTGGACAGCAAGGAGATCAGTCCATCCTAAAGGAATAAGTCCTGAATATTCATTGGAAGGACTGATGCTGAAGCTGAAACTCCAATTCTTTGGCCACCTGATGGGAAGACTGACTTATTTGAAAAAGACCCTGATGCTGGGAAAGATTGAAGGTGGGAGGAGAAGGGGATGACAGAGGATGAGATGGTTGGATGGCATCACCGACTCAGTCAATGGACATGAGTTTGAGTAAACTCCGGGAGTTGGTGATGGATAGGGAGGCCTGGTGTGCTGCAGTCCATGCGGTTGCAAAGAGTCGGACACAACTGAGTGACTGAACTGAACTGAAAGCAGTTAAAAGTTTGTGATAATTTGTTACAGCATGAATAGAAAACCAGAGCAATGCCCCTCACCTGAATATTTTCATTTGCACCTTCTACCACATCAAATACCAAGTTTCCCAGGAGGTTCCCTCTGTCAGCATCTCATAAAGGCTGTTTACTCCATGCTGGGTTCCCTTCCTCTGCTTTCAAGTCTTCTCCTTTGTTCAAGTCTCAGCCCCAAGGAGCCTTGACTTTATGAAAATTCCTGACACTGAAATGTCTGCTCTCTTCTGTCTGTCTACCCCATGCTCCTCTGACCTGTTCCTTTCCTTCTGATTCTCCTTCTTGACAACAGCAATAATGAACATCTACTGAGTGCTAAATATGTGCCAGGCATTGTACCAATTAGAGGCAATATGGCCTATTGGACGATCACCCAGGCTCCAGAGCCAGACTGCCAGGGTTGGAATCCTCATTCTGCTACTTATTAGCAGTGTGACCCTGGGTGTGTTCTTTAACCTCTTTGGGCCTCATTTTTTCCATCTCTAAAATAGATGATAATACCACCTAGCTCACAGGGTTATTGTACAGTAAATATACTATGCCTGGGGTATGATAAGCTCTTACAAAATATCCATTTCTAATTTGTTCCTAATTCTTTATCTGCTATACAGAATATCCATTTCTAATTTGTTCCTTACTCCTTTTCTGCTACTCTAAAACCTGATTTGAAACCAAGTAAGGCCTTTTGTGGTCTTTATGGATCTTCACTTGGTGTGATTGTTCATACATCTTGCTATAGAAATCTGAATGTAGCTGATTACAGAGCCCACTAAGAGTATTATGTAACATCTCGTATGTGTACCTTGTTACTTGTCTAAAATCTGAAAAATTCAAAATTGTGAAACACATCTGGCCCCAAGGGTTTTAGATAAGGGCATGTAGACCTTGATTGCTATTTTTATAGCTATTGACTCATTTCTCTCATCACAACGTTGGGAAATAAGTACTCTTATTATCTCTAATTTATAAAGGAGGAAGCTGAGGCACAAAATGTCTAAATGACATTTACATACCACACAGCTCTAAGTGGCAGAGTCAAGATTTGGACCCAGGCAGCCAAGTCCCAGTTGTCTGAGCTTTTTAACCATTAGACTAAACTGCCTCTCATACTGACTATTCCCTCAGCATGTCATGCACAAAATAGGACCTTCCCTGGCCTTCTTCCCCCCAACCTATTAACTGCTCCTTTTGCTGAGTGTGAGTTGGAAATAAACATGAACTTCCTATTCCTTAAGGAAAGAGTTTTTATCAATCACCCAGCTGGGACTGCTGGGTTAAGAAAGAACTTTATAATTTATAGCTTGAGTCTTTAATCTGTAATGAAATACAGTCTGATCCTCTTATGTCTGAGCTGTTTCGAAGTTCATTTGGCAGACACAGTTTCAGGCAATTATGTAAGTCATAAGGCCACAAAGTATCCAGATTACAGTCCCGTCATCAGAAACCTTGCTTGGTTTATTTGGAAGGCCTGTTTGTTTCAGAGGCAGAGAGTCCACTGTGACTCCTGGTGGTGACAACAGGCAATTTTACCAGTTCCCCTTTCAGCAGCCACAGAATCTATCACTTAAGGTGAAACCTGACAGTTGGCTTCAAGCCTCAGCAGCACACGAGGTTTTGTATTTTGTTTATTATCACATCTCCCACATAATCCCTAACAAGAGTTCTAGTCATATGCCTCTCTCAGATGCATTTACTTCTCTTTATTTCATTCATTTAGCAAGCATTTATAGAGGGCTTGCTGTGGGCCAGGTGCTGGGGAGACAGCAGTGGATACAACAAAAATCCCTGCTCTGGCATAACTCCCGTTTTAGTGGGGAAGACAGACAAGAAGCAAGATAAACAAGAATTCTTCAGATGGTGATAAGAGCTCTGGAAAAAAACAAAGAAGCAGGGAGAAGTTATTTTCTGAAAAGGTATTCACTGTGGAGGTGATATTTGAGCAAAGACATAAGAGAGGTGAAGGTGTCAGTTTTGTGACAACCTGGAAAGCAGTCATCCAGGCAGAGGAAATAGCTCGGGTGAAAGACCCTGAGGCTGGAGAGCCTGGCAGGTCAGAGGAAGGCAAAGAAATCTGGCACGGTCAGAGAGAAAACAGTGAAGGCAAAGTATCAGCAGTAGGAGCTGAGAGCAGAGGGGCAATGGAGGCCAGACTGTGTGAGGCTCTTTTAGGCCAGGAAGGGCTTTGACTTGATTGAATAAGATAGGAGCCATCAGATGGCTGTGAGCAGAGGAGTGACAGGCTGTGACTTGGATTTTAACAGACCCTCAGGCTGTTGTGAGGAGAACCAGCTGTAGGGGCTGAAGAGGCTACTGCAATAGTCCACGTAAGAGATGGTGGTGTTAGCAGTGGAACTGGTGAGAAGCGGCTGAGTTCTGGATAAAACCTGAAGTCAGAACGAATGGAATTTGTTGACAGATAGCACTAGGGGTGGGGTGGGGTGGGGTGAGAGGTGACTCTAGGTTTGTGGCCTGATCACCTGCGATAGGGGCCCTGTGGGAGAGCATGTTTTGAAGGGAGAACATGGGGTCTGATTTAGAAACGGTCAGTCTCAGAGGCCTGTGAGACACCTACATGTATGCCAGGAATAATATTACCAATTTAAAAAACAGGAACCAGCCACATAGCCCTTACCATTTTAGTCATTTAACTCATTCAATCCTCAAACCAACATCATGGGTGGTCACTCTTATTACCCTCCCATGTTCCAGATGAGGAAATGGAGGCACAGAGAAGTAATATAACTTGCCTAAGATCACAAAGAGACAGGGATCAAACTGGCAGTTTGGCTCTAGGCAGTGATCCTAGCCACTTTGTTCCACCAGCTCTCCATAGAGCAAAACTGAAGGGTAAGATCCTTGAGGGGGACAGGAATGCTATTTTACACAGGGTGTTCAGGGAGGGCTTCCCTGAGGAAGTGACATATGAGTAGAAATCTGAAGGAGGGGAGGTAGCAAGTCATGCTGACATCTGTGGGAAGGGTCTTTCAAGCACAGGGAACAGAATGTACAAAGGCTCTGAGGTGGACTGAAGCTTGGCATGTTACATCGTGGGCACCCTGAGTTCATCCAGTTCCCATCTCTAAGGATATGCATGTGCTGTTCTCCCTGCCAGGAGTGTCCTTCCCTCTTTTCAACATACGATGAATCCTTTATTACACACATCATTAAGTTCTGAGATCTCCCATGCAGAATTAATTCTTCCTCTGTGTGATGAATAACCTGTCTACCCCAGCAGATCTTTCTTCTCTCTGGCTTGCCAGCCTCATACTCCTCTATCCTGTTCTAGCTCTGTGACCATGAGCAAGTTACTCAACCTCTCTGGGTCTGTTCCTGTACCTATAAAATGGGGGATATGCCACTCTCAAAGTTAAGTATCTTCAAGATACACCTACTCTGAAAGGTTTCCGGGAGGATTAAATGTCAGTATATGCCAACATCCGCTGGATCATCGAAAAAGCAAGAGAGTTCCAGAAAAACATCTATTTCTGCTTTATTGACTATGCCAAAGCCTTCGACTGTGTGGATCACAATAAACTAGGGAAAATTCTGAAAGAGATGGTAATACCAGACCCCTGACCTGCCTCTTGAGAAACCTGTATGCAGGTCAGGAAGCAACAGTTAGAACTGGACATGGAACAGGCTGGTTCCAAATAAGGAAAGGAGTACGTCAAGGCTGTATACTGTCACCCTGCTTATTTAACTTATATGCAGAGTACATCAATAACCTTAGATATGCAGAGGACACCACCCTTATGACAGAAAGTGAAGAAGAACTAAAGAGTTCTTGATGAAAGTGAAAGAGGAAAGTCAAAAAGTTGGCTTAAAGCTCAACATTCAGAAAACTAAGATCATGGCATCCGGTCCCATCAATTCATGGCAAATAGATGGGGAAACAGTGGAAACAGTGGCTGACTTTATTTTGGGGGGCTCTAAAATCACTGCAGATGGTGACTGCAGCCATGAAATTAAAGGTAAGGTCAGAGAAGTTATTTGTTTTATTAATTCACAAGGCAACCCACTCCAGTATTCTTGCCTGGAAAGAAAGTTATGACCAACCTAGACAGCATATTAAAAAGCAGAGACATTACTTTGTCACCAAAGGTCCATCTAGTCAAGGCTATGGTTTTTCCAGTAGTCATGTATGGATGTGAGAGTTGGACTATAAAGAAAGCTGAGTGCCGAAGAATTGATGCTTTTGAACTGTGGTGTTGGAGAAGACTCTTGAGAGTCCCTTGACTGCAAGGAGATCCAACCAGTCCATCCTAAAGGAGATCAGTCCTGGGTGTTCACTGGAAGGACTGATGTTGAAGCTGAAACTCCAATACTCTGGCCACCTGATGGGAAGAGATGACTCATTTGAAAAGACCCTGATGCTGGGAAAGATTGAGGGCAGGGGGAGAAGGGGATGACAGAGGATGAGATGGTTGGATGGCATCACTGACTCAATGGACATGAGTTTGGGTAAACTCTTTGAAGTTGGTGATGGACAGGGAGGCCTGGCGTGCTGCAGTTCATGGGGTCACTAAGAGTCGGACACGACTGAGCAACTGAACTGAACTGATATGTAAAGGACTTTTGCTCCAGCCACGCTGGCCTCCTTCATGGCCCTTGAACACGCCAGGCACAATCCCTCCTCAGGGCCTTTGCATTGGCTGTTCCTTCTGCCTGGTACACTCTTCCCTTACACATCATGGGTCCCTTCCTGAACTCCTTTAAGCCTTAATTCAAGTGTCACCTTCTAAATGAGGCCTGCCCTGTGCCTAAGATTCTAACCACCCTGATACTCTATTCCAACCTTCCCTTCTTCACTTTCCCTCCTTAGCACTTGTCTAACATACTAATTAGACTGACTTATTTATATAGTCTGCACTCTTAGCAAATGTCTGTTCCAGAAAGGCAGGGATTTCCGCCTGTTTTGTTCCCTTTCATATCCCCAGCACCTAAAAGAATGCCTGGTGCTCAGTAAGTGTGTGTTGAATAAACAGTCCTGACTAACTAGCCTCTTAACTAACTCTCTTATGCCCTCTTCATCTCCATCTGTCCCCAACTCTGATTTGTCTGAAATTGTCATTTTCTCCATTCATTTGTGCAATAAATTCTTATCAAGTACTAGGTAAGAATTTTAGGTGTTGGAGACCTAGCAGTGAATAAGCAGACAGAAAGAGTTCCTCATGGGACTCCCATTTTAATGGGGAAAGACAATAAATATGATAAACTGGTAAACAGAGTGCCTGACAGTGATAAAGGGCAAAAACACAAATAAAGCAGAAAAAGGGCCTGAGTCCTGCTAGGTGTGCAGGTTCAGATGGTCAGGGACAGGTGACATTTGAACAGAGTCCTGAAAGGAACCATGCAGAGATGGGGGTAGACTGTTCCAGGCAGAAAAAATAGCCAAGGCAAAGACCCCAAGGCTGGATTTCTCCTGGTGTTTCTGAGGATGAGTGAGGTCATTGTGGCTGGAAGAGAGTTAGGGGTGGGTAGGAGGTAAGGTCCGGAGAAGGCAGTGGCACCCCACTCCAGTACTCTTGCCTGGAAAATCCCATGGACGGAGGAGCCTGGTAGGCTGTAGTTCATGGAGTCGCTAGGAGTCGGACACGACTGAGCAACTTCACTTTTACTTTTCACTTTCATGCACTGGAAAAGGAAATGGCAACCCACTCCAGTGTTCTTGCCTGGGGAATCCCAGGGACGGGGGAGCCTGGTGGGTTGCTATCTCTGGGGCCGCACAGTCAGACACAACTGAGGCGACTTAGCAGCAGCAGCAGCAGCAGGAGGTAAGGTCAGAGAAGTTATTTGTTTTATTAATTCACAAAGCAACCCACTCCAGTATTCTTGCCTGGAAAATTCCATGGACAGCAGAGCCTGGCAGGCTACAGTCCATGGGGTCGCAAGAGAATAGGACATGACAGAGCAACTCCACACGCACATTCTTTATTTACCCTGGAGGGGATTCTAGTTCTGATGCCCCCACTTTACCAATGAGGAAACACGAGAAGAGAGAGAGTGGTTAAATCACAAAGGTCACATAGCTGCTGGAATCGGGTGTGGATATGTCCTGAGACAAGGTGTGGAATGGAGACAGCTGAGGGAACAGCAAAAACCAAAGCGTGGAGATAGGAACTAATTTGGTTTTTTAAAGAATGAGGCCTCAAGTGGGGTGAGATGAAGTGAGAGAGGAAAGCATCAAAAATTATCCTATGTTCTGAGGAGCAATCTAATCTGATACCTACTGGATCACCTTTGAGTAAGGCATCCCTATGCTGAACTTCCCTCAATACCTATCTTAAAGGTTGCATTAAATGAGCTCATTAACATAAAGCATTTTGCCTGGTACAAGTAGGTGCTCAATAAATGTTAGCTTCTATTGGCAATATCACTATCACTAATGTATTCATTTACTGGAGTGAGGTAGGATGTCTCAGTGGTTAAAAGTGTGTATGAGAAAGTGTGTTCTAGGGTAAAAAAGACCTAAGTTCAACAAGCACACAGGCTGATCCATGATTAAGGAGGGAGGGTGGCAGGGAAGGCCATGGACTGATCCACCACCATGAAAGAAGGGGGAAAATAAAAGCACACATGTTGACCCTCCTGGAGGGATTACAAGGCACTGGACTCATAGAATGTTATACCAGAAGGGAAGGGTGTGAACGCAAGCACAAGGGTGGCAGGAAAGCCAATGGACAGATCCACAGTAAAGGGGTGTATGTGTGTAAAGGCTCACCTTATTTACTAGGAGCAAGGAGATCAGAAAGCACATTGACTCCTGCACAATAGTGGAGAGCCATCCCACAGACTGATTAAAAGGAGAGGAGGACAAGGCCATGGACTGGGCTACTGAAAATGGGGAGATAAAACGCATTAAACTGATCCACTCTTAAGGAAGGGTGAAGCCCAAGGACTGGAGTGTCAGTCTACAAAAAAGGGAGAATAGGGCAACGGGCTAATAAGCAGGGGCACGTGAAAAACAAGCATGTAGACGGATCCACTGTAAAGTGGTGTGTGTGTGATAAATCCATGAACTGATGCACTGGAGGCATGAATACAAGTTCACAGATTAACTCATTGTTTGGTGGGGGGGGGGGTGTACAACGCTACGGATTGACTAACTACAGGAACAGTAAGGGTGGAAAAACAAGGCCACAGAAAGGGCCCCTGAAAGTTGAGGGCAGGAGAAATACAAACACTCAGATGCACCTACGGTCGAGTCGGACACTGCCGGAAACTGGTTCCCTATAAGCGTGGGGTGGGGGGCAAGACCACAGACCAGTCTACTGTAAGGTGGGGTGGGAAGAAACACAAGCACGAAGACTGATCCATTATAAAACAGAAAAGGGGGTTAGGCCACGGTCAGATCCACTACAAGGGGCGATGGGAGGGGACAATGCCACAGGCAAGTCCACCAGCCGTAGTGGCGGCGGTGGGGAGCCGAACACCAGCAGGGCTTGGGCCAAGGCACATCTCCCCCCCCTCACCCCGCGGGGGCGGGAAGGATACTTGGGGTCATGGACCGGGCCCTCCAACCTCCAGGCCCCGGACTCACCTGTGCGTAGAGGAGCGGCGGTGTTGGCAGCTCCGGGGGGCGGGGGCTCCATGCGCTGCCCCACCGCCCCCCAGGCCCGGGCTTCCGAGGCGGAGGCGGCGGCGGCGGCGGCGGAGGTGGCGGTGGCGGCAGCGGCAGCACCTAGAAGCCGCCCCTGCGTTTCTTCACTGCTCACGTGGGCCCGTGAAGGAGGAGCCGAGCGTTCTGCCGCTCGCTAATTGGCCAAAGTACCATGGATCGACCGCGCGGCTTCCAGGGCTGGGGAGGCGGACACTGCTCCACAGACCTATGCTGTGATTGGCCCGAGGGGAACTGATGGAACGCTGATGGCCGCCTGGGTTCCGAAGAGGAGAGCTCGGCCCTGCGGTGCTTCACGCTGATTGGCTCAAGACAGACTGATAGGCCGGGGGCGCCTGCCTCGCATGGATTGGCCTATATGGGATTGATGGAAGACAGCCAGCCTCTGAGGATACGGGTGATTAGGTCCTGCTTTCTGCTGATTGGCTACCGAGCGACTTCTAGACGGCTGCCAAAACCCCAACGGGGCGGTGCCGAACTCCACGCAGCTCAGCGGAAGCAAGACTTGTATAGAAGTACACAGGCATACCAGCCCGCAGGGAGGGGGGTCTGGGTACTGCGTAGGCGGGCAGGGTAACTGTGTAGTGATTGGCTGGAAAAGACGAATTTAGAACGGAGCAGCTGCCAGACATACAAAAGTGTGTGCTGAGTGGCGGAAACTAAATACCTACGGGGGAGGGGTCGAGCTGCAACCAGTTACAAACAGGCGGAACCTGGCTTTGCATGGATTGGCGGAAGCTGGACTCAACCTAGAATAGAGACCAGACCAGGGAGGGCGGGATCAGCCCTAGACCCATTGCTGGAAGCTGGAACTACTTAGCGGCTGGGGCAAGGCCAAGGTTGAGCCTAGATGGGCGTGAGTGTAATTTAAGGTACCTGAGGAACGACTGGGGTGTGGGAGAAAGGTAAACCTTCCGGCCAGGAGTGAAAGGCTGAATTGCTTTGGGGAGCAAACCTCCACCATGAATCGGCCCATTCTCTGGTAATTCATAGTAGTGTACATGAAAAGAAATGTGTCAGGTGGGGGCCCAGGTTGCCAAGGCAACGGTAGAGCGGGCACAGAAGTCAAATAGCAGGACTTCAGTGGTGTATTAATGGTCCCACACAGACCGGATTTCTGGGCCTCCTAGTACTTTGTGCTTTAGAAACAGGGCATTTTAGCAAACAGTAGGGGTTAAGGGGGGAAAGAAGGGCCGTGTGACTCAAAGACATTCAGGCTCTTTAATGTCAGGGGAGGTAGGAAGAAGTCAGTGCTGAGTCTCTGGGAAATTCTGCAGACCTTGTAGCTCTCTAAGCCCCTGAAAAAGAGAATATAAGAGACTGAACAGAGACTGGGTCCAGGCCCCATCCCAGGCTTGCTCAGAACTCTCTTCCCTCCGAGCCAGCCTGGCTCCAGTTTGACTCCAGTTTAGAGGAAAATATGGTCCTTCCCATCTCTGGCTCTCTCTCCTTCTCAGGTCACCACCCTAAACATTTGGAGATAGAGTCTGGGAATGGAGTGAGCTACTCTCACCTCTAGCAACATGTGGATATGGGCCTTGATATTCATGGAGTCCTTGGTGAGGTTGTCGCTGAGCCTGGAGAAAAGAAACAAGAAAGGTGAAGTGGGCAGGAGGATTATGCTTCTTCATCACTTCAAGAACTACCTACATTATGTATGACTTCCACACGGTAGGTGGTAGGACATCCTACTACCTGAGCTGCTCCTATGCAGAGATGCCTGGCTGCCATCTGGACTGCACTGATTCAGAGACATTTATTGAGTGCCTACTCTACACCAGGTCGTTTTAGGTACTGGGAGATAGCAGCAAACAGAGCAAACAAAAATCTTGGCCTTGTGGAACTCAAATTCTCATTATGGGGAACAAATGATGGGAATAAAATATGCAGTATGTCAGATGGTTACAAGTACAATGAAAAAATTAAATGTTGAGAGGGAATAACGAGTGCAGGAGTGGGGGTTGTAATTCTAATTAGAGTGCTTAGGGATGGCTTCACCAAGAAGCGCGTTTGAGTAAAGACTTAAAATGAAGAAGCGAATTGGAGGATGGAGGATGAGTGTTCCAGACACAAGGGGCAGCAAATGCAGAGGCTCTGAGGTGGGAGTGCACCTGGCATGTCTGAGGTACAGCAGAGAGGCCAGCAGGACTGGAGAAGGATCAGTGAAGGGGGTTTGTAGAAGGTGAGGTCACAGAGGTAAGCAGGGGAGAAAGATCATGTAAGACCTACCAGGCCATGGTAAGGACTCTGGCTTTTATTCTAAGTGAGATGGGAGCCAGAGGAGGATTGTGATCAGAGAAGGGATGTGAAATGACTAGGGTTTAAGAGGATCCATCTGGCTGCTGTGTGGAGAACTGACTGGGGATAAGGACAGCTAGTGTGGAAGAGGAAGTCCAGTGAGGAGGCAGTCCAGGTGAGAGAAGCAGACTCAGACCACAGTGGCAGCAGTTGAGGTGATGAGAAATGACTAGATTTGGGATACATTTTGAAGGTAAAGTCAACAGGATTTACCAAAGGAGGGTGTTGGGTGTGAGAAGGAGAACTCAAGGTAAAGACACCAAGGCCTAAGTGACTGGGAAGCAAGAGTTGCCTGAAACCATGCTGGCTCTGGGCTGTTGAGTTACATGAAAGAAAAAAAGTGGAAGTGTTAGTTGCTCAGTCATGTCGGACTCTTTGCAACCCCGTGGACTGGGGCTCACCAGGCTCTTCCACCCATGGAATTCTCCAGGCAAGAATCCTGGAGCGGGTTGCCATTTACATGAACCAGTCACTTTTTTCTCTCTATGCCAACTGGCACCAGTCTCACCCAAAGAATCCTAATTCACCCAAAGGATCAAGGAAGGCCTTTGAAGAATGAGTAAAACAGTAGGATATAGTCTTTTCCACAAAAAGTCCAAAAGGCAGGAAAGAGCTTTTTAAGGAGTAGTCAGGAGGCCAGAGTGTTAGAAACTAAGTGAATGGTGGAAGAAAAGTGGCACAAGTTAGGATCCGAGAGGTAGGTAGGGGACAGATCATGTAATCTTGATATTATGAGAGGAATATGGATTTTACTGTGTTGAGCTATCTGTCAATGTAAGAGTTAGTTTCAGGGAAATGAAATACTGTTAAGAAAAGTAGAAGGCAACAACAAAGGATATTAAATTGGGAAAAAAATACTATGAACCCATTTATATATCACTATCTCTCAAAGTTGTATTTTCTTTTTTTTTTCAAAGTTGTATTTTTAGTCTAGCCCTCTCTCCCGAATTCCAGCCTTGGGAGTTTTAACTACATCTTCAGAAAACTTACTTCAACGTTTAATGATCACCTCACACTTAACAGGTCCCAGACTGAACTGATTTTCCCCTCCAAATCTGCTCTCCCCTTATCTTCTCCATCTCATAAAAGGGTAATTCCATCCTTTGCTCAGCCAAAGACCTGGACTCCTTTTTCTCACACCCCGCTTCCAATCAAGCATTCTATTTATAACTGCAACTGCTCCATCCCAGGCAGTGTTTCTAGTCTCCAGTCCTTACTGTTCTCTGCACCACTGTCCACCTGTGACATACTATATCCTTTACTTGTTTATTGTTTGTCTGAATAGAATGTAAGCTGTGTGGGCAGAGATTTGGTCAGCTTTGCTCCCCCCCCGTATTCTCGGGAACCAAAAAGTATGTGGCACATAGTATACACTCAGTGTATAAGCTTAGTCTATGAAAGGTTTCAGCACTTTAAAAAAAAGGAGAAAAGTATAAAGTTCACCAAATGCTAGTTGTAACAAAAGGGATATGTTTAATTTATTGCTACTGATTTAATATGTAAGGCTGTGTTAGTCAAATGGTTATTCTGTTTTTTCTGTAATCATGTCTACTTATGGGTGTGGATGTGTACTCCTTTCTTTGTTATCAGAAAGAATATATACAGAGACCTGATCCCCAAACAGAGACATAGACTAAAAACAGGAAGTATTGATAGGCCATTTTGGTTACATAAAATAAGCTGAAGGAAAGTTACTTAAAGTGTTTCTCAAATAACCACACATTTTAAAGAAGAGAATGAGCTACACAGACTCAAATCTTCATCTCCTAGAAAGATTCAATTACTAGGGAGTCCTACTAATTATAATAAAGTAATAACAGATTCATGGGCTTCCCAGGTAGCGCTAGTGGTAAAGAACCTGCCTGCCAATGTAGGAGATGTAAGAGATGTGGGTTCGATCCCTGGGTCGGGAAGATCACCTGGAGGAGGGCACGGCAACCCACTCTGGTATTCTTGCCTGGAGGATCCCATGGACAGAGGAGCCTGGCCGGCTACAGTCTATGGGGTTGCAGAGTTGGACACAACTGAAGCGACTTAGCACAGTGAGGAATTCACATTTCTCATCACACTAATAGACCAGATCAATAAATCAGAAAGACCAAATGGGGCAGACAATGACAAATACCTCATTCTGGGGAAAGACATCAAGTCTCAAAAAATTAAAATCTATTTGAAAGGCTTAGGAATCCGGTGACATAATAAGGAAGGCTTTGTCATTAAAAACAAAAAACAAAAAACAGACTTGGTGTAAATGGCTGCTGGTTCAGAATTATACTGGCCTATTAAAGCAGGCCCCTCAATCAAACTATTCACCAACTGATCTGATCACTAAGATTTAGAAATCTCCACAGGTCTGAGGCTCATTTGAGTTTATGAACACTGAAACCTTGAAAAGGTCTGAAAAGAGAAGAATTACTGAAACCTAAGGTAGGCAACTGTGGAAGAAATGAATGAGACATAAAGTGAAATATAACCTAGAAGGTAGAATTTTACATCAGTAGTATTCACACTTGTGAGATGTTGTTAATCTAAGTGTATTTGCTCAGCATCCCCTCACTCACTCCATCTGAGTGACTGAATGCTCACCATTCTCAGCAGTTCCTCTATCATGGCAGGCACACTGGTCCCCTTGCCAGGAATGCTCTTCCCTAGAGAGCCCTATGGCTTGTTCACTCAACCAAGTAACTCAAATGCTGCTTCCTCTGGAAGGCTCATTTCAGAAGTCTCTCCACAATCACAATTCCCCTTCCCTGCATAGAACCTTACACTCAGTCAGAGTTCATCCTTTATCCCCACATTACCTCCATCACCACCAACAGAGATCTACTAATCCTTCAATCCCCACTTAAATCTATTTCCAGCATATGCTTTGAAATTCATTCAACAAACACAGGATGACTCCTATATGTTTTGTGCTATTCTAGTGACTTGAGACGTAGAGAAAATCTCTCCCTTTGGAAAGCTTATATCCTAATGGGAGCAGGCAATGAACATTATAAAAAAGTAAATCACACAGTAAACATTAGGAGGTCATAAGTGCTACAGAAAAAAAGAAAAAGTAGAACAAGGGAGGGGAATCAGGAATGCAAGGGTTGCAATTTTCAAGTTAGGTTATAGGAAGTGACATTTAAGCAAGACTTCAAGTGAATAAGGAGAAAGGAAGCCATGCATATATCGGGGGGAAAGTGCTGTAGGCAGACAGAGAACAGTTACTGCAGTTGTGCTGAGGTGGGATCACTTTGTGGGCATTTAAAGAAGCCTGTGAAGGTTAATGTGATGAGAGCACAGTGAATGAGCAGGAAAATTAGCAGAAGGTGAAGTCAGAGGTAACTTGTTTTACTGTTACTGATTTACAGGCTGAGACCTCCAGGATCTGGTCAAAACTGTGCTGATGTGTAACAGTTATAGCCCTTGCAGAATGTAAGCTTTCAAGGAATTCTTCTGTCTTGTTCATACTGCCTCCCCAACACCAAGCACAGAGCCTGGCATACAGCAAATGCCCAATAAATTTTTGTGTGAGTGAACAATACAGAGACCATTTATTGAGTACTTATTATGTGCTACACCTGGGGCTAAGCTTTGCATCCCCACTGTTCTCTCCCCTAGAGAGAGGGGAAAGTGGTTCCTAGGTACCATCCCAGGTAGCCAGGGTGAAAGGGGGAAGAAGGATGTTACAAATGGTATTGTTTTAGACAGTATCCTCATGCAATGGACTTACTCTGTGAGGAGATTGCTCTTACGATCAATGAACTTGAGAGCTTCTGCCAGTGTCAACTCCAGGAAAAAACCATATCCAAGGGCCACATAGATCCGTGAAGTGTCTGGGCTAAGGAAACAGTGGTGATCAGAAGTGGAGAAGTCCTTGTCACTGTTTAGCATACTACACAGTTTAATATTTATTTTACTCCCCATCCCCCACCTTCCCCAAACTGAAGGTCAGGGTGGGCAGAGAATTTGTCCTATTTTATTTACTGTCACATCTTCAGCACCGAGCAGTGTCTGGTTCATAGCAAATACTAACAAAAGTATTTGCTGAATGAAGGAAAAGGGAAGCTGAACCCTGTGGGCTCAGAGGGGCAGGTAGACACTCACACCACTGTGTCAACGAAGAAGTTACAGCCCAAATCCACTTGCATATATAACTCCGAGTGATTAGCTTCCTGTGGGGCCAGGGAAAAAGAGGTAGGGATCAGTGGTCAACTTTTAGGTCAGGTGACAGGTTTTGGTCTTGGGTATCTCCTCTCTTCCCCCTCCTTTGCCCACAAAAAGACTACCTAACCCTGGCATCTTTACCTGGAGTCGCTCAATGACATTTCTCAGTTGAAGGTATTTGGCCAGCTGCTCATATACCTTGTCGCGATGGTCCAGGACCTTTCTGATGGGACATGACAGGACAAAAGTAAAATGGTGACCAAGAGGAAACCCTGTCCCTCTTGGAATATCTCACACCATGAACCCCTGAGACTCTCCTGTCACCAGAGTCTAAACAGGAATTTTAGTGCAGAAGTCAAGGTTTGGCCTCTGGGTCAGATTGCTTCGGTTTGAATCCAGGCTTTCCATTTTACTAGCTGTGTGACTTTGGCAAGTGAGTAACCTCTTTGGAACTCAATTTCCCCATTTTAAAAATAGGAATGAGAAGTATTACTTCATAGAGTCATTAGGAGGATTAAATGAGTATTTACTATAAGGCATTTAGAATAGTGCCCTCCAAACAAAGTTCTCTATATGAGTTAGCTCTTATTTACGAGTATTATTATTACACTCTACTCTCAATGCCTCCCTCCAATCAGAATATGACATTCTCACCCTAGAAAAAAATCCTCCATCTCTTTTAGGAGCTCATAATCCTAGACCTGAACACTCTCTTTCCTGCTCTGATTAATAATGATAGTAATAATAATTTTTTATACTCATTGAGCCTCTAGTATCCAAGTTAAACCCTTTACAAGGACTGAATACACTTAAAACACAAACCCACTGCCGTGGGGAAGGTTGCATTAACTTCCCCATTTCACAGATGAGGAAACTGAGGCACAGCAAGTGGAGGCGAAGTATGATTTCACACGGAAAGCAAAATGGTCAAGCCAGGATTCGAACCTGAAAACTCCAGCTTCAGAACTCTAATTCTTAACCCTTTAAGGTCATCGGAAGCCGTGCATGCGCGTACACAGGCACCATTAAATCACCAAGTCTCCCTCCTCACCCGACGCTGCACCCCGGATACCGCCCCTCCTTCCTCCTCGAATGGCGCACGGGGCCGGGCTCTGAACGCCTCACCCACCAATCAGAAGGCCAGGCCCTGACTTCGAACGCCCCGCTCACCACGTGGACCGCTCCAATAGCTCCGCCCCTCGTTCTGTCACTTACTGCAAGTCCCGCTGCAGCACGTCAGAGATGAAAGCCTCGTAGCGCAGCACTTTCTCCGCCGTGGCCTCCACCGCCCGCCGTTTAGGGGGCGTCGCCATGATGGGCTCCTGAGGAACGGGGAGGGAGAAAGACCACGTTTAAGACCACTGGTCTCAGTTTGGTCTCAAGCACAGTACAACTGCACCTTTTCAGTGTTGGGAGTTGAGTCGTCCGGCTTATGCCGAGGGTTCAGCCTTCCGCCCCTCCCAGCTCTGGGACCCCATCACACAGGGACACCCAAGCGCGGCCGTTACCTGAAAGCCGCCGGCAAAAAGAAGTGTTAGTAAGAACCGTGGCTTCCGGGTGGCGCGGGTAAATGACGTACGGCGGGGGCGCTGGCCAACCAAATAACCAGGGTGGGTGAGGCAGTCCTGAACGGAAAAAAAACGCCGGAGAGAAGGAAAGGGCGGGGCTTTAAGAAATCCGCTGATTAAGGAAGGCTGAAGAGCGTGGGAACCTGGACTGCACAACAAGCCTATGGGGATAGTGCACTGTTGCTGGGGGTGGGGTTTAATGGGATTTGGCGGGTTCCGGAGGTGGCGGTACACAGAGCGAGTACAGCTTTTGGTGTTTAAAAGACAGAGCTTCAGAAGCAGCCGGGCAAGGAAAGATTATGAATGTGGTCTGTAAAAAGGAAAGTATATCCTTGCATCGCCCTGGATTTTGAGTTTTCACAAGGGAAGCTTGGGTTTGACTTCCAATAATGGAAATAAATGTCAGCATTAACATAAGTTTTGAAAAGGAGACAACTTTTCTGATATGCACCTTTGACGACTCCAGCTCTGTAGCCCGCAGTCCATGACTGGAGTTCAAGCAGAGGTTGATAACGCACTATGTCTAATCAGTTCAGTTCAGTTCAGTCACTCAGTTGTGTCCGACTCTGCGACCCCATGAATTGCAGCACGCCAGGCCTGCCTGTCCATCACCAACTCCCAGAGTTCACTCAAACTCATGCCCATCGAGTCGGTGATGCCATCCAGACATCTCATCCTCTGTCGTCCCCTTTTCCTCCTGCCTTCAATCCCTCCCAGCATCAGAGTCTTTTCCAATGAGTCAACTCTTCACATGAGGTGGCCAAAGTATTGGAGTTTCAGCTTTAGCATCAGTCCTTTCAAAGAACACCCAGGGCTGAATACCCAGGGCTGATCTCCTTTAGGATGGACTAGTTGAATCTCCTTGCAGTCCAAGGGACTCTCAAGAGTCTTCTCCAACACCACAGTTCAAAAGCATCAATTCTTCTGTGCTCAGCTTTCTTCACAGTCCAACTCTCACATCCATACATGACCACTGGAAAAACCATAGCCTTGACTAGACGGACCTTTGTTGGCAAAGTAATGTCTCTGCTTTTGAATATGCTATCTAGGTTGGTCATAACTTTCCCTCCAAGGAGTAAGCGTCTTTTCATTTCATGGCTGATCATGTCATTTAATTGGGGCGTCAAATGGAGGGTTGCTGAAGTCCTCTGCCCAAGATAGGTTATCTTGTCATTAGAAAGAGTTCCTATGTTTTTATTTAAATGTGTAAACTTTGTATTTATTTTTATGTGCTCAAATTACCGAATGGATTTATTTCCTATGTTAGATTTTCAAATAATAGCCTCTAACTCAGTAAGTCCAGGCCTGAAGAAGAACTCCAATGCTGGATCCCCCAAATGATACTTCTGGCTGCAGGCCCTAGAGCACCCACCATATCAGGGAAGTTTTCCCAGATAATTTGTGGGTTTGCGGTCTAAAACCAAGCTTTGTTTCAAATGCTCAAAACCTGAGCAAGTCAAACTTTTCTTTACCCTTAGAACAAGACGATTGCAAGGAAAACTTTGTGAGTTTAAAAAATTATTTTTGGTAAATCATCTCATGTTACATATAGTTGCAATTATATTTAGTTTGATCAAAAGAGACAGTAGGTAGGTAGACAAATATTATCGAGTTAATCTATACAATTTTCCTGTGAAGAAAAGGGTGTTACATTTATTATCTTTATTTAACATGGAGAGCACAGAGTTCTGATGAGCTGGAGATGGTTTATTAGCTTACATTTCACAAAAAACATTTTTTATTATGGAGTCCATGTAAGATTTCTTTTTTAAAACTTTTTTTCTGTTTCAAAATGTTTTCAACTTCATTTTAAAATGTCAAACCTACTCGAAAGTTGCCCATATAGCCTTTACTTAGATTCACCAAATGTTAATATTTGACAGCATTTGCTTTCTCTCATTTCAGACCATCCAATAATTGTTGATATGGCTGCATAGCATTCCATCTTTTGGATGACCTCAGATTTTTGAGCCAGTCTTCTGTTCCTCGATGTTTGGATGTGTCCAGTTTTTTTCGTTCTTATAATCCAGAATGAGATAACAGTTTTTGTTTTCAAAATTTTCTGTGCAACCATGTTTGTTTTCTTGTGACAAATTTCTAAAACTTAATTTGTTGATCTAAGGGAGATCATTGCATTGTAAAGCAAGTGTTAAGTGACAATTGTATATCTACTTCCAATAACAAGCTTCCTCATCCAAGTTTTACATCAAGGTCAGCACACTGTGGCCCACTGTTTGCTGACCCTTGTTTTACTACTGTCTGCAAGCTAAGAGTACTATTTCCATCTTTTAGAGGCTTGAAAAAAAGTAGAAAGAGTATTTTGTGACATATGTGAAGGAGTTACACGGCTCAAAATAGCCTGGAGTTAAAACTCCCCTCTGGGTCCTCCCCACCATTCTATGCAAAACAAAGAACTCTCACCTGAAAAAAAAAAAAAAAAGGACATTAAGGTTGATTACGCCCAGCTCCCAGCAGGTCCCAGCCTCTGGCAGATCTCCAGAATTCCTTGCCCAAGCTGTTTAAGAGATGACCAAAGCTGGTGGAGTTACTTCCAGCCGGGATTTCCGGCCCCCGCCCCCATTCTAGCTAATTAAACCTCCCCACTTCCCTAGCTTTGGGAACCTGGGCCCTGAAGGGGCCCAATAAGGCAAGAGCCTTGAGAAATGCACTGTGCAAATATATTGACTTTATTGTCTCCTTTCGGGAGCCTCACAGACATATCTAGGTAAAAAGATCGTTAAATAAATGCTGTCAGTCATTGCAAAAAAAAAAAGACAGAGAGAGAGAGAGAACTAATCCAAACAACTTTGGAGAAGAACAGGCCCCCTTAAGACAGTTCAGTTCAGTTCAGTCGCTCAGTCGTGTCCGACTCTTTGCGACCCCATGAATCGCAGCACGCCAGGCCTCCCTGTTCATCACCATCTCCTGGAGTTCACTCAGACTCACGTCCATCGAGTCAGTGATGCCATCCAGCCATCTCATCCTCGGTCGTCCCCTTCTCCTGCTGCCCCCAATCCCTCCCAGCATCAGAGTCTTTTCCAATGAGTCAACTCTTTGCATGAGGTGGCCAAAGTACTGGAGTTTCAGCTTTAGCATCATTCCTTCCAAAGAAATCCCAGGGCTGATCTCCTTCAGAATGGACTGGTTGGATCTCCTTGCAGTCCAAGGGACTCTCAAGAGTCTTCTCCAACACCACAGTTCAAAAGCATCAATTCTTCAGCGCTCAGCCTTCTTCACAGTCCAACTCTCACATCCATACCTGACCACAGGAAAAACCATAGCCTTGACTAGACAGACCTTTGTTGGCAAAGTAATGTCTCTGCTTTTGAATATACTATCTAGGTTGGTCATAACTTTTCTTCCAAGGAGTAAGCGTCTTTTAATTTCATGGCTGCAGTCACCATCTGCAGTGATTTTGGAGCCCAGAAAAATAAAGTTTGACACTGTTTCCACTGTTTCCCCATCTATTTCCCATGAAGTGATGGGACCGGATGCCATGATATCTTCATTTTCTGAATGTTGAGCTTTAAGCCAACTTTTTCACTCTCCTCTTTCACTTTCATCAAGAGGCTTTTTAGTTCCTCTCCACTTTCTGCCATAAGGGTGGTGTCATCTGGATATCTGAGGTTATTGATATTTCTCCCGGCAATCTTGATTCCAGCTTGTGCTTCTTCTAGCCCAGCGTTTCTCATGATGTTCTCTGCATATAAGTTAAATAAGCAGGGTGACAATATACAGCCTTGACGTACTCCTTTTCCTATTTGGAACCAGTCTGTTGTTCCATGTCCTGTTCTGACTGTTGCTTCCTGACCTGCATACAGATTTCTCAAGAGGCAGATCAGGTGGTCTGGTATTCCCATCTCTTTCCAAATTTTCCATAGTTTATTGTGATCCACACAGTCAAAGGCTTTGGCATAGTCAATAAAGCAGAAATAGATGTTTTTCTGGAACTCTCTTGCTTTTTCCATGATCCAGCGGATGTTGGCAATTTGATCTCTGGTTCCTCTGCCTTTTCTAAAACCAGCTTGAACGACAGTAGATTTCCACATACATGCCTATATATACTTACTCTTTTCTTGGGTTAGTTAGTGCAGCAGCTCACTAATCTGACTGCTGCCCCTTCTTGCCTCATTGAAGGTGATCTGTTCCTGTAAAGTGCCGGTCTCGTTCTTTCTCCAAACTTCACTTTCTCTAATTCCCTTACCCTACATTTTTTGGTGCCGAAACCCGGGAGGTTGAGGTTACTTCTCGTTCTCCATGGCCAGCTCTTCGGAGCATGGAAGCCTGCCAAGCTCACTGTTCTGCTCGGGCTTTGAAGACCTCCTCGAGAGGATGTCCTGTGCCTTCGTGAGCGGTACAAGTCATGTGTAAGGGCTTTATTGGTTTTCCATGTACCCGAGGAATAGTGGTCTTTCTCTCTCTCTCTCCCTTCCTCTTTTCTCTACACTTTCTTTTTCTTGAGACCAACCAACTCCAGGATAGAGGCCTTCTGCCATTCAACTTCCCTCCATCCACCATGAATTCTCGCCTGACCCAGTAGCCCAGGTAGCCTCTAGGGTGCCATAGACTATTGTCCTTTCCCGGTTACAGGGGAACCCTCCGGCCAAAAGGCCCTCTGAGGAGGTACTTGGGGGATGCCCCTCCCTCCTTCAGAGTCTCTCTCTCTCTTTGCCTAGTCAAAAGATTAGGTGACATCTTTTCTCTCGACCGGACAGTCGCTAGCCATTTGCTATGGGGTCAAGCCAATCCATCCCATGGGACTCTCCCTTGGCCTGCATAAAACGAAACCTCAAACCTCTACTCTTGACCGATCTCAAGGTTCATAAACTCGAGTCACTTTGTACTCAAGTTTGGCCTCAATACAATCTAGATAACCAAAACCGTTGGCCTGAGTTCAGGACTTTTGATTTGAGTATTTTATCAGATCTCACTAACTTCCTCAAACAGAATGGCAAATGGTCGGAGGTCCCCTATATTCAAGCCTTCTGGGATCTTAGAAGCCATCCTTCTCTCTGCAAGGACTGTTCTACCTATCAAATCCTCCTCTGCTCTCTTTCCCCCTGCATTACAAAAGAATCCAAATCTAAAGCCCCTAAAAGGCCCCCTAAACCCTAAGGCCCCGATTTTGACCTGGCAGATAAGCCTCCTCCCTACCGCCCCAGAGAAGAAACTTCCAGAGATGAGATCCCATCCTCTAGCCCTTCCTCCTCCAAAACAGTAAGCAATGACTCCAAAACCCCAAAAGAGAATTCCACCGTGCCCCCCCCCCACATTGGCCATGACCCGAAGCAAACATATGTTTCCTTTCAGAGAGGTAGCGGGACTGGAGAGCCCTACACGGGTTCATGTGCCTTTTTCAATTTCTGATATGAGCCAAATTGAAGAAAAATGGGGATCCTTTTCAGAAAATTCTACTACATATAGAAAAGAATTCCTCCACCTTACACAAGCATATCATTTAACCTAGAATGATCTTTACTACATCCTAAATGCCACTTTAACCCCTGATGAAAAGGAATGGATATGGCAGGCAGCTCAGACTCATGATGATCAGCTCCACAACCAAGATAGGACTAATCTGGTGGCTGATGATGCAGTCCCTTTAACTGAGCCATGGTGGACATATCAAGCAGGTAATGCCAGCATCCGGTACCTGCATCATATGATTACTCACATTCATGTTAAAGCTCTCACATTCATGTTAACTACGATAAGATTAGGGAAGTGACTCAAGAAAAAGATGAAAATCCTGCTCTTTTTCTTTCACGGCTTACTGAGGCAGTCCAGAAATATACTAATTTAGATATTTCCACCCCTGCCAGACTTCTGTACCTACACGTCTAGTTCATAAGCCTGTCACCCCCTGATATTCACCAAAAACTACGCTAGTTAGAGAAGGGCCTCAAAACCCCTCAGTGAGATCTCCTAGAAATAGCCTTTAAAGTTTTCAACAATAGGGAGGAAGAAGCGAAGAAAGAAAAAGAAAGAAAAAGAAATGGAAAGAATGGCCACATATGCTTTATTTGCTGCAGCTATTCAAGAAAAAAATTCAACCCCTTTAGCCCATCAACCTAGGCCCACCCATATGGGACCTTACCCTTCAGGGCCCTGCTTCAGATGTAACCAAATGGGACACTGGGCTAAGTCCTGCTCAAACCCTTGGCCACCCACTAAACCCTGCCCCACCTGCAAACAATGGGGCCACTGGAAAGTGGATTGCCCTCAGACACTACCCACCAAGTCTCGGGGTCCACCCCAGGCCCAACAACAATGGGCCAGAAACCAGACTCAGGGGGGCCTTGACACCCCAGACCATGGTTCCTCAGATGAGGTGGGAGATGATCCAGTTGTGCTTGAATTATTCCAGTGATGGAGCCCAAGCTCCAGACTCCAAATCTGCCCCGTACAGATGGACTTGGAGCTTTGGGCAATTGGCATGGTGGCTATACCCAAAGTCTCGTTCCTAATAGACACTGGAGTGGCCTTTTCACTTGTAACCTCCTTTAAGATCCCTCTCCAACATTCAAAAGTGGCCATCGAAGGGGTCTCAGGCACCCCCTTTTATCCCAAAATAACCCCTCCTCTCCTTTGTTTCTTTGGTAAGGCAACACTAACACATTCTTTTATAGTAGTTCCTCAGTGCCCAATGGCATTGATGGGACGTGATCTTCTGGCTAAGTCACAAACTTCTATAAACCTCCCATTCTTAGATCCCCTATCAATTCTTTGCATCCAAATGGCACCCAAACTCTTGGCCAACCCTCACTCCCAGAACATGCCCACTAATCTTCCCCCAATAGATCCTCAGGTCTGGGACACTGAAGCCCCGTCAGTAGCCTGACACCATCCCCCCATACAGGTTTTTCTTAAGAATCCCTTTCAGGTAATAACCCAAACTCAATATACCCTGACCACAGAATCCCGACAAGGACTTAAACCAATAATCTCCCACCTGCTCAAAGCCGGTTTTTGTGGCCTATCTGTTCTCCTCATAATACTCCTATACTGGCAGTCAAAAAGGGACCCCACTCCTGGCATCTAGTCCAAGATCTTTGCAAGGTCAATGAGGCTGTAATACCTGTACACCCCGTGGTCACTAATCCCTATACCCTTTTCTCGCATGTTCCCCCTGACACACTCTACTTCATGGTATTGGACCTCAAAGATGCTTTCTTTACTATACCTCTACACCACTCTTCACAGCCCCTATTTGCCTTCACCTGGACGAACCCAGACACATATCAATCTCAACAATCAACTTGGACCGTTTTACTGCAAGGGTTTAACTGCTGCTGCTGCTAAGTCGCTTCAGTTGTGTCCAACTCTGCGTGACCACATAGATGGCAGCCCACTAGGCTCCTCTGTCCCTGGGATTTTCCAGGCAAGAATACTGGAGTGGGTTGCCATTTCCTTCTCCAATGCATGAAAGTGACAAGTGAAAGTGAAGTTGCTCAGTTGTGCCCGACTCTAGCGACCCCATGGACTGCAGCCTACCAGGCTCCTCCATCCATGGGATTTTCCAGGCAAGAGTACTGGAGTGGGTTGCCATTGCCTTTTCTGAAGGGTTTAGAGATAGCCCTCATTTTTCGGTCAAGCCCTTCAAAGGGACCTACAAACTTTAGACCAAGGCTCTACTACCTTACTCCAATATGTAGACGATTTATTGTTATGTAGTTCCTTTTGCCATAACTGCCTAGTCCACACTGCAACTATTAAATGCCGTAGGCAACTGGGGCTACAGAGTTGGGCTCTACAAAGCACAAATTGCTTTCACCACTGTCAGCTACATGGGATTGCTTCTCACTCCCACATCCAAAATAATTCCAGCACAGAGACTTCGAGCCTTGACACAGACCCCCAGGCCCCAAACCAAGAAGGAACTTCTTTCTCTATTAGGTCTATTAAACTTCTTCCAAATATGTGTCCCAAAATTTGCCCTCCATGCAAAACCTCTCTACCAAGTTACTCGAGGAAACTTAGATGAACCCTTATTGGCCCCCACCTCTCTCCACACCCCAATACAGACTCTTATCAAACACTTACTACAGGCCCCTTCTCTTTACTTACCTGATTATGCCAAAACTTTTTTTCCTTTTTCTACATTCTTGACAAGGACATGACTTAGGGGAGATGTATGGGGGCCTCTAGCTTACTTATCTAAACAACTAGATCTTGTCATACTCGGATGGCCACCTTGTCTCCAGGCCTCAGCTGCAACTACCCTCTTAATACCTGAAACCCAAAAATTAACCTGAAATGCTCCTCTAAATGTATGCTCACCTCATTCCTTCAAAGATTTACTCTCTCATCGGGCTTTCCTTTCTCTGCCCTCTGCTCAATTACAGATCCTCCATGCACACCTCCTAGACCCATCCCTTTCTTTTATGCCTTATAAACCTCTTAATCCTACTAGCTTACTCCCTATACCAGATCCAGAAGCAGAACACCTATCTCATGACAGTGTTCAGACCTTAGATATGACACTTAATCCCTTTGAACGTATAACCGATCAGCCCCTTACTGACCCCAAAGTCCCATCCTGGTTCATAGATGGCAGTGCCCAGAAACAAGCCCCATTTGGGGCTGGATATACTATAGTCCAGGGACAGCCTGACAAAGTTATCCCCCCTTGCCTCATCATATCAGTCACACTCCCAGCTCATACATCCTCACAACAGGCTGAAATGATAGCTCTTACACAAGCTCTGACCCTAGCCAAAGACCAAAAGACAAACATTTACACTGACTCCAAGTATGTCTATAACATTATAATCTGGAGGGATAGGGGATTCCTGACTCAGAAGGGCACACCTATTCTCAATGGTTCTTTTATTTCTGAACTCCTCCATGAGGCTCAGCTCCCAAAACAAACTGCTGTAATACGTTGCCGGGGACATCAGCGACATGGTCCTATTTCCTTTTATAACAATATAGCAGATCACGAAGCAGAGTGGCAGGCTGCCTCTGTTAGTCCTGTCTTTACTATAGCCCAAATTGATGAGCCTAACATCTACACATTACTTTCATATTTGCATTCCCTTTTCCACCCCTCTGCAAAGGTACTTAAGGCTTTCCTTCAGAACTGTATTGAACTGACTAAGGATGATGTAATTTATTTAAATAATCTGACCCAAACTTGTGCCATTTGTCAGCAGACAAATCCTAACTCTAACCTTCGCCCCCTCCTTTCCCCACCCACCAAATTCACGGACATCTTCCTGCAGAAGACTGGCAGGCAGATTTCACCCACATGCCACTGTAAAAAGGGTTAAATTTCTCCTAGTCTTCATAGATATATTTTCTGAATGGATTGAAGCTTTTCCGACTACTAACAAACGAAAAGAGCCCCTACTGTGGCTTGCCTTATTCTTACTGAAATCCTCCCCAGGTTTGGAGTGCCTTCCCCGCCCCCCCACCCAGCCCCCACCGCCCCACATCTGACAACGGCCCTGAGTTCACATCCCAAATCACCCAAAATACTGCATGAGCGCTTCAAGTTCCTTGGAGGTTTCACATTCCTTATCATCTCCAGTCTTCCAGTAAGGTTGAGAGAGCCAACCGAGTCCTAAAAGAAACTCTCACCAAATTAACGAACGAACTTCATCAGGACTGGACAAAACTACTCCCTTTAACTCTCTTAAAGGTCCGGGCCTTACCAAAAAAAAACAAAAAACAAAAAAAAACCTTAAAAGCAGTCCATTTGAGGCCATGTACGGGAGGCCCATAGTACCATGTACGGGAGGCCCATAGTACCTTTAGGTCTTCCCCCCTCCCAGGACGGTCCTAAACTGCCATACCACCTTCCTTTTCCTTGTCCAGATATGAGATGCCCTTTGGCAACATATGGATGACTTACTCCTTCAACCGCATTCCAAACTTCCATACCCATCCTTTCAAATAGACAAAGTCTATATGACAACTCAGTTCCACTCGGATCTAACCCCAAAATGGCAAGGTCCCTACACGGTAATTCCGCTGACCCATACCGCTGCAAAATTAAAAGAAATCACCCCTTGGGTACACATCACTTGGCTAAAAAAGGTTATGCAGTCCAATGATGAAAATGCTTGCCAGACTAATACTTATCAAGTTTCTCACACAGGCCCTTCAACTCTAAAGTTCTCATGGCTTCCACTGGCCCCAACTGGCTATGGATGAGCCTGTTGATCTGGGTCTCAAGTGCTCAAGGATCCACATTTGAACACGTTGAAGATTTACATCTTCACCCTGTGGCTACAGGGAACCTTTAATAACTTTTACCGCTTCTCAGACCATTCATTTTTATCACCCTCTTACTCACCCTTGGGCCTTGTTTGTTTAATCTTTTTCAGGGATTCCTCCAAGATCAAATCTGAGCCATTTCCTGAGACCAAGTCAAGACTGTTCTTTTGCTCGAGATCCTGATAGCTAGAATAGAAAATCAACACTATGTGCCTTAGACTTCCTTTGTCCCAGACCACAAACCCCTGACCCTCATTTATCAGCGCGAAGAAGCCCTGAACTTTAATGACTCCCACCTATCTTTCTCTTTTTATATGTATTCCTTAGGGTCTGGAATGAGGGAAAGTTACATGGCTCAAGATAGCCTGGAGTTAAAACTCCCCTCCGAGTCTTCCCCACCATTCTATGCAAAACAAAGAACTCTCTCACCCAAAGAAAAAAATGAACATTAAGGTTGATTACGCCCATCTCCCAGCTAGTCCCAGCCTCTGGTCTATCTCCAGAATTCCTTGCCCTAGCCGTTTAAGAGATAACTAATCCGAACAACCTTGGAGAAGAACAGGCCCCTTAGACAGTAGATTTCCACATATATGCCTATATATACTTACTCTTTTCTTGGGTTAGTTAGTGCAGCAGCTCACTAATCTGACTGCTGCCCCTTCTTGCCTCATTAAAGGTGATCTGTTCCTGTAAAGTGCCCGTCTTGTTCTTTCTCTGAACCTCACTTTCTCTAATTCCCTTACCCTACAATATGAAAATAATATGAAATTCAAATTTCAGTGTTCAGTAATAAAATTTTAAACATAGCCACACTCATTCATTTACTCTGATGAAAGAAATTTTCACATATTGAGGTATGGAGAAGTCATTCTGGCTAACACATGAGTTAACTTGAATTTTATGCTAACTAAAAGAGCCTGTTTGTGGCCTACCAAATTTACATTGTACATCTGCTTTAATTATTAAAGAAAAGGGCACATTGACCAGAAATAAACAAAATGCAAATAAGATAAATGTTAAATACCTCTTTTTCTGGATGCCAAGCAGGTCAGGAAGCAGCAGTTAGAACTGGACATGGAACAACAGACTGGTTCCAAATAGGAAAAGGAGTACGTCAAGGCTGTATATTGTCACCCTGCTTATTTAACTTATATGCAGAAACATCATGAGAAACACTGGGCTGGAAGAAGCATAAGCTGGAATAAAGATTGCTGGGAAAAATATCAATAACCTCAGATATGCAGATGACACCACCCTTGTGGCAGAAAGTGAAGAGGAACTAAAAAGCCTCTTGATGAAAGTGAAAGAGGAGAGTGAAAAAGTTGGCTTAAAGCTCAACATTCAGAAGACGAAGATCATGGCATCTGGTCCCATCACTTCATGGGAAACAGATGGGGAAACAGAGGAAACAGTGTCAGACTTTATTTTTTGGGCTCCAAAATCACTGCAGATGGTGATTGCAGCCATGAAATTAAAAGATGCTTACTCCTTGGAAGAAAAGTTATGACCAACCTAGATGGCATATTGAAAAGCAGAGACATTACTTTGCCAACAAATGTCCATCTAGTAAAGGCTATGGTTTTTCCAGTGGTCAGGTATGGATGTGAGAGTTGGACTGTGAAGAAGGCTGAGCGCTGAAGAATTGATGCTTTTGAACTGTGTTGTTGGAGAAGACTCTTGAGAGTCCCTTGGACTGCAAGGAGATCCAACCAGTCCATTCTGAAGGAGATCAGCCCTGGGATTTCCTTGGAGGGAATGATGCTAAAGCTGAAACTCCAGTACTTTGGCCACCTCATGTGAAGAGTTGACTCATTGGAAAAGACTCTGATTGGGAGGGATTGAAGGCAGGAGGAGAAGGGGACAACAGAGGATGAGATGGCTGGATGACATCACTGTCTCAATGGATGTGAGTTTGAGTGAACTCCGGGAGTTGGTGATGGACAGGGAGGCCTGGCGTGCTGCAATTCATGGGGTTGCAAAGAGTTGGACATGACTGAGTGACTGAACTGAACTGAATGCTGGTATTCCTTCAATGATAAGATTCCCTCCCCAGGAGCCAAGGCCATTACTGACTTTCTCTGTACATGCTGATCTGTGTTTTTTTTAACTTTAAAGGAATGTATCCCTGACATGTTTGATGTTCTTTATTCTGACAAGGTATAAAACTGCCCTGAAAATCAAGCTTCTCCAGAGCAGTTCCTCACAGTTATCTAAGAGGCTGTCTTCTGGGCTGCAGTGCTCAGTTTGGCTCAATTTTACTCTTTTCTATTCCTATTCATGGGCTTCCCAGGTGGCTCTACTGGTAAGAACCTGCCTACTAATGCAGGAGACATAAGAGACTCAGGTTCTCTGTGTAGGTTGGGAAGGTCCCCTGGAGGAGGAAATGGCAACCCAATCCAGTATACTTGCCTGGAGAATCCCATGGACAGAGGAGCCTGGCAGGCTACAGCCCATAGGGTAGCAAAGAGTCAGACACAACTGAAGTGACTTAGCATGCAAACTGTGATTATTTCATTATAATTTCAATTTGTCATCACTACAATGGCAGAGTTGAGTAGTTGCCAAAGAAACCATATGGCCTGAAAATTCTAAAGTATTTACTATCTGGCTCATTCCAGAAAAAAATTTCCATCCCTAGCTTTACACAATCATATCAATTATATCAATCATATCAATACATAGGTTGGAGCTATAAGCAACGTGGGTCTCCTTGGCTTTAACTTGCATTGCAACCTGTTACCTAGCCTACGGGTGGATGTTTTCAGGCTTGTGGGAGATATGAGGCTCTCATATCTCTATTTTCTCTTCCTCCCATCCAGCCTTCTATGCTGTAACCTCCCACAGGTCTGACTTAGAGATCTCTGCCTTTGCCTTTACCCAAGAAGAGCAAGAAGTGACTGAAACCCAGATGAGTTATAGCGCAGTTGTTCATTCACCATCTACTTTATTTTCCACTGGATATTTGGAACCTGACAAAAATGCATCCCATTAAATTGAAAAGTAAAGGTAGGGTCACAGAAAACACAAAGCAAGCAAAATATTAACATCAGAGAAGACTGGGACGTAGGCATGAAATTCACATCTATGTGTAGCTCTGAATTTGTCTCTGATTTTCTTACAGCTGTAGCAAAAAAGGTCAGTTATGTTGATGAAAATAATCAATAAACTATCTATAACAGGAATAGAAAAGAGTTTTATTTGAGCCAAATTGAGGATGATAGCCTGGAAGACAATCTCTCTCAGATAGCTCTGACGAACTGCTCTGGAGCAGCATGGTTTTCAGCCCAATTTTATATCTTGTCAGAACAAAGAACATCAAACAAGTCAGGGATACTTTCTTCAAAGTTTGTAAAAAAATAAACAGATCAGCATGTATCCAGCAAGTCTGTATGTTCTTGGCACCTGGGAAGGGAGTCTTATCATTGAAGGAGTACCAGCACTGGCATCCCAGGAAGGGAGGCATTTAGTCTTTATCTTATCTGGATATTCTTTACTTCTGGTCAATGTGCCCTTTTCTTTAATAATTGAAGCAGATGTACAACGTAAGTTTGATAGGCCACAAACAAGCTGTATTAGTCAGCATAAAATTCAAGTTAACTTATGTATAAACTAGAATGACTTCTCTATACCTCACTATGTGAAAGTTTCTTTCACTGGTTGTGTGATTAGTATTGTTTATAAAGGGAAATCATACCAATTTATCAGAAGCAAATATTTCATGGCACTCAGCAGGAAACTATAAAAAGAAAACTCTCCTTCACTTCCTACACTAAAATGAATTCCAGATGGGTTAAAGATTTAAATGTAAAAATAAAACTATGAGCATGCTAAAAGGAAAAAAATGAAAGAATCTTTCTTTTATTGTTTTCTTAGAGTGAAGTCCTTTCTAATCATAACAAAATTATCCAGTCATGAGAGAATATATTGGTACATTGTGTACATAAAATTAACATATGCAGTTCAGTTCAATCGCTCAGTCATGTCCGACTCTTTGTGACCCTGTGAACCACAGCATGCCAGATCTCCCTGTCCTTCACCAACTCCCGGAGTCCACCCAAACTCATGCCCATTGGGTCAGTGATGCCATCCAGCCATCTCATCCTCTGTCGTCCCCTTCTTCTCCTGCCCTCTATCTTTCCCAGCATCAGGGTCTTTTCCAATGAGTCAGTTCTTCGCATCAGGTGGCCAGAGTATTGGAGTTTCAGCCTCAACATCAGTCCTTCCAATGAAAACCCAGGACTGATCTCCTTTAGGATGGACTGGTTGGATCTCCTTGCAGTCCAAGGGACTCTCAAGAGTCTTCTCCAACACCACAGTTCAAAAGCATCAATTCTTCAGCACTCAGCTTTCTTTATAGTCCAACTCTCACATCCATACATGACCACTGGAAAAACCATAGCCTTGACTAGACAGACCTTTGTTGGCAAAGTAATGTCTCTGCTTTTTAGTATGATGTCTAGGCTGGTCATAACTTTTCTTCCAAGGAGTAAGCGTCTTTTAATTTCATGGCTGCAATCACCATCTGCAGTGATTGTGGAGCCCAAAAGAATAAAGCCTGACACTGTTTCCCCATCTATTTCCCATGAAGTGATGAGACCGGATGCCATCCATGATCTTAGTTTTCTGAATGTTGAGCTTTAAACCAACTTTTTCACTCTCCTCTTTCACTTTCATCAAGAACTCTTTAGTTCTTCTTCAGTAGTTGTTGTGAACAGGCTTAGTTGCTCTGCGGCATGTGGGATCTTCCCCAGCCAGGGATAGAACCCTTGTCTTCTGCATTGGCAGGTGGATTCTTTTACCACTGAGCCACCAGGGAAGTCCAGGATATATATATATATATATATATATATATATATATATATATATATATATTAGCACTATTATGTATTTAAATATAGTCAAAACATGCATAGCAGCATTGTGTGTATTAGAGAAATATTAGAAACAACCTAAATGCCCATCAATGGAGGATGGGTCTAATTAAGGTACATCTATATAACAGAACATGAACAATTAACCAGAAAATTATAATTCAGGGCCTGTATGTACTCAACAACATGGCCTCAAAATAATAAAGTATAAAAATAAAATTCTAAAACTTCTTTTATGATTTCTTGTAAGCCAGATCACCCAGCAAAGAATTCTCTTAGTCTCTCTTTCTCTAGAAATGTATTTTGTCTTTGATAATTTTTTAAATTTTAAAACAATTGTAGATTTACTAGAATTTGCAAAAATAGCACAGAGAGGTCTTGTGCACATTCACCCAGTTTCCTGCAGTAGTTAAACCTTATGTAACTATAGTATGATATCAAACAGAGGAAATTGACATCAGTATGATGTGTGTATATAGTTCTATGCTATTTTATTACATGTGCAGATTCAATAACCTCTACTACAGTCAGGATACAGAAATATCCTCTTGTTGAAATTATCTGCCTCATGTCACACTTTCCCAGTTGCACCCACCTCTCTCCCTAGTATCTGTTAACTCCTGGCAACCACTAAACTGTTTTCCATCTCTATAATTTTTTTTCATTTTGAGAATGTCTTATAAATGGAATTATATACTCAATGTAATGTCCTTGAGATCCATCCAAGTTGTTGCTGGTATCAATACTTCCTTTCTTTTGTTGTTGAGTAATATTCTCTGGTCTGGATGTATTACAGTGTGTTAACCCTTCACTTTTTCAGAAAAAAGTTTTCAGAAAACTAAGATCATGGCATCTGGTCCCATCATTTCATGGAAAATAGAAGGGGGAAAAGTGGAAGCAGTGACAGATTTTATTTTCTTGGGCTCCAAAATCACTGCAGATGGTGACTGCAGCCATGAAATTAAGACACTTGCTCCTTGGAAGAAAAGCTATGACAAACCTAGACAGCATATTAAAAACCAGAGACACCACTTTGTTGACAAAGGTCCATCTAGTCAAGGCTATGGTTTTCCCAGTAGTCATGTATGGATGTGTGAGTTGGACCCTAAAGAAGGCTGAGCACTGAAGAATTGATGCTTTCGAACTGTGGTGCTGGAGAAGACTCATAGAGCCCCTTGGACAACAAGGAGATCAAACCAGTCAATCCTAAAGGAAATTAACCTTGAATATTCATTGGGAGGACTGTTGCTGAAATTGAAGATCTAGTACTTCGGCCACCTGATGGGAAGGGTCAACTCATTGGAAAAGACTCTGATGCTAGGAAAGATTGAAGGCAAAAGCAGAAGTGGGTGGCAGAGGATGAGATGGTTAGATAGCATCACTGACTCAATGGACATGAATCTGAGCAAACTCAGGGAGATCGTGAGGACAGAGGAGCCTGGTGTGCTGAGAGTCAGACATGACCTAGTAACTGGACAACAAAAACAACATTCATTCACCTATTGAGGGACATTTAGGTTGTTTCCTATTTTTGTCTATAACCAATAAGGCTGCTATGAGCAATTGCATACAGGTTTTTGTGTAGATTTAAGTTTTCATGACTCTAGGATAAATGTCCAGGGATACAGTTGTTGGATTGCATGGTAGTATATGTTCAACTTATTTAAGAAACTGCCAAACTGTGTTTCCAGAGTGGCTGTATCATTTCATAGTCCCACCAGCAATATATGAATGACCCAGTTTATCTGCACCCTCTCTAGCATTTGGTGCTGGAAGTGAAAGTGTTAGTTGCTCAGTTGTGTCCGACTCTTTGCGACCCCATGGACTGTAGCCCACCAAGCCCGTCAGGCTCCTCTGTCCATGGAATTTTCCAAGCAAGAATACTGGAGTGGGTTGCCATTTCCTTCTCCAGGGGATCTTCCCGACCCAGGCATCGAACCTGGGCCTCCTGCATTGCAGGCAGGCTTTTTACCATCTGAGCTAGCAAGGAAGCCAGCATTTGGTGTTGTCACTATTTAAAAAATTTTTTAGCCATTCTAATAGTTGTGTGTTAATATCTCATTGTGGCTTTGGTTTGCATTTCCCTGATAGCTGAAGATGTGGAACATTTTGTCCATTGCTTGTTTCTCATTCGTATATCCTCTCTGGTGAAATGTCTTTTCACATCCTTTGCTCATTTCCTAAATAGATTTTTTTTTAACTTTTCAGTTTTCAGAGTTCTTTAGACATTCTTGATACAAATCCTTTGTAATTTATATGGTTTGCAAATATTTTCTCCATCTCTCTATTTGTGCTCTTAATGGAGTCTTCCACAGAGAAAAGTTTTTAATTTTTGAAGTTCAAGTTATTGATTATTTTTCTTTTTGGATTATGCTTTTGACGTTACGTCTTCACAAGCCTAGCTCCCAAAGAATTTTTCTTGCGTTTTATTCTAAAAGTTGTGTAGTGTTATGTTTTACACTTAAGTTCGCAATGTTTTTAGAAACAGCCTTTCTGAGATATAATTCACATGCCATAAAATCCATACATTTGAAGTGTACAATTCAATGGTTTTTAGTATATTCATAGAGTCGTGCAACATCATACAATCTAATTTTAAAACATTTTCAACACCCCAAATTGAACTGTTGCGCCCAGCCTTCAGTCCACTCCAGCCCTAAGCAAGCACAAATTTATTTCCTGCTTTTATAGAGATGCATATTCTAGACAGTTCATATAAATGGAAACATGTGATATGTGACTTTTGTATCTAGTTTCTTTCACTTATCATGTTTCCAAGGTTCATTCATCCATGTTTTAATATTTATTCATATTTTATTCCTTTTTATGGCTAAAAACATTCCATTGTGTGTATGCACCATGCTTTTCCCCTACTTTGCCAGTAGAGTTAAATGTAAAGTCCTTATCTCTGTTTGTTTCTTTATACTACTTTTACAATAGTAAGTGTTTCCTCTACACATATAGAAAACCACATCAAACGACGTTATAATTTTTGCTTCAAACATGATTTAGAAAACTCAAGAGATGTCAAATCTATTTTATTTATCCTGATTTTACTCCTTCAGTTGTTCTGACTTCCATTCCTGTGCTCCAAGATTTCTCTTTTTAATCATTACTTTTGTGTTACAAGGATTTCCTTTAGCCATATTTTCAAAACAGGTCTGCTGGTGACAAATTTTCTTAGATTTTTTTTCATTTGAGAATGTCTCAATTTCCCTTTTATTCCTAAAGGATATTTTTGCTGGTTAAAGACTTGTTGGTTGACATTTCTTTTACTTCATCACTTTAAAAATGCCATGCCAATTCATTCTGGTCTCCATGTTTTCTGATGAAATTCACTGTCATTCAAATTGTTTCCCCATGTATATAAAGTATTGTTTCTCTCTCTGTGCTTTCAATAATTTTTGTGTTTAGTTTTTCAGACCTTCCCTCTTTCACCTCTCCTTCCAGGACTTTGATGACACAAATGTTGGTGTTCTATTAGTTCCTGAGGCTCTACTCATTGTTTTTAATCTATTTTTACCCTATTTTCAGACTGGGTATTTTCTATTGTTCTATTTTTGGGTTCACTGATTCTTCTGTCTTCTCTATTCTGTTTTTTTTTTTTAACCCCATCCATTGTTTTTTCTTTTTTAAGCTGGAGAATTTACTTTTATTCTTGCAGTTTTATACTAGGAAGTCAACGTTTAATTTAATAATCCATTTCACAGTTGATTTATGAAAAATTTTAATCCTTAAAATTGTACATCAATATCCTATGACTCCAAATTTTATTTGTCACTCTCCTTCAAGTCTGAAGAAAACAATCATGTAATTTAATAACTTCTACAGACAGCAAGGTCCCACTGATGTAACATTTAGTCTGAAGTCCTATACTCAGATGAGAATTAAAAACAGCCAGTATCTAACTGGCCTGAAACCTGATTGTGTTCCTGGCTCAGGATTCTTGTAATAAATCTGTTCCCAACCCAGGAATCAAACTGGTGTCTCCTGCATTGCAGGCAGATTCTTTACCAACTGAACTATCAGGTAAGCCCTGTAAGTCCACACGAAGACACAAAAATAAACTAGGGTTTGTATATCACATAAAAAACTCCACAGTAAAAATAACATTAAAATGTTATCAAATTTCAACAATATTACAGTTTTTCTCCAATTAGCTTTCAAAATGCCTGATTAACTGAATTAAATGCAATTTTTAAAAATGTTTGCCTAGCATTTCAAAATTTAAACAAATTATGCTTCATATTTTCTGGCTTAACAAAAAGCTATGATCTCTATTATCCAAATTAAGAAAAATTTTACTAATCAGAAGCTATTAATTTTCAAAAGTCTATGTATGTCTCTCTGTAGGTCCCCTTAGAACCTTTCCAAACTTTCATAAACAATAGATTTTAATCAATTATGTACTAGAATCAAATTAGGTAAGAAAAACATTTTGCCAAAATAAAATAACTTCCCAACATGCTTGACAGAAACAAGCTATTCATTTGTGTTCCACTGAAACCACTGAAATCTGTCCAGTGGTTTATTTCCAACTGGTCCACTATGAAATTCTTCAGAATGTTTTAAGATTGGCTGTAGCTAGAGTTCTGACTTCTATTTGGACCCTGTTCTCCTTCACTGTTTGGGGGAATTTTTGGTTTCAGTATCTTACTAAGAATAGTCGCCATCTCTTTTCTCTCATCAAAATTTTTCCACTGCTCAGTTTTAAAATAACCCTGATTATTTCCAAAATCTTCTCCATATCCACAGAAAGCTTAGCAAACCACTGTCTGGCATCTTTCTGGTCTTCTTGGCCCATGTCCTGCACATACGGGAGCAAAGGTCTATAAAGATGATACACTATCAAACAACAATCCATTAATTCTAAAAGACAGAATTCACACTCTAATATATGGTTCATCTTATAAGGAAATTCCTTTGGAAAAGCATATGAAAATCTAGTTTTCAAAACAGAAGGAGCAGCAGAAATTAATCTTGTATTTGAGACTACTCCGAATTCCTCTACTTTGGATGCCAAAAGCACATAGGTAAGAGCCATTAATACAGGATCCATACTTTTCAGAGAATACCTTACATAGAATCTCTTGAAATAGACCGTAGCAGTGGCAATAACTTGTCTTAATTTAAGATGTTCACCTAATGCTTGGATAACATTTGTAAAAAATATCTGTAATTTTTAACTCTTCTACTGAGAGAAACTTTAAATCCTTTTGATGTTCCTTCAGCAGATCTTGTTTATCCAAAATCCATTGCAAATAGTGTGAGCTCTGCCTAAATTTCCCTGCCATGGTACACAGCTTGCCCTGATAAGAAAGCACCAGCCGGCTGAGAAGCCCACAGAGCGACCATAGACCCAGCCCGCCCGGTTACCGTGCTCCTTGATCTGATGGGCTCAGCTCTGCTCCGCAGCAGCTGAGAGCCCCTTGAGTTTTTTTTTTTTTTTCTTTTTTAAGTCAGTTATTGTATTTTTCTTTTTTGGTCATAGTTTTATTGAGATACAATTTACACATTTAATGTGGATAAATACCCAGAAGAGGTTCAATTTATCCACAATCTGTATTTTTCAGTTATAAAACTTGTTTGGTTTTTATCTATATCTTTTGTTTCTTTGCCTATGCTTAGATTCTCTATTTTTTTCACTTGTTTCAAGTGTGTTCATAATTGAAGAATTTTTATGGTGGATGCTTTAAAATTTTTGTCAGATAGCGTTAACATCTATATCATCTTGATGTTGGCATCTGTTGATTATTTTTCTTCATTCAACTTAAGATTTTCCTCTTTGCCAGTATTCCTAGTGATTTCCCATTGCACCCTTCACTTTCTGGTATTATGGTATGAGACACCATGCAGATAGCAAAAAGAGAGTATTACTTCATTACGACCAGGTTGTGGTCAAAGTCCCAGTTACCCCAGAGCCTCTGTTGATACTCTGGATGGGGGTACCTCATTACTGCTGGGTAGAGATGGGAGTTAATACTAACCACTAAGCCTCTGCAGACACTGTCCTGGCTAGGAAGAGGTCAGGGTCTCATTGCTGCTTCCCATGTGGCCTCCACTGACACCCGTGGGTAGGATCTTTGTTGCTGCTGGGTGTGGAAGTCCAGGTTCCTTGGCAGAGTGTCTAGGTGTCTGCTGGCATTATAAGGAGATGCAGTCTCATTACTTCAGGGCAGGCATGAAAATCCTGGCTTCCCATACAACTTTCCCTGAAACTACAGTTTTGCCTTTGTTTTGAAGCACAAAACTTGATATAGTTATTGATTGACAGTGTTTTTCTTTCAGCACTTTTAATATTACTCCATTGCCTTCTGCCCTGCATTGTTTCTGATGACGTTAGCTTTAATTTCATTGTGGTTCATTTTTTCTGTGCTGTTGTTTTTTTTCTTTACAGTTTCCTGGTTTTTCTCTTTCAGCAATTTAACTATGGTGTATTTAAAAAGTGTGGGTCTGCTTGGGTGTTCCCTTCTTAGAGTTTGTTGAGCTTGTTGGATGAGTAGGTTAATGTTTTTCATCCAATTTAGAAAGTTAGTGGACATAATTTTCCAAATATTTTTCTTCCTTATTCATTCTCTTCTCTTTCTGAGACTCCTGTTATATGTATATTGGTACATTTGATGTTGTCCTATAGGTCTCTGGTGCTGTCTTCATTTTTCTTCATTCTTCTTTCGTCTATCTTCAAATTCACTGACTCGTTTTTATACCAGGTCAAGTCTGCTGTTGAGATCCTACAGTGAAATTTTCATTTCAGTTGTTGTACATTTTAGCTCCAAAATTTTCATTTGGTACTTTAAAAAATAACTATCTTTCCTCATGGATATTCTTTATTTAATAAATTGTTGCCATCAAACTTACCTTTAATTCTCTAAACATAGTTTCTTTCATTTATAATACCTGTTTTGAAGTCTTTGTCTACTAAGTGCAAAAATCAGTTCAGTTCAGTTCAGTTGCTCAGTCATGTCTGACTCTTTGTGACCCCATGAATCGCAGCACGACAGGCCTCCCTGTCCATCACCAACTCCCGGAGTTCACTCAAACTCACCTCCATCAAGTCGGTGATGCCATCCAGCCATCTCATCTTCTGTCCTCCACTTCTCCTCTTGCCCCCAATCCCTCCCAGCATCAGAGTCTTTTCCAATGAGTCAACTCTTTGCATGAGATGGCCAAAGTATTGAAGTTTCAGCTTCAGCATCAGTCCTTCCAATGAACACCCAGGGCTGGTCTCCTTTAGGATGGATTGGTTGGATCTCTTTGCAATCCAAGGGACTCTCAAGAGTCTTCTCCAACACCACAGTTCAAAAGCATCAATTCTTCGGCACTCAGCTTTCTTCACAGTCCAACTCTCTCATCCATACATGACCACTGGAAAAACCATAGCCTTGATTAGATGGACATTTGTTGGCAAAGTAATGCCTCTGCTTTTCAATATGCCATCTAGGTTGGTCATAACTTTTCTTCCAAGGAGTAAGCGTCTTTTAATTTCATGGCTGCAGTCACCAGCTGCAGTGATTTTGGAGCCCAGAAAAATAAAGTCTGCCACTGTTTCCACTGTTTTCCCATCTATTTCCCATGAAATGATGGGACCAGATGCCATGATCTTCGTCTTCTGAATGTTGAGCTTTAAGCCAACTTTTTCACTCTCCTCTCTCGCTTTCATCAAGAGGCTTTTTAGTTCCTCTTCACTTTCTGCCATAAGGGTGGTGTCATCTGCAAATCTGAGGTTATTGATATTTCTCCCGGCAATCTTGATTCCAGCTTGTGCTTCCTCTAGCCCAGTGTTTCTCATGATGTACTCTGCATGTAAGTTAAATATGCAGGGTGACAATATGCAGCCTTGAGGTACTCCTTTTCTTATTTGGAACCAGTCTGTTGTTCCATGTCCAGTTCTAACTGTTGTTTCCTGACCTGCATATAGGTTTCTCAAGAGGCAGGTCAGGTGGTCTGGTATTCCCATCTCTTGAAGAATTTTCCACAGTTTGTTGTGATCCACACAGTCAAAGGCTTTGGCATAGTCAATAAAGCAGAAATAGATGTTTTTCTGGAACTCTCTTGCTTTTTTGATGATCCAGCAGATGTTGGCAATTTGATCTCTGGTTCCTATGCCTTTTCTAAAACCAGCTTGAACATCTGAAAGTTCATGGTTCACGTATTGCTGAAGCCTGGCTTGAAGAATTTTGAGCATTACTTTACTAGCGTGTGGTGAGATGAGTGCAATTGTGTGGTAGTTTGAGCATTCTTTGGCATTGCCTTTCTTTGGGATTGGAATGAAAACTGACCTTTTCCAGTCCTGTGGCCACTGCTGAGTTTTCCAAATGTGCTGGCATATTGAGTGCAGCACTTTCACAGCATCATCTTTTAAAGTTTGAAATAGCTCATCTGGAATTCCATCACCTCCACTAGCTTTGTTCATAGTGATGCTTTGGACCTCTTTATAAACAGCTTCTATTGAATAATTTTTTTCATGTATATAAGTCATACTTCTCGGTTTTCTCGCATGTCTCATAATTTTTCTTTTTTTTTGGAGGAGATGTGAAAACAAGATATTTTAGATAATATATTGTAACAACTCTGTATTCTGATCCTCCTGTCCTCTACAGAATGATTTTGTTTGTTTTGTGACTTGCTCAGAGTAATTCTGAAGAGTGTTTTCCTCAGTGTCTAGATGCTTTTATTTCTGCTCAGTGTTTATAAATATTGTTTCCATGTACTTAAGTCTAACCTTGTTAGGGTAGTCCCTGGGTCAGCACAGATTATTTGTCAGTCAATGATTGGTCAAAGATTATACTTAGACACCTTGAGGCACTAAGGCAGCAGCTACCTTTTGCTGATGGATCTGTTATGTAACTTGGGAGAACACATTAAAAGTGCATCTATTTTCTAAGTATCTCCTGGCTTTTACTCTCTACAGTTACAGTGTTTTATGTTCAACTTGCTAGAGCTAGCTCCAGTTTCTCTTGAAGATGCACGCCTATTTGGTCGTGTGTACAGTACTTCTAGATCTCTTGATAATTAAAGTTTTTATCAGGGGGGTGATGTGTCTGTGTCATTCCCTGGATCTTTCTGTTAAATCTATGACAGACATGCTGGTTTACTGCTTGCCCCAATCAGCATTGAGCTAGCTATGATGTTGACCCTTTCTAATTGTAAATCACTAAGATCACTGGTGTGTTTTGATATTGCCTTTGGGCCTGGAATTTTCCTCATTCTCCTCCTTCAGCTTAGCTGCTTGTCCTTGGGGACTCTTTGTTCCTAATGATACTTCTGTGTCTCGGACCTAGAAGGGGCAGGAACAGTTCCAGGTTAAAACACTACAGACTCTCATCATTCTTATTGAGATTCAAGTAGATTTTCTTGAATAAGCACTTTTTGATTTGTTGTATAATTTTGGTCAATGTCCAGAGTCTTTAACTTGTCGTCTTTTGACAATTTTTTTCCACTTTTGTAATTGCTTTTTGGGGAGAGGATTTGCCAAGCTTGTCATTTAGCCATTCTAGAAGTTTCTCCCTTCTTGAAACTTGATTTTTTTTAATTGCATCATTTAAAAAGTATTAGTATGCTTAATGAAAATTTGTGCCAGTATAAATTAACAGTTTTGATAGAAATAACTTATGCATGCTGTGACATAGATTCTTGATCAGTTCCAAAAAACGCTTAATACCATGCAGTGTCTGTATTTTTATATGTGATGATTATGACACATAAGAATGAAGAGATACTGCATTATTCCTGACAATGGGTGATAATAGTTTGAGGTATCAATAAATGAGTAACATTATTTTTCTCCTTATATCATGCCTTTATTTCAGGAACTAGTCTTTTTCATGTGTTACTTCTGTTTGACACTCTTTTCTCATTTCTAGAGGTAAAATGTGTTTCTCCTTTAATATCCCTCATAGCAGATAAAATATTGCCTCCTTTCCATGGATATCTGCAGTTCAAACACTGAAATGCTCAATCAGATGGTGTTAAAATATATTCATACTTACATAAGGAAAGTAGATACTATTTTAAGCTTCCTATACTGATTTCTCTTTTTAAATTTTATTGGAGTATAGTTGATTTACAAAGTTGTGTTAGTTTCAGGTGTACAACAAAGTGAATCAGTTATACATATACATATATTCACTCTTTTTAAGATTCTTTTCTCATATAGGTAATTACAGAGTACTGAGTACAGTTCCCTGTGCTATAAGTAGGTCCTTCAGTTCAGTTGCTCAGTCGTGTCCGACTCTTTGCGACCCCATGAATCGCAGCACGACAGGCCTCCCTGTCCATCACCAACTCCCGGAGTTCACTCAGATTCACGTCCATCGAGTCAGTGATGCCATCCAGCCATCTCATTCTCTGCCGTCCCCTTCTCCTCCTGCCCCCAATCCTTCCCAGCATCAGAGTCTTTTCCAATGAGTCAACTCTTTGCATGAGGTGGCCAAAGTACTGGAGTTTCAGCTTCAGCATCATTCCTTCCAAAGAATCTATTTTATATTATATATTGTACTACTTATTTCTTAAGTGGTTACCTTAGATTAGGTAATAGGAAGAGTTTTGTGGTTTTATTTTTCTATAACCAACTGGAAGAAGAATTAGTGTCATATTCTAATATGTTCTGAAAATTTAAAGGCTTTAATTTAAAATTGTGGTTTCCAAGATGATTTCATCTAAAATGATTCTCCTAGTATCATAAAGTAAAAGCAAGTTCTAAAGAAGATGAATGTTATTATTTTTTTAATTTCCCTGCACCATGCAGCTTGTGAGATCTTAGTTCTCTGACCAGGGATTGAACCTGCTCTTGGTAGTGAGAGCATGGAGTCCTAACCACTGGACCACCAGGGAATTCCCAGTGAATGAATGTTATTCTTGTTATTATAGGTATCTGGTTGAGATTTTTCTTATCCATCTTAAGAATATTTTTAATTCAGAGAAGACTAATTTTAGAATCTTGTCTTTTTCCCTTTAAATATTCTGTAATATTTATTCAACAAGTTTAAGTTCTGAAAATGCCTTGGTAGACATAAATTGTAGATGATAATATCAACATCTCAATTTATGGCCTTACAAATGAATTGTAATTTGTTTCTCTTTTTGTTACTTTGTCATCTGCAATGCTTATACACAAATACTTCTTTGTGTTATTTTTATTTCTGTTTTTGTTAGTTGTGTTTGAAACTAAGCACTATGAAAAAATTAGCAATCCATCAAAAATTGCTTTAAAAAACCCACCAGTAAACTCATTTGAAAATCTGACTTTGTCAAATGATTTTTTAAAAAATAGTTTTTGTACAAACATAAAATAGCAATCATTTGACTTCATAAAGTGAAATATTTCAGAGTATTGCTGAACAATGTTTGTTTGTGGATAATATAAAAAGAGTTATTTAGAATCCTGGACATGTAGTTTGTCAACAAAACTTCAATTAACTATCCAGTTAAGAAGAAAAAAAAGGAAATTTTATTTGAGCTAAACTGTGGATTATAGCCAGGGGAACAGATTCTCTGAAAGTTGTTAGAAGTCAAAGGCACAGTCATACACATTTTTGAGACAAAAGATTGTACATCAAAATGACATACTGATATTTTATATAAAGTTCACTGAGGATATATAGTCCAGGTGAGCACACATAAAGTGAGCAGCAAGTCAACATGACCCCCTACAGAGCTGGGAAAGAATGGTATTCTTCTAAGAAGTTACACTGTTGGTGTCAGAAGAAAGAAAAAAAAATTGATCTTTATGGTTGAGCAGGCACTCCCGTCTTTGAGGAGCTCTGGTTAATGTGCAGACTGCACATTAGGGAGGGAGAGGAGAGGTCCAAACAAAGAATTCATGTTTAATCTTTTTTCTTGTTCTGCCTTAAAATATAAATTTTACTTCATTTCAATGACCATAGGTTTAATACATAGTGGAAGTATATGTTCCTGATCTTTTATTATTATCTAGTCTGCTGAATTCCTGCTAATCAAAATTATAAATGTGTTCTAATGAAAACAGGCATAATTTAGTCGTATACTAGACCATTCAGATATGACTTAAATCAAATCCTGCATGATTATACAATGGAGGTGACAAATAGATTCAATGGATTAGATCTGGTAGACAGAGTGCCTGAAGAACTATGGATGGAGGTTCATAACATTTTACAGGAGGTGGTAACCAAAACCATCCCCCCAAAAAAGAAATGCAAGGCAAACTGGTTGTCTGAGAGACTTTACAAATAGCTGAGGAAAGAAGAGAAGTGAAAGGCAAGGGAGAAAGGGAAAGACATACCCAACTGAATGCAGAGTTTCAGAGAAGAGAAAAGAGAGAGAAGAAGGTCTTCTTCCATGAACAATTCAAAAAAGTAGAGGAAAAGAACAGAACAGGAAAGACTAGAGATCTCTTCAAGAAAACTGAAGATATCAAGGGAACATTTCATGTAAAGGACAGAAACGGTAAGGACCTAACAGAAGCAGAAGAGATTAAGATGAGGTGGCAAGAACACACAGAAGAACTATACAAAAAGGTCTTAATGACCTGGATAACCACGATGGTGTGATTACTAACCTAGAGCCAGACATCTGGAGTGTGAAGTCAAGCAGGTCTTAGAAAGCATTACTACAAACAAAGCTAGTGGAGATGATGGAATTCTAGCTGAGCTATTTAAAATCCTAAAAGATGATGCTGTTTAAAGTGCTACTCTCAGTATTTCAGCAAATTTAGAAAACTCAGCAGTGGCCACAGGACTGGAAAAGGTCAATTTTCATTCCAATCCCAAAGAAAGTCAGTGCCAAGGAATGTTCAGACTACAGGACAATTGCGCTCATTTCGCATGCTAGTAAGGCTATGCTCAAAATCCTTCCAGCTAGGCTTCAACAGTACATGAACCAAGAACTTCCAGATGTGCAAGCTGGTTTTAGAAAAGGCAGAGGAACCAGAGATCAAATTGCCAACATTCATTGGATCACAGAGAAAGCAAGGGAATTCCAATAAAACATCTACTTCTGCTTCATTGACTATGCTAAAGCCTTTGACTTTGTGGATCACAACAAACTGTGGAAAATTCTTAAAGAGATGGGAACACCAGACTACCTTACGTGTCTCATAAGAAACCTGTATGTGGGTCCAGAAGCAACAGTCAGGACCTTACATGGAACAACTGACTGGTTCAAAATTGGGCAAGGAGTACGACAAGGCTGTATATTGTCGCCCTGCTTATTTAACTTGTATGCAGAGTACATCATGTGAAATGCAGGCTGGATGACTCACAAGCTGGAATCAAGATTTCCAGGAGAAATATCAACAACTTGTGGCTTAGATGGTAAAGAATCTGCCAGCAATGCAGGGGACCCAGGTTCAATCCCTGAGTCAGGAAGATCCCCTGGAGAAGAGAAAGGCAACCCACTCTAGTATTCTTGCCTGGAGAAGTCAATGGACAGAGGAGCCTGGTGAACTACAGTCCATGGGGTCGCAAAGACTCGGACATGGCTGGGTGACTAGCACTTTCACTTTCACTTTTAGATACGCAGACAATACCAGTTTAGTTGCAAAAAGTGAAGAGGAACTAAAGAGCCTCCTGATGAGGGTGAAAGAGGAGAGTGAAAAAGCTGGCTTAAAACTCAACATTCTAAAAACTAAGATCATGGCATCTAGTCTCATCACTTCAAGGCAAATAGAAGGGGAAAAAGTGGAAACAGTGACAGACTTTATTTTCTTGGTCTCTGAAATCACTGTGGATGGTAACTGCAGCCATGAAATTAAAAGATGCCTGCTTCTTGGAAGAAAAGCTATGACAAACCTAGACAGCATATTAAAAAGCAAAGACATCACTTTGCCAGCAAAGGTCCATATAGTCAAAGCTATGGTTTTTCCAGTAGTCATGTACAGATGTGAGAGTTGGACCATAAAGAAGGCTGAGCACTGAAGAATTGATGCTTTCGAACTGTGGTGCTGGAGAAGACTCTTGAGAGTCCCTTGGACAGCAAGGAGATAAAACCAATCAATCCTAAAGGAAATCAACCCTGAATATTCGTTGGAAGGACTGTTGCTGAAGCTGAAGCTCCAATACTTTGGCCATCTGATGGGAAGAGCCGACTCACTGGAAAAGTCCGTGATGCTAGGAAAGATTGAAGGCAAAAGCAGAAGGGGCTGGCAGAAGATGAGATGGTTAAATAGCATCACTGACTCAATGGACATGAATCTTGGCACATATCACTGGTTGTGCTTCAAAGAAACTCTTAAAAAAGGGAGCCTGTCATCAGGCTTATTCTCTTCGCATTTTTCTCTTTGTCTTTTCCCATTTTTCTTGTCAGAAGAGTAGGTGCAATGCCTAGGGCTGGAGGAGCCATTTATAGCCATAAGGATTATCTCCATTTGCTCAGGCAGTGTAACAAAATACCATTAACTGAGTGGCTTACAAAAGCCAGATATTTATTTCTCACAGTTTTGGAAGCTACAAGTCTGAGATCAGGATGCCAGTACATTGGGTTTTAGTGAGGGCCCTCTTCTGGGTTGCATACTGTTAACCTCTAGCTGTATCCCCACATGGCTGAGAGTAAAGCAGAAGAAGCAAACTCTCTTGTGATATTTATAAGGCCACTAATCCTATTCATGAGTGTTCCACCCTATGACTTCATCTAATCCCAATTACTTCCCAAAGGCCCCACTTCCAAATACCATCACATTGGGAGGTAGAGTTTCAATATATGACTTTTGGGAGGACATAAACATTAGGTCCATAACAAGGGTTAAAACTATAGGCCAAAGATGGAGTTACAAAAAACACATTATCTTGGCTCCACAATACTATCTTTGAGTGGCTACATCAATCCCAGACTGCCTATTTCTGGACTTTTTCTGACATGATATAAATAAACTTGCTTTTGGTTTAGATCATCATTTCCTGTGTAGGATTGTGTTTATCACAGCTGAATGAAAGCCCAGAGCAGGATTTTTTAAATAAAAATTATGCATACTTGATAGAAAATGTATATTATATAATTTTAGTATAAATTTTCATAAATATATCTGTTTGTGCTTGTTAAATGTGTTTTCAAGTATAATGTGTACCACTGAATTTTTATTTCAACCTGTCACTTACTGCTAGACATATGTTGAAATCTTCTCTTTTGATTATGGATTGTTAAATTCCCCTTGTAATCTTGGCATGTTTTTCTTGTTCCCTGAGGCAGTTTTACTGAGTACAAAAAAAATTTAGACATTTAATTTCTTTCTGGTTAATTGTTCCTTTTATGCTTATGTAGCAAATCTTTTTGAACTAACAATGAATTTTCATTCATTCATCTCCCCCTCATGGTGCTTACATTATAGTTGACAGGGTTAGGGTGGGGTGGGAGAAGGTGGATGATAAATCAGTAAGTGCAGGGAAAGAGCATGCAGAAGGAGATAAAGAGTGGGGAGGTTGAGGTTTATATTCTGTAGAGGATGGGCAAGAAAAACCTCCCAGGTAAGGGGTTTGAAGAGATCAAAGTGAATTGAGAGAGAAAAGTTTCTGAAGCTGCATGTGGGGTGTTACAGCAATTGCAAAGAGGACAGTGAGCCTGAAGTTGAGCAAATAAAGGCAAGGGTGGAAAGAGGTAAAATCAGAGATGTAGCACGTCCTGATTATTTAAGTCCTCATAAGCCACTATAAGAACTTTGCCTTTTACTTTCAATGAGGTGGGGATCCATTAGAGGGTTCTGAGCAGAGATATCGGTAATATCACTTATGTTTTAAAAGGACCATTATGGCTATTATGGTTAGAATTGACTGTAGAGAGATGAGGGCAGAAGCAGGAAGACCCGTTGGGAGGCTGTTATGAAATCCAGGTTAGGAATAATACTGATTTGCACTAGGGTGGCAGCAGTTGTTAGATTCTGGATATATTTTCAAGATAGAACTCTTGACAATATTTTCTGATGGGTTGGATGTAGTATGTGAGAGAAAAAGTAAGTAAAAAATGACACAATTAGAGGCTAAGTACTTCTGACATGAGAAAATCAGAATATCAAAGTTTCTAGTTCCTTAGTGGGAAAGGCTGTGGAAATATCAGGCATGGATGGCAGCAGTAACGGGAAAGGAGTTTGGTTGTTAACATGTTAAATCAAACATGCCTATATTGCATCTCAAGTGGAGAATGTCTGTGTACAGTTTTCCATGAGTCTGGATGTAGAGATAAAGCTATAGGTATAAATTTGAGGGTCTTGAGCCTATAAATGGTACTTAAAGCCATGAGACTAGCTGTTAATCACCTAGAGAATGAGTATAGATAGGAAAGAAAAGAGGTCTGGGGACTAAGCCCTGGGGTACTGCAACTTTTACAGCTTGAGGAGTAGCATGCAAAGGAGATTGAGAGTGGAGAAATAAGAAAATCATATCTAGGAAAGCAGTGATAATATGTTTCAATAAGAGAAGAATCAACTTTAACAAACGATGCTAGGTCAGGTAAGATGAGGAATTAGCATTGGATTGAACATTGTGAAGGTCATTGGTGACTTTGTCAAAGGCAGATTCAGTAGTGACAGGGACAAAATCTTGACTGGAGTGGGTTAGAAAGTGGAAGTACAGAAATTGGAGACAGTCAGGAAAGAGAGCATTTCTTTTTGCCCTTAATGTCTATTTTGTCTAGTATTCATATAGCCATATCAACTTTTTTGTTATTATTTATGTGGCATATCTCCCTTCTTTTCTATTGTGGTAAAATATACATAATATAAAACCTGCCATTTTAACCATGCTTACTTTTCCCATTCTTTTAACTTTCTTTTTTTTAATATAAATTTATTTATTTTAATTGGAGGTTAATTACTTTACAATATTGTATTGGTTTTGCCATACATCAACATGAATCCGCCACAGGTATACACGTGTTCCCCATCCTGAACCCCCCTTCCTCCTCCAGGAATTTATGTTTTTATTGTGCCCTTTGTAAACAGGTGAAAAATCATGCTTGGATTTAAAATGTTATAGTCTTTTGTACTATTTTGATATAGATAAGATATTCACAGATATTTACGTGGTTATGGATGTTTAAAAGCTCAAACAACAACAACAACAACAACAACAAGCTCAAACAGCCCTTAGAAGAAGAGACATAAATAACTTACAAGTCAGAATACGGAAAATAGAATGATAGAAAATTGGGAACAAAAAACTTTGTTCTTAAAAAAAGGGCTAGAAAGCAAGAAAAAGAAACAAAAATAGAAAAAGTAGGACAAATAGAAAGCATGCAATAAGATGGTATAAATAAATCCCATAATGTTAATAATCATAATAAATGTAATAAATAAATTCACCAGCTAAAATATTAAACATTGTCACTGGAATAAAAAAATGCAAGTTACCATCTGTTTATAAAGACATCTAAAACATAAGGACAGAAAAGGTGGAAAGTCAAAGGGGTGAGGTTATATTAATATCAGACAATACAGAGTTTAAGGCCAAAAATACTAAAAATAAAGAGAATAACTGCGTAGTGATAAAGAGTTCAGTTCACTAAGAAGTTTTAATTCTAAAATCATACGAATTAATATGTAATATCTCGTGTTTGCCAAGGGGAAGGGGGGTGGGATAGGATAGTATTGAGAGTTTGGGATTAGCAGATACAAACAATTATATATGGGATGGATAAACAACAAGGTCCTACTGTATAGCACAGGGAACTATATTCAATATCCTGTGATAAACCATAATGGAAGAGAATATGAAAAAGAATATTTAAGATTATGAATATATACATAGAACTGAGTCACTTTGTTGGACAGCAGAAATTAATACAGTGTAAATCAACTATACTTCAATAAAAATTTTTAAAAATGAAAAAAATAGTCTTAAAACATACAAGGCAAAAGTTGACAGTACTACTAGGGGAAAAGAAAAGAAATCTATTGTACATCACACATTGCTGCTCTCAGCTATCACTTGTACTTGGCTAGGATGTTGGGGGACAGCTTAGACTAGCTGTCTCTACTGAGCACCTTCACGTAGCATCCCAGCATGTAGAGACATTTGGTTCTACCGTAGAATTTATGTGAATTCAGGCATGTTAACCTAAGCTCTCTAAGCTATAGTTTTCTCATCAGTAAAACAATAATAAAAATATCTATCCCTTGGGGATATAGTGGGGAATAAACTATATGGTGCATATGTTGGAAAGTGTTTTCTGCCCATCACTTTCCTAGCTGGTTTTGCCTGGACGAAATGCCGAGATTCAGCAGAATCTCCCTTCCAAAGTCCCTTCTTGGTGCTCAGCAGGTATCCAGTGGATTTCCTTCTATAAGAGACTTATGAGTGTCCTGGGCCATGGAAAGCAGGGTTGTCACAAGAAGTTTTCATAATATGTGCAACAGGGATGACATATTTATCATAGCAGAATGTGGACACTATGTTCACTTGCGGCCAGTTAGAGTGAATTGCTCTAAATGTTTTCTTTCTTCCTAGTTGCAATTCCAACAGCTATGCCCCATAAGCCCTGGGAAAGGTTGAACATGATTATGCCCTAACTGAGACCTGGAATGCTCATGGCTAGGTCGTCTGCCCCTTTGCCATTTCCTAACTTTTTCTAGTCTCATCAGCTGAACAAGAAACTGGACCTAGGATCTCTCTCTGTCCAACCTACCCAAAATATATCAGAGAAAAGCCCTGCTTTGTGGGGTCCAGAAATACCTTTGCTTTGGCACCTTGCTGGGGGGACTTGCTCTGGAAAGCTCTCACTGTGTTATACTGAAGTTGGTAAAAAAAATTTCTTTAAACCTGTCAAAACTTGCTTATTTTTTGTTTATCTTTCTAGCTCCCCTCTATTAGCTACAAGGACCACGACCAGCTTCACAATCACACTCTTTTCCAAGTTGCACTTTTCTTTCCCTTTCAGTGACTTTGGGCTTCCTGTTTTCCCTTCTTGACCATCTATAACACAAGAAAGAAGTTAATGGTGGAGTTATAATACATCCAGTAAATCTTAGATTCATTTGCAATAGGGACAAATAGGAAACAGTCCAAATATCCATCAACTGGTGTATGGATAAACAAACTGTGATACATCCATACAATGGCATATTACTCAGCAGTAAAAAGAAACAAAAGTGTTATGTTGAGTGAAAGAAGCCAGGCACAAAAGATGGTGCTGTGTGACCCCATATATCTGGACTCCATATGACTCTATGACTCCATATGCTTGTAGATCTTGTCCCATGATCTCCCTCTCCATTGGATTCCCAGCAGATCTATCCCAAGAGTCAGTATTCAGTGGATTTTACACAGACATGCATACAAATAACTGTCTTGCTGGTACAAACAGATCTAAAATAAATATTCCCATAGTATTTCTGATTGTTTTCTTTACTGGGATATAATTTACGTGCAATAAAATGCTGCTATCTTAGGGTATATAGGGTGTTGAGTTTTCACAATATATAGACTCATGTAACCTCAACCCCTACCAAGGTACTTCTATCACTCCAGAAAGTTTCATCATGATCTCTTCCCAGTCAATCCTCTGCACCCAGTAGTAACCATTATTCTGCCTTCTATCACAACAGATTAGTTTTGTTTTTCTAAAACTTCAAGTAAATGGAATCATACAGAATGTACTCTTTTCTTTATGGCTTCTTTTGTGCAGCATATTGCTTTTGAGGTTCCTCCATGTTGTTGCTTTCCAGGTAACAACAGTGGTAAAGAACCCGTCTGCCAATGCAGGAGATGCAAGAGACATGGATTTGATCCCTGGGTCGAGAAGATCCCATGGAGGAGGGCACGACAAACCACTCCAGTATTCTTGCCTGGAGAATCCCATGGGCAGAGGAGCCTGGTGGCCTACAGTCCATAGAGTTGCAAAGAGTTGGACATGAAGTGACTTAGCACACACACACCACGCTGTTGCAAATATCAGTTTTTTGTTCATTATTGCTGAATAGTATTTCATTGTATGGATGTATCAGAGGTTGCTAACCTATTGTTGAATAGTTTGGAGCTATTACACATAATGTTGCTACGCACATCCTCGAAGGGCATTGAGTTGGTTTCTGAAATGAAAGCCATAATATCCTTCAGGAATGGTCAGTGTTTGGCTATGCCATAAGTCAGTGTTAGAAACTATATGAGTCATTAATTGGCAGTCTGGGAAGATGGATAATTGGAAACCTGCATTGCACGTGGCACTGGTGTGCTTGCATTGGATATTAATCAAGATTGCCATGGTCACCACTATGAATTAATAATAGGAGCCTGGCCATGCTAGTGATTAGGGGGCTTTGAAGTGTCCTCTGGCAGTCCCTGTAGTCCAGCCATGGGTGGCTTCTTGTGGTCAGTTAATGACTGGCAGCCAGAGGAATCAGAAGCAGAGTCCTGGGGACCTGAGGTGACCAGAGGCCAACTATTTTGAGTTGGTCAGTCATTGGGGGACTTGGTGCACACCTGGTTTCCAGTGTTTAAGAAAGGAGTGGGGAGGGTGAATCTGAGTTTTTATCTCTGTCAGAAGAGGGAGGGCTAGGCAGGTTGCTGTGGATGTGCACTGAAATATGCAGAAGCTCAGTTTATGCCCACAGATGTTGTCTTCCTTCAGCCTGAGAAATTTGAAGATGATGGAAATAGGGATATTGTTTATTGGGAGCTGATCCACTATAGGGTTCAGAATCACAGACTGACATTGGAGTCAGCTGACTTGGCTTAAGTATTTCTTGGTCCTTCTACTTGCTAGCAGTGTGACCTTGGAGCAACTGACTTAGCCTCACTGTGCTTCAGTAGCTTCTGCTGTCAAATGGTCCTAACAATAATCATTGTCATGTAGCTGGCTAGGTTACAGTGAAAATTAAATGAGGTACCTGGTATTGATCACCAGGGCCTCAGGGCAGGGCAAATGTGTCATAGGAGGGGCACATTCCAGACTCACTGCCCCTGAGACAGTTCACCACCCCCCTGCTGAGGGTGAGCACCACGTGGCTGGTTTCCCCACATCCAGAGCCCTGAATATTTCAGTGGAAAATGTAATGCAGCCGGTGGAGGAAAGGTGGGATGGAAGGGTCAGCCCCATATTCTGGGGGAGAGGGATGCAGCTCCCTGTAGGGTGTCTGCAGGAGAGGTCTGGGTTGGGGTGACTATTGGCCCCAGCCATGGAGACACTATGCTTGATGCCCAGCATAGACCCTCCACTCCCTACTGGTCCTGTGCTTGTGCTCAGCTGATCCCCACTAGAGCCTGCTTCCCCCCCAGCACAATATTGTTAATTAATCTATAGACCTAATTCAGATTTCACCGTTTTCCCCACTAATGTTCTTTTTTTAAGATCTTCTACAACCTTTAACAGTTTGTCTGTCTTTGTCTTTAATGACCTTGATGCTTTTGAAGAGTAAAGTTCAGGTATTTTGTAGAATGTCTCTCAATTTACATTTGTCTGATATTTTCTCATGATTACATTGAGGTTTTGCATTTTAGGAAGAATGCCACAGGAATGTCCTTCTCATTAGGATGTATGTGATGTCGATGTTAACCTAGATCATTTGGTTAAGGTAACATCTGTTGGTTTCTCCATTGTAAAGATTCTATTTTTCATATTGTGCTTAATAAACACCTTGAAGGAGATACTTAGAGACTATGTAAATATTCTGTTTATAGTCAATCTTTTGCCCACTAATTTTAGCATCCATAAGTGGATCTTGCCTATAATTATTACTATGGTGCTAAAGCTAAGTTGCTAAGTTGTCTGACTCCATGTGACCCTATGGGCTGTAGCTTGCCAGGCTCCTTTGTCCATGGGATTCTCCAGGCAAGAATACTGGAGTGGGTTGCTGTTTCCTCCTCCAGGGGATCTTCCCATTTCAGGGATCAAACCCATGTCTCTTATGTCTTGTGGATTGGCAGGTGGGTTCTTTACCACTAGTGTCACCTGGGAAGCCCATTACTATGCTGTTTGCCCAACAGTGGTTTCATATTTCACTCATTCCTTCTACATTTATTAATTGAGATTATTGTATTAATATAAGAATATTATATTAATAATATAATGTAATTATTATATTGTATTATTTACTTGTTTATTTATTTACTTTTTAATTTATATCAGTATGGACACATGGATATTTATTTTATTCTCTTGGTTATCCTCCAGTATAGTAGTCCTTCCTTATCTGCAGTTCAGTTGTCCACATTTCAGTTACTCATGGTAAAATGTGGTCCCAAAATATTGAATGGAACATTCCAGAAATAAACTCTTTATAAGTGTTAAATTGTGTGCCATTCTGAGTAGTGTGATTAAATCTCCCACCATCCCGCTTGGTCCTGCCTGGAGCTGTGAATCATCCCTTCATGCCGTGTATCCACTCATTTGTTGCAATATCACAGTGATTGTGTTCAAGTAACCATTATTTTACTTAGTAATGGCTGCAAAATGCAACAGTAGTAATGCTAACAGTTTGGCTATTCTCTTACTGTGCCTAATTTATAAATTAAACTATATCATATGTATATATGTACAGGGAAAAATAGTATGTATAACGTCCCATACTATCTGTGGTTTCAGGCATCCGCTGGGGATCTTGGGACATAATCCCTATTAACAAGTCAGGGACTACTGAAGTAGCATCACTTATTGTGTTTCTCAAATTGCTTTAGCTGTGCCCATTGGGAGCTCCTTCAGGTTGGCTCCTGTGTCCTTTTTTATTGTTTAAATAAACTTTAAAAACCTATGATAGCTTTAGATTTATTTTTTTTTAAAGTTTTAAAGATAGTACAGAGAGTTCCCATATACTCTTCATCCAGCTTTCCCTATTGTTAACATCCTGCATTGCTGTGGTATGTTTGTCACAACTAAGGAACCAACACTGGTACATTACTAATAATATTAACTAAACTACACACTGTATTTGCACTTCCCAGCTTTAATGTCCTTTTTCTGCTCCAGTATCTCATCCAGGACACCACAGTACATTTATTCATCATGTCCTTTTGACTTCTCCTAGACTGACAGTTCCTCAAACTTTCCTTGTTTGTGCTAACCTTGACAGTTTTGAGGAGTAATGGTCAGGTGGACTGAGCATTCTTCAGTTGGTTTTATTTGACAGTTTCTTCATGACCAGACTAGGGTTTGAGGTTTTAGGAGAAATACCACAGAAGTGAAGTACCATTCTCATCACTTCCTATCAGTGGTACATGCTACCAATGTGACTTATCACCAATAATCTTAATCTTGATCAGTTCCCTAGTATATATTTGCCAGATTTCTCCACTGTAAAATTTCTCCCCAGCCCCTTTCTATACTCTATTCTTAGGAGAAAGCAAGTTGCTAAGCACATGCAACCTCCAAACCCCAGGGATGAAGAGAAGATTTTTAACCACCACCTCTTGGAAGGGAGAGTATCTACACATATTATTTGAAATTCTCCAAATAATTTGTCTCATCTTTCCCATTTACTAATTTATTTAATCATGTATTCATATCAGTATGGACTTATGGATATTTATATTTATTTTATGGGTTATAATCTAATACTATAATTGTTTATTTTGTTGCTCAAATTTCCATTTTTTGTCATTAGGAGCTTCTCTGAGTTGGCTCCTGTATCTTTTTGACATGCCCTGAAGTATTTTTTAAATTTTATTTTTACTTGGAAGATAATTGCTTTACAATGTTGTATTAGTTTCTGCCATACAACATCATGAATCAACAAGTATACACATGTTCCTTCCCTCCTGAGCCTCCCTCCCACCTCCTACTCCATCCCACCACTCTAGGCTGTCACAGAGCACTGGGTTGAGCTCCCTGCGTTATACAGTAAATTTCCACTAGCTATCTATTTTTCATATGGTAATGTATGTACTCTCTCAATTCATCCCACCCTCTCCTTTCCCCTGCTGTGCCCACAAGTCGCCCTGTGTCTTTTGAGTATTATTAAAAACTATTTATTTAATATTTTTTGCTGCACTGGTCTTCTTTGGTGCATGCTGGCTTTCTCTAGCTGTGGCAAGTGGTGGCTACACTGTAGTTGTGGTGCGTGGGCTTCTCCTTTCAGTAGCTTATCTTGCTGCAGAACATAGGGTCTAGGGCACGCAGGCTCAGTAGTTGCAGCTCGTGGGCTCTGGAGTGCAGGCTCAGTAGTTGTGGTGCACGGGCTTAGTTGCTCCATGGCATATGGGATCTTCCTAGATCAGGGATCAAACCCTTGTCCTCTGCAGAGTATGTTCTTACTTTTTGGCACCACAAAAAGTTTCAGGTTCATCTTGCAGTTCCCCTCCTCCAATCCTGGACTCAACCACTTCTCCAAAAAGCCCTAATTCCTGTTATTGGAGAATGGTATTGAGAAACCAGTTCTGGGCACTAAGTCTGTTTACTGAGAATCTTGTTTTCCTGTTTCCAATGTTACCTAATGCATTCTTAGAGTCCAATTAAGAGAAACCATGCAGTAGATTGTAGAGAGCATATTTAATATAAGCTGGACTGTGAAGAAGGCTGAGCGCTGAAGAATTGATGCTTTTGAACTGTGGTGTTGGGGAAGACTCTTGAGAGTTCCCTGGACTGCAAGGAGATCAAACTAGTCCATTCTGAAAGAGATCAACCCTGGGATTTCTTTGGAAGGAATGATGTTAAAGCTGAAGCTCCAGTACTTTGGCCACCTCATGTGAAGAGTTGACTCATTGGAAAAGACTCTGATCCTGGGAGGGATTGGGAGCAGGAGGAGAAGGGGACGACCGAGGATGAGATGGCTGGATGGCATCATGGACTCGATGGACGTGAGTCTGAGTGAACTCCGGGAGATGGTGATGGACAGGGAGGCCTGGCATGCTGCGATTCATGGGGTTGCAAAGAGTCAGACACAACTGAGCGACTGAACTGAACTGAACTAACTATAACGGAGCAACCCCATGTCCAAGGAGTGATGGCTGCAAGGGCCAAGGAGGGCCGAGAGGAGCTACTCCACATTCAAGGTCAGGAGGGGCAGCAGTGAGGAGATACCCCTCATCCAAGGTAAGGAGCAGCGGCTGCGCTTTGCTGGAGCAGCTGTGAAGAGATATCCCACATCCAAGGTAAAAGAAACTCAAGTAAGACAGTAGGTGTTGCAAGAGGGCATCAGACGGCAGACACACTGAAGCCATAATCACGGAAAACTAGTCAATCTAATCACACTAGGACCACACCCTTGTCTAACTCAATGAAACTAAGCCATGCCCTGTGGGGCCGCCCAAGATGGGCAGGTCATGGTGGAGAGGTCTGACAGAATGTGGTCCACTGGAGAAAGGAATGGCAAACCACTTCAGTATTCTTGCCTTGAGAACCCCATGAACAGTATGAAAAGGCAAAATGATAGGATACTGAAAGAGGAACTCCCCAGGTTGGTAGGTGCCCAATATGCTACTGGAGATCAGTGGAGAAATAACTCCAGAAAGAATGAAGGGATGGAGCCAAAGCAAAAACAATACCCAGTTGTGGATGTGACTGGTGATCGAAGCAAGGTTCAATGCAAAAGGAGCAATATTGCATAGGAACCTGGAATGTCAGGTCCATGAATCAAGGCAAATGGGAAGTGGTCAAATAGGAGATGGCAAGAGTGAACGTCAACATTCTAAGAATCAGCAAACTAAAATGGACTGGAATGGTGAATTTAACTCAGATGATCATTACATCTACTACTGCGGGCAGGAATCCCTCAGAAGAAATGGAGTAGCCATCATGGTCAACAAAAGAGTCCGAAATGCAGTACTTGGATGCAGTCTCAAAAATGACAGAATGATCTCTGTTCATTTCCAAGGCAAACCATTCAATATCACAGTTATCCAAGTCTATGCCCCAACCAGTAATGCTGAAGAAGCTGAAGTTGAATGGTTCTATGAAGACCTACAAGACTTTTTACAACTAACACCTGAAAGAAATGTCCTTTTCATTTAAGGGGACAGGAATGCAAAAGTAGGAAGTCAAGAAACACTTAGGGTAACAGGGAAATTTGGCCTTGGAATATGGAACGAAGCAGGGCAAAGGCTAATAGAGTTTTGCCAAGAGAATGCACTGGTCATAGAAAACACCCTCTTCCAACAACACAAGAGAAGACTCTACACATGGACATCACCAGATGGTCAACACCAAAATCAGATTGATTATATTCTTTGCAGCCAAAGATGGAGAAGCTCTATACAGTCAGCAAAAACAAGACCAGGAGCTGACTGTGGCTCAGATCATGAGCTCCTTATTGCCAAATTCAGACTTAAGTAGAAGAAAGTAGGGAAAACCACTAGACCATTTAGGTATGACCTAAATCAAATCCCTTATGATTATACAGTGGAAGTGAGAAATAGATTTAAGGGCCTAGATCTGATAGATAGAGTGCCTGATGAACTATGGAATGAGGTTCGTGACATTGTACAGGAGACAGAGATCAAGACCATTTCCATGGAAAAGAAATGCAAAAAGGCAAAATGGCTGTCTGAGGAGGCCTTACAAATACCTGTGAAAAGAAGAGAAGCAAAAAGCAAAGGAGAAAAAGAAAGATATAAGCATCTGAATGCAGAGTTCCAAAGAATAGCAAGAAGAGATAAGAAAGCCTTCTTCAGCGATCAATGCAAAGAAATAGAGGAAAACAACAGAATGGGAAAGACTAGAGATCTCTTCAAGAAAATTAGAGATACCAAGGGAACATTTCATGCAAAGATGGGCTCGATAAAGGATAGGAATGGTGTGGACCTAACAGAAGCAGAAGATATTAAGAAGAGGTGGCAAGAATACACAGAAGAACTGTACAAAAAAGATCTTCATGACCCAGATAATCACGATGGTGTGATCACTCACCTAGAGCCAGACATCCTGGAATGTGAAGTCAAGTGGGCCTTAGAAAGCATCACTACAAACAAAGCTAGTGGAGGTGATGGAATTCCAGTGGAGCTGTTTCAAACTTTAAAAGATGATGCTGTGAAAGTGCTGCACTCGATATGCCAGCAAATATGGAAAACTCAGCAGTGGCCACAGGAATGGAAGAGTCAGTTTTCATTCCAATCCCAGAGAAAGGCAATGCCAAAGAATGCTCAGACTACCACACAATTGCACTCATCTCACATGCTAGTAAAGTAATGCTCAAAATTCTCCAAGCCAGGCTTCAGCAATACGTGAACTGAGAACTTCCACATGTTCAAGCTGGTTTTAGAAAAGGCAGAGAAACCAGAGATCAAATTGCCAACATCCGCTGGATCATGGAAAAAGCAAGAGAGTTCCAGAAAAACATCTATTTCTGCTTTATTGACTATGCCAAAGCCTTTGACTGTGTGGATCACAATACACTGTGGAAAATTCTGAAAGAGATGGGAATACCAGATCACCTGACCTGCCTCTTGAGAAATCTGTATGCAGGTCAGAAAGCAACAGTTAGAACTGGACATGGAACAACAGACTGGTTCCAAATAGGAAAAGGATTACGTCAAGGCTGTATTTTGTCACCCTGATTATTTAACTTATATGCAGAGTACATCATGAGAAATGCTGGGCTGGAAGAAGCACAAGCTGGAATCAAGATTGCTGGGAGAAATATCAATAACCTCAGATATACAGATGACACCACCCTTATGGCAGAAAGTGAAGAGGAACTAAAAAGCCTCTTGATGAAAGTGAAAGAGGAGAGTGAAAAAGTTGGCTTAAAGCTCAACATTCAGAAAATTAAGATCATGGCATCTGGTCCCACCACTTCATGGGAAATAGATGGGGAAACAGTGGAAGTCAGACTTTATTTTGCGGGGCTCTAAAATCACTGCAGATGGTGATTGCAGCCATGAAATTAAAAGACACTTACTCCTTGGAAGAAAAGTTATGACTAACCTAGATGGCACATTCAAAAACAGAGGCATTACTTTGCCAACAAAGGTCCCTCTAGTCAAGGCTATGGTTTTTCCAGTAGTCATGTATGGATGTGAGAGTTGGACTGTGAAGAAAGCTGAGTGCCGAGGAATTGATGCTTTTGACTGTGGTGTTGGAGAAGACTCTTGAGAGTCCCTCGGACTGCAAGGAGATCCAACCAGTCCATCCTAAAGGAGATCAGTCCTGGGTGTTCTTTGAATGGACTGATGCTAAAGCTCAAAGTACTCCAGTACTTTGGCCACCTCATACGAAGAGTTGACTCATTGGAAAAGACTCTGATCCTGGGAGGGATTGGGGGCAGGAGGAGAAGGGGACAACAGAGGATGAGATGGCTGGATGGCATCACCAACTTGATGGACGTGAGTCTGAGTGAACTCTGGGAGTTGGTGATGGACAGGGAGGCCTGACGTGCTGCAATTCATGGGGTCACAAAGATTTGGACACGACTGAGCGACTGAACTGAACTGAACTATAACGGGGAATTGGAGTAATGGGAGATTGGCTAAAAAGAGGTAAAGAGAACTTCAAAGAATAGCAAGTACGGGTAATAGCTTTTGTCCTTAGTGCTGAGATTAAGCACTTGCAAAAGAGGTCGTTTCACGTCTCTCCACCCCGGCTTAGAAATCTGATCTCATTAGAAAAGGAATGACCATGGCCTACTGGATGGTAGAGAAGTTTGCTGAACTGGTTGGCAGGGCTTGATGGAAATATGCCCTCTGAGATGATGGAGGAAGATGTTTCTGGAATGTGCCACATGCTCATGGCTGCTGGGTGTTGCTGTCCACCTAGGGATGCGTTGCAGAAGCCATGGGTGCTGCAAGAGCCTGGTGAGAGCAGCACACCAGAACTAGGAAGAGAAGTCTGTTCCTCCTTCAGTGTCTTTCTAGTGCCCTCTACTGATGCCTGGAATACTTAGACTCTTTTCTTTTCTTTCCCATCCTCTTCAGTGTTATACTATTTTTTTTTTGGGGGGGGGTGTATTTTTAGATTACTTTTTATATAAAGATATTTTATTTTTATACTATTCATTTCAAATATAGGTAGGCTGATTCAGTAGTTTGCATGCCATTTAAGATTCACCCCCACATTTGAGTTAATTTTAATTTTTATTTGTTTGGGATATGTGAAACTGTATGGTTCCATGAGTCAGAGCTACACAAAAAGGTATATTCAGAGAAAGATCATTCACCTCCTTGTTCCTACTATCTATTTCCCATCCCCTATTGGTAAGTGAGTTCTTTAGTTTTTAGTTTATTCTCCAGCGTTTCTTTTGCAGGAACATGTATGTCTTCTTATAGTCTCTTCTTTTTATGAAGGGTAGCACACTCTAGATACTCTTTAAAGCTTTGCTTTTTTCATTTAACAGTATGAAATCTCTCCATATCCATTGATAATCTTCCTTTTGTTGGAGATCTTCAGGGTAAATTTCTAGATGTGGGATTACTGATTCAAGAGGTAAGAATAAAAGTAGTTTAGTTAGATAATGCCCAATTCCTCACCAGAAGGATTGAACCAGTTTGTATTCCCATCAGAAATATACTAGAGTGCTTGTTTCCTCACAGCCTCACCAACTTCTGTCGTATTTTTAATTGTTACCATTCTGACAAATGTGAAATGGCATCTCAGTGTTATTTTAATGTGCATTTTTCTAATTATAAGTGTGAACTTTGAAAATATGTTTGGTCGCCATCTTATACCTCCTTTTCTTTCTGTGAATTGTCGGTTCAGGTTTTTCTTTCTTTTTTCAGATTTTGGCTGCTCTAGGTCTTCACTGCGGCATGTGGGCTTTCTCTAGCTGTGATATGTGGGTGCTTCTTTAGTTATGGTGTGTAGGCTTCTCTTGTTGTGGAGCATGGGCTCTAAAGTTGTGGGCTGTTAGTAGTTGTGGCATGCAGGCTTAGTTACTTCGAAGCATGTGAGATCTTAGTTCCCCAACCAGGGATCAAACCCGTGTCCCTTGCACTGGAAGACGGATTCTTAAACACTGGATCACCAAGGGAAGTCCCCCACCCCCAACCCCCGCCACCAGTTTTTATAAATCAAGTTTTATTGAAACACAGCCAGACATTTATTTACATTTTGTCTCTGCAGCTTTCACTCTGCAACTGCAGAGTTGATTGTTAAAGAGACCGAAATAAGAAATATTTACTGCTGGGCTTTTTATAGAAAAAACTTGCTGGCTCCTGCTTTATATCTTAAAGTCCTTGTCTGTGATAAATGTTGCAAATATTTTCTACCAGTTTATCTTTTGATTTTATAGTGTATTTTGCCTTACACAAGAACGAATTTTAAATCTAGTCAAATGTATCAATCTTTTCTCTTACTGTCTCTGGATTTTGGGCCATAGTTAGAAATTATTTCCCACGATGACTTGAAATGCATTGGTTCTCCTAGTATTTGTACATTTTTTTACATTTAGGTTCTTAATTCATTTGGAGTTTATTCTTATATTATATGAGATATGAATCTAATTTTACTTTTTCCCAAATGGCTACCCAGTTTCCCCAAAGCCAATTATAAAAAACTCTGTCCCTTTTTTCCCCACTTTTTTGTGAAAGTGATTTTTTAATTAGTTTGGGAAGGCATGTACACCTGTGGTGGATTCATGTCAATGTATGGCAAAACCAATACAGTATTGTAAAGTAAAATAAAAATAAAAATTTTTTAAAAATGAATTAAAAATAAATAAATAAATAAAATATTGTGTTAGTCTCAGGTATACAGTTTCAGTTCAGTTCAGTTCAGTTGCTCAGTCGTGTCTGACTCCTTGTGACCCCACGAATTGCAGCACGCCAGGCCTCCCTGTCCATCACCAACTCCCGGAGTTCACTCAGACTCACGTGCATCGAGTCAGTGGTATACAGCTTAGCGATTCAGTATTTTTTCAGATTATATTATATTATAGGTTATATAGTAGTTTATATCTCATACATCTAATTTGTCCATCCCTACTTCCCTTTCCCCTTTGGTAACCCAAATTTGTTATCTATAAGTATGTTCCTGTTTTGTACATGCATTCATTTGTATTAATTTTATAGATTCCACATATAACTGATATCATTTAGTACTTGCCTTTCTCTGACTTATTCCACTAAGCACAGTATTCTCTAGGCCTATCAACATTGCTTCAAATGGCAGCATTTCATTTTTATGGTTATATGTACCACATCTTCTTCATTCAGTCATCTCTTAATTGGCATTTGAGTTGCTTCCATGTCTTGGATATTGTAAATAGTGCTGCTATGAACATTGGGGTATATGTATGATTGTACAGGAAGTGGTGACCAAAACTGTCCCAAGAAAAACAAATGCAACAGGGCAAAATGGTTGTATGGGGAGGCATTACAAATAGTTGAGAAAAGAAGAGAAGTGAAAGGCAAAGGAGAAAAGGAAAGATATACCCATCTGAAGGCAGAGCTCCAGAGAATAGCAAGGAGAGATAAGAAAGCCTTCTTAACTGAACAATGCAAAGAAATAGAGGAAAACTATAGAATGGGAAAGACAAGAGATCTCTTCAAGAAAACTAAAAATATCAAGGGAATATTTCATGGAAAGATGAGCACAATAAAGGACAGAAACAGTATGCACCTAACAGAAGCAGAAGGGATTAAGATGAGGTGGCAAGAATACACAGAAGAATTGTACAAAAAAGATCTTAATGGTCTAGATAACATCCTGAAGTATGAAGTCAAGTGGGCCTTGAGAAGCATTGCCACGAACAAAGCTAGTGGAGCTGATGGAATTCCAGATGAGCTATTTCAAACTTTAAAAGATGATGCTGTGAAAGTGCTGCACTCAATATGCCAGCACATTTGGAAAACTCAGCAGTGGCCACAGGACTGGAAAAGGTCAGTTGTCATTCCAATCCCAAAGAAAGGCAATGCCAAAGAATGCTCCAACTACTGCACAATTGCACTCATTTCACATGCTAGCAAGGTCATGCTCAAAATCCATCAAGCTAGGCTTCAAATAGTACGTGAACCAAAAACTTTCAGATATACAAGCTGGATTTAGAAAAGGCAGAGGAACCAGAGAACAAATTGCCAACATCCATTGGATCATAGAAAAAGCAAGGAATTCCAGAAAAACATCTACTTCTGCTTCATTGACTATGCTAAAGCCTTTGACTTTGTGGATCACAACAAACTGGAAAATTCTTTAAGAGATGTGAATACAAGACCACCTTACTTGCCTCCAGAGAAACCTGTATGCAGGTCAAGAAGCAACAGTTAGAACTAGAGATAGAACAACAAACTGGTTCCAAATTGGGAAAGGAGTATGTCAAGGCTGTATACTGTCACTCTGCTTATTTAGTTTCTATGCAGAGTACATCATACGAAATGTTGGGCTGGATAAAGCGCAAGCTGGAATCAAGATTGCTGGGAGAAATAACAGTAACCTCAGATATGCAGAAGACACCACCCTAATGGCAGAAAGGAAAGAGGAACTAAAAAGCCTCTTGATGAAGGTGAAAGAGGAGAGTGAAAAACCTGGCTTAAAACTCAACGTTCATATTGTCCCACCCTTGCCTTCTCCCACATTGAAACATGTATATTACCATATGTAAAATAGATGACCAGTGCAAGTTCGATGCATGAAGCAAGGCACTCAAAGCTGGTGCTCTGGGACAACCCAGAGGGATGGGGTGGGGAGGGAGGTAGGAGGGGGTTCAGAATGGTGGGACACATGTACACCCATGGCTGATTTATGTCGGAGTATGGCAAAAACCACCACAATATTGTAAAGTACTTAGCCTCCAATGAAAATAAGTAAATTAATTTTAAAAAACCCTAAAGCAAAATAAAGTAAAAATAAAAATTAAAAAAATAAAAAAATTTAAAAAACACCTCATCATTCAAAAAACTAAGATGATGGCATCTGATCCCATCACTTCACGGCAAATTTTGTTGTTGTTCAGTTGCTCAGTCGTATCTGACTGTTTGTGACTCTATGGACTTCAGCACACCAGTCTTCCCTGTCCTTCACCATCTCCCAGAGCTTGCTCAAACTCATGTCCATTGAGTCGGTCATGCCATCCAACCATCTTGTCCTCTGTTGTCCCCTTCTCATCCTGCTTTCAATCTTGCCCAGCATCACAATCTTTTCCAGTGAGTCGGCTTTTCACATCAGGTGGCCAAAGTATTGGAGTTTCAGCTTCAGCGTCAGTCCTTCCAATGAATATTCAGGGTTGATTTCCTTTAGGATTGACTGGTTTCATCTCCTTGCTGTTCAAGAGACTCTCAAGCATCTTCTCCAGCACACAGTTTGAAAGCATCAGTTCTTCACTCAGCCTTCTTTATGGTCCATCTCTCACATCTGTACACGACTACTGAAAAAACCATAGCTTTGACTATATGGACCTTTGTCGGCAAAGCAACGTCTCTACTTTTTAATACACTGTCTAGGTTTGTCATAGCTTTTCTTCCAAGGAGTAAGCATCTTTTAATTTCATGGCTGCAGTCACTGTCTGCAGTGATGTTGGAGCCCAAGAAAATAAAGTCTGTCCCTGTTTCCATTTTTTCCCCATCTATTTGTCATGAAGTGATGGGATCGGATGCCATGATCTTTTTGTAGTTCTTTGTTCATGTCTTTTTCTTCTTGTGGTTTGATGATTTCTTTTGTAGTTTGCTTGAATTACCTTCTTTTTGTTTTTTTGTGTATCTACTGTAGGTTTTTGATTTGTGGTTACCATGAGGTTCATATATGTTGGCCCATAATTATATTAACTTGCTATAAACTGATAATCATTTAAGTTCAAACACTTTCTAAAAGATCTACATTTTTTACTCCTCTCCCCATTTTGTGATTTTGATGTTCTATTTTACATCTTCATGCTTATGCTTTTTTTGTTAATTGTAGTTATATTGGTTTTTACAAAAAATTTTGATTGTGTTTTAATCCGTGTATTGGCTTATTTAAGTGATCATTAATCCTTTTATATATTTGCCTTTCCTATTGTGATTTTCCCCTTTCTGATAGGAGGTGGGAGTGGAGAAGGAGGGGCTAGAGCAAGGGCCAGTTGTGGGCTAGGCTTTGCCTCTGCTCGGTGGCCATCACTACCCAATTGGGAGTGGGGCTGGGTCCTAAGTTGCGGGAGCATGTCTGGAGGGTTTGAGCTGGCTCCGTTTCCTTCAAGTATGTGCTCTTCCCCCTCTCAGCACTGGCAGCCTTGCCCCAATGGGGAGCAATGCTGGAGCAAGAGGGGCTGGAGCAGGCACTTGATGTAGGGCAGGGCACAGGCTGTGGCAGTCCCAGCACAGTCAGAGTTCAAGAGCATTCCTGATCTGCTACCTCTGCAAGTGACAGCAGTGGCTGCCCTCATGGAATTTAGATGCCATTCCAGATATGAGCTGGCTCCATCCCTCACAACTATCTACTCCTCTCTGCACTGGCAGCCCTCACCTTAGTGCAGAGCTACACCATGGAGCTGACATGCCAACAAAGGTCTGTCTAGTCAAAGCTATGGTTTTTCCAGTAGTCATGTATGGATATGAAAGTTGGACTATAGAGAAAGCTGAGTGCTGAAGAATTGATGCTTTTGAACTGTGGTGTTAGAGAAGACTCTTGAGAGTCCCTTGGACTTCAAGGAGATCCAACCAGTCCATCCTAAAGGGAATCAGTCCTAAATATTCATTGGAAGGACTGATGTTGAGGCTGAAACTCCAATACTTTGGCCACCTGATGGGAAGAACTGACTCACTGGAAAAGACCCTGATGCTGAAAAAGATTGAATGTAGGAGGAGAGGGGGATGACAGAGGATGAGATGGTTGGATGGCATCACCAACTCGATGGACATGAGCTTGAGCAAGCTATGGGAGTTGGTGATGGACAGGGAAGCCTGGTGTGCTGCAGTCCATGGGGTCGCAAAGAGTCAGACATGACTGAGTGACTGAACTGAACTGAATACCATGGAGCAAGTGGGGCCAGAGCAGATGCTCAGTTCAGGCTGGGTCATGTGCGGGGTTGGTCACAGGAGACAGGCTAGAGTCTTGGGTAGTTTCAATATGCTTCCTCCTTCTTGTTCCTGAGAGTAAGCAAGCATGTGCACACTCTTCACAAGTGGAGTGTAGGTTTCTTACAGTCCTTCTGTTTCACCCCACTGGTTTTCAAACCAGCTCCAGGGTTCTGTCTTCCCTGTGGCGGACCCCAAGGTTGAGGTGCCTAATATGTGATGTGGGTTGAACTTCTCACTCCCCTGGGAGGATCTCTGAGTCTCTGCATCCCACTTCCTCTTCTGTGTCCTCTCCCAGAGGTACAGGTCCTAACCTGATTACTCCTTTTCCCTTCCTAGTTGATTCTGTGTGGCTCATTCTTACAGCCTTGGTTGTGAAAGAGTCTTCTTGACAATCTCCCGTTTGTTTTTAGTGAGAATTGCTCCATATGTAGAGATATTTTTGATGTGCTTATGGGGGTATGTGAACTCTGCATCCTCTTACTCTGCCATCTTGATCTCCTCTTTTCTCCTCACTTCCTCTTTCTGCAATTTCCTCTTCTCCTGAACTTTGAAAAACTTTTAGGATTAAAAAACAGCTCTCAAAAAACCTCTTAAAGCTGCAGGCTTTCTACTCCTCAGTCTTAAAATCCTCCTCTAGTCAACTGACTTTTAAATAAAATGCAAAGTCATTTCAACAGAGAAAGGATTATCTTTTAAATAAATGATTCTGGAGCCACTGAATATACATATTTTAGAAACTCCAAAAAACCCCCCAAACCAAGATGAACCTCAACCTACACTTCACATCTTATACAAAAATTAATTTAAACAGATGACAGACAGGAAAATAAAAAATTATAAAACTTTTAGAAGAAAATATGAGAGAATCTTTGTGACCTTAGGTTAGGTAAAGAGTTTTAGATATGATTCATAAAAGAAAATTAGCATGATTCATAAAAGAAAACACTCCTATATGGGATTTATAAAACAAAAGTTTTAAGTACAGAAATACTTTTCAGAGAAAAGTTGAAGTATCTGCTCCTTGGCTCATTCATGTTCCTCCTCCATCCCACCTGGAAGGCCATTCTAGTGTTTGTCTCTAAGGATGCTCAGAAAGCAGTTAGCATCTAGTGTATCTGGGAGGTCAGAAGTGAACAAAGAAGTAAATCAAGAATCATCAACAACTGTTGTAGGAGCACTGGGCTGGGAGTTATTCATACTTCAGGGCTGGCTGAACTGTCTAGTAGAGGAGAGAAACCTGCAGCCCACACAGTGACGCAAAGTGAATGACAGAGGTATTGTGGGAAAACTGAAAAAGAAGGAACAAGGGGTTTGAGGAAGGCTTCCTCATGGACCAGGCATCTATGATTAGCCTTGAAAGATAAGCAGAATGTTGACAGGTACAAACAGGCAAATGCAAAACAGACAAGAACAGGCAGCTCTCCTGTATCCTTTATAATTCCAAGGTTAAAATAAAAGGAATACCACTCACTATTATAAGTATTCCAGGTTCGATGCATGATACTGGATGCTTGGGGATGGTGCACTGAGAAGACCCAGAGGGATGGTATGGGGCGGGAGGAGGGAGGGGAGTTCAGGATGGGGAACGTGTATACCTGTGGCAGATTCATGTTGATGTATGGCAAAACCAATACAATATTGTAAAGTAATTAGCCTCCAATTAGAATAAATAAATTTATATTTAAAAAAAGAAAAAAAAAACCGAAAGAGAAGCAGGTCAGTCAGTTGGAAAGGAAGCAGAGGGAATGTCCCAGATGGTGATGCCAAAGCTGTCTTGAAGGGTGAGCAGGAATTAGCAAAAGAGAAGGGCAAGCCTGAGGAAAGGATTAGATTGTGGAAGCCCATGCTGGATTGTCAGTCCAGGATGTTCTGAGTGTTTGACTCCTGGAGAGCCTTGGAAGAGGATTCATCTGTTGCAGCAACCAGCCCCAACGCGACCGGCCGGTATTCCTGGCCCCGCTGCCGGGCCGTCTGGGTGGGTGCCTGCAACGGGGGACAACCCCTCGTTCCTCCACGCCGCCGCGGTGGTGCGCTGTGCCCCTCGTGGACCGAGCGTGCGCAGTTGGCCGTCCTCAACGCGGGCGGGATGGGTCAGTCAGGCCCCGGGTGATCGCCTCCCTTCTTCCTCGCTTCGTGAGGTTGCAAGTGCCGCGCGTCGCCCCACGCCCCACGCTCTGCAGGCCTGGTTCCTTGAGCTCGCTTGGGCTTCCCTGGTAGCTCAGTTGGTAAACAAAACCACCTGCAGTGCGGGAGACCCCCGTTTGATTCCTTGGTCGGGAAGATCCCCTGGAAAAGGGCATGGCAACCCCCTCTAGTATTCTTGCTTGTTGAATTGACATGGACAGAGGAGCCTGGCTGGCTACAGTCCATGGGGTTGCAAAGAGTCAGACACGACTGAGTGACTAAGCACACAGCAACTCTAGTGTAAATTACAGCATCTATTTGTTTTTATCTTGAAGGGATAATTCGGAGTCAAATTTGTTGTTCAGTCTCCCAGTCGTGTCCGACTCTTTGCAACCCCATGGACTCAGCACGCCAGGCCTCTCGTCCCTCACCGTCTCCTGAAGTTTGCCCAAGTTCATGTCCATTGCATCAGTGATGCAGAAAGAACGGGAAGCCAGATAAATTGCAGTAATTTGTCAATGGCAACAACACCAGGCAGGACATCTGGTCATCAATGGCTATTCAATGACATCAATGACACTCTTGTGTGTCAGATGTAAACTGGGCACTGGGCTACAAGTATAGTGCACAAAACCAACATTGTCCTTGCCTTCATTTCTAGTTGAGGAAGACAGGCATGACAAAACAGGTGTGAGGGGTTTAAGCAATGCCTCTATTTACTTCTTAATTTCAAGGTTAAAATAAAAGAAATAAACTTGCTATATAATTATGTCCATAAATTCATTCAGAAGAAAGGCTGGTCATCCAAATGGAAAGGAAGCAGAGAGAGCTTCCCAGACATTAATGCCAAAACTGAGTCCTGAAAGGTGAGCAGTGTGATTGCAATCTTACACAATGAGATTTTTTTTCTATTTTACTTTTGTTCTAATATTTTATTTATTTATTTTTTAAATTTATTATTTATTTATTTAAATTTTTATTTTTACTTTATTTTACTTTACAATACTGTATCGGTTTTGCCATACATTGACATGAATCCACCACGGGTGTACATATTTTTTTAATATTCATTTTGTTAGCAGAGAGTCTGAAGACCCTTCCTCCTATGTGCCTCAGTTCTTGGTAAGGATGCAAAGAAGTATCTTGTAACTTACCCACTGGGAGAAAGTTTAAGAACAGGGAAAGAAAGCGCAGGTAGCAAAGAGTGGGACACGACTGAGTGACAGCACACATAAAGAAAGAACAGAGAGAACACCTCAACACGGAGGTGAGCCATGCCAAGGGAGGCGAATGGCCCTGGAGGGCTGGGGTACAGAGTTTTTAAGGCAGGATCATTTGAATAATCCAGGGGGGTCTTTGATTGACAGCCTTGATTGACACCTGCAGGTTGTATATTAATAACAAGATGCTCCACTGTGCGTGTCCTTCCCATAATTCAATCTGTTATAATTAGATGTATGTATTCATGGAATATTTATGAGCAGTTAATAAGTCCAATGGCTGCCAATGGTTACTGTAGTACAGGATAGTGTGAGGTGTGGGCAAGTGCTAGAGTAGGGAAAGTCCCACCAGTGGGCAGGTCGAGGGTTTTATGGCCCCTGACTATTTTGGGAGTACCAGTGGGGGTGTATCAAAGGCCCAGATGGTAAATTGCTTGGTGGAATTAGGTAGTTATTGGACCTTTAGCTGAAGCGGCTGCCTCTAGTTGCTCTCAGCTAAATTTCTGCCTATCAATTTTATGTCTTTTTAATCATGTATAAGATTGGAAGTTTTACATAATCATGGTAAATCAAATCATTATGGAATGACCCTTTCAACCCCAATTAATACTTTTTGTCTTAGTATTTTTAGTCTGATATTAATACAATTGACCTTGTTTTATTTTGATTAACATGTGCCTGGCAAATTTTCTTCCATCCCTTTATTTCAAATGTTTCTGTATCCTTATGATTTGCTAGGTTTGCCATAAACAGTGTATGACCGAACTTGTTAGTCTTCATCTAAATGACAATCATTAACTGAAGAGTTTACCCTAGCAACAATTTTTATACTGTTTATGTAATGAAATAAAATTTAAATATAACTTACTTCCTTCTTACATTTTGCTTTCTATTTTTCTTGCCCTTTCTATCAATCTTTTACTATTTTCTCAACTTCTAAAAGTTGACTTATGTGTTTTTGTTTTTCTCATTGTCTACCTCATGATTAAAATAAGAGCAGATAGTATATAGTAATAATATGAAATCCCAAATAATTGGAAATGATAAGGGGTCCGTTTTCCCACCACATACAATAATGCAATTATCGATCACTGAAATATGTGAAACAGTGAAGTGCTGGCATCAGAAGATACAAGTTTATCTATTGAGTCTGTGGCAGTGCTCTGCAGAATGGCGTACCTGTAGCTATATAGCTTCTCTGTAACCATGTGCTTTTAACTTTTGGCCGTACAGCATCTATGCAGGGCATCTGGAGCAAGTGCAAACTCAATACGTTCAAGAAGGGGCGGGGTTAAGGTATCAGAGCCGGAAGTAGCTCTACTAGCTTTCCCCCACCACCTGCAACATGGCGCTCCTTGGTATAACGCCTGTTGGGGTCTAATACATGCAAGGGCTTTGTGATTGGAAGGGGTGATGTGGGATCACTGAAGGGGGTTTGGGGATTAATAATGGCAATCTTCGGAGTAAGTATGAAGACGTGTTCAAATTGGAGTTGAGAGCTCAGTTCATTAATTTCTGTCTTTTTTATATTGTCAACTTTGAATTTCATCTAAGACCACAGTTGGGTATGTATTGTTTTCATTTTTGTTAAGTTCTAAGTATTTTCTAATTTTCGTTATTTTTCTTTTTATTTATTTATAATTTTAAAATTCTAAAAATTTTTGTGGACCCCCTGATGTGACGGCGCCCCGGCCCCCCCCCCCCCCCCCCCCCCGCACCGCCAGTCGAGCCACCTTCCCCGCTGGCCTTCTCAGCCACCCCATCCCGGAGCCGGAGCCGATCGCGGCGCCATGGGGTCCCCCGCCGACCCCACCCCCCAGTTATTTTTCTTTTAATCAAGAGTTTAAAAATGCCTTTTCAATAGTTAAGGCTTTTGCTTCTAACACAACTTATCTGTGCCCCATGCGATGCTTATTCATTGGAAAGTGTTTAGACTTCCTTTAAAACTTAAGTTCAGGGTAATTTTTTATTATTGCATCTCTAGATTGAAACTAGTATGTGTTCTCTGGTTGATAATTGTCTTAAAACATGTATATTCTTTCTCTGTGCTTGCTGTTTTAATCTTTGAGAGTAGTGATTTGTGTGTGTGTGTGTGCATATGCACACGAACATTTAAAAATATTTGTATATTTATATATTTTATTAGGTGTTACTGGATTCAGGTAGGAGTAGTTTTCAGAATAAAGATTGTCAAATTATTTTAGGTGGGTGAATCAGGGCAGACAGGGTATAGCGTGGCATGTGCAAGTGTTGGGGGCAGGGCTTGGCATGGCTCAGCACATAGGAGGTAAGGCAGAACAGAGTATGGTGCAGAAAGCAGGACGAGCACGTGAGGCTGAGTCTGGGAAGGGGGCAAGGCCTAGCTCAGGGCAGGGTTGGGTATGCCCTGGTGTAGTGTATGGGACTCATAGGGCTGGGAACCTTAATGTGAGACAGAGTATATCCAAGAGGGTGGAATCTGCATGTGGAGCCTGGAGAGACTAGGCAGACTGGGTGGGGCATAAAGGTAGGCAGAGCTTGTCTGAGGGGCTAGGCCATGAGTGTTTGGGCGGGCTGGGCAGAAGTGGCTGTCTGGGTCCATGGTGTAGGGCAAGCAGGGTAGCAGCTGTGTCCTGGAGGGTGGGCAAGGCAGGCTGAGCCCTGCAAGTGTAAGCAGGTGGTATCTAGCTTTTCTGGGCAGATATGCAGGATCTTAAGCATTCAAGTGGACAAGGTGGAGCCAGATAGACCAGACAAATGTGTCTGGATAAGGTGGGCAAGCAGGGCCAGGTGGTGCCAGTCATTCCCAGGCAGCCAAGACCTAGTGGGTCCTAGCCATAGAGGTGAGAGGGTGAGTTAGGAGTGTTGGGACAAGGTGAACCCATCCCCACCCTCTTAATGCTGATCCATAACCCGCCTCCTATTATCACAGGAACTCTGTTTGTAATTCCTGGTCTCTGATGAATCCAGGATGCAGGATGGATGGGGGAGTAGAGTTGTGTGAGGGTCTGCCCCTCAGCTCTTACCTGTGATACTCTTGGAGAATTTGCCGTGGTCCCCCTGGCAACTGCCAACTCAGTCATATCTGCCTCAGTTGCAGAAGTCTGAGCTGTCTCAGAAGTACTAGGTGATGGTGATGCCATTGGCAGTAAAGGAGGTACTTCAGACAACAGCCATACACCAACTGTTGTCTGAAAATGACCTGCCTCAGTACTAAAACTTATACCAGGACTTTTACATAGGAGACTTGACAAGCAAAGCCTGATGAGTGTATGACAGGACCCCTTAGTGGAAGGAGGGAAACAATGAAAGCAGGGAGAATCAGCAAGGAGGAGAAAGGAGGAAGGGAGTGTCCAGAGACCATTTAAGGAACAAGCTGGGGAGACGTTTCAGCATTTTCCTGGCAATGAGTGACACTCAGGAGTTTCTGTTCCTAGATTCTGCACTGCTGAAGCAGGCAGTGGATATGAAGAAAATGAAGAATTTGAAGAAAAAAGTGGAGTGGAAGGTGATAGAAATTATGGAAAGGGGGGCATGGAGACGGAGGTTGGGGGCGGAATGCAGGACAGATGTACAGGATTAAGGAGCTGACATTGCTTCCCCTTCCCCTACCTTGACCACTCTGGTCCCACAGGAGGAGAACCAGAAGCAGAAGCTCATGGAAAAGTCAAAAGATCCAGAGCAGCCAGATGTCAAGGACTGAGCCTTGCTGCAGCAGTGCCTGGGACCTGGCTGTGTGCATCCCACCCAGCCAGGCTCCGAATACTGCTCGGACGAACGTGGCATGAAGCTGGCAGCTGATTGAGTACACCTGGAGGTTAAGCAACAGGGCGTGGAATAGGGCATGATCTATGCCATCTGTAAGTCCATCCACCCTCCTACTTATGTATCCTAGCACAATTTGTCCACTTACTTGCCTATCCATCCACCCTTACATACACCCACCCATCCACATTCCACCCACCAACCCACACAATTACCCTTACAGTCACCCATCCAACTAGCCACCCATCCACCCAACCATCCACCACCCAATCACGCATTCAACAACATTCACTCCTCTGCCATTAATTATCTTAAACATTCACTATTAAGCCACTCATCTGTTTCTTCTTTTGATGTTCCAAAATACCCATTCCATTTCTTACTGACTCTCCTTCCAGCCACATCCATGAGATCCTGCCCCAGCACTTTCAGCAGTGGCAGAAGAGCCCCTGCATTGCTGAGGAGAATGGCAAGAAAATGCTTGAGTGCATCCACCATGAACAGCAGGACACTCATGCCCCTTGAAGGACATGGAATGCTGTTTCCATGAACTTGAGGCCATCATTCTGCATGGCAAGTAGCAGGCTGTGTACCAAGATAAAGAGGTGAGTGGGAATGGATGTTATTGTTCAGTCTCTAAGTCGGATCCAACTCTTTGCAACCCATGAACTATAGCATGCCAGGCTTCCTTGTCCTTCACTGTCTCCCTGAGTTTGCTCAAATTCATGTCCATTGAGTTGGTTATACCATCCAACCATCTCATCCTCTGTCGAGCCCTCAATCTTTCCCAGCAATGGGGACTTTTCAAAAGAGTTGGCCCTTTGCATCAGATGGAGAAAGTATTGGAACTTCAGCTTCAGCATCAGCCCTTCCAATGAATATTCAGGGTTGATTTCCTTTAGGATTGATTGATTTCATCTCCTTGCTGTCCAAGGGACTCTCAAGAGTTTTCAGTACCACAGTTCTAAAGCATCAATTCTTCAGTGATCAGTCCTCTTTATGGTCCAACTTTCACATCCATACATGACTACTGGAAAAATCATAGCTTTGACTAGATGGACCTTTGTCAGGAAAGTGATTTCTCTGCTTTTTAGTATGTTATCTAGATTTGTCATAGTTTTTCTTCCAAGGAGCAAGCATCTTTTAATTTCATGGTTGCAGTCATCACCTGCAGTGATCTTGGAGCCCAAGAAAGAAAAGTCTCTCACTGTTTTCATTGTTTCCCCATCTATTTACCATGAAGTGATGGGACTGAATGCCATGATCTTCATTTTTCGAATCTTGAGTTTTAAGCTAGCTTTTCCAGTCTTTCACTCTCCTCTTTCACCTTCATCAAGAGGCTCTATAGTTTCTCTTCACTTTCTGCCATTAGGCTGGTATCATGTGCATATCTGAGGTTATTGATATTTCTCCTGGAAATCTTGATTCCAGCTTGTGCTTCATCCAGCCTGTCATTTTGTATGATGTACTCTTCGTATAAGAATAAGCAGGGTGACAGGATGCAGCTTTGACGTACTCCTTTCCCAATTTGGAACCAGTTTGTTGTTCCATCTCTAGTTCTAACTGTTGCTTCTTGACCTGCATACAGGTTTCTCTGGAGGCAAGTAAGGTGGTCTTGTATTCACATCTCTTAAAGAATTTTCCACAGTTTGTTGTGATCCACAAAGTCAAAGGCTTTAGCATAGTCAATGAAGCAGAAGTAGATGTTTTTCTGAAATTCCTTGCTTTTTCTATGATCCAATGGATGTTGGCAATTTGTTCTCTGGTTCCTCTGCCTTTTCTAAATCCAGCTTGTATATCTGAAAGTTTTTGGTTCACGTACTATTTGAAGCCTAGCTTGAGAGATTTTGAGCATGACCTTGCTAGCATGTGAAATGAGTGCAATTGTGCAGTAGTTGGAGCATTCTTTGGCATTGCCTTTCTTTGGGATTGGAATGACAACTGACCTTTTCCAGTCCTGTGGCCACTGCTGAGTTTTCCAAATGTGCTGGCATATTGAGTGCAGCACTTTCACAGCATCATCTTTTAAAGTTTGAAATAGCTCATCTGGAATTCCATCAGCTCCACTAGCTTTGTTCGTGGCAATGCTTCCCAAGGCCCACTTGACTTCATACTCTGGATTTCTGGCTGTAGGTGAGCGATCACACCATCGTGGTTATCCAGGTCATTAAGACCTTTTTTGTACAGTTTTGTGTATTCTTGCCACCTCTTTTTAATATCTTCTACTTCTGTTCGGTCCATACCGTTTCTGTCCTTTATTGAGCCCATCTTTCCATGAAATATTCCCTTGGCATCTCTAATTTTCTTTAAGAGATCTCTAGTCTTTCCCATTCAATTGTTTTCCTCTATTTCTTTGCATTGTTCACTTAAGAAAGTTTTTTTTTTTTTTTAATTTCTCCTTGCTATTCTTTGGAACTCTGCATTCAGATGGGTATATCTTTCCCTTTCTCCTTTGCCTTTCCCTCCTCTTCTTTTCTCAGCTATTTGTAAAGCCTCCTCAGACAAGTAGTTTGCCTTTTTGCATTTATTTTTCTTGGGAATGGTTTTTGTTACCGCCTCCTGTACAGTGTTACAAACCTCTGTTCATAGTTCTCTAGGCACTCTGTCTATCAGATCTAACCCCTTGAATCTATTTGTCACTTCCATGGTGTAATTATAAGGGATTTGACCTGAATTGCCTAGTGGTTTTCCCTACTTTCTTCAATTTAAGTCTGAATTTGGCAATAAGGAGTTCATGATCTGAGCCACAGTCAGGTCCTGGTCTTGTTTTTGCTGACTGTATAGAGCTTCTCCATCTTTGGCTGAAAAAAATATAAACAACCTGATTTTGGTATTGACCATCTGGTGATGTCCGTGTGTTGAGTCTTCTCTTGTGTTGTTGGAAGAGGGTGTTTGCTATGAACTGTGTGTTCTCTTGGCAAAACTCAGTTAGCCTTTGCCCTGCTTCATTTTGTACTCCAGGGCCAAACTTGCTCATTACTCCAGGTATCTCTCTTTTTTTTTTTTTTTTTCAGTTTTACTAAAGTTTTATTCATCTGACATTTTACAGATATTTTCATTTCAACATTGCATTGGTATAAAATTATTAATGAAATATTTTACATATAAAAAATGTCATTAAAGTTTGAAATGTTACCTATACTTACATTGCATCTCCGTGCAGAGGAGTCACATTTCACATGCCACAGACACATGATGGGAGTGGTCACTTTATCAGATGGTTTGCTTCTAAAGTTAGACTGTTGCAGGACATGGTTCTTGAGTAATGTAGTGAAAGTGAAAGTGAAGTCGCTCAGTGGTGTCCGACTCTTTGCGAGCCTATGGACTGTAGCCCACCACCGGAGTGGGTTGCCATTTCCTTCTCCAGGGGATCTTCCCGACCTGGGGATCGAACCCGGGTCTCTGGCATTGCAGGCAGACGCTTTACTATCTGAGCCACCAGGGAATCCCTGAGTAATGTAGAGTTCATTTTAAAAGACATTGCCAGGTTCATTTTAAAAAACATTGTCAGGAGTCTTCCATTATGGACCAACCATTTCTATTTTTTTTTTGGCTTTATATTTATTGTACGGTTACTACTTAAGTATGTGCAAGTATGAATGTAGTGATACATTTCTCAAGCTTATAGCTCTTCTACATGTATCCACACAGATGCACACTCACATAAACCACTTAAAATATTACATGTTACATACTAATTTAAAATATAAAAACTTTGCTAGTGTACTACAGTGATATTAATTTCAAGGCAATAATGGAATTTTTTTTTTTAGATTCCACACATAATACACACATGTATGTGTGTGTATTACATTTTCTTTATCTGTTCATCCACGAATGGACACTTAGATTGTTTTCATAACTTGACTACTGTAAATATTGCTGCAATGAACATGGGGATATATATCTTTTTGAATTAGTGTTTTCATTTTCTTTGGGTAAATGTATCTTTATCTTATTGAGTCACCATTACTCTTTTATTTGTTACCCTGCAAATTAAAATAGCTTAAAGTGATGTCAATGTGAATTTAAAAACAAACAAGGAATGAATTCCTTTGTCAGATCTTGGTTTTAGGGCAGGTGATTCAGATAGTTCAGGTATATTGAGTGTTTTAGATGCTGTCAAAATGAAAACAAAATTTTTTTTTCCTTTTTAAATTTTTTTTTGTAATTACATTTATTTAATAGCTCCCACATTTCTTTTAAAACTTAACATAGTTGGTAATAATTGATGTCATTTTGGACTAAGTTTTATTTTGGGTCCATAGCTCTTAAGGTTGTCAGTTTGTTAAAATTATCTTAAATATAGTATATATATATTTTTTAATTTTAAAATCTTTAATTCTTACATGTGTTCCCAAACATGAACCCCCCTCCCACCTCCCTCCCCATAACATCTCTGTGGGTCATCCCCATGCACCAGCCCCAAGCATGCTGTATCCTGCGTCAGACATAGACTGGCGATTCAATTCTTACATGATAGTATACATGATAGAATGCCATTCTCCAGGTATCTCTTGACTTCCTACTTTTGCATTCCAATCCCCTAGGATGAAAAGGACATCTCTTTGTGGTGTTAGTTCTAGAAGGGCTTGTAGGTGTTCATAGAACTGTTTGACTTCAGCTTCTTTGGTGTTAGTGATTGGAGCATAGAATTGGATTACTGTAAAGTTGAATGGTTTGCCTTGGAAATGAACAGAGATCATTCTGTCGCTTTTGAGACTGCACCCAAGTATTGCATTTCAGAGTCTTTTGTTGACTACGGGAGCTACTGCATTTCTTCTAAGGGATTCTTGCCCACAGTAGTAGATATAATGGTTTGCCCATTCCTGTCCATTTTAGTTCACTGATTCCTAAAATGTCGATGTTCACTCTTGTTATCTCCTGTTTGACCACATTCAATTTACTTTGACTCATGGACCTAATATTCCAGATTCCTATGCAATATTGTTCTTTACAGCATCAGAATTTACTTTTACCACCAGACACAGCCACAGCTTGGTGTCGTTTTCTCTTTGGCTCAGCCTCTTCTTTCTTTCTGGAGCCATTTCTCCTCTCTTCCTCAGTAGCATATTGGACACCTACCAACCTGGAGGGCTCATCTTCCAGTGTCATATCTTTTTGCCTTCTCATGCTGTTCATGGGGTTCTCAAGGCAAGAATACTGAAGTGGTTTGCCATTCCTTTCTCCAGTTGACCATGCTTTGTCAGAACTCTCCACCATGACCTGTCTGTCTTAGGTGACCCTACATGGCATGGCTCATAGTTTCACTGAGTTACACAAAGTTGTGATCCATGTGATCAGTTTGATTAGTTTTCTGTGATTGTGGTTTTCATTGCAGAGGCCATGGGATTGTAGTTCTTGCTTCTTCTGTCTGCTCACTGCTGTATGAGGATAAAGAGGCTTGTGGAAGCTTCCTGATGGGAGGGACTCTGTGGAGAGAACTGGGTCTTGCTGTGGTGGGCAGGGCCTGCTCAGTAAATCTTTAATCCAACTTTCTGCAGATGCTGGGGCTGTGCTCCCTCCCTGATTATTTACTTGGCCTGATGTGGCCCAGTCCTGGAGTCTGCAGTCTCTATGGTAGGGCTACAGGATCTATGGTAAGGGTAAAGGCAACCTCTTCCAAGAGAACTTATGCCAACACACTGTGCCTCCCAAGACCGCTGCTGTCAGTGCCCCAACCCCACAGCAGGCCACTGTCGACCCACTCCTTTGCAGTAGATCCTCAAACACTTATAAGCAAATCTGGCTCAATCTCTTGTGGGGTCACTACTCCTTTCTCCTGGGTCCTGGTACACACAAGATTTTGTTTGTGCTCTCTAAGAGTCTCTGTTTCCCCCAGTCCTGTGGAAGTTCTATAATCAAATCCTGATGACCTTCAAAATCAGATTCCCTGGGGATTCCTAGTCCCTTTGCTGGATTGCCAGGTTGGGAAGTCTGATGTAGGGCCTAGAACCTTTGGAACAGCTCAAGAACTTCTTTGGTATAATTGTTCTCCAGTTTTGGGGTTGCCCACACAGCAGCTCTATGGTAGGGCTACAGGCTCTATGGTAGGGCTAATAGTGGATTCCAACATCCTCCTGTCAATGATTGTTCAGCAACTAGTTGTGATTTTGGTGTTCTCTCAGGAGACGATGAGCCCATGTCCTTTTACTCTGCTGTCATGAGTCCAAGCTGTGGGAATGGGTGGGGTGTAAAAGAAAGGTGCCTGGTACTGTGGCCTGCGATCCCCACTCTGCACTGTTTCTCCAGACCCTCTACTGTCCTATGCAGAACAACAAACATGGTGGAAACAGTGTCGACCTGCAGATCTTCTGTGTCTCCTGTGGGAAACCCATCAATGTGCATACTGCCCTGTGCCACATGGAGTGCTGCTTTGCCAAGGTTAGAGCTTTGACTGGGGGCAGATGGGGCAAGAGTGTGTTTGGTTGGGTGGGGTCCATGGGGAGGGGGGCAGGTTTGGTGCTGGGTTATTTGTTGTAGAAGAGAATGCAACACTTATCCATGGCTCTACCCATTTATGCTTATTGTACATTGCCAGTATAAGGGTCAAGATTTGGGCATCAAACACTGGTGGCGTGAGGAACATTGACCATGCTTATAGGCACATAGGGGTCAGCAAGGGACAAAAGTGTTGTTTGGGGCTTTGTCATGTGAGTGTATGCAGTGTATGTGCATAGTTCCTTCCATTTGTACCCATTTTTCCCCCCAGTATGAACATAAATCATCCATTGGGTCCATGTACCTGACTTGCATTGAGGGGTGAGTGTGGGTGCTACTCAGGGTCAAAGGCATCATGTGGACAGGATCAGGAGCATGGTGGGCAAGATGAAGATCAGGATGTGGGTGGGCTCAGAGGCAGAGTTGGGTGAATTAGGGGCGGGATTTCAGTGGGGAGCCATTAAGGAAGCCTACTTGGATGAGCTGGGCATCGACAAAGTGTGGGCATCGACCACCCTGATCCTTAGCACCTCACCTTCAATCTCTCCCCAGAGCCACAAGGCTCTTCTGTGATGTTTACAACCCACAGAGAGAGAGGTACTGCAAGCAACTCTAGGTGTTAGGCCCCGAGCACTCCAGGTGTTTTATCAACCTCCATTCATCTACTTCTCCCTGTCAGACCTCCCCTCCATCCCTCCTCTCTTTCCTGTTTGATCTCTTTCTACTCGTCCATCCTTCCTACCTGATCACACCCTTTCCTACATCCCAGCTTAACTTCTTCCTCCATCCTCCATGCTTTTGACCCCTTCTTCTTTACCTAGTAATTACTGAATTCCTCTCTTCCTTTCTGCTAGTTCACTTCCCATCCCTCTCCTTCTGCCTGACTGCCCTCCAATCCCCCTCTTCCTCATTTTCCTGCCTGATCCCCCTCCATAGCCACCCCCTCCATACCTCATCATCATTCTTTCTGCCCACAGGTTCCAGATGATGAGGTGTGCGGTTGTCCACTAGTGCACAATGTCTTTGAGGTCACTGATGATTTCTGTAATCTCCCCAAAGGCCTTTGCAAACTCCACTATTGCTGGGAGAAGCTGAAGCGTGCTGAGGTGAACCTAGAGTGTGTTCATGTGGTAGGTTATAAGGCTGAGTGTGGCTGAGGGGCAGCATGGGATCCTAGAAGCCCCTTCTCACAATTAGCGCCCACAGTTGCACAAGCTGGAATAGCTGGTTGAGCAGGAACACAAGGTGCACACAGCCATGATGAATCGAACAGGGCTGCTGGCCCTGATGCTTCACCAGACAATCCAGCATGATCCATTCACCACTGACCTACGCTCCAGAGTAGGCAGCTGAATTCTGCTCAACTGAGGTCCTGTGCCTGACACCTGGTACAAGGGTCCATTCTACGAATTTCTCACACACCTATTCCTCTAACCACGTCTTTCTCAGGGCATCTCAAAGTTTCTCTGTGCTTCTCTGTTCCCCGTTTAGTATCCTGTCTCTACGCCTCCTTAAGGTGGACTGGTCTTTAAAATTTCCCCATTTCTGTCCTTTCTCTTATCCCCCTGTCTCTCTCTTTCCTGAACCTGGGCAGGGCCAGACCATCTGCCCTGCCCTCATTTCCCACTATCCAGAGTTTTGTTTAGAAACTTTAAAATAACAAGAGATTTTAATATCTCCTGGTAGTTCGTAAGCCAGTCTCTGTGTCCACAAACCCAATTCCAAACCTCCGATTGTGGTGGGTGACAATGCAGCTTTACTCGGGGGTCGGGCTACAGTACCCATTTGGAGTTGGCTGTGAAATAATGCACAGTGTGCTCAGTGGGTCCTCTTCTCTCAAGGGAGATATGACCTTATGAAAGGGGTGCCAGAGACCCTGAGTCCCTCATCCAAGGCCATCAGATATATCGTTGTCACTTGCTTAGTACACTTTGACCAACTTCTGTATAATTATTGGTATTCTCCAGGCCAGAGGTGCTGCAAACATGTTGCAATGGGGGAAATAGGTGGTGTTTCCACTTTGGGACACTGAGGAGAGTTCAAGATGTCATGGCAATTATGCCCTTGCCCCTGCCCATCTTATTCCACCCCTTACCATACCATGAGGTCCCAGCCCTTTCTGTCAGCCTTGGCTCCTGTCAGTGCAGTCCTGGTCTACGCCTCCCCGCACCCCTCACCCCCCCAGACCTCCCATCCTGTCTCGTTTCCCTCCTCCCACTACCCTGCTCTGGGTATACCCTTTCCACCTGGCTCTGCCCACTGAACACCTGTAGGGTTGCCAGAAGAGGATTGAGACCTCTGCCACACCTGCCTTTGCCAGCCCTGGCCAGGCTAGTGGAGGTATGTCCAGTAAGGCTGTCTGTGGGCAATGGTATGCCTCAAATGAGAGAATTGAACTATTCTTCCTGTTCTTTTTATATTCACTAGTCCCTTAGAGTTTGGTTTTGTTTTAGTATTTTCCACTATTTTTTACCCAGGGACTCACACATTTCACCTAAATGTTTCAGGATGTGCTCTAGACTTACACCTCGTATTCCACCATAACTAGTATATTAGTTATCTAATGCACTACTTATCTGGTGCCATATCTCCTTTTTTATTCCTAGTATTGTTTTTTTTTCTTTTTTTAACTTGATCATATTTTCCAGGAGCTAATCCCTATAAATAATTATAAAATTAGCTTTTAGTTTTATTTATACTCCCTAAGTTTATATTTACGTGAACTTTCATTTTATTAATTGCCACCTTGATTTCTTTGTTTTCTATTTCATTTTCTTTGTGTTTGCTTCATTTTGTTCTTTTTCTGACTTCTTGAATTGAATTCCTAACTTAAAGATTATGTTTTGGTTTTCCAGTCTTTTATAATAGTAAAGGAATTGAAACTATACACTTTTTTCTAATGTAGCTGTACCTCATAAATTCTAGTCTGAAAAATGCAAGTTCAGAATTGATTTCTCACTCTGATTCTAGCTATTGGGGAATGTTTCTTAGTTTCTAACTGGTTACAGTAGTTTTGGCTATCTTTTCTTTCTACTTTTATAATTATGGTTTTACTGTGATCAGAGAATGTAGCTTGTTGAATCTGAACTCAAAATATTACTCAAGATTTTCTTTGCGGCCCAGATTACTCAAGTGAGTTTTGTAAAACTTTCATGGATGTAAGAAAATATATTTTCTGTTAGGTACAGATTACTCATTAGGACTTTTCAATCTAGTTTGATGATTACCACTTCTTTGCTCTGACTTTTTGTCTTTTTGTCTGCTCCAGCTGTTATGTTATCAAAAGATAGAATAAATGTTATAACACTTTAAAACAAATTTGTCCTTGTAGTTCTCTTTTTGCCTGGTAGAGGTGGGAAATCCTAAAGTACGTATCTTAAACTATTTTGCACAATGCCACTATGTGTTTGTTTGTTTGTTTTGCTTGTTGAGTCCTTTTGACTTTGAATTTACTTTCCCAAGTACATCATCACTGCTTCTTTTATTTTGCAGCCACTAACCTTATGTGTGGGTTTCCCAGGTGACTCAGTGGTAAAGAATCCACCTGCAATGCAAGAGAGATGGGTTCGATCCCTGGGTAGGGAAGATCCCCTGGAGTAGGAAATGGCACTCCACTCCAGTATTCTTGCCTGAAAAATTCCATGGACAGAGGAGCCAGGTGGGCTACCATCCATGGACCCTCAAAGAGTCAGACACGACTGAGCAACTGAGGATGCACAACCTTGTGTATCCTCGCCTAAACCTTATTTTGTATTTTTCTCTTTGTTTAAGATATACTTCTTTCAACTATATATAAGTATATGTTTTTTTGCTCTCATCTCACACTGTGTCTTGAGATTCAGTCCATTTAAATTTGTATAAATATGATAATCTTATCTTTTGTATTCTATTCTCCTTATTATCAATTTTACTGTTTCCTAAATGCAACATTTTTTCTTTTCTTCTTCCTAATAACTTAATGATGTTTCTGTTCATTTTTGTCCCTCCCCCTTACCTCACTAATACTTTTTATGTTTACTAATTGTGCAATTATGTATTTTGTTATTTCTAATAGGTGTTATTTATGTTTTCTCTATTATTTGATCAGAATATAATTAACCTTACTTTGTAGAGAAGGATACTCTGTCTTCCATATTTGCATCAGGAAGATGAACAGTATTAATTTTGGGGTTTTTCTAGAAACATTTAAACTCCTATTTGGAAGACTGTATTTTTCTTCAGTTCAGTTCAGTTCAGTCGCTCAGTCGTGTCTGACTCTTTGCAACCCCATGAATCGCAGCACTCCAGGCCTCCCTGTCCATCACCAACTCCCGGGGTTCACTCAAACTCAATTCCACCAATTCTGTTATGCCATCCAGCCATCTCATCCTCTATCGTCCCCTTTTCCTCCTTCCCCCAATCCCTCCCAGCATCAGAGTCTTTTCCCATGAGTCAACTCTTTGCATGAGGTGGCCAAAGTACTGGAGTTTCAGCTTTAGTATGGTTAAGACAATTCCGGTTAAGAAAACTTACTTAGTATTTGTACTCAAAGTTCCCAGTCATTTTATTTATTATAATTTGACTCTAGCTATATGAATGTGAACTTGAGGGTGTGTGTTTAACCACAACAGTTATTGCTAACCATTGTTTCACTCTCTTATCTTGAGATTTATCTTCTAATTCAGTAATCATTTATTTAGAAGACTTCCTTTAGTGTTTTCATCAAATAGAATAAATTGGTGGAATAGTCTTCAAATAAAATAATTAGTCTTATTTAATGTCTGAACCTGTTGTTATTTTGCTCTAAGGAATGTTGTCTTGGGAGGAGGTATAGGATCTCTGCATTAGAGTCCTTCTTTGTAATTACACTTTTTATTTTGTATTGGAGTATAGCAGATTAACAATCGGAGAAGGCAACAGCAACCCACTCCAGTACTCTTGCCTGGAAAATCCCATGGGCGGAGGAGCCTGGAAGGCTGCAGTCCATGGGGTCGCTAACAATCGGACACCACTGAGTGACTTCACTTTCACTTTTCACTTTCATGCATTGGAGAAGGAAATGGCAACCCACTCCAGTGTTCTTGCCTGGAGAATCCCAGGGACGGGGGAGCCTGGTGGGCTGCCATCTATGGGGTCGCACGGAGTCAGACACGACTTAAGTGACTTAGCAGCAACAGCAGATTAACAATGTTGTGATAGTTTCAGGTGGAAAACAAATGGACTCAGCCATACATATATATATATGTATCCAAGAGTCCTTCTTTGTTGATGGCCTACGAGAAATGGCTTCTAAGATGGCTCCCAATGAGCCCAGACTCCTGGTATCCAAGGCTTTGTGTAATTCCTTCCATTTGTGTAACTCACTTCTAAGCAGTAACATACCTTTAACACTGAGGAGATGCCACCTTCGTGATTAGCTGACAAGAGATTGTAGGTTCTGTCTTGCTAACAGGCTCTCTTCCGTGTGGACTTAGTGAACCAACCTGCCATGTTGGGGAGGCCTGTATAGCAGGGAACTCAGGATTGCCTTTGACAAATAGTATGAAACTGAGGCTGTCAGTCCAACAGCCCAAATGAACTGGATCCTGCAAACAACCACATAAATGAGCTTGGAAGAACATCCTTCCCCAGGGGAGCCTTTGGATGAGGCCCCAAGCCTAGCTGAGACCTTGATTGCAGCCACATGAGAGACCCTGAAACAGAGGATGAAGCTACACTGTGCCTAGGATTTTGACCCACATAAACACTGAGGTAATCAGTGCATGTTGTTTTAGACAACTAAGTTTATGGGAATGTGGAGACAGGCAGATAGGGACTGTGGGGTCATTAACTTTGTGAAAGATACTAGGTTGATTTCTGAAATGAAAACTGTAGCATCCATCAGGCAAGTTCAGTGTTTGGCTGCTCCAGGAGTCAGTTTTAGAAACCCTGTGGGTCATCAATTGGCAGTCTGGGAAGATGGATAATTGGAAACCTGCATGGGATGTGGCACTGCTGTACTTGTGTTGGTTATTATTCAATGTTGTCATAGTCATCACTGTGGATTAATAATATGAGGAACCTGGCCATGCTAATGACTAGGGGACTTTGAAATGTCCTCTTGTAGTCCCTGTAGTCTAGCCATGGGTGGCTTCTGCTGGTCAGTGAATAGTTTGCAACCCTGGGCATAGTCCCAGGGACCTGTGGGAAGCAGAGGCCAACTTTTGTTGAGTTGGTCAGTCACTGGGGGACTTGGTGCACACCTAGTTTCCAGTGTCTCAGAAAGGAGTGGGGAGGGTGAGTTTGAATTTTCACCTCTGTCAGAAGAGGGAAGGCAAGGCAGGTTGTTGTGGATGTGCACTGAAATATGGAGAAGCTCAGTTTATGCCCACAAAATTTTGTCTTCCTTCAGCCTGAGCATTTTGAAGATGATGGAAAATAGGAATCTTGTTTACTGGGAGCTGACCCAGTATGGGGTTCAGAATCACAGACTGACTTTGGAGTCAACTGACTTGGCTTAAGTATTTCCTTGTTCTTCCACTGGCTAGCAGTGTGACCTTGGAGTACCTGACTTAGCCTCACTGTGCTTCAACAGCTTCTGCTGTCAAATGGTCCAAATGATAATCATTGTCATGTAGCTGGGATGGAAGGGTGAGCACCACAGACTGGGTGATGGGGGGAGGTCCAGGGTATTTGCAGGCAGCAATGTCCAGGTAGGGGTGACCACCAGCCCCAGCTGGGGAGACATTGCCCCCTGATGTCCAGCACTCCCTACTGGCTCTGTGCATGCATTCAGCTGATTGCCACCAGAGTTTCATTTTTCCTGATCCTTGGGGATTTGCTGATTTCCCCTCTATCCTGATCTAGGCAGAAAAGTCCCTTTTTTTGGAACTTAGAGGATGGCAGGTTAGTACAGTCTCTAGAGTGAGCACAGTCTCTAGGGCCCTTCTAGTTCTTCTTCTTCCTCTAAAAGATGAATAAAGTGGCCTGAGAAGGTACATGACTTGCCCAGGCTCCTGGGGTTGTGAATGACAGCGGTAGACTGGAGCCAGCCAAGACCAGCGTTCCCAGTAAAAGTTCCCTGCAAATTGTGTAAACAGAGGAAGATGAGGGAGCCAGATGTTGCCCCACATTTCCCTCTTTCTGACTGTCCTGAATCTGCTGTCAACTCTGGAGACCGTCTGGTTGTCACAGCAGCTCAGTATGACAGTATGCATTAGAAAAGTGCATTGTTTTATTTTTGTTTATTATACAGATAGGGAGTAGTTATCTGTATTTATATATATATATAAATACATATTTTTATAATTAAATATGTATAAAATATATATTTATATATAAACATATTAAATAGTTTTATATTTGTAACAGGAAGTTATTGACTGTAAGTAGAAAGAATAAAATTGAAATGTCCTCTAACTCTATTATCTCCTATAATCAGTTCTATTGATTGATTATAACTCTATTATCTCCTAACTATCAATTCTATTAACATGTTGATGTTTTTGCTTTCAGACATTTTTTTCTGGGTATGTGCTTTAGTATTTATGTTCATGAGTTTTCAATATATTAATACATGCACACTTAGTTTAAATGAAAACTAGAATTGTTTGGTTACCTTCTCTTTTTGCCTTGTACTCTAACTTAAATATTTTTTCATGCCAGAAAATATTTTGTACACAATTTTAACAGTTTTGTAATATTGAGTCTTAGGATATATCATAATTTTTGTAAATAATATGATCATTGAAAAAGCAAGAGAGTTCCAGAAAAACATCTACTTCTGCTTTATTGATTATGCCAAAGCCTTTGACTGTGTGGATCACAACAAACTGTGGAAAATTCTGAAAGAGATGGGAATAGCAGACCACCTGATCTGCTTTCTGAGAAATCTGTATGCAGGTCGAGAAGCAACAGTTAGAACTGGACATGGAACAACAGACTGGTTCCAAATCAGGAAAGGAGTACATCAAGGCTGTAGATGTCACCCTGCTTATTTAACACATATGCAGAGTACATCATGTGAAAGGCCAGGCTGGATGAAGCACAAGCTGGAATCAAGATTTCCAGGAGAAATATCAATAACCTCAGATATACAGATGACACCACCCTTATGGCAGAAAGCGAAGAACTAAAGAGCCTCTTGATGACAGTGAAAGAGGAGAGTGAAAAAGTTGGCTTAAAACTCAACATTCAGAAAACCATGGCTATCCCATCACTTCATGGCAAATAAATGGGGAAATAATGGAAACAGTGAGAGACTTTATTTTTTGGGGCTCCAAAATCACTACGGATGGTGACTGCAGCCACGAAATTCAAATTCACTTGCTCCTTGGAAGAAAAGATACGACCAACTTAGACAGAATATTAAAAAAGCAGAGGCACTACTTTGCCAACAAAGGTCCGTCTAGTCAAAGCTATGGTTTTTCCAGTAGTCATATATGGATGTGAGAGTTGGACCATAAAGAGTGCTGAATGCTGAAGAAATGATGCTTTTGAACTGTGGTGTTGGAGAAGATTTTTGGGAGTCCCTTGGACTACAAGAAGATCCAACCAGTCAATCCTAAAGGAAATCAGTCCTGAATATTCATTGGAAGGACTGATGCTGAAGCTGAAACTCCAATACTTTGGCCACCTGATGCGAAGAACTGATGCAATTGGAAAAGACCCTGATGCTGGGAAAGATTGAAGGCAGGAGGAGAAGGGGATCACAGAGGATGAGGTGGCTGACTCGATGAACATGAGTTTGAGTAAGCTCCGGGAGTTGGTGATGGACAGGGAATCCTGGCATGCTGCAGTCCATGGGGTTGCAAAGAGTTGGACATGACTGAGCGACTGAACTGAATAATGTTAGCAAACATGTATGAGAGAGTTTTGGTTTTGACAACACCACTGTAGTGAAATATCTGCATTTAAATCTTTGTGCATATACATGACTGTTTTCTAGAAATTGAAATCTTGCATCAGGATGTAAGGACAGATATTAAACAACTTAAGGAGGGAATAGTTGTACACTTCACTTGGTCCCAGTGAGAAACCTGCCTTTTCTAAGTGACACGAAGTCATATCAGTTAGAGATGTATAGCTGTGGCCACAGAAGTGCGATGCTCCTTGGGTCTCCCCCAGGGTGGGACCCGCAGCTGAAGTGTGGGTCTTTCCAGGCTGGTGGATCTGATCTCTACAACATTCTTGACTTCACAGACCTAAGCCCCTTCCCAATAAAAGCAGGAAGTAACCAAATTTTTAATGAGTTATCATTAATTCATGTATTTGTTTTTTTTGCACCCATTGCTTTCCCAGTGTCTTCCGGGAGCATTTAAGAATCCCTGTAGCAAAATGTCAAGATATGCTCTATAAATTTAGGTCAGAGAAGATATAGAGAGAATGAACAAAGTCAGCACCAGGATCTATTTTGACTGTAGGCATTTGTGCCTGATAGTCCTGCAGAGTAATTAAAATTGAGCTAAAATTTTCTTTCTTACCTTCCTATCAGATGTAGCTGGAAAAGATATGCAGTCATTTGCAAGATTTACATTGGTCACAGGTCAAAAATATGTCGATTCTTCCAGGATAAATGTTTCCTGATAATCGAATTTCAAAAACAAGTCTGATCTCCTTATGGAGTGTAGATGAGTTAACCTTATACTTTATCATCTAATCAGGACACTTTAGAATGGGAAAGAGGCATCATTAATAATTATGCTGGGGGACTTCCTTCCTGGTGGTCCAGTGGTTAGGACTCTGTGGTCTCACTGCTGAGGATCTGGGTTCAGTCCCTGGGCAGGGAACTAAGACCTTGCAAGCTGTGTAATGCAGCCATTAATAATAGTAATATGGTTATACTGAACAACAGGTGTAAACTGGACAAGGGGTCAGCCTGATGAAAAAGACAGAGTGCTGTCTTTAGTAATCTTGTCATAAGTGTATTATGATATGGTTTGCTACAGTCATCCTCTAGGACAGTGGTTCTCACAGTATGTTCCTTGGACTAGCAGCAGCAGCAGCAGCATTTCAGAGATTGGCAGAAATGCAAATTCTCAGGTCTTACACCTGACTTTTGAGTATGAAGTTCAGCAATATGTTTGCTGATAAGCCCTCTAGGTGTTCTGATACATGTTCAAGTTTGAGAACCGCTGGTTTAGAACCATCTAAAAGAAGCTGAGGGCATAGGGCCAAAGCAGAACTCAGAGGATATGGTTCTTCATGTGCACACCTCACCGACAGTTTCATTTCACATAGGTGCAAACCATCCTACATTTGAATTTTTCTCTGGGACTTTTGACAGACACTACTTGGGCCTTAGGTAGGCCAAAGTGAAAAGACTATATCAAAACACCACACTGTATACATTCAGTTCAGTTCAGTTCTGTCACTCAGTTGTGTCCGACTCTTTGCGACCCCATGAATTGCACCACGTCAGGCCTCCCTGTCCATCACCAGCTCCCGGAGTTCACTCAAACTCACATCCATCAAGTCGGTGATGCCATCCAGCCATCTCATCCTCTGTCGTCCCCTTTTCCTCCTGCCCCCAATCCCTCCCAGCATCAGAGTCTTTTCCAATGAGTCAACTCTTCGCATGAGGTGGCCAAAGTACTGGAGTTTCAGTTTTAGCATCATTCCTTCCAAAAAACACACAGGACTGATCTCCTTTAGAATGGACTAGTTGGATCTCCTTGCAGTCCAAGGGACTCTCAAGAGTCTTCTCCAACACCACAGTTCAAAAGCATCAATTCTTCGGCGCTCCGCTTTCTTCACAGTCCAAATCTCACATCCATACATGACTACTGGAAAAACCACAGCCTTGACTAGACGGACCTTTGTGGACAAAGTAATGTCTCTGCTTTTCAGTATGCCATCTAGATTGGTCATAACTTTTCTTCCAAGGAGTAAGCATCTTAATTTCATGGCTGCAATCACCATCTTCAGTGATTTTGGAGCCCCCGAAAATAAAGTCTGACACTGTTTCCACTGTTTCCCATCTATTTCCCATGAAGTGATGGGACCGGATGCCAGGATCTTAGTTTTCTGAATGTTGAGCTTTAAGCCAACTTTTTCACTCTCTTCTTTCACTTTCATCAAGAGGCTTTTTAGTTCCTCTTCACTTTCTGCCATAAGGGTGGTGTCATCTGCATATCTGAGGTTATTGGCATTTCTCCTGGCAATCTTGATTCCAGCTTGTGCTTCTTCCAGCCCAGCATTTCTCACGATGTACTCTGCATATAAGTTAAATAAGCAGGGTGACAATATACAGCCTTGATGTACTCCTTTTCCTATTTGGAACTAGTCTGTTGTTGCATGTCCAGTTCTAACTGTTGTTTCCTAACCTGCATATAGGTTTCTCAAGAGGCAGGTCAGGTGGTCTGGTATTCCCATCTCTTGAAGAATTTTCCACAGTTTATTGTGATCCACACAGTCAAAGGCTTTGGCATAGTCAATAAAGCAGAAATAGATGTTTTTCTGGAACTCTCTTGCTTTTTCGATGATCCAGCAGATGTTTGCAATTTGATCTCTGGTTCCTCTGCCTTTTCTAAAACCGGCTTGAACATCAGGAAGTTCACGGTTCACGTATTGCTGAAGCCTGGCTTGGAGAATTTTGAGCATTACTTTACTAGCGTGTGAGATGAGTGCAGTTGTGCGGTAGTTTGAGCATTCTTTGGCATTGCCTTTCTTTGGGATTGGAATGAAAACTGACCTTTTCCAGTCCTGTGGCCACTGCTGAGTTTTCCAAATGTGCTGGCATATTGAGTGCAGCACTTTCACAGCATCATCTTTCAGGATTTGAAACAGCTTAACTGGAATTCCATCACCCATACCTTAAGTGTATATATAATTTTTAATTTGTCAGCCATTCCTCCATAAAACTGGAAAAAAAATTTAATGTTAAAAATTGGTCATAGAATATGCCATGTTCAGTCTGGACTTAAAATTCTGTGCCAGGACTCTGTGGTCAGTTCTTCTTTTAATTTTTTTTAAATCTCCATTTAAAATATGTTATCCTAAAATATAAAATACAATCGCAATAGTGAGTAGAATTCTTCCAGGATATAAAACTTAGTTCATATATTTTCCCTCCATATATAATCCCTCCATGGTGAGCCATTAGATCAAGGAAAAAAAATGCTTACTTTTTCTATGATGGAGTCCAGCTTTTGACCTCAGATTTTTAATTCATTTTGCTTCCCTAAATGTCACAAATACCCTTCTTCGAAATAGAGGTATGTGACATCATGTTTTGTTTTTGTTTTTTTACCTTCTACACCTTTGCACTTTTCATCACATTACTTGTTATCCAGCTTAAGCTTCTCCAACACTGGCAGGTAAACTTACCCCGCCATGAGAATTTACCTTTCCTACCTACCTGTTTTTGTTTTTCACATTTTAGTGTTGTTACTGGGCGAGAGGTGTGTATAATATATTTCTCCCTACTCAGTTCCTAGCATAACATCTGGTACTCAACTGCCTAAGAAAGGTGTTTCTGGCAGTTCTCAAATTAGCTGGAGGACTTGAGGGCTTAGTTTAGTTCTAATTTTTATCAATATTTTTTATTGAAGTATAGTTGATTTATTAATACAATATTGTGTTAATTTCTGCTGTATGGTAAAGTGTTTCAGTTAAACAGATACATACATTTTAAAGAATTCTTTTCCATTATGGTTTATCACAGGATATTGAATATTGTTCCCCGTACTATGCAGCAGGACTTTGTTGGTTGTCCATTTGATATAAAAATAAGTTTGCATCTGCTAATCCCAAATTCCAATCCATCGCTCCCCCTTCCCCTCTCTCTTGCCTAAGACAAGTCCATCATCTTATGTCTCTATGTGGGTCTGTTTCTATTTTGTTGGTAAGTTGATTTGTGTCATGTTCTAGATCCCACATATAAGTGACATCATTTGGTATTTGTCCTTCTATGTCTATTTCATTTAGCATAATAATCTACAGTTTCCTCCATGTTGCTACAAATGGCATTATTTCATTCTTTTTTGATGGCTGAGTACTGTTCCATTTGGTATATATTTGTATATCTCACATCTTCTCTCTTCATTCATCTGTCTACATAGTCCTCATTTTTAGTAAATAATACAGTGAACATGGTGAATTGCAGAAACTTCAATTATATTTTCTCCTACAAAATGTTATATTATGTATTTGGCAATATGCATACTGTTTTATACTAGGATTTATTAAGGACTTCACTGGTGGCACAGTGGATAAGAATCCACTTGCCAATGCAGGGAACACAGGTTTGATCCCTGATCCAGAAAGATTCCTGGTGTAGGAGTAGGGACATGTTGGATCTGAGCTATAGAGATCTGTGGTATGTATAGTGCCACAGTGGTGCCCTCAGTTTGTGGCTTGGGAGCAAGACAGCGAAATTATCTCCTAAGTGACACAACTGTGGGAAAGGGTAAAAATTCAGGGTGGAAGAGTCCTCTTCTGAGATATACCACTGGAGGAATGGGTAAGTCAGGGAGATTCATAAGCTACCAATGGTAAAAGAGCATTAGAGAAGAATGGGTGGTGTCAGACTGGTCATGAGGGAGTTCAGGATGTTTCAACACTCAGTACATACAGAGGGCTTCTCTCCAGTATGAACATTCAGGTGTACAATGAAGTGAGACTTCTGAGTAAAGATTTTCCCACAGTCACTGCATTCATATGGTTTTTCACCAGTATGAATTCTCTAATGTGTAATCAAGACTGACTTGTAAGTGAAGTCCTTTCCACATTCAGTATAAACATAATCTCTTTGTCCAGTCCAAGTCTTCTGGCGTACAAGGAGATCTGATCTTTAGGGAAGACCTTCCCTTGTGGCTCATTGGTAAAGAATCTGCCTGCAATGTGGGAGACCTGGGTTTGATCCCTGGCTTGGGAAGATCCCCTGGAGAAGAAAGGCTACCCACTCCAGTATTCTGGCCTAGAGAATCCCACGGACCATATAGTCCATGGGGTCACAGAGTCGGACATGACTGTGTGACTTTCACTTTCCCACATCTTGTGTAGGTATGGGTTTTTTCCCTGTGTGAGTTTTGCTATGCTCATGCATTTGTGATTTGGAAGGGAAAGATGTCCCATAGTCACTGCATTCATATGGTTTCTCTCCACTATGAATTCTTTAATGTGCAATCAAGTGGGTCTTCTGGATAAAAGCCTGCCTACATTCAGTACATATGCAGTGTTTCTCTCCTGTATGAATTCTGATGCAACCTCACTATTGACTGATGAGTGAAAGTTTCATCACATTCATTGCATTCATAGGGTTTTCCCACAGAATGACTAATCTGATGGACAAAGAGGTGTGGCTTCTGAGTGAGGACCTTTCCACACTCACTGCATACATAGGCTATCTTCCCAGTAAGAAATTTTCAATGAGGAATGTGTTCTTGTTTCTGGCTGAGGGCTTTCCCACACTGACTAGGTTCACAGAATTTCTCATTTAGATGAGAATTAACATAGTTAGTATAAGTAAAATTTGACTATAACCAATAATCTTCTCAAGGTTTTACTCATGGTACTTCTATTAGGACTTGTAAGTTTAACCTATACTTCAAACCATTTCCAAATGAATCACATTTAAGGCATTGTTCTTATGAACTAACTGTGGGCTCATGTAAGTTATTTTTCCAGTGTACTTATGTTCACAATCTCTATTGTTCAATATGTTCTTATTGATCAAAGCAACATGACACAGAGATCTATTTTGGTTTTCTTTATGTTTACCTGGTCATCATATGACCAGTTTTTTTTTAATTAAAAATGATTAATCATTTTAATTAAAATGAAACAAGGAATAATTCCTCTCGAATCTCATTGTGAAATGAAGCTTTTACAATAATTATAAACTGTAAGATTTCAATCCCATGCTTCTCTCCTAAAAGGAGAAAAAGAAGGCAAAATTCAAAAGTAAAACAGTTGTCAAATATAGAGGAGCTACATGCAACTTATCCAGGTTGTACACAGGGAATCCAGATGATGATAATGACAGAAAACACTCCTATGGTTCTTATTATATGCTATGTACTTATAGCTTTTAAGATATGCCAGGCACTGTTCTAAGTGACACTTAACTATGTACATACATATAAACTCATTTAATTCTCACAGAAAACATATAAGATAGATACTATTATGCATATTTTTAAAAGAGGAAACTAAAGCCCAGAACAGGTAAATAATTTTTTCCAAGGTGACACAGGTCATATGCAGGAGAGATTAAAACAAGGCAGCATGTCTTCACTTACATAGACTATCTGGTACCCATTTAGGTCTTCCAGCAGCTCAGCTTTACCCTAAATAATGTGCCAACTCACCTGGAAGGGGAAGTCTGGTGATTTGTAGAAGATGAAATACAATAGGTTTTTAACATTAAATAGAATGAATAAGTTATGCTATTAACCATATACCAAATTTTAAAATACTGAGACTGATTGGATCATGAAATCCAGTCTGTGTTCCTCTTTTGGTTAGGCCAAAATAGTGAAATCTAGAACTTGGTCTTATCCCTGCTAAACTTCACTATTCTTTCACTCCTATGCTGTACTCTTTATATCCACAAGCCTCACTTCATTTACTCTATAGATAGTAAGCATCCCAATTCATAGGCATGGATTGAGAACTTTTTCCAACTTTGTACTTCATTTAGTATATATGTACAAAACTCACCAGAGCCAAAAATATTTAGTTATAGCTACCACTATTCAATGTAAAAAGCTAATACCTGTGCTGAAAATAATTATCTTTAACATTCTGAGCCCATAGAATTACTTATGAGCACATAAATAGAGTCATAAGTCTGGAAACATAGCTATGACTGTAAGTTTGCATTCTGCTAGTCATGAACACGTCTTCAAAATATCCAGTTTATTTCCCAATCCAATAATTATTCACATACACTTCTTCCATTAATTTGGCTCTTTGTGCTCTTTGTGCCAGTTCAAAATATATATGTGATTCATAGATCAGTTAAGAGCACAGTGCTCTGAAAATAGTCCACAGTCTCACCACAACTTTAGGGAGACATAATTTTCTCTGAATTTTAAAAGTGGACACTATCTATGTGGCCCACCTTGATGCATTTTGAGTACGAGTTGTCTGCTTCACTAGAGTGACTAATGAACAAGGCTGAATTCTTTTTTGTTTTCAAGCCATTTCCCTCCTTCCTACTAACAATCTGTTTCTTTGAACTCTTTTTGACACACTTAAAAAAATAAACCCACTGAAACATCTCCACAAAACTATTAATGGCAGTACTTGAACTGGTTTCTCCATTTTTCCACTAGAAAATTTAAGAATAAAATATATTACTGTTCTTATTCTTAAAGATTTTTCATAGATATGGGATGGAAAATAATCATATACCACCAATCTAAAAACATTTGTAGAGAAATATTTCTGGAAGGAAGTTAATAAATGATTAACATTGGTAGTCCCTGGGGAAGAGAACTGGGGGCCAGAGGTGAGAGTGAGATATTTTACTGTGTACTCTTTCACAATTTTTGATTTTCAAAGTTCGTGAATGTATTACCTCTCAAAAATTTTTTTAATTTAAAAATTAAAGGGGGAAAGTTTTTATTTGTTCTGAGTTTCTTGGGATGGTGGGGGTGAGAAAAGGAAAAAAATATTAGATATTGGAATGAATAAAGGCCCAATTTCATGGTACAGGTGAAGCCTGTGTCTAAATAGAGCTCTAAATAATCAAGAGCCTAGACACAGAGAGAAATTTCCTATGTAGGAAACAATAAGAAAGCTGGAGTTAAACATGAGTTGTGGAAGATATACAGATATGAATTTGAGTTGGAAATAAGGGGCCTGCTGTCATTAAGAGGAAAGTTTAATTATCATGTATTACATAATAGGGAATAACTGCAATTTTATTTCATAAGGCTAGTACAAGATAAATGTCGTGGTTTAGGTGATGAAATCTGTCAGTAGCACCTAAAATGAACTTGTTAAAAAATGGAATCAGTTAATCCCATTAAGAACAGAATAATCCAAAGATGATAAAATACGAATTTGCTTTTAGGTGACATATATGGAACTTAAAAAAAAAAGGCATTTAAATAATATTTTAAAGAGGAAAAAAATAGGATTGCAGAGTGAAGAATATTGAAGAGGAGAACAATATCTGATTTGGGCAGTGATGATTCCAGTTAATAATATATCGAGAATGAAGGAACAGCACAGCTTTGAGAAATGTCACTCTACATAGGTAAAATATGGTACTAGGGTACAGTCATAATGTAAGGACTAAAGGTATCACTATATGCATCAGTAAAATAGGGGGAAAAAAGTGTTCAGAATGGATGGAACATCCCCTTAAGGAAGGGAAGAGCAGAGGACAGTAGACAGGGCCTTTCAGTTAGAGGGAATGAAAGGAAAAAGGTTTGTAAAAAGAAAACAAGGTTCTCATCAACAAGGAAAACACAAAATAGCTACAGTTACAAATGGATAGAACAATAAGAACAAGCACTTCACAGAATGGAATCCCATATGGATAACAAATACAATTAACATGCAAAGTAGCTGATTATAAAAGAAATTGAAACACAAACACCACAAAGTTAGCAGCTGAGGATGAGACAGGGTGATGAGCAACAGTATAGGATCTGATGTCAGTGTTGTCAGTTGTGAAATGAAATGAATCTGGTTCTAGATGACAGCTGAGAAGCTGGAGAGGAAATGGAAAGGGATTGGCAGGAGCAAGAGCAGGACTTGGTTTTGAAAGGAGGCAGATCCATGAAATCTGAGTACATAAGGACAAAAAGTATGCTGGGAGTGTGGCAGGACAGAAGAAGCACAAAATAGCAGGGAAGGAAAAAGTAACTAAGAAATCAAGGTGTTTGAGAAGGAAGCGTGGCAAATAATCTAAAGTACAGGAATAGGGGGAGAAGGGCAGATAGCTCTCCTGCCAAAAAGCCAAGCAAAGAAGACAGTGGATATTGGCAAGGGTCATACTAGGAGATCGTGTTTAAATATTAAAGGGGTTTCTGTCAACTTTGTCTAAGCAACTGTAAAAGTTTAGAGAATTTTTTTTACAGAAGCATTTTGCAGTTTTTAATGAATCTGTAAATCAAAAAGCTCCCATTTCAAAATAAAAACAAATTCCAGATCATGTAGATGTTTACAGTGACTACGTTTATCTAAACATATATACATGTTCAGTTGTAAGATGTTAACTAAACTTCTGTGACAAATATGCTTTTTATTAATACCAAGAACATTATATAATTAATACAGAGTCCTAAGGATAATCTAGTCATCACTAAGTTTTATTTAAGTCTTCACTTAAGATGCTGTTATTTCTAGCACAAGTAAGCAGGCACAATCTTTCATATGCTCAAACACTGGAATTTTTGATTGCCACCATATCTGCTGGCTTGCAAACAAGAAGCCAGAATGTTTAAGAATGTTTTAAGTGAACAACTTGCAAACCCCAGGGATGGATAAACCCTCAGGATGCATTTACAACCATCACAACTGTGGCTGAAGACTGTGCATGCCCTTCTTCTGATATGAGATCTCAAAGCAGTATAGTTCAAAATAAAAGATTTTAATGAAAAATTCTCATATGCACAATTTCTCCACCAATTTGTATGTGTCAACCATTTAGTGAACTTTTCCACTTGAAAAAAAGGAATAGAAAACTGGACACCATGTTTCACTATCTCAGTTAATATTCACAATTAGAGTGGCTACAGTTCAGGACATAACATCATCAATGCTGACCAGAGCCAGTTTCTAGTGAAATTAAGCCCTTTACACCAAGTAAATGGTTGTCAACAAGCACAGGCTAGTGTACATATGAACTCAAATTTCTAGATTTGGGGAGAAACAAATGCTGATCCAATTATCTGCTCTGCTTCTTCTGTTCCTTGAATCATGCTTGGAAACCTGTCACTTTACTTTTGGTTTTGTCAGTTTGCTTGCCTTTGGGGGTTTGGGCCTGCTGACCCTGCCCACTTGAAGAGGCTGCCTGCTGTGCTGCTTTCTGCTTTAACACTGTCCAATCAAATGCATAGTCATGTTGGTGATTCAGGGTCCTGAAAAGAAGGTGGAATAGCAGCCTCAAGTACATGTAGTCCGGGGCTTCCTCAAAGCACAGCCCACAACAATACTTTAAGTACATGGCAAATTCTACAGGAAATCGCTTACATAAAACATCAACAGGTGTGGCCATCTTCTTTTCGCAAATCTTTTCATATTTTTGTTTCATTGTTGCAGCCTTTACTTCTTGCCATGGCAGGCTGGCTCTATTAAAATACATCAAAACATATCCTAATGATTCCATGTCATCTCGCCGACTCTGTTCAATACCAAGATGTGTATTGATGCTAGCATAAGAACAGTGCCAGTGAGATTTTTACCTATTCTGTATGGTATGTGCTGTCTTGTACTGTTATCTAAGTACTTTTTGGCCAAACCAAAATCAATAAGGAATAACTTCTTCCACGGTTGCCCAGTACCCATCAGGAAGTTACCTGGTTTAATGTCTCTGTGTATCAGATTCTTTGTATGCACATATTTGATTCTACTGATCATCTGGTCAGCTAACATAAGTACAGTTTTCGTTCTGAGGCTTCTTGAACAGAAATTGAAAAGATCTTCGAGGCTGGCTCCAAGAAGATCCATGATTAGCACATTATAGTCCGTTCCCTGACCATACCAATGTATCTGGGGGATGCCAACCCCACCTTGAAGAATGTTATAGAGTTCGCTCTCATACAGTAACTGGGATTGCGTCACCCTCTGAGATTCTAACTTCACTGCCACTTCCTCGCGGTTGGTAATGTTGATCGCCAAATAAATGTCCCCGACAGAGCTAGACCCAATCTTCCGTACCAGTTTATATCTCCCTCCAATGATGAAATCGGCCTTGGAGCCGCTGCAGCTTGCCATCCTGAGAGACAAAGATGGCGCTGGGGCTAAGTCCCGACACCTCTAAGGGGAAGATGGAGGCCTCTAGGTCTCGTCCACGGAGCACGGCTGCGAAGGGCAGAAGGAAACAGAAAATGCTGGCTGTTTCTCAGCGTTACAGGGCTCAGAATCAGCCAAGGGGAACATAGCCACGGCTACAGTTAGGTTTCTTTTCACTAGGCCACAAATTGTTGAGGGGGTTCTCACCGTTAGCAGGCTGAGCGACTTGTTTCTGGCGGTCGCCTTGGCCTCGCTTTCACGGCGACTTCGGGGGCTGGTAAAGGGGGGAGCCGTGAAATTAGGCTGGCGATACCACTGTCACAACTGCCACTGGCACCCGTCAGGAGGGACCCTGGTCACTCTGCCGACACCGCCGTCTTGTTACTCCAGCTCCAGCCAACACAAAATGCTCCCAGTTCCCAGAAGCCGCTTCATGGCACAGAACACTCTGGGAAAGAAATCATGGGCGCTCATAGAACCTTTAAGACAGGTTATCTTCACAGCCTTTAAAGGCATCAGCCTCTCCTAGAAAAACAGATCTGCTCAGGTCATACTCACTCACCTAACCAGCTGTGACGTGGGGTTTCCTCCTCCAATGTCCATGGGCCCTCTTCTTGCTCCAGTTTGAAGATGACCTCTGGTTTGGGAACTTGGTTCCCTGTGAACAGGACATGTTATAGAATTGGGTCCAGTTAACTGGGTTTCAGGGCCTTTCAATGACACTTCTATTGGCTCTTCAGGAAAGTAATCCCATTTCCCTGGGAATAGAGTAATAATCACAGAAGGGTAAAAGGACTGACGTATCTCGGGCAAATCAAAGATGACACCATTACACACTTCAGATGCCCCAGAGCATTCAGCAGCTGAGAATGGAAGCAGCCTCTCTGAGGCCCCTGGCAGGTGCACAGGGCAGCTGTGCTTACTTACCCACTGCACACAGGTGGCTGTAGGTCTCCAGTGTCACATCCTGGTCCAGGCACCTCTGTACAGGGTCCACGTGCTGCTACTCCTCTCTGCTTAAGTCCACGGTGACGTCCTTGAATGACCCCTATAACAACACAGTCCTATTCAAGGTGACATGGTCAGCACTGGGGGATTGAGCAAAGAGGACTAGGAAGTTAGTTGTTTTTAATAATTTTCAACATGATATGGTATGCTTATCAAATACCTAGTTATACCTAATATTTTTCAGGATACAAATATCTGATAAATATTAATTTCTCTTATTCATCATGTGTTAAATTCAATCAGTAAATCATTATTCAGAAATTAAGATTAAATTAGCTTTTCTAAATCTTCTAGTTCTTTTAGGAAATACCTAGAATTCATTTCTTAAACAGGTAGGTACCAGACATGCTGGATTCTTTGGTCAGCGCTGTGTCCTGCTTTGCTTCAGTTGTGTCTGTTTGTGACCCCATGGACCGTAGCCTACCAGGCTCCTCTGTCCATTAGAGTCTTCAGGTAAGAATACTGGAGTGGGTTGCCATTTCCTTCTCCAGGGGATCTTCCTGACCAGGGATCAGACCTGCATCTCCTGTATTGGCAGGCAGATTCTTATCACTAGCACCACCTAGGAAGCCCATCTGAGACCTCAGCAAAAACACAGTTAACATTCCTATTTCTTCCACTGGTTTCTCTGAGGCAATCTAGACTTTTTCTATCAAGCACCTACAAATTTTTACAGCCTCTACCTGCTGCCCAATTCCAAAGCCCCTTCCACGTTTTTAGGTGTTTCTTATAGCACTCCACTTCCCAGTACAGAAAGCTGCAGTTTCCTAGGGCTGTTGTAACAAAGTACCGCCAATAGGGTGGCTCCTAACAAGAGGAATTTCTTGTCTTGCAGTTCTAGAACCCAGGAGTCCAAAATCAAGATGTCAGCCAGGCCATGCTCTTTTTGAAGGTGGTAGGGAGGGGAGTGTTCCATGTCTGCTCACCTGTGGTGGCCTCAGGTATGTCTTGTCCTATAGAAGCATCACTCCAGTTACATGGTCATCTTTTCCTTGTGTGCCTCCGCATGGTCTCTCTTGTGTGTTTTTGTGTCTCTGTGTCTAAACTTCCCTTTTTTATAAGAATGCCAGTCATATTGGTTTAGGGCCCACCTAATGACCTTGTTTTAGCTTGATTACTTCTGGAAAGACCCTATTTCTAATTAAGGTCACATTCAGCTGATGGGGTTTATGTATGGATAAGTGTGAAAAGAAGGCTAAAGTGGCCCTGTTAAGCCAATTCAATGTACACTTGATCCTTGAACAACATGGTTTTGAGTTGTGTTGGTCCACTTTTATATGTCTTTAAAAAAAAATCTATTGAAAAATTCTGAGGATTTATAATTTATTTGAAAAATTTGCAGATGAACCTAGAAATATTTAAAAACTTAAGAAAATGTAAGGTATGTCCTGAATTCATAAAATATGTGTAGATAATGGTCTCTTTTGCCATTTACTACCATAAAATATACACAAATCTGTTATAAAAAGTTAAAATTTATCAAAACTTAAGCACCTGCTTACTATACACAGCACTGTTCACAGTCAAGAGAAATGTAAGCACAAGGAAAAAGTCAGTAATATATTATAACTGCATAAATTTAACTGTGGTCCATACCATACTACTGTCGTCATTTCATAGCTACCTCCTTTTGTAATTGCAATGAGCTCAAGAGATGCAGGTATCCACTTGAAACACCATGTGATATTAATCATCTCTGTGTGAGCAGTTTGTCTTTCCTAAATTGTGTATTGGAGTAATAAGCCAGTTCCTGTGGCTCTCATGTATTTTTCATCATGCTTAGTGCAATATTGTAAACTTGAATAACACCATGAACCAAACCAAACCACTAGTGACGCTGGAAGTGCTCCCAAGAAGCAAAGAAAAGCCGTGGTGTTACAATAAAAAATTGAATTCCTTGATATTTGCTATAGGTTGAGGTCTGCAGCTGTGGTTTCCCACCATTTCAAGACAAATGAATCCATCATAAGGACTATTGCTTTAAAAAAAAAAGAAGATTGGTGAAGCTGTCACTGCAGCTACACCAACAGGTGTGAAAACCTGGCACTTTTTGTGAAATACCATATCTCATTCTGAAAATGCAGCTTTAAGGTAGATGCAGGATTGTTCTGAGAAAGGCATACTAAAAAACTCTCATATGATTAAAGCAAAAGCAAAGTCTTTATACAACAACCTAAAGCAAACGGAAAGTGAAGAATCTAAAGCTGGAGAATGTAAGGTCAGCAAAGAATGGTCTGATAATTTTAAGAAAGAGGTTTGGCTTTTAAAATGTCTATTATACAAAGTGAAGTAGTCAGAAAGAAAAACACCAATACAGTATATTAACACATATATATGAAATTTAGAAAGATGGTAACGATGACCCTATATGCAAGACAGCAAAAGAGACACAGATATAAAGAATAGACTTTTGGACTCTGTGGGAGAAGGCGAGGGTGGGAGGATTTGAAAGAATATCATTGAAACATGTGTATTACCATATGTGAAATATATCACCAGTCCAAGTTCAGTGCATGAAACAGGGCACTCAAAACCCGGGCACTGGGACAACCCAGAGATTTGAGATGGGGAGGGAGGTGGGAGGTGGGTTTGGGATGGGGGACACATGTACACCCATGGCTGATTCATGTCAATGTATGGCAAAACCCACCACAATATTGTAAAGTAATTAGCCTCCAATTAAAATAAATAAATAATTTTTTTTTAAAGTGATAGAGCAAGGCTTAAAAACTAACTAAACAAAAAATTGTCAAGATAAGAGGAGAAGCAGCTTATACCCACCAGGGGGCAGCAGATGAGTTCCAGATACCATGTAGAAAATATCACTGAGGAGAGGGGTATCTGCCTGAACAGGTTTCACTGAGGAGAGGGGTATCTGCCTAAACAGGTTTTGAATACAGACAAAAGTGCCTTATTCTGGTGGAAAAATGCCAGAAAGGACATTTATCAGTAAGGAAGAAAAGCAAGCACCAGGATTTAAGGCAGGGACGGATAGGCTAACTCTACAGTTTTCTTCAAACGCAGTTGAGTTTATATCTATATAGCATCTATAAAGATGCTAACTCCTGAGCCCTGAGTGTGTTAGTTGCTCAGTTGCGTTTGACTCTTTGTGACACTATGGATTGTAGCCCTCCAGGTTCCTCTGTCCTTGGGATTCACCATGCAAGAATACTGGGGTGGGTTGCCACCTCCTTCTCCAGGGGATATTCGGGACCCAAGGATCAAACATGGGTCTCCTGCATTGCAGACAGATTCTTTGCCATCTGAGCCACAAGGCAAGCCTTGAAGGGAAAAGATAAACCAGCTGCTGGTCTTTTGACTGTACAACAGGAAGGCCTGAAGAACCAGAATTCTTTTCCTGGATTGGTTCCATTGAGGTCAGAAAGTACTTTGCCAGTAAAGGACTGCCTTTTAAAGTTGTTTTGACCTTGGACAATATCCCCTGGCCACTTGGAACCCAAGTGTTCAACCGGGAAGGAGTTAAAGTGATTCAAGTGCCCCCAAACAATATATCTCTAGGTCAGCCTCTAGATCAGGTCGTCATAAGGTCCTTTAAGGTTCATTACACACAGTCCTCTATGGAAAGGATTGTCAACACTATGGAAGAGAACTCTAATAGAGAGGACATCGTTAAAGTTTGAAAGTATTACACTATTGAAGATGACGTTGTTATAGAAAAAGCCATGAAAATCATCAAGCCTGAAACAATAAACTTAATGCGGGAGCAAACTCTCCAGATGTTGTGTATGACTTCACAGGATTTATGACAAAGCCCATCAAGGAAAGAGATTGTGGATGCCACACATACAAAAAAAAAAAAAAAGGCAGGTGATAAAGGTTTCAAGATACAGATCTTGGAGAAATTCAAGTGCTAATAGACACCACACCAGAGGAATTCACAGAAGACTACTTGATGGAGATGAGAGCTTCCCAACCAGTGCCTGACGAAAAGGAGGAAGAAGAAGCAGAGTCAGAAAACAGACTGACGTTAGACAATCTGGCAGAAGTGTTCTGACTCCTCTAGACTACTTTTGACTTCTTTTATAACAGGGAATCTTCTATGATGCAGGCACTGAAACTAAAGCAAATGGTGGAAGAAGGGTTGGTACAGTATACAAACATTTTTGGAAAAATGAAAAAGCAAAAAAGTCAGATAGAGATCATGATGTGTTTCCATAAAGTTACACCATGTGTGCCTGCCTCTCCTGCCTTCCCTTCCACTTCCTTCACCTCTGCTGCCCTGGAGACACAGACCAACTCCTCCTTTTCCTCCTCCTCCCCAACGTACTCAACACAAAGACGAGCATGAAAACCTTCATGATGATCCACATCCACTTTAGCAAAGAATCATCACTGAGCGACTTCACTTCCACTTTTCACTTTCATGCATTGGAGAAGGAAATGGCAACCCACTCCAGTGTTCTTGCCTGGAGAATCCCAGGGACGGGGGAGCCTGGTGGGCTGCCATCTGTGAGGTCGCACGGAGTCGGACACGACTGAAGTGACTTAGCAGCAGCAGCAGCAGCAGCAGCATCATGACTTATGGTTATGAAACATCTGATGTGTATGTGTTTGAGTGTCTTCATGTGAAAATCTAATAACTGTATGACAAGACACATTTGGAGATGTTTCTGTGCGATTCTCATCTCCTAAGTATGCATCATATAGAATATTGTGGGCAAGATGTAGTGCAGTGGACAGCCTATCCTTACATATGCATAAGATGAGTGATATTTAATACAACATAATTAGTGTGTTAGCTTTCTTACTGTTTCACAACTTTGCTCTCAAAGAATTACATTATTGTATAGTATGCCTCCCTCACTCTCTTGTAAATGGAGAAACTGCATATGAGCTTGTCACCAGAGGTGTTTTTTAAAGTAAAAATGCTCCCAATACTGTATTAAGAATATGACTGTAATACTGTATGCCACAAAATTTTTATAACAATTCATTCATTAGTGTATAGGCTAAGCTACCATGAAGCAATCATATGGATTACACGAGGCTACCATAAAGCAATCTTATTGCTGCTTCTTCATTATCAAGGCATGAATCATAACTGTAAAAAATATGAATTTTTTTACATTATCTTTTCATTTTTGATATCTAGTGTTAATAAAATATAAAACATCTATAGTGTTTTGGATCATATAAAACAATATAGATGTAGGTACTGACAGATAATTCCTCTTGTAAACAGATGACATAAATTACAGTATCAATAAATACAGGACAGTACTGTGAATGTATTTTCTCTTCCTTATGGATTTTTTTTGGATACTGCCTTGTTTCTTTATTCCAGGTTTCTGGAGGGACAGTGATGGCATTCCCTGCCTTGACAGAAGGCAACACCTGATCTTACAAATAAAGACTGTGCTAACTAACACTGCAAATCTAGAGGGACAGAACATCCAGACACCCACTGTGGCTTCTGGAGGCTTCTCTGTAGCTACCCCAAGACAAGGCTGGAGGAGAGGCACAAGGTGGGAACAGCCTCTTTCCTGAGCTGTGCGGGTGGCGGCTCCAGTCCCCTTCTGCTCTTTACTGCTTTCCCAAGATGCCAAAACCACTCTCCTGCTGGCGGCCAGGGCACATGGAGGATACCCCCCCACACCAGACAGTCTCACAGGGCTGGGTTCTCTAGTAGGAGCACTTGATCGCTTTCCCCACCCCCAGTGATGGGAGACCAAGATTTTGTACTACCTTATTCAACAACCTGTTCTACACATCCACCATTTTATCTGGCTGACTCAGTGGATTAATAGTGTATCAATACTTGGAATTGTCTCAGTGTGATGTGGATCCTGGTTTCCAAGCATCTAAAAAACACTACAGACACTTGGGTTGTTCGCCACACATCTGTGTCCTTGTGCATAATTTGTGAGGCAGAGATGATCTGCAATTTGAACTCAGAAATTGTGAAAATCAAGCTCCAAAGCAACCAAGCTATGAATAGCTCTTGTTGAGTGGGAAGCGGCTGGCAAGCCCAGACCTTCGTATTTGACCTGCTACTTGTTTGGAAAATGACTTGTCTTTCTAGTGAGAATGGGAAGTCAGGTGGCCCAAGGAGAAGGCGAATGAGTCACGTGTTCAGAAAGGTCACCCTTCTTTATTTGGGGGACTGTTACCTCCTGAACTCATCACAAAATATAACTGACTGTTGCTGGCTGTGGCCATCTCAGGGAAGATAAAACTCTTGCTGCATGAAATGAACTTAGGGAGTCTGACACCAAAATCTCTTTTAAAAAGTGTAGGGCAGCAAAACCTCCTGCACCACAGCTGTAAGCTGCCTGTGCCTGAGCTTGCACACTCACATCTAACTCTTTGTGATTCCATGGACTGTAGCCCACCAGGCTCCTCTGTCCATGGGATTCTCCAGGCAAGAATACTGGAGTGAGTTGCCATTCCCTTCTCCAGGGGATCTTTCCAACACAGGGATCGAACCCACATCTCCTATGTCTCTTGCATTGAAGGTGGGTTCTTTACCTAAGCCTCCTGGTAAGCACCAACTCCTCTCCCCCAGGTAAATAAACAGCACCAAACCACAAAAGCTACCCAAGGGGCTGGTGGCTTGGGGTCAGAGAGTCAGACTCACAGTAGGGCAGAAGGAGCAGGTGTGAATGTGCTGGAAGGGTTGATTCTCCCACTTTGCCCCCTCAGGGCCTCCAGTTATAACACTGCCCTGGGTGGGTGTATCTATCCTCCCTGATACATAAGAGGTAGCGGCCGAACCCAACTCTCAGCTTCTTCTTGTGTTTCTTGTAGGGGAGGAAGGTGATGGCTTCAATCCCTCTGCCCCAGGTAAGAGTCAAAATTCTCTGAAACTCAGGCAGATGGGACATGTGGGAGGCGGAGCATCTTCTCTTTGTGGAGGAGTGCGTGAACTCCTACAGAAAGTCAGTTCTCTGAGCACATGGTCCTGAAGCTTCTATCACCAACAGCTCACTGATTCTTGTCCCCTCTCCCTGATGAGGGGAGGGGGCCATGGAGGCCCATGAGCCCTTTCTGGCTTCCAGCCACCAGAAGTGTTCCCGGGAGAGGACAGGGACAGGTGTGGGCCCCACCCTTCTCAGGCTCTCTTCTCCAACCCCTGTCAGTGCAGCTGGATGAAAGCCTTCAGCTTTTAGGGAATGAAGCCCTTGTAGGGGATCTTGTTCTTATCCAGGTTGCAGGCCACAAGGCACTGTGGGCTCACATAGTTGAAGGGCTGAATGGTCCTCTTGGCCAGCAGCTTCTCATGTAGCAACTCATAAGCTGTCTTCTTTAAGGCACTCGTGGTGTCCACATGGGCCCCTGCCTCTATCAGGGTGTTCATGATCCCCAGGCAGTTGTTCTGCTTTGTGATGCACAGTGGGGTGTTTGTTGTCAAATTCCTGACTGTCTGGGTCAACCCCACAGTCGAGAGCACCTTGACCACCTGGAGGGAGGGGAATCTGCCCACCTAGAAGTGGCCCAAGTTCGTGGTCAGTGGCCACTGTCATGTGCAGGAGTGAAGCCATTCTTGCTGCGAGGGGAGCAGTTGAGCAGACCGTCAGGTGCTTCATGTCCTCCTGGTTGGGCCTGCACTCCACTTTCTCCAGCAGGTAGAGCAGGTGAAGAGTAATGGCCAGGGCTTTGGTGAACTGGGCTAAGTCCCTGGGCTCCTTGGGCCCACTCCACTTCCTAGACCCCTTTGCACAGCACCCACATTAGATCTGCAAAGCTGATTGGCAAGCCCAGACTGCCCTTGGCCAAGCGATTCTGTAGCACTAAGGAAAAGAGTTTATCAAAGAATAGGAAGCTTCTGGAGGTCAGAGGCTTCAAGTTGTTCTGCTGCATGTCCAAGGCGTTCTTCCACTAGTGGATATAGCGCTAGAAGCTGTCCAGGTTGGCCCAGTAACACATATAGTAGGAAGTGTCCGGATGGGAGGGACCCAGGACCACTCTCAGATCAACAGTGCCTGCATGCCTATCTCATACTGTTGAGTGATGAGCGCCTCTAATTCCTCAGCGGTGTTCACCTTCCTGGAAGAGTCAGAGGCGAGGACTAGCTGGGGACTCGGGTTTAGGCAGATACGTGCCCCCTGGTGATGTAGCTGCATGGCCCCTACCAAGAGTTTCAGGACTCTGAGCAGATCCTGCTTCTTAGCCATGTAGGTGGCTCCCAGCAACTCCAAGGCTGTCAGACGGCTTCCCGACTGGTGCTCAGGGGTTCCTCTATGGAGGAGCTGCAGCAGCAGGCACCCTGGGGCTGCACACATGCCTGGCTGGTGGAGGGGCCTTTTTGGATCAATCCTGGCTGTGAGTCTTCACCAGCAGGCTGCTCCTGGCTGAGGTCCTCCACAATGCTGGTGTGGTCTGCTACGTGGGCCACCAGCAGCAGGGTCATGCCACAGCTGTCCCATTCCCTGTGAGCCTAGCACCTGAACAGCAGCTTCTGGACACCTGGGCTGCTGGCCTTAGTGCAGTCACACAGGGCCATGTTATGCTCGACGCTGCACAGGTGCACCTGGGTGCCCTGCAGTAATAGGTAGCGGGCGATCTGGCGGTGGCCTGTGTAACAGGAGATCATGAGGCACGTGTGCCCACACTGATTGGCCACCTCCAGGTCCACCTGGTGTTTGCTCGCTGAGTAGCACACCACCTCCAGGTGTCTACAGAAGCAGAGCACAGGGGCTTCGAGTAGCTGCACGTAGTGCAGCTCACCATGGCTCCACAGTGCAGCAGGCTCTGCACCAGGTCCATGTGGTCAGTGGCCAAGGTGGCTCAGGGCGGCTGTGCTCCCTCGATGGTCTCATCATTGTGAAGTGTACCAAGTTGCCCGCTTCCATGCTGGTGCTGCGCTTGTCCACTGGATACTTGGCCACATCTAAGTGGCTGTAATGGGAGGTAATGACAAGTGGCATCCCCACCTTAACCCCCCACCCCAGTCCTCTGCTCGCCAACTAGCCCATGAGCTCGTCTAGCTCCTCCCGGCTCCAGCCACTAAGCAGCATCTGAAGCATCTGAGACTTGTCACTGCGGACTGTGCTGTATATGGCAGTGTGGTGGTCCACCATCTGGGACTCCGCCAGGACATGAGCTGGCTGCCAGAAGGGTTGGGGGGACAGGGGACCGAGGACTAGAGCCCAGAGGGGCAGGCTGCAAATTTCACCATCTCTCCTGCTGCCATCCTAGGTGTGTCTCCTTATGAATTTTCTTAATAACACTTTTTTCTCTGGCTTACTTTAAGAATACAGTATTTAGGGCCTTCCTGGGTGGCTCTCTTCTTTTCACAGCTATTTGTAAGGCCTCCCCAGACAGCCATTGTGCTTTTTTGCATTTCTTTTCCATAGGGATGGTCTTGATCCCTGTCTCCTATACAATGTCACGAACCTCTGTCCATAGTTTATCAGGCACTCTGTCTATCAGATCTAGTCCCTTAAATCTATTTCTCACTTCCACTGTATAATCATAAGGGATTTGATTTAGGTCATACCTAAATGGTCTAGTGGTTTTCCCCACTTTCTTTGATTTAAGTCTGAATTTGGCAATAAGGAGTTCATGATTTGAGCCACAGTCAGCTCCCGGTCTTGTTTTTCCTGACTGTATAGAGCTTCTCCATCTTTGGCTGCAAAGAATATAATCAATTGGATTTCGATGTTGACCATCTGGTGATGTCCATGTGTAGAGTCTTCTCTTGTGTTGTTGGAAGAGAGTGTTTGTTATGACCAGTGGGTTCTCTTGGCAAAACTCTGTTAGTCTTTGCCCTGCTTCATTCCGCATTCCAAGGCCAAATTTGCCTTTTACTCCAGGTGTTTCTTGACTTCCTACTTTTGCATTCCAGTCCCCTAGAATGAAAAGGACATTTTTTGGGGGTGTTAGTTCTACAAGGTCTTGTAGGTCTTCACAGAATCGTTCAACTTCACCTTCTTCAGCATTACTGGTTGGGGCATAGACTTGGATTACGGTGATATAGAATGGTTTGCCTTGGAAACGAACAGATATCATTCTGTCCTTTTTGAGACTGCATCCAAGTACTGCATTTCAGACTCTTTTGTTGACCATGATGGCTACTCCATTTCTTCTGAGGGATTCCTGCCCACAGTAGTAGATATAATGGTCATCTGATTTAAATTCACCCATTCCAGTCCATTTTAGTTCACTGATTCCTAGAATGTTGATGTTCACTCTTGCCATCTCGTTTGACCACTTCCAATTTGCCTTGATTCATGGACCTGACATTCCAGATTCCCATGCAATATTGCTCCTTTTGCATTGGACCTTGTTTCTATCACCAGTCACATCCACAACTGGGTATTGTCTCTGCTTTGGCTCCATCCCTTCATTCTTTCTGGAGTTATTTTTCCACTGATCTCCAGTAGCATACTGGGCACCTACCGACCTGGGGAGTTCCTCGTTCAGTATCCTACTATTTTGCCTTTTCATACTGTTCATGGGGTTCTCAAGGCAAGAATACTGAAGTGGTTTGCCATTCCCTTCTCCAGTGGACCACATTCTGTCAGACCTCTCCACCATGACCCGCCCAACTTGGGTTGCCCTGCAGGCATGGCTTAGTTTCATTGAGTTAGACAAGACTGTGGTCCTAGTGTGATTAGATTGACTAGTTTTCTGTGAATATGGTTTCAGTGTGTCTGCCCTCTGATGCCCTATTGCAACACCTACCATCTTACTTAGGTTCTCTTACCTTGGGCGTGGGGTATCTCCTCACGGCTGCTCCAGCAAATCGCAGCCGCTGCTCCTTACATTGGACGAAGGGTATCTCCTCACTGCTGCCCTTCCTGACCTTCAATGTGGGATAGCTCCTCTAGGCCCTCCTGCGCCAGCGCAGACACCACTCCTTGGACGTTTGTTGCTCTTCCCCGCCGCCGCCCCTGGCCTCGGGTGTGGGGTTGCTCCTCCCGGCTGCCGCCCCTGGCCTCGGGCACGGGGTGGCTCCTCCAGACCATCGCCCCTGACCTTGGACGCGGGTTGGCTCCTCTGGGCCGCGCTTAGTCAGCCACTTGCACTTAGTGTGCGGCCGTCGCAGCTGTTTGCGCTTAGTGTGCCGGCCATCGCAGCCTAGATAGCATATTCAAAAGCAGAGATATAACTTTGTAAACAAATGTCCATCTAGTCAAGGCTATGGTTTTTCCGGTGGTCATGTATGGATGTGAGAGTTGGACTGTGAAGAAAGCTGAGTGCAGAAGAATTGATGCTTTTGAACTGTGGTGTTGGAGAAGACTCTTGAGAGTCCCTTGGACTGCAAGGAGATCCAACCGGTCCATCCTAAAGGAGATCAGTCCTGGGTGTTCATTGGAAGGACTGATGCTGAAGCTGAAACCAATACTTTGGCCACCTCATGCGAAGAGTTGACTCATTGGAAAAGACCCTGATGCTGGTAGGGATTGGGGGCAGGAGGAGAAGGGGACGACAGAGGATGAGATGGCTGGATGGCATCACCAACTCGATGGACATGAGTTTGAGTGAACTCTGGGAGTTGGTGATGGACAGGGAGGCCTGGCGTGCTGTGATTCATGGCGTTGCAAAGAGTTGGACATGACTGAACGACTGAACTGAACTGAACTGACTGGTGGCTCAGTCGTAAAGAATCTGCATGGCAATTCAGGGGTGACTGGTTCCATCTCTGATCTGAGAATATCCCACGTGTTTTGGAACAAATAAACCCACGTGTGCCACAACTATTGAGACAGTGTTCTAGAGCCTCAAAGCTTCAACGACTGAGCCCACACACCCTAGAAGCTGTGATCCACAACAAGAGAAGCCACCACAATGAGAAGGGTGTGGCTCGCCACTAGAGAGTAGACCCCGCACATCGCAACTAGAGAATACCCCCATGCAGCAACAAAGACTTAGCACAGCACCCCCCAACACAAAACAAATACAATTAGTTTTTTTAAAAGAATACAGTATATGAGGCATGAGTGGGTGTGCGTTGTCAGTTGTGTCTGACTCTTTGTGGTCCCATGGAGTGTAGCCTGCCAGGCTCCTCTGTCCATGGGATTTCCCAGGCAAGAATACTGGAGTGGGTTGCCATTTCCTCCTCCAGGGGATCTTCCCCACCCAAGGATCAAACCCACATATCTTGTTCGTCTCCTACCCTGGCAGTCGGATTCTTTACCTCTAGCGCCCAGGTAACGGATATAACATACAAAATATGTGTTAATCAACTGTTTATGTTAACCATAAGGCTGCCAGTCAACAATAAACTATTAGTAGTTAAGTTTTGGACGAGTCTAAAGTTATACTTGGATTCTTGACTCAGAGGGGTGCTGGTGCCCCTAATCCCTACATTGTTCAAGGGTCAACAGAACTGTCCTTGTTGCTTCCACGACCTAATACTTCCCTGGGACAGTGTTTTGCATGCTTGTTCTAGGAATGCTGGATAAAGACCAAAGGGAATTCTCCAACTGAGGGACTGCTGCGTGCAGAGAGACAACAGCAGAGTGTGCAACTCACTCCCTAACCCATCTCCCTATCCTCTCCCAGGTGTCTGAAGGGAAACAGCAGAGACTCCCTGGAGGACAAAGAGAAGTCACGGCCTTGACTAAGACTAAAATGCGGCAGGTAGATTACGACAGTAAAGCATCAGTATAATGGCCCAGTATGGCCAGTGGAAAAAACTAGCAGGGGGTACAGGCTCACTGTGGATTTCCGCCAGTGGATTGTGTGTCGCTCCGGTGGCCCTGGCCATTCAAGACTCTGTGGCTGTAAATGAACACAGAGCACAGACTGATGGCACTGCCTAGGCCTTCTTTTCTGTCCCACTGGACTTGAAGACACTCCTCTATGGGTCTCTTGTGCTCCTACACATCTTGCTGAGTGTGACAGGAAAGCAAGGCCCCAAGTGCTCTTTCCCTGGCATTTCTCAGGCTTGTGCTTACAGCAAATGACTCCAAGGCTGGTTTCCAGGCTGCTCTTAGGCAGCAGGTTGCTCATGCTCAGGGTCCTTTCCTGTAAGGCAACTCAGTGCACATGCAGGCATTTGTCAAGGATGATCTGTGACACCTCTTTTTTTTTTTAAGTGTATGGCAGCAAAACCTCTTGCACCACAGCTGTAAGCTGCCCGTGCCTGAACGTGCCCGGTTGCATCTAACTCTTTGCGACACCATGGACTATAGCCCACCAAGCTCCTCTCTCCATGGTATTCTCCAGGCAAGAATACTGGAGTGAGTGGCCATTCCCTTCTCCAGGGGATCTTCCCGACACAGGGATCGAACTGGCATCTCCTGTGTCTCTTGCATTGAAGGTGGATTCTTTACCACAGAGCCACCTGGTGAGCACTAACTCCCCTCCCCCAGGTAAATAAACAGAACACCAAATCACAAAAGCTACCCAAGGGGCTGGTGGCTTGTGGGCAGAGAGTTGGACCCACAGCAGGGCAGAAGGAGCAGGTGAGAATGTGCTGGAAAGGTGGATTCTCCCACTTTGCCCTCTCAGGGGCCGCAGTTCTAACACTGCCCTGGGTGGCTGGGTCTATCCTTTCTGATACGTCAGAGGTAGAGGCTGAACCCAACTCTCAGCTTCTACATGTGTTTCTAGTAGGGGAGGAAGGCGATGGTTTCAATCTCTCTGCCCCAGGTCAGAGGCAAGATTCCCTGAAACTCAGGCAGACGGGACGTGTGGGAGGTTGAGCATCTTCTTGTGGAGGATGAGTGCGTGGACTCCTATAGAATGTCAGTTCTCTGAGCACGTGGTCTGGAAGCTTCTACCACCAAGAGCTCATTGATTCTTGGCCCCTCTGCCTGATGAGGGGAGCGGGCCACGGAGGCCCATGAGCTCTTCCCTGGTTTCCAGCCACCACAAGTGTTCCCTAGAGAGGGCGGGGACAGGTGTGGGCCCCGCCCATCCTGGGTTTTCCTCTCCCACACTTTTCTGTGCAGCTGGATGAAAGCTTCCAGCTCTTAGGGAGTGAAGCCCTTGTATGGGTTCTTGTTCTTGTCCAGGGTGCAAGTCAGTGCACTACTGGGTCACATAGTTGAAGGGCTGAATGTTGCTCTTGGCCAGCAGCTTCTCATGCAGCAGCTCGTAGACTGTCTTCTTGAAAGATCTGATGGCATCCATGTGGGCCCCCGCCTCTATCAGGGCATTCATGATCCCCAGGCAGTTGTTCTGCTTTGCAATGCGCACTGGCGTGTTGTTAGCAAAGTCCCAGCTCTCTGGGTCAGCCCCACAGTTGAGTGTACCTTGACCACCTGGAGGGAAGGGAATCTGCCCACCTAGAAGTGGCCCTCGTTTGTGGCCTATGTCCACTACCATGTGCAAGAGTGAAGCCGTTCTGGCTGTGATTCTTGTGGCTCACCAAGACCCCCTGGCACAGCAGGCTCCACACCCAGGTGATCAGCTGCCGAGGCAGCCCACAGCAGCTGTGTGCCCTCGATGCTCTCGTCACTGAAGTGTATGGAGCCGCCGGCATCCATGCTGGCGCCGCTCCGGTCCACTGGGTACTGAACCACATCTTGGTGGCTGCAATGGGAGGTGATGACAAGCAGTGTCCCCACCTTAACCCCCCACCCCTGTCCCCCGCTGGCCAACTAGCATGTCAGCTCGTCCAGCTCCTTCCTGCTCTGGCTGCTAGGCAGCCTCTGAAGCATCTGAAGCTTGTCAACATGGACTGTGTTGTATACGGTGGTTTAGATGTCTACCATTTGGACCTCTGCCAGGACATGGACTGGCCGCCGAAGGGTTGAGGGGACTGGGGACCGAGGACTAGAGCCCGGAGGGGCAGACTGCAAATTTCACCATCTCTCCTGCTGCCATCCTAGGTGTGTCTCCTTAATAATTTTCTTAATAACATTTTTTTCTCTGGCTTACCTTAAGAATACAGTATTTAGGGGCTTCCCTGGTGGCTCAGTGGTAAAGAATCTGCCTGGCAATTCTGGAATGACTGTATCCATCCCTGATCTGAGAATATCCCATGTGTTGCGGAGCAAATAAACCGACGTGTGCCACAACTATTGAGGCAGTGTTCTAGAGCCTCAGAGCTTCAACACTGAGCCCACACACCCTAGAAGCTGTGATCCACAACAACAGAAGCCACCACAATGAGAAGGGTGTGGCTCGCCACTAGAGAGTAGACCCCGCACATCGCAACTAGAGAATACCCCCATGCAGCAACAAAGACTTAGCACAGCACCCCCCAACACAAAACAAATACAATTAGTTTTTTTAAAAGAATACAGTATATGAGGCATGAGTGGGTGTGCGTTGTCAGTTGTGTCTGACTCTTTGTGGTTCCATGGAGTGTAGCCTGCCAGGCTCCTCTGTCCATGGGATTTCCCAGGCAAGAATACTGGAGTGGGTTGCCATTTCCTCCTCCAGGGGATCTTCCCCACCCAAGGATCAAACCCACATATCTTGTTCGTCTCCTACCCTGGCAGTCGGATTCTTTACCACTATTGCCCAGGTAACGGATATAACATACAAAATATGTGTTAATCAACTGTTTATGTTAACCATAAGGCTGCCAGTCAACAATAAACTATTAGTAGTTAAGTTTTGGACGAATCTAAAGTTATACTTGGATTCTTGACTCAGAGGGGTGTTGGTGCCCCTAACACCTACATTGTTCAAGGGTCAACAGAACTGTCCTTGTTGCTTCCACGACCTAATACTTCCCTGGGACAGTGTTTTGCATGCTTGTTCTAGGAATGCTGGATAAAGACCAAAGGGAATTCTCCAACTGAGGGACTGCTGCGTGCAGAGAGACAACAGCAGAGTGTGCAACTCACTCCCTAACCCATCTCCCTATCCTCTCCCAGGTGTCTGAAGGGAAACAGCAGAGACTCCCTGGAGGACAAAGAGAAGTCACGGCCTTGACTAAGACTAAAATGCGGCAGGTAGATTACGACAGTAAAGCATCAGTATAATGGCCCAGTATGGCCAGTGGAAAAAACTAGCAGGGGGTACAGGCTCACTGTGGATTTCCGCCAATGGAATGTGTGTCGCTCCGGTGGCCCTGGCCATTCGAGACTCTGTGGCTGTAAATGAACACACAGCACAGACTGATGGCGCTGCCTAGGCCTTCTTTTCTGTCCCACTGGACTTGAAGACACTCCTCTATGGGTCTCTTGTGCTCCTACACATCTTGCTGAGTGTGACAGGAAAGCAAGGCCCCAAGTGCTCTTTCCCTGGCATTTCTCAGGCTTGTGCTTACAGCAAATGACTCCAAGGCTGGTTTCCAGGCTGCTCTTAGGCAGCAGGTTGCTCATGCTCAGGGTCCTTTCCTGTAAGGCAACTCAGTGCACATGCAGGCATTTGTCAAGGATGATCTGTGACACCTCTGTGGGAACTCAGGCTTAGGAAACTCACAGCCTTTTAAAACTCACAGCCATTTTTTTAAAAAATGGAATCTTCTCTGTTGCTATAAGAGAAAGAGACCTTTTCCTCCTTCCCTTTTCTTAGAATATTTCCTGGAGAAGACTGGTATTTGTAAACCCTTCCTCTGCCCCTTGGATACATATGTAAATCTTATAAGGGTAAATAAGCCTTCTGTCAGCAAAACAACCCAGAGTAATTTTCTTTGGGACTAGGAGCCATCTCCTTGAAATATAAACACCAAAGAAGATGGTGATCTATCACCCTGGGAGCTTAGCCTCAGGGCCTGGCTCTAAGCTGGAACTCAGTTCAGTCCCTCAGTCCTGTCTGACTGCTTGTAACCCCATGGGTTGCAGCATGCCAGGCTTCCCTGTCCATCACCAACTCCCAGGGCCTGCTCAAACTCATGTCCATCGAGTCAGTGATGCCATCCAACCATCTCATCCTCTGTTGTCCCCTTCTCCTACAGCCTTCAATCTTTCCCAGCAACAGAGTCTTTTCTAATGAGTCAGTTATTCGCATCAGGTGGCCAAAGTATTGGAGCTTCAGCTGCAGCTTCAGTCCTTCCAATGAATGTTCAGGATTCATTTCCTTTAGGATTGACTGGTTGGATCTCCTGGCAGTTCAAGGGACTCTCAAGAGTCTTCTCCAACACCACAGTTCAAAAGCATTCATTCTCTGCCCTTCGGCTCTCTTTATGGTCCAACTCTCACATCCATACATGACTACTGGAAAAACCATAGCTTTGACTAGATGGACCTTTGTGGGCAAAGTAATGTCTCTGATATTTAATATGTTCTCTTGGACTGTCATAGCTTTTCTTCCAAGGAGCAAGCATCTTTGAATTCTGTGGCTGCAGTCACCATCTTCAGTGATTTTGGATCCTAAGAAAATAAAATCATTCACCGTTCTCATTGTTTCTCCATCTATTTGCCATGAACTGATAGGACCAGATGCCATAATCTTCATTTTTCGAATGTTGAGTTTTAAGCCAGCTTTTTCACTCTCCTTTTCCACTTTCATCAAGAGTCTCTTTAGTTTTTCTTTGATTTCTGCCAAAAGGTCAGTGTAATTTCCACATCTGAAGTTACTGATACTTCTCCCAACAATCTTGATTCCAGCTTATGCTTCTTCCAGCCCAGCGTTTCTCACGATGTACTCTGCATATAAGCTAAATGAGCAGGGTGACAATATACAGCCTTGACATACTCCTTTTCCTATTTGGAACCAGTCTGTTGTTCCATGTCCAGTTCTAACTGTTGCTTCTTGACCTGCATGTAGGTTTCTCAAGAGGCAGATCAGGTGGTCTGGTATTCCCATCTCTTTCAGAATTTTCCATAGTTTATTGTGATCCACACAGTCAAAGGCTTTGGCATAGTCAATAAAGCAGAAATAGATGATTTTCTGGAACTCTCTTGCTTTTTCAATGATCCAGCAGATGTTGGCAATTTGATCTCTGGTTCCTCTGCCTTTTCTAAAACCATCTTGAACATCCAGAAGTTCATGGTTCACATATTGCTGAAGCCTGGTTTGGAGCATTTTGAGCATTACTTTACTAGCGTGTGAGATGAGTGCAATTGTGCATTGTTCGAGCATTCTTTGGCATTGCCTTTCTTTGGGACTGGAATGAAAACTGACCTCTTCCATTCCTGTGGCCACTGCTGAGTTTTCCATATTTGCTGGCATATCGAGTGCAGCACTTTCACAGCATCATCTTTCAGGATTTGAATTAGCGCAGCTGGAATCCATCACCTCCGCTAGCTTTGTTCGTAGTGATGCTGTCTAAGGCCCACTTGACTTCACATTCCAGGATGTCTGGCTCTAGGTGAGTGATCACACCATCGTGATTATCTTGGTCATGAAGCTCTTTTTTAAATAGTTCTTCTGTGTATTCTTGCCACCTCTTCTTGATATCTTCTGCTTCTGTTAGGTCCATACGATTTCTGTTCTTTATCAACTCCATCTTTGCATGAAATGTTCCCTTGGTATCTCTAATTTTCTTGAAGAGATCTCTAGTCTTTCCCATTCTGTTGTTTTCCTCTGTGTTTGCATTAATCACTGAAGAAGGCTTTCTTATCTCTCCTTGCTATTGTTTGGAACTCTGCATTCAGATGCGAACATCTTTCCTTTTCTCCTTTGCTTTTCACTTCTCTTCTTTTCACAGCTATTTGTAAGGCCTCCTCAGACAGCCATTTTGCTTTTTTGCATTTCTTTTCCACGGGGATGGTCTTGATCCCTGTCTCCTGTACAATGTCACGAACCTCTGTCCATAGTTCATCAGGCACTCTATCGGATCTAGTCCCTTAAATCTATTTCTCACTTCCTCTATATAACCATAAGGGATTTGATTTAGGTCATACCTGAATAGTCTAGTGGTTTTCCCCACTTTCTTCAATTTAAGTCTGAATATGGCAATAAGGCGTTCATGATCTGAGCCACAGTCAGCTCCCGGTCTTGTTTTTGCTGACTGTATAGAGCTTCTCCATCTTTGGCTGCAAAGAATATAATCAGTCTGATTTTGGTGTTGACCATCTGGTGATGTCCATGTGTAGAGACTTCTCTTGTGTTGTTGGAAGAGGGTGTTTGTTATGACCAGTGGGTTCTCTTGGCACAACTCTATTAGCCTTTGCCTTGCTTCATTCCGTACTCCAAGGCCAAATTTGCCTGTTACTCCAGGTGTTTCTGGACTTCCTACTTTTGCATTCCAGGACCTATAATGAAAAGGACATCTTTCTGGGGTGTTAGTTCTAAAAGGTCTTGTAGGTCTTCATAGAACTGTTCAACTTCAGCTTCTTCAGTGCTACTGGTTGGGACATAGGCTTGGATTATCGTGATATTGAATGGTTTGCCTTGGAAACGAACAGAGATCATTCTGTCGTCTTTGAGACTGCATCCAAGTACTGCATTTTGGACTCTTTTGTTGACCATGATGGCTACTCCATTTCTTCTGAGGGATTCCTGCCTGCAGTAGTAGATATAATGGTCATCTGATTTAAATTCACCCATTCCAGTCCATTTTAGTTTGCTGATTCTTAGAATGTTGACGTTCACTCTTGCCATCTCTTGATTGACCACTTCCAACTTGCCTTGATTCTTGGACCTGACATTCCAGGTTCCTATGCAACACTGCTTTTTACAGCATCGGACCTTGCTTCGATCACCAGTCACATCCACAACTGGGTATTGTTTTTGCTTTGGCTCCATCCTTTCATTCTTTCTGGAGTTATTTCTCCACTGATCTCCAGTAGCATATTGGGCACCTACCGACCCGGGGAGTTCCCCTTTCAGTATCCTATCATTTTGCCTCTTCATACTGTTCATGGGGTTCTCAAGGCAAGAACACTGAAGTGGTTCGCCATTCCCTTCTCCAGTGGACCACATTCTGTCAGGCCTCTCCACCATGACCCTCCTGTCTTGGGGGCCACACACGGCATGGCTTAGTTTCATTGAGTTAGACAAGGCTGTGGTCCGTGTGATCACATTGGTTACAACTACTTTTTAAGGGAAGAACCCCTCCTCTGGACAACATGTGAAGGCAGCCAAGTTAAGTGGGAAAACTGTATGTCATTATTACATTATGCCAAGACACTGAAAGCCGGACTGGAGAAAGAGACTCCTGAGAATGCAGACCCTGCAGGAACAAGGGCATCGGGAAAGCCCAGGATGAAACCCTCAGCTAGGGAATAATAGGCAAAAGTCTCAAAGTCAACTGACTGAGGGAATCCTGGAGGTGGAAACTGATGAACCACAAGTTTCAATAACTTGCCCGGAGGCTAATCTATGCTTGCCTTTTCTGGTAAATATTCATACTGCAGAAGACTCTTGAGAGCCCCTTGGTCTACAAGGAGATCAGACCAGTGAATCCTAAAGGAAATCATCCCTGAATATTCACTGGAAGGACTGGTGATGAAGCTGAAGCTTCAGAGGCATGATGTGGACAGGATCGGGGGCAGGGTGGGCAAGATCAAGGGCAGGATGTGGGTGGGCTCAGAGGCAAAAGTGGGTGAATTTGGGGCAGGGTTTGTATGAGGCACCACCAGAGAAGCCCACTTGGGTGGGATTGGGAGAAAGTGTGGCCTGAGTTCAGGGTGAAACCACCCTCCTCTTCATCTTTAGCACCTCACTTTCAATCTCTCCCCAGAGCCACAAGGCTCTTCTGTGATGTTTACAACCCATAGAGTAAGAGGTACTGTAAGCAACTCCCGCCCCGAGCACTCAATGGACCCCAAGGTGAGACTTTTTCTTCTCTATCTCATGAGCTTTCAGTCCCACCCCCCCTTCTCCCTACGTGACCACCTTCTTTGTCTGGTTCTCCGTGCTTGAATTGCCTCCTATTCCTTCTTCCCTCTGCCTGACTGCTTTCATACCTACTGACCAATCTCAGTGGGTCCCCTCCTCTCTTTCTGACCTTCCCTACACTCCCCCACCTTATTACTCAGTCATCTTCTAGTCTCACTTTTCTTTCTGTGTGGCTGCTGTTTATTGATAAGCTCCTTGCCTGACCACACCCCCCAACATTTCTCTTTCTGCCTGTCTCTCTCCTTCTGCCTGTCTAGCCTCCATTCCTCTGCTCCTCAGTATAACCATCCCCTGTTCCTCCTGTCTTCTTGCTTGCCCATCTGCTTTCTTCTCCCAGCCCCTGCCTGACATTCCACCCCAACCATCCCTGAAAGGACACCCTCAATTCCTCTCTTTTGAATTTCTGACTTCCCTTCATTTCTTTTTTATTCTTCCTGCCTCACTTCCCCAGTTATTCTCCCTGCTTCTCATCTCCAAAATCCCTCCTTCTTTGTTTGATCAGCCCTCATCCCTCCACACTCCTGACCCCATTCCTCACCTCCTTTATGTTTTACCAACCTCCATTCATCTACTGTGGTCCAGCTAGTAAAGAATCCACCCGCAATGCAAGAGACCTGGGTTCAATCCCTGGTTTGGGAAGATCCCCTGGAGAAGGGAAAGGCTACTTATTCCACTCTTCTGGCCTAGAAAATTCTGTGGGATCGCAAAGTGTTGGACATGACTGGGCGACTGTCACTCACATTCATGTGCTTCTCCCTGTCAGACCTCCGCTCCATCCCTCCTCTCTTTCCTCTTTGATCTCTTTCTACTCTTCCATCCATCCTACCCGATCACACTCTTTCCTACATCCCAGCTTAACTTCTTCCTCCATCCTCCATGCTTGATCATACCCTCTTTGACCCCATCCCTCTCCCTCTGCCTGACTGCCCTCCAATCCCCCTCTTTCTCTCATTTTACCTGCCTGATCCCCCTCCATAGCCACCCCCTCCATACCGCATCATCATTCTTTCTGCCCACAGGTTCCAGATGATGAGGTGTGCGGTTGTCCACTAGTGCACCATGTCATTGAGGTCACTGATGATTTCTGTCATCTCCCCCAAAGGCCTTTGCAAACTCCACTATTGCTGGGAGAAGCTGAGGCATGCCGAGGTGGACCTAGAGCATGTTCGTGCGGTAGGTTACAAGGCTGAGTGTGGCTGAGAGGCAGCATGGGATCCTAGAAGCCCCTTCTCACACTTACCCTCCACAGTTGCACGAGCTGGTTGAGCAGGAGCACAAGGTGTGCAAAGCCACGATGAATCGGACAGGGCTGCTGACCCTGATGCTTCACCAAGCAGTCCAGCATGATCCACTCAGCACTGACCGACGCCTCAGAGTAGACAGCTGAGCTCTGCTCAACTGAGGTCCTATGCCCAATACTTGGTGCAAGGGAGACACTACGAATTTCTCACACACCTATTCCTCTAACCACGTCTTTCTCAGGGCATCTCAAAGTTTCTCTGTGCTTCTCTGTTCCCCGTTTAGTATCCTATCTCTACGCCTCCTTAAGGTGGACTGGTCTTTAAAATGTCCCCACTTCTGTCCTTTCTCTTATCCCCTGTCTCTCTCTTTCCTGAATCTGAGCAGGGCCAAAGGATCTGCCCTGTGCTCATCTCCCACTGGCCTGAGTTTTGTTTAGAAACTTGAGACTGGCAAGACATTTTAACATCTCCTGGTGGCCCCTAATCCAGTCTCTGTGCCCACAAACCCAATTCCAAACCTCCAATGGTGGTGGGGGACAGTGCAGCTTTACTTGGCTGGCAGGCCCATTTGCAGTTGGCTGAGAAGTGCTGCACACTCAGCTCAGTTTGTCCTTTTCTGTCAAGGGAGAGGTGAGGTTACAAAGTGGGTACCAGTGACCCTGAGTCCCCCGTCCCAGGCCATCAGGTCTGTCATTGTCACCTGATTAGTGCACTTTGACCAACTTCTGTATAATTGTTGGCATTCCCCAGGCCAGAGATGCTGGAAAAATGTTGCAATGGAGGGAAAAGGTGATGAGTCCATGTTGGGACACTGAGGAGAGTTCAAGGTTCAATGCAATCGGGCCCTTGCCCCTGCCCATCTTGTCCCACCCCTCACCATACCATGAGGTCCCAGCCCTTCCGTCAGCCTTGGCCCCTGTCAGTGCAGTCCTGGTCTATGCACATCCCCCCCCCCCCAGCCCCCACCTCTGATCTTGTCTTGTTCTCCTATTCCCACTACCCTTCTCTGGCTCTACTCTTCCCAGCTGGCTCTGTCTACCTAATGCCTATAGGGTTGCCAGAAGAGGATTGGGACCTCTGCTATATCTGCCTTTGCAAGGCCCTGCCAGGCCAGTGGAGGTGTGTCCAGTAAGGCTGCCTGTGGGAACTCGTATGACTCAAATGAGAGACTTCAACCACTCTTCCTGTTCTTTTTATATTCACTAGACCCTCAGAGATTTTGTTGTTGTTGTTGTAATTTTCACTATTGTTTTTTCTGAATGGACTCAGATATTTCACCTAAATTTTTCAGGATGTTGCTCTAGACTTACACCTCGTATTCCACCATAGCTAGTGTATCAGTGTCCAATGCACTACCTTGCAGAAGGAAATGGCAACCCACTCCAGTCTTCTTGCCTGGAGAATTCCATGGACAGAGGAGCTTGGCAGGTTGCAGTCCATGGAGTCACAAGAGTCAGGCATGACTTAGCGATTAAACCACCACCACCACCAATGCCCTACCTATCTGGTGCCTTATCTCCTTTCTTTATTCCCAGTATTGTATTTTTTTTTCTTTAACTTGATCATATTTTCCAGGAGCTAATCCATATAAATAATTATAAGATTAAATTTTAGTTTTCATTATACTCCCTATGTTTATATTTATTTCTGTAAACTTTCATTTTATTAATTGCCACTTTTTTTGTTTTGTTTCATTTTTTGTGTTTGCTCCATTTTGTCCTTTCTTGAATTGAATTCCTAGCTTTATTAATTTTGTTTTCCAGTCTATTATAGTAGTAAAGGATTTGAAAATATACACTTTTTTTCTAATGCAGCTGTTATCGGATAAACTCTGGTCTGAAAAGTGCAAGTTCAGAATTGATTTCTCACTCTGATTCTACCTATTGAGGAATGTTTCTTAGTTTCTAACTGGTTAAGCAGTTTTGCTATCTTTCCTTTCTATATTTGTAATTATGCTTTTACTGTGATCAGAGAATATAGCTTGTTGAATCTGAACTCAAAATATTACTCAGGATTTTCTTTGTGGGCCAGATTACTCAAGTGAGTTTCATAAACTTTCATGGATGTAAGAAAATATATTTTCTGTTAGGTTCAGATTACTCATTAGGACTTTTCTGTCCAGTTTCACAGTTACTGCTTCTTGCCTCTGGAGAAGGTAATGGCAACCCATTCCGGTACTCTTGCCTGAAAACTCCCATGGACTGAGCAGCAGCTGCTCAGTCCATGGGGTCGCTACGAGTCAGACACAACTGAGCGACTTCACTTTCACTTTTCACTCTCATGCATTGGAGAAGGAAATGGCAACCCACTCCAGCATTCTTGCCCGGGAGGCTGCCGTCTATGAGGTCGCACAGAGTCGGACACGACTGAAGCGACTTAGCAGCAGCTTCTTTACTCTGACTTTTGTCTTTTTGTCTGCTCCAGCTGTTATGCTATCAAAAGATAGAATAAATGTTGTAATATTTTAAAACAAGTTTCTCTTTGTAGTTGTGTTTTTGGCAGGTAGAGGTGGAAAATCCTAAAGTATGTATCTTAGGCTGTTTTGCACAATGCCACTATGTGTTTTCTTTGTTTTGCTTGTTTAGTCCTTTTGACCTTGAATTTATTTTCCCAGGTACATCATCACTGCTTCTTTTATTTTGCAGCCACTAACCTGGTGTGTGGGTTTCCCAGGTGACTCAGTGGTAAAGAATCCACTCGCAGTGCAGGAGAGATGGGTTTGATCCCTGGGTTGCGAAGATTCCCTGGAGTAGGAAATGGCACTCCAAGCCAGTATTCTTGCCTGAAAAATTCCATGGACAGAAGAGCCCTGGGGCTACAGTCCAGGACTTGCAAAGAGTCAGACACGATTGAGCAACTGAGCATGCACAACCTTGTGTATCTTTGCCTAAACCTTATTTTTCTCACTGTTTAACATATACTTCAACTATATATATATATTTTGCTCTCATTGCACACTTGTGTCTTCAGATTTAGTCCATTTGAATATGTATAAATATGATAATCTTGTCTTTTGTATTAAAATTTCCTTATTATCAATTTTACTGTTTCCTAAATGCTAAAATTTCCTTATTTCAATTTTACTGTTTCCTACATGCAACCTTTTCTTTTCTTCTTCCTAATACTTTGATGCTTCTCTTCATTTCTGTGCCTCCTCCTTACATCATTAACGCTTTTTATGTTTACTAATGGTACAATTATATATTGTGCCACTTCCAACAGGCAAGATTTATGTTTTCTCTATTATTTGATCAGAATACAATTAACTGTTCTTTGTAGAGAAAGATATTTATCACCCATATTTGCCTCAGGAAGAGGAACAGTATTATTTTTGTGTTTTTCTAGAAATATTAAAGCTGCTCTTTGGAAGACTGTATTTTTCTTAGGTTAAGTCCATTCTGCTTCAAGAAAACTTACTTAGTATTTGTATTCAAAGTTCCCAGTTACTTTATTTGTCATAATTTAACTCTAGCTATGCTGCTGCTGCTGCTAAGTCGCTTCAGTCGTGTTCGACTCTGTGTGACCCCATAGACGGCAGCCCACCAGGCTCCCCCGTCCCTGGGATTCTCCAGGCAAGAACACTGGAGTGGGTTGCCATTTCCTTCTCCAATGCGTGAAAGGGAAAAGTGAAAGTGAAGTCGCTCAGTCGTGTCCGACTCTTAGCGAACCCCGCAATTGCAAGTGTATGTCTTACCACAACAGTTATTGCTAACCATTGTTTTGCTCCCTTATTTTGAGATCTATCTTCTCATTCACTGTCCATTTATCTACAATACTTCCTTTAGTGTTTCATCAAATAGAGTAAACTGGTGGGATAGTTTTCAAATTATTTAATGTCTGAACCTGTTGTTCTTTTGCTCTAAGGAGTGTTTTCTTGGGAGTGGGTATAGGATCTCTGCATTAGAGTCCTCCTTTTTAACTACACTTTTTATTTTTGTATTGGAGTATAGCAGATTAACAACTGGAGAAGGCAATGGCACCCCACTCCAGTACTCTTGCCTGGAGAATCCCATGGGTGGAGGAGCCTGGTAGGCTGCAGTCCATGGGGTCGCTAACAGTCAGACACCACTGAGTGACTTCACTTTCACTTTTCACTTTCATGCATTGGAGAAGGAAATGGCAACCCACTCCAGTGTTCTTGCCTGGAGAATCCCAGGGACGGGGGAGCCTGGTGGGCTGCCGTCCATGGGGTCACACAGAGTTGGACACGACTTAAGTGACGCAGCAGCAGCAGCAGTAGCAGCAGCAGCAGCAGATTAACAATGTTGTGATAGTTTCAGGTGGAAAACAAATGGACTCAGCCATACAAATACATGTATCCAAGAGTCCTTCTTTGTTGATGGCCTACGTGAAGTGGCTTCTAAGATGGCTCCCAATGAGCCCAGACTCCTGGTATCCAAGGCTTTGTGTAATTCCTTCCATTTGTGTAACTCACTTCTAAGCAGTAACATACCTTTAACACTGAGGAGATGCCACCTTCGTGATTAGCTGACAAGAGATTGTAGGTTCTGTCTTGCTAACAGGCTCTCTTCCGTGTGGACTTAGTGAACCAACCTGCCATGTTGGGGAGGCCTGTATAGCAGGGAACTCAGGATTGCCTTTGACAAATAGTATGAAACTGAGGCTGTCAGTCCAACAGCCCAAATGAACTGGATCCTGCAAACAACCACATAAATGAGCTTGGAAGAACATCCTTCCCCAGGGGAGCCTTCGGATGAGGCCCCAAGCCTAGCTGAGACCTTGATTGCAGCCACATGAGAGACCCTGAAACAGAGGATCAAGCTACGCTGTGCCTAGGATTTTGACCCACATAAACACTGAGGTAATCAGTGCATGTTGTTTTAGACAACTAAGTTTATGGGAATGTGGAGACAGGCAGATAGGGACTGGGGGCGGGGGATGGTCAGTGATTTTGTGAAAGATACTAGGTGGTTTCTGAAATGAAAACCATAGCATGCAGCAGGCAAGTTCAGTGTTTGGCTGCTCCAGGAGTCAGTTTAGAAACCCTGTGGGTCATCAATTGGCAGTCTGGGAAGACGGATAATTGGAAACCTGCATGGGATGTGGCACTGCTGTACTTGTGTTGGTTATTATTCAATGTTGTCATAGTCATCACTGTGGATTAATAATATGAGGAGCCTGGCCATTCAAGTGATTAGGGGACTTTGAAGTGTCCTCTGCCAGTCCCTGTAGTCCATCCATGGGTGGATTCTGCTGGTCAGTGATTGATTGGCAGCGAGAGCAATCAGGGGTATAGTGCCAGGGATGTGAGGTGTGCAGAGACCAATTTTTTTGAGTCGGTCAGTCACTGGGGGGACTTGGTGCACACCTGGATTCCAGTGTCTAAGAAAGGAGGGAGGATGAGTTTGAGTTTTCACCTCTATCAGAAGAGGGACATTTAGGCAGATTGCTGTGGATGTGCGCTGAAATATGCAGAAGCTCAGTTTATGCCCACAAGATGGCCTCCTCCAGCCTGAGCATTTTGAGGACAATGGATAACAGGAATATTGTTTACTGGGAGCGGACCCAGTATGGGGTTCAGAATCACAGACCGACTTTGAAGTCAGCTGATCTTGGCTTCAGTATTTCCTGGTCTTTTACTTGCTAGTAGTGTGACCTTAGGATAACTGACTTAGCCTCACTGTGCTTCAACAGCTTCTGCTGTCAAATGGTGCTAATGATAATCATTGTCGTGTAGCTGGCAAGGTTACAGTGAAAATTAAATGAGGTACCTGATATTGATCAGCAGGGCCTCAGGGCAGGGCAGGTGTGTCACAGGAGGGGCAGATTCCAGCCTTGTTGCCCCTGAGATGAATCACCATTCCACGGTTGAGCATGAGTACCACCTGGCTGGTGTCCCACGTCCAGAGCCCTGCCTATTTTAGTGAAAAATGTGATGTAGTTGATGGAGGAACAGTGGGATGAAGGGTGAGCCCCATAGCCTGGGAGAGGGGGAGGTCCAGGGTGTCTGCAGGCAGCAGTGTCCAGGTAGGGGTGACCACCAGCCCCAGCCTGGGAGACATTCCCCCCTGATGTCCAGCACTCCCCACTGGCTCTGTGCAAATGCTCAGCTGATCACCACCAGATCTTCCGTTTTCCTGATCCTTGGGGATTTGCTAATTTCCCCTCTACGCTGATCTAGGGCAGAAAATTCCCCTCCCTTTTTCGTTTTTGTTTTTTGGTTTTTTTTTTTTGGAACTTAGAGGATGGCCAGGTAGTAGGGTGAACACAGTCTCTAGGGCCCTTGTAGTTCTTCGTCCTCTTCTCAAAGATGAATAAAGTGGCCTGAGAAGGTACATGAGTTGGCCAGGTTCCTGGGGTTGTGACAGTAATGGACTGGAGCCAGGTCTCCTGACTGTGTCCTCCACCCTCCCCACACCCCAGCCAAGACCAGCTTTCCCGCTAAAAGTTCCCCTTGAAATTCGCAAACAGAGGAGGATGAGGGAGCCAGACCCTGCCCCACAGCTCCCTTCTGACAGTCCTGAGTCTGCTGTCAACACGGGGACAGGCTGGTTGTCACAGAGGCTCAGTGAGACAGTATATATGATAAAACTGCATTACTTTATTTTATTATATGGATATGAAATAGTTAAATGTATTTTATGTTGTTATATAAATTCATATATGTATATAAAAATGTTAAAATGTATATTTTTATATATGGTTATATAAAAATAGTTTTATTTTTGTAACAGGAAGTCATATACTCTAAGTAGAAAAAAGAAAATTAAAGTGACCTCTAAGTCTATTATCACCTAACTATCAATTCTATTAACATTTTGATGTTTATGGTTTCAGACATTTTCTCTGGTATGTGCATGTGTGGCTATTCATGAGTCTTTCAGTTCAGTTCAGTCACTCAGTTGTGTCCGACTCTTTGCGACCCCATGAATCGCAGCACGCCAGGCCTCCCTGTCCATCACCAACTCCCGGAGTTCACTCAGATTCTTGTCCATCGAGTCAGTGATGCCATCCAGCCATCTCATCCTCGGTCGCCCCTTTCTCTTGCCCCCAATCCCTCCCAGCATCGAAATCTTTTCCAATGAGTCAACTCTTCGCATGAGGTGGCCAATGTACTGGAGTTTCAGCTTTAGCATCACTCCTTCCAAAGAAATCCCAGGGCTGATCTCCTTCAGAATGGACTGTTGGAGCTCCTTGCAGTCCAAGGGACTCTCAAGAGTCTTCTCCAACACCACAGTTCAAAAGCATCAATTCTTCGGCGCTCAGCCTTCTTCACAGTCCAACTCTCACATCCATACATGACTACTGCAAAAACCACAGCCTTGACTAGACGGACCTTAGCCGGCAAAGTAATGTCTCTGCTTTTGAATATGCTATCTAGGTTGGTCATACCTTTTCTTCCAAGGAGTAAGCGTCTTTTAATTTCATGGCTGCAGTCGCCATCTGCAGTGATTTTGGAGCCCCCAAAAATAAAGTTTGACACTGTTTCCACTGTTTCCCCATCTATTTCCCATGAAGTGATGGGACCGGATGCCATGATCTTCGTTTTCTGAATGTTGAGCTTTAAGCCAACTTTTTCATTCTCCACTTTCACTTTCATCAAGAGGCTTTTTAGTTCCTCTTCACTTTCTGCCATAAGGGTGGTGTCATCTGCATATCTGAGGTGACTGACATTTCTCCCGGCAATCTTCATTCCAGCTTGTGTTTCTTCCAGTCCAGCGTTTCTCATGATGTACTCTGCATGGAAGTTAGATAAGCAGGGTGACAATATCCAGCCTTGACGTACTCCTTTTCCTATCGGGAACCAGTCTGTTGTTCCATGTCCAGTTCTAACTGTTGCTTCCTGACCTGCATACAGATTTCTCAAGAGGCAGGTCAGGTGGTCTGGTATTCCCATCTCTTGAAGAATTTTCCACAGTTTCTTGTGATCCACACAGGCAAAGGCTTTGGCATAGTCAATAATGCAGAAACAGATGATTTTCTGGAACTCTCTTGCTTTTTGCATGATCCAGAGGATGTTTGCAATTTGATCTCTGGTTCCTCTGCCTTTTCTAAAACCAGCCTGAACATCAGGAAGTTCACGGTTCACGTATTGCTGCAGCCTGGCTTGGAGCATTTTGAGCATTACTTTACTAGCATGTGAGATGAGTGCAATTGTGCGGTAGTTTGAGCATTCTTTGGCATTGCCTTTCTTTGGGATTGGAATGAAAACTGACCTTTTCCAGTCCTGTGCCCACTGCTGAGTTTTCCAAATGTGCTGGCATGTTGAGTGCAGCACTGTCACAGCATCATCTTTATATTATTAATATATGCACACTTGGTTTATATGAAAATTAGAATTGTTTACCTTCATTTTTTTGCTCTTTACACTAACTTAAACATATCTCCATGTTGGCAAATATTTTTGTATACAATTTTAACAGTTGGATAATATTGAGTTTTTGCACGTATCATCATTTTTGTAACCAACATACTGTTAATATAGGAATCATTTTAGGAATCAGTGAACCAGAACAGACTGGAATGGGTGAATTTATCTCAGATGACCACTATATCTAACACTGTGGGCAGGAATCCTTTAGAAGAAATGGAATAGCCCTCACAGTCAATGAAAGAGTCTAATGTGCAGTACGTGGATGCAATCTCAAAAATGACAGAATCATCTCTGTTCGTTTCAAGGCAAACCAGTCAGTATCACAGTAATTCAAGTCTACGCCCCAACCAGTAATGCTGAAGAAGCTGAAGTCGAACAGCTCTATGAAGACCTACAAGACCTTCTAGAACTAATACCTGAGAAAGATGTCCTTCTCATTATAGGAAACTAGAATGCAAAAGCAGGAAGTCAAGAGATACCTGGAGTAACAGGCAAATTTGGCCGTGAAGGACAAAACAAAGCAGGGCAAAGCCTAGTAGAGTTTTGCCAAGAAAACTCACTGCTCACAGCAAACACACTCTTCCAACAACACAAGAGAGGACTTTACACATAGGCATCACCAAATGGTCAATACCAAAACCAGACTGATTATATTCTTTGCAGCCAAAGATGAAGAAGCTCTATACAGTCAGCAAAAACAAGACCGGGAGCTGACTGTGGCTCAGATCATGAACTCCTTATTGCCAAATTCAGACTTATACGGAAGAAAGTAGGGAAAACCACTAGACCATTCGGGTATGACCTAAATCAAATCCCTTACGATTATAGAGTGGTAGTGACAAATAGACTCAAGGGATTAGATTCGATAGACAGACTGCCTGAAGAACTATGGACAGAGGTTCGTGACATTGTACAGGAGGCACTGATCAAGACCATCCCCACGTAAAAGAAATGCAAAAAGGCAAAATGGTAGTCTGAGGAGAAAAGAAAAGAAGCTAAAGGCAAAGGAGAAAAGGAAAGATAGACCCATTTGAATGCAGAATTCCAAAGAATAGCAAGGAGAGATAAGAAAGCCTTCCTCAGTGATCAACGCAAAGAAATAGAGGAAAACAAGAGAATGGGAAAGACTTGGGATCTCGTCAAGAAAATTAGAGATACCAAGAGAACATTTCATGCAAAGATGGGCACAATAAAGGACAGAAATGGTATGGACCTAACAGAAGCAGAAGATATCAAGAAGAGGTGGCAAGAATACACAGAAGAACTATACACAAAAAAGATCTTCATGAACCAGATAACCACGGTGGTATGGTCACTCACCTAGAGCCAGACATCCTGGAGTGTGAAGTCAAGTGGGCCTTGGGAAGCATCACTATGAACAAAGCTAGTGGAGGTGATGGAGTTCCAGTTGAGCTATTCCAAATCCTAAAAGATGATGCTGTGAAAGTGCTGCACTCAATATGCCAGCACATTTGGAAAACTCAGTAGTGGCCACAGGACTGGAAAAGGTCAGTTTTCATTCCAATCCCAAAGAAAAGCAATGCCAAAGAATGTTTAAGCCACTGCACAACTGCACTCATCTCCCACGCTAGCAAAGTTATGCTCGAAATTCTCCAAGCCAGGCTTCAACTGTACGTGAACTGTGAACTTCCAGATGTTCCAGCTGGATTTAGAAAAGGCAGACGAAGCAGAGATCATATTGCAACATCCGTTGGATCGCAGAAAAAGCTAAAGAGTCCCAGGAAAACATCTACTTCTGCTTTATTGACTATGCTAAAGCCTTTGACTGTGTGGATCACAGCTAACCGGAAAATTCTTCAAGAGATGGGAATAGCAGACCACCTGACCTGCTCTCTGAGAAACCTATATGCAGGTCGAGAAGCAACAGTTAGAACTGGACATGGAAGAACAGACTGGTTCCAAATCGGGAAAGGAGTACGTCAAGGCTGTATATTGTCACCCTGCTCATTTAACTTCTGTGCAGAGCACATCGTGGGAAATGCCTGGCTGGCTGAAGCACAAACTAGAATCAAGATTGCCGGGAGAAGTATCAATAACTTCAGATGCGCAAATTACACCACCCTTACGACAGAGGACGAGATGGCTGGATGGCATCACTGACTCGATGGACGTGAGTCTGAGTGAACTCCGGGAGTGGGTGATGGACAGGGAGGCCTGGCGTGCTGCAACTCATGGGGTCGCAAAGAGTCGGACACGACTGAGCGACTGAACTGAACTGAACTGAGGCAGAAACCAAAGAGAAACTAAAGAGCCTCTTGATGAAAGTGGAAAAGGAGAGTGAAAAAGCTGGCTTAAAACTCAACATCTGAAAAATGAAGTTCATGGCATCCTGTCCCATCACTTCATGGCAAATAGATGGGGAAACAGTGGAAACAGCGAGAGACTCTCTTTTCTTGGGCTCCAAAATCACAGCCGATGGTGACTGAAGCCATAAAATTCAACGACGTTTGCTCCTTGGAAGAAAAGCGATGTCAATCCAAGAGAGCACATTAAAAATCAGAGACATTGCTTTGCCTACAAAGGTCCGTCTAGTCAAAGCTATGGTTTTTCCAGTAGTCAGTCATGTATGGATGTGAGAGTTGGACCATAAAGAGAGCTGAGGGGCAGAGAACTGATGCTTTTGAACTGTGGTGTTGGAGAAGACTCTTGAGAGTCCCTTGGACTGCCAGGAGATCCAACCAGTCAATCCTAAAGGAAATGAGTCCTGAATGTTCATTGGAAGGACTGATGCTGCAGCTGAAACTCCAATACTTTGGCCACCTGATGTGAATAACTGACTCATTAGAAAAGACCCCGTTGCTGGGAAAGATTGAAGGCTGTAGGAGAAGGGGACAACAGAGGATGAGATGGTTGGATGGCATCACCAACTTGATGGACATGAGTTGGAGCAAGCCCCGGGAGTGGGCGATGGACGGGGAAGCCTGGTGTGCTGTGGTCCATGGGCTCGCAAAAGTCGGACATGACTAGCAAATGAACTATACTGATACTGTTAGTAAGCGTGTATGAAGGATAGTCTTGGTTTTGACAACTAATACCACTGTAGTTACATTTCTGCATTTAAATCTTTGTGCATATACATGACTGATTTCTAGAAACTGAAGTCTTGGGTCAGGGTGTAAGGAAAGATATCTAATGACTTAGGAGGGGACAGTTGGTACACTTGGTCCCAGTGAGAAACCTGCCTTTTCTAGGTGTCACACAATCATATCCGTTACAGATACACAGCTTGTGGCCATAGAAAGGTGGTGCTCCTTAGGTCTCCCACAGGGTGCGACCCCCAGCTGAAGTGTGGGTGTTTTCAGGCTGGTGGATCTGATCTCTACAATGCTTCTGACTTCACAGACCAAGCTCCTTCCCAATAAAAGCAGGAAATAATCAAGTTTTTAATGAGTTATCATTAATTCTTGTGTTTGTTTGTTTGTTTGTTTGTTTTTGCACCCATTGCTTTCCCAGTGTCCTTAGGGGGCCTTTAAGAATCCCTGAAGCAAAATGTCCAGGTATGACTCTATAAATTTGGGTCAGGGCAGATATAGAGAGAATGAACAAAGTCAGCGCCAGGATCTATTTTGACTGTAGACATTTGCACCTGATAGTCCTGCAGAGTAATTAAAATTGAGCTATAAGTTTCTTTCTTACCTTCCTTTTAGATGCAGCTGGAAAAGAAATACAGTCATTTGCAGGATTTACACTGGTCACAGGTAGAAAATATGCCAATTCTTCCAGGGTAAATGTTTCCTGATAACTGAATTTCAAAAACATGTTTGATCTTCTTATGGAGTGTAGCTGAGTTATCCTTATACTTTATCATCTAAATCAGGACACTTTAAAATGGGAAAGGGGCATCATTAATAATTGTGGTGGGGGACTTCCTTCCTGGTGGTCCAGTAGTTAGGGCTCTGTCTCACTGCTGAGGATCTGGGTTCAATCCCTGGTCAGGGAACTAAGACCTCACAAGCTGTGCAATGCAGCCATTAATAATAGTAATAATGGTTATACCAAACAACAGGTGTAAACCGGACAAGGGGTCGCCCTAATGAAAAAGACAGAGTGTTATCGATAGTAATCTTGTCGTAAGTGTGTTATAGTAAGATCTGCCACAGCCGTCTTCTAGAAAATGGTTCTCACATATATATGTATCTCACATATTCTCTATCCATTCATTTGCCTATGTAGTCCTCATTTTTAGTAAAGAACAACTGTTACTGCATGAACACTGAATTTCAGAAATTTCAATTATGTTTTCTCCTACAAAATGTTATTTTAAATCCGATGTCAGAGCTGACATATGTAAAACAAAATGAGGTTGGTTTTAGATGACATTGAGAAGCTGGAGAGGAAATGGAAAGGGACTGGCAGGAGCAAGGGCGGAATTGGTACTTTTGAAAGGAAGCAGATCCATGAAATCCGAATACATAAGGACAAAAACTATGGTGGGGGAGGGGCAGGACAAAGGAAGCACAAAATAGTAGGGAAGGAAATAAATAACTAAGAAAGCAAGCTGCCTGAGACGGTAGTGTGGCATATGATCTAGAGTACAGGGATAGGGGGAGAAGGGCAGATAGCTCTCCTGCCAAATAGCCAAGCAAAGAAGACAATGGATACTGGCAAGGGCCATACTAGGAGATGGCATTTAAGTATTAAAGGGGCTTCTGTCAACTCTGCCTAAGCAACTCTAAAAGTTTAGAGACTTTTTTGTTGTTGTTGTTGTTGACAAGCTCTCATTTCCAAATAAAAACAAATTCCAGATCATGTAGATGTTTATAGTGACTAGTTTATCTAAACATATATACAGGTTCAGTTGTAAGATGTTAACTAAAATTCTGTGACAAATATGCTTTTTCTTAAATACCAAGAACATTAGAGAATTAATGCAGAGTCCTAAGGATAATCTAGTAGTCACTAAGGTTTTCTTAAGTCTTCACTTGAGATGCTGTTATTTCTAGCACAGGTAAGCAGGCACAGTCTTTCATATGATCAAACACTGGAATCTTTGATTGCTACCATAACAGCTGGCTTGCAAACAAGTAGCCAACCATTTGAAGAATGTTTTAAGTGAACAACTTGCAAACCCCACGGATGGATAAACCCTCAGAATGCATTAACAACCATAGCAACTGCACAGGCTATTCTTCTGAAATGAGATCTCTCAAAGCAGTATAGTTCAAAATAAAAGATTTTAATTAAAATGGGCATAGGCACAATTTTCCCACCAATTTGTGTGTGTCAAGCATTTAGTGACCTTTTCCACTTGAAACAGCGAAACAGAAAACCGGATGCCATGTTTCACTAATTACAGAGCCTTTAACTCAGGAGACAAGACCTCTGCTGACCAGAGCCAGTTGACAGGGAACTGAACTTGCTGCTCAGTCTCCTGCTCTGTCTTTTGCTCCTTGATTCAAGTTTAAGGATGTTTCATTTCACTTTTGGTTTTGTCTCTTTTGCCTCTGGGGGTTTGGGCCTGCTGACCCTGCCCACTTGAAGAGGCAGCCTGCTGTTCTGCTTTCTGCTTTAACACTATCCAATCAAATGCATAGTCATGTTGATAATTCAGGGTCCTGAAAAGAACGCGGAATAGCTGCCTCAGGTACGTGTAATCCGGGGCTTCCTCAAAGGACAGCCCGCGACAATACTTTAAGTACATGGCAAATTCTACAGGAAATCCTTTACATAAAACATCAACAGGTGTGGTCATCTTCATTTCGCTAATCTTTTCACATTTTTGCTTCATTGTTGCACCCTTTACTCCTTGCCATGGCAGGCTGGCTCTGTTAAAATACATCAAAACATATCCTAATGATTCCATGTCATCTCGGCGACTCTGTTCCGTACCAAGATGGGCGTTGAGGCTAGCATAGAAAGGCGTGCCAGTGAAACCTTTACCGGATCTGTAGGGTATGTGTTGCCCTGTCTTCTTGTCTCTGTATCTCTTGGCCAAACCAAAATCAACAAGGAATAACTTCTTCCACTTCTGCCCAGTACCTATTAGGAAGTTATCTGGTTTAATGTCTCTGTGTATAAGATTCTTTGTATGCACATATTCGATTCTACTGATCATCTGATCAGCTAACATAAGTACAGTTTTCATTGTGAACCTTCTTGAACAGAAATTGAAGAGGTCTTCAAGGCTGGGTCCCAGAAGATCCATGACTAGCACATTATAGCCCATTTCCTGACCATACCACCGTATCTGGGGGACGCCAACCCCACCTTGAAGGATATTATAGCATTCCCTCTCGCGTAACAACTGGGGATGCCTCACATTCTGTGGTTCTAGTTTTACGGCTACCTCCTCATGGTTGGTGAGGTCTATCGCCAAATAAACGTGCCCAAAAGAGCCACACCCGATCGCCTGTACCAGTTTATATCTCCCTCCGACCAGGAAATCGGCCTCGGGTCCACTGCTGCTCGCCATCCTGAGAGACAAAGATGGGGGTGGGTTAAGCTCCGACACGTCTAAGGGGACGATGGACGCCCCTAGGGCTCGTCCACGGAGCAAGGCTGGGAAGGCAGGCAGGAGACAGAAAACGCTGGCTGTTTCTCAGCGTTACAGGGCCCAGAATCGGCCAAGGGGAATCTGACCACCGCTACTGTCAGGTTTCTTTTCATCAGGCCACAGACTGTTGAGGGGGTTCTTACCGTTAGCAGGCTGAGCCTCTGGCCTCTGGCGGCCGCAGCCTCGCCTTCGCAGCGACTTCGGGGGCTGGTTCAGGGGAGCCGTGAAGTTATGGCGGCGATACCGCTGCCGCCACTGCCGCGGGCTCCCGCCAGGAGGGGCCCCCGGTCACTCCGTCGACGCTGCCATCTTGTTCCAACGGCTGCAGCCAACGCAGAATGCCCCGCGTTCCAGGAAGGCGCTTCATGGCGCAGAGAACTCTGGGAAAGGAATCACGCGTGCTCTTAGAACCTTCAAGACAGATTATCTTCAGAGCCTTTCAAAGGCATCAGCCTGTCCTAGAAAAACAGATCTACTCCACATCCCGCATCTACTCAGGTCACACGTCTGAGCAGCTGTGACGTGGGGTTTCCTCCTCCAATGTCCATGGGCCCTCTCCTTGCTCCAGCTTGAAGATGACCTCTGGTTTGGGAACTTGGTTCCCTGTGAACAGGACCCGATACAGATTGGGTCCAGTTAATTGGGTTTCAGGGCCTTTCAACCACACTTCTATTTGCTCTTCAGGAAAGTAATCCCATTTCCCTGGGAATAGAGTAACAATCACAGAAGGGTAAAAGGACTGAAGTATCTCGGGCACATCAAAGATGACACCATTACACACTTCAGGTGCCCCAGAGCATTCAGCAGCTGAGAATGGAAGCAGCCTCTCTGAGGCCCCTGGCAGGTGCACGGGGCAGCTGTGCTTACTTACCCACTGCGCACAGGTGGCTGTAGGTCTCCAGTGTCACATCCTGGTCCAGGCACCTCTGTACAGGGTCCACAGGCTGCTACTCCTCCCTGCTGAGCTCCACACGGACGTCCTCGAATGACCCCTGTTACAATACAGTCCCATTCAAGGTGACATGGTCAGCACCGGGGGTTGGATGGAAGAGAACGAGGAAGTTAGTTGTCTTTCATGATTTTCGCCGTGATATGCTATGCTTATCAAATACCTAGTTATACCTAACATTGTGCAGGGTGAGAATATCTAAAGCTGTGAATTTCTCTTACTCATCATGTGTTAAATTCAATCAGTAACTCATTATTCAGAAATTAAGATTAAATTCGCTTTTCTAAATCTTCTAGTTCTTTTCGGAAATACCTAGAATTTATTTCTTAAACAGGTAGGTACCAGACATGCTAGGCTCTTTGGCCAGTGCTGTGTGCTAATTCGCTTCGGTCCTGTCCGACTCTTTGTAACCCCATGAACTGGAGCCCGCCAGGCTCCTCTGCCCGTGAGATTCTCCAGGCAAGAAAACTGGAGTGGGTTGCCCTTTCCTTCTCTGGGGGATCTTCTTGACCTGGGGATGGAACCCGAGTCTCCAGCATCGGCAGGAGGAATCTTTACCACTAGCGTCACCTGGAAAGCCTATCTGAGACCTCAGCAAAAACACAGTTATTCCTGTTTCTCCCACCAGTTTCTTTGAGGCAATCTAGACTTCTTCTATCAAGCACCTACAAATTTCTCCAGCCTCCACCCGCTGCCCAATTCCAAAGCCACTTCATCTCTTTTTAGGCGTTTCTTATTCTAGCACTCCACCCCCAAATACAGAAAGCTGTAGTTTCCTAGGACTGTTGTAACAAAGTATCACAAACCGTGTGACTCAGAACAATAAGAATTTCTTGCCTTGCAGTTCTGAGGGCCAGAAGTCTAAAATCAAGGCGTCAGCCAGGTCATGCTCTTGTTGAAGGTGCTAGGGAGGGGTGTGTTCCATGTCCCTCTCCTGGTTTCTGGTGGCCTCAGGCACCTCTTGTCCTACAGAAGCATCCCTCCAACCACACGGTCATCTACTCCTTGTGTGCCTCCACACGGTCTCTCTTGTGTGTTTGTGTGTCTCTGTGTCTACACTTCCCCTTTTTGTAAGAATGCCAGGCATATTGGAGTAGGGCCCACCTAACGACCTCGTTGTAGATTGATTACTTCTGGGAAGACCTGACAGGTTACTGCTGTGAGCCGTGTGCTACGCTGGGATTCGTGGTCTCTGGAGGAGAGACAGGAATTCGATCCAGGGCAAGAGACGAGGCCTGCCCACTAGAACCTTTTGGGTAACAGAATTTTATTAAAGTATGAGAGAGAGCGAGAGAGAGAAAGCTGCTGACACGGACATCAGAAAGGGGCAGAAAGAATGCCCCCTTGCTACTTTCTGGCAAGGTGTTTTATGTCTGTTAGCAAGCTTATTAATCAGATAAGAGTGTCACCTCAAGGCTGAGGGGGTTTCACCAAGGCCCTCTCCCACAATATGCGTTTTTGAGATAGGATGGCCCAAGGTGTGTCATCCCCCCGGCCATAAAACAATTGGCATGAATACTGGTTTCTTGAGCCATTATCAGCCCGAGGGTTGAGAAAAGAAAAAAAAAAAAGTTATTCCTAGGCAGAACCATTTTGAAGAAAGGCAGGTTGCAAAGCAAATACATGGTTTCATTAACATAGCTTAAGAAAAACTTTTCCATAAGAAAAACATATTGGTTAGCTCATGGTAGAGCTAGGTGTCATCAACACATAGAGAGAAGGAGAAAAAAAGCACCTGCCACTTACAGTTTATTGTCTCCTGCCGCTCTGAGACTTCTGGCCTTCCTCCCTGTTACCGTCTCAGGCCCTATTTTTAATTAAGGTCACATTCAGAAGTAGTGGGGGTTAGGACGTGGACACAATTTTACTCATAACAGAGTCCTCAAGAAGGAGGAAACAGACAGAACAGGCTCCATCTGGAAAGCAGGACTCCATCTTGGGCTGGACTGTGGACTTTGAGCTCTATGCCCAGTATCTATGGAAATGACATACCAACTGGAAAACCAGGCCCCCGGGATGGAAGAGCCCCAGGGCTCATACCTAGACTCTCTGCTGCCTGAAAGAATACCCTAATGATCTGTGTAACCGAATAGAATCATAAATTCTATGATGCTTATTGGGGTATGACCACAGGCCTATTGGCCTATTGACAGTTGTCCACTGTTAACTACCTAGGCTTAAGGCATATGAAGCACGGGTTAACTCTGAGTGTATCTTTCCTTTCCTTTCTTCAGACTAGTTTCAGGGAATTTGGGGAGGTGGGTTTGGGCACGTACACTTAAGGCATATAAGGTTTTCAGAAAAACTGGTCAGGGTCCTTGGCAAAGAGGAGACTCTGCCTTGGGGCCGCCGGTGTAATAAACTGCACTCCACTATCTGCATTGTCCTTCTGAACGAGTGTGTTTCCCAGAACGCGTGGCTACAACACTCATAGATTCACAGGGTAGCTGTGCACACCCAGTGAGATGAGGTGGCTGTGGTTTTCGGCATCATGTCCTGGTACAGGAACCTCTGAGCAGAGTCCAGGCCCTGCCACTCCTCTCTGCTGAAGTCCACGGTCATGTCCTCAAAGGACACTGACACCTGTAACAAACACCAAGGACACTGACCCCTGTAAACACAGCCCCATTTGGGGTGACCAGGTCAGCACAGGGGGATAAGGGAAAGTTAGGAAATTGTTTTTAGTGATTTTTACCGTAATACCCCATAGGCTATGCCTTTTAAAGGCCTACTTACATGTGATGTATAGAATAAAAATATCTCGTCATAAATTTCTGCCACCCATTGTACATAACAGTCTTTCATTTTTGAAAATAATGCTTTTAATTTGCTATCTATTTTATACATAGTAGTGTGTATACCTGACTCAGTTTGCTGTAGAGCAGAAACTAACACAGCAGTGCAAACCATCTATACTCCAATAATAAATAAATAAATAGTGTGATTGAAAGGGGGGAAAATGATAATTTTGTCCAGGATTTGAAGTTTGTTCTACTTTGTTGCTCATGTTCATGGGAAATTTGTGCTTTATTCCTTTTTGAAGGAGGCACGTATACTTTATTAAAATTTATTTATGTATATATCTTTGTCTGTGCTGGGGCTTTGTTCCTGTGCATGGGCTTTCTCTAGTTGTGGCAAGCAGGGGCTACCATCTAGATGTGGTGCGAGGGCGTCTCATTGCAGTGGCTTCTCTCGTTGCAGAACACAGGCTCTGGAGCACACAGGCTTCAGTGGTTGGGGAGCACAGGCTCAGCAGTTTGGCTCCCGGGCTCGAGAGTGCAGCCTCAGTAGTTTTAACGCACAGGGTCACTTGAACGAGCGGCCCCTGCCTTGACAAGCAGACTCTTAACCATTGGACCAGCAAGAAAACCCAGCATCTACACTTTTTTTTTTTTTTTTCTCAATTGACATAGCTCCCTCTACTGCTGCTTTCATTTAGTCTTCAAAAATACAGCATTTTCTCTTGACGCCTTCTTTCTGGGTCAATTTAACTTAATTCCATAGTTGTCGGAAAACGTACTCTGTCTGATTTCAACATATGGTCTATCTGGAAGAATGTTTCATGTGTCCCCAGAAAAGAATGTATGTTCAGCCAAGGATGGGTGCAGTGTTCTCTAATATATAAGTCAACTTGATTGAGTGTTGTTGAACTTTTATATCACTTTACTCACTTGTCTTCTACTTGTTCAACCAGTTCTTTGTCGACTTTTTGGTGAAAACTGAAACAGAGATGTTAGAAATTTATATTGCTATGCAAAGGAACTAGAATACACAAAGCAGGGATTAGCACGGAGGATTTCTATTATGGAATGTTAGGACTTACTGTAACGCTACAATAATTCAGACAGTGTGGTATGGATGTAAGTACAGACACAGATATTAATGAAACAGAATAGAGGGTCTAAAAAACAGATTTGCACACATATGGACAACTGTTTTATGAAAAAAGTGACAAAGTACTTCAATGGGGAAAAGGAAAGACTGTTTTAAAAATTGTGCTGGAACAAATGAATGAAGTCACTCAGTCGTGTCCGACTCTTTGCGACCCCATGGACTGTAGCCTACCAGGCTCCTCTGTCCATGGGATTTTCCAGGCAATGGTACTGGAGTGGATTGCCATTTCCTTCTCCAGCGGATCTTCCCAACCCAGGGATCGAACCTGGGTCTCCCGCATTGTAGACAGACGCTTTACCGTCTGAGCCACCAGGGAACAAATAGATAAACATTTTGGAGGAGAAAGCAAACCGTGATGCACACCGCACACCATATACAAAAGTTACCTTAAGTGTTCTCACCGCACACACAAACACACACACGCACACACAAAGTAACTCTGTGAGGTGAAGAATGTGCTGACAAACTTGATTGTGGTATGAAAACAGACATACAGATCAATGGGACAGATGAGAAAATCCAGAAATAAGCCCACACATTGATGGTCAATTGATTTTTACCGAAGGAGCCAAGAATATGAAAAGGGAAAGGACAGTCTCTTCAATTAACGGTTTGGCAAAATTGGACAGCCACATGCAATAGGATGAAACTGGAACACTCTCTTACACCACACATCAAAGTGAACGGAAAATGGATTAAAGACTTGACCGTAAGACCCCAAACCACACACCTTCTGAGGAAATCAAAGGTGGTAAGCTCCTAGACGTAACTGGTGGAGATAAATTCTTGGATTTGACACCAATATCAAAGGCAACAAAAGCAAAAATAAACGAGTGGGAATATACCAAACTAAAAAGTTTGTGCACAGCGATTGAGACCTTGCACAAAATGACAAGGCAGCTTACTGAATGGGAAAAATATTTGCAAATTGTATGTCTGAAATGCGGTTAAAATCCAAAGTATGTGGGGCTTCCCTGATGGTTCAGATGATAAGGAATCTGCCCGCAATGCAGGACACCATGCTTAGATCCCTGGGTGGGGAAGATACCCTGGAGAAGGAAATGGATTTAAGGAAATAGAATTTAAATCCATAGATTTAAAATGTGTGCATTGGGTTGACAACACTTCAACACACCGAGAGAGATAACCAGGCGTCATGTGCCATCTGGAGGGATGAATTAAAAAGCATTCAATACCACTTCTGTAGTATGTTTGCCCAAAAATCAAATCTGGTTTGATCAAGCCTCTAAAATTATCAGTTCATATGAACATAGAGACATGGGAACTACGAAATAACACCACAAGAATACAATTAGGAAATTCCCAAAGGTGGAACATAGTTCAGGGCAAATGGCCCAGTTGCTTCAACAAAAACATAGCCAGGGGTAGAGCCCATTACATCAGTTCCAGATTAAAAGGGACTTGAGAGATTATTGGGAGACTATTCTCCACAAATCTCATATTTCTGTGTATCTTTCAAGCAGACCGAAGATTGCCTTTTGTCCAAACTATCTTTTTGAATATTTCTATAGTGAACAGCCTCAAAAGGTAGAGTCTCCCTCTCCAGAGCAAAGGGCAAGTTATACTGGAAATTATGCTCAAGACATCTTTTCCTCAAGGCAAGGATCAGGCAGGCTTACCACCCTTTATGAAAGACTCGACGCCCGTAAGCTAGGAGTGCTTCTCCTATAATGGAGCCTACTGCACACGCAGGATTTATCTGGCCTTCTGCAACACCCTGTGGGGACTGAGGCTTAGGGAACTCATGGAAATGTTGATACTCTCAGTGCCACTAACGCTGTGGGTATTCAAGTGTTTGTCTCTGACCCAGGAGTCTCATGTTTTCCAACAGCAGCCATAACACCACGGCCAGCCACCCTGTTAGCTTTCACGGAGGAGAAAATATTAGACCCTATGCCTCAACTACGGAAGCCCACACACCTAGAGCCTGTTTTGGCAACAGAAGAAGACTCCACAGTAAGTCCGCACACAACAACGAAGAGATGCCCCTGCTCGCTAAAACTAGAGAAAAGCCTACACACCAATGAACACCCAGCACAGACAAAATTAATGAAATAAATAAATAAATAAACGGACCCATACCTGCCAACATCTTGACTTTAGCCCAATGGGAGCCATTTAGGTCTTCAGAACTACAAGACTAACATTTTCTGTGGTTTTAAGCCAACGAGTTTATGGCAGTGTGCTACAGGAATGATAGAAAACGGACAGAGGCAAATTCAGGAGATCTGAGAGAAGTCTCTGGAATCAGGAGTGGAAATGTTGATCCAATTGTATGGTCAATAAACGGTCCTCCACTTTACTGCCAGTCAGTGAGGAGGAACTGAAGAAGTTATTGCATGCAAAGTACCCTGAAGTAGGTTTAAAGACAGCTGCTTCGACAGTGTTACAGTTGGTCTTAACTCTTCCAGGTGGGGGACTTCCTCACCAAACTGTGGTCAGTCTCAAGTGTAACTTATTGTACACACTCTCAAGCCTCTTATTGCAACAACTAGTACAGGCATACCTCAGGGATATTGTGGGCATGGCAGACCACCGCAACAAAGTGAATATTGCAATAAAGTGAGACACAAAATTTTGGTTTCCCAATGCATGTAAAAGTAACCTTTATATCGTATTGTAGTCTACTAAGTGTTCAACAGCACTGTATCTTAAAAACAATGTAAATTAATTAATTAAAAAACTTTATTCTTTAAGGGCTCCACAGGTGGCTGAATGGTAAAGAATCCACCTGCCAGCAGAGGAGACCCAAAAGACGACGGCATGTCGATCCCTGCGTCAAGAAGATCCTCTGGAGGAGGAAATGGTAACCCTCTCCAGTGTTCTTGCCTGGAACATCGCATGTACGGAGGAGCCTGGCAGGTTACAGTTCATAGTGTTGCAAAGAGTCAAACACTTCTGAGCACAGCACAGCACTTATGCCTAAATGAGGCTAACCATCGTCTGAGTCTTAGGTGAGTCGTAATCATTTTGCTGATGGAGGGTCTTGCCTTGATGATGATGGCTACTGGTTGATCAGGATGGTTTTTGCTGAAGGTTGAGGTGGCTGTGGCAGTTTCCTAAAATGAGACACAAATGAAGTTTGCCTCACCGACTCTTCTTTTCACGAACGACTTCTCTGCAGCATCTGATACTCTTTTGTAAAATTTATTTTTGTATTGAAGGATGATTGCTTCACAGAATTTTGCTGTTTTCTGTGCTGACCTGCACTACCAAAAGAGTTCCTTAAGACAGAAGGCAAATGATACCAGATGGAAATCTACATCTACACAAAGGAATGAAGAGCATCAGAAATGGTAACTACATGGGTAAATATAAATATTGTTCTCATTGTTTGGATCTCTTTAAAAGATCATCAGCTGTTTAAAATTAGAATATCAATGAATCATGCCACGTATAATATACTCAGATTTAAATATATGACAACAATAGCACAAAACGTGGGAGGGGCATGGAAGTATGTTGTTGTAAGGTTCTTGAATTATACATAAGCTGGCATAATGTCACGACGTTAAATTGTAATAAGCGAATGATATCAACACTATAAATGCTAAAACAACCACTAAAATAAAACAAGGAAGTATTAAAGCTCTTAAACATAACAAAGAATACAAAATGGAAGCATAAACAATAATTAATTCAAAATAAGACAGAAATAAAGGGGGAAAGGACCAAGGAATTGATAGAACAAATAGAAAACCAATAGCCATATGGTAGATTTAAGCACAACCGCATCTGTAATCTTATTATATGTAAGTGGAAAATAGATTTTCAAGTGGGTAAAAAAAAAAAAGCAAGAAATCCACTTTAAATATAAAGACAAGATTAGGTTAAAAGTAGAAGGATGGCAAAAACATGTACCAGGCTTTGCCAGGGGAAAGGGATATTTAGGGAGTTCGGTATGGACAGGTACACACTGTTCTATTTAAAATAAATAATCAGTAAGGGCCTACTGTAGAGCACATGGAACTCTGCTCATTACGTGGCAGCTTGGATGGGAGGGGAGTTTGGGGGAGAATGGATACATGTATACGTATGGCTGAGTCCTTCCGCCATTCACTTGAAACTCAATACAAAATAAAAGGGATTTTTTAAAAAACTTTGAATTTCCATACAAATTTTAGAATCATCTTAGTCAATTTCTACAGAAAAGCATAGTGTACCATGCTAACACTAATCTGAAGAATCCAAACTAATCCTTAGTGCTTATGCATGTGATAATAGAGCTTCAAAATACATGAAGCAGAATTCAGGAAGCAATAAATATTTTTCTTATTATTTGGATCTCTTTAAAAGATAATCAACTGTTTAGAACTGCAAGAATTAGAGAAGTCAGCATTTATAATTGGAGATTTCAACAATACTCTAAGTAATTGATAGAAAAGTGGACAAAAAGTCAATAAAGATACATAAGATCTGATCAACACTATTAAGCAAGTTGGCCTAATCGGCTTTTATGGAACACTCCACTAAGTAACAGTAGAATACACATTCCTTTCCTTTCAAGCGCACACAGAACTTTTACAAAGCAGACTATAATCTTGCCCATAAAAATACATCTCAATAAGTATTAAGACGTTCAAGTTATACCAAGTACATTCTCTAGCCACAGTAGAACTGAGTTAGAAACCAATAGAAAGGTAATTTCAAAATCCCTAAGTAACTGAAAACTGAATTAACACACATCTAGATAACCCATGCATTAAAGAATAAATCAAAAGGGAAATTTAAAAAGTATTTTGAACTAGATGAAAATGAAAACACAATGTATTAAGTGTTGTTAGGGACTTCCCTGGTGGTACAGTAGATAGGAATCTGCCTGTCAATGTAGGGGAAATGGGTTCAGTTTCTAGTCTGGGAGGATTCCACATGCCCCAGAGCAGCTAAGACCATGTGCCACAACTCCTGAGCCCATGCTCTAGAGCCGGTGTGCCTCAACCACTAAGGCCTGCTCACCGGGAGCCTGTGCTCAGCAACAAGAAGCCATCGCAATGCGAGGCCCATGCACCGCAGCTAAGAGTAGTCCGCACTCGCTGCAACTAGAGAAAGTCAGTACACTAATTAAAAAAACAAACAAACAAACAAAACTCAGTATACTAGGAATAGAAGGGGATGTCCCCAACTTGGTAAAGGGCATCTATGAAAAACCTATAGCTAACATCATATTTAAGGGTGAAAAATGGAATGTTTTCCCCCTTAGGATCAAGAACAAGTCAAGGATGTCCTCTTGGCACGTGTATTCAGCATTGTATTAGAGATGCTAGCCAGTGCAGCAAGAACAAAAACGAAAGAAAATGCATGCAGATTAGAAAGGGTGAAGTAAAACATGATTGTCTCCATTGAAAATCCTTATGGAATCTATTTATTTAAAAGCTACTCAAATTAATAAATAAGCTTAGTAAGGTTTCGAGACTCACAGTCAATTTATCAAAAATTGATTGCATTTCTATATACTTATTATAATACCATTTATAACTGCATTAAAAATATCAAATACTTATGGAGAAACCTGACAAGAGCCATGTAAGATTTATATACTGAAAACAGAAAACTTGCTGAGAGAACTTAGGGAATCCAAAGACTCTTAAAGATGTAAATAAATGGAGAGATGTATACTGTGTTCATGGATCCGCAAACACAGTATTGTTAAGATGTCAGTTCATCCCCAACTGATCTAGGCATTTAGCACATTGCCAATCATAGCGCCACCAAGCCTTTCTTGTCGAAATTGACTAAGATGACTCTAAAATTTAAATGGAAATTCAAAGGACCCAAATAGCCTAAACAGCTTTGAATAAAGAGACAGAGTTTTGCCTGACTTACACTCCCCGACTTTAAGACTTATTATTCAGTTCAGTTCAGTCTCTCAGTCGTGTCTGACTCTTTGTGATCCCATGGACTGCAGCACGCCAGGCCTCCCTGTCCATCACCAACTCCTGGAGTACACTCAAAGTTACGTCCATTGAGTCAGTGATGCCATCCAACCGTCTCATCTTCTGTCGTCCCCTTCTCCTCCTGCCTTCAATCTTTCCCAGCATCAGGTTCTTTTCAAATGGGTCAGCTCTTTGCATCAGGTGGTCAAAGTATTGGAGTTTCCACTTCAACATCAGTCCTTCCAATGAATATTCAGGATTAATTTCCTTTATGATGGACTGGTTGAATCTCCATGCAGTCCAAGGGACTCTCAAGAGTCTTCTCCAACAACACAGTTCAAAAGCATCAATTCTTTGGTGCTCAGCTTTCTTTATAGTCCAACTCTCACATCCATACATGACCACTGGGAAAACAATAGCCTTAACTAGATAGGCTTTTGTTGGCAAAGTAATGTCTCTGCTTTTGAATATGCTGTCTAGGTTAGTCATAACTTTTCTTCCAAGGAGTAAGTGTCTTTTAATTTCATGGCTGTAGTCACCATCTGCAGTGATTTTGAAGCCCCCCAAAATAGTCTCTCACTGTTTCCACTGCTTCCCCATCTATTTGCCATGAAGTGATGGGACTGGATACCATGATCTTAGTTTTCTGAATGTTGAGCTTTAAGCCAACTTTTTCCACTCTCCTCGTTCACTTTCATCAAGAGGCTCTTTAGTTCTTCTTCACTTTTTGCCTTAAGGGTGGTGTCATCTGCATATCTGAGGTTATTGATATTTCTCCCAGCAATCTTGATTACAGCTGGTGCTTCCTCCAGCCCAATGTTTCTCATGATGTATAACTCTCATGAAGACTTATTATAAAGGTGCAGTAATAAAGACAGGGGTTTCCCTTGTAGCTCAGTCGGTAAGAATCTTCCTGCCATGCTGGAGACCTGGATTCAATTCCTGGGTCAGGAAGATCCCCTGGAGAAGGAAATACTGGCAACTCACTCCAGTATTCTTGCCTGGAGAGTCCCATGGACAGAGGAGCCTGGCAGGCTACAATCCGTGGGGTCGCAAGACAGTGCAATATTGGGATCAAGACACATAAGTAGACGGTGGATAAATAGCCCCATATATATATGCTAACTTTTGACAAAGATGCAAAAGTACTGTGTTGTATTTTCTGTCCATTTTGTACTCTTCTGTCCAAAAGGTACATTCTTTTCAAAAATTGGAAATGCATGTACAAAAAAATTACATGAACTTGGATCTATATATCATACGATATATGAATATTAGCTCAAAATGAATCATTGGCCTAAGTGTAAAATTATAAAACTTCTACAAGAAAACATAAGGGAAATTATTTGTGACCTTGAGTTAGGCAAAGAGTTGTTAGGTATGACACCAAAAATTATGGTCCATTAAAGGAACAAATTGATAGTTTCTGGTTCATAAAATAAACTTCTGTTTTTCAGAAGACAAGTTACAGACTAGGAGAAACTGTTTGCAAAGTACATTAATGATAAAGGGCTTGTATCCAGAATATATGACAGTCTCTCAAAAATGCTACAAATAAGAAAACTACCTACCAAATTAATGGCCAAAGAGTATGCACAGATGCTTTATCAAAGATTATATACAGATAGCAAAGAAACACATGAAAAGATGTGCACAAGTCCTCTCCCCACTTTTCTTCCCTGAGGACAACCAATATTAATCATTTTTTGCTTTCTTTCCAGAAATATTTCTTTACAAATAATACTTTTAGATTGCCTGGTATATGATTACTTTCCATCCTATATCTATGAAAAATCTTTAAGAACAGAGAAATAATATTTTATTCTTAAATTTTCTCATGCAAAAATGGAGAAACCAAGTCAAGTACTGACATTAATAGTTTTGTGGAGACGTTTCAGTGGGTTTTGTTTAAATTGTGTAAAAAAGAGTTCAAAGAAACAGATCATTGATATGAATCAGTCATGGGTTTTCCATGTGTTCCCCATCCTGAACCCCCTTCACACCTCCCTCCCCATCCCATCCCTCTGGGTCATCCCAGTGCACCAGTCCTGAGTGCCTGTATCATGCATCGAACCTGGACTGGCGATCTGTTTCACATATGATAATATACATGTTTCAATGCTATCCTCTCAGATCATCCCACCCTTGCCTTCACCCAGAGTCCAAAAGACTGTTCTATACATCTCTTTCTCTTTTTCTGTCTCTCATATAGGGTTATCATTACCATCTTTCTGAATTCCATATATATGCGTTAGTATACTGTATTGGTGTTTTTCTTTCTGGCTTACTTCACTCTGTATAATAGGCTCCAGTTTCATCCACCTCATTAGAAGTGATTCAAATATATTCTTTTTAATGGCTATATTTTTTAATGGTAATATTCCATTGTGTATATGTACCACTGCTTTCTTGTCCATTCTTTGCTCATGCACATCTAGGTTGCTTCCATGTCCTGGCTATTATAAACAGTGCTGCAATGAACATTGGGGTACACGTGTCTCTTTCAATTCTGCTTTCCTCAGTGTGTATGCCCAGCAGTGGGATTGCTGGGTCATATGGCAGTTCTATTTCCAGTTTTTTTAAGGAATCTCCACAGTGTTCTCCATAGTGGCTGTACTAGTTTGCATTCCCACCAATAGTGTAGGAGGGTTTTCAAAAAGTGTCAAAAAGTTATGACACTGAAAGATAAACTCCCCAGGTCAGTAGGTACCCAGTATGCTACTGGAGAAGCGTGGAGAAACAACTCCAGAATGAATGAAGAGTTGGAGCCAAAGCGAAAACAACACCCAATTTTCATGTGACTGGTGATGGAAGTAAAGTCTGATGCTGTAAAGAACAATATTTCATAGGAAACTGGAATGTTAGGTCCATGAATCAAAGTGAATTGGAAGTGGTCAAACAAGAGATGGCAAGAGTGAACATTGACATTTCAGGAATCAGTGAACTACAATGGACCAGAATGGGCAAATTTAATTCAGATGACCATTATATCTACTACTGTGCATAAAAATCTGTTAGAAGAAATGGAGTAGTCCTCATAGCCAACAAAATTTTCAGATATGTAGTATTTGGGTGCAATCTCAAAAATGACAGAATGATCTCTGTTCGTTTCCAAGGCAAACCATTTAATATCACAGTAATCCAAGTCTGTGCCCTAACCACTAATGCTGAAGAAGCGGAATTTGAATGGCTCTACGATGACCTACAAGACCTTCTAGAACTAACACCAAAGAAAGATGTCCTTTTCATCATAGGGGACTAGAAGGCAAAAGTAGAAAGTCAAGAGATACCTGGAGTAACAGCAAGTTTTTGCCAAGAGAATGCACTGGTCATAGCAAACACCCTCTTCCAACAATGCAAGAGACAACTCTATACATGGAATGGACATCACCAGATGGTCAATACTGAAATCAGAGTGATTATATTCTTTGCAACTGAAGATGGAAAAGCTCTATACAGTCAGTAAAAACATGAGTGGGAGCTGACTGTGGCCCAGACCATGAACTCCTTATTGCAAAATTCAGACTTAAACTAAAGAAAGTAGGGAAAACCACTAGGCCATTCAGATATGACCTAAATTAAATCCCTATGATTATACAGTGGGAGTGACAAAATAGATTCAAGGGATTAGATCTGATAGACAGAATGCCTAAATAACTATGGATGGAGGTTCTTAACATTGTACAGGATGAAGTGATAAAAATGATCCCCAAGAAAAGAAATGCAAAAAGGCAAAATAGTTGTCTGAGGGGGCCTTACAAACAGCTGAAAAAAGAAGCTAAAGGCAAAGTAGAAAAGGAAAGATATACCCATCTGAATGCAGAGCTCAAAATGATAGCAAGGAAAGATAAGAAAGCATTCCTAAGAGATCAGTGCAAAGAAATATAGGAAAACAACAGAATGGGAAAGACTAGAGATCACTTCAAGAAAATTAGAGATACCAAAGAGACATTTCATGCAAAGATGGATAAAATAAAGGACAGAAACAGTACAGACCTAACAGAAGCAGAAGATATTAAGAAGAGTTGGCAAGAATACACAGAACTACACAAAAATATCTTAATGATACAATGGTGTGATCACTCACCTAGATTCAGACATTGTGGAGTTCAAAGTCAAGTGGGCCTTAGGAAGCATAACTATGAACAAAGCTAGTGGAGGTGATGGAATTGCAGCTCAGCTATTTCAAGTCTTAAAAGATGATGCTGTTCAACTGCTGCACTCAATATGCCAACAAATTTGGAAAACTCCACAGTGGCCACAGGACTGGAAGAGGTCAGTTTTCATTCCAATCCCAAAGAAAGGCAATGCCAAAGAATGTTCTCACACTAGCAAAGTAATGCTCAAAATTCTTCAAGATAGGCTTCAACAGTATGCCAACCGAGAACTTCCAGTGGTTCAAACTGGATTTAGAAAAGGCAGAGGAACCCGAGATCAAATTGCCAACATCTGCTAGATCATAGAAAAAGCAAGAGGATTCCAGAAAAAACATCTACTACTGCTTCATTGACTGTGCTAAAACCTTTGACTATGTGGATCACAACAAACTGTGGAAAATTCTTAAACAGATGGGAATACCAGATGGGAATATCACCTGTCTCCTGAGAAATCTGTATGCAGGTCAAGAAGCAACAGTTATAACCAAGCATGGAACAATGGACTGGTTCCAAATTGGGAAAGATGTACATTAAGGCTGTATATTGTCAGTCTGCTTATTTAACTTCTATGCAGAGTACATCATGCGAAATGCCTAGCTAGGTGAAGCACAAACTGGAATCAAGACTGCAAGGAGAAATATCAACAACCTTAGATATGCATATGACATCACAGTTATGGCAGAAAGTGAAGAGGAACTAGACAGACTCTTGATGAAAGTGGAAGGGGAGAGTGAAAAACCTGGCTTAAAACTCAAGATTCAAAAAACAAAGATCATGGCCTCCAGTCCCATCACTTCATGGCAAGTAGATGTGGGAACCATGGAAACTGACAAAATTTATTATCTTGGGCTCTGAAATCACTACAAATGCTGACCGCAGCCATGAAATTAAAAGACCTTCTCCTTGGCAGGAAAGCTATGACCAACCTAGACAGCATATTAAAAAGCAGAGACATTACTTTGCCAATGAAGGTCCACATAGTCAAAGCTAATGGTTTTTCTAGTAGTCATGTATGGATATGGGAGTTTGACCATACAGAGGGCTGAACGCCAGAGAATTGATGCTTTTGAACTGTGGTGTTGAAGACTCTTGAGAATGCCTTGCACTTCAAGGAAATCAAACCAGTCAATCCTAAAGGAAATCAACCCTCAATATTTATTGGAAGGACTGATGCTAAAGCTGAAGCTCCAAAACTTTGGCTCCCTGATTCGAAGCACTGACTCATTAGAAAAGACCCTGATGCTGGGCAAGATTTAAGGCAGGAGGAGAAGGGGACAACAGAGGATGAGATGTTTGGATGGTGTCACCACCTCGATGAACATGAGTTTGAACAAGCTCCAGGAGATGATGAAGGACAGGGAAGCCTGGTGTGCTGCAGTCCATGGGGTCTCAAAGGGTCAGACATGACTGAGAGGGTGAACAACAACAAGTTAAGAAGAAGGAAAGAAAGGAGTATGATCAAGCATGGAGAAAGGAGGAAGAAGTTAGGCAGGGGTATAGAAAAGGAGGTGATCAGCGGGAAGGATGGAAGACTAGAAAGAGATCAAACAGGAAGGAGGGGAAGGATGGAAGGGAGGTCTGACAGGGAGAATTAGATGAATGGAGGTTGATAAAACATGGAGGAGGTGAGGAATGAGGCCAGGACAGTGAGATGGATGGGGGCTGATCAAACAAGGAAGAATAAGGGATTTTGGAGGTGAGAAGCAGGGAGACGATGACTGGGGATGTGAGGTAGGGAGAATAAGAATGAAGGGAAGTCAGAAAGTCAAAACAGAGGAATTGAGGATGGCCTTTTGGGGATGATTGGGGGTGGAATGTCAGGCAGGGGGTGGGAAAAGAGAGTAGATGGGCAAGCAAGGAGACAGGAGGAACAGGGAATGGTTATACAGTGAGGAGCAGAGGAATGGAGGCTAGACAGGCGGAAAGAGAGACATATTGGGGGGTGTGGTAAGGCAAGGAGGTTATCAATAAAGAAACAGCAGCCAGGCAGACAGAAAAGTGAGACTAGAAGATGATTGAGCAGTAAGAAGAGGGGAATGTAGGGGAGGTCAGGAAGAAAGGAAGGGACCCGCAGAGGTTAGCCAGAAGGTATGAAGGCATTCAGGCAGAAGGAAGAAGGAATAGGAGATATTTCAAGCATGGAGAACCAGAGGAAGAAGGTGTGATAGGGAGGTGAGGAATGGAAGTTCATGAGGGAGAAAAGGACAACCCTTGCCTTGGGGTCCCTTGAGTGCTCAGGGCATAACACCTGGAATTGCTTGCACTACCTCTTATTATTAGGAAGGTGGTCCCACCCGGAACCCTGCCCACACCTTGTCACCAACCCCAGCCAAGTGAGCTTCCTGGTGTCTATCCCACCAAACCCACCCACATGCTGCCCTTGATCTTGCCCACCCTGCTCCTGCTCCTGTCCACATCATGCCTTTGAAGCTTCAGCTTCATCATCAGTCCTTCCAATGAATATTCAGGGATGATTTCCTTTAGAATTCACTGGTTTGATCTCCTTGCAGTCCAAGGGACTCTCAAGAGCCCTCTCCAGCACCAATATTTACCAGAAAAGGCAAGCATAATTAGCCTGAGGGCAACTTATTGAAGCTGGTGGTTCACCAGGTTCTACGTCCAAGATTCCCTCAATCAGTTGACTTTGAGCCTTTTTCCTATTATTCCCTAGCCGAGGGTTTCGTCCTAGGCTTTCCTGATTCCCTTGTTCCTGCAGGGTCTGCATTCTCAGGAATCTCTTTCTCCAGTCTCTTCCAGTGTCTTGGCGTAATGTAATAATGACATACAGTTTTCCCATCTACCTTGGCTCCCTTCACATGTTGTCCAGAGTAGGGCTTCTTCCCTCAGAAAATAGTTGTAACCAAGTGGCTAACACAGTGATATTTAACTGCTTCTTTTCTCCTTCTTCTTTCTCTACATTGTCCCCAAATTGAGCAGCTCCTGCTAGGTTTTATGTAGTATTCGGTCCTGCTGCTGCTGCTGCTGCTAAGTCGCTTCAGTCATGTCCGGCTCTGTGTGACCCCACAGATGGCAGCCCATGAGGCTCCCCCGTCCCTGGGATTCTCCAGGAAAGAACACTGGAATGGGTTGCCATTTCCTTCTCCAAGGTTGACACAAAGTAAATAAGACCAGTGGGTGATTTTGACCTACCCCTGGATCCATGATGGTAAATTTTGGGAAGCCTCAACAAACTGCCAATGGAAATCAACTGGGAAATCACTAGTCTTCTGGATACACTGCTGTGATTTCTCCCAGCTCACTTTTCTTAGAAGGACTTCAGCTATGGCCATTTGCAGGCCCTCTCAGTGGGTCCCTCAAGCATTTAGTTCTTCCATTATGTGGGAGGTGGCATAGAGTCAGAGTCTTTTTTTTTCTTTTTTTAAAGTAATTAATTTATTTTAATTGGAAGATAACTACTTTACAATATTGTAGTGGATTTTGCATACACAGACACATTATTTTGGCCACATTGCCCCTGATGTGGTAGGTCACATTCCGGTCCTGACATGCCTGCTCCATCAAACAACCAAAGCTGCTGCTTGCAGAATTCTCTGCAACTACCATTGCACATATGAAGGGCTGTAAACTGAAAACACATGCCAGGTACTTGCACAAGCTTCTTTGGTCTTCCCTGGGCTCAGGAAAAGGAGCCCTCAGTGAACAATGTAGGGGAGTTGAACAGCATGTAGAGTTGTACTGTTTCAACCCTGGGTAGCTACGTGATGGCATCTGCTTTATTGGCAAAGTGGTTAGGGAAGGCTAGCTGTCTTCAGGAAAAATGTAGAATTAGATGACTCCTGGGTTTCCTTTCCCAGTTATTCCTTAATAATATTGCTTTATCATCTCTGCTTTCCCAGCTGTATAGTTTGGGGATAAGAAAATATTCTTGGAAGTCAAAATCTAGGCTATGCATGAAATGGAATCAGAGCTAGGGCATGACAAACACACACCTCACACAGGGAGATAATTCATTACTGTCTCCTTGTCCTTCTTTGCAGGGAAATCTACTGATTAACCACCCGTCTTGAAGATCATAGCTTCGCCCTTACTAGGAGTCCGATTGAGGCGTGAAGATGAAGAGCTGCCATGGAAAGGGAGCAAAAGGAGGGGAGACAGCAGAGAAAGGAGGAGGAGGGTTTGGAGAAAGAGAAAGAGACTTTAATTCTTGCATTTCCTCTTCCATTTTGTTCCATCTTCCCAAATGATTTTTTACCTTCTTCTTAGGATGATATGCATCCTGTAAACATTAGTAATTCCTTTGCTGGGAATGAAGGTGAAATTTTAGTCACTCAGTCATGTCCAACTCTTTGCAACAATATGGACAGTTGCCAGCCAGTCTCCTCTGTCCGTGGGATTCTCCAGGCAAGAATACTGGAGTGGGTTGCCATTCCCTTCTCCAGGGGATCTCCTGACCCAGGGATCAAACCCGGGCCTCCTGCGTTGCAAGCAGATTCTTTACTGTCTGAGCTACCAAGAAGAGGTTCTTCTAAGAACCACCATATATGTTAATTCATCCAAATTAATGGAAGCATCTTCAGGCCAACGTAAGACTGCATTTTCCTTTTAGATGGATTCCCTTCCAAATGTCATATTGAGCTGTATTGGTCATTTAAGAGAAAGGATTTGCAAGTAAGATCTGGCTTCCCATCTTTCCCACCATTAAAGCTGATGATGACTCTGATGGACTTTTAGGTCCTGTATTATGCATGCTTACTCAAGAAGAAAATCTAAAATTTGGAGAGTGAGAGCCATCAAGGTAGTATTTGAAAAGAGCAAAGTGGTAAAAGGGGATGGGGGTGGGGGGCTGAGGGTGGGGAAGCCGCTTGTCATCAATTCCCATTACAGCCACCTAGATGTGGTCAAGTACCCGGTGGCGGCGCCAGCTTGGAGGCTGGTGGCTCAGTATCCTTCAGTGACGAGACCATCAAGGGTGCACAGCCGCTGTGGGCCGCCTCAGCCGCTGACCACCTGGACCTGGTGCAGAGCCTGCTGTGCTGCAAGGACTTGGAGAGCAGCACCAAATGCACCCTCTCGAAGCCCTTGCATGCTGCCTGCTTTGATGGGCAACTGGATGTGGAGCAATACTCGGAGGGTGAGCACCAGGCTACCTGGGGAAGGCCAACCAGGGCAGGCACACACATGCCTCCTGATCTACCCTTACACAAGCCATCGCCAGATCGCCATCTACCGGTTAGATCAGGGTTCCCACCTGAACCTGAGCAATGTCAAGGGCAACAAGGCCCTGCGTGACCTCACTGAGGCCGGCAGCCTGGGTGTCCAGCAGGTGCTGTTCATGTACCAGACCCACAGGGAACAGGATGGCTATGGCATGACCCTGCTGCTGGCAGCCCACGTGACGGACCACAGGCGCATGCCAGGGGACCTCACCCAAGAGCAGCCTGCTGGAGAGGAGACGCAGCCAAGGAAGGCCTGAGAAGGTCCCTCCACCAGCCAGGCATGTGTGCAGCCCCAGGGCTCATGCTGCTGAAGCTCCTCCTCAGGGGAACCCCTGAGCACCAGCTGAGAAGCCGTCTGACAGCCTTGGAGTTGCTGGGAGCCACCTACATGGCTAAGAAATGGAATCTGCTCAGGGTCCTGAAACTCTTGGTAGGGGCCATGGAACTGCGTCACCAGGGGACACGTATCTGCCAAAACCTGAGTCCCAGCTGGTCCTCGGTCTGACTATTCCAGGGAGGTGAACACCACCAAGGAATTGGAGGCGCTCAAAATGCAGCGTGATGAGATGCGCAAGCAGGCACTGCTGACCTGAGAGTGGTCCTGGGTCCCTCCCACCCGGACATTTCCTACTCTGTGCGTTACCAGGATGCTGTGTAGGCCGACTGGAACAGCTTTTAGCTCTGCATCCCCTCATGGAAATACATCCTAGACATGCAGCAGAATAACCTGGAGCCTCTGATTGCCAGCAGCTTCCTATCCTCTGATGAACTCTTCTCCTAAGTGCTCCAGAAACCCTTGGCCAAGGGGCAGCCTGGGCGTGCCAACTGGCTTTGCAGATCTCATGTGGGTGCTGTGCAAAGGGGACTGGGAAGTGGAGCAAGCCCAAGGAGCCCAGGGACTCAGCCCAGTTCACCAAGGCCCTGGACATCATCCTCCACCTGCTCTATCTGCTGGAGAAAGTGGAGTGCCATCCTGATCAGGAGGACATGAAACCCCAGAGGGTGAGGGTTTGCACCCCTCTCAGCAAGAATGGCTCCACTCCTGCACGTGGCGGTGGATTTGGACCACGAACGTGGGCCACTTCTCGGGGGCAGATTCCCTTACCCGAAGCGGTCAAGGTGATCTCGACTCCCGAGTCGATCCAGACAGCTGGGACTTTGACAACAGCACCCCAGTGCACATCGCGAAGCAGAACAACTGCCTGGAGATCGTGAATGCCCTGACAGAGGCAGGGACCCACATGGACGCCACCAGTGCCTTCAAGAATACGGCCTGCGAGGTGCTTCATGAGAAACTGCTGGCCAAGATCACCATTCAGCCCTTCAACTACGTGACCCCACAGTGCCTTGCGGCCTTCACCCTGGACACAACAAGATCCCCTACAAGGGCTTCATTCCCTAAGAGCTGGAGCCTTTCCTCCGGCGGTACTGAAAGTGGTCAGAGAGGAGAACCCAGGACGGGCGGGGCCCGCACCTGTCCCTGCCCTCTCTGAGGACCTCTTTTGGTGGCTGGAAACTGGGGAAGAGCTCACGGGGCCTCCAAGGTCCCCTCCCCTCATCATGGAGAGGGGCAAGAATCAATGAGTTGTCAGTAGTAGAAACTTCCAGACCACGTGCTCAGAGAACTGGCTTTCTCTAGGAGTCCGCATGCCCATACTCCACAAGAGAAGATGCTCAAACTCCCACACATCCCGTTTGCTCCAGTTTCAGAGAATCTTGCCTTCTGACCCCCAGCAGAGGGAAAGCATCACCTCCCTCTCCTACTAGAAACACAAGAAGGAGCTGAGAGTTGGGTACAGCCTCTACCTCTTATGTATCAGACAGGATATATACACCCACCCAGGGCAGTGTTAGGACTGGGGGCTCTGAGGGGTCAAAGTGGGAGAATTCACCCTTCCAGCACATTCACACCTGCTCCTCTGCCCTGCTGTGGGTCAGACTCTCTGCCCCTGGGCCACCAGCCCCTTTCATAGCCTTTGTGGTTTGGTGTTACATTTATTTACCTGGCAAAGTGGAGTTGGTGCTTACCAGGTGGCTCAGTGGTAAAGAATCCACCTGCAATGCAAGAGACGCAGGAGATGGGGATTTGTTCCCTGTGTCAGGAAGATCCCATGGAGAAGGGTATGGCAACTCACTCCAGCATTCTTGCCTAGTGAATCCCAGGGACAGAGGGTCCTGGTGGGCTACAGTCCATGGGGTCCAAAGAGTTAGATGTGACTGCACACACTCAGGCACAAGCAGCTTACGTTTGTGGTGCAGGAGGTTTTGCTGCCATACACTTTTTTTTTTCATTTTTTAAAAAATTAATATATTTTAATTGGAGGCTGATTACTTTACAATATTGTGGTGGTTTTGGCCATACATCAACATGAATCAGCCACTGGAGTACATGCGGCCCCCATCCTGAACCTCTCTCCCACCTTCTTCCCCATCCCATCCCTCTGGGTTGTCCGAGAGAACTAGCTTTGCGTGCCCTGCTTCATGCATCGAACTTTCATTGGTCATCTATTTCACATATGGGAATATACATGTTTCAGTGCTATTCTCTCAAATCGTCCCACTCTCGCCTTCTCCCTTATAGTCCAGAAGTCCGTCCTTTACATCTGTGTCTCTTTTGCTGTCTTGCATATAGGGTCGTCATTACCTTCTTTCTAAATTCCATATATATGTTAATATACTGTATTGGTGTTTCTCTTTCTGACTTACTTCACTCTATATAATAGGCTCCAGTTTCATCCACCTCATTAGAACTGACTCAAATGCATTCCTTTTAATAACTGAGTAATATGGCATATAACTGTGTATATATACCACAACTTCCTTATCCATTCATCTGCAGATGGACATCTAGGTTGCTTCCATGCCCTAGCTATTGTATACAGTGCTGCAGTGTACAGTGGGGTACATGTGCCTCTTTCAGTTCTGGTTTCTTTGGTGTGTATGCCCAGCAGTGGGATTTCTGGGTCATATGGCATTTGTACATTCAATTTTTAAAAGACTCTCCACATTGTTCTCCAAAGTGGCTGTACTAGTTTGCATTCCCACCAACAGTGTAAGAGGGTTCCCTTTTCTGCACACCCTCTCCAGCATTTATTGCTTGTAGACATTTTGATGGCAGCCATTCTGACTGGCTGGAGAAGGCAATGGCAACGCACTCCAGTACTCTTACTTGGGAAATCCCGTGGATGGAGGAGCCTGGTAGGCTACAGTCCATGGGGTTGCGAAGAGTTGTACTTGACTGAGCGACTTCACATTCACTTTTCACTTTCATGTGATCACAGTCCATGGGATCACAAAGAGTCAGACACGACTGAGAGACTGAACTGAACTGAATAATAAGTCTTAAAGTCGGGGAGTGTAAGTCAGGCAAAACTCTGTCTCTTTATTCAAAGCTGTTTAGGCTATTTGGGTCCTTTGAATTTCCATTTAAATTTTAGAGTCATCTTAGTCAATTTCGACAAGAAAGGCTTGGTGGCGCTATGATTGGCAATGTGCTAAATGCCTAGATCAGTTGGGGATGAACTGACATCTTAACAATACTGTGTTTGCGGATCCATGAACACAGTATACATCTCTCCATTTATTTACATCTTTAAGAGTCTTTGGATTCCCTAAGTTCTCTCAGCAAGTTTTCTGTTTTCAGTATATAAATCTTACATGGCTCTTGTCAGGTTTCTCCATAAGTATTTGATATTTTTAATGCAGTTATAAATGGTATTATAATAAGTATATAGAAATGCAATCAATTTTTGATAAATTGACTGTGAGTCTCGAAACCTTACTAAGCTTATTTATTAATTTGAGTAGCTTTTAAATAAATAGATTCCATAAGGATTTTCAATGGAGACAATCATGTTTTACTTCACCCTTTCTAATCTGCATGCATTTTCTTTCGTTTTTGTTCTTGCTGCACTGGCTAGCATCTCTAATACAATGCTGAATACACGTGCCAAGAGGACATCCTTGACTTGTTCTTGATCCTAAGGGGGAAAACATTCCATTTTTCACCCTTAAATATGATGTTAGCTATAGGTTTTTCATAGATGCCCTTTACCAAGTTGGGGACATCCCCTTCTATTCCTAGTATACTGAGTTTTGTTTGTTTGTTTGTTTTTTTAATTAGTGTACTGACTTTCTCTAGTTGCAGCGAGTGCGGACTACTCTTAGCTGCGGTGCATGGGCCTCGCATTGCGATGGCTTCTTGTTGCTGAGCACAGGCTCCCGGTGAGCAGGCCTTAGTGGTTGAGGCACACCGGCTCTAGAGCATGGGCTCAGGAGTTGTGGCACATGGTCTTAGCTGCTCTGGGGCATGTGGAATCCTCCCAGACTAGAAACTGAACCCATTTCCCCTACATTGACAGGCAGATTCCTATCTACTGTACCACCAGGGAAGTCCCTAACAACACTTAATACATTGTGTTTTCATTTTCATCTAGTTCAAAATACTTTTTAAATTTCCCTTTTGATTTATTCTTTAATGCATGGGTTATCTAGATGTGTGTTAATTCAGTTTTCAGTTACTTAGGGATTTTGAAATTACCTTTCTATTGGTTTCTAACTCAGTTCTACTGTGGCTAGAGAATGTACTTGGTATAACTTGAACGTCTTAATACTTATTGAGATGTATTTTTATGGGCAAGATTATAGTCTGCTTTGTAAAAGTTCTGTGTGCGCTTGAAAGGAAAGGAATGTGTATTCTACTGTTACTTAGTGGAGTGTTCCATAAAAGCCGATTAGGCCAACTTGCTTAATAGTGTTGATCAGATCTTATGTATCTTTATTGACTTTTTGTCCACTTTTCTATCAATTACTTAGAGTATTGTTGAAATCTCCAATTATAAATGCTGACTTCTCTAATTCTTGCAGTTCTAAACAGTTGATTATCTTTTAAAGAGATCCAAATAATAAGAAAAATATTTATTGCTTCCTGAATTCTGCTTCATGTATTTTGAAGCTCTATTATCACATGCATAAGCACTAAGGATTAGTTTGGATTCTTCAGATTAGTGTTAGCATGGTACACTATGCTTTTCTGTAGAAATTGACTAAGATGATTCTAAAATTTGTATGGAAATTCAAAGTTTTTTAAAAAATCCCTTTTATTTTGTATTGAGTTTCAAGTGAATGGCGGAAGGACTCAGCCATACGTATACATGTATCCATTCTCCCCCAAACTCCCCTCCCATCCAAGCTGCCACGTAATGAGCAGAGTTCCATGTGCTCTACAGTAGGCCCTTACTGATTATTTATTTTAAATAGAACAGTGTGTACCTGTCCATACCGAACTCCCTAAATATCCCTTTCCCCTGGCAAAGCCTGGTACATGTTTTTGCCATCCTTCTACTTTTAACCTAATCTTGTCTTTATATTTAAAGTGGATTTCTTGCTTTTTTTTTTTTACCCACTTGAAAATCTATTTTCCACTTACATATAATAAGATTACAGATGCGGTTGTGCTTAAATCTACCATATGGCTATTGGTTTTCTATTTGTTCTATCAATTCCTTGGTCCTTTCCCCCTTTATTTCTGTCTTATTTTGAATTAATTATTGTTTATGCTTCCATTTTGTATTCTTTGTTATGTTTAAGAGCTTTAATACTTCCTTGTTTTATTTTAGTGGTTGTTTTAGCATTTATAGTGTTGATATCATTCGCTTATTACAATTTAACGTCGTGACATTATGCCAGCTTATGTATAATTCAAGAACCTTACAACAACATACTTCCATGCCCCTCCCACGTTTTGTGCTATTGTTGTCATATATTTAAATCTGAGTATATTATACGTGGCATGATTCATTGATATTCTAATTTTAAACAGCTGATGATCTTTTAAAGAGATCCAAACAATGAGAACAATATTTATATTTACCCATGTAGTTACCATTTCTGATGCTCTTCATTCCTTTGTGTAGATGTAGATTTCCATCTGGTATCATTTGCCTTCTGTCTTAAGGAACTCTTTTGGTAGTGCAGGTCAGCACAGAAAACAGCAAAATTCTGTGAAGCAATCATCCTTCAATACAAAAATAAATTTTACAAAAGAGTATCAGATGCTGCAGAGAAGTCGTTCGTGAAAAGAAGAGTCGGTGAGGCAAACTTCATTTGTGTCTCATTTTAGGAAACTGCCACAGCCACCTCAACCTTCAGCAAAAACCATCCTGATCAACCAGTAGCCATCATCATCAAGGCAAGACCCTCCATCAGCAAAATGATTACGACTCACCTAAGACTCAGACGATGGTTAGCCTCATTTAGGCATAAGTGCTGTGCTGTGCTCAGAAGTGTTTGACTCTTTGCAACACTATGAACTGTAACCTGCCAGGCTCCTCCGTACATGCGATGTTCCAGGCAAGAACACTGGAGAGGGTTACCATTTCCTCCTCCAGAGGATCTTCTTGACGCAGGGATCGACATGCCGTCGTCTTTTGGGTCTCCTCTGCTGGCAGGTGGATTCTTTACCATTCAGCCACCTGTGGAGCCCTTAAAGAATAAAGTTTTTTAATTAATTAATTTACATTGTTTTTAAGATACAGTGCTGTTGAACACTTAGTAGACTACAATACGATATAAAGGTTACTTTTACATGCATTGGGAAACCAAAATTTTGTGTCTCACTTTATTGCAATATTCACTTTGTTGCGGTGGTCTGCCATGCCCACAATATCCCTGAGGTATGCCTGTACTAGTTGTTGCAATAAGAGGCTTGAGAGTGTGTACAATAAGTTACACTTGAGACTGACCACAGTTTGGTGAGGAAGTCCCCCACCTGGAAGAGTTAAGACCAACTGTAACACTGTCGAAGCAGCTGTCTTTAAACCTACTTCAGGGTACTTTGCATGCAATAACTTCTTCAGTTCCTCCTCACTGACTGGCAGTAAAGTGGAGGACCGTTTATTGACCATACAATTGGATCAACATTTCCACTCCTGATTCCAGAGACTTCTCTCAGATCTCCTGAATTTGCCTCTGTCCGTTTTCTATCATTCCTGTAGCACACTGCCATAAACTCGTTGGCTTAAAACCACAGAAAATGTTAGTCTTGTAGTTCTGAAGACCTAAATGGCTCCCATTGGGCTAAAGTCAAGATGTTGGCAGGTATGGGTCCGTTTATTTATTTATTTATTTCATTAATTTTGTCTGTGCTGGGTGTTCATTGGTGTGTAGGCTTTTCTCTAGTTTTAGCGAGCAGGGGCATCTCTTCGTTGTTGTGTGCGGACTTACTGTGGAGTCTTCTTCTGTTGCCAAAACAGGCTCTAGGTGTGTGGGCTTCCGTAGTTGAGGCATAGGGTCTAATATTTTCTCCTCCGTGAAAGCTAACAGGGTGGCTGGCCGTGGTGTTATGGCTGCTGTTGGAAAACATGAGACTCCTGGGTCAGAGACAAACACTTGAATACCCACAGCGTTAGTGGCACTGAGAGTATCAACATTTCCATGAGTTCCCTAAGCCTCAGTCCCCACAGGGTGTTGCAGAAGGCCAGATAAATCCTGCGTGTGCAGTAGGCTCCATTATAGGAGAAGCACTCCTAGCTTACGGGCGTCGAGTCTTTCATAAAGGGTGGTAAGCCTGCCTGATCCTTGCCTTGAGGAAAAGATGTCTTGAGCATAATTTCCAGTATAACTTGCCCTTTGCTCTGGAGAGGGAGACTCTACCTTTTGAGGCTGTTCACTATAGAAATATTCAAAAAGATAGTTTGGACAAAAGGCAATCTTCGGTCTGCTTGAAAGATACACAGAAATATGAGATTTGTGGAGAATAGTCTCCCAATAATCTCTCAAGTCCCTTTTAATCTGGAACTGATGTAATGGGCTCTACCCCTGGCTATGTTTTTGTTGAAGCAACTGGGCCATTTGCCCTGAACTATGTTCCACCTTTGGGAATTTCCTAATTGTATTCTTGTGGTGTTATTTCGTAGTTCCCATGTCTCTATGTTCATATGAACTGATAATTTTAGAGGCTTGATCAAACCAGATTTGATTTTTGGGCAAACATACTACAGAAGTGGTATTGAATGCTTTTTAATTCATCCCTCCAGATGGCACATGACGCCTGGTTATCTCTCTCGGTGTGTTGAAGTGTTGTCAACCCAATGCACACATTTTAAATCTATGGATTTAAATTCTATTTCCTTAAATCCATTTCCTTCTCCAGGGTATCTTCCCCACCCAGGGATCTAAGCATGGTGTCCTGCATTGCGGGCAGATTCCTTATCATCTGAACCATCAGGGAAGCCCCACATACTTTGGATTTTAACCGCATTTCAGACATACAATTTGCAAATATTTTTCCCATTCAGTAAGCTGCCTTGTCATTTTGTGCAAGGTCTCAATCGCTGTGCACAAACTTTTTAGTTTGGTATATTCCCACTCGTTTATTTTTGCTTTTGTTGCCTTTGATATTGGTGTCAAATCCAAGAATTTATCTCCACCAGTTACGTCTAGGAGCTTACCACCTTTGATTTCCTCAGAAGGTGTGTGGTTTGGGGTCTTACGGTCAAGTCTTTAATCCATTTTCCGTTCACTTTGATGTGTGGTGTAAGAGAGTGTTCCAGTTTCATCCTATTGCATGTGGCTGTCCAATTTTGCCAAACCGTTAATTGAAGAGACTGTCCTTTCCCTTTTCATATTCTTGGCTCCTTCGGTAAAAATCAATTGACCATCAATGTGTGGGCTTATTTCTGGATTTTCTCATCTGTCCCATTGATCTGTATGTCTGTTTTCATACCACAATCAAGTTTGTCAGCACATTCTTCACCTCACAGAGTTACTTTGTGTGTGCGTGTGTGTGTTTGTGTGTGCGGTGAGAACACTTAAGGTAACTTTTGTATATGGTGTGCGGTGTGCATCACGGTTTGCTTTCTCCTCCAAAATGTTTATCTATTTGTTCCCTGGTGGCTCAGACGGTAAAGCGTCTGTCTACAATGCGGGAGACCCAGGTTCGATCCCTGGGTTGGGAAGATCCGCTGGAGAAGGAAATGGCAATCCACTCCAGTACCATTGCCTGGAAAATCCCATGGACAGAGGAGCCTGGTAGGCTACAGTCCATGGGGTCGCAAAGAGTCGGACACGACTGAGTGACTTCATTCATTTGTTCCAGCACAATTTTTAAAACAGTCTTTCCTTTTCCCCATTGAAGTACTTTGTCACTTTTTTCATAAAACAGTTGTCCATATGTGTGCAAATCTGTTTTTTAGACCCTCTATTCTGTTTCATTAATATCTGTGTCTGTACTTACATCCATACCACACTGTCTGAATTATTGTAGCGTTACAGTAAGTCCTAACATTCCATAATAGAAATCCTCCGTGCTAATCCCTGCTTTGTGTATTCTAGTTCCTTTGCATAGCAATATAAATTTCTAACATCTCTGTTTCAGTTTTCACCAAAAAGTCGACAAAGAACTGGTTGAACAAGTAGAAGACAAGTGAGTAAAGTGATATAAAAGTTCAACAACACTCAATCAAGTTGACTTATATATTAGAGAACACTGCACCCATCCTTGGCTGAACATACATTCTTTTCTGGGGACACATGAAACATTCTTCCAGATAGACCATATGTTGAAATCAGACAGAGTACGTTTTCCGACAACTATGGAATTAAGTTAAATTGACCCAGAAAGAAGGCGTCAAGAGAAAATGCTGTATTTTTGAAGACTAAATGAAAGCAGCAGTAGAGGGAGCTATGTCAATTGAGAAAAAAAAAAAAAAAAGTGTAGATGCTGGGTTTTCTTGCTGGTCCAATGGTTAAGAGTCTGCTTGTCAAGGCAGGGGCCGCTCGTTCAAGTGACCCTGTGCGTTAAAACTACTGAGGCTGCACTCTCGAGCCCGGGAGCCAAACTGCTGAGCCTGTGCTCCCCAACCACTGAAGCCTGTGTGCTCCAGAGCCTGTGTTCTGCAACGAGAGAAGCCACTGCAATGAGACGCCCTCGCACCACATCTAGATGGTAGCCCCTGCTTGCCACAACTAGAGAAAGCCCATGCACAGGAACAAAGCCCCAGCACAGACAAAGATATATACATAAATAAATTTTAATAAAGTATACGTGCCTCCTTCAAAAAGGAATAAAGCACAAATTTCCCATGAACATGAGCAACAAAGTAGAACAAACTTCAAATCCTGGACAAAATTATCATTTTCCCCCCTTTCAATCACACTATTTATTTATTTATTATTGGAGTATAGATGGTTTGCACTGCTGTGTTAGTTTCTGCTCTACAGCAAACTGAGTCAGGTATACACACTACTATGTATAAAATAGATAGCAAATTAAAAGCATTATTTTCAAAAATGAAAGACTGTTATGTACAATGGGTGGCAGAAATTTATGACGAGATATTTTTATTCTATACATCACATGTAAGTAGGCCTTTAAAAGGCATAGCCTATGGGGTATTACGGTAAAAATCACTAAAAACAATTTCCTAACTTTCCCTTATCCCCCTGTGCTGACCTGGTCACCCCAAATGGGGCTGTGTTTACAGGGGTCAGTGTCCTTGGTGTTTGTTACAGGTGTCAGTGTCCTTTGAGGACATGACCGTGGACTTCAGCAGAGAGGAGTGGCAGGGCCTGGACTCTGCTCAGAGGTTCCTGTACCAGGACATGATGCCGAAAACCACAGCCACCTCATCTCACTGGGTGTGCACAGCTACCCTGTGAATCTATGAGTGTTGTAGCCACGCGTTCTGGGAAACACACTCGTTCAGAAGGACAATGCAGATAGTGGAGTGCAGTTTATTACACCGGCGGCCCCAAGGCAGAGTCTCCTCTTTGCCAAGGACCCTGACCAGTTTTTCTGAAAACCTTATATGCCTTAAGTGTACGTGCCCAAACCCACCTCCCCAAATTCCCTGAAACTAGTCTGAAGAAAGGAAAGGAAAGATACACTCAGAGTTAACCCGTGCTTCATATGCCTTAAGCCTAGGTAGTTAACAGTGGACAACTGTCAATAGGCCAATAGGCCTGTGGTCATACCCCAATAAGCATCATAGAATTTATGATTCTATTCGGTTACACAGATCATTAGGGTATTCTTTCAGGCAGCAGAGAGTCTAGGTATGAGCCCTGGGGCTCTTCCATCCCGGGGGCCTGGTTTTCCAGTTGGTATGTCATTTCCATAGATACTGGGCATAGAGCTCAAAGTCCACAGTCCAGCCCAAGATGGAGTCCTGCTTTCCAGATGGAGCCTGTTCTGTCTGTTTCCTCCTTCTTGAGGACTCTGTTATGAGTAAAATTGTGTCCACGTCCTAACCCCCACTACTTCTGAATGTGACCTTAATTAAAAATAGGGCCTGAGACGGTAACAGGGAGGAAGGCCAGAAGTCTCAGAGCGGCAGGAGACAATAAACTGTAAGTGGCAGGTGCTTTTTTTCTCCTTCTCTCTATGTGTTGATGACACCTAGCTCTACCATGAGCTAACCAATATGTTTTTCTTATGGAAAAGTTTTTCTTAAGCTATGTTAATGAAACCATGTATTTGCTTTGCAACCTGCCTTTCTTCAAAATGGTTCTGCCTAGGAATAACTTTTTTTTTTTTCTTTTCTCAACCCTCGGGCTGATAATGGCTCAAGAAACCAGTATTCATGCCAATTGTTTTATGGCCGGGGGGATGACACACCTTGGGCCATCCTATCTCAAAAACGCATATTGTGGGAGAGGGCCTTGGTGAAACCCCCTCAGCCTTGAGGTGACACTCTTATCTGATTAATAAGCTTGCTAACAGACATAAAACACCTTGCCAGAAAGTAGCAAGGGGGCATTCTTTCTGCCCCTTTCTGATGTCCGTGTCAGCAGCTTTCTCTCTCTCGCTCTCTCTCATACTTTAATAAAATTCTGTTACCCAAAAGGTTCTAGTGGGCAGGCCTCGTCTCTTGCCCTGGATCGAATTCCTGTCTCTCCTCCAGAGACCACGAATCCCAGCGTAGCACACGGCTCACAGCAGTAACCTGTCAGGTCTTCCCAGAAGTAATCAATCTACAACGAGGTCGTTAGGTGGGCCCTACTCCAATATGCCTGGCATTCTTACAAAAAGGGGAAGTGTAGACACAGAGACACACAAACACACAAGAGAGACCGTGTGGAGGCACACAAGGAGTAGATGACCGTGTGGTTGGAGGGATGCTTCTGTAGGACAAGAGGTGCCTGAGGCCACCAGAAACCAGGAGAGGGACATGGAACACACCCCTCCCTAGCACCTTCAACAAGAGCATGACCTGGCTGACGCCTTGATTTTAGACTTCTGGCCCTCAGAACTGCAAGGCAAGAAATTCTTATTGTTCTGAGTCACACGGTTTGTGATACTTTGTTACAACAGTCCTAGGAAACTACAGCTTTCTGTATTTGGGGGTGGAGTGCTAGAATAAGAAACGCCTAAAAAGAGATGAAGTGGCTTTGGAATTGGGCAGCGGGTGGAGGCTGGAGAAATTTGTAGGTGCTTGATAGAAGAAGTCTAGATTGCCTCAAAGAAACTGGTGGGAGAAACAGGAATAACTGTGTTTTTGCTGAGGTCTCAGATAGGCTTTCCAGGTGACGCTAGTGGTAAAGATTCCTCCTGCCGATGCTGGAGACTCGGGTTCCATCCCCAGGTCAAGAAGATCCCCCAGAGAAGGAAAGGGCAACCCACTCCAGTTTTCTTGCCTGGAGAATCTCACGGGCAGAGGAGCCTGGCGGGCTCCAGTTCATGGGGTTACAAAGAGTCGGACAGGACCGAAGCGAATTAGCACACAGCACTGGCCAAAGAGCCTAGCATGTCTGGTACCTACCTGTTTAAGAAATAAATTCTAGGTATTTCCGAAAAGAACTAGAAGATTTAGAAAAGCGAATTTAATCTTAATTTCTGAATAATGAGTTACTGATTGAATTTAACACATGATGAGTAAGAGAAATTCACAGCTTTAGATATTCTCACCCTGCACAATGTTAGGTATAACTAGGTATTTGATAAGCATAGCATATCACGGCGAAAATCATGAAAGACAACTAACTTCCTCGTTCTCTTCCATCCAACCCCCGGTGCTGACCATGTCACCTTGAATGGGACTGTATTGTAACAGGGGTCATTCGAGGACGTCCGTGTGGAGCTCAGCAGGGAGGAGTAGCAGCCCGTGGACCCTGTACAGAGGTGCCTGGACCAGGATGTGACACTGGAGACCTACAGCCACCTGTGCGCAGTGGGTAAGTAAGCACAGCTGCCCCGTGCACCTGCCAGGGGCCTCAGAGAGGCTGCTTCCATTCTCAGCTGCTGAATGCTCTGGGGCACCTGAAGTGTGTAATGGTGTCATCTTTGATGTGCCCGAGATACTTCAGTCCTTTTACCCTTCTGTGATTATTACTCTATTCCCAGGGAAATGGGATTACTTTCCTGAAGAGCAAATAGAAGTGTGGTTGAAAGGCCCTGAAACCCAATTAACTGGACCCAATCTGTATCGGGTCCTGTTCACAGGGAACCAAGTTCCCAAACCAGAGGTCATCTTCAAGCTGGAGCAAGGAGAGGGCCCATGGACATTGGAGGAAGAAACCCCACGTCACAGCTGCTCAGACGTGTGACCTGAGTAGATGCGGGATGTGGAGTAGATCTGTTTTTCTAGGACAGGCTGATGCCTTTGAAAGGCTCTGAAGATAATCTGTCTTGAAGGTTCTAAGAGCACGCGTGATTCCTTTCCCAGAGTTCTCTGCGCCATGAAGCGCCTTCCTGGAACGCGGGGCATTCTGCGTTGGCTGCAGCCGTTGGAACAAGATGGCAGCGTCGACGGAGTGACCGGGGGCCCCTCCTGGCGGGAGCCCGCGGCAGTGGCGGCAGCGGTATCGCCGCCATAACTTCACGGCTCCCCTGAACCAGCCCCCGAAGTCGCTGTGAAGGCGAGGCTGCGGCCGCCAGAGGCCAGAGGCTCAGCCTGCTAACGGTAAGAACCCCCTCAACAGTCTGTGGCCTGGTGAAAAGAAACCTGACAGTAGCGGTGGTCAGATTCCCCTTGGCCGATTCTGGGCCCTGTAACGCTGAGAAACAGCCAGCGTTTTCTGTCTCCTGCCTGCCTTCACAGCCTTGCTCCCTGGACGAGTCTTAGGGGCGTCCATCGTCCCCTTAGAGGCGTCCATCATCCCCTTAGAGGTGTCAGAGCTTAACCTACCCCCATCTTTGTCTCTCAGGATGGCGAGCAGCAGTGGACCCGAGGCCGATTTCCTGGTCGGAGGGAGATATAAACTGGTACAGGCGATCGGGTGTGGCTCTTTTGGGCACGTTTATTTGGCGATAGACCTCACCAACCATGAGGAGGTAGCCGTAAAACTAGAACCACAGAATGTGAGGCATCCCCAATTGTTACGCGAGAGGGAATGCTATGATATCCTTCAAGGTGGGGTTGGCGTCCCCCAGATACGGTGGTATGGTCAGGAAATGGGCTATAATGTGCTAGTCATGGATCTTCTGGGACCCAGCCTTGAAGACCTCTTCAATTTCTGTTCAAGAAGGTTCACAATGAAAACTGTACTTATGTTAGCTGATCAGATGATCAGTAGAATCGAATATGTGCATACAAAGAATCTTATACACAGAGACATTAAACCAGATAACTTCCTAATAGGTACTGGGCAGAAGTGGAAGAAGTTATTCCTTGTTGATTTTGGTTTGGCCAAGAGGTACAGAGACAAGAAGACAGGGCAACACATACCCTACAGATCCGGTAAAGGTTTCACTGGCACGCCTTCCTATGCTAGCCTCAACGCCCATCTTGGTACGGAACAGAGTCGCCGAGATGACATGGAATCATTAGGATATGTTTTGATGTATTTTAACAGAGCCAGCCTGCCATGGCAAGGAGTAAAGGGTGCAACAATGAAGCAAAAATGTGAAAAGATTAGCGAAATGAAGATGACCACACCTGTTGATGTTTTATGTAAAGGATTTCCTGTAGAATTTGCCATGTACTTAAAGTATTGTCTCGGGCTGTCCTTTGAGGAAGCCCCGGATTACACGTACCTGAGGCAGCTATTCCGCGTTCTTTTCAGGACCCTGAATTATCAACATGACTATGCATTTGATTGGATAGTGTTAAAGCAGAAAGCAGAACAGCAGGCTGCCTCTTCAAGTGGGCAGGGTCAGCAGGCCCAAACCCCCAGAGGCAAAAGAGACAAAACCAAAAGTGAAATGAAACATCCTTAAACTTGAATCAAGGAGCAAAAGACAGAGCAGGAGACTGAGCAGCAAGTTCAGTTCCCTGTCAACTGGCTCTGGTCAGCAGAGGTCTTGTCTCCTGAGTTAAAGGCTCTGTAATTAGTGAAACATGGCATCCGGTTTTCTGTTTCGCTGTTTCAAGTGGAAAAGGTCACTAAATGCTTGACACACACAAATTGGTGGGAAAATTGTGCCTATGCCCATTTTAATTAAAATCTTTTATTTTGAACTATACTGCTTTGAGAGATCTCATTTCAGAAGAATAGCCTGTGCAGTTGCTATGGTTGTTAATGCATTCTGAGGGTTTATCCATCCGTGGGGTTTGCAAGTTGTTCACTTAAAACATTCTTCAAATGGTTGGCTACTTGTTTGCAAGCCAGCTGTTATGGTAGCAATCAAAGATTCCAGTGTTTGATCATATGAAAGACTGTGCCTGCTTACCTGTGCTAGAAATAACAGCATCTCAAGTGAAGACTTAAGAAAACCTTAGTGACTACTAGATTATCCTTAGGACTCTGCATTAATTCTCTAATGTTCTTGGTATTTAAGAAAAAGCATATTTGTCACAGAATTTTAGTTAACATCTTACAACTGAACCTGTATATATGTTTAGATAAACTAGTCACTATAAACATCTACATGATCTGGAATTTGTTTTTATTTGGAAATGAGAGCTTGTCAACAACAACAACAACAAAAAAGTCTCTAAACTTTTAGAGTTGCTTAGGCAGAGTTGACAGAAGCCCCTTTAATACTTAAATGCCATCTCCTAGTATGGCCCTTGCCAGTATCCATTGTCTTCTTTGCTTGGCTATTTGGCAGGAGAGCTATCTGCCCTTCTCCCCCTATCCCTGTACTCTAGATCATATGCCACACTACCGTCTCAGGCAGCTTGCTTTCTTAGTTATTTATTTCCTTCCCTACTATTTTGTGCTTCCTTTGTCCTGCCCCTCCCCCACCATAGTTTTTGTCCTTATGTATTCGGATTTCATGGATCTGCTTCCTTTCAAAAGTACCAATTCCGCCCTTGCTCCTGCCAGTCCCTTTCCATTTCCTCTCCAGCTTCTCAATGTCATCTAAAACCAACCTCATTTTGTTTTACATATGTCAGCTCTGACATCGGATTTAAAATAACATTTTGTAGGAGAAAACATAATTGAAATTTCTGAAATTCAGTGTTCATGCAGTAACAGTTGTTCTTTACTAAAAATGAGGACTACATAGGCAAATGAATGGATAGAGAATATGTGAGATACATATATATGTGAGAACCATTTTCTAGAAGACGGCTGTGGCAGATCTTACTATAACACACTTACGACAAGATTACTATCGATAACACTCTGTCTTTTTCATTAGGGCGACCCCTTGTCCGGTTTACACCTGTTGTTTGGTATAACCATTATTACTATTATTAATGGCTGCATTGCACAGCTTGTGAGGTCTTAGTTCCCTGACCAGGGATTGAACCCAGATCCTCAGCAGTGAGACAGAGCCCTAACTACTGGACCACCAGGAAGGAAGTCCCCCACCACAATTATTAATGATGCCCCTTTCCCATTTTAAAGTGTCCTGATTTAGATGATAAAGTATAAGGATAACTCAGCTACACTCCATAAGAAGATCAAACATGTTTTTGAAATTCAGTTATCAGGAAACATTTACCCTGGAAGAATTGGCATATTTTCTACCTGTGACCAGTGTAAATCCTGCAAATGACTGTATTTCTTTTCCAGCTGCATCTAAAAGGAAGGTAAGAAAGAAACTTATAGCTCAATTTTAATTACTCTGCAGGACTATCAGGTGCAAATGTCTACAGTCAAAATAGATCCTGGCGCTGACTTTGTTCATTCTCTCTATATCTGCTCTGACCCAAATTTATAGAGTCATACCTGGACATTTTGCTTCAGGGATTCTTAAAGGCCCCCTAAGGACACTGGGAAAGCAATGGGTGCAAAAACAAACAAACAAACAAACAAACACAAGAATTAATGATAACTCATTAAAAACTTGATTATTTCCTGCTTTTATTGGGAAGGAGCTTGGTCTGTGAAGTCAGAAGCATTGTAGAGATCAGATCCACCAGCCTGAAAACACCCACACTTCAGCTGGGGGTCGCACCCTGTGGGAGACCTAAGGAGCACCACCTTTCTATGGCCACAAGCTGTGTATCTGTAACGGATATGATTGTGTGACACCTAGAAAAGGCAGGTTTCTCACTGGGACCAAGTGTACCAACTGTCCCCTCCTAAGTCATTAGATATCTTTCCTTACACCCTGACCCAAGACTTCAGTTTCTAGAAATCAGTCATGTATATGCACAAAGATTTAAATGCAGAAATGTAACTACAGTGGTATTAGTTGTCAAAACCAAGACTATCCTTCATACACGCTTACTAACAGTATCAGTATAGTTCATTTGCTAGTCATGTCCGACTTTTGCGAGCCCATGGACCACAGCACACCAGGCTTCCCCGTCCATCGCCCACTCCCGGGGCTTGCTCCAACTCATGTCCATCAAGTTGGTGATGCCATCCAACCATCTCATCCTCTGTTGTCCCCTTCTCCTACAGCCTTCAATCTTTCCCAGCAACGGGGTCTTTTCTAATGAGTCAGTTATTCACATCAGGTGGCCAAAGTATTGGAGTTTCAGCTGCAGCATCAGTCCTTCCAATGAACATTCAGGACTCATTTCCTTTAGGATTGACTGGTTGGATCTCCTGGCAGTCCAAGGGACTCTCAAGAGTCTTCTCCAACACCACAGTTCAAAAGCATCAGTTCTCTGCCCCTCAGCTCTCTTTATGGTCCAACTCTCACATCCATACATGACTGACTACTGGAAAAACCATAGCTTTGACTAGACGGACCTTTGTAGGCAAAGCAATGTCTCTGATTTTTAATGTGCTCTCTTGGATTGACATCGCTTTTCTTCCAAGGAGCAAACGTCGTTGAATTTTATGGCTTCAGTCACCATCGGCTGTGATTTTGGAGCCCAAGAAAAGAGAGTCTCTCGCTGTTTCCACTGTTTCCCCATCTATTTGCCATGAAGTGATGGGACAGGATGCCATGAACTTCATTTTTCAGATGTTGAGTTTTAAGCCAGCTTTTTCACTCTCCTTTTCCACTTTCATCAAGAGGCTCTTCAGTTTCTCTTTGGTTTCTGCCTCAGTTCAGTTCAGTTCAGTCGCTCAGTCGTGTCCGACTCTTTGCGACCCCATGAGTTGCAGCACGCCAGGCCTCCCCTGTCCATCACCCACTCCCGGAGTTCACTCAGACTCACGTCCATCGAGTCAGTGATGCCATCCAGCCATCTCGTCCTCTGTCGTAAGGGTGGTGTAATTTGCGCATCTGAAGTTATTGATACTTCTCCCGGCAATCTTGATTCTAGTTTGTGCTTCAGCCAGCCAGGCATTTCCCACGATGTGCTCTGCACAGAAGTTAAATGAGCAGGGTGACAATATACAGCCTTGACGTACTCCTTTCCCGATTTGGAACCAGTCTGTTCTTCCATGTCCAGTTCTAACTGTTGCTTCTCGACCTGCATATAGGTTTCTCAGAGAGCAGGTCAGGTGGTCTGCTATTCCCATCTCTTGAAGAATTTTCCGGTTAGCTGTGATCCACACAGTCAAAGGCTTTAGCATAGTCAATAAAGCAGAAGTAGATGTTTTCCTGGGACTCTTTAGCTTTTTCTGCGATCCAACGGATGTTGCAATATGATCTCTGCTTCGTCTGCCTTTTCTAAATCCAGCTGGAACATCTGGAAGTTCACAGTTCACGTACAGTTGAAGCCTGGCTTGGAGAATTTCGAGCATAACTTTGCTAGCGTGGGAGATGAGTGCAGTTGTGCAGTGGCTTAAACATTCTTTGGCATTGCTTTTCTTTGGGATTGGAATGAAAACTGACCTTTTCCAGTCCTGTGGCCACTACTGAGTTTTCCAAATGTGCTGGCATATTGAGTGCAGCACTTTCACAGCATCATCTTTTAGGATTTGGAATAGCTCAACTGGAACTCCATCACCTCCACTAGCTTTGTTCATAGTGATGCTTCCCAAGGCCCACTTGACTTCACACTCCAGGATGTCTGGCTCTAGGTGAGTGACCATACCACCGTGGTTATCTGGTTCATGAAGATCTTTTTTGTGTATAGTTCTTCTGTGTATTCTTGCCACCTCTTCTTGATATCTTCTGCTTCTGTTAGGTCCATACCATTTCTGTCCTTTATTGTGCCCATCTTTGCATGAAATGTTCTCTTGGTATCTCTAATTTTCTTGACGAGATCCCAAGTCTTTCCCATTCTCTTGTTTTCCTCTATTTCTTTGCGTTGATCACTGAGGAAGGCTTTCTTATCTCTCCTTGCTATTCTTTGGAATTCTGCATTCAAATGGGTCTATCTTTCCTTTTCTCCTTTGCCTTTAGCTTCTTTTCTTTTCTCCTCAGACTACCATTTTGCCTTTTTGCATTTCTTTTACGTGGGGATGGTCTTGATCAGTGCCTCCTGTACAATGTCACGAACCTCTGTCCATAGTTCTTCAGGCAGTCTGTCTATCGAATCTAATCCCTTGAGTCTATTTGTCACTACCACTCTATAATCGTAAGGGATTTGATTTAGGTCATACCCGAATGGTCTAGTGGTTTTCCCTACTTTCTTCCGTATAAGTCTGAATTTGGCAATAAGGAGTTCATGATCTGAGCCACAGTCAGCTCCCGGTCTTGTTTTTGCTGACTGTATAGAGCTTCTTCATCTTTGGCTGCAAAGAATATAATCAGTCTGGTTTTGGTATTGACCATTTGGTGATGCCTATGTGTAAAGTCCTCTCTTGTGTTGTTGGAAGAGTGTGTTTGCTGTGAGCAGTGAGTTTTCTTGGCAAAACTCTACTAGGCTTTGCCCTGCTTTGTTTTGTCCTTCACGGCCAAATTTGCCTGTTACTCCAGGTATCTCTTGACTTCCTGCTTTTGCATTCTAGTTTCCTATAATGAGAAGGACATCTTTCTCAGGTATTAGTTCTAGAAGGTCTTGTAGGTCTTCATAGAGCTGTTCGACTTCAGCTTCTTCAGCATTACTGGTTGGGGCGTAGACTTGAATTACTGTGATACTGACTGGTTTGCCTTGAAACGAACAGAGATGATTCTGTCATTTTTGAGATTGCATCCACGTACTGCACATTAGACTCTTTCATTGACTGTGAGGGCTATTCCATTTCTTCTAAAGGATTCCTGCCCACAGTGTTAGATATAATGGTCATCTGAGATAAATTCACCCATTCCAGTCTGTTCTGGTTCACTGATTCCTAAAATGATTCCTATATTAACAGTATGTTGGTTACAAAAATGATGATACGTGCGAAAACTCAATATTATCCAACTGTTAAAATTGTATACAAAAATATTTGCCAACATGGAGATATGTTTAAGTTAGTGTAAAGAGCAAAAAAATGAAGGTAAACAATTCTAGTTTTCATATAAACCAAGTGTGCATATATTAATAATATAAAGATGATGCTGTGACAGTGCTGCACTCAACATGCCAGCACATTTGGAAAACTCAGCAGTGGGCACAGGACTGGAAAAGGTCAGTTTTCATTCCAATCCCAAAGAAAGGCAATGCCAAAGAATGCTCAAACTACCGCACAATTGCACTCATCTCACATGCTAGTAAAGTAATGCTCAAAATGCTCCAAGCCAGGCTGCAGCAATACGTGAACCGTGAACTTCCTGATGTTCAGGCTGGTTTTAGAAAAGGCAGAGGAACCAGAGATCAAATTGCAAACATCCTCTGGATCATGCAAAAAGCAAGAGAGTTCCAGAAAATCATCTGTTTCTGCATTATTGACTATGCCAAAGCCTTTGCCTGTGTGGATCACAAGAAACTGTGGAAAATTCTTCAAGAGATGGGAATACCAGACCACCTGACCTGCCTCTTGAGAAATCTGTATGCAGGTCAGGAAGCAACAGTTAGAACTGGACATGGAACAACAGACTGGTTCCCGATAGGAAAAGGAGTACGTCAAGGCTGGATATTGTCACCCTGCTTATCTAACTTCCATGCAGAGTACATCATGAGAAACGCTGGACTGGAAGAAACACAAGCTGGAATGAAGATTGCCGGGAGAAATGTCAGTCACCTCAGATATGCAGATGACACCACCCTTATGGCAGAAAGTGAAGAGGAACTAAAAAGCCTCTTGATGAAAGTGAAAGTGGAGAATGAAAAAGTTGGCTTAAAGCTCAACATTCAGAAAACGAAGATCATGGCATCCGGTCCCATCACTTCATGGGAAATAGATGGGGAAACAGTGGAAACAGTGTCAAACTTTATTTTTTGGGGCTCCAAAATCACTGCAGATGGCGACTGCAGCCATGAAATTAAAAGACGCTTACTCCTTGGAAGAAAAGGTACGACCAACCTAGATAGCATATTCAAAAGCAGAGACATTACTTTGCCGACTAAGGTCCGTCTAGTCAAGGCTGTGGTTTTTGCAGTAGTCATGTATGGATGTGAGAGTTGGACTGTGAAGAAGGCTGAGCGCCGAAGAATTGATGCTTTTGAACTGTGGTGTTGGAGAAGACTCTTGAGAGTCCCTTGGACTGCAAGGAGCTCCAACAGTCCATTCTGAAGGAGATCAGCCCTGGGATTTCTTTGGAAGGAGTGATGCTAAAGCTGAAACTCCAGTACATTGGCCACCTCATGCGAAGAGTTGACTCATTGGAAAAGATTTCGATGCTGGGAGGGATTGGGGGCAAGAGAAAGGGGCGACCGAGGATGAGATGGCTGGATGGCATCACTGACTCGATGGACAAGAATCTGAGTGAACTCCGGGAGTTGGTGATGGACAGGGAGGCCTGGCGTGCTGCGATTCATGGGGTCGCAAAGAGTCGGACACAACTGAGTGACTGAACTGAACTGAAAGACTCATGAATAGCCACACATGCACATACCAGAGAAAATGTCTGAAACCATAAACATCAAAATGTTAATAGAATTGATAGTTAGGTGATAATAGACTTAGAGGTCACTTTAATTTTCTTTTTTCTACTTAGAGTATATGACTTCCTGTTACAAAAATAAAACTATTTTTATATAACCATATATAAAAATATACATTTTAACATTTTTATATACATATATGAATTTATATAACAACATAAAATACATTTAACTATTTCATATCCATATAATAAACAAAATAAAGTAATGCAGTTTTATCATATATACTGTCTCACTGAGCCTCTGTGACAACCAGCCTGTCCCCGTGTTGACAGCAGACTCAGGACTGTCAGAAGGGAGCTGTGGGGCAGGGTCTGGCTCCCTCATCCTCCTCTGTTTGCGAATTTCAAGGGGAACTTTTAGCGGGAAAGCTGGTCTTGGCTGGGGTGTGGGGAGGGTGGAGGACACAGTCAGGAGACCTGGCTCCAGTCCATTACTGTCACAACCCCAGGAACCTGGCCAACTCATGTACCTTCTCAGGCCACTTTATTCATCTTTGAGAAGAGGACGAAGAACTACAAGGGCCCTAGAGACTGTGTTCACCCTACTACCTGGCCATCCTCTAAGTTCCAAAAAAAAAAAACCAAAAAACAAAAACGAAAAAGGGAGGGGAATTTTCTGCCCTAGATCAGCGTAGAGGGGAAATTAGCAAATCCCCAAGGATCAGGAAAACGGAAGATCTGGTGGTGATCAGCTGAGCATTTGCACAGAGCCAGTGGGGAGTGCTGGACATCAGGGGGGAATGTCTCCCAGGCTGGGGCTGGTGGTCACCCCTACCTGGACACTGCTGCCTGCAGACACCCTGGACCTCCCCCTCTCCCAGGCTATGGGGCTCACCCTTCCTCCCACTGTTCCTCCATCAACTACATCACATTTTTCACTAAAATAGGCAGGGCTCTGGACGTGGGACACCAGCCAGGTGGTACTCATGCTCAACAGTGGAATGGTGATTCATCTCCGGGGCAACAAGGCTGGAATCTGCCCCTCCTGTGACACACCTGTCCTGCCCTGAGGCCCTGCTGATCAATATCAGGTACCTCATTTAATTTTCACTGTAACCTTGCCAGCTACACGACAATGATTATCATTAGCACCATTTGACAGCAGAAGCTGTTGAAGCACAGTGAGGCTAAGTCAGTTATCCTAAGGTCACACTACTAGCAAGTAAAAGACCAGGAAATACTGAAGCCAAGATCAGCTGACTTCAAAGCCGGTCTGTGATTCTGAACCCCATACTGGGTCCGCTCCCAGTAAACAATATTCCTGTTATCCATTGTCCTCAAAATGCTCAGGCTGGAGGAGGCCATCTTGTGGGCATAAACTGAGCTTCTGCATATTTCAGTGCACATCCACAGCAATCTGCCTAAATGTCCCTCTTCTGATAGAGATGAAAACTCAAACTCATCCTCCCTCCTTTCTTAGACACTGGAATCCAGGTGTGCACCAAGTCCCCCAGTGACTGACCAACTCAAAAAAATTGGTCTCTGCACACCTCACATCCCTGGCACTATACCCCTGATTGCTCTCGCTGCCAATCAATCACTGACCAGCAGAATCCACCCATGGATGGACTACAGGGACTGGCAGAGGACACTTCAAAGTCCCCTAATCACTTGAATGGCCAGGCTCCTCATATTATTAATCCACAGTGATGACTATGACAACATTGAATAATAACCAACACAAGTACAGCAGTGCCACATCCCATGCAGGTTTCCAATTATCCGTCTTCCCAGACTGCCAATTGATGACCCACAGGGTTTCTAAACTGACTCCTGGAGCAGCCAAACACTGAACTTGCCTGCTGCATGCTATGGTTTTCATTTCAGAAACCACCTAGTATCTTTCACAAAATCACTGACCATCCCCCGCCCCCAGTCCCTATCTGCCTGTCTCCACATTCCCATAAACTTAGTTGTCTAAAACAACATGCACTGATTACCTCAGTGTTTATGTGGGTCAAAATCCTAGGCACAGCGTAGCTTGATCCTCTGTTTCAGGGTCTCTCATGTGGCTGCAATCAAGGTCTCAGCTAGGCTTGGGGCCTCATCCGAAGGCTCCCCTGGGGAAGGATGTTCTTCCAAGCTCATTTATGTGGTTGTTTGCAGGATCCAGTTCATTTGGGCTGTTGGACTGACAGCCTCAGTTTCATACTATTTGTCAAAGGCAATCCTGAGTTCCCTGCTATACAGGCCTCCCCAACATGGCAGGTTGGTTCACTAAGTCCACACGGAAGAGAGCCTGTTAGCAAGACAGAACCTACAATCTCTTGTCAGCTAATCACGAAGGTGGCATCTCCTCAGTGTTAAAGGTACGTTACTGCTTAGAAGTGAGTTACACAAATGGAAGGAATTACACAAAGCCTTGGATACCAGGAGTCTGGGCTCATTGGGAGCCATCTTAGAAGCCACTTCACGTAGGCCATCAACAAAGAAGGACTCTTGGATACATGTATTTGTATGGCTGAGTCCATTTGTTTTCCACCTGAAACTATCACAACATTGTTAATCTGCTGCTGCTGCTGCTACTGCTGCTGCTGCTGCGTCACTTAAGTCGTGTCCAACTCTGTGTGACCCCATGGACGGCAGCCCACCAGGCTCCCCCGTCCCTGGGATTCTCCAGGCAAGAACACTGGAGTGGGTTGCCATTTCCTTCTCCAATGCATGAAAGTGAAAAGTGAAAGTGAAGTCACTCAGTGGTGTCCGACTGTTAGCGACCCCATGGACTGCAGCCTACCAGGCTCCTCCACCCATGGGATTCTCCAGGCAAGAGTACTGGAGTGGGGTGCCATTGCCTTCTCCAGTTGTTAATCTGCTATACTCCAATACAAAAATAAAAAGTGTAGTTAAAAAGGAGGACTCTAATGCAGAGATCCTATACCCACTCCCAAGAAAACACTCCTTAGAGCAAAAGAACAACAGGTTCAGACATTAAATAATTTGAAGACTATCCCACCAGTTTACTCTATTTGATGAAACACTAAAGGAAGTATTGTAGATAAATGGACAGTGAATGAGAAGATAGATCTCAAAATAAGGGAGCAAAACAATGGTTAGCAATAACTGTTGTGGTAAGACATACACTTGCAATTGCAGGGTTCGCTAAGAGTCGGACACGACTGAGCGACTTCACTTTCACTTTTCCCTTTCACGCATTGGAGAAGGAAATGGCAACCCACTCCAGTGTTCTTGCCTGGAGAATCCCAGGGACGGGGGAGCCTGGTGGGCTGCCGTCTATGGGGTCACACAGAGTCGAACACGACTGAAGCGACTTAGCAGCAGCAGCAGCATAGCTAGAGTTAAATTATGACAAATAAAGTAACTGGGAACTTTGAATACAAATACTAAGTAAGTTTTCTTGAAGCAGAATGGACTTAACCTAAGAAAAATACAGTCTTCCAAAGAGCAGCTTTAATATTTCTAGAAAAACACAAAAATAATACTGTTCCTCTTCCTGAGGCAAATATGGGTGATAAATATCTTTCTCTACAAAGAACAGTTAATTGTATTCTGATCAAATAATAGAGAAAACATAAATCTTGCCTGTTGGAAGTGGCACAATATATAATTGTACCATTAGTAAACATAAAAAGCGTTAATGATGTAAGGAGGAGGCACAGAAATGAAGAGAAGCATCAAAGTATTAGGAAGAAGAAAAGAAAAGGTTGCATGTAGGAAACAGTAAAATTGAAATAAGGAAATTTTAGCATTTAGGAAACAGTAAAATTGATAATAAGGAAATTTTAATACAAAAGACAAGATTATCATATTTATACATATTCAAATGGACTAAATCTGAAGACACAAGTGTGCAATGAGAGCAAAATATATATATATAGTTGAAGTAGATGTTAAACAGTGAGAAAAATAAGGTTTAGGCAAAGATACACAAGGTTGTGCATGCTCAGTTGCTCAATCGTGTCTGACTCTTTGCAAGTCCTGGACTGTAGCCCCAAGGCTCTTCTGTCCATGGAATTTTTCAGGCAAGAATACTGGCTTGGAGTGCCATTTCCTACTCCAGGGAATCTTCGCAACCCAGGGATCAAACCCATCTCTCCTGCACTGCGAGTGGATTCTTTACCACTGAGTCACCTGGGAAACCCACACACCAGGTTAGTGGCTGCAAAATAAAAGAAGCAGTGATGATGTACCTGGGAAAATAAATTCAAGGTCAAAAGGACTAAACAAGCAAAACAAAGAAAACACATAGTGGCATTGTGCAAAACAGCCTAAGATACATACTTTAGGATTTTCCACCTCTACCTGCCAAAAACACAACTACAAAGAGAAACTTGTTTTAAAATATTACAACATTTATTCTATCTTTTGATAGCATAACAGCTGGAGCAGACAAAAAGACAAAAGTCAGAGTAAAGAAGCTGCTGCTAAGTCGCTTCAGTCGTGTCCGACTCTGTGCGACCTCATAGACGGCAGCCTCCCGGGCAAGAATGCTGGAGTGGGTTGCCATTTCCTTCTCCAATGCATGAGAGTGAAAAGTGAAAGTGAAGTCGCTCAGTTGTGTCTGACTCGTAGCGACCCCATGGACTGAGCAGCTGCTGCTCAGTCCATGGGAGTTTTCAGGCAAGAGTACCGGAATGGGTTGCCATTACCTTCTCCAGAGGCAAGAAGCAGTAACTGTGAAACTGGACAGAAAAGTCCTAATGAGTAATCTGAACCTAACAGAAAATATATTTTCTTACATCCATGAAAGTTTATGAAACTCACTTGAGTAATCTGGCCCACAAAGAAAATCCTGAGTAATATTTTGAGTTCAGATTCAACAAGCTATATTCTCTGATCACAGTAAAAGCATAATTACAAATATAGAAAGGAAAGATAGCAAAACTGCTTAACCAGTTAGAAACTAAGAAACATTCCTCAATAGGTAGAATCAGAGTGAGAAATCAATTCTGAACTTGCACTTTTCAGACCAGAGTTTATCCGATAACAGCTGCATTAGAAAAAAAGTGTATATTTTCAAATCCTTTACTACTATAATAGACTGGAAAACAAAATTAATAAAGCTAGGAATTCAATTCAAGAAAGGACAAAATGGAGCAAACACAAAAAATGAAACAAAACAAAAAAAGTGGCAATTAATAAAATGAAAGTTTACAGAAATAAATATAAACATAGGGAGTATAATGAAAACTAAAATTTAATCTTATAATTATTTATATGGATTAGCTCCTGGAAAATATGATCAAGTTAAAGAAAAAAAAATACAATACTGGGAATAAAGAAAGGAGATAAGGCACCAGATAGGTAGGGCATTGGTGGTGGTGGTGGTTTAATCGCTAAGTCATGCCTGACTCTTGTGACTCCATGGACTGCAACCTGCCAAGCTCCTCTGTCCATGGAATTCTCCAGGCAAGAAGACTGGAGTGGGTTGCCATTTCCTTCTGCAAGGTAGTGCATTGGACACTGATACACTAGCTATGGTGGAATACGAGGTGTAAGTCTAGAGCAACATCCTGAAAAATTTAGGTGAAATATCTGAGTCCATTCAGAAAAAACAATAGTGAAAATTACAACAACAACAACAAAATCTCTGAGGGTCTAGTGAATATAAAAAGAACAGGAAGAGTGGTTGAAGTCTCTCATTTGAGTCATACAAGTTCCCACAGGCAGCCTTACTGGACACACCTCCACTGGCCTGGCAGGGCCTTGCAAAGGCAGATATAGCAGAGGTCCCAATCCTCTTCTGGCAACCCTATAGGCATTAGGTAGACAGAGCCAGCTGGGAAGAGTAGAGCCAGAGAAGGGTAGTGGGAATAGGAGAACAAGACAAGATCAGAGGTGGGGGCTGGGGGGGGGAGGGATGTGCATAGACCAGGACTGCACTGACAGGGGCCAAGGCTGATGGAAGGGCTGGGACCTCATGGTATGGTGAGGGGTGGGATAAGATGGGCAGGGGCAAGGGCCCGACTGCATTGAACCTTGAACTCTCCTCAGTGTCCCAACATGGACTCATCACCTTTTCCCTCCATTGCAACATTTTTCCAGCATCTCTGGCCTGGGGAATGCCAACAATTATACAGAAGTTGGTCAAAGTGCACTAATCAGGTGACAATGACAGACCTGATGGCCTGGGACGGGGGACTCAGGGTCACTGGTACCCACTTTGTAACCTCACCTCTCCCTTGACAGAAAAGGACAAACTGAGCTGAGTGTGCAGCACTTCTCAGCCAACTGCAAATGGGCCTGCCAGCCAAGTAAAGCTGCACTGTCCCCCACCACCATTGGAGGTTCGGAATTGGGTTTGTGGGCACAGAGACTGGATTAGGGGCCACCAGGAGATGTTAAAATGTCTTGCCAGTCTCAAGTTTCTAAACAAAACTCAGGCCAGTGGGAGATGAGCACAGGGCAGATCCTTTGGCCCTGCTCAGATTCAGGAAAGAGAGAGACAGGGGATAAGAGAAAGGACAGAAGTGGGGACATTTTAAAGACCAGTCCACCTTAAGGAGGCGTAGAGATAGGATACTAAACGGGGAACAGAGAAGCACAGAGAAACTTTGAGATGCCCTGAGAAAGACGTGGTTAGAGGAATAGGTGTGTGAGAAATTCGTAGTGTCTCCCTTGCACCAAGTATTGGGCATAGGACCTCAGTTGAGCAGAGCTCAGCTGTCTACTCTGAGGCGTCGGTCAGTGCTGAGTGGATCATGCTGGACTGCTTGGTGAAGCATCAGGGTCAGCAGCCCTGTCCGATTCATCGTGGCTTTGCACACCTTGTGCTCCTGCTCAACCAGCTCGTGCAACTGTGGAGGGTAAGTGTGAGAAGGGGCTTCTAGGATCCCATGCTGCCTCTCAGCCACACTCAGCCTTGTAACCTACCGCACGAACATGCTCTAGGTCCACCTCGGCATGCCTCAGCTTCTCCCAGCAATAGTGGAGTTTGCAAAGGCCTTTGGGGGAGATGACAGAAATCATCAGTGACCTCAATGACATGGTGCACTAGTGGACAACCGCACACCTCATCATCTGGAACCTGTGGGCAGAAAGAATGATGATGCGGTATGGAGGGGGTGGCTATGGAGGGGGATCAGGCAGGTAAAATGAGAGAAAGAGGGGGATTGGAGGGCAGTCAGGCAGAGGGAGAGGGATGGGGTCAAAGAGGGTATGATCAAGCATGGAGGATGGAGGAAGAAGTTAAGCTGGGATGTAGGAAAGAGTGTGATCGGGTAGGATGGATGGAAGAGTAGAAAGAGATCAAAGAGGAAAGAGAGGAGGGATGGAGCGGAGGTCTGACAGGGAGAAGCACATGAATGTGAGTGACAGTCGCCCAGTCATGTCCAACACTTTGCGATCCCACAGAATTTTCTAGGCCAGAAGAGTGGAATAAGTAGCCTTTCCCTTCTCCAGGGGATCTTCCCAAACCAGGGATTGAACCCAGGTCTCTTGCATTGCGGGTGGATTCTTTACTAGCTGGACCACAGTAGATGAATGGAGGTTGGTAAAACATAAAGGAGGTGAGGAATGGGGTCAGGAGTGTGGAGGGATGAGGGCTGATCAAACAAAGAAGGAGGGATTTTGGAGATGAGAAGCAGGGAGAATGACTGGGGAAGTGAGGCAGGAAGAATAAAAAAAGAAATGAAGGGAAGTCAGAAATTCAAAAGAGAGGAATTGAGGGTGTCCTTTCAGGGATGGTTGGGGTGGAATGTCAGGCAGGGGCTGGGAGAAGAAAGCAGATGGGCAAGCAAGAAGACAGGAGGAACAGGGGATGGTTATACTGAGGAGCAGAGGAATGGAGGCTAGACAGGCAGAAGGAGAGAGACAGGCAGAAAGAGAAATGTTGGGGGGTGTGGTCAGGCAAGGAGCTTATCAATAAACAGCAGCCACACAGAAAGAAAAGTGAGACTAGAAGATGACTGAGTAATAAGGTGGGGGAGTGTAGGGAAGGTCAGAAAGAGAGGAGGGGACCCACTGAGATTGGTCAGTAGGTATGAAAGCAGTCAGGCAGAGGGAAGAAGGAATAGGAGGCAATTCAAGCACGGAGAACCAGACAAAGAAGGTGGTCACGTAGGGAGAAGGGGGGGTGGGACAGAAAGCTCATGAGATAGAGAAGAAAAAGTCTCACCTTGGGGTCCATTGAGTGCTCGGGGCGGGAGTTGCTTACAGTACCTCTTACTCTATGGGTTGTAAACATCACAGAAGAGCCTTGTGGCTCTGGGGAGAGATTGAAAGTGAGGTGCTAAAGATGAAGAGGAGGGTGGTTTCACCCTGAACTCAGGCCACACTTTCTCCCAATCCCACCCAAGTGGGCTTCTCTGGTGGTGCCTCATACAAACCCTGCCCCAAATTCACCCACTTTTGCCTCTGAGCCCACCCACATCCTGCCCTTGATCTTGCCCACCCTGCCCCCGATCCTGTCCACATCATGCCTCTGAAGCTTCAGCTTCATCACCAGTCCTTCCAGTGAATATTCAGGGATGATTTCCTTTAGGATTCACTGGTCTGATCTCCTTGTAGACCAAGGGGCTCTCAAGAGTCTTCTGCAGTATGAATATTTACCAGAAAAGGCAAGCATAGATTAGCCTCCGGGCAAGTTATTGAAACTTGTGGTTCATCAGTTTCCACCTCCAGGATTCCCTCAGTCAGTTGACTTTGAGACTTTTGCCTATTATTCCCTAGCTGAGGGTTTCATCCTGGGCTTTCCCGATGCCCTTGTTCCTGCAGGGTCTGCATTCTCAGGAGTCTCTTTCTCCAGTCCGGCTTTCAGTGTCTTGGCATAATGTAATAATGACATACAGTTTTCCCACTTAACTTGGCTGCCTTCACATGTTGTCCAGAGGAGGGGTTCTTCCCTTAAAAAGTAGTTGTAACCAATGTGATCACACGGACCACAGCCTTGTCTAACTCAATGAAACTAAGCCATGCCGTGTGTGGCCCCCAAGACAGGAGGGTCATGGTGGAGAGGCCTGACAGAATGTGGTCCACTGGAGAAGGGAATGGCGAACCACTTCAGTGTTCTTGCCTTGAGAACCCCATGAACAGTATGAAGAGGCAAAATGATAGGATACTGAAAGGGGAACTCCCCGGGTCGGTAGGTGCCCAATATGCTACTGGAGATCAGTGGAGAAATAACTCCAGAAAGAATGAAAGGATGGAGCCAAAGCAAAAACAATACCCAGTTGTGGATGTGACTGGTGATCGAAGCAAGGTCCGATGCTGTAAAAAGCAGTGTTGCATAGGAACCTGGAATGTCAGGTCCAAGAATCAAGGCAAGTTGGAAGTGGTCAAACAAGAGATGGCAAGAGTGAACGTCAACATTCTAAGAATCAGCAAACTAAAATGGACTGGAATGGGTGAATTTAAATCAGATGACCATTATATCTACTACTGCAGGCAGGAATCCCTCAGAAGAAATGGAGTAGCCATCATGGTCAACAAAAGAGTCCAAAATGCAGTACTTGGATGCAGTCTCAAAGACGACAGAATGATCTCTGTTCGTTTCCAAGGCAAACCATTCAATATCACGATAATCCAAGCCTATGTCCCAACCAGTAGCACTGAAGAAGCTGAAGTTGAACAGTTCTATGAAGACCTACAAGACCTTTTAGAACTAACACCCCAGAAAGATGTCCTTTTCATTATAGGTCCTGGAATGCAAAAGTAGGAAGTCCAGAAACACCTGGAGTAACAGGCAAATTTGGCCTTGGAGTACGGAATGAAGCAAGGCAAAGGCTAATAGAGTTGTGCCAAGAGAACCCACTGGTCATAACAAACACCCTCTTCCAACAACACAAGAGAAGTCTCTACACATGGACATCACCAGATGGTCAACACCAAAATCAGACTGATTATATTCTTTGCAGCCAAAGATGGAGAAGCTCTATACAGTCAGCAAAAACAAGACCGGGAGCTGACTGTGGCTCAGATCATGAACGCCTTATTGCCATATTCAGACTTAAATTGAAGAAAGTGGGGAAAACCACTAGACTATTCAGGTATGACCTAAATCAAATCCCTTATGGTTACATAGAGGAAGTGAGAAATAGATTTAAGGGACTAGATCCGATAGAGTGCCTGATGAACTATGGACAGAGGTTCGTGACATTGTACAGGAGACAGGGATCAAGACCATCCCCGTGGAAAAGAAATGCAAAAAAGCAAAATGGCTGTCTGAGGAGGCCTTACAAATAGCTGTGAAAAGAAGAGAAGTGAAAAGCAAAGGAGAAAAGGAAAGATGTTCGCATCTGAATGCAGAGTTCCAAACAATAGCAAGGAGAGATAAGAAAGCCTTCTTCAGTGATTAATGCAAACACAGAGGAAAACAACAGAATGGGAAAGACTAGAGATCTCTTCAAGAAAAGTAGAGATACCAAGGGAACATTTCATGCAAAGATGGAGTTGATAAAGAACAGAAATCGTATGGACCTAACAGAAGCAGAAGATATCAAGAAGAGGTGGCAAGAATACACAGAAGAACTATTTAAAAAAGAGCTTCATGACCAAGATAATCACGATGGTGTGATCACTCACCTAGAGCCAGACATCCTGGAATGTGAAGTCAAGTGGGCCTTAGACAGCATCACTACGAACAAAGCTAGTGGAGGTGATGGATTCCAGCTGCGCTAATTCAAATCCTGAAAGATGATGCTGTGAAAGTGCTGCACTCGATATGCCAGCAAATATGGAAAACTCAGCAGTGGCCACAGGAATGGAAGAGGTCAGTTTTCATTCCAGTCCCAAAGAAAGGCAATGCCAAAGAATGCTCGAACAACGCACAATTGCACTCATCTCACACGCTAGTAAAGTAATGCTCAAAATGCTCCAAACCAGGCTTCAGCAATATGTGAACCATGAACTTCTGGATGTTCAAGATGGTTTTAGAAAAGGCAGAGGAACCAGAGATCAAATTGCCAACATCTGCTGGATCATTGAAAAAGCAAGAGAGTTCCAGAAAATCATCTATTTCTGCTTTATTGACTATGCCAAAGCCTTTGACTGTGTGGATCACAATAAACTATGGAAAATTCTGAAAGAGATGGGAATACCAGACCACCTGATCTGCCTCTTGAGAAACCGACATGCAGGTCAAGAAGCAACAGTTAGAACTGGACATGGAACAACAGACTGGTTCCAAATAGGAAAAGGAGTATGTCAAGGCTGTATATTGTCACCCTGCTCATTTAGCTTATATGCAGAGTACATCGTGAGAAACGCTGGGCTGGAAGAAGCATAAGCTGGAATCAAGATTGTTGGGAGAAGTATCAGTAACTTCAGATGTGGAAATTACACTGACCTTTTGGCAGAAATCAAAGAAAAACTAAAGAGACTCTTGATGAAAGTGGAAAAGGAGAGTGAAAAAGCTGGCTTAAAACTCAACATTCGAAAAATGAAGATTATGGCATCTGGTCCTATCAGTTCATGGCAAATAGATGGAGAAACAATGAGAACGGTGAATGATTTTATTTTCTTAGGATCCAAAATCACTGAAGATGGTGACTGCAGCCACAGAATTCAAAGATGCTTGCTCCTTGGAAGAAAAGCTATGACAGTCCAAGAGAACATATTAAATATCAGAGACATTACTTTGCCCACAAAGGTCCATCTAGTCAAAGCTATGGTTTTTCCAGTAGTCATGTATGGATGTGAGAGTTGGACCATAAAGAGAGCCGAAGGGCAGAGAATGAATGCTTTTGAACTGTGGTGTTGGAGAAGACTCTTGAGAGTCCCTTGAACTGCCAGGAGATCCAACCAGTCAATCCTAAAGGAAATGAATCCTGAACATCCATTGGAAGGACTGAAGCTGCAGCTGAAGCTCCAATACTTTGGCCACCTGATGCGAATAACTGACTCATTAGAAAAGACTCTGTTGCTGGGACAGATTGAAGGCTGTAGGAGAAGGGGACAACAGAGGATGAGATGGTTGGATGGCATCACTGACTCGACGGACATGAGTTTGAGCAGGCCCCGGGAGTTGGTGATGGACAGGGAAGCCTGGCATGCTGCAACCCATGGGGTTACAAGCAGTCAGACAGGACTGAGGGACTGAACTGAGTTCCAGCTTAGAGCCAGGCCCTGAGGCTAAGCTCCCAGGGTGATAGATCACCATCTTCTTTGGTGTTTATATTTCAAGGAGATGGCTCCTAGTCCCAAAGAAAATTACTCTGGGTTGTTTTGCTGACAGAAGGCTTATTTACCCTTATAAGATTTACATATGTATCCAAGGGGCAGAGGAAGGGTTTACAAATACCAGTCTTCTCCAGGAAATATTCTAAGAAAAGGGAAGGAGGAAAAGGTCTCTTTCTCTTATAGCAACAGAGAAGATTCCATTTTTTAAAAAAATGGCTGTGAGTTTTAAAAGGCTGTGAGTTTCCTAAGCCTGAGTTCCCACAGAGGTGTCACAGATCATCCTTGACAAATGCCTGCATGTGCACTGAGTTGCCTTACAGGAAAGGACCCTGAGCATGAGCAACCTGCTGCCTAAGAGCAGCCTGGAAACCAGCCTTGGAGTCATTTGCTGTAAGCACAAGCCTGAGAAATGCCAGGGAAAGAGCACTTGGGGCCTTGCTTTCCTGTCACACTCAGCAAGATGTGTAGGAGCACAAGAGACCCATAGAGGAGTGTCTTCAAGTCCAGTGGGACAGAAAAGAAGGCCTAGGCAGCGCCATCAGTCTGTGCTGTGTGTTCATTTACAGCCACAGAGTCTCGAATGGCCAGGGCCACCGGAGCGACACACATTCCATTGGCGGAAATCCACAGTGAGCCTGTACCCCCTGCTAGTTTTTTCCACTGGCCATACTGGGCCATTATACTGATGCTTTACTGTCGTAATCTACCTGCCGCATTTTAGTCTTAGTCAAGGCCGTGACTTCTCTTTGTCCTCCAGGGAGTCTCTGCTGTTTCCCTTCAGACACCTGGGAGAGGATAGGGAGATGGGTTAGGGAGTGAATTGCACACTCTGCTGTTGTCTCTCTGCACGCAGCAGTCCCTCAGTCGGAGAATTCCCTTTGGTCTTTATCCAGCATTCCTAGAACAAGCATGCAAAACACTGTCCCAGGGAAGTATTAGGTCGTGGAAGCAACAAGGACAGTTCTGTTGACCCTTGAACAATGTAGGGGTTAGGGGCACCAACACCCCTCTGAGTCAAGAATCCAAGTATAACTTTAGACTCGTCCAAAACTTAACTACTAATAGTTTATTGTTGACTGGCAGCCTTATGGTTAACATAAACAGTTGATTAACACATATTTTGTATGTTATATCCGTTACCTGGGCAATAGTGGTAAAGAATCCGACTGCCAGGGTAGGAGACGAACAAGATATGTGGGTTTGATCCTTGGGTGGGGAAGATCCCCTGGAGGAGGAAATGGCAACCCACTCCAGTATTCTTGCCTGGGAAATCCCATGGACAGAGGAGCCTGGCAGGCTACACTCCATGGGACCACAAAGAGTCAGACACAACTGACAACGCACACCCACTCATGCCTCATATACTGTATTCTTTTAAAAAAACTAATTGTATTTGTTTTGTGTTGGGGGGTGCTGTGCTAAGTCTTTGTTGCTGCATGGGGGTATTCTCTAGTTGCGATGTGCGGGGTCTACTCTCTAGTGGCGAGCCACACCCTTCTCATTGTGGTGGCTTCTGTTGTTGTGGATCACAGCTTCTAGGGTGTGTGGGCTCAGTGTTGAAGCTCTGAGGCTCTAGAACACTGCCTCAATAGTTGTGGCACACGTCGGTTTATTTGCTCCGCAACACATGGGATATTCTCAGATCAGGGATGGATACAGTCATTCCAGAATTGCCAGGCAGATTCTTTACCACTGAGCCACCAGGGAAGCCCCTAAATACTGTATTCTTAAGGTAAGCCAGAGAAAAAAATGTTATTAAGAAAATTATTAAGGAGACACACCTAGGATGGCAGCAGGAGAGATGGTGAAATTTGCAGTCTGCCCCTCCGGGCTCTAGTCCTCGGTCCCCAGTCCCCTCAACCCTTCGGCGGCCAGTCCATGTCCTGGCAGAGGTCCAAATGGTAGACATCTAAACCACCGTATACAACACAGTCCATGTTGACAAGCTTCAGATGCTTCAGAGGCTGCCTAGCAGCCAGAGCAGGAAGGAGCTGGACGAGCTGACATGCTAGTTGGCCAGCGGGGGACAGGGGTGGGGGGTTAAGGTGGGGACACTGCTTGTCATCACCTCCCATTGCAGCCACCAAGATGTGGTTCAGTACCCAGTGGACCGGAGCGGCGCCAGCATGGATGCCGGCGGCTCCATACACTTCAGTGACGAGAGCATCGAGGGCACACAGCTGCTGTGGGCTGCCTCGGCAGCTGATCACCTGGGTGCGGAGCCTGCTGTGCCAGGGGGTCTTGGTGAGCCACAAGAATCACAGCCAGAACGGCTTCACTCTTGCACATGGTAGTGGACATAGGCCACAAACGAGGGCCACTTCTAGGTGGGCAGATTCCCTTCCCTCCAGGTGGTCAAGGTACACTCAACTGTGGGGCTGACCCAGAGAGCTGGGACTTTGCTAACAACACGCCAGTGCGCATTGCAAAGCAGAACAACTGCCTGGGGATCATGAATGCCCTGATAGAGGCGGGGGCCCACATGGATGCCATCAGATCTTTCAAGAAGACAGTCTACGAGCTGCTGCATGAGAAGCTGCTGGCCAAGAGCAACATTCAGCCCTTCAACTATGTGACCCAGTAGTGCACTGACTTGCACCCTGGACAAGAACAAGAACCCATACAAGGGCTTCACTCCCTAAGAGCTGGAAGCTTTCATCCAGCTGCACAGAAAAGTGTGGGAGAGGAAAACCCAGGATGGGCGGGGCCCACACCTGTCCCCGCCCTCTCTAGGGAACACTTGTGGTGGCTGGAAACCAGGGAAGAGCTCATGGGCCTCCGTGGCCCGCTCCCCTCATCAGGCAGAGGGGCCAAGAATCAATGAGCTCTTGGTGGTAGAAGCTTCCAGACCACGTGCTCAGAGAACTGACATTCTATAGGAGTCCACGCACTCATCCTCCACAAGAAGATGCTCAACCTCCCACACGTCCCGTCTGCCTGAGTTTCAGGGAATCTTGCCTCTGACCTGGGGCAGAGAGATTGAAACCATCGCCTTCCTCCCCTACTAGAAACACATGTAGAAGCTGAGAGTTGGGTTCAGCCTCTACCTCTGACGTATCAGAAAGGATAGACCCAGCCACCCAGGGCAGTGTTAGAACTGCGGCCCCTGAGAGGGCAAAGTGGGAGAATCCACCTTTCCAGCACATTCTCACCTGCTCCTTCTGCCCTGCTGTGGGTCCAACTCTCTGCCCACAAGCCACCAGCCCCTTGGGTAGCTTTTGTGATTTGGTGTTCTGTTTATTTACCTGGGGGAGGGGAGTTAGTGCTCACCAGGTGGCTCTGTGGTAAAGAATCCACCTTCAATGCAAGAGACACAGGAGATGCCAGTTCGATCCCTGTGTCGGGAAGATCCCCTGGAGAAGGGAATGGCCACTCACTCCAGTATTCTTGCCTGGAGAATACCATGGAGAGAGGAGCTTGGTGGGCTATAGTCCATGGTGTCGCAAAGAGTTAGATGCGACTGTGCACGTTCAGGCACGGGCAGCTTACAGCTGTGGTGCAAGAGGTTTTGCTGCCATACACTTAAAAAAAAAAAGATTTTGGTGTCAGGCTCCCTAAGTTCATTTCACACAACAAGGGTTTTACCTTGCCTGAGACAGCCACAGCCAGCTAGAGTGAGCTATATTTTGTGACAAGTTCATGAAGGTCCCCCAAACGAGGGTGACCATACATTTCTGAACACTTCACTCACTTGCCTTTTACTTGGGCTGCCCTACTTCCCATCCTCACTAGAAAGAGAAGTCATTTTCCAAAGGAGGACCAGGCCAAATACCAAAGGAGCTGGGCTTGCCAGCCACTTCTGACTCAACAAGAGCTATTAATAGTTTGGTTGCTTTGGAGTTTGATTTTCACAATTTCTGAGTTCAAACTGCAGGTCACCTCTGCCTCACAAATCACACAAGTGGGCACAGGTGTGTGGCGAACAACCCAAGTGTCTGTAGCCGGTTTTTAGATGCTTGGAAACCAGGATCCAGGCGACCCTGAGATAATTCCAAGTATTGACACACCATTAACCCACTGAGCCAGATAGATAAGATGGTGGATGTCTGGAACAGGTTGTCGAATACAGTGGTACAAAATCTTGGTCTCCCATCACTGGGGGTGGGGAGGGCGATCAAGTGCTCCTTCTAGAGAATCTGCCCCTGAGAGACTGTCAGGTGTGAGGGGTATCCTCCATGTGCCCTGGCCGCCAGCAGGAGAGTGGTTTTGGCCTGTTGGGAAAGCAGTGAGGAACAGAAAGGGACTGGAGCCGCCACCCCTACAGCTCAGGAAAGAGGCCATTCCCACTCTGCGCCTCTCCTGCAGGCTTATCTCAGGGCAGATACCCAGAAGACTCCAGAAGCCACAGTGGGTGCCTAGATGTTCTGTCCCTCCAAGGGAACTAAGTCTCGTTTAGATTTGCAGTGTTAGCACAGTCTTTATTTACAAGACCAGGTGTTGCCTTCTGTCAAGGCAGGGAACACCATCACTGTCCCTCCAGAAGCCTGAAATAAAGAAACAAGGCAGTGTCCCCCCCAAAAAATCCATGAGGAAGAGAAAATACATTCACAGTACTGACCTATATTTATTGATAGTGTAAGTCTATGTCATCTGTTTACAAGAGGAATTATCTGTCAGTACCTTTATCCACATTGTTTTATATGATACAAAACACTATAGATGTTTCACATTTTATCAACACTAGATATCAAAAATGAAAAGAGGAGAACAAGATAGCAGCGGAGTGGGTGGGCATGGAGTACATCTCTCTCCATGGATACATCAGGAATACACCTTCAGACACAGTAGCGCATGCAGAACACCAGCTGAGAGCGGACAGGAGGACCTGACCAGCAGAAAAGAATATATAGACCCACGCAAAACTCGGTAGGATGAAGGAACTAGGGGGAGAAACAGAAGTGTTAGTAGGACTGGACCTGCCCTCAGCGGGTGGGGGAACTGAAGCAGGGGTCCAATCCCCACACTGGGGCAACTGTCTGAGTCAGAGGAGACTTTTAAGGCTGAGAGTGAACCAGCTGATCTGTGGCAGCCTAAATGGAAGGAGAATTATACAGTCCTTGCCAGAGCCATACATATCCTGGACAGGGACGCAGGTCCCCTGGAAGGTGCTCGGCTGGGAGCTGGAGTTTAGGGGTTGTGGAGCAATCCAAGGGCGAGGGCTGCTGTTGACCACAGAGAGAGTGATCGAGGGAGGAGATTGTGGTGGGAAATGCCTGTGGAGGAAAGCCGGGCAGCCTTGGAAGCAAGGCAAAACTGCTGAGTCACGCATAGGGAGTAGAGCCACCACCATAGCCTCTCTCTCCCCACTCGCCAGCACCAGCAGCTGAACAATAGAGAGGCTGGCCCATCAAACACCTGACACACTGAACTACAGAGTAGGACCCCACCCAGGGTGCCCCTTTAAGTGCCTGATGCACTGATCTGCAGAGTAGGACCCCCTGCCAGGGGGACCCCTCTATGTGCCTGACGTGCCAAACAACAGAGAAGGGCCCCAGGCAAGGAATCCCTCTAAGTGCCTGAACCGGCGGAGCTACAGAGAAAGACTGGCCAAAGTAGCCTTCTGGTCACCAGCTACAAGAGGCTCGAAAAAAGACTGATAGGGCCATAACTCCTGGGGGCAGAGGCAGTCCGTGTCCCTCCACACTTTGCACCGCCAGGGTCCCCGCAAGCCAAGCAGCTGTGCCACCTTCACGCTCAATGCTCACGAAGGCAGAACTGCTACAGGCAGAAAAGAAATCTTGCATCTATGCACGCAAGGTTGCTTCAGTCATGTCCAACTCTTTGCAGCCCTGTAGACTGTGGCCTGCCAGGCTTCTCTGTCAGGGGGTTCTCCAGGCAAGAATGCTGGAGTGTATTGGACAATACTGGTTTCCATACCCTTCTAGAGCACTATATTTCCTGCTGCCCTAGCTGCCAACTCCCCTGAGTACCTGGTGCTGATAGAATCACCTGTGACTCAAGCAGCTGCACCACCTCCACACCTGGCCCTCACAGGGGTAAACCCAAATCCTCCAGGGCAGCCTCAGGAGCAATTCCCAGTGGACAACCCACATGCAGAGGTGGAAATAAAACCACAGTTGAAACCCAGGGGCAATGTGGCTAAGGAAGAAGACTCAAAACCTTCCCACCAACTGTGCAAGCTGCAGATTAAATCCACATGATCAACCAGGCAGACTCTGTCTATCAAATATATAAAATGACATTGAGAGCTCCCACAAAAGAAAACACACTAGTTCTAATAGCTGTGGACACTGGAGACAGGAACACACAGGAGTAGGGCCGGACTAGAATCTGAGCTGCCCCCACAGCAGGTCCAGAGATCAGCACAGAGTGGGAGGGCATCCTAGGGAGGTGAGGTGAACTGTGACTCCCAGCGAGGGAAAGGACTCTGACAGCAGTGACTCAAGAAAAGCATCTATCATTCTTATGTTTTGTCTTGGTCTATATATCATTTTGGATTTTTTTTCTTTTTTTGCTTTCCTCCCCCCACCCCACCCAATTGCAGTTGTCAATTTTATTGGCACTATGAAACCTAATTAAGCCTTTGAGCTTCTTTTCCCCCCCTCAATCACAATTTAATTGTTGTTATAAACCTCTGCCTCTATGTCAGACTTTTGCCGTTCTATGGAGTTTTCCATTTTTTCCCTTTCTTTTCTCTTTTTTTAATTTTAATTTTTAAACCTATTATTATTTTCTCTACATTTATTCCCTTGTTTGCTTTTCCTACTGTTTTTTCCCCTTGCAGTTAATCTTTAATGCATATAAATTTCTTTATCTACCTCTATTTAACTTTGCATATCTATTCTTCCTTTCTTTTCTTTCATTCCTTTCCTCACAACATATTTCTTAGTTTTCTTTTCATTGATTTATTCCCCACTTGGCACCTTGCTCTACTTTTGTTTTCTGGTTTGTGCTTTAGATAGTTCTAGTCTTAACTGGTAAATATGATATTTGATTTCCTTTGTTCACTGGGTCAGTCTACTGTACTTTATTTTAGTTGGACTGTTTTGACTTTGCTTATGGGTGTATATGTACATGTGTATATTCCATTATTTTAATTATTATTTGCCTGATTTGTCTGGGGTTCATCTTTGGTTTCTCATTTTTGGGTATTTGTTTTAATCTCACTTAATGCCACAACAAACCACTTGTGGAATCTTAGTTCCTGACCAGAGATCAAGCCTTTGCAGTGGGAGCACTGACTCCAAGACCCTAGACTACCAGAGAACTAACCCTAGGGAGTATCAAATAGTGAGAACTCACACAAAGGAAACCACTTGAATACAAGACCCGGCATCACCCAACACCAGTAGCACCCTGTGCAGGACGCCTCATCTAAACAACAAACAAAACAAAAACACACACCCAGTCATCAGCAGACAGGATTATCACCTCACTCAGCCTTGCCCATCAAGGGAAACGGAAAGAAACAAACAAACAAAAAACTCAGCACAAATCTCACCATATACAAAACTTATACAAACCACTGGACCGACCTTAGGAGGGCAGAAACCAAAAGGGAGAAAGAATTCAAACTTGAAGCCTGGGAAAAGGGGACCTCAAACACAATAGTTTACATATATGTACATATATAATGAAAAGGCAGAGAAATACTACACAAATGAAGGAACAAATTAGAAGTGCAGGAATCCAAAGAAGAAACACAAGCTGGAATCAAGATTGCCTGGAGAAATATCAATAACCTCAGATATGCAGATGACACCACCCTTATGGCAGAAAGTGAAGAGGAACTAAAGAGCCTCTTGATGAAAGTGAAAGAGGAGAGTGAAAAAGTTGGCCTAAAGCTCAACATTCAGAAAACAAAGATCATGGCATCTGGTCCCATCACTTCATGGGAAATAGATGGGGAATCAGTGGAAACAGTGTCAGACTTTATTTTTTGGGCTCCAAAATCACTGCAGATGGTGACTGCAGCCATGAAATTAAAAGACGCTTACTCCTTGGAAGAAAAGTTATGACCAACTTAGATAGTATATTCAAAAGCAGAGACATTACTTTGCCGACTAAGGTCCGTCTAGTCAAGGCTATGAATTTTCCTGTGGTCATATATGGATGTGAGAGTTGAACTGTGAAGAAAGTTGAGCACCGAAGAATTGATGCTTTTGAACTGTGGTGTTGGAGAAGACTCTTGAGAGTCCCTTGGACTGCAAGGAGATCCAACCAGTCCATTCTGAAGGAGATCAGCCCTGGGTGTTCTTTGGAAGGAATGATGCTAAAGCTGAAGCTCCAGTACTTTGGCCACCTCATGCGAAGAGTTGACTCATTGGAAAAGACTCTGATGCTGGGAGGTACTCGGGGCAGGAGGAGAAGGGGATGACAGAGAATGAGATGGCTGGATGGCATCACTGACTCGATGGACATGAGTCTGAGTGAACTCCGGGAGTTGGTGATGGACAGGGAGGCCTGGCGTGCCGTGATTCATGGGGTCGCAAAGAGTTGGACACGACTGAGCAACTGAACTGAACTGAACTGAAGAGGAAATAGGCAAACTACCTGAAAAATAATTCAGAATCAAGATAGTAAGATAATCACAAACCTTGAAAACAAAATAGAGAAAATTCAAGGGTCAATTCACAAAAACCTAGAAGAATTAAAGAATAAACATACAAACAACACTATTACTGAAATTAAAAATACTCTGGAAAGAATCAATAGCAGAATATCTGAAGCAGAAGAACAAATCAGTGAGCTGGAAGAGAAAATGGTGGAAATAACTTCTGAAGAGCAGAATAAAGCAAAAAGAAAGAAAAGAACTGAGGACAGTCTCAGAGACCTCTGGGACCATATCAAATGCACCAACATTCAAATTATAAGGGTCCCAGAAGAAGAAGAAGAGAGAAAGAAAGGGTATGAGAAAATTTTTGAAGAGATTATAGTTCAAAATTTCCCCAATATGGAAAAGGAATAATCAAGTCCAAGAGGCACAGAGTCCCATATAGGATAAACTCAAGGAGAAACAGGCCAAGACATGTACTAATCAAACTAACAAAGACTAAACACAAAGAAAGAATATTAAAAGCAGCAAGGGAGAAGCAACAAATAACATACAAGGGAAACCCCATACTTTTAACAGCTGATCTTTCAGCAGAAACTCTGCAGGCCAGAAGGGAATGGCAGGATATATTTAAAGTATTGAAAGGGAAATCTACAACCAAGATTACTGTACCCAGCAAGGATCTCATTCAAAATTGATGAATAAATCAAAAGTTTTTCAGACAAGCAAAAGTTAAGAGAATTCAGTGCAACCAAACCAGCTTTACAAACAATGTTAAAGGGACTTATATAGTCAAGAAATACAGAGAAGTAAAAAAAAAATCTACAAAAATCAACCCCAAACAATCAAGAAAATGGCAATAGGAAATATATATCAATAATTACTTTAAATGTAAATGGATTAAATGCTCTAACCAAAAGACACAGACTGGTTGAATAGATACAAAAACAAGACCCATATATATGCTGTCTACAAGAAACCCACTTCAGACCTCAAGACACATATACACTGAAAGTGAGAGGATGGAAAAATATATTCTCTGCAAATGGGAAGCAAAAGAAAGCTGGAGTATCAATACTCATATCAGACAAAATTGACCTTAAAATAAAGGTTATAAGAGATAAGGAAGGATTCTACATAATGATCAAGGGATCAACCTAAGAAGACATAACAATTGTAACTATCTATGCACCCAACACAGGAGCACCTCAATACATAAGACAAATAGTAACAGACATAAAGGGAGAAATTGACAGTAACACAATAATAGTAGGAGACTTTACCCACTCACACCAATGGACAGATCATCAAAACAGAAAATTAATAAGGAAACACAAGTCTTAAATGATACACTGGATGAGATGGATCTCATTGATATCTTCAGGACATTCCATCCAAATGCAGAGGAATATACCTTCTTCTCAAGGGCACATGGAAGATTCTCCAGGATAGACCACATCTTGGGTCACAAATCAAACCTCAGTAAATTTAAGAAAATTGAAATCATATCAAGCATCTTCTCTGACCACAATGCTATGAGACTAGATATCAATTACAATAATAAAAAAAACTGTAAGAAACGCAAACACATTAAACAACACGTTTTTGAATAACTAACAGGTTACTGAAGAAATAGAAAGGGAAATTTAAAAATTCCTAGAAACAAATGACAATGAAAACACGACAACTCAAAACCTATGGGATGCAGCAAAAGCAGTTCTAAGAGGGAAGTTCATAGCAATACAATCCTGCCTTGAGAAACAAGAAAAACACCAAATAGACAACCTAACTACACCTAAAGCAACTGGGAAAAGGAAAAAAAAACAAAACACCAAAATTAGTAGAAAGAAAGAAACCGTAAAGATCAGAGCAGAAATAAATGAAAAAGAAATGAAAGAAACAATAGTAAAGATTAATAAAATGAAAAGCTGGTTCTTTGAGAAGATAAACAAAGTTGACAAACCTTTGGCCAGACTCATCAAGGAAAAAGGAGAGAAGAATCAAATCAACAAAATTAGAAATGAAAAATGAGAGGTTGCAACAGACAATGCAGAAATACAAACGATAATAAGAGACTGTTGTGAAGAACTAATGGCAATAAAATGGGTAACCTGGAAGAAATGGACAGATTGAATTTTCCAAGTTCCAAGTTCCAACTTCCAAAAGTTTAATCTTCCAAGACTGAACCAAGAAATATAAATTATAAGCAACCAAATTACAAGCAGTGAAATTGAAGCTCTGATCAAAATCTCCCAAAAAACAGAAGCCCAGGACCAGATGGCTTCACAGGAGAATTCTATCAAACATTCAGAAAAGAAGTAATGCCCATCTTAAAACGCTTTCAGGTTCGATGCATGATACAGGATGCTCGGGGCTGGTGCACTGGGATGACCCAGAGGGATGGTATGGGGAGGGAGGTGGGAGGGGGGTTCAGGATGGGGAACATGTGTATACTCGTGGCGGATTCATGTTGATGTATGGCAAAACCAATACAATATTGTAAAGTAATTAGCCTCCAATTAAAATAAATAAATTTATTGAATAAATAAATAAGAAAAAAGAAAGCTACAGGCCAATATCACTGATGAACATAGATGCAAAAGTCCTCAACAAAATTTTAGGAAATATAACTCAGCAACACAAAAAGCTCATGACCAAGTTGGGTTTATTCCAGGGATGCAAGGGTTCTTCAATATATGCAAAATCAATCAATGTGATACACCATATTAACAAATTGAAACATAAAAACCATATGCTGATCTCAATAGATGCAGAAAAATCCTTTGAGAAAATTCAGCACCCATTTACGATTCAGTTCAGTTCAATTCAGCCACTCAGTCATGTCCGACTCTTTGCAACCCCTTGAATCCCAGCACGCCAGGCCTCCCTGTCCATCACCAACTCCTGGAGTTCACCCAAACTCATGTCCATTGAGTCAGTAATGCCATCCAGTCATCTCATCCTCTGTCTTCCCCTTCTCCTCCTGCCCCCAATCCCTTCTAGCATCAGGGTCTTTTCCAATGAGTCAACTCTTTGCATGAGGTGGCCAAAGTATTGGAGTTTCAGCTTCAGCATTAGTCCTTTCAATGAACACCCAGGACTGATCTCCTTTAGGATGGACTGGTTGGATCTCCTTGCAGTCCAAGGGACTCTCAAGAGTCTTCAATACCACAGTTCAAAAGCATCAATTCTTCAGCACTCAGCTTTCTTTATGGTCCAACTCTCACATCCATACATGACCACTCAAAAAACCATAGCCTTGACTAGACGAACTTTTGTTGGCAAAGTAATGTCTCTGCTTTTTAATATGTTGTCTAGGTTGGTCATAACTTTCCTTTCAAGGAGTAAGCGTCTTTTAATTTCATGGCTGCAATCACCATCTGCAGTGATTTTGGAGCCCCCCAAAATAAAGTCAGCCACTGTTTCCCCATCTATCTGCTATGAAGAGATGGGACGGGATGCCATGATCTTAGTTTTCTGAATGTTGAGCTTTAAGCCAACTTTTTCACTCTCCTCTTTCACTTTCATCAAGAGGCTCTTTAGTTTTCTTTCACTTTCTGCCATAAGGGTGGTGTCATCTGCATATCTGAAGTTATTGATATTTCTCCTGGCAATCTTGATTCCAGCTTGTGCTTCTTCCAGCCCAGGGTTTCTCATGATGTACTCTGCATAGAAGTTAAATAAGCAGGGTGACAATATACAGCCTTGATGGACTTCTTTTCCTATTTGCAACCAGTCTGTTGCAAATGTCCAGTTCTAACTGTTGCTTCCTGACCTGCATTTTGGTTTCTCAAGAGGCAGGTCAGGTGGTCTGGTATTCCCATCTCTTTCAGAATTTTCCACAGTTTATTGTGATCCACACAGTCAAAGGCTTTGGCATAGTCAATAAAGCAGAAATAGATGATTTTCTGGAACTTTCTTGCTTTTTCCATGATCCAGCGGATGTTTGCAATTTGATCTCTGGTTCCTCTGCCTTTTCTAAAGCCAGCTTGAACATCTGGAAGTTCACCGTTCATGTATTGCTGAAGCCTGGCTTGGAGAATTTTAAGCATTACTTTACTAGTGTGTGAGATGAGTGCAATTGTGCGATAGTTCAAGCATTCTTTGGCATTGTCTTTCTTTGGGATTGGAATGAAAACTGACCACTTCCAGTCCTGTGGCCACTACTGAGTTTTCCAAATGTGCTGGCATATCGAGTGCACCACTTTCACAGCATCATCTTTCAGGATATGAAATAGCTCAACTGGAATTCCAACACCTCCACTAGCTTTGTTCGTAGTGATGCTTCCTAAGGCCCACTTGACTTCACATTCCAGGATGTCTGGCTCTAGGTGAGTGATCACACCATCGTGATTATCCGGGTCGTGAAGATCTTTTTTTGTATAGTTCTTCCATGTATTCTCGCCACCTCTTCTTAATATCTTCTGCTTCTGTTAGGTCCATACCATTTCTGTCCTTTATTGAGCCCATCTTTGCACGAAATATTCCTTTGAATCTCTAATTTTTTGAAGAGATCTCTAGTCTTTCCCATTCTGTTGTTTTCCTCTATTTCTTTGCATTGATGGCTGAGGAAGGCTTTCTTATCTTGCCTTGCTATTCTTTGGAACTCTGCATTCAAATGGGTATGTCTTTCCTTTTCTCCTTTGCTTTTTGCTTCCCCTCTTTTAACAGCTATTTATAAGGCCTCCTCAGACAGCCATTTTGCTTTTTTGTATTTCTTTTTCTTGGGGATTGCTGGCGACGGAATGAAACACCAACCCTGCAGAGTGGTTTGAATCTTTATATTTTAACACTTGCTTCTTACAGCTGCTTTATTTTATATCCCTTGCACAACAACCTACAGGGCAAGTTGCCAAGCACTGTGATTCAGAGACTATACAGTGCGCAGGCACAGGGCGAGATAACCTTTACCTTGACTTATTTACTGCAGCTAAGACTTTGTTTTGGGGAACTTCCTTATCAACTTAGAATCCGTTTTGTCCCTGGGTCTGTTCCTTTTGAGGAATCAGAAACATCCTTGTGTGCAAGAAATGTTCTTTTCCCACGGGAACAAACAGAGGATTCTTAGCTGAACATCTCGTTTGCAAGAATGTTCAGCCCTGGTTGAGAGGCTCATTTGCAAGCGCTTCTCAACCTTCCTTATACCTTGTTCCCTACATCTCCCCCTTTCTTTTCTTGCAGATGCTGAATAAGCGCTTGAATACGCAAAGCTTCCTCTCTCAATTGTTTCCCTTATCACCAGCGCCGGTAGACTCTAAAAGCAATAAAACATAAAGCAACAATTAACAAAGTATTCACAAAGGATGTTGTTAACAATGCAGATACATGCCCTAAAGGGTTAAGGCTATCTAATCCTTCTTGAAGACTCTTCAGTATATCAGAACCAAGAATATCAGGCAGCATCTTACTAAAAGTTGACAATATAGTTTGTTCCAATTCCATAATTTCAGCAGTTAAATTCTGATGTCCCACTAAAGACCTTTTCACCTTTTCCTAACCCTCACTCATATTAAAGGGAACAGGGGTTACACATAGGTGAGATGAGTTCCAATCACATTTTAACACACTCTTTGTAGCTAACACAGTCACTTGATCTCCTAACCAGGAAACAGTGTGTTGTAAATTCAATACATCAGTAGCCAATTGAGAGTCCAAATCATGCTGCTGTTGCCACAATAAATGAGCATCCTTATGCCACTCCCTGACAAAATCAGCAGTCTGTATGCCCTGATGCAAAGCAAGACCTGCTGCAGTTGCTGTTGCTGTTACTGAAGCCATGGCGAGAATTGATGCGATGACAATGCCAAGCATTCTTCGAGATTGATGGAGAAGAGTTTGTACAGCCTTCACAAGATGAGTGACAGCAAAAGAGTCCGACCAAGGTCGAGTAAGTTTAAGAGGCAACCAAAGTTCAGTCCGTGCTTTCACAATGACCAAAGAGTAATTACTGGAATGAATCATCTTGTTTTCAACAGTTTCCCACCAGGAACGATTTATACATTGAGTCAAGTTACAATCAGAACATGATATAACTCCCAAAATTTCATTCCAAATCCATTGCCCATACAGTAAAGAATAAGGAAATTTTATACATGCTATAGCAGAGTAAGATTTATTAATATGCAAATGAACTTGAAATGGCCCTTTAGGATCATTAATATTCAAAGTAAAATTTTTCCGTCCATATAGTAAGGTTACCTGACACTGCCCATGATTATACACTGGAATAGTAAAAGCAAATTTATTTCTATTTTTTATTTGCAAAGGAATATTAAAAACACAATCCTTCAAATCTAAAACCATCAAAGACCAATTCTGTGGAATCAAAGCAGGAGAAGGGAGACCTAATTGCAAAGCTCCCATAGGTTCTATACATTTGTTAACTTCCCTTAAATCAGTCAACATTCTCCATTTACCAGATTTTTTCTTAATGACAAAAACAGGAGAATTCCAAGGAGACGTGGAAGGTTCGATATGGCCAGATTAAAGCTGTTCTTCTACTAATTGTTTTAATGCCTCGAGCTTCACTTTTGGAAGCGGCCACTGCTCAACCCATTTAGGGACATCAGTTAACCATTTCAATGGGAGAGCTCGAGGAATCTGAGCAGTGGCTATAAGTTTTCCGACGAGATGGTGAGCGTTGTTCCTAAAGAAAATAAAAGATCCCTTCCCCAGATATTAATAGGTATATTAACAATGTAAAAAGAAATAAATGCTTTCTTTCCATTAGACAATTGGCATGACAAAGGTTGAGCGCCTCTCCACACATCTGCTATTGATCCTAAGCCTGTTAAAACAAGAGGAAGTTTTTCTTTTTTCCAGTCATTAGGCCATTGCTGGAGAGAAATAACCGAAACATCTGCTCCTGTATCCACTAATCCTTCAAACTGTTTACCTTCAATAATCAGTGACATTAAAGGACGAGAGTCATTAATAAGCATTTCCCAAAATATACTTTGTCCCGTACTTCCAAAACCATTGACTCTCTCTCCCTACCTCAGCCTTGTTGGCAGCTACCGGAAATAGGGATGCGTAAGGTGGTGCCGAAGGGTTAACAGCCTTGGAAGTTCGTTTTTTATTTAATAAAACCTTTCAAAAGGCAGTAGTCATTGCCTCTACAGAATCTGAATCTTCCCCAGAATTTACATCTCTATCTGTCTCGATGGATGAATCTTTACTATCATCTGGAGGTTTGGGCGGAGGCGGAGATGAAGCCCCCTCCTCAGGATAACATGAGGCGGCCTCACTGTCAGCAGCCGTTAATTTTAAAGCCTGCGTTATAGCACTACATAGAGTTTACATAGAGTCCACAGCCTTAGAGGAATCACATTTCCTTGTTGATGCTGCCTTCTTAACTCCTTCTGCACCACTTTCCATTCCTTCAAATTCAGCTGTACTTCTGTTTGATATTGAAACCAATAGCAATGCTGCTCTATAAGACAGAACAACTCACTCAAGCGGCGAGTAGACGTTTTAATTCCTATAGAATGCAGGAGCCCCTTAACCAGCTCCATATATTGTGACTTTAAAGACGGGGAATTCCCCATAATTTTTTTTTTTTCTCGAAAGTCCCCCTTTCAGCGTTTCGCTCCGGGGTGCTCACCCTTTCGGATTTTTTTTCTTTTCTCTTTTTCTCGAAAGTCCCCCTTTCAGCGTTTCGCCCCGGGGTGCTCACCCTTTCGGATTTTTTTTTTTCTTTTCTCTTTTTCTCTATTTCCCGAAAGTCCCCCTTTCAGCGTTTTGCCCCGGGGCGCTTACCCTTTCCGTTCCGTCATGCCCCGCGCTGGGCGCCAGATGCTGGCGATGGAATGAAACACCAACACTGCAGAGTGGTTTGAATCTTTATATTTTAACACTTGCTTCTTACAGCTGCTTTATTTTATATCCCTTGCACAACAACCTACAGGGCAAGTTGCCAAGCACTATGATTCAGAGACTATACAGTGCGCAGGCACAGGGCGAGATAACCTTTACCTTGACTTATTTACTGCAGCTAAGACTTTGTTTTGGGGAACTACCTTATCAACTTGGAATCCGTTTTGTCCCTGGGTCTGTTCCTTTTGAGGAATCAGAGAAACATCCTTGTGTGCAAGAAATGTTCTTTTCCCACGGGAACAAACAGAGGATTCTCGTTTGCAAGAATGTTCAGCCCTGGTTGAGAGTCTCGTTTGCAAGCACTTCTCAACCTTCCTTATACCTTGTTCCTTACAGGGATGGTATTGATTCCTGTCTCCTGTACAATGTCACGAACCTCCATCCATAGTTCATCAGGCACCCTGTCTATCAGATCTAGTCCCTTCAATCTATTTCTCACTTCCACTGTATAGTCATAAGGGATTTGATTTAGGTCATACCTGAATGGTCAAGTGGTTTTCTCCACTGTCTTCAACTTCAGTCTGAATTTGGCAATCAGGAGTTCATGATCCAAGCCACAGTCAGCTCCCAGTCTTGTTTTTGCTGACTGTATAGAGCTTCTCCATCTTTGGCTGCAAAGAATATAATCAATCTGATTTCAGTGTTGACTATCTGGTGATGTCCATGTGTGGAATATTACTCAGCCATAAATAGGAATGCCTTTGAATCAGTTCTAACGAGGTGGATGAACCTAGAACCTGTTATACAGAGTGAAATGAGTCAGAAAGAGAAAGATAAATATCATATTCTAATGCATATATATGGAATCTAGAGAAACGGTACTGAAGAGTTTACTTACAGGGCAGCGATGGAGAAACAGACATAGAGAATAGACTTGTGGACTTGGGTAGAGGGGAGGAGAGGGTGAGATGTATGGAAAGAGTAACATGGAAACTTAAATTACCATATGTAAAATAGATAGCCAATGGGAATTTGCTGTATGGCTAAGAAACTCAAATCGAGGCTGTGTATGAACCTAGAGGGGTGGGATGGAGAGGAGAAGGGAGGGAAGTTCAAAAGAGAGGGGATATATGTATACCTATGGCTGATTCAGGTTGAGGTTTGACAGAAAACAACAAAACTCTGTAAAGCAATTATCCTTCAATTAAAAAAAATGAAAAAAATAAAGTGAAAAAGAAATTTGTATTTATTTACAGTTATGATGACTAATGCACTGATAATGAAGAAGCAGCAATATCATTGCATTATGGTAGCCTCAAGTAATTGATATGATTGTTTCATGGTAGTTTAGCCTATTCACTAATGAATGAACTTTTAGAAACTTTTTGTGGCATACAGTATTACAGTCATATTCTTAATACAGTTTTGGAAGCATTTTTACTTTTAGAAAACACCTCTGATAACAGGCTCTTATGCAGTTTCTCAATTTACAAGAGAGTGAGAGACTCATACTGTGCAATAATGTAATTCTTTAAGAGACAAGTTGTGAAACAGTAAGAAAACTAACACACTAATAAGTTTATATTGAATATTGCTCATCTTATGGCTATTTAAGGACAGGCTATCCAGGGCACTACATCTTGCCCACAATATTCTATATCATGCATACTTAGGAGATGAGATTGACACAAAAACATCTCCATATGTTTCTTGTCATACAGTTGTTAGATTTTCACATGAAGACACTCAGAACGCATACACATCAGATGTATTTTATAAGCATAAGGCATGATGATTCTTTGCTAAAATGGATGTAGATCATCATGAAGGTTTTCATGCTCATCTTTGTGTTGAGTACGCTGGGGAGGAGGAGGAAAAGGAGGAGTTGGTCTGTGTCTCCAGGGCAGCAGAGGTGAAGGAAGTGGAAGGGAAGGCAGGAGAGGCAGGCACACATGGTGTAACTTTATGGAAACACATCATGATCTCTATCTGACTTTTTTGCTTTTTCATTTTTCCAAAAATGTTCCTATACTGTACCAACCCTTCTTCCACCATTTGCTTTAGTTTCAGTGCCTGCATCAGAGAAGAAGCCCTGTTATAAAAGAAGTCAAAAGTAGTCTAGAGGAGTCAGAACACTTCTGCCAGATTGTCTAATGTCAGTCTGTTTTCTGACTCTGCTTCTTCTACGTCTTCTTCCTCCTCTTTGTCAGGCACTGGTTGGGAAGCTCTCATCTCCATCAAGTAGTCTTCTGTGAATTCCTCTGGTGTGGTGTCTATTAGCACTTGAATTTCTCCAAGATCTGTATCTTGAAACTTTTATCACCTGCTTTTTTTTTTTTTTTTGTATGTGTGGCATCCACAATCTCTTTCCTTGATGGGCTCTGTCATAAATCCTGTGAAGTCATACACAATATCTGGAGAGTTTGCTCCCACAGAAGTTTATTGTTTCAGGCTTGGTGATTTTCATAGCTTTTTCTATAACAAAAATGACATCTTCAATAGTGTCATCCTTTCAGACTTTAACGATGTCTTCTCTGTTGGAGTTCTCTTCCATAGTGTTGACAATCCTTTCCATAGAGGACTGTGTGTAATGAGCCTTAAAGGTCCTTATGAGCACCTGATCTAGAGGCTGACCTAGAGATATATTGTTTGGGGGCATTTGAATCACTTTAATGCCTTCAGTGTTGAACAGCTGGAGTTCTGGGTGGCCAGGGATATTGTCCAAGGTCAAAACGACTTTAAAAGGCAGTCCTTTACCAGCCAGATATTTTCTGACCTCAGAGACAAAGCATTGATTGACCCAATCCAGGAAAAGAATTCTGGTTCTTCAGGCCTTCTTGTTGTACAATCAAAAGACTAGCAGCTGGTGTTTATCTGTTCCCTTCAAGGCTTGTCTTGTGGCTCAGATGGCTAAGAATCTGTCTGCAATGCCAGAGACCCATGTTTGATCTCTGGGTTGGGAAGATCCCCTGGAGAAAGAAATGGCAACCCACTCCAGTATTCTTGCCTGGTAAATCCCAAGGACAGAGGAACCTGGAAGGCTACAATCCATAGGGTCGCAAAGAGACGCAATTGAGCGACTAACACACTCAGGGGTCAGGAGTTAGCATCTTTATAGATAAGGGCAGTCCAGATCATAAACTCGACTGCATTTGAAGAAAATAGTAGAGTTAGCTTATCCATCCCTGCCTTCAATTCTGGTGCTTGCTTCTCTTCCTTACTAATAAATGTCTTTTTTTCCCCACATATTTCTGTCAGAATAGGGCACGTTTAACTGTATTAAAAACCTGTTCAGGCAGATATCCCTCTCCTCAGTGCTTTTCTACATGGTATCTGGAACTCATCTGCTGCCCCCTGGTGGTACAAGCTGCTTCTCCTCTTGACATTTTAACGCTTCCCTGATAGTCCAGTTGGTAAAGAATCCACCCGCAGTGTAGGAGACCTTGGTTCGATTCCTGGGTCGAGAAGATCCGCTGGAGAAGGAATAAGCTACCCACTCCAGTGTTCTTGGGCTTCCCTTGTGACTCAGCTGGTAAAGAATCCACCTGCAATGTGGGAGACCTGGGTTCGATCCCTGGGTCGGGAAGATCCCCTGGAGAAGAGAAAGTCTACCCACTCCAATATTCTGGCCTGGAGAATTCCAGAGAGTCGGACACGACTGATCGTCCGTCAGTCAATCCTGACGTCCCTGCCTTCAATCCTGGTGCTTGCTTGTCTTTCTTACTAATAAATGTCTTTTTTTCACATATTTCCGGCAGAATGCTAAGTCGCTTCAGTCGTGTCCGACTCGGTGCAACCCCATAGACAGCAGTCCACCAGGCTCCCCCGTCCCTGGGATTCTCCAGGCAAGAACACTGGAGTGGGTTGCCATTTCCTTCTCCAATGCATGAAAGTGAAAAGTGAAAGTGAACTCGTTCAGTCATGTCTGACTCCTAGCCGACCCATGGACTGCAGCCTACCAGGTTTCTCTGTCCATGGGATTTGCCAGGCAAGAGTATTGGAGTAGGGTGCCATTGCCTTCTCCGGCTGAATAGGGCACTTTTGTCTGGATTCAAAACCTCTGCAGGCAGATACCCCTCTCCTCAGTGATTTTTCTACATGGTATCTGGAACTCATCTGCTGCCCCCTGGTGGGTACAAGCTGCTTTTCCTCTTCTCTTGACATTTTAAAAGCCAAACCTCTTTCTCAAAATTATCAGACTTTTCTTTGCTGACCTTACATTCTCCAGCTTTAGATTCTTCACCTTCCTTTTGCTTTAGGTTGTTGTAGAAAGACTTTGCTTTTCCTTGAATCATATAGAGAGGCTTTTGGTATGCCTTTCTCAGAGCAATACTGCATCTACATTAAAGCTGCATTTTTCAAAATTAGATACGGTGTTTAACAAAAAGTGCAATGTTTTCAGACCTGTTGGTATACCTGCAAGGACAGCTGTACCAATTTCCTTTCTTTCTTAAAAGCAATAGTCCTTATGATGGATTCATTTATCTTGAAATGGTGGGAAACCACAGCTGCAGACCTCAGATCAGTTCAGTCGCTAGTTGTGTCCAACTCTTTGTGACCCCATGAACCGCAGCACGCCAGGCCTCCCTGTCCATCCTATAGCAAATATCAAGCAGTTCAATTTTTTGTTGTAATGCCGTGGCTTTTCTCTGCTTTTTGGGAGCACTTCCAGCATCACTAGTGGTTTGGTTTGGTTCATGGTGTCATTCAAGGTTTACAATATTGCACTAAGCACAATGAAAAATACATGAAAACCATGGGAGATGGCTTATTATTTCAATACACAATTTTTTGGAAAAACAAACCACTCACACAAAGATGATTAATGTCACACGGTGTTTTAAGTGGATACCTGCATGTCTTGAGCTCACGGCAATTGCAAAAGGAGCTGGCTATGAAATGATTACAGTAGTAGGTATGGACTACAGTTAAATTTATGCAGTTATAATGTATTACTGACTTTTTCCATTGTTTAAATTTCTCTTGACTGTTAACAGCGCTGTGTATTGTAAATGTGTGCTTGAAGTTTTGATAAATTTTAACTTTTTATAATAGATTTGTGTATATTTTATGGTAGTAAATCCCCAAAGAGACCATTATCTACACGTGTTTTATGAATTCAGGATGTACCTAACATTTTCTTAATTTTTTTCGATATTTCTAGGTTAAATGATTCATCTGCGAATTTTTCAAATAAATTGTTACAAATCCCCAAAATTTTTTCAGTAGATTTTTTGAAAAAAATATATGCATTATTGGACCCATACAACTCAAAACCATGTCGTTCAGGGGTCAAGGGTACGTTGAATTGACTTAACAGGGCGACTTTAGATTCCTTTTCACTTATCCATACCTAAACCCCATCAGCTGAATCTGGGTGCTCTCTCATCCCTTGAGATCAGATAGAATGGTCTAGGTGCATGTATCCAACAGATCCTTAAAAGTCCAAGTCTCTCCCTTCTCCAAAGTTCTCCAGAATACTCAGAGAGGGGTGTATGGCCTTTGGTCACTCTTGGGAACAGGGAGCCCCCGTTCCACCCCAATAATTGCTTCAAAATGGCCAATTTCAGAATACAAGGGAAGGGAGAGACAACATGTAGAGTAAAAGTGCAGTTCCATGCCAGAAGGCAAGTCTTGGGTCTTGCTTGGGTCTCAGCTGCTTGGGCCTCAACCGAAGGATCTCATGTTTTCAGTATGCCCAGAGCTCTGTATTGGGCAGCAAGGTCTTTGTGACAGATGCGTCTTTCAGATTTGAGGATGCCTTGATTCTGCAGCCGTGGCCACATTGCTTTCTAGTTGTGCCCATTGGCTAGCTCAGGTATCACTAGTGCAGCTGTTCCTGTTGTTCAGTCAGTAAGTCGTATCCGACTCTTTGTGACCCCATGGACTGCAGCATGCCAGGCTCCTCTGTCCTTCGCTATCTCCCAGAGTTTGCTCAGATTCATGTTCATTAAGTCGGTGGTGCTATCTATTCATCTCATGCTCTGCTGCCCCCTTCTCCTTTTTTCTTCAGTCTTTCCCAGCATCAGGGTCTTTTCCAATGGGTCAGCTCTTCGCATCAGGTTGCCGAAGTATTGGAGCTTCAGCTTCAGCATCAGTCCTTCCAATGAGTATTTAGGGTTGATTTGTTTAAACATTGACTAGTTAGATTTCCTTGCAGTCCAAGGGACTCTCAATATGGTGTGTGATCCCTGAAAGGAAGACTAGAGCAGTAGCAACTTTTAAAGATGTTCACCTCAATTCAGGGCAGGTGCTACCCATTTTCTTTATAGTAGGGGAAGAAAAAGGTTTTCTTGACTTCTTAGGGTCCCTGGCTGAATCGGAAATTTAAACTGACAGAGACAGATTAAGAGAAGAAAAGCAAACACATTTGTTTGTAAGTTTTACAAGTTGTGGGAGCCTTTATAAGGGAATGAAGACACGAAGGAACAGTTAGACCTGAGGAGTTCTATGCTGGGTGAGATGAAGACTGGATGGTTGTGGAGGAATATGATAAGTCAGAGAGTATGACGTAAATTTAGTAACTGGGAGAGACTTAGCACAAACTGTTTCTTAGTGTCCCTTTGTTTTCTGAGATAAGGATGTTCTTTTAGTCTGGGTGTAGCCAGGGAACCACTCATCTGAGGGCTCAATGACCTGCTTCAGGGGAGAAAGGCAAGGGGGAAGGTCGGAGTGACCTCGCTGCTTCAGCTGTTTTCTCAAAGTCTTTCAGCTTAGAGTATTCTATTCACCAAGGTGCCATGTTTGGGGGTAGCACATCCTGAAGGCCATCTATACCTCTAGATCTTAAGTTTTTCTCACTTTTAAGATAAAGGCTAGGGAAATTTTTCAGGGCAGTGGGGCTGACCTCAAGAATTTATCTAGAATTTTTGGGGTCAGTTTCTCTCTTGGCAGTAGGTCGTCTTCATCAGCATGATAGATCCAGTATGGGGCAGTAGAGCCCTGATGCCAGTCCTTGCCTCATCAGTGGTTTCCTATAGAAGTTTGTCTTGGTGAAATCTCCCCAAGAAGCTGAACTATAGCAGGCAGGCTCTACTGCAGAAACATCTGAGTCCTTTGGCTGTGGTTTCTCAGTGGATCTGTGGTAGGCATGGTGGACTGTAGATGAACTGAGCCATAAGACATTTCAGCTTCTGTTGCAACAATCTTCACATCCCCTCCTGCTCCTCGCTCAACCAACCAGCCAAAGCTGTCACCATGTGCCTGGCTTCTGCCCATACTGCTCATGAGTTTCTGTCCTTTTTCCCTGAGTATAGATGCTCACCGCTGAAGCTATTGTCTGAAGAAGTGTTGCGAGCCACATCTGCCCTCCCCCAAATCTTAGTACAGACTTTCCACACTTTACTTGTGCTTTGCTTTATTGTGCTATACAGATATCATGAGTTTTTTCTTTTTTTCAATTCTTTTCCATTATAGTTTATTACAAGATATTGAATATAGTTCCCTGTGCTATATAGTAGGTGCTTGTTGTTTATCTATTTTATATATGGTAAACTTTTATTTTTTTCAACTTTTAAATATTTATTTATTTTTACTTGTTTGATGATTGCTTTACAATATTAGTTTGATTTCTGTCATACATCAACATATATTAACCATAGGTATACATATGCTCCCTCCCTTTTAAATCTCCCTCCCGCCTCCCACCTATTCCCACCCCTTTAGGTTATTACAGAGCCCCAGTCTGAGTTCCCTGAGTCATACAGCAAATTCCCATTGGCTGTCTATCTGCATGTGTTACTGTATGTGTTTGTATGTGTACTGTATTTGCATGTGTTACCCTCATGTCCATGCTACTCTCTCCATTTATCTCACCCTTTCCCTCTTCTCTCCCACCCAATTTTTATTTTTAAATTTTAAAATTTATTTATTTTAGTTGGAGGCTAATTACTTTACAATATTATAGTGGTTTTTGCCATACATTGACATGAATCAGTCATGGGTGTACACGTATTCCCCGTCCTGAACCCCCCTCCCACCTCCCTCTCCATCCCATCCTTCTGGGTCATCCCAGTGCACCAGCCCTGAGCATCTGTCTCATGCATCGAACCTGGACTGGCAATCTGTTTCACATATGATAATATACATGTTTCAATGCTAATCCTCTCAGATCATCCCACCCTCGCCTTCTCCCACAGAGTCCAAAAGACTGTTCTATACATCTGTGTCTCTTTTTCTGTCTCGCATATAGGGTTATCGTTACCATCTTTCTAAATTCCATAATATGCGTTAGTATACTGTATTGGTGTTTTTCTTTCTGGCTTACTTCACTCTGTATAATAGGCTCCAGTTTCATCCACCTCATTAGAACTGATTCAAACGTATCCTTTTTAATGGCTGAGTAATATTCCACTGTGTATATGTACCACAGCTTTCTTATCCATTCATCTGTTGATGGACATCTAGGTTGCTTCCATGTCCTGGCTACTATAAACAGTGCTGTGATGAACACTGGGGTACACGTATCTTTTATATATGGTAATGTACATCTGTTAATTCCATATCCCCAATTAACACCGCCTACTTTGGTAACCATTAAGTTTGCTTTCTGTGTCTACGAGTCTGCTTCTGTACTGTGGGTTTGTTTTTTTAAAAAACCAAATTGACAGTTTGTGGGCAACTGGGCATTCAGCATGTCTGTTGGCACCATTTTTCCAATAGCATTTGCTCACTGCTTGTCTCTGTGACTCATTACAGTAATTTTTGCAATATTTCAAACTTTTCATTATTATTATACTTGTTATGATGATCTATGATCAGTGATCTTTGACGTTACTACTAATCCATGACTCTAGATTGGCAAACTTAGATGATAAATGTATGTTTTCAAACTGCCTTGCTTCCTGTCCCTCTCCCTCTCCTCAGGCCTCTCTTTCCCTGAGACATAATAATATTGAAAATTAGGCCAGTTGATAAACTTACAATTTGCCTCTAAGTGTTAAAGTGAAAAGAAGAGTCTCTCACTTCGAATCAAAATCTAGAGATGATTACACTTAGTGAAGAAGGTGCATCGGAATTTGAGGCAGGCTGAAAGCTAGGCCTCTTACACCAGTTACTGAAGTTGTGAATGCAAAGGGAAAGTTCTTGTAGGAAATTAAAAGTGATGCTCCAGTGCACACATAAATGATAAGAAAGAGAAACAGCCTTACTGCTGATACAGAGAAGATTTTCATGCTTTGGAGAGAAGATCAAACCAGCCACAACATGCCCTTAAGCCGAAGCTTAATTCAGAGCAAGGCTGTAACTCTTCTGTTTTGTGAAGCCTGAGAGAGTTGAATGAAGCTGCAAAGGAAGAGTCTGAATCTAGCAGAGGTTGGATCGTGAGGGTTAATGAAAGCTGTCTCCAAAACATAAAAGTGCAAGTTGAATTAGCAAGTGCTAATGTAGAAGCTGCAGACACGTATCCAGAAGATCTAGTTAAAATAACTAATAAAAGTGGCTACACCAAACAACAAATTTCCACTGTAGTGAAACAGCTTTATATCAGAAGAAGATGTCATCTAGGACTTTCATAGTTAGAGAAAATTCAATACCTGACTTGAAAGTTTCTAAGGACAAGCTGGCTCTCTTTTAGGGGCTAATGCAGCTGGTAACTTTAAGAAAGAAGCCCACGCTCATTGAGCATTCTGAAAATCCTAGGGCTCTTAAGAAATAGGTTAAATCTATTCTACCTGTCCTTTGTAAATGGGCTTCCCTGGTGGCTCAGACAGTAAAGAATCTGACTATGATGACAGTGAAGAAGACCTGGTTTCGATGCCTGAGTAGGGAAGATCTCCTGGAGAAGGGAATGGCAACCTACTCCAGTCTTCTTGCCTGGGAGAATCCCGTGGACAGAGGAGCCCGGTGGGCTACAGTCCGTGGGGTCACAGAGTTGGACATGACTGACAGACTAACATTTTCACTTTCACTCTACCTATCCTCTGTCAGTGGAACAACAAAGCCTGGATGACAGCACATCTATTTACTGCATGGTTTACTGAATATTTTAAGCCTGTTCTTGAGACATATTGCTCAGAAAGATAAAAAGATTGCTTTCAAACTATTACTGCTCACTGGCAATGGACCAGTCACCCAAAATCTCTAACGGAGATGTACAATGAGATAAATGTTGTTCTCATGCTTGCTAACACCTTATTCATTCTACAACTCATGGATCAAGGAGTAATTTCAGCTTAAGTCTTATTATTTAAGAAATACATCTCATAATGCTTTAGCTGCCATAGGTAGTGATTCCTCAGATAGATCTGGACAAAGGCAATTGAAAACATTCTGAAAAGGTTTCACCATTCTAGATGCCATTAAGAACATTCATGACTCATGGGAGGATGTCAAAATATTGACATTAACAGGAGTTTGGAAGAAGTGGGTTCAACTCTCATGGATGATATTGAGGGTTTTAGAACTTCACTGAAGGAAGTAACTGCAGATGTCAGAAATAGCAAGAGAATTAGAATTTGAAGTAGAGCCTGAAGATGTGACTTAAGTGCTGCAATCTCATTGTAAGCTTGAATAGATGAGCAGCTGCTTCTTATGTGTGAGCAAAAAAAAAATTGTTTTTTGAAATAGACTCTACTACAGGTGAAGATGCTATGAAGATTTCTGTATATGACATAAACTTAGCTGATAAAACAGGGTTTGAGAGGACTGACTCACATTTTGATAAAAGTTCTACTGTGGGTAAAATGCTATATCAAACAATGTCAGATGCTGCAGAGAAGTTGTTCATGAAAGGAAGAGATAGTGAGGCAAATTTCATTTCTGTCTTATTTTAAGAAATGGCACAGTCACCCCAACCCTCAGCAACCACCATCTTAGTACCCATCAAAACCAGTGGCCATCAAAATCAAGGCAAGACTCACCATTACCAAGATGATTACGACTCACCAAAGACTCAGATGATGGTTAGCATCTTTTAGGCCTAAGTGCTGTTCTGTGCTCAGTCGTGTTTGACTCTTTGCAACACCATGAACTGTAGCCCTCAAGGCTCCTCTGTACCTGGAATTTTCCAGGCAAGAATACTGGAATGGGTTGCTATTTCCTACTCCAGGGGATCTTCCTGACCCAGGGATCGACCCACCATCTCTTGCATCTCCTCTTCTGACAGGCAGATTCTTTACCACTGTGCCACCTGAGAAGCCCTTTAGGAATAATTTCTTAATTAATTAACTTACACTGCTTTTTAAGATACAATGCTGATGAACACTTAAAGACTACAATATGATATAAAGGTAACTTTTATATGCACAGGGAAACCGAAAATTTGTGTCTCACTTTTTTGTGATACTCACTTTATTGTGGTGGTCTGGAACACCCACCTCTGAGGTATGCCTGTACATAAGAGGCATAATGAGGCAAATTTCACAAGGCCTGCACAATAAGAGGCTTGAGAGTGTGTACAATAAGTTGCACTTGAGACTGACCACAGTTTGGTGAGGAAGTCCCCCATCTAGAAGAATTAAGACCAACCTTACGTAACACTATTGAGGCAGCTGTCTTTAAACCAACTTCAGGGTACTTTGCATGCAATAACTTCTTCAGTTCCTCCCCACTGACTGGCAGTAAAGCGGAGGACCATTTATTGACCATACAATTTGATCAACATTTCCACTACTGATTCCGGAGACTTCTCTCTAATCTCCTGAATTTGCCTCTGTCCGTTTTCTATCATTCCTGTAACAAACTGCCATAACCTCAGTGGCTTAAAACAACAGAAATTTTAATATTGTAGTTCTGAAGTCTTAAATGACTCCCACTGGGCTAAAGTCAAGATGTTGGCAGATATGGGTTCATTTTTTTAAAATTTCATTACTTTTGTCTGTGCTGGGTCTTCGTTGGTGGTTGGTGCGTGGGCTTTTCTCTAGTACCAGCGAGCAAGGGTGACCCTTTGTTGCTGTATGTGGACTTATTGTGGAGGCGTCTCTTGTTGCAGAGCACAGGCTCTAGGTGTCTGGGCTTCTGTAGTTGCAGCACATGGGCTCAGTATTTGCGGTTCCCAGGCTCTAGAGCATGGGCTCAGTAGCTGTGGTACATGGACTTAGTTGATCCGTGGCATGTGGGATATTCCCAGATCAGGGCTCAAACCTTGTCTCCTGCATTGGCAAGCAGATTCTTCACCACTGAGCCACCAGGGAAATCCAGATGTGTTCTTTTCTGAAGGCTCAAGGGAAGAATCAACTGCTTTGCTCTTTCTAGCTTTTAGAGGTCGCACATATTCCTTGATATGGTTCACTTCATCCTTAATACCAGCAACAGCGGGTTGGATATTCTCATGCTACATTACTCTAGCCTTCTTGTCTACCTCACTCCTACACTTTTAAGGACTCTTTACCTTGGCCCCACCCAGAAAGGCCAAAATAGTATCCTTGTTTTAAGGTCAGTTGATTAACAACCTTAATTCCATCTGCAGCCTTAATTTCCCCTTGCCATGTAGTACAACATATCCACGTGTTGCAGAGACTAGGATGTGGACATCTCTGGGGCAGGGACGTCCACAAGTCCCTTATATTTCCTTTTCCAGAAAGCCACATATCTGTGCACAGCACATCCTAATCACCAAAACTTCCAAGAACTGTGAAAGGTCCAAGATTCTATCCCACATGCAACCTAACAAGTGAGCTGGCCACGGTGTTATGGCTGCTGATAGAAGACATGAGACTCCTGGGACAGAGTCCAATGACTTGAATACTCATAGCATTAGTGGTAACCAGAGTATGAACATTTTCACCAGTTCCCCAAGCTTCAGTTCCCACAGGGTAATGCAGAAGGCCAGATGATACCTGCATGTGCATTAGGTTCCATCATAGGGGAAGCACCCGTAGTGAATGGGCATCGATTGAGTCTTTCAGAAAGGGTAGTAAGCCTCCCTGAATCTTGCCTTGAGGAAGAAATGTCTTGGGCACAATTTCTAGTATAACCTGCCCTTTGTTCTAGAGAGGGTGACTCTATCTTCTAAGGCTGTTCACTATATAAATATCTTTGAAAATATAGTTTGGAAAAAAGGCAATCTTGGGTCTGCTTGAAAGATATACAGAAATTGAGATATGTGAAGAATTCTCTGGCAATAATCTCTGAAGTTCCTTTTAATCTGGAACTGATGTAATGCGCTCTACCCCGGTTACATTTTTGTTGAAGCAACTGGGCCATTTGCCCTGAACTCTGTTCCACCTTTTGGAATTTCCTAATTGTATTCTTGTGGTATTACTTCATAGTTCCCATGTCCCTATGTTAACGTGAACTGATAATTTTAGAGGTTTGATCAATACAGATTCAATTTTTAGGCAAACATACTTCAGAAGTGGTATTGAATGCTTGTTAATTCATCCCTCCAGATGGCACGTATGCCTGGCTATCTCTCTCGGTGTATTGAATTGTTGTCAACCCAATCCACAGATTTTAAATCTATGGATTTGAATTCTATTTCCTTAAATCCATTTCCTTCTCCAGGGGATCTTCCCACCCAGGGATCTAAGCAGGGTGTCCTGCATTGCGGGCAGATTCTTTGTCATCTGAACCATCAGGGAAGCCCCACATATTTTGGATATTAACCACTTATCAGACATACAATTTGCAAATAATTTTTCCCATTCAGTATACTGCCTTGTCATTCTGTGGAAGGTTTCATTTGCTATGCATAAACTTTTTAGTTTGGTATATTCCCACTTGATTATTTTTGTTTTTGTTGCCTTTGATTTTGGTGTCAAATCCAAGAATTTATCTCCACACGTTATGTCAAGGAGCTTACCACCTATGATTTTATCAGAACTTGTATGGTTGCAGGTCTTATGATCAAGTCTTTAATCCATTTTGAGTTAACTCTGATGTGTGGTGTAAGAGAGTGTTCCAGCTTCATTCTATTGCATGTGGCTGTCCAGTTTTCCCGAACCATTAATTGAAGAGATTGCCCTTCCATTTTCATTTTCCTGGCTCCTTTGGTAAAAATCAATTGACCATCAATGTGTGGGTTTATCTGTTCCATTGATCTGTATATCTGTTTTCATACCACAATCAAGTTTGTCAGCACACTCATCACCTCACAGAGTTACTTTGTGTGTGTGTGTGTGTGTGTGTGTGTGTGTGTGTGTGTGTGGTGTGTGAATACTTAAGTTAATTTTTGTATATGGTGTGCATTGTGGATCACAGTTTGTTTTCTCTTCCAAAATGCTTATCTACTTGTTCTAGCACAGTTTTTTTTAAAAAGGCTTTCCTTTCCCCCATTGAAGTACTTTTTTCATAAATTGGTTGTCCATATGTGTGCAAATCTGTTTCTGGACCTCTATTCTGTTTCATTAATATATGTGTCTGTACTTACATCAGTAACACACTGTCTTAATTATTGTAGATTTAAGGTACGTCTTAACATTACATAATAGAAATCCTCCATGATAATCCCTGCTTTGTGTATTCTAGTTCCTTTGTATAGGAATATAAATTTCTAACATCTCCATTTCAGTTTTCACCAAAAAGATGACAAATAATTAGTTGAACAAGTAGAAGACAAATGAGTAAAGTGATATAAAATTTCAACAACACTCAATCAAGTTGACATATATTAGAGAACACTGTACCCATTCCTGGCTGAATATGCATTCTTCTCGTGGGACACATGAAACATTCTTCTAGATAGACCATGTGTTGAAATCGGACAGAGTACGTTTTCCAACTCTTCATGGGCTTCATAGTCAACAAAAGTGTCCGAAATGCAGTATTTCGGTGCAATTTCAAAGCAACAGAATGATCTCTGTTTGTTTCAAAGGCCAAGCATTCAATCACAGTAATCCAAGTCTAGTCAACAACCAGTAATGCTTAAGAAGCTGAAGTTGAACAGTTCTATGAAGACCCACAAGACCTTCTAGAACTAACACCCAAGAAAGATGTCCTTTTCATTATAGGGAACTGGAATGCAAAAGCAGGAAGTCAAGAGATACCTGGAGTGACAGGCAAATTTGGCCTTGGAGTACGGAATGAAGCAGGACAGAGGCTAATAGAGTTTTGCCAAGAGAACACACTCATCATAGCAAACACCCTCTTCCAACAACACAAGAGACGACTTCATATGGATATCACCAGACGGTCAATACAGAAATTAGATTGATTATATTCTTTGCAGTCAAAGATGGAGAAGCTCTATATGGTCAGCAAAATCAAGACTGGGAGCTGACTGTGGCTCAGATAAAAACTCCTGATTGCCAAATTCAGACTTAAATTGAAGAAAGTAGGGAAAACCACTAGACCATTCGGTTATGACCTACATAAAATTCCTTATGATTATACAGTGGAAGTGACAAATAGATTCAAAGGATTAGATCTGATAGAATGCCTGAAACACTATGGATGGAGGTTCATGACATTGTACAGGAGGCAGTGATCAAGACCATTGCCAAGAAAAAGAAATGTAAAAAGGGCAAAACAGTTGTCTGAGGAGGCCTTACAAATAACTGAGAAAAGAAGAGACCCTAAAGGCAAAGGAGAATAGGAAAGATACACTCATTTGAATCCCCAGTTCCAAAGAATAGCAAGGAGAGATAAGAAAGCCTTGCTCAGTGATCAATGCAAAGAAATAGAGGAAAGCAATAGAATGGGAAAGATTCGAGATCTTTTCAAGAAAATCAGAGATACCAGGGGAACATTTCATGCAAAGCTGAGCACAATAAAGGACAGAAATGTTAGGGACCTAACAAAAGCAAAAGCTATTAAGAAGAAGTGGCAAGAATACACAGAAGAACTATATGAAAAAGATCTTAGTGACCCAGATAACCACAATGGTGTAATCAGTCACCTAGAGTCAGACATCCTGGAAAGTGAAGTCAAGTGGGCCTTAGGAAGCATCATTACGAACAAAGCTAGTGGAGGTGATGTAATTCCAGTTGAGCTATTTCAAATCCTAAAAGATGATGCTGTAAAAGTGCTTTACTCAATATGCCAGCACATTTGAAACCCTCAGCAGTTGCCACAGGACTTTAAAAGGTCAGTTGTCATTCTGTTCCCAAATAAAGGCAATGCCAAAGAATGTTCAAACTGCCACAAAATTGTACTCACGGTACACACTAGCAAAGTAATGCTCAAAATTCTCCAAGCCAGGCTTCAACTGTACGTGAACAGTGAACTTCCAGATGTTCAAGCTGGCTTTAGAAAAGGCAGAGGAACCAGAGATCAACTTGTCAACATCCGTTGGATCATTGAGAAAGCAAGAGCATTCCAGAAAAACATCTACTTCTGCTTTATTGACAACAGCAAAGCCTTTGACTGTGTGGATCACAACAAACTGTGGGAAATTCTTCAAGAGATGGGGATACCAGACCACCTAACCTACCTCCTGAGATATCTGTATGCAGGTCAAGCAGCAACAGTTAGAACTGGACATGGAACCACAGACTGGTTCCAAATTGTGAAAGGAGTACAACAAGGCTGTATATTATCACCCTGGTTATTTAACTTATATGCAGAGTACATCATGAGAAATGCTGGACTGGAGGAAGCACAAGCTGGAAACAGCATTGCCAGGAGAAATATCAATAACCTCAGATAGGCAGGTGACACCAGCCTTATGGCAGAAAGTGAAGACTTAAAGAGCCTCTTGATAAAAGTGAAAGAGGAGAGTGAAAAATCTGGCTTAAAACTCAACATTCAGAAAGCCAAGACCATGGCATCCAGTCCCATTACTTCCAGTCCCATGGCAAATAGATGGGGAAACAGTGGAAACAGTGAAAGGCTTTATTTTATTCTCCAAAATCACTGCAGATGTTGCCTGCAGCCATGAAATTAAAAGATGCTTGCTCCTTGGAAGAAAAGCCAACCTAGACAGCATATTGAAAAGCAGAGACATGACTTTGCCTACAAAGGTCCGTCTAGTCAAAGCTATGGTTTTTCCAGTAGTCATGTATGGATTTGAAAGCTGGACTAAAAAGAAAGCTGGACTAAAAAGAAAGCTGAGTGCCTAAGAATTGATGATTTTGAACTGTGGTGTTGGAGAAGACTCTTGAGAGTCCCTTGGACTGCAAGGAGATCCAACCAGTCCATCCTAAAGGAAATGATTCCTGAATACTCATTGGAAGGACTGATGCTGAAGCTGAAACTCCAATACTTTCACTACCTGATGCAAAGAACTGACTCACTGGAAAAGACCCTGTTGCTAGAAAGATTGAAGGCAGGAAGAGAAGGGGCTGACTGAGGATGAGATGGTTAGGTGGCATCACCGACTTGATGGACATGATTTTGAGCAAATTTCAGGAGTTGGTAATGGACAGGGAAGCCTGGTGTGCTGCAGTCCATGGAGTCACAAAAAGAGTCGGACATGACTGAGTGACTGAACTGAATTGAACATTTTCCAACAACTATGGAATTAAGTTAAAATTGACCCAGAAAAAAAGGCATCAAGAGAAAATGCCTGTATTTTTGAAGACTAAATGAAACCAGCAGCAGTGGGAGCTATGTAAATTGAGAAAAAAGTGTTGATGTTGGGCTTTCCTGGTGGTCCAACGGTTAAGAGCCCACTTTCGAGACAAAGGCCTCCTGTTCAAGTGACCCTGTGCACTAAAACTACTGAGGCTGCACTTTAGAACCCAGGAATCAACCTCAGAGCCCGTGCACACCAGCCACTGAAGCCTGTGTGCTCAGAGCTTGTGCTCTGCAACAAGAGAGGCCACTGCAATGAGACGCATTCACATTGCACCTGGATGGTAGCCCCCGCTTGCCACAACTAGAGAAAGCCCATGCACAGGAACAAAGACCCCACCACAGCCAATGATAAATAAACAAAATTTTATATAGTGTACATGCCTCCTTCAAAACAGAATAAAACACAAATTCCCCATTAACATGAGCAACAAAATAAACTTCAAATCCTGGACAAAAATATTTTTTTTCCCCTTTCAGTCACATTATTTGTTTATTTATTATTAGAGTATAGTTGCTTTGCACTGCTGTGTTAGTTTCTGCTCTACAGCAAACTGAATCAGGTATACACACTACTATGTATAAAGTAGATAACTAATGAAATTTATTATTTTTTAAATGAAAGACTACTATGTACAATGGATGGCAGAAATTTATGACTAGATTTTTTATTCTATACATTATGTGTTCAGTTTAATTCAGTTCAGTCGCTCAGTCACGTCTGACTCTTTGCAATCCCATGAACTACAGCACGCCAGGCCTTCCTGACCATCACCAACTCCCAGACTTCACCCAAACCCATGTCCACTGAGTTGGTGATGCCATCCAACCATCTCATCCTCTGTCGCCCCCTTCTCCTCCTGCCCTCAATCTTTCCCAGCATCAGGGTCTTTTCAAATGAGTCAGCTCTTTGTATCAGGCGGCCAAAGTATTGGAGTTTCAGCTTCAACATCAGTCCTACCAATGAACAGCCAGGACTGATCTCCTTTAGGATGGACTGGTTGGATCTCCTTGCAGCCCAAGGGACTCTCAAGAGTCTTCTCCAACAACACAGTTCAAAAGCATAAATTTTTCAGTGCTCAGCTTTCTTTATAGTCCAACTCTCACATCCTTACATGACTACTGGAAAAACCTTAGCCTTGACTAGATGGACCTTTGTGGACAAAGTAATGTCTCTGCTTTTTAATATGCTGTCTAAGTTGGTCATAACTTTCCTTCTAAGGAGTAAGCATCTTTTAATTTCATGGCTGCAATCACCATCTGTAGTGATTTTGGAGCCCAGAAAAATAAAGTCTGACACTGTTTCCACTGTTTCCCCATCTATTTGCCAAGAAGTGATGGGACCAGATGCCATGATCTTTGTTTTCTGAAGGTTGAGCTTTAAGCCAACTTTTTCACTCTCCTCTTTCACTTTCATCAAGAGGCCCTTTAGTTCTTCTTCACTTTCTGCCATAAGGGTGGTGTCATCTGCATATCTGAGGTTATTGATATTTCTCCCGGCAATCTCGATTCCAGCTTGTGCTTCCTCCAGCCCAGCATTTCTCATGATGTACTCTGCATATAAGTTAAATAGGTAGGGTGACAATATAAAAATCATAGCCCGTGAGGTATTATGGTAAAACTTACTAAAAACAATTTCTTATCTTTCCCTTGTCCCCCTGTGCTGACTTGGTCACCCCAAATGGGGCTGTGTTTACAGGTGTCAGTGTCCTTTGAGGACATGACTGTGAACTTCAGCAGAGAGGATTTGCATCAACTGAACCCTGCTCAGAGGTTCCTGTACCAGGACATGATGTTGAAAACTACAGCCACCTCCTCTCACTGGGTATGTGCAGCTACCCTGTGAATTTTGAGGACCCTGTTATGAGTAAAATTGTATCCATCCAGAAAATATGTTGATGTCCTAACCCCCACTATTTCTGAATGTGACCTAATTAGAAATAGGGTCTGAGAGGGTAACAGGTAGGAAGCATAGAAGTCCCAGAGCGGCAGGAGAAATAAACTGCAAGTGGCAGACATTCACTTCCCTTCTCCAATTTTAATTCTGTGTTGACGACACCTGGTTCAGAATTGAACCAATGTCTTTCCTATGGAAAAGTTTTTCTTAAGCTATGTTAATGAAACCATGAATTTGCTTTGGAACCTACCTTTCTTCAAAATGGTTCTGCCTAAGAATAATTTTTTTTTTCTTTACTCAACCCTTGGACTGATAATGGCTCAAGAAACCAGTATTCATGTCAATTGTTTTATGGCCGGGGGATGACACAACTTGGGCCATCCTATCTCAAAAATGCATATTGTGGGAGAGGGCCCTGGTGAAACTCCCTCAGCCTTGAGGTGTCTCTCCTATCTGATTAATAAGCTTGCTAACAGACATAAAACACTTTGCTAAAAAACTAGCAAGAGGGCATTCTTTCTGTCCCTTTCTGATGTCCATGTCAGAAGCTTTCTCTATCTCTCTTATACTTTAGCAAAATTCTGTTACACAAAAAATTTCAGTGGGCAAGCCTTATCTCTGGCCCTGGATCGAATTCCTCTCCTTTGGAGAACACAAATCCTGACGTAGCACAGGGACTGCAGCAGTAACCTATCAGGTCTTTCAAGAAGTAATCAAGCTAGAATGAGGTCGTTACATGAGCCCTAATCCAATATGTCTGGCATTTTTACAAAAAAGGAAAGTGTAGACACAGAAACACACAAACACACAGGAGAGATCGCGGGGAGGAACACAAGTGAGCTTCCCTGGGGGCTCCCCACCCAAACCCTGCCCCTAATTCACCCACCTCTGCCTCTGAGCCCACCCACATGCTGCCCTTGATCTTGCCCACCCTGCTCCTGCTCCTGTCCACATCATGCCTTTGAAGCTTCAGCTTCATCATCAGTCCTTCCAATGAATATTCAGGGATGATTTCCTTTAGAATTCACTGGTTTGATCTCCTTGCAGTCCAAGGGACTCTCAAGAGCCCTCTCCAGCACCAATATTTACCAGAAAAGGCAAGCATAATTAGCCTGAGGGCAACTTATTGAAGCTGGTGGTTCACCAGGTTCTACGTCCAAGATTCCCTCAGTCAGTTGACTTTGAGCCTTTTTCCTATTATTCCCTAGCCGAGGGTTTCGTCCTAGGCTTTCCTGATTCCCTTGTTCCTGCAGGGTCTGCATTCTCAGGAATCTCTTTCTCCAGTCTCTCTTCCAGTGTCTTGGCGTAATGTAATAATGACATACAGTTTTCCCATCTACCTTGGCTCCCTTCACATGTTGTCCAGAGTAGGGCTTCTTCCCTCAGAAAATAGTTGTAACCAAGTGGCTAACACAGTGATATTTAACTGCTTCTTTTCTCCTTCTTCTTTCTCTACATTGTCCCCAAATTGAGCAGCTCCTGCTAGGTTTTATGTAGTATTCGGTCCTGCTGCTGCTGCTGCTGCTGCTGCTGCTGCTAAGTCGCTTCAGTCATGTCCGACTCTGTGTGACCCCACAGATGGCAGCCCATGAGGCTCCCCCGTCCCTGGGATTCTCCAGGAAAGAACACTGGAATGGGTTGCCATTTCCTTCTCCAAGGTTGACACAAAGTAAATAAGACCAGTGGGTGATTTGACCTACCCCTGGATCCATGATGGTAAATTTTGGGAAGCCTCAACAAACTGCCAATGGAAATCAACTGGGAAATCACTAGTCTTCTGGATACACTGCTGTGATTTCTCCCAGCTCACTTTTCTTAGAAGGACTTCAGCTATGGCCATTTGCAGGCCCTCTCAGTGGGTCCCTCAAGCATTTAGTTCTTCCATTATGTGGGAGGTGGCACAGAGTCAGAGTCTTTTTTTTTTTCTTTTTTTAAAGTAATTAACTTTTTTAATTGGAAGATAACTACTTTACAATATTGTAGTGGATTTTGCTTACATAGACACATTATTTTGGCCACATTGCCCCTGATGTGGTAGGTCACATTCCAGTCCTGACATGCCTGCTCCATCAAACAACCAAAGCTGCTGCTTGCAGAATTCTGTGCAACTACCATTGCACATATGAAGGGCTGTAAACTGAAAACACATGCCAGGTACTTGCACAAGCTTCTGTGGTCTTCCCTGGGCTCAGGAAAAGGAGCCCTCAGTGAACAATGTAGGGGAGTTGAACAGCATGTAGAGTTGCACTGTTTCAACCCTGGGTAGCTACGTGATGGCATCTGCTTTATTGGCAAAGTGGTTAGGGAAGGCTAGCCGTCTTCAGGAAAAATGTAGAATTAGATGACTCCTGGGTTTCCTTTCCCAGTTATTCCTTAATAATATTGCTTTATCATCTCTGCTTTCCCAGCTGTATAGTTTGGGGATAAGAAAATATTCTTGGAGGTAAAAATCTAGGCTAAGCATGGAATGGAATCAGAGCTAGGGCATGACAAACACACACCTCACACAGGGAGATAATTCATTACTGTCTCCTTGTCCTTCTTTGCAGGGAAATCTACTGATTAACCACCCATCTTGAAGATCATAGCTTCGCCCTTACTAGGAGTCAGATTGAGGCGTGAAGATGAAGAGCTGCCATGGAAAGGGAGCAAAAGGAGGGGAGACAGCAGAGAAAGGAGGAGGAGGGTTTGGAGAAAGAGAAAGAGACTTTAATTCTCGCATTTCCTCTTCCATTTTGCTCCATCTTCCCAAATGATTTTTTACCTTCTTCTTAGGATGATATGCATCCTGTACACATTAGTAATTCCTTTGCTGGGAATGAAGGTGCAATTTTAGTCACTCAGTCATGTCCAACTCTTTGCAACAATATGGACAGTTGCCAGCCAGTCTCCTCTGTCCGTGGGATTCTCCAGGCAAGAATACTGGAGTGGGTTGCCATTCCCTTCTCCAGGGGATCTCCTGACCCAGGGATCAAACCCGGGCCTCCTGCGTTGCAAGAAGATTCTTTACTGTCTGAGCTACCAAGAAGAGGTTCTTCTAAGAACCACCATATATGTTAATTCATCCAAATTAATGGAAGCATCCTCAGGCCAATGTAAGACTGCATTTTCCTTTCAGATGGATTCCCTTCCAAATGTCATATTGAGCTGTATTGGTCATTTAAGAGAAAAGATTTGCAAGTAAGATCTGGCTTCCCATCTTTCCCACCATTAAAGCTGATGATGACTCTGATGGACTTTTAGGTCCTGTATTATGCATGCTTACTCAAAAAGAAAATCTAGAATTTGGAGAGTGAGAGCCATCAAGGTAGTATTTGAAAAGAGCAAAGTGGTAAAAGGGGATGGGGGTGGGGGGCTGAGGGTGGGAAAGCCGCTTGTCATCAATTCCCATTACAGCCACCTAGATGTGGTCAAGTACCCCGTGGCGGTACCAGCTTGGAGGCTGGTGGCTCAGTATCCTTCAGTGACGAGACCATCAAGGGTGCACAGCTGCTGTGGGCCGCCTCAGCCGCTGACCACCTGGACCTGGTGCAGAGCCTGCTGTGCTGCAAGGACTTGGAGAGCAGCACCAAATGCACCCTCTCGAAGCCCTTGCATGCTGCCTGCTTTGATGGGCAACTGGATGTGGAGCAATACTCGGAGGGTGAGCACCAGGCTACCTGGGGAAGGCCAACCAGGGCAGGCACACACATGCCTCCTGATCTACCCTTACACAAGCCATCGCCAGATCGCCATCTACCGGTTAGATCAGGGTTCCCACCTGAACCTGAGCAATGTCAAGGGCAACAAGGCCCTGCGTGACCTCACCGAGGCCGGCAGCTTGGGTGTCCAGCAGGTGCTGTTCAGGTGCCAGACCCACAGGGAACGGGATGGCTGTCATGACCCCACTGCTGGCAGCCCACGTGACAGACCACAGGAGCATGATGGGGGACCTCACCCAAGAGCAGCCTGCTGGAGAAGAGACGCAGCCAAGGCAGGCCTGAGAAGGTCCCTCCACCAGCCAGGCATGTGTGCAGCCCCAGGGCTCATGCTGCTGAAGCTCCTCCTCAGGGGAACCCCTGAGCACCAGCTGAGAAGCCGTCTGACAGCCTTGGAGTTGCTGGGAGCCGCCTACATGGCTAAGAAATGGAATCTGCTCAGGGTCCTGAAACTCTTGGTAGGGGCCATGGAACTGCGTCACCAGGGGACACGTATCTGCCAAAACCTGAGTCCCAGCTGGCCCTCGGTCTGACTATTCCAGGGAGGTGAACACCACCAAGGAATTGGAGGTGCTCAAAATGCAGCGTGATGAGATGCGCAAGCAGGCACTGCTGACCTGAGAGTGGTCCTGGGTCCCTCCCACCCGGACATTTCCTACTCTGTGCGTTACCAGGATGCTGTGTAGGCCGACTGGAACAGCTTTTAGCTCTGCATCCCCTCATGGAAATACATCCTAGACATGCAGCAGAATAACCTGGAGCCTCTGATTGCCAGCAGCTTCCTATCCTCTGATGAACTCTTCTCCTAAGTGCTCCAGAAACCCTTGGCCAAGGGGCAGCCTGGGCGTGCCAACTGGCTTTGCAGATCTCATGTGGGTGCTGTGCAAAGGGGACTGGGAAGTGGAGCAAGCCCAAGGAGCCCAGGGACTCAGCCCAGTTCACCAAGGCCCTGGACATCATCCTCCCCCTGCTCTATCTGCTGGAGAAAGTGGAGTGCCATCCTGATCAGGAGGACATGAAACCCCAGAGGGTGAGGGTTTGCACCCCTCTCAGCAAGAATGGCTCCACTCCTGCACGTGGCAGTGGATTTGGACCACGAACGTGGGCCACTTCTCGGGGGCAGATTCCCTTACCCGAAGCGGTCAAGGTGATCTCGACTCCCGAGTCGATCCAGACAGCTGGGACTTTGACAACAGCACCCCAGTGCACATCGCGAAGCAGAACAACTGCCTGGAGATCGTGAATGCCCTGACAGAGGCAGGGACCCACATGGACGCCACCAGTGCCTTCAAGAATACGGCCTGCGAGGTGCTTCATGAGAAACTGCTGGCCAAGATCACCATTCAGCCCTTCAACTACGTGACCCCACAGTGCCTTGCGGCCTTCACCCTGGACACAACAAGATCCCCTACAAGGGCTTCATTCCCTAAGAGCTGGAGCCTTTCCTCCGGCGGTACTGAAAGTGGTCAGAGAGGAGAACCCAGGACGGGCGGGGCCCGCACCTGTCCCTGCCCTCTCTGAGGACCTCTTTTGGTGGCTGGAAACTGGGGAAGAGCTCACGGGGCCTCCAAGGTCCCCTCCCCTCATCATGGAGAGGGGCAAGAATCAATGAGTTGTCAGTAGTAGAAACTTCCAGACCACGTGCTCAGAGAACTGGCTTTCTCTAGGAGTCCGCACGCCCATACTCCACAAGGAGAAGATGCTCAAACTCCCACACATCCCGTTTGCTCCAGTTTCAGAGAATCTTGCCTTCTGACCCCCAGCAGAGGGAAAGCATCACCTCCCTCTCCTACTAGAAACACAAGAAGGAGCTGAGAGTTGGGTACAGCCTCTACCTCTTATGTATCAGACAGGATATATACACCCATCCAGGGCAGTGTTAGGACTGGGGGCTCTGAGGGGTCAAAGTGGGAGAATTCACCCTTCCAGCACATTCACACCTGCTCCTTCTGCCCTGCTGTGGGTCAGACTCTCTGCCCCTGGGCCACCAGCCCCTTTCATAGCCTTTGTGGTTTGGTGTTACGTTTATTTACCCGGCAAAGTGGAGTTGGTGCTTACCAGGTGGCTCAGTGGTAAAGAATCCACCTGCAATGCAAGAGACACAGGAGATGGGGATTTGTTCCCTGTGTCAGGAAGATCCCATGGAGAAGGGTATGGCAACTCACTCCAGCATTCTTGCCTAGTGAATCCCAGGGACAGAGGGTCCTGGTGGGCTACAGTCCATGGGGTCCAAAGAGTTAGATGTGACTGCACACACTCAGGCACAAGCAGCTTACGTTTGTGGTGCAGGAGGTTTTGCTGCCATACACTTTTTTTTTTTTCATTTTTTAAAAAATTAATATATTTTAATCGGAGGCTGATTACTTTACAATATTGTGGTGGTTTTGGCCATACATCAACATGAATCAGCCACTGGAGTACATGCGGCCCCCATCCTGAACCTCTCTCCCACCTTCTTCCCCATCCTATCCCTCTGGGTTGTCCGAGAGAACTAGCTTTGCGTGCCCTGCTTCATGCATCGAACTTTCATTGGTCATCTATTTCACATATGGGAATATACATGTTTCAGTGCTATTCTCTCAAATCGTCCCACTCTCGCCTTCTCCCTTATAGTCCAGAAGTCCGTCCTTTACATCTGTGTCTCTTTTGCTGTCTTGCATATAGGGTCGTCATTACCTTCTTTCTAAATTCCATATATATGTTAATATACTGTATTGGTGTTTCTCTTTCTGACTTACTTCACTCTATATAATAGGCTCCAGTTTCATCCACCTCATTAGAACTGACTCAAATGCATTCCTTTTAATAACTGAGTAATATAGCATATAACTGTGTATATATACCACAACTTCCTTATCCATTCATCTGCAGATGGACATCTAGGTTGCTTCCATGCCCTAGCTATTGTATACAGTGCTGCAGTGTACAGTGGGGTACATGTGCCTCTTTCAGTTCTGGTTTCTTTGGTGTGTATGCCCAGCAGTGGGATTTCTGGGTCATATGGCATTTGTACATTCAATTTTTAAAAGACTCTCCACATTGTTCTCCAAAGTGGCTGTACTAGTTTGCATTCCCACCAATTAAAAATAGGGCCTGAGACGGTAACAGGGAGGAAGGCCAGAAGTCCCAGAGCGGCAGGAGACAATAAACTGTAAGTGGCAGATGCTTTTTTTCTCCTTCTCTATATGTGTTGATGACACCTAGCTCTACCATGAGCTAACCAATATGTTTTTCTTATGGAAAAGTTTTTCTTAAGCTATGTTAATGAAACCATGTATTTGCTTTGCAACCTGCCTTTCTTCAAAATGGTTCTGCCTAAGAATAACTTTTTTTTTCTTTTCTCAACCCTCGGGCTGATAGTGGCTCAAGAAACCAGTATTCATGCCAATAGTTTTAAGGCCGGGGGATGACACACCTTGGGCCATCCTATCTCAAAAATGCATATTGTGGGAGAGGGCCTTGGTGAAACCCCCTCAGCCTTGAGGTGACACTCTTATCTGATTAATAAGCTTGTTAACAGACATAAAACACCTTGCCAGAAAGTAGCAAGGGGGCATTCTTTCTGCCCCTTTCTGATGTCCGTGTCAGCAGCTTTCTCTCTCTCTCTTACACTTTAATAAAATTCTGTTACCCAAAAGGTTCCAGTGGGCAAGCCTCGTGTCTTGCCCTGGATCGAATTCCTGTCTCTCCTCCAGAGACCACGAATCCCAGCGTAGCACACGGCTCACAGCAGTAACCTGTCAGGTCTTCCCAGAAGTAATCAATCTACAATGAGGTCGTTAGGTGGGCCCTACTCCAATATGCCTGGCATTCTTACCAAAAGGGGAAGTGTAGACACAGAGACACACAAACACACAAGAGAGACCGTGTGGAGGCACACAAGGAGTAGATGACCGTGTGGTTGGAGGGATGCTTCTGTAGGACAAGAGGTGCCTGAGGCCACCAGAAACCAGGAGAGGGACATGGAACACACCCCTCCCTAGCACCTTCAACAAGAGCATGACCTGGCTGACGCCTTGATTTTAGACTTCTGGCCCTCAGAACTGCAAGGCAAGAAATTCTTATTGTTCTGAGTCACACGGTTTGTGATACTTTGTTACAACAGTCCTAGGAAACTACAGCTTTCTGTATTTGGGGGTGGAGCGCTATTACAAGAAACGCCTAAAAAGAGATGAAGTGGCTTTGGAATTGGGCAGCGGGTAGAGGCTGGAGAAATTTGTAGGTGCTTGATAGAAGAAGTCTAGATTGCCTCAAAGAAACTGGTGGGAGAAACAGGAATAACTGTGTTTTTGCTGAGGTCTCAGATAGGCTTTCCAGGTGACGCTAGTGGTAAAGATTCCTCCTGCCGATGCTGGAGACTCGGGTTCCATCCCCAGGTGAAGAAGATCCCCCAGAGAAGGAAAGGGCAACCCACTCCAGTTTTCTTGCCTGGAGAATCTCACGGGCAGAGGAGCCTGGCGGGCTCCAGTTCATGGGGTTACAAAGAGTCGGACAGGACCGAAGCGAATTAGCACACAGCACTGGCCAAAGAGCCTAGCATGTCTGGTACCTACCTGTTTAAGAAATAAATTCTAGGTATTTCCGAAAAGAACTAGAAGATTTAGAAAAGCGAATTTAATCTTAATTTCTGAATAATGAGTTACTGATTGAATTTAACACATGATGAGTAAGAGAAATTCACAGCTTTAGATATTCTCACCCTGCACAATGTTAGGTATAACTAGGTATTTGATAAGCATAGCATATCACGGCGAAAATCATGAAAGACAACTGACTTCCTCGTTCTCTTCCATCCAACCCCCGGTGCTGACCATGTCACCTTGAATGGGACTGTATTGTAACAGGGGTCATTCGAGGACGTCCGTGTGGAGCTCAGCAGGGAGGAGTAGCAGCCCGTGGACCCTGTACAGAGGTGCCTGGACCAGGATGTGACACTGGAGACCTACAGCCACCTGTGCGCAGTGGGTAAGTAAGCACAGCTGCCCCGTGCACCTGCCAGGGGCCTCAGAGAGGCTGCTTCCATTCTCAGCTGCTGAATGCTCTGGGGCATCTGAAGTGTGTAATGGTGTCATCTTTGATGTGCCCGAGATACTTCAGTCCTTTTACCCTTCTGTGATTATTACTCTATTCCCAGGGAAATGGGATTACTTTCCTGAAGAGCAAATAGAAGTGTGGTTGAAAGGCCCTGAAACCCAATTAACTGGACCCAATCTGTATCGGGTCCTGTTCACAGGGAACCAAGTTCCCAAACCAGAGGTCATCTTCAAGCTGGAGCAAGGAGAGGGCCCATGGACATTGGAGGAGGAAACCCCACGTCACAGCTGCTCAGACGTGTGACCTGAGTAGATGCGGGACGTGGAGTAGATCTGTTTTTCTAGGACAGGCTGATGCCTTTGAAAGGCTCTGATGGCCACCTCATGCGAAGAGGTGACTCACTGGAAAAGACTTTGATGCTGGGAGGAATTGGGGGCAGGAGGAGAAGGGGACGACCGAGGATGAGATGGCTGGATGGCATCACTGACTCGATGGACGTGAATCTGAGGAACTCCGGGCTTTGGTGATGGACAGGGAGGCCTGGCGTGCTGCGATTCATGGGGTCGCAAAGAGTCGGGCACGACTGAGCGAGTGAACTGAACTGAAGATAATCTGTCTGGAAGATGCCAACGGTGCCCGTGATTCCTTTCCCAGAGTTCTCTGCGCCATGAAGCGCCTTCCTGGAACGCGGGGCATTCTGCGTTGGCTGCAGCCGTTGGAACAAGATGGCAGCGTCGACGGAGTGACCAGGGGCTCCTCCTGGCGGAAGCCGGTGGCAGTGGCGGCAGCGGTATCGCCGCCATAACTTCACGGCTCCCCTGAACCAGCCCCCGAAGTCGCTGCAAAGGCGAGGCTGCGGCCGCCAGAGGCCAGAGGCTCAGCCTGCTAAAGGTAAGAACCCCCTCAACAGTCTGTGGCCTGATGAAAAGAAACCTGACAGTAGCGGTGGTCAGATTCCCCTTGGCCGATTCTGGGCCCTGTAACGCTGAGAAACAGCCAGCGTTTTCTGTCTCCTGCCTGCCTTCCCAGCCTTGCTCCCTGGACGAGTCTTAGGGGCGTCCATCGGCCCCTTAGAGGCGTCCATCATCCCCTTAGAGGTGTCAGAGCTTAACCTACCCCCATCTTTGTCTCTCAGGATGGCGAGCAGCAGTGGACCCGAGGCCGATTTCCTTGTCGGAGGGAGATATAAACTGGTACGGGAGATCGGGTGTGGCTCTTTTGGGCACGTTTATTTGGCGATAGACCTCACCAACCACGAGGAAGTGGCAGTAAAATTAGAATCACAGAATGCGAGGCAGCCCCGGTTGTTATACGAGAAGGAACTCTATAATATCCTTCAAGGTGGGGTTGGCATCCCCCAGATACGGTGGTATGGTCAGGAAACGGACTATAATGTGCTAGTCATGGATCTTCTGGGACCCAGCCTTGAAGATCTCTTCAATTTCTGTTCAAGGAAGTTTACAATGAAAACTGTACTTATGTTAGCTGATCAGATGATCAGTAGAATCGAGTATGTGCATACGCAGAATCTTATACACAGAGACATTAAACCAGATAACTTCCTGATGGGTACTGGGCAGCAGTGGAAGAAGTTATTCCTTATTGATTTTGGTTTGGCCAAGAGGTACAGAGACAAGAAGACAGGGCAACACATACCCTACAGATCCGGTAAAAGTCTCACTGGCACGCCTTCCTTTGCTAGCGTCAGTGCCCATTATGGTATTGAACTGAGTCGCCGAGATGACATGGAATCATTAGGATATGTTTTGATGTATTTTAATAGAGCCAACCTGCCATGGCAAGGACTAAAGGGTGCAACAATGAAGCAAAAATGTGAAAAGATTAGCGAAATGAAGATGACCACACCTGTTGATGTTTTATGTAAGGGATTTCCTGTAGAATTTGCCATGTACTTAAAGTATTGTCGCGGGCTGTCCTTTGAGGAAGCCCCAGATTACACGTACCTGAAGCAGCTATTCCGCGTTCTTTTCAGGACCCTGAATTACCAACATGACTATGCATTTGATTGGATAGTGTTAAAGCAGAATGCAGAACAGCAGGCTGCCTCTTCAAGTGGGCAGGGTCAGCAGGCCCAAACCCCCAGAGGCAAAAGTGACAAAACCAAAAATGAAATGAAAGGTTCCTAAGCTTGAATCAAGGAACAGAAGACACAGAGCAGGAGACTGGAGCAGCAAGTTCATTTCCCTGTCAACTGGCTCTGGTCAGCAGAGATACTGTCTCCTGAGTTGAAGGCTCTGTAATTAATGAAACATGGTATCCCATTTTCTATTTCACTTTTTCAAGTGGAAAAGTTCACTAAATGCTTAAACTACACAAACTGGTGTGAAAATTGTGCCTATGCCCATTTTAATTAAAATCTTTTATTTTGAACTATACTGCTTTGAGAGATCTCATTTCAGAAGAATAGCCTGTGCAGTTGCTATGGTTGTTAATGCATTCTGAGGGTTTATCCATCCGTGGGGTTTGCAAGTTGTTCACTTAAAACATTCTTAATATGGTTGACTTCTTGTTTGCAAGCCAGCTGATATGGTAGTAATCAAGATTCCAAGTTTGAGCATATGAACGACTCTGCTTGCTTACTTGAGCTAGAAATAACAGCCTCTGAAGTGAAGACTTAAGAAAAACTTAGTGACTACTAGATTATCCTTAGGACTTGGCATTAACTCTATAATGTCCTTGGTATTTTAAAAAAGCTTGTTTATCACAGAATTTTAGTTAACATCTTAAACTGAACATGTATATATGTTGCTTAGATAAATGTAGTTACGGTAAACATCTACATGACCTGGGATTTGTTTTTATTTTGAAATGGGAGCTTTTTGTTTTACAGATTCATTTAAAACTGTAAACTGTTTCTTTAAAAACAAAAACAAGCTCTAAACTTTTCGAGTTGCTTAGACAGGTTTAATAGAAGCCCCTTTGATGCTTAAATGCCATCTCCTAGTATGACCCTTGCCAATATCCACTGTCTTCTTTGCTTGGCTTTTTTTTTGGCAGGAGAGCTATCTGCCCTTCCCCCATCCCTGTAGTCTAGATCAAGGTGCTACCGTCTCAAGCACCTTGCTTTCTTAGTCATTTTTTTCCTTCCCTAATATTTTGTGCTTCTTCTGTCCTGCCTGTCCCTCCCCCTCCATAGATTTTGTCCTTATGCAATGGAAATCCATATATCTGCTTCCTTTCATAACCACCAATTCCTGCTCTTGCTCCTGCCAATCCCTTTCCATTTCCTTTCCAGCTTCTCAATGTCATCTAGAACCAGTCTCATTTAATTTCACATATGTCAACAGTGACATCAGATTCTGTACTCTTGCTCATCACCCTGTGTCTCATCCTCAGTTGCTAACTTCCTGGTGTTTGTGCTTCAATTTCTCTTATAGTCAGCTACTTTGAATGTTAATTGTATTTGTTATCTATGTGAGATTCCATTCTGTGAAGTGCTTGTTCTTATTGTTCTATCAATTTATAAGTGTAGCTATTTTGGTTTTCCTTGTTGATGAGTACCTTTTTTTTTTTTTACAAACTTTTTTCCTTCCATTCCCTCTAAATGAAGAGCCCTGTCTACTGTCCTCTGCTCTTCCCTTCCTTAAGGGAATCTTCCATCCATTCTGAACACGTTTTATTTTCTTATTCTACTGACTCATATAGTGATACCTTCAGTCTTTGCATTATGACTGTACCCTAGTACCAGAATTTACCTATGAAGAGTGACATTTCTCACAGTTGTGCAGTTCCTTCATTCTCAATATATTATTAACTGAAATCATCACTGCCCAAATCAGATATTGTTCTCCCATATTCTTCACTCTGCAATTTCTTTTTTCTCTTTTTGAAATTATTTAAATACCCCCCGCTTTTTAAGTTTCATCTATGTCACCACAAAGCAAGTCCATGTTTATCCTGGATTATTCTGTTCCTAATGGGATTAACTGATTCCATTTTTTAACAAGTTCATTTTAGGTACTACTGACAGATTTCATTACCTAAACCATGACATTTATCTTGTACTAGCCTTATGAAATAAAATTGCAGTTACTCTCTATTATGTAGTACATGATAATGAAACTTTCCTCTTAATGACAACAAGCCCCTTATTTCCAACTGAAACTTATCTTCCAGCGCTCATGTTTAACTCCAGTTTTCTTAATGCTTCCTGCATAGGAAATTTCTGTGTCTAGGCTATTGATTATTTAGGGCTCTATTTAGATACAGGCTTCACCTGTTCCATAAAATTGGGCCCTTAATCACTCCAGTATCTAATATTCTTTTCCTTTTCTCACCCCCACCATCCCATAGAAACTCAGAACAAATAAAAACTTTTTCCCCCTTTATTTTAATTTTTAATTGAAAACTTTTGGAGAGACGATACATTCACAAAGACTGAAATTCAGAAAGTGTGAACGAGTACACAGTAAGAAAATCTCACTCTCATTTCTACTCCCCAATTCTCTTCCCTGGGGTCTACCCATGTTAATCATTTTTTACTTTCTTTCCAGAAGTATTTCTTTACAAGTAATGCTTTTAGATCATCTGGTATGTGATTATTTTCCATCCTATATCTATGAAAAGTCTTTAAGAATAGAAAAATAATATTTTATTCTTAAATTTTCTAGTGGAAAAATGAAGAAACTAGGTCAAGTACTGACATTAATAATTTTGTGTAGATGTTTCAGTGGGTTTTTTTAAAAGTGTGTCAAAAAGAGTTCAAAGAATCAGATTGTTAGTAGGAAGGGGTGAAATGGCTTGAGAACAAAACAGAAATTCAGCCTTGTTCATTAATCACTCTAGTGAAGCAGACAACTCTCACTCAGAAAGCGTCAAGGTGGGCAGCATAGTGTCTTCTTTCAAAATTCAGAGAAAATTACGTCTCCCTAAAGTTGTGGTGAGACTGTGGACTAATCAGAGTGTAATGCTCTTAACTGATCTATGAATCACATATATATTTTGAACTGGCACAACAGAGCAGAAAGAGCCAAATTAATGGAAGAAGTATGTGAATAATTATTGGAGTGGGGAATATGCTGGATTTTTTGAGGACATGTTCATGACTAGCAGAATGCAAACTCATATCCATAGCTATGGTTCCAGACTGATGACTCTGTTTATGTGCTGATAAGGAAGTCTATGGGCTCAGAATGTTAAAGATAATTATTTTCAGCACAGGCATTAACTTTTTACATTGAATAGTGGTAGCTGTAACTAAATATTATTGGCTCTAGTGAATTTTGTACACATGTACTAAATGAAGTAGAAAGTTGGAAAAAGTTCTCAATCAATGCCTATGGATTGGAATGCTTAAGGTCTATAGAATAAATGAAGTGAGGCTTGTGGATATAAAGAGTACAGCATAGGAGTGAAAGAATAGTGAAGTTTGTCAGGGATAAGACAAAGTTCTAGATTTCATTATTTTAGCCTAACCAAAAGAAGAAAACAAACTGGATTTCATGATCTGATCAGGCTCAGTATTTTAAAATTTTGTATAATGGGATAATAGCATAACTTATTCGTTCTGTTTAATATTATAAAACTATTATATTTCATCTTCTGTACAAAGCATCAGTGATTTCCCCTTCCAGCTGAATTGGTACATTACTTAGAGTAAAGATGAGTTGCTGGAAGAACTAAATGGATACCAGATCATCTATGTAAGTGGAGACATGCTGTCTTGTTTTAATCTCTCCTGCATATGACCCATGTCATCTTGGGAAAATTATATACCTGTTCTGGGCTTTAGTTTCCCCTTTTAATCTAGCTCATATGGTTTCTGGGAGAATTAAACGAGTTTGTATGTGTGTACATACTTCTGTGTCACTTAGAATAGTGCCTGGCATGTCCTAAAAGCTATTTAAGTACATAGCATGTAGTAAGAACCATACTAGTGTTTTCTGTCATCGTCATCGTCATCATCATCATCTGGCTTGCCTGTGTCCAACCTGGATCAGTTGCATGTAACTCCTCTATATTTGGCTGCTGCTTCTGCTGCTGCTAAGTCGCTTCAGTCGTGTCCGACTCTGTGCGACCCCATAGACGGCAGCCCACCAGGCTTCAGGCAAGAGCACTGGAGTGGGTTGCCATTTCATCTCCAATGCATGAAAGTGAAAAGTGAAGTCGCTCAGCTGTGTCCGACGCTTAGCAGCGACCCCATGGACTGCAGCCTACCAGGCTCCTCCATCCATGGGAGTTTCCAGGCAAGAGTACTGGAGTGGGTTGCCATTGCCTTCTCCCTATATTTGGCTAACTGTATTAAATTTGAATTTTGCCTCCTCTTTCTCCTTTTAAGAGAGAAACATGGGATTGAAATCATACACTCGATAACTACTGTAAAAGCTTCATTTCACAATGAGAAACTGGATGAATTCAAGAGGAATTATTCATTGTTTCTTTTAATTAAAATGATTACTCATTTTAAATAAAAAACTGTGACAATATGATGACCAGATAAATATAAGGAAAACCAAAATAGACCTTTGTGTCATGTTGCTTTCATCAATAAGAACACATTGAATAAGTATACAGATTGTGAATGTAAGTACGCTGGAAAAATAACTTACATGATCCCATAGTTCATAAGAACAACCCCTTAAAAGTGACTCATTTGGGAATGGTTTGAAGTAGACCTTAAACTTACAAGTTCTAATATAAGTAACATAGGAAAACCCTGAGAAGATTATTGGTTGTAGTCAAATTTTACTTTTTCCTTTTTCTATACCATGTCCATTCTCATCTAAATGAGAAATTCTGTGAACCTAATCAGTGTGGGAAAGCCCTCAGCCAGAAACAAGAACACATTGCTCATTGAAAATTTCTTACTGGGAAGATAGCCTATGTATGCAGTGAATGTGGAAAGGTCCTCACTCAGAAGCCACACCTCTTTCTTTGTCCATCCAATTAGTCGTTCTGTGGAAAAACCCTATGAATGCAATGAATGTGATGAAACTTTCATTCATCAGTCGGTAGTGAGGTTGCATCAGAGAATTCATTCAGGAGAAAACCCCTGCATATGCACTGAATGTAGGCAGGCTTTTATCCCAAAGACCCACTTGGTTGCACATCAAAAAATTCATAGTGGAGAGAAGCCATATGAATACAGTGACTATGGGACATCTTTCCCTTCCAAATCACAACTGCATGAGCATAGCAAAACTCACACAGGGAAAAAACCCACACCTGCACAAGATGTGGGAAGGTCTTCACCAAAAGATCAAACCTCCTTATATACCAGAAGTCTTGGACTGGACAAAGAGCTTATGTTTATACTGAATGTGGAAGGGCCTTCACTTACAAGTCAGTCTTGATGACACATCAGAGAATTCATACTGGTGAAAAACCTTATGAATGCAGTGACTGTGGTAAAATCTTTACACAGAAGTCACACCTCACTGTACACCTGAATGTTCATACTGGCAGGAAACCTTCTGTATGTACTGAATGAGAAACATCCTGAACTCCCTCATGACCACTCTAGTAACACCTCCCCATTCTTCCCTAGTGCTATCTTACCTTTGGTACCTTATGAACCTTCCTGACTTCCCCAGTCCTACAGTGGTATATCTCAGAAGGGGACTGTTCCATCCTGAATTATCACCCTCTCCCATAATTGTATCTCTTAGGAGATAATTTCTCCCTTGCTCCCATGCCATATACTGAGGGCACCACTGTGGCACTAAAAATATCCCAGAACTCTATATATCTCAGATCCAAACACTACCCTATCCTACTCCGGGAAGCTTTCTGGACCAGGGATCAAACCTGTGTCCCCTGTGTTGGCAAGTGGATTCTTATCCACTGTGCAACCAGTGAAGTCCTTAATGAGTTTTAATCCTAGTAGTATAAAACATAGTATGCCTATTACTAAATACCTAATATAAAATAACATTTAGTAGAAGAACATATAATTGAAATTTCTGCAATTCACTGTGTTCATGCAGTAATAGTTATTCTTTACTAAAAATGAGGACTACATAGACAGAAGAATGGATAGAAAAGATGTGAGTAGGGAGAACTGTATCATACACACACTTGGCCCTGTAGCAACCCTGAAATGTGAAAAGCAAATACAGGTAGGTAGGAAAGGTAAATTCTCCACGTGAGGGGGGCAGTTTACTAGTGTTGGAGAAGCTTAAATTGGATGACAAGGAATGTAATGAAAAGTGTGAAAGTGTAGAAGTTTAAAAAACAAATGATGTCACATAGCTCTATGTCAAAGAAAGGTATATGTGACATTCAGGGAAGCAAAATGAATTAAAAATCTGAGGACAAATGCCAGATCATAGAAAAAGTAAGCATTGTTTCCTTGATCTAATGGATCACCATGGAGGGATTATATATGCAGGGAAGATACATGAACTAAGTTTTGTACCTTTGAAGAATTATTCTCACTGTTGCAATTGTATTTTATATTTCATCATATTTTAAATGGAGATGTTTAAAAACAACATTAAAAGAGGAACTGACCACAAACCGAGTCCTTGCACAGAATTTTAAGTCCAGACTGAAAATGGCATATTCTAAGACCAAATTTTAAACATTAAAAAAAAAAATTCCAGCTCTTTTTTCTGGTTATCGCGGCGTAGGGAACTATGAGCAGCAAAGTTTCCCGCGACCCACCTCTACGAGGCGGTGCGGGAAGTCCTGCACCGGAACCAGCGCAAGCGCAGAAAGTGTTTGGAGAGGGTGGAGCTTCAGATCAGCCTGAAGAACTATGACCCTCAGAAGGACAAACGTTTCTCGGGCACCGTCAGGCTTAAGTCCACTCCCCGCCCCAAGTTCTCCGTGTGTGTCTTGGGGGACCAGCAGCATTGTGATGAGGCCAAGGCTGTGGATATCCCCCACATGGACATCGAGGCACTGAAAAAACTCAACAAGAATAAGAAACTGGTCAAGAAGCTGGCCAAGAAATATGATGCCTTTTTGGCTTCAGAGTCTCTGATCAAGCAGATCCCCCGAATCCTGGGCCCAGGCCTGAACAAGGCTGGCAAGTTCCCTTCCTTGCTGACCCACAATGAGAACATGGTGGCCAAAGTTGATGAAGTGAAGTCCACGATCAAGTTCCAGATGAAGAAGGTGCTGTGTCTGGCAGTGGCTGTTGGCCACGTGAAGATGACAGATGATGAGCTTGTGTACAACATCCACTTAGCTGTCAACTTCCTGGTATCATTGCTCAAGAAAAATTGGCAGAACGTCAGGGCCTTGTACATTAAGAGCACCATGGGCAAGCCCCAGCGTCTGTACTAAGGCACAGCTTAATAAACCATACTAAACCATCAAAAAAAAAAATTCCAGTTTTAGGCAGGAGTGGCTGAGAAGTTAAAAATTATATATACTTAAAGTTTACAATGGTGGTGTTTTGATATAAATATAGTCTTTTCACTTTGACCTACCTAATGCCCAAGTAGTGTCAAAAGTTCCAGAGGAAAATTCAAATGTAGGATGATTTGCACCTATATGAAATGAAATAGTCAGTGAGGTGTGCACATGAAGAACCATATCCACTGAGTTCTGCTTTGGTCCTATGACCTCAGCACTTTTAGCTGGTCCTAAGCCAGCGGTTCTCAAACTTGAACATGTATCAGAATCACCTAGAAGGTTCATCAGCACACATATTGTGAAACCTCATACCCAAAAGTCTGGTGTAGGACCTGAGAATTTGCATTTCTGCCAATCTCTCAAATGATGCTGCCTCTGCTAGTCCAAGGAACCATTATCAAAAAGATGGCTGTGTCAAACCCTACTATAATACATTTATGGCAAAGTTACTATCGACAACACTCTTTTTCATTAGGCCGACCCCTTGTCCAGTTTACACCTGTTATTCGGTATAACCATTATTACTATTATTAATGGCTGCAATGCATAACTTGTGAGATCTTAGTTCCCTGACCAGAAATTGAACCCTGATCCTCAGCAGTGAGACCACAGAGTCCTAACTACTGGACCTCCAGGAAGGAAGTCCCCAAGCATAATTGTTAATGATGCCTCTTTCCCATTCTAAAGTGTCCTGATTTAGATGATAAAGTATAAGGTTAACACATCTACACTCCATAAGGAGATCAAACTTGTTTTTGAAATTTAATTATCATAAAACATTTCCCTTGGAAGAACTGGCATATTTTATATCTGTGACCAATGCAAATCTTACAAATGACTATATATCTTTTCCAGCTACATCTGACAGGAAGGTAAGAAAGAAGCTTATATCTTGATTTTAATTACTCTGCAGGACTATCAGGTGCAAATGTCTACAGTCAAAATAGATCCTGGTGCTGACTTTGTTCATTCTCTCTATATCTCCTCCGACCTAAATTTATAGAGTCATACCTGGACATTTTGCTTCAGGGATTCTTAAAGGCCCCCTAAAGACACTGGGAAAGCAATGGGTGCAATAAAACAAATACATGAATTAATGATAACTCATTTAAAACTTGGTTATTTCCTGCTTTTATTGGGAAGTGGCTTGGGTCTGTGAAGTCAGGAGCATTGTAGAGATCAGATCCACCAGCCTGGAAATACCCATACTTCAGCTGGGGGTCTTATCCTGTGGGAGAGCTAAGGAGCACCACATTTCTATGGCCACAAGCTGTGTATCTGTAACTGATATGATTGTGTGACACCTAGAAAAAGAAGGTTTCTCGCTGGGACCAAGTGTACAACTATCTGCTCCTAAGTTGTTAAGTATCTGTCCTTACACCCTGATCCAAGACTTCAATTTCTATAAAACAGTCATGTATATGCACAAATTTTAAATGCAGAAATGTCGCTCAGTTCAGTTCAGTTCAGTCGCTCAGTCGTGTCTGACTCTTTGCGACCCCATGAATCGCAGCACGCCAGGCCTCCCTGTCCATCACCAACTCCCAGAGTTCACTCAGACTCACGTCCATCGAGTCCGTGATGCCATCCAGCCATCTCATCCTCGGTCGTCCCCTTCTCCTCCTGCCCCCAATCCCTCCCAGCATCAGAGTCTTTTCCAATGAGTCAACTCTTTGCATGAGGTGGCCAAAGTACTGGAGCTTCAGCTTTAGCATCATTCCTTCCAAAGAAATCCCAGGGTTGATCTCCTTCAGAATGGACTGGTTGGATCTCCTTGCAGTCCAAGGGACTCTCAAGAGTCTTCTCCAACACCACAGTTCAAAAGCACCAATTCTTCGGCACTCAGCTTTCTTCACAGTCCAACTCTCACATCCATACATGACCACAGGAAAAACCATAGCCTTGACTAGATGGACCGTAGTCAGCAAAGTAATGTCTCTGCTTTTGAATATACTATCTAGGTAGGTCATAACTTTTCTTCCAAGGAGTAAGCGTCTTTTAATTTCATGGCTGCAGTCACCATCTGCAGTGATTTTGGAGCCCAAAAAATAAAGTCTGACACTGTTTCTACTGTTTCCCCATCTATTTCCCATGAAGTGATGGGACCAGATGCCATGATTTTAGTTTTCTGAATGTTGAGCTTTAGGCCAGCTTTTTCACTCTCCTCTTTCACTTTCATCAAGAGGCTTTTTAGCTCCTCTTCACTTTCTGCCATAAGGGTGGTGTCATCTGCATATCTGAGGTTATTGATATTTCTCCCGGCAATCTTGATTCCAGCTTGTGTTTCTTCCAGTCCAGCGTTTCTCATGATGTACTCTGCATATAAGTTAAATAAGCAGGGTGACAATATACAGCCTTGACGTACTCCTTTTCCTATTTGGAACCAGTCTGTTGTTCCTACAGTGGTGTTAATTGTCAAAACCAAAACTATCCTTCATACATGTTTACTAACAGTATCTTGGTATTAAAAATTACACTACATGCAAAACCTCAATATTAAGAAACGGTTAAAATTGTACACAAAAATATTTGCTGACAGAAATATTTAAGTTACAGTAAAGAGAAAAAAGAGGTTAACAATTTTAGTTTTCATTTAAAGTGTGTGCATATATTAGTATATTAAAAACTCATGAGCAGAAACATTGAAGCCCATACCCAGAAGAAAATGCCTGAAAGCATAAACATCAAAATTTTAGTAGGATTGATAGTTAGGAGCTAATAGTTCAATTCAGTTCAGTCGCTCCGTCATGTCCGACTCCTTGCAACCCCATGGACTGCAACATGCAGGACCCCTTGTCCATCACCAACTCCTGGAGTTTACTCAAACTCATGTCAATTGAGTCCGTGATGCCATCCAACCATCTCATTCTCTGTCATCCCCTTCTCCTCCCGCCTTCAATCTTTCCCAGCATCAGGGTCTTTTCAAATGACTCAGTTCTTCCCATCAGGTGGTCAAAGCGTTGGAGTTTCAGCTTCAACATCAGTCCTTCTAATGAATATTCAGGACTGATTTCCTTTAGGATTGACTGGTTTGATCCCCTTGCAGTCCAAGGGACTCTCAAGAGTCTTCTCCAACACCACAGTTCAAAAGCATCAGTTCTTTGGCACTCAGCTTTTTTATAGTCTCAAACTCACATCCATACATGACTACTGGAAAAACCATAGCTTTGACTAGATGGACCTTTGTGGACAAAGTAATGTCTCTGCTTTTTAATATGCTGTCTAGGTTGGTCATAACTTTCCTTCCAAGGAGTAAGCGTCTTTTAATTTCATGGCTGCAATCACCATCTGCAGTGATTTTGGAGCCCCCCAAAATAAAGTCTGACACTGTTTCTACTGTTTCCCCATCTATTTCCCATGAAGTGATGGGACCAGATGCCATGATCTTTGTTTTCTGAATGTTGAGCTTTAAGCCAACTTTTTCACTCTCCTCTTTCAGTTTCATCAAGAGGCTTATTAGTTCCTCTTCACTTTCTGCCATAAGGGTGGTGTCGTCTTCATATCTGAGGTTATTGATATTTCTCCTGGCAATCTTGATTCCAGCTTGTGCTTCTTCCAGCCCAGGGTTTCTCATGATGTACTCTGCATAGAAGTTAAATAAGCAGGGTGACAATATACAGCCTTGACATACTCCTTTCCCGATTTGGAACCAGTCTGTTGTTCCATGTCCAGTTCTAACTGCTGCTTCCTGACCTGCATATAGGTTTCTCAAGAGGCAGGTCAGGTGGTCTGGTATTCCCATTTCTTGAAGAATTTTCCACAGTTTATTGTGATCCACACAGTCAAAGGCTTTGGCATAGTCAATAAAGCAGAAATAGATGTTTTTCTGGAACTTTCTTGCTTTTTTTTTGATGATCCAGCAGATGTTTGCAATTTGATCTCTGGTTCCTCTGCCTTTTCTAAAACCAGCTTGAACATCTGGAAGTTCATGGTTCACATATTGCTAAAGCCTGGCTTGGAGAATTTTGAGCATTACTTTACTAGCGTGTGAGATGAGTGCAACTGCGTGGTAGTTCGAGCATTCTTTGGCATTGTGTTTCTTTGGGATTGGAATGAAAACTGACCTTTTCCAGTCCTGTGGCCACTGCTGAGTTTTCCAAATGTGCTGGCATATTGAGTGCAGCACTTTCACAGCATCATCTTTCAGGATTTGAAACAGCTCAACTGGAATTCCAACACCTCCACTAGCTTTGTTTGTAGTGATACTTTCTAAGGCCCACTTGACTTCACATTCCAGGATGTCTGGCTCTAGGTGAGTGATCACACCATCATGATTATCTGGGTCGTGAAGCTCTTTTTTGTACAGTTCTTCTGTGTATTCTTGCCACCTCTTCTTAATATCTTCTGCTTCTGTTAGGTTCATACCATTTCTGTCATTTATGTTTATTAATATAAATAGTAAACATAAAATAAGGCATAGAATTAGCATAGAATTGGTATAAGGTTAAGACTCTACGGGTTGCAAGGAACATTCATGACACAAACCACATTATCTAACCACTGAGAAATTAGGTTAGAAATCAATTTTTTTAAAAGGATTAACTTTTTATTGCAAAATAGAAAAGTGCTTCAAATTGCTTACACAGGTGAAATTAAAAAAATCATAACTGAAATTTTAAAATACTTATTAATGAACAAAAATGATAATATAATACAACATATCTTGTGGGTCTTAGATGGAAATGTTTAGCCTTAAGGCTTAAATTAGAAAAAGAGGGGTTGACTAATAATTCCCTGGGCATCTGATGTAAAAAATCCCATCATTGAATCCACAGGAGCCCCATCACCAAGGTAGATTCCCCCCCATCACTCAACTCAGAATAGCCAACCAAACCGTTTCAAAATCACCCCTGACCGGCGCTAACCTGTAACTCCTGACAGCTCCTTTGCTTCCAAGTTCCAACCTCTAACACCCTGGTGTTTAGTGGAGAGGCAGGGTAAGTCGAAAGCTCATGCTCAAGAGCACTTGGGAAGCCATGTTCCCCAGTTGACAGGCCGCTTTCATGCAGAGTCCATTAAAGTTCCTTTACCCTTTGCAGATTTGCTGGGCTTCTAATATGGCTACATTCAAGTGTCATTGCTTCTTAGGGACCGCCATCATGGAAGGGTGTCCTTGCACTACAGTGGAAGAAGCTGTTGCCTCCTGTCTCACCCAGCAGGCCAGTGGTTCTGCCCTGGGAGAAGGTAGCCTGCCCTTATTTGAGTAGACTTCCTGGTGCAGGACGGTCTTTGGGGTTAGGCTCTGAGGGGCTGCTAAAGGCAATTCACGGGTGAGAGGGGCACCATTACTAATGAAAAGAGTAAGAATAACCCAGAATAAGTCCAGGAGATACTGTTATAGCAGAAATTGATTAAAACTGCTTCCAATATGCTAGGTCTTATCCTTTTAAGCCCACTCAGCCATTTTCTCGAAAAAGTTTCTCTTTTTCACTTAATTACATTTTGAAAAAGATTATTTCTAACCAGAGCTGTACATTGCACGTGGTGTTTGCTTCTCTGGGAAAGCACTCCCTAACACTCCCTTCTTTTGTAAGCATTCTTTATTCCAGAAAGAAAGTCACAGTGTGATATCTTCAAGGTCTACCAAAACCCACCCAAGACTGCCTGACACCAACTTTGACCATGTAGAAGTTTTCCAAGAGGAAAGAAGAATGCAAGCTTGCATCTGCCCTACTCCTTACCTGCAACACTCCCTTCCCCTCCTGAACTATAAGACCCCCTTTCTATTTTTCCCAAGGGAGGGCACAGTCTTGAGGGCACTAGGCTACTGTGGCCTCCTTTGCCTGGCAAAGCAATAAAAGCTACTCTTTTCTACTTCACTCAAAAGTCTGTCTTTGCATTTCTATTTGGCATTGGAGAACATGATAGCTTATGGTGAATGGTGTCAGATTCTTGATCTCCAAAGAAGATTTAGCTTCGGGACCAGGGACCACGCTTGATCACTCAAGAGCTTCTGTGTAGCAGAGTTTTATTAAAGTATGAAAAGGGACAGAGAAAGCTTCTGACATAGACATCAGAAGGGGGACAGAGTGCTCCCCCCTCTAGTGTTAGCAAGGGAGTTATATAATTTTAAAATTAGTTATTACAATAAATCAAAAGAATCTCTCCAGGTTCTAAAGATCTCACTAGACCCACTCCCATAATTTACATTTTAAGATAACAGGATTGGCCAGAAGGTTTTCAGGAAGGAGAAACTGTCCTCAAGCAGGATACATTGTTATAAAATCCTTAGTACAGAGTGTGAACTGAATTGTTTGTTGTGTAATCATCAGTTCTGGGCTTAAAGAAAAAAACGTTTTATGTAACTAAGGAATATAGAGAAAGAAAAAAAAAAAGGTGTTTGTCCTTTCCTCCTCCTTGAGAATTCCAGACCCCTATCACCACTTTGAGAGCCCCACACCCCTTTCTCCTCCTTGGGGACCCCGGACTTCTTATCAACCTATCTAGGAATTGACCCTCTCTTTCCCCTTTTTCTTTTAGGAGAATTATGTTGCCAAGGGAAAGGGGCATCATTTTCATTCCATAACTACTTCTTGCTGTTGAGGGGCGCAGTCCTTAAATTGCTGAGGCAACATATTCTCCTAACCCTCATATTGAGGGTCTCTGATCCAGGGGCTCCAAGTAATAGTTGGAGGAGGTTGTGGCACTGGTAGGAGCCTGGACAATCATTTGCAACTTAAAAGCTTTCAAACGGTTAGAAACAAATCCAGTTACACAGTTACAGATGCAGGGAACAAACAGTAAAAACAGAACAATTAGAATTATTACGATTAAGATTGTGTTCCACCATGGGGAGCTAGTAAACATTTCCCAAATTGAGGTGACTGAGGCCTCAGGAGAATCCATAGCCTGAATCATCTTGTTCATGTGTTTAGTAAAGTGAGTAACATTAGTACTCATATCTGGTATATATGTACAACATTGGGTATGAATAATGGCACAAGTTCCTCCTTGTGCAGTCATTAGAATATCTAAGGCCAATCTGTTTTGTAAAACCACCTTTCTAATTTGTATTTGTTCAGTATTAAGGGCTGAAAGTTAGTCAAAGCATCAACTCGTAGCATAACATCTGATGTGTAGTTCCCAGAGAGGAAACGAATGTTGTAGCCAGATAATCATACCAGTGAAATACAGATCTTGCCCAACGAGTTTTAAGGTGTGGCAGATTAGTAGGCTTATCTGAAAACTCTGAAGCCATGAGTAAAAGTTAGACCTAGGGTGCATCTTCCTATCCAGCCAGGGGAAAGCCACACCCATAGGTAAGAGCCACATATCCAATAGGTCCCATTTGGAGTAAACCTGTGTGACTGAGGGATCCAATCCCAATCAGTTCCTGGCCAGGCAAAAGGAGGACCTAAGCTGAGCTTCCCTCGTGGCTCAGAGGTTAAAGCGTCTGCCCGCAATGCGGGAGCCCTGGGTTCGATCCCTGGGTCGGGAAGATCCCCTGGAGAAGGAAATGGCAACCCACTCCAGTATTCTTGCCTGGAGAATCCCATGGACGGAGGAGCCTGGAGGGCTACAGTCCACGGGGTCCCAAAGAGTTGGACACGACTGAGCAACTTCACTTTCACTTTCAAGCTGGGATTGGAAAACACAGGAGTGATTGTACTGTATATTTCTTGAGGCAAAAACCCCAGTTGTTTCCAATCATTATAAGTAAGTTGTCAGCTAACTTCTGGGGATGGCTCTATTTTTTTCCCCAGCATATGGGAGCATTAGATAGTAGGTGTCCCTTTTTAGGAGTTAGCCATATGACCTCATCCCATATTTGATAAACATCAGGTAGAAAACCACCAGATCTAGACCCATTTACCTTCTTATGTGCAGTAAAACAGTCTAAACCAAGTTAAAACATAATCAAAATTAAAAGTTACATTATGTCCATCGTTACATCAGTCCATCTTAGGATTGTTAGATGTCATCTGATCAAGAAGAGGTGTCACATATGATTGTTGTTGGTCAAAGTATTCTCAGAGTTGAAGAAAGTCCTTTCCTTGAGGTGGAGAAACCCACCATGGGAAGTCTTCAATTGATGAGGAGGGGAGTGCTCGGCAGACCCACCAGTTAGATCAATTGTGGAATGCAACGTAGGGATGAGTCCAGGACAGGAAGGCACTGTCTTGAAAGTCAAACGGCAGACTCAGGACTTTTGGAGTCAGCAGAAGCAAGCCCACCTAGATTCTCAGGCCCATCTTGGTTCCTGGCTCAAACGGTGGCTTATTTGACTCAAAGGCTGGGTCAGGAGTCAACCTCCTGGTAATGTGTGTTGAAAAGCTAAAAGCTGAGTCACATAGTTTATTTTAAGGCTTCAGGATCTATCATGATATCTGTGCACAAAAACAGTCGGTCATAGAGACAGTCCCTTTTTCTTAGGGGCAGTTTGAGCCCTCATTAAAGCTACGGGTAAAACTTTAAACCAGTTGTCTTGTGTTTCCTGAGTTAGCTTATGCAGATGTCTCTTAATAATGCCATCAGCTTTTTTCTATCTTTCCCGAAGATTAGGGTCTCCAGGAACAGTGTAAGTGATATTCTATTCCTAGAGCTTTCAACACCCCTTGAGTTACAGCAGCTTTAAAGGTGGAGCATTGTTGCTCTGAACTTTAGAGTTTAAGATCCCAATTACATCATGAGGAGTCAGTACAGTAAGATTTTGTCCATTCATTAACCTCCGGCTTTAGTGGATACTGCTTTTGATGTAAAAATAGGTGAAGGTCATTGAGCTTGATAAAGACAGGAACAGCATTTTGTGCGTGACCCACCGTTTTTCCGTCAGTTCACACTCTAGTATTTACAGTTTGATCCATTAAAAAGAGCTGGTTCTATCTCCATGAAAATACAGGCCTGGACCTTGTTCAGTATATCCCTCTCCAGAAGGGGTGAGGGAGACTCTGGCACGATTAGAAAACAGCACAGAGTCCTACTTGCCACTTAAAGGATGACTGACATAATATTTGGCTCATCCAGACAGTCCCATTATGGTAGTGGATTGGGTGGAAAGCAGGCCAGGGGCTTCAGTGAGCACAGAGAAGGTTGCCCCAGTGTCTAAAAGAAATCAACTGATTGACCCCCCACAATTATTAATACCCAGGGTTCCTCAGGTGTAATTAGGATGGTAACTTGTATGGGGACCCCCGGGCACCTTCAGTCCAGATTGTCTTGAGAGTCTGACCCCTGGGGCCTACACCTCGAAGGGCAGTCTATTCTCTAGTATGGTCCTTTGTAGACCAGACCTGGAGCCAGGGGCGGCTTAGATGCCTGAGGGCAATCCCGCTTGAGATGCCCCTCCTTTCCACAGTAATAACAAGTCTTTCCCTTTTCACCTGGGTTCCTCTGGGCATTTTTCTTCAGGTTGTTTCAGAGCAGATCTAACAGCCATTGTTGGGGCTTCAGTCTTTTGCCTGGTTCTTTTTTGCCTCTTATTTCCCCCCCTTATATTCTCTACCATAACATACCGTCTGAGCCAGCTGTAACAGTTTTTCTAAAGACTGATTTGGTCCAAACACCTGTTTTTGTAACTTACAGCAGATATCTGGAGCTGACTGAGTGAGAAATCTATCTTTTAAGATCATTCCTCCTTCTGCACTTTCAAGATTGACATCAGTAAACTTGTGGAGAGCCTCCCATAGTCTAAATTAAGAGTTTATCAGGAGTTTCCTTCTCTCCCTGGTCTATGTCAGCTAACTTAGCATAGTTTAAAGTCTTAGCATGTACTCACTTGAGTTCTTCAAAAATACATCTGGCAAAGTGACTGTCATAAGAACTGCTTGGCTCCTAGTAGGAAGGAGGGCTATTTCATGTTCCCTCTTTCCCCTTGTCTCACGTTCAAGCCATTCATCTCCAAAAGTAGTGGACTGTGTTAGTTGCTCAGTCATGTCCAACTCTTTGCAACCCCACTAACTGTAGCCCACCAGGCTTTTCTATCCAAGGAATTCTCCAGGCAGCAATACTGGAGTAGATTGCCATTCCCTTCTCCAGACGAACTTCCCAACCCAGGTATCGAACCCTGGTCTCCTGCCTCGCGGGCAGATTCATTACCATTTGAACTACAGGGAAGTCTCAGCTTCCCCCAAAACTCGAGTTCTCAAGTCAGGAGTCAGCGTCTGTCCCAAGACATACATTACATCTCTCCAAGTAAGCTCATAAAGTAAAGTTAGTCCCGTAAAGGCTTCTATGTACTTTTTGGATCCACTCGATAGTCTTGACTGCAATTGGTACTGTTTGAATTTCTACCAAGACAGAAGCAACCCCTCCTGGAAGGGTGCCCTGACTCTCAGCCTGTCCAGCTGGGAGCCCCAGATACAGGGGCTAAGTAAGAGAACAGGAGGCAGCTGAAGGTTTCACACCCAAATCTGCACCCTTAGGACACAAGTCTGGCATGTCTCATAGAGAGATAAAGAATAGAACATATGGCACTTCTACCCATTTCTCTTGTTTCCTACAGAACTGGTCTAGTTGTAAAACAGTAATAATTGAGATTCTTCAACAGGTCAGCGTTCCTGCTCAGTGGTGGTGGTTTACTTGTTAAGTTGTATCTGACTCTTTGCTACCCCATGAAGTGTAGCCTGCCAGGCTCCTCTGTCCATGGGGTTCCCCAGCAAGAATACTGGAGTAGGTTGCCATTTCCTGCTCCAGGGGACCTTTCCAACCCAAGGATCAAACCCAGGTCTCCCACATTGCAGGTGGTCTCCTGCAATGTAGGCAGATTTTTGACCAGCTGAGCCACCAGGAAACCCTGCTCAGTAAATACTGTAAAATATTTTTCACCTACTAAAGGAAGGCATGCAAGACAAGACTGATCAGAAGACTGGATATTACTCCTTACGTGTGTGTGTGTGTACCCAGTCACTCAGTTGTGTCTGACTCTTTGTGACCCCATGGACTGTAGCCCACCATGTTCCTCTGTCCGTGGGATTCTCCAGGCAAGAATACTAGGGTGGGTTGCCATTTCCCCCTCCAGGGGATCTTCCTGACCCAGGGATTGAACCTGAGTCTCCTTCGTCTCCTGCACTGCAGGTGGATTCTTTACCACTGAGTCATTGGATAAGCCCACTCCTTGTATCTACTGTAGGACAAAAAGGTACTCATTGTTACATCCTTAGCTGCAGATGTGAAAATATTCTGACCTTGCATTCTTCCTTGTTTTCAACTAGATGCCCACATACTTGTGAAGATTTGAGACTGGCCTGCTCCAGAATGCAGGGCAGCCAGTGGTAGAGTTTAACAGGAGACTGCTTTTCCTATTTAAAGTGGCAGTTCTCCAGCACTTTCAATTCACATCACTCTGTCCTATCCAACACTCTTTAGAAGTTATCACCTTTTAACAACGTTTATTGCCTTTCTTCTTCACCAGAATGTCAGGTCCAGGAAGTTAGGGGTTTGGGGGTTGCTTTGTTCAACCAAACATTAAGTATCAAGAGCAGTGACTGGTGATCAATAGATTATTGTTGAATGAATAAATAGGGTCTTATATACTCAGAAGTTCTCCATCTCTAGTATTTTCTGCATTACTCTACAAAATCAATATTATAACTAGTCCTGTCATCCAAGATGCTTGCAGAGTCTTTTAGAGGGAATGATTAATCTTTTAACAAAATGAATACAGCACATATATGTTTTGCTGCTCTCTACATGTGTGGTAAAGATACTAAAAATAAAGCAGCTGAATACATATGTGAGAAGCAGAAATCACTGCAGTATCAGCATGAACAGAAATGAGCAAACAGGAAATGAATAAGATAAATTCCGATAAAAAGGAAGGCTATGAAGAAAACAAATGCATAGTGAGGAGTTAGAGAGTTGTGGTATAGGTCAGGGAAGAAAAACATCTGAGGAAAACACATCTGAGTGATAATATCTTATATGTGGATTTTAAAAACATGGTACAAATGAACTTATTTACAGAACAGAAATAAACTCATAGATGTAGAAAATAAATTAATGGTTACCAAAGGCAGGTGGGCAAAGAGGGTTAAATCGGAAGTTTGAGATTAAATTATACACAATGCTATAAGTAAAATAAAGAACAAAGTTCTACTATATTAATCAGGAAAATTAAACTGTTAGATGGTGAGATGGACAGGGAAGCCTGGCGTGCTGCAGTCTATGGGGTAGTAAAGACTTGGACACGACTTGGCAACTGAACAACGACAAACCGTTAGATAAATAAGTGAGTGAGTGAAGTTGCTCAGTCGTGTCTGACTCTTTGCGACCCCATGGACTGTAGCCTACCAGGCTCCTCTGTCCATGGAATTTTCCAGGCAATAGTACTGGAGTGGATTGCCATTTCCTTCTCCAGGGGATCTTCCCCCAGGGATTGAACCCGGGTCTCCCGCATTGTAGACAGACGCTTTACCATCTGAGCCAAATATCTAAATATAAAAAGAGAAAGTCTGCATGGAGAAAAGTACAGTCTTGTCCTTGAATGGGCTAAGAAAATCTTTGGCCCCAGCCCAGAGACGCCACCCAGTGGTGGGATGATCAAGAAAGCAGGCGCTCCATGGCCTTGACACCTTCTGTAGCCTCTGTTAAAGGTGCTCTGCCTCCAAGGCTCACCCCGGCACACCACTCATGCACCTGGTCAAATGTCTATTTTTTTCTTTTTTAAAAAATTATTGAAATACAGTTGATTAGCAATGTTGTGTTAGTTTCAAGTGCACAGTAAAGTGATTCAGTTATACCGTCATTATTTTTACGTTCTCTTCCATTGTAAGTTATTACAAGATGCAGGGATGGTGGTTCCACTATATCCTCATTCAACGTGACTATTTGTCACATTGTGCAGAAGACAAATGGATCTTGAAGAAGGACAGTGGATTATCGTAAACTTAACCAGGTAGTGTTTCCAACAGCAGCTGCTATACCAGATACAGTTTTGTTGCTTGAGCAAATGAACACATCCTTTGATACTCGGCATGTAGATACTCACCTGATAAATGCCTTTTTTAAAATCAGTGCTGTTAGTAAAGACCCGCAAAAGCAGTTTTCTTTCCATTGGCAAGGCCAGCTATATACCTTTACTGTCCTACCTCAGAGGTAGATCAACTCTCCAGTCCTATGTCATAATTTAGTTTGTAGGGATTTTAGTCAACTTTCCCTTCCACAAGACATCACATCACATGTCTTCATGCTCAGTCACTTTAATCATGTCTGGCTCTTTGTGACACTGTGGACTGTAGCCTGCCAGGCTCCTCTGTCCACGGGATTCTCTAGGTAAGAATATTGGAGTGGGTTGCTGTGACCTCCTCCAGGGGATCTTCCCAACCCAGGGATCGAACCCATGTCCCTGACATCTCTTGCATTGGCAGGCAGGTTCTTTACCACCGGTGCCACCTGGGAACCCCACATTAGTCCATTACATGGATATTATGCTGATTAGACCTAATGGACAAGAATGACCAACTATTCTAGACTTGCGGATAAGATATTTGTGTGTCAGAAGACAGGAAATGAATCTGAAAAAAAATTTAGGGGCCTTCTATCTCAGTGAGATTACTAGGGGTGCAGTGGTAGGGGGCTTGTTGAGATACTCCTTCTAACCTCTTGAAGAATAAGTTTTGCATCTGGCTCTTCCATAAGCGAAAAGGAGGGACAACGCCTAGAGCCTCTTTGGACATCAGAGGCAACACAGTCCTCACCTGGATGAGCTGCTGCTGCTGCTAAGTCACTTCAGTCATGTCCGACTCTGTGCGACCCCATAGACGGCAGCCCACCAGGCTCCCCCATCCCTGGGATTCTCCAGGCAAGAACACTGGAGTGGGTTGCCATTTCCTTCTCCAATGCATGAAAGTGAAAAGTGAAAGTGAAGTCGCTCAGTCGTGTCCGACCCTTCACGACCCCATGGACTGCAACCTACCAGGCTCCTCTGCCCATGGGATTTTCCAGGCAAGAGTACTGGAGTGGGGGTTGCCGTTGCCTTCTCCACTGGATGAGCTACTCTGGCCTATTTACCAGGTGATTCAGAATTAATGGCTACCAAAGTGAGAGGGCTTCCCTTGTGGCTCAGCTGGTAAAGAATCTGCCTGCAATGCAGGAGACATGGGTTCGATCCCTGGGTTGGGGAGAGCCCCTGGAGAAGGGAAAGGCTACCCACTCCAGTATTCTGCCCTACAGAATTCCATGGACTGTATATTCTGTGGGATCGCAAAGAGTAGGACACGACTGAGTGACTTTCACTTTCAAAGTGGGAGGGGTTAATTGGGAGTATGGGATTAACAGATGCACATCACCATACATAAAGTAGATAAACAACAGGCACCTACTATATAGCAGTATCTTAATAATAACCTATAATAGAAGAGAATGTAAAAATAATGATGGTATAACTGAATCACTTTACTGTGCACTTGAAACTAACACAACATTGCTAATCAACTGTATTTCAATAATTTTTTAAAAGAGGAAAAAAAAGACATTCGAGCAGGTGCATGAGTGGTGTGCTGGGGTGAGCCTTGGAGGCACAGCACCTTTGGCAGGGGCCACAGTTAAGTGTCAAGGCCATGGAGCGCCTGCCTTCTTGATCATCCCACCACAGGGTGGCGTCTCTGGGCTGGGGCCAAAGATTTTATTAGCCTATTCAAGGACAGGACTGTACTTTTCTCCAAGCAGACTTTCTCTTTTTACATTTAGACATTTATCTAAGTTTGTTGTTGTTCAATCACCAAGTCATGTCTGAGTCTTCACGACCCCATGGACTGCAGCATGCCCGACTTCCCTGTCCATCTCACCATATAACAGTTTAATTTTCCAGATTAACTGAAACATTAAGTTAGTTTTAATAATATGATTAGCACGTATGCACCTACCACCCAAAAGAAAAGGTATGGCCTTAACAATAATCCCATCTAACCACGTGTCTCCCCAATTCCTGGCCCTGCCTGTCCTCAACTGAGGTAAACATCATCCTAAATACCAAGTTCATCAATTTTTTATTTCCTTTTAATATAATTTTATCACAACTATACAAAATCCTAAATAATTCTCTTTAGTTTTATAAAAGTGTGTTACGCTTTTTATACTATTTTGGGAATCACAGTTGTGTGTTTTTTTTTTACCCCTTAAATTCATCCCTATTGTTGGGTACTGTTCTGGTTCATTCATTTTGACTCCATTCACTTTTGTTTCCAGGTTTTGCTATCAAAACAAGATACCATGCATATTCTAGGTTTCATGTGCAAGTGGTTCTCTTAGATTTATTCCTAAGCATGGACAGGATAGATTGTGAGGTCTGTAAATATCACTGTAGGAGGAAATGCCAACTATTTTCTGAAGTGGTCACACTGATTTATATTCCTTCAACAGGGCAAGAAGATCCTGTATTTATATATCCTCTCCAACAGTCTGTTTTGTCAGACATAATTTTTGCAAGTTGAATGGGTGTAAAATGTTATCTCATTATTTGTATTTCCCTGATCACTAATGACTTTGAACATCTCCTCATATGATTGTTGGCTCCTTCTTTCTTCTCTGAAATAGTCTAATAGACTTAGCTTTTTAAAAACATAACCATAGTACTATTATGACACTGACATTAACAATACCAAACATGCTTCCACTGATTCCATTTCTTATTTCATGTATTCATTCAACAAACACCCAGACCAGGACTATAGGGGCAGAAAGAGAATCTGGGATAACCAGAGGCTCTAACCATCTAAGAAAGTAAAAATTAGCTAAGAATGTAAAAGTATGCCCTGCCATTCATAAGGCTGGGGGAACAGACACAGAAAAAGTCAGATGAAAATGAATAAGAAACATTATTTCTCTCAAGGATGTCCTGTATCTGTAATGCCATAAAGAACTCCTGCTTTGAGTGACTGCTGCTTTTTTACTCACTGAGAAACTTTGTTCTCTACAATCATAAAGTATCAAACTGTTTGATGTCAGTATAGATAAAACATCCCACTCTTGCTGAAGATTTTAAGTCACTTACACACAAAAGAGCAGCTAAGGTTTCCAACCCCAGTGCAGAGAGAGGGGTTATCTAGATAGAAAATTCCATATCTATCTTAACTTTATGGTTTCCAAGGGAACAGGATTCTGAGTTCACTTTATAGTCCACATACAGTCCGGTTTTGCTTTGAGTTTACCAAAACACTGCTTCATTCACATTTCATCTGAACTTCACCATTCCTCAGAATTTCATAACTCAATTCTTTCTTTTGTTTAGTGAACCACACTATGGTTCCTCTGGTGTGTGGTTTCCCTCACTGACTGATAAATTTGTCAGACTACAGATTAATCCCAGATGTTCTTAGGCTAATTGGAATAGGACACCCTTATATTCCAGATTGTTAAACTGAGGCCCAGATGGAATGTCACTGGACTGAGAGCATCCAGCAAGTTCACACCTGAGATCCTCCAAACACCTTCCTTACTTGAGGATTCAGAAGGGCCTGCAGTGGGATACAGAGCCCTCTACCTCTGTCAGGAGGATTCCATGAAGGGGATATTGGAAGTTGGGTATTGAAAGATATGTAGGCATTCCCAGGAGAAGGGCAGCATGACTTCTTCTTCATGTCCCCCAGTGACATCTCCCAGAGGGCAAGGGCATCTCCAGGATTTCCTTACTGGAGGTGACAGGGGGCAACAAACTGGTAAAAGGGAAGAAGCAGTCTTGTCTTAAAGCTACATTTGCAAAGTAAGAGCACTATTACTATATATATTTTATTTTATGAAAAAAGAAAATTTTCCTAAAATATTTTTATTGACATATTGTATTAGAGTAAGGGAAATTTTTTTAAAAGTTGGTATAAACTTATTTTAGCTGGGGTGGCTGGAGTGGGTACGTCGATAATGTTGACTTGGGGAGCATCCAAATCCCACAGCCAACCCCACAAGCCCAGCAGAGGGGAAGCTTACACTGACTCCTTCCCCTTTTCCTCCAGTGCTATATCCTAGGAGGGCCTGTAGGTCCCTGGTTTCTCCCCTTTTGCCCCTCGTGATATGTTCCAGGAGAAGCCTGCAAGCAGTCTGACTTCTCATCCCCTGTTATCTGCCAGGAGATAATAGCCACTGGCATCTCTGTGTCTTTCCAGAGTCCTCTCAGCTTCTGCGAACATCATTACACAGATCCATAGAGTTCAGAGCCAAAGACCCTTTCTCTAAGAAGCCCGCCCAGAGAAACGCCCCCATTCTTGCTCCCCACCACCTGTGAGACAGGGCCACCGCTCCGCAACGGGAGTAGAGGCTTCCTCATCCTCTGTACGGAATGGACACTGCTCCAACATGGCGTACTCCACGGGGAAGCGCAACTTGGGCGCGGCCACGTTCCCCGCCTGACAACGCTGCCGAGGGGCATTGAATGCCCCAAAACATTGACTCCGTAACATCGCCATGTTGACTGTTGGTTGACTGTGGCTTCGAACGTGTTTTTGCGCCTGTGCAGAGCCACGCCCCTTCGTGTGAACCTCCCACCCAAACCCCGAGAAGGGGCGGTGCTAGGGGTGGTGACCGGAAGCGGCTGCAGTTTTCTGCGGTGGTTTAATAGTTGTTGTGGAGAGGATCCCGTTGCTCTGTGCTGGAGCAGTGTGAAGGTAAAGGGGACCCGGGGAGGGTGAGTGTTGGGAAATTCTGTCTGGTCAGTGATGGAATCGGTTGTCCGGATATCGTTGGATGATTCGCCTTTTATTTTTCAGGCTTTCCTCTTTTCTCATATCAATGTTAAGGTCTTAAAGTTCACTCTGAGACCCACAGGGTTTGGTGCATTATATTATAAGTGTTTTCCAAGAGTTGATTTTTTTTTTCGTCCACGAATTATTTAAAAGTGCGCTTTCATTTTACAAAAGTTTATCTTCTTACTAGACTTCTAAGATTTCTTTGGTTAGAAAAATGTCTGCATGAAGCTCATTTCTTGAAATCTAAGGGGACTCATGGCCTAGTCTTTGGTGAATTTTTAATAAATGTTCCATGTATAATTCGAAAATATTTGTTTAGCTGTCAGTTGTGTTGTACAAAATTTGTATTTTTTTGTTTGCTTATTCTCTTACAGAGAAAGGAGAGATTAAGTCTTCACTGTGATAATGATTTTATTCATTTCTTCTTCCGCTGTCCATGATCCAATTTGAGTTGTTTTGTATGAAGGTGTGAGTCTTAGATCGAGGTGCATATATTTGAATGTTCAGTTACTTAAGCACCTTTTGTTAAAAAGACTGCAGTTCCTCCACTGACTTCTTTTGTACCTTTGTCAAAAATAAATTTGCCATACTTTTGTGCAGCTACTCCTAGATTCTTTGTTATGTTCCATTTGTCTATGTGTCTGTCTGCTTTTATTGTGAAAGTACATTGAATTTTTCAATACTGTATGAATTTATATGATTTTTCTTCTTTAGCCTGTTGATATGGGGAAATCCTCTTATTGATTTTTGAATATTGAACCAGCCTTACATTCCTGGAATAAACTTCACTTGCTAGTGGTGTATAATTCTTTTTTTTTTATATTGCAGGAATTATTAATTAATGCTTTTTTGAGGATTTTTGTGTCCAAGTTTGTGACAGACATTGGTCTTGTAGTTTTCTTTTTTGTCCTGTCTTTGGTTTTAGTATTAGGATAATACTGATCTCAATAAATGAGTTAGGAAGTGTTCTCTCCTCTTCTATTTTCTGGAATAGATTATGTAGATATTTTTTCTTTTAATGTTCAGTAGAATTCTCCAGTGAAACCATCTGGGCCTGGAAATTTCCTTTTGGAAGCTTTTGATTATGGCTTCAATTTCTGCAGTAGTTAAATAACTATTCAGGTTATCTATTTAGTGTCTGTTCAGAGTACCTACATATTTAATAGTGGGTAAATTGTAAGAGTCTATGTTTTGTGAAAAAATTGGACTGTTTCATCCAAGTTGTTGAATTTATGTGCATAAAGTGGTGTGTGATATTCCCTTACTTTCAATGACTACAGAATCTATAGTTATATCTACTGTTTCATTTCTGATATTGGTAATTTGTGTCTTCTCTCTTTTTATCTTTGTCAGTCTTGCTAGAGGATTGCCAATTTCATTGTCTTTTCAACAAACCAGCTTTTAGTTTCGTTGATTTTTCTCTATTTTAAATTTTATTGATTTCCACTCTTACATTTATTACTTGCTTCCTTCTGATTGCTTTGGGTTTTCTTTGCTCTTCTTTTTCTAGTATCTTATGTTGGGAGCTTACCTTATTGATTAATACCTTAATTATTTTCTAATATAAACATTTAGGATTATAAATTTGCCTTTCAGCACTGCTTTATCTATATCCCAAATTGTGGTATGTTGTATTTTCATTTTCATTCATTACTTTTTAATTTCCCTTGAGACTTCCTCTTTGATTCATGGATTATTTAATTGTATTGTTTAATTTCCAAAGTTTGGCGACTTTCCTGTTACCTGTTACTGATTTCTAGTTTGATGCTATTATAATTAGAGAACATAAGCTGTATGATTTCAATTTGTTAAGGTTTGTTTGACCCTGGAGAGTGCCACACAGGTGCTTGAAGAGAATGTGTATTCTATTAGTGTTTGGCTGGAGTAGGATGGATATGTTCAGTTAGGTCTCTTTTCTTGGTCCTTTGATTAAGGGGTGCAGGCTTTTCTTAGAGCTTTGTTGTCTGTGCCTACTGATGGTTCTGAGTTATAAGCTTCTTTAGTGGCCTGTTTGTGATACATGCAAGGGAAAAGGAAACCCAGGGAACTCACTACAGTTGTTCCTTAGGCCCTGAGGTCTGTAGACCATGCCTTTTCTTTTTAACTTTGAGTCTATTTGTATTTGTTGTTATGTCATTTTTTTCCCTTGGTCTCTTCCACATTCATTATTCTCTTCTATCTGTATTTTCCTGTATTAACTTTGTTAATTTAAATTTTTCTAGGTAAGCACCTGTTTCACATCAATATAAAATATGTTGCTATACAGTTATACATAATATCCTACAATAACTACTTTGAAACACTGCCTTATCTGGGAATGATTCTCATTCTGTCTTCTCTCTCTGTATATGTGTGCATGTGTGTGCATGTGTGTGAATATATATGTTTTTTAACTCTTCTTTATCTCATTTGCTAGGGAGTTATCTGTGACATTGGTCGTTTTAAAGGACCAGCTCTTTGTCTTCTTTAAAATCCTATTATATTCATTTGATTTATTTAAGGTTTTTCTTAATTACTGTTTTCCTTTTGGGGGGGTTGCTTAAGTTTGTTTTTTTCTACTTCTGATGTTTTAGAGTGAATACTTAGCTCTCTTTTGTTCTTGTTCATTTTTTTATTTATTATTTTATTGAAGGGTTTAAAGAATTTTGCTTTACAGAATTTTGTTGTTTTCTGTCAAACCTCAACATGAATCAGCCATAGGTATACATATATCCCCTCCATTTTGAACCTCCCTCCCATCTCCCTCCCCATCCCACCCCTCTAGGTTGATACAGAGCCCCTGTTTGAGTTTCCTGAGCCATGCAGCAAATTCCCATTGGCTATCTATTTTACATATGGTAATGTAAGTTTCCATGTTACTCTTTCCATACATCTCACCCTCTCCTCCCCTCTCCTCATGTCCATAAGTCTACTCTCTATGTCTGTTTCTCCATTGTTGCCCTGTAAATAAATTCTTCAGAACCATTTTTCTAGATTCTGTGCGTTAGAATACGGTATTTATCTTTCTGACTCACTTCACTATAATAAGTTCTAGGTTCATCCACCTCGTATACCCTGAGGAAACCAGGGTTGAAAAGGACACATGTATCTCTTTTTTGTTTTATCTATTTATTTGTATAGAATATTTACTTTGTTGGTCTTTGGGGGCAATTTGATATATCACCAGTGTATTACAGCTGAGCCATTAATCTTGTATAGCTTCACCACTGTTAACTGGTTCATTTTTATGACACTGCTGAAAAATCAGCTGTTTCTGTAGAGATTAAAGATAAAAACCTTTTGAGAAATGTGCAAGTTCCTTTTGTATACCTACAGATTTTTCCACTCTATTAGACTTTTCATCTTTCACAGTATTTATTTTCTTTAAATTAGTGGTAACTGGTTTTGCTGTATTTTTTACCTTAAAGTTTTTTGGCTGGCTTTATGAAATATATTCCTGGACAAACTGCCCATGGCCAGTTTGTCCATGGCCATGGTCTTTGATACCCTCATGCAGCTGCTCAAGCTCTAGGTGATGACATCTGCACCTGTTATATTTATTTTTAATTAAAAATAAAGCCATTAAAATATATGCATTTCACTCTGTATAAAACTTTAGCATGTTCCATGACTTCTGGTAAAAATTTTGTAGCTTTTGTATTGATTTCTGACTTTGATCCTGGGTTATTTAGGAAAGTGTTCTTTTTCTTTTTTCCTTTTCCCTTGTGGCTCAGCGGGTAAAGAATCTACCTGCAATGTGGGAGACCTGGGTTCGATCCCTGGGTTGGGGAGATCCCCTGGAGAAGGGAAAGGCTACCCACTCCAGTATTCTGGCCTGGAGAATTCCATGGACTCTATAGTCCATGTGGTCACAAAGAGCTGGACACGACTGGGCGACTTTCACTTTCTTTTCCTTTTAAAGCAGATTTATTTATGTAGTTATATAAAAGAGACATGCATATATATTCAATACCTTAAAATTCACCAATTTGAAGTGTATGGTTCAGTGATTTTTAGTACATTCACAGAATTGTTTAGTCAACACCACAGTATAATTTTAGAACGTTGTCAATACCCCAGAAAGAAACTTCTCATGCATTAGCAGACATTCATCATTCATGCCACTCTACATCCCGAGCCCTAGGAAACTTCTAATCAGTTTTCTGTCTCATGTGTTTGCCTATTCTGGACATTTCATATATATGGAATCATAAAATATGTGGTCTTTTGTGACTGACTTCTTTCCCTTAAGATAATGATTTCAAGGTTCATTTATGTTATAGCATATATTGGTACTTCTTTTTTATTGCCAAATAATACTCCATTGTATGCACACACCAAATTTTGTTTATCTGTTCATCAGTTGGTCAACATTTAAATGGTTTCCAGTTTTTGGCTACTATGAATAATACTGCTGTGAATATTTGTGCACAAGTTTTGGAGTGAACATGGGCTTTCATTTCTCTTGGTAGATACTAGGAGTAGAACTGCTGGGTCATACAATGACTCTATATGGGTAGCATTTTGAGGAACTGCCAACCTATTTTTCAGAGTGGCTGTACCATTTTTAAGTTTTACCAGTGATGTCTGAGAGCTCAAATTTATTCACATCTCACCAACATTAGTTACTTTTTTTTTAGCCATCCTAGTGTATATGAAATGGTTTGCTAATTAGTAGAACATTTTTGGTTTTGATTGCGTTTCCTAAGGCATTGTGACATTGAACATCTTATACTATAATCGGAGGATGCAGCCTGTCCATTCCCAACATTCAGACATCTACCAGGTTTTTTTGTGGCCAAGTTATCTGATAGAATTTTGTAAAAAGTTCTATAGGCAAAAGAAAAGAAAGCATATTCTCTCTCTGACACAACGTCATCTTTACGTGTTTAAAATTTAACCTATTCATACTTTTAATTTTATTTTACTTTTTATTTTGTTTACTTTCTTGTTTCTTTTTCATGTCATTTCTTAACTTCTCTTGTCTTAAGTTCCTCCTCATTTTATGTGATATTTACCCTTCCCCAACAAGAATGACTAAATCTGTAGTGCCTGGATTAGTTGATCATAATGAAATTGTACCTCAGCTTGGACAGGGAAACAACTTCCCCTCCCTAGTTCCCTCAACAGGAGAAACAGTTTTTACCTCTGGATGTTTTTGTGGTAATTAAAAATTTTAGTCCCAGACTGTTAGTAATTTCTTTATGGCATATATCTTCTGTCTTAAGAAACTTTACTTAACATTTACTTTTTTCAAATTATAATCATGTTTTCAACATCTATTTAATAGTAGAACCATGTTTATTTTGAGCCTCCCATATATAAGGTACCATGTGGTATACCATTGAAAATGTGAACTTTGCAGCCAGGTAGACTGTCTTCAATTTAGCATCACTAAACCTGTTTCTATATGCATGCTGCTGCTGCTGCTAGGCCGCTTCAGTCGTGTCCAACTCTGTGTGACCCCATAGACGGCAGCCCACCAGGCTCCTGTGTCCCTGGGATTTTCCAGGCAAGAATACTGCAGTGGGTTGCCATTTCCTTCTCCAGTGCAAGCATGCATGCATGCTAAGGCGCTTCAGTCATGTCTGACTCTGTGCGACCCCATGGACTGTAGCCCACCAGGCTCCTCTGTCCACGGGATTCTCTAGGCAAGAATACTGGAGTGGGTTGCCATTTCCTTCTCCTCTATATACATACTGTGAGATAATAATAATTACAGCAGTACACAAATAATGTGATTGATGTGCACATTAAATGAGATACCTCCTTCTGCATATTACATGATTCCTTGTAATAACCATATTTGCTAATATGAATTATGTATTTATCTGGGCCAGTCTGTTGCTGAGTTCCTTAAAAACATCAACTCATTTGATTCTCACAGTCCCTTGAAATAAATATTTTTGATTTGTTTTGGGGAAAAGAAAACCTGAAGAAACATTTTCATATTCATATAGCTAAAGGATGACAGAGCTAGAAATGAAGCTTTTGTTAATTTTAGTCTGAGTCTCATGGTCACACTCATATTCCCTTTTGGTGAATGACTTGAATAGGTTGATGTGAATAGGTTCAATAGGTTGAATAGGTTGATGTGACTGTCTCCTCCACAGTATTCAGTGCCATGTTCTCAGGAAGCACTTGTGGGGTGAATACAGAATAACTGACCACATGAACACTGTCTTTCCAGGTTTCTTGGAATCTCTGCTTAGCTCTTGCGACAGACCCTGTGGTGAAGGCTGCAGGATCTTCCATTTCCAGCATCAGCAGCTGTGGTTAAGTCCACAGGTGCCCACCTGACCTCGGGTTCCTGGGAAGAACAGAGTTGTCAGCAAGAGAACCTGGAGGTAAAGCCCATCAGAAAGATGCCAGGCAATCGGAGTGCTGCTGGGCCGTCCCTGACCCTGACTACAGGGGGACGTGACAATTCCTGTGAGGTAAGGAGTAGGAAGAGGCACCCAGGGACAGAAATTCTCCAGAATGAGAGATAATATCTTGCTATTTTAATTTGTATGACTTTTTTTTTAATCAGGCAACATAATCGGGATTTTTATTGCTTATTTATTTATGTGAATTTCCTTCTGTCCGTTGTTGATTTATTTATATTAGCTTAAGGATTTTTACAGTTTTTTTTTAAAGAGTAAGGTTAATAACCTTTTATCATTCTTATATATTGGGTTGGCCAAAAAGTTTGTTCGGGGTTTTCTGTACGACGTTATGGAAAAAACCCAAATGAACTTTTTGGTTAACCCAATATTTCTGTGAATATTTTTTGCCACTTTGTAATTTGAAATTAGTTTCTAGTTTATTTATAAATGACAAAAGGTGCCAAATAGTTCTCGAAGTCTTCTTAAAACAATGACTCTTCCCTGCTTTGTTTCTCCCAGATTCCAGCTCTCTAGAAGCAAGCTCTCTTAAACTTTTTAATGGATTTCTTTTTAGTTTTGAACATTATCTATTGACTTTCCACTATGGAAGGGAGAGATTTAGCTTTTCCACACACCTCCACTCATATACACATTTGCCTCTACCTATCACTGTTCTGATTAGATCTATCGTGTTTATTATTATGACTGTTTATAGTTGAGTTGTGTAGTATCCCTGCTTACTATTTCTTCACAACTTTTACTTTTCCCTGGAATTAACTATTTTTTTAATGGATTGATCATTTCTTTGCTTTAAATTCTTTCTAGTTATTTAAATTTCTCTGTATATTCAGACATAGACGTTAAAGAATCTACCTGCAATGTGAGCTGCTGCTGCTGCTGCTGCTGCTGCTGCTGCTGCTAAGTTGCTTCAGTCGTGTCTGACTCTGTGTGACCCCATAGATGGCAGCCAACCAGGCTCCCCCATCCCTGGGATTCTCCAGGCAAGAACACTGGAGTGGGTTGCCATTTCCTTCTCCAATGTATGAAAGTGAAAAGTGAAAGTGAAGTCGCTCAGTCGTGTCCGACTCCTAGTGACCCCATGGACTTCAGCCTACCAGGCTCCTCCATCCATGGGATTTGCCAGGCAAGAGTACTGGAGTGCATTGCCATTGCCTTCTCCGACTCAGGTTCAATTCCTCGGTCAGGAAGATCCCCTGGAGAAGGGACTGGCAACCCATTCCAGTATTCTTGCCTTGAGAAACCCACGGACAGAGGAGCTGGGTGGGCTACAATCCATGGGGTCACAAAGAGTCGGACACACACATAGTGACATTACTTATAAATACTCATACCATGTTTACTATGAGCCCAGCACTGTTACACACACACTACATCTACTAACTCATCTTTGTTACAATCTGGAGAAGTAGGTACCATTGTTATTCTCATTTTATATAAGGGGAAACTGTTGTTTAGTTGCTGAGTAGTATCCAACTCTTTGCAGCCCCATGGACTATAGCCCCCCAGGCTCCCCTGTCCATGAAATTTTCCAGGCAAGAATGCTGGAGTGGATTGCCATTTCTTTCTCCAAGGGGAAACTGGGGCATAGAGAAAAACTATCTGACCCAAGTTAACACAGCAAGTAATAGCAGGGAGTGCTATCTCAACTCTGGGTATCAGTGTCTTCTCTTTGAAAAAATCTCTCCTGGACCTTGTTGACTTGCTGAAGGCTGGTCTGGTTGCTCCCTCACCTTCACACACAGCTATGACTTTGGTGTCTTCTGTTTGCCATCTATCAGGAAATCCTTTTTACCTCTGTCTTGTATCAGATTCCCTTCCCTGAGAATCCTGTTTTTTTCCTTCCTGTTTCCTAGATCCTGTGTCTTCCTCTTTCTTGGTTTACCCTCTAATATGGAGGGTGGGGTACATCCTTCAGTATATCCTTGAAAATGGATGCATGACAAGAGAACTTTATGAAGCTTTGCATATGTGAAAATGTCATATAAAATGTATTTATGTAATATATATAATTGTATAAATACATTTACAGAAATAAAAAAGTAATAAATACCATGGAAATATGTTTATTTGACCCTGATAATAAATTTATCTTTTTGGCTGAGTGTAGAATTCTAGGTTGGAAATCATTTTTGTGTAGAATTTTACAAACCTGTTTCCAGTCTAGTCCTTTTCCCACTCAAACACACATTTTTTTCTGCTTTTCAAAAAATCTCTTATTTCAGTTGTTGATCCTCCATATTTTAAATTCTTTGCTCTACTGATTTCCATTTTTTCTCTTTCGCTCTCCTTCCTAGAAATTTTTTTAAAAACTTTATCTCCCCAATCATCTTCTGTGTCTCTCATTAATGCTGTTCTATATTTTTGGAAGATGGAGGGATACTTAAGATACTGGAATGGTGTCTTGAGACTGAAAAATGAGGCAGGCAACTCCATATAATCAATGGATCAGTTTATTGTTATAGGTAACTTACTCACAGGGTGGGATCAGGCGGCTGATGAACCAGAAGCATTCACAGCTGCCTCCTACACAGCTGAGGGAGGATTAGGACAATTTCACAGTTAACCTAGGGTCTGGGGGTGGGGGTACGTGCTTGGAAACAGCAAGTGCATTCCTAAGTCAAGATTTATGAATGGGCAACTAGTCTTGTTGGAGGAGGCAATGGCACCCCACTCCAGTACTCTTGCCCGGAAAATCCCATGGATGGAGGAGCCTGGTGGGCTGCAGTCCATGGGGTTGCTAAGAGTCGGACACAGCTGAGCGACTTCACTTTCACTTTTCACTTTCATGCATTGGAGAAGGAAATGGCAACCCACTCCAGTCTCTTGCCTGGAGAATCCCAGGGAGGGGGGATCCTGGTTGGCTTCCATCTATGGGATCGCACAGAGTCAGACATGACTGAAGCGACTTAGCAGCAGTAGCAGCAGCAACTAGTCTTATGGGCACTGGGAATACCTCAGTGAAGGTCTTCATTATTATTTAAAGACTAATAGAGCCTAGAGGCCACAAGATCTAATGATCATTAGGCAATATCTATTAACTATCAATACAAAGCCCTTGGTGACAGAGAAGAGATTTACTATATGGTACAGCCCTAGGCAGGGTCTGTGAGGAGGCCCAAGATGGCATCTATTATGATAACTGTACATATATTTTTTATGTATAATTTTACTTATTTATTTGTTTAGGCTGTGTTGGGTCTTCGTTGCTTCATGAGGGCTTTCTCTAGTTGCAGTGAGTAGGGGCTACTCTCTACTTGCAGTGCTCGGGCTTATCATTGCAGTGGCTTCTCTTGCTGTGGAGGAGGGGCTCTAGGGTGCATGGGCTTCAGTAGCTGCAGTTCCTGGGCTCTAGAGCACGGGCTCAATAGTTGTGGCATATGGGCTTAGTTGCTTTGTGGCATGTAGAATCTTTCTGGACCAAGGTTTGAATCCATGTCTCCTGCAATGGCAGGAGAATTTACCACTGAGCCACCAGGGAAGCCCATGTTTTTGTTTTAAATAACTCTTTTTCTTTTCAGAATTTTTGCTTAGTGTCTTATCACTCTTATATTAGTAAAAGTTTTTAAATTTAATTTTTAAATGATAATATAGTCAGATGGCTCAAAAATAAAAATTTTTTAATATATATAATATTTTAAAATATGAAAAGCTATGTACAGTCTAAATTCTCTTATCTTTTTCCTGTCTATTCACTTCTCTTTATTTTTAATTTTTATTTAGTTTTTGGCTGCACCATGCTGGGGCATGTGGGATCTTAGTCCCCTGACCAGGGATTGAACCCACACCCCCTGCAGTGGAAGCATAGAGTCTTAACCACTGGACCACCAGGGAACTTGCAGGTCACCTCTCTTTAATACATATAACCAAGTTAGTTTTCTCTACATGAATTTCTTTATGTAAGTAAAAGCAGTTGAGAGCACACTGTTATTTTTTCTTTTTTAGTTCAGGAAAGGTAGTCCACAAAACAAATCCTTATCAGTTTTTGGTAATTTTAAATCTTTTGGTAAAATAGAATATGAGTTATAAACCATGCTGCCATGAACATTTTTGTTCATGTCATGTATGTGTGTCCACCCTCTCTTGACTGTATACATAGGGATGGAGTTAGTGGTTCCTAGATTCAGCCGATCTTTTAAAAAATATTTTTGTTGTGAGATATATGTCCAGAAAAGTGTACAAAATAGACATGTACAGCTCAGTAATTTTTCACTATGTAGGTCTAGAAAATGTCCATAGTTAGCGTTCCAGAATTCCCCTACTTCCAAAGTCAGGTGCTCTCCTGACTTTTATGATAACTTATTTCCATTGAAAAAAAATCACAAGCCGCAGAGTGGAAGAAGAGACAGACAGCAGAGGACTCTTACCCAGGATGTATAAAGAACAGTAGAACAATAAGAAAAAGCAGATGACCCTGTAGTCAGAGAGGTTATTTGGATAGGTGTGTAACAAAGGAAGAAATCCAAGTGGCTAGTAACACCTGAGATGGTACTCAGGGAAATGCAGGGAAATCAGGGAAATGCAAAAGTGAAACCACAATGTAATCCTACCATACCTCCACCAGAATGGCTAAACTTAAGAAGCCTGACAATGACAACTGTTAGCAAGGATAAGGATCTGTATCAGTAGCTCATATACTCATCTCAGTACATATAGTTACTGATGTATTAGCTCATATTGGCAGTCCATAGACTGCTGGTGGGAGTGTAAACTGGTACAGTCTCTTTGGAAAACATTTTAGCTTTCTTCATCAAAGCATGTGTAGACCATATGAGGAAACTCTTTTAGAAAATACCCAAGAGAAATCCTTGGCTTATGTACCAGGTTGTTGTTATTCAGGCGTGAGGAGGCTCCTGGGCAAAGAGCTGGCAATGTTCTGTTTCCAGACTAGAGTGGGAATTAGGTAGGTATTTGCCTTGAATAATAAGTTAGGCCAAATATTTATGTTGCATGAATTTTTGTGTGAATATTATGTTTTGTAAAAATCTTTTGAAAGAATACATGCCCTCCAATTTTGACCTTAATCTCCCATATACCCTTTCCAAGGGCAGCTACAAGGACACACACACACACACACACACACACTGCTGTATCCATTTTTAAACTTCTAACACTTTTCTCATTTCTTAATAAATTTTAGTGATAATTAAATGTCAGTAGATGTAAGAAGTTGCCTCATTCTTTTCAAGGCTGAATCTTATTCAATTATATGGATATATCACAATATATCCAGCCCCCTGTTAATAGACATTTAAGACATTTCCAGGCTTCCCTGGTGGCTCAGATGGTAATGAATCTGCCTGCAATGCGGGAGACCTGGATTCCATCCCTGGGTTGGGAAGATCCCCTGGAAGAGGGCATGACAACCCACTCCAGTATTCTTGCCTGGAGAATCCCCATGGATAGAGGAGCCTGGTGGGCTACAGTCCTTGGGGTCACAAAGGGTCAACCATGACTGAGCAAGTAAGCACAGCAAGATATTTCCAGCCTTTGCTATTACAAACAATACTGCAATGAAAATCCTTATATACACATATATTTCAATTAACACAAACGGGAATATGTCTAAAGAGAAATTTCTGAAAATGGAATTCTTGGGACAAATGATATATATACGCATTTTTATTTTTGATTGATACAGCAAAATGACCTTCTTTGTGGGTTTTTTCAATTGTATAAGAATGCCTGTTTTCAGCATACTCAAGACAGAACAGCGTCTTGTCATATTTTTCTTTTTGGCCCATGTTATAGGTTAAAACATGGTATCTTATTACAGATCTAATTTGCATGTCTTGTATCATGACTGATGTTGAATACATGTAATTGTGTTTAAAGACCCATTTATAGTATTTTTTAAGCTGATTTTAAATTTCCTTTGCCCATTTTTCTATTAGGTTGTTGCTATTTATATATTAAAGACAGTGGCTCTTTGTCTTTTATGTGCGTCCCAAATATTTTCCCTCAACTTCTCAACTGTCTTTTAAAAGAGAAATTCTGGCATTTTCTCCATGCATTTCACAAAATTGTGCTTATCAATCTTTTGTGTCCTCCAAGTTTTGTGCCATAAGTAGATGGCCTTCCCTATTGCTCATCTATATATATATTTTTAAATTCCTGCATTTTCTTTTTTTTTCCTTCTGTCTTTATTTTATTTGGTCATGCCATATGGCATGTAGGATCTTAGTTCCCTGACCAGGGATCAAACCTGTGCCCCTTGAATCGAGAGCAGGGCATCTTAACCACCAGACTACCAGGAAAGTCCTGTGCATTTTCTTTTTAGTGCTTTCATGTCTTTGGTTTTGCTTTTACTTCTGTGACTATCTGGATTTTTGATGGTTGTAAAGTCTTAGCTGAGGATCAGTCTTCATTTTCTTCAAGATGCTTACACATTTGTCCCATCACTGTTTGTTGAATAACCTATAGTTTCCCCACTAACATGTAGGACTTCATCATATATACACACATTATAATATATAATTGTGTGTGTATTTATGAACCTTATTCTCTTCTATTGATCTAATGGTCATAGTCTATATGATTCTAATTTCTTTGTATTTATAGTTTATTCTAATAAATAGGAGGGCTAAATCTCTGATTACTCTTCTTTTTCAGAAATTTACTGTTTCCTTGACTGTTTTGTTTTCCGTACACAATTTATAGTCTGCTTACCAAATTTAAAAATAATCCTCTTGTCAGTGAATTTGTATTTTAAGAAGGCCATTTGTCTCTTTATAATAATTCAGATTTATTACTAAAGTACAATGTATGTCTGTATTTTCTTCAAGTAATCTTTGCATTTTCAATTAGCGTGATAAAGTTTTCTTCAAGTATATTTTTGACATCAGTGCTTGTTTCTGTTATCTAAATGAAAAATTACAATGCAAATGTATATGAATGCATATCATTACAAATTGGAGCTAAAATGAAGAGGTACACATAAAAGGTAGTTGGAGAGTGAGTAAAAGGAAAAATGAAGAGTCCTATGGTTCTCTTATTCTTGTTCAGGAGAACAATATAGATAGACCTTATTAGAGAAACATGCATACAGTTATGGTTCCCTTTCCTCCACGTCCTCTCCAGCATTCATTATTTGTAGATTTTTTTGATGATGGCTGTTCTGACTGGTGTGATAATATATTTGACTCTCACTGATGTGAGAATTATATTTGACTATAATAATCAAAACTCATTATAGTTTTGATTTGCATTTCTCTAATAATTAGTGATGTTGAGCATCTTTTCACATGCCTGTTGGCCATCTGTATGTCTTCTTTGGAGAAATGTCTATTTAGGTCTTTTGCCTATTTTTGGGCTGTTTGTTTTTTGGTTACTGAGTTGTATGAGCCATCTGGATATTTTGGACAGCCCTTGTTGGTTGCATCATATGTAAATATGTAATGGAGACAAATGCCTAATCTCAGTTAATCATTCATGAGACAGATAGTGGGGAGTTAAAGGGTCTGTGTCTAGCCTTGTCCACAGATTCAGGCACAAGAAGAAAGCTCTGCATTTGGCCTTGTCACAGGTAAACAAGGGAGTCATTTGTAAGTTGTATGGGGTCATGGGAAAGAGTGGACAGCCAGACTTACCTAAGTCATGTGGGAAGAATGGTTCTTTGTGGTAAGTCATTTCTCAAAAAGGAACACAGATGAGGGGTGAGGATTTCTTGACTGTCACTGTTTTCGGGGCTTAGGTGAAGTTCAGCATTGTCACAGGTTGTCAGTTCTGTTTGAAAACTTGAGTCTAGTCCTAAATGTCCATGCCACCAGACACATGGCATTCTTCTGCCCCATAGAATTGCTGAGCGATGGCCAATGGAAATGGTTCAGGAAGACATTTGGAGGTGTTCACAGGTGTTCTGAGTGTTCGATGCAGGAGCTGGGGCCCTGCCTGCTGTCTGTGACAGACTTGTTAGCAAGATAAAGGGGAATGGTGATAATATCCAGTCGTAGGTATTGGAAGACCTGACACTCAAGTTAAATTTAAGGCTCTTGCAATTTGGACGAGATGTGCCAGGGCATTCTTCTTTGTGAGGAAGGCTCCAGGGGGTCCTTCTGAAAGACAAAGATCATTAATGCCTTTCGCTTTCCTGTGCTTCTGAGGTCTAAGGTGTTTCCTCTTCAGGTTCTGTGTTGTTGCTCGTCTTCTACTGACAGAAAATCATTAAGGCCCATTCTAGTAGCTATAAATTCACCTTACCCCCCAATTATCTCCTACTACTTACCAGACCTTTTATCTGAATGGATCATGTACAAGAGAGACAAAGACATTTTTTATGAATTCACAGAGATCTGTTAGGTTGTGTACTTTGGCCTATGTGGGTCGCTGTAGGGGGACATAGTAAGCAGTGTACTGAACCAAGTAGTAATTAGCCTTTTGATCTAGGACAGTGTTCATCCAACGAGAGAATCCAGGTAGCTGAACCAGAATTAAATTTCAATATCTCAGGCTCCCCCACTGCTGGCTGGGATGCCATCCAGAGGGTTAGCAGCCAGGCTGGTCTAGGTCACTCAGTGAAAGTAAGATTATACCCAGGATGTTCAACAGAGGATCCCACATTGTCAAAATATGTCCCTATAACCCCTGATCTTAATTAATTACCCAGGGAGTAGCTGAAAAGAGCTGATTCCTTTCCAGCCATATTCATTGACACAACTGCCATAATAGGGTGTATGAACCAGAAGCAGGTAAGGGTGGTAGACTCTGAAAACCTTTGGAGTCCACTAAAAATTTTTTTTAAACATATAAATTTTATTTTTCCAGTGATCATTATTATTGTAAAAAGTGCTTAATAATACATAGAAAGTAAAAGCCTCTTTGGAATCTCATCCTGGAGAGTCTGCTGGAGAATTATCTGAAAATTTCCAGGAAATGTTTGGTTGATTTTTTTTTTTTTTTTTACTTTACAGTACTGTATTGGTTTTACCATACATTGACATGAATCCACCAGAGGTGTACATGAGTTCCCAACCCTGAACCCCTCTCCCACCACCCTCCAGATATCATCTCTCTGGGTCATCCCCGTGCACCAGCCCCAAGCATCCTGTATCCTGTATTGAACCTAGACTAGCGATTCATCTCTTACATAATAGTATACATGTTTCAATGCCATTCTCCCAAATCATCCCACCCTCTCCCTCTCCCACAGAGTCCAAAAGTCTGTTCTTTACATCTGTGTCTCTTTTGCTGTCTCACATATAGGGTTATCATTACCATCTTTCTAAATTCCATATATATGTGTTAGTATACTGTATTGGTGTTTTTCTTTCTGGCTTACTTCGCTCTGTATAATCAGCTCCAGTTTCATCCACCTCATTAGAACTGATTCAAATGTATCCTTTTTAATGGCTGAATAATACTCCATTGTGTATATGTACCACAGCTTTCTTATCCATTCTTCTGCTCATGCAAATCTAGGTTGCTTCCATGTCCTGGCTATTATAAATAGTGCTGCAGTGAACATTGGGGTACACGTGTCTCTTTCAATTCTGGTTTCCTCAGTGTGTATGCCCAGCAGTGGGATTGCTGGGTCATAAGGCAGTTCTGTTTCCAGTTTTTTAAGGAATCTCCACACTGTTCTCCATAGTGGCTGTACTAGTTTGCATTCCCACCAACAGTGTAAGAGGGTTCCCTTTTCTCCACACCCTCTCCAGCATTTGTTGCTTGTAGACTTTTGGATCGCAGCCATTCTGACTGGTGAGAAATGGTACCTCACTGTGGTTTTGATTTGCATTTCTCTAATCATGAGTGATGTTGAGCATCTTTTCATGTGTTTGTTAGCCATCCGTATGTGTTCTTTGGAGAAATGTCTGTTTAGTTCTTTGGCCCATTTTTTGATTGGGTCATTTATTTTTCTGGACTTGAGCTGCATAAGTTGCTTGTATATTTTTGAGATTAGTTGTTTGTCAGTTGCTTCATTTGCTATTATTTTCTCCCATTCTGAAGGCTGTCTTTTCACCTTGCTTATATTTTCCTTTGTTGTGCAGAAGCTTTTAATTTTAATTAGATCCCATTTGTTTATTTTTGCTTTTATTTCCAGTATTCTGGGAGGTGGATCATAGAGGATCCTGCTGTGATTTATGTCAGAGAGTGTTTTGCCTGTGTTCTCCTCTAGGAGTTTTATAATTTCTGGTCTTACATTTAGATCTTTAATCCATTTTGAGTTTGTATTTAGGAATGGTGTTAGAAAGTGTTCTAGTTTCATTTTTTTACAAGTGTTTGACCAGTTTTCCCAGCACCACTTGTTAAAGAGATTGTCTTTAATCCATTGTATATTCTTGCCTCCTTTGTCAAAGATAAGGTGTCCATATGTGTGTGGGTTTATCTCTGGGCTTTCTATTTTGTTCCATTGATCTATATTTCTGTCTTTGTGCCAGTACCATGCTGTCTTGATGACTGTGGCTTTGTAGTAGCACCTGAAGTCAGGCAGGTTGATTCCTCCAGTTCCATTCTTCTTTCTCAAGATTGCTTTGGCTATTCGAGGTTTTTTGTATTTCCATACAAATTGTGAAATTATTTGTTTTAGCTCTGTGAAAAATACCGCTGGTAGCTTGATAGGGATTGCATTGAATCTGTAGATTGCTTTGGGTAGTATACTCATTTTCACTATATTGATTCTTCTGATCCATGAACATGGTATATTTCTCCATCTATTAGTGTCCTCTTTGATTTCTTTCACCAGTGTTTTATAGTTTTCTATATATAGGTCTTTAGTTTCTTTAGGTAGATAATATTCCCAAGTATTTTATTCTTTCTGTTGCAATGGTGAATGGAATTGTTTCCTTAATTTCTTTTTCTACTTTCTCATTATTAGTGTATAGGAATGCAAGGGATTTCTGTGTGTTGATTTTATATCCCGCAACATTACTGTATTCATTGATTAGCTATAGCAATTTTCTGGTGGAGTCTTTAGGGTTTTCTATGTAGAGGATCATGTCATCTGCAAACAGTGAGAGTTTTACTTCTTCTTTTCCAATTTGGATTCCTTTTATTTCTTTTTCTGCTCTGATTGCTGTGGCCAAAACTTCCAGATCTATGTTGAATAGTAGTGGTGAAAGTGGGCACCCTTGTCTTGTTCCTGACTTTAGGGGAAATGCTTTCAGTTTTTCACCATTGAGGATAATGTTTGCTGTGGGTTTGTCATATATAGCTTTTATTCTGTTGAGGTATGTTCCTTCTATGCCTGCTTTCTGGAGAGTTTTTATCATAAATGGATGTTGAATTTTGTCAAAGGCCTTCTCTGCATCTATTGAAATAATCATATGGCTTTTTTTTTCAATTTGTTAATGTGGTGAATTACATTGATTGATTTGTGGATATTGAAGACTTCTTGCATCCCTTGGATAAAGCCCACTTGGTCATGGTGTATGATCTTTTTAATGTGTTGTTGGATTCTGTTTGCTAGAATTTTGTGAAGGATTTTTGCATCTATGTTCATCAGTGATATTGGCCTGTAGTTTTCTTTTTTTGTGGCATCTTTGTCAGGTTTTGGTATTAGGGTGATGGTGGCCTCATAGAATGAGTTTGAAAGTTTACCTTCCTCTGCAATTTTCTGGAAGAGTTTGAGTAGGATAGGTGTTAGCTCTTCTCTAAATTTTTGGTAGAATTCACCTGTGAAGCCGTCTGGACCTGGGCTTTTGTTTGCTGGCAGATTTCTGATTACAGTTTCAATTTCCGTGCTTGTGATGGGTCTGTTAAGATTTTCTATTTCTTCCTGATTCAGTTTTGGAAAGTTGTACTTTTCTAAGAATTTGTCCATTTCTTCCACATTGTCCATTTTATTGGTGTATAATTGCTGATAGTAGTCTCTTATGATCCTTTGTATTTCTGTGTTGTCTGTTGTGATCTCTCCATTTTCATTTCTAATCTTATTGATTTGATTTTTCTCCCTTTGTTTCTTGATGAGTCTGGCTAATGGTTTGTCAATTTTATTTATCCTTTCAAAGAACCAGCTTTTGGCTTTGTTGATATTTGCTATGGTCTCTTTTGTTTCTTTTGCATTTATTTCTGCCCTAATTTTTAAGATTTCTTTCCTTCTACTAACCCTGGGGTTCTCCATTTCTTCCTTTTCTAGTTGCTTTAGGTGTAGAGTTAGGTTATTTATTTGACTTTTTTCTTGTTTCTTGAGGTACGCCTGTATTGCTATGAACCTTCCCCTTAGCACTGCTTTTATAGTGTCCCACAGGTTTTGGGTTGTTGTGTTTTCATTTTCATTCGTTTCTATGCATATTTTGATTTCTTCTTTGATTTCTTCTGTGATTTGTTGGTTATTCAGCAGTGTGTTGCTCAGCCTCCATATGTTGGAATTTTTAATCGTTTTTCTCCTGTAATTGAGATCTAATCTTACTGCATTGTGGTCAGAAAAGATGCTTGGAATGATTTCAATTTTTTTGAATTTATCAAGGTTAGATTTATGGCCCTGGATGTGATCTATCCTGGAGAAGGTTCCGTGAGCACTTGAGAAAAATGTGAAATTCATTGTTTTGGGGTGAAATGTCCTATAGGTATCAATTAGGTGTGACTGGTCTATTGTATCATTTAAAGTTTGTGTTTCTTTGTTAATTTTCTGTTTAGTTGATCTGTCCATAGGTGTGAGTAGGGTATTAAAGTCTCCCACTATTATTGTGTTACTGTTAATTTCCGCTTTCATACTTGTTAGCATTTGTCTTACATATTGTGGTGCTCCTATGTTGGATGCATATATATTTATAATTGTTATATCTTCTTCTTGGATTGCTCCTTTGATCATTATGTAGTGTCCTTCTTTGTCTCTTTTCACAGCCTTTGTTTTAAAGTCTATTTTATTGGATATGAATATTGCCACTCCTGCTTTCTTTTGGTCTCTATTTGCGTGGAATATCTTTCCAGCCCTTCAATTTCAGTCTGTATGTATCCCTTGTTTTGAGGTGGGTCTCTTGTAGGCAGCATATAGAGGGGTCTTGTTTTTGTATCCATTCAGCCAGTCTTTGACTTTTGGTTGGGGCATTCAACCCATTTACGTTTAAGGTAATTATTGAAAAGTATGATCCTGTTGCCATTTACTTTATTGTTTTGGGTTCGGGTTTATACACCCTTTTTGTGTTTCCTGTCTGGAGTATCCTTTAGCATTTGTTGGAGAGCTGGTTTCGTGGTGCTGAATTCTCTCAGCTTTTTGCTTGTCTGTAAAGCTTTTGATTTCTCCTTAATATTTGAATGAGATCCTTGCTGGTTACAGTCATCTTGGCTGTAGGTTATTTTCTTTCATCACTTTCAGTTTGTCTTACCATTCCCTCCTGGCCTGACAAGTTTCTATTGAAAGATCTACAGTTATCCTTATGGGAATCCCCTTGTATGTTATTTGTTGTTTTTCCCTTGCTGCTTTTAATATTTGTTCTTTCTGTTTCATCTTTGTTAATTTGATTAATATGTGTCTTGGGGTGTTTCACCTTGGGTTTATCCTGTTTGGAACTCTCTGGGTTTCTTGGACTTGGGTGATTATTTCCTTCCCCATTTTAGGGAAGTTTTCAACTATTATCTCCTCAAGTATTTTCTCATGGTCTATCTTTTTGTCTTCTTCTTCTGGGACTCCTATAATTCGAATGTTGGAGCGTTTCATATTGTCCTGGAGGTCTCTGAGATTGTCCTCATTTCTTTTAATTCATTTTTCTTTTTTCCTCTCTGATTCATTTATTTCTACCATTCTATCTTCTATTTCACTAATCCTATCTTCTGCCTCCGATATTCAACTATTTGTTGCCTCCAGTGTGTTTCTGATCTCATTTATTGCATTATTCATTATATATTGACTATTTTTTATTTCTTCTAGGTCCTTGTTAAACCTTTCTTGCATCTTCTCCAGGCTGTTTATCTGTGATTCCATTTTGATTTCAAGATTTTGGATCATTTTCACTATCATTATTTGGAATTCTTTCTCAGGTAGATTCCCTATCTCTTCCTCTTTTGTTTGGTTTGGTGGGCATTTATCCTGTTCCTTTACCTGCTGGCTATTCCTCTGTCTCTTCATCTTGGTTATATTACTGCGTTTGGAGTGGCCTTTCTGTATTCTGGCAGTTTGTGGAGCTCTCTTTATTATGGAATTTCCTTGCTGTGGGTGGGGTTGTATCAGTGGCTTGTCACGGTTTCTTGGTTAGGGAAGCTTGTGTCGGAGTTCTGGTGGGTGGAGCTGGATTTCTTCTCTCTGGAGTGCAATGAAGTGTCCAGTAATGATTTATGAGATGTTTGTGGTTTTGGAGTAACTTTGAGCTGCCTGTATATTGAAGCTCAGGGGTGTGTTCCTGTGTTGCTGGAGAATTTGCGTGGTATGTCATGCTCTGGAACTTGTTGGCCCTTGGGTGGTGCTTGGTTTCAGTGTAGGTATGGAGGCGTTTGATGAGCTCCTATCGATTAATGTTCCCTGGATTCAGGAGTTCTCTGATGTTCTCATGATTTGGACTTAAGCCTCCTGCTTCTGGTTTTCAGTTTTATTTTTACAGTAGCCTCAAGACTTCTCCATCTATACAGCACTGATGATAAAACATCTAGGTTAGAGATGAAAAGTTTCTCCACATTGAGGGACACCCAGAAAGATTCACTGAGTTACATGGAGAAGAGAAGAGGGAGGAGGTAGTTAGAGGTGACTGGAATGAGATGCAGTGAGATCAAAAGAGGAGAGAGCAAGCTAGCCAGTAATCACTTCCTTATGTGTGCTCCTCAGTCTGGACCACTCAGAGATGTTCACAGAGTTATACAGGGAAGAGGAGAGGGGGGAAGTAGACAGAGGTGGCCAGGAGGATAAAAGAGGGAAATGAAAAGGAGTGAGACAGATCCAGCCAGTAACCAGTTCCCTAAGTAGTTCCCTAACCAGTTCTCCACCATCTGGAGCACACAGAGATTCACAGAGTTGGGTAGAGAAGAGAAGGCGGGGGGAGGAGGCAGAGACAACCTGGTGTAGAAAAAGGAAAAGTCCAAAGGAGGAGAGAGTGGTCAAGCCAGTAATCTCGCTCTCAGGTAAAATTGGGTACTGAAGATTGGGTTTTAAATATACAAAATTGACAACAAATACCAAAAAGCAAAGATTAAAAATGTAGAGGTTGGATTTTCAAAAATACAATATTAAAGAAAAGAAGAAGAAGAAGAAAAAAAACAAAGTCACGAGAATTATTAAAAAACAGCAACAACCACAAAAATATATATATGCGGCATTTGCTTTAAAAATAGGGTCTTTTTTTTTGAAAAGTAATAGTAGGTTATAAAAATTAAAATTAAAGGAGGAATAGAAGACTTAAAAATTTTAAAAAGTTTAAAAAAAAGAAGAAAAAGAAAAGGAGAAAAAACAATCAAACAACAACATCAACAACAAAAAAAGAATGATCATAAAAATAGTAAAGATATATCTGGGACTTTCTCTGGTATTGTGGGCAGTGTGGGGTCACTTCCAAGGCAGTTCCCTCTGTTTAGCTTCTTCTGTTTGCTGGTCTCTTCAGTGTCTGATTTCTGCCCTGACACAAGGGGGACGGTGGCGGACACTTTTTTTTTTAGGCTCACTTGTTCAGTCGTGCTGTGGGGAGGGAGGGATGCTGCAAACAAATAACACTGGTGTGTGCTCGCAGTGTCTCAGCCTCACTGGGCATGCCCCTGCACATGGCGCACACTGCTCAGGCTCTACATTGCTCCGCCGGGAACCGTCTGAGGCCAGCCCTAGGCTGCATGCACCTCCCCAGTCTAAGCCGCTCAGGCTCGGCTCTCAGGTAGCCCTCAGAGGCGCAGATTGGGTTGGGCCTGTGTTTTGTGCCCTTCCCAGGGCCGAGTAGCTCAGGTGTTTGGCGAGCACAGTTGCTGCGACTTATCACCTTTCCTGTCCCTGCTGCTCAGTTTTCTGGGTGTACTGCTGGCGCCCCTTGTGAGGTGGATGGTGACTGTCCAGGACCCCAAGAAGTCTTAGCAAAGAAGCGTGGTTTCAGTTTGGTAGGTAAAGTCTCCAGGGCTTCGATTGCCCCCTTCCAGCCCTTACGGCTCTGGCTGCCTGTCACCGGAGGGGGATGGTCTGCAGCCGGCTATTTCTGTTCCATCCTTTGTTCTGTGCGCGGTGCTGGCGGTGTCTTATGTTAGAGCTTTTCACGTGGTAGCTATCCCACAGTCTGGTATGCTAGCCCAAGTTAGTTCGCTCTGGTTATACTCGGGGCATTCCGGCCCAATTCTTAAAAAGCACTGCAGCCCGTGCCTCCCTGCCCAGCCCTCACTTGCTAGTGGCAGATGCGGGCATCTGCGCTGCTTCTCCACTGGGGCAGTTACTGTTGGGTTCGTAATCTGTTGGTTTAAATTATTTATTTATTTTTCTTCCCTGTTATGTTGCCCTCTGTGCTTCCAAGGCTCACCACAGACTCAGCAGTGAGAGTGTTTCCTGGTGTTTGGAAACTTCTCTCTTTTTAAGACTCCCTTCCCGGGCCAGGACTCCCTTCCTGGGACAGAGCTCCCTCCCTACCTCCTTTGTCTCTTTTTTCATCTTTTATATTTTTCCTACCTGTTTTTGAAGACAATGATCTGCTTTTCTGGGTGCCTGATGTCCTCTGCCAGCATTCAGAAGTTGTTTTGTAGAATTTACTCAGTGTTGAAATGCTCTTTTGATGAATTTGTGAGGGAGAAAGTGGTCTCCCCGTCCTATTCCTCCGCCATCTTAGGACCGCCCCCCTCCTCTTTCACTTTCATCAAGAATGAAAGTTCTTCTTCTCTTTCTGCCATAAGGGTGGTGTCATCTGCATATCTGAGGTTATTGATATTTCTCCCGGCAATCTTGATTCCAGCTTGTGCTTCTTCCAGCCCAGCGTTTCTCATGATGTACTCTGCATATAAGTTAAATAAGCAGAGTAAACCTGGCTGTTAGTGCAGATTAAATTCCAGGCAAAACCTAATTCTCCAAGATTTCTTGAGCAGTCACCCCAGCATATGAAGCCTCAAGATGGACTCTTTTCACCTTGGATGCATGGCATATCAGTAAACATTATTATCAAGTGTGCAGTTTCTTTTGTCTGCACCACGCAGCTTGCAGGATCTTAGTTACCCAACCATGGATTGAACCTGGCCCCACCTCGTGGTGTAAGCCCAGAGTCCCAGCCACTGGACCCTCAGGGAATTCTTTCAAGTATACAGTTTGATCAGGAGTATCAGAAAAATTCAGTTGCTGCCTAGTGTCTTCTGTTACTACCATTGTATGCTTGTTTGATCTTTTTTAATTTTGTTTGTCTTTTGGATTTTTGTTTGTTTGCCACACTACTCAGTATGGGATCAAACCCGTGCCCCTTGCAGTGGAAGCTTGGAGTCCTAACCACTGGACTACCAGAGAATTTTCACCATTGTACACTTGTGGTCATCTCTTTGGTTAGGAGCTGGTAATAGAGTAGCAGGGTTTAGGCGACTGCATCTTTTGAACATAGCTGTGGTTGTCAGTGGGGTGGGGGTGGGGAGGGAAGAAGGGCTGGAAGTTTGGGGTTAGCAGATGTAAATTATTATATATAGGATAGATAAACAACAAGATCCTCTTGTTTAAGACAGCAAAGTATATTTAATATTCTGTGACATACCATAATAGAAGAATATGGAAAAGGATATGTATGTGTATAACTGAATCACTTTGCTGTACAGCAGATATTAACACAACACTGTAAATCAATTATACTTCAATAATTTTTTTAAAGGAATATAAAAAAAAGATGGTATCTTCCAAGTACAAGATTCAGATTGGATAGTAATGCTTATTCACAGTTAGTCAAATGGCATAGTGATAAGTGCTGAATCTTAGGCACTTAAAGGATAGCTGTCACAGCCTGTGAGAGGTACAAGTAAGTGACCCAGGGAAAGGGTGTGTGTCTTTTCACTAAGTGTGGTGGCTGTTGCTACCAGTTGGAGGCATCCATGCATTCACAGTGTCACAGTCTCCAGAAGAACTGAGAAAGGTGCCTTTGGTCTATAGTCTAATCCTGCCTTTTTGAGTTAAAATTCCACTAGCAGTGCCTTTATTTTCATGACAAAACAAGTGGGAAGGTTTTTCAGAATTTGGAATTCTCAAAGCTAGGGGAGAGACTGTAGTCAGTTTCAGCTGTTCAGAAACCTCTTCAAATTCTAGGGGCCAAATCAGAGCCTTAGGTTAGTACTCCACCAGAAGTTTTGCCCTCTCTGCAGAAGCTGGGATCCACTGTCTGCAATGCCCTACCTGTGCCCCAAATTGTCTTAAGTCATTTTATTGTAGTAGGCTCCTTGATCTGCTAAATTACAGCCTTACCTGACAACAGATACAAGTATTTTCCTTCAGTTTGGCAGTATTTGAATTTGTCTAGGGAGGCATTGTGCCCCACTGAAGTAAGGAATTGTAACAAAGCCAAAATGCCAGCTTTGTGTTACTCTTCAGTTTTGGAGGCTACCATAAAATCATCTACATAATGAATAATTATAGATATCCTTCCATGGGCCAGATTCCCCTTAGCTTTCCTCTGAGTGGCTAGAGAAAACAATAGAGAGTCTTGGAACCCATGAGTAATTCTTTGCCATCAATACTGGAATCAGGGCTTCCCAGGTGGTATTAATGGTCAAGAACTTGCCTGGCAATGCAGGAGACATAAGAGACACAGGTTCAATCCCTGGGTTGGGAAGATCCCTGGAGGAGGGAATGGTAACCCACTCCAGTATTCTTACCTGGAGAATCCCATGGACAGAGGAGCCTGCAGGGCTACAGCCCACAGGACTATCTGCAAAGAGTTGGACATGACTAAAGCGACTTAGCACATACTACTAAGTAAAAGCAAATAAGAATTTAGATTCATTAGCTACAGAAACATAAAAAAGAGCAAAACACTGAGAAAAACTTTACAAACTATGGTCCCAAAGTCAGAATAGCTGGTAGGGCTAGAAACTGAAGCAGTTAATGGAACAACAGGTTTATTTACTTCTCTAAACTCTGTATGAATCTACATGGTGGTTGTCCATCTTCATCAAATTTACCTTCCTTCTTTACTGGAAGTATGGGTGAATAAGAGGGTGAATTTCCTTTTTAAAATTATTCCTGGCTTTTCTAATTCTTTTATAACTGATTTTATTCCCTTGAATTGGGCTTTCAACAAAGGATATTGTTTTACACATGGCCATAGCTTATCCTTTTGGTAAGCTTCTGTATCTTGAATTAAACCAGTATCATCGTTCTCTAGGGCCCAAAGTCATATATTGATTTGTTTCCATTTGGGATAATTTTCTAGCACAACCCTCTTTCCCATACCCCTTTCCTCTCGGAAGGCACATAAATAACCAAACCAGGTGGGATAGCCATAAGCATTCCATCTAGTTTACAGAATATGGTAGCTTTTATCCTGCACAGAAAATTTGCAAGCAGATCTCTTGCTAGTAGTTTTACAGGAGAAGGTGAGAAAGCATACTTGTCATCAGAGGACCTGTCTTTGTGGTAAACTGGAAGAAAAGGAGCAAGTAGAAGGCTGATCTGAAATGCCAAACTTCAGTGGTGAGTATTGACTCACCACTAGATGGAAAGCAACAAATTTCTCAGGAAACTGCAGAATGAACAGCACCAATAGTTTTTGTATAGTCGCTAAGTCGTATCCAACTCTTTGTGACTCCATGGACTGCAGCACACCAGGCTCCCCTGTCCTTCAGTATCTCCCAGAGTTTCCTCAAATTCATGTCCCTTGAGTCGGTGATGCTGTCTAACCATCTCATGTTCTGCTGCCCCCTTTTCCGTTTGTCTTCAGTCTTTCTCAGCATCAGGATCTTTCCTAATGAGTCAGTTCTTTGCATCAGGTGGCCAAAATATTGGAGCTTTAGCTTCAGCATCAGTCCTTCCAATGACATTTCAGAGTTGATTTCCTTTAGGATTGACTGGTTTGATCTCCTTGCTGTCCAAGGGCCTCTCAAGAGTCTTTTCCAGCACTGATATTTTTCAGAAAAGGCAAGCATAGATTAGCCTGAAGGCAAGGTATTGAAACTTGTGGTTCACCAGTTTCTACCTCCAAGATTCCTTCAATAAGTTAATTTTGAGCCTTTTGGCTGTTATTCCCTAGCTGAGGGTTTTGTCCTGGCCTTTCCTGATTCCTTATTTCTGCAAGTCTGCATTCTCAGGAGTCTCTTGCTACAGTCCCTCTTAAGTGTCTTGGCCTCATATAATAATGGCATACAGTTTTTCCACCTACCTTGGCTGCCTTCACATGTTGTCCAGAGTAGGGGTTCTTCCCTTGATAAATAGTTGTAACCAAGTGCCAAACATGCCTACCCTGGTAACTCGGATGAAAAACAATCTAGCTGGAGTGCAGGAGACCTGGGTCTCATCCCTGGGTCAGGAAGATCCCCTGGAGTAGGGAAGATCCCCTGGAATAGGAAATGGCAATCCACTCCAGTATTCTTGCCTGGAGAATTACATGGACAGAGGAGCCTGCTGGGCTATATAGTCCATGGGATCACAAAGAGATGTTTAACTGCTTCTTTTCTTCTTCCACTTTCTCTAGATAATCCCAAAATTGAGCAGCTGCTGCTAAGTTTTATATAATAGACTGTCCTATGTTGACACAAAAGTAGATCAGAACACTGCCCTGGATCCATGCTGGTAAATCTTGAGAAAGTATCAACAAACCGCCGATGAAAATCAACAGGGAACTCACTAGTCTTCCGAGTATACTGCTATGATTTCTCCCAGCTCACTTTTAGCAGAAAGGCTTCAAATATGGCCATTTGCAGGCCCTCTCAGTGGGCCCCTCAAGCCATTAGTTCTTCCATGGTTGTTAGTCAGTGTCTTTTGGCCACAATTCCCTCTGATGTGGTATGTCACCTTCCAGTCCTGACGTGCCTGCTGCTTAATCAAATAACCAAATCCTGTTGCAGAATTCTGTGTAGCAACCAGGGCACATCCCCATGTGTGGGGCTGTAAACTGAAAACACACTGCCAAGTACTTGTGCAAATTTCTGTGGGTCTTCCCTGGGCACAGGAAAAGAAGGCCTCAATGAAAAATGTTGGAGAGTTGAATGGCATGTAGATTCATACTGCTTCAAGTCTGGGTAGCTACTTAGTGGCATCAGCTTTATTGGCAAAGTGGTTAGGGAGAGCCAGCTGTCTTGTCACTGAGTCAGGAAAATGTAGAATTAGATGACTGTTGGATTTCCTTTCCCATACTGTATATTTTAGCCTAGCACCTTTGTTGTTTGTCAGGTAAGTGACTGCTGCAAGTGCTCTCCATCCTGTAGCCACCATGGGAGGAGGGGTACGGGACACATTCTTTTATCCAAGTTCCCAGTTATTCCTTGATAATATTGCTTTGTCATCTCTGCTTTCCTAGCTATACAGTTCGTGGATAAGAAAATAATCTTGAAGGTCAAAATCTAGGCTAAGCATGAAATCGAATCAGAGCTAGGGCATGAGACACACACACACACCCCTCACATGGGGCAGATAATTCATTACTGTCTCCTTGTCCCGCTTTGCAGGGAAATCTACTGATTAACTGCCCATCTCGAAGATCATATCTTCACCCTTATTAGGGGTCAGATTGAGGCGTGAAGATGAAGAGCTGCCATGGAAAGGGAGCAAAAGGAGGGGAGACAGCAGAGAAAGGAGGAGGAGGGTTTGGTGAAAGAGAAAGTGACTTTAATTCTCCCATTTCCTCCATCTTCCCAAATAATTTTTAACCTTCTTAGGATGATATTCATCCTGTAAACATGAGTAATTCCTTTGCTGGAGATGAAGTGCAATTGTTAGTTGCTCAGTCATGTCCAACTCTTTGCAATGCCAAGGACAGTAGCCTGCCAATCTCCTCCATCCATGGGATTCTCCAGGCAAGAATACTGGATTGGGTTGCCATTCCCTTCTCCAGGGGATCTTCCTGACCCAGGGATCGAACCCAGGTCTCCTGCATTGTAAGCTGATTCTTTACCATCTGAGCCACCAGGGAAGCCTGAGGATGAGGTCCTAATAAAAACCACTGTATATGTTAATTCATCCAAATTAAAGAAAGCTTTCTCAGGCCAATATAAGCCTGCATTTTCCTTTCAAATGGATTTCCTTCCAAATGTCGTATTGAGCTGTATTGGCCATTCAAGAGAGAAGATCTGCAGGCAACATTTGGGCTTCCCATCTTTCCCACCATTAAAGCTGATGGTGACCCTGATGGATTTTTAGGTCCTGTATTAACGCATGTTTACTCAAAAAGAAAATCTAGAATTTGGAGAGTGAGATCCATCCAAGTAGTATTTGAAAAGAGCAAAGCACTAAGAGGGGGGTATTTGATAATTCACCTTCACTGGTCTGCTCAGTTTAGGAACTTTCAGGCCATCGCATCAGCAGCAGCATACTGTTGCGGAAAATTAAAAATACAGTCTCCTGACAACCCAGGAAATCTTCTCCACAAATGTAGAAGTAGAATGATTTGATTACTGAGTATTAAACCAGACAGTGATTGGCATCATGGGCAACCTGCTAATCAGGCTGCAGAGGTAGCAAGAAATAAACCATTTGTTTAACTGAGCAGATACAGTCCAGTACCTGCATGTTCTTAAGATGAATGACAACTAGTGGTCCTACAAGAGGACCTAAGAGCACCGTTTTCTCTACATTCTTTCATAGTTCATCCTAAGCTCAGCTGGTAATGGGAGTGGCATCTGTGCCAGTTAATTGCCTTTGTTTTCCTGCTAAGTCACTTCAGTCTTGTCTGACTCTTGGAGAGTCTGTAGACCTTACCCTGTCAGTCTCCTCTGTCCATGGGATTCTCCAGACAAGAAGACTGGAGTGGGTTGCCATGCCCTCTTCCAGAGGATCTTCCTGACCCAGGGATCAAACCTGTGTCTCTTATAGCTCCTGTATTGGGAGATGGGTTCTTTTTACCACTAGCACCACCTGGGAAGCCAGGTTAATTGCCTTTATCCAAAGGCAAATCAGAATTCTCCTTTCTCTTATTACAAGCAGGTAGTACCAGTTTAGAGCCAGGCCCCAAGGCTAAGCTCCCAGGATGACAGTGAGACAGAGCACTGTCTTCTTGGTGTTTATATTTCAAGGAGATGGCTCCCAGGCCCATAAGAAAAATATTCCTGGGATGTAATGCTGACAGAAGGCTTATTTTCCCTTTTAAAATTTACATACATATCCAAGGGACAGAGGAATGATTACAAATGCCAGTTTTCTCAAGGAAATGTTCTAAGAAAAGTGAAGGAGGGAAAGCTCTCTTATCTTATATCAACAGGGACGGTTCCTTTTTTTAAAACCTTATAGGCTATGAGTTCCCTAAGCCCAAGTTCCCACAGGGGTGACTCAGATCATTCTTGACAAATGCCTGCATGTGCATTGAGTTGCATTACAGGAAAGACCCCTCAGCCTGGGCACCTGGCTGCCTAACAGCAGCCTGGAAACCAGCCTCAGAATCATTTGCTGTAAGCACAAACCTGAGAAATGCCAGGGAAAGAGCACTTGGGGCCTTGCTTTCCTGTCACACTCAGCAAGATGTGTAGGGGCACAAGAGACCCATAGAGGAGTGTCATCAAGTCCAGTGGGACAGAAAAGAAGGCCTAGGCAGTGACACAGCACTCCCAGTGCCATCAGTCTGTGCTGTGCATTCATTTACAGCCACAGAGTCTTAAATGGCCAGGGCCACTGGAGTGACATACATTCCATTGGCGGAAATCCACAGTGAGCCTGCACCCCCTGCTAGTTTTTTCCACTGGCCATACTGGGCCATTATACTGATGCTTTACTGTCATAATCTACCTGCCGCATTTTAGTCTTAGTCAAGGCCGTGACTTCTCTTTGTCCTCCAGGGAGTCTCTGCTGTTCCTCTTCCAACACCTGTGAGAGGATAGGGAGATGAGTTGGGGAGTGAATTGCACACTCTGCTGTCATCTCTCTGCACATGGCAGTCCCTGAACCAAAGAATTCCCTTTGGCTTTTATCCAGCTTTCCTAGAACAAGCATGCAAAGCACTGTCCCAGTGACATATTCAGTTGTGGATGCCACAATGACAGTTCCACTGACCCATGAACAATGTGAGGGTTAGGGGCATCAACCCCCTTCTGAGTGGAAAATCCAAGTATAACTTTAGACTCTTCCAAAACTTACCTACTATTGACCGGAAGCCTTACGGTTAACACAAACAGTTGATTAACAACTATTTTGTATGTTATATGCATTAACTGGGTGGTAGCAGTAAAGAAGCCGCCTGCCAGTGTAGTAGATGGGCCATGTAGGTGGGTTCGATCCTTGGATGGGGAAGATCCCCTGGAGAAGGAAATAGCAACCCACTCCAGTATTCTTGCCTGGAAAATTCCATGGACAGAGGAGCCTAGAAGGGTACACTCCCTCGAACCACAAAGTCAGACACGACTGAGCACGCACTCACACCCATGCATTATATCCTGTATTCTTAAAGTAAGCTGGAGAAAAAAATGTTATTAAGAAAATTGATAAGGAAATGCACCTAAGATGGAAGCGGGAGAGATGGTGAAGGCTGCAGCCTGCCCCTCTGGGCTCAGTCCTCAGTCCCCTGTCCCTACAACCTTCCCTGTGGCAGCCCATGTCCTGGCGGAGGCCCAGATGGTGGACCTCCACACCACCATATACAACACAGTCCATGGTAGATGCTTCAGAGGCTGCTTAGTGGCTGGACAGGGAGGAGCTGGACAAGCTGACGGGCGAGTTGGCCAATGGGGGAAAGGGGTCGGGTGTTAAGGTGGGGACGCCGCTTGTTATCACCTCCCATTACAAGCACCTAGATGTGGTTGCAGAGAAGGCAATGGCAACGCACTCCAGTACTCTTGCCTGGAAAATCCCATGGACAGAGAAGCCTGGTAGGCTGCAGTCCATGAGGCCGCACACAGTCGGACGTGACTGAAGCGACTTAGCAGCAGCATATGTGGTTGAGTAAGGTGGACCGTGCAGTGCCAGCTTGGAGGCGGGCGGCTTGGTACACTTCAATGACAAGACCATCAAGGGTGTGCAGCCGCCCTGGGCCACCTAGGCCACTGACCCCTTGGACCTGGTGCAGAGCCTGCTGTGCTGTGGGGCCTTGGTGAGCTACACCATGCGCACATGCACGAAGCACCTGCACGCTGACTGCTTCAGGGGGCACGTGGAGGTAGTGTGCTACTTGGCGGACGAACACCAGGTGGACCTGGAGGTGACCAACCAGCATGGGCACACGTGCCTCATGATCTCCTGTTACACAGGCCACCACCAGATCACCCACTACCTATTACTGCAGGGAGCCCAGGTGCACCTGTGCAGCATTAAGAACAATGGTGGCCCCGTGTGACTGCACCGAGGCCGGCAGCCCGGGTGTCCTGCAGCTGCTGTTCGGGTGCCAGGCTTACAGAGAATGGGATGGCTGTGGCATGACACCACCTCTGGCTGCCCACGTGATGGACCACACCAGCATCGTGGAGGACCTCAGCCAGGAGCAGCCTGCTGGGGAGGAGATGTGGCCAGGGATGGCCCGAGAAGGCCCCTCCACCAGCCAGGCATGTGTGTAGCCCCAGGGTGCCTGCTGCTGCAGCTCTTCCCAGGAGGAACACCTGAGCACCAGCTGGGAAGCTGCCTGACAGCTGTGGAGTTGCTGGGAGCCACCTACATGGCTAGGAAACGGGATCTGCTCAGGGTCCTGAAACTCTTGGTAGGGGCCATGGAGCGGCATCACCAGGGGACATGTATCTGCCTAAACCCAAGTCCTCGCCTCTGACTATTCCAGGGAGGTGAACACCACCGAGGAATTGAAGGCACTCATCACGCAGGGGGATTTGAAGCATATGCAGGCACTGTTGACCTGAGAGCGGTCCTGGTCCCTCCCACCTGGACACTGCCCACTGTATGCGCTACCAGGATGTGGTGTAGGCAAACTTGGACAGCATCTAGTGCTGCATCCACTAGTGGAAGTACACCTTGGACATGCAGGAGAACAACCTGGAGCCTCAGACCGCCAGAAGTTTCCTATCCTTTGATGAACTCTTCTCCTAATTGCTCAAGAACCACTTGGCCAAGGGGCAGCCTAAGTACGCCAGTTGGTTTTGCAGATCTAGTGTGGGTGCTGTGCAAAGGTCTGGCAAGTTGAGCTGGCCCAAGGAGCCCAGGGACTCAGCCCAGTTCACCACAGCCCTGGCCATCATCCTCCACCTGCTCTACCTGCTGAAGAAAGTGGAGTGCAGGCTGGATCAGGAGGACATGAAGTACCAGAGCTACTGCTCAAGTGTACCTGTCACAGCAAGAATGTCTTCACTCCTGCACATGGCAGTGGACACCAACCACAAATGTGGTTCACTTCTAAGTGGGCAGATTCCCCTCTATCCAGGTGGTCAAGGTACCCTTGACTACAGGGCCGACCTAGACAGCCGCGATTTTGACAACACCCCCAGTGCACATTGCAAAGCAGAACAACTGCCTGGGGATCATGAATGCCCTGATAGAGGTGGGGACCCACATGGACACCACCAACACCTTTAAGAAGACAGCCTACGAGCTGCTACATGAGAAGCTGCTGGCCAAGAGCACCATTCAGCCATTCAACTTTGTGACTCTATAGTGCATTTCAGCCTGCACTCTGGACAAGAACAAGATCCCTTGCAAGGGCTTCATTCCCTAAGAGCTAGAGGCTTTCATCTAGCTGTACTGAAAGGGGTTGGAGAGGAGAACCCAGGAGGGGCAGGGCCCACACCTGTCCCCACTCCATCTCTGGAGACCACTTCTGGTGGCTGGAAACCAGGGAAGAGCTCACGGGTCTCCATGGCCGCCTCCCCTTATCAGGGAGAGGGGACAAGAATCAATGAGCTGTTGGTGGTAGAAGCTTCCAGACCACATGCTCAGAGAACTGACTCTTTCTAGGGGTTAGCACACTCATGCTCCATAAGGAAAAGATGCTCAACCTCCCACACATCCCATCTGCCTGAATTTCAGAGAATCTTGCCTCTGCCCTGGGGCAGAGGGATTGAAGCCATTGCCTTCCTCCCCTACTAGAAATATAAGAAGCTGAGAGTTGGGTTTGACCTCTACCTTTTATGTATCAAACCAGATAGACCCAGCCACCCAGGGCAGTGTTAGAACTGGAGGCCCTGAGGGGGCAAAGTGGGAGAAGCAACACTTCTGGCACATTTGCACCTGCTCCTTCTGTCCTGGTGCAGGTTGGACTCTGCCCCTGAGCCACCAGCCCGTTGGGTGGCTTTTGTGGCTTGGTGTTTGTTTATTTACCTGGGGGAGGGGAGTTGGTGCTTACCAGGTGGCTCAGTGGTAAAGAACCCACCTGCAATGCAAGAGACACAGGAGATGTGGGTTTGATCCCTGTGTCGGGAAGATCCCCTGGAGAAGGGAATGGCCACTCACTCCAATATTCTTGCCTGGAGAAGCAGTCCCATGGACAGGGGAACCTGGTGGGCTACAGTCCAAGGGGTCGCAAAGAGTCCAAGAGAACTGAGCACCAGCATCGGCAGCTTACATGTGTGGTGCAGGAGGTTTTACTGCTCTACACTTTTTAAAATTAATTTATTTATTTTAATTGGGGACTAATTACTTTACAATATTGTGATGGTTTTGCCACACATTGACTTGAATTAGCCACAGGTATTCATGTGTTCCCCCATTCCAAACCCTCCTCCCCACCTCCCTCTCCCACTTTTTAAAATAGATTTTGGTGTCAGGCTCCCTAAGTTCATTTCATGCAGCAAGGTTTTATCTTGCCTGAGATGACCTCGGCCAGCAAGGGTGAGCTATATTTTGTGAGGAGTTCAAGAGGTAACAGTCCCCTCAAACAAGGGTGGCCATACATTTCTGAAACACTTGCCTCATTTGCCTTTTACTTGGGCCACCCTACTTCCCATTCTCACTAGAAAGAGAAGTCATTTTCCAAACGAGGAGCAAGCCAAATACGGAAAGGGTGGGCTTGCCATCCGCTTCCCACCCAACAAGAGCTATTAATAGGTTGGTTGGTTTGGGGGTTGATTTGCACTGTTTCTGAGTTCAAACTGCAGGTCACCTCCGCCTCACAAATCATGCAGAAGGACACAGGTGTGTGGAGAACAACCCAAGTGTCTGTAGCCATTTTTTAGATGCTTGGAAACCATGATCCACGTGACCCTGGGACAATTCCAGGTATTGACACACTAACCCACTGAGTCAGCTAGATAAGATGGTGGATGTGCAAAATAGGTTGTCGAATAAAATAGTACAAAATCTTGGTCTCCCATCACTGGGGGTGGGGAGGGCGATCAAGTGCTCTTGCTGGAGAAGCCATCCCTGCAAGATTATCTTGTGTGGAGGCGGGGTGGGGGAGGTATCCTCCATGTGCCATGGCTGCCAGCAGGAGAGTGTTTTGGGCATCTTAGGAAAGCAGTCAAGAGTAGAAGGGGACTGGAGCCGCCACCCCCACAGTTCAGGAAAGAGGCCATTCCCACCCTGTGCCTCTCCTCCAGCCCTGTCTTGGGGGAGGTTACACAGAAGCCTCCAGAAGCCATGGTAGGTCCTTGGATATTCTGTCCCTCTAAGGGAACTAGGTCTTGTTTGGATTTGCAGTGTTAGTTAGGATGGTCTTTATTTTCCAGACTAGGTTCTTACCTTCTGTCAAGGCAGGAAATGCCATCACTGTCCCCTCTCATAGCCTGGAATAAAGAAACAAGGCAGTATCCAAAAAAAATCCATAATGAAGAGAAAAAACATTCATAGTACTGTCCTGTATTTATTGATACTGTAAGTTTATGTCATCTGTTTACAAGAGGAGTTACTTGTCAGTAGCTACATCAATATTGTTTTATGTGATACACTATAGATGTTTTACATTTTATTAACACTAGATATGACAAATAAAAAGATAATGTGAAAAAGAAATTCATATTTATTTACAGTTATGATTCATGCCCTGATAATGAAGAAACAGCAATATGATTGCTTTATGGTAGCTCAGCCTATATGCTAATGAGTGAATTGTTATAAAATTTTTGTGGCATACAGTATTATAGTCATATTCATAATCAGTATCAGAAGCATTTTTACTTTAAAAAACAGGTCTGATGACTGGCTTACATGTAGTTTTCCCATTTACAAGACAGAGTGAAGTATCCCGTATAATAATGTAATTCTTTCAGAGCAAAGTTGTAAAACAGTGAGAAAACTAACACACTAATAATTTTATATTGAATATCACTCATCTTCTGCCTATGTAAGGATAGGCTGTCCACTGCAATACATCTTGCACACAATATTCTATACAATGCATACCTAGAAGATGAGAATGGCTAAAAAACATCCCATACAGTTCTTGTCATACAGTTATTAGATTTTCACATGAAGACATGCAAAACACATACACAACAGATATGTTTGATAACAGTAAGGCATGATGATTCTTTAATGAAGTGGATGTGGATCATCATGAAGCTTTTCATGCTCATCTTTGTGTTGAGTAGATTGGGGAGGAAGAGGAAAAGGAGGAGTTCGTCTTGCTGTCTCCGGGGCAGCAAAGGTGAAGGAAGTGGAAGGGAAGGCAGGAGAGGCAGGCACACATGGTGAAACTTTATGGAAACACATCGTGATCTCTGTCTGAGTTTTTTGCTTTTTCTTTCTTCCAAAAATGTTTGTATACTGTACCAACCCTTCTTCCACCATTTACTTTAGTTTCAGTGCCTGTACCATAGAAGATTCCATATTATAAAAGAAGTCAAAAGCAGTCTTGAGGAGTCTACCAGATTGTCTAATGTCAGTTTGTTTTCTTTCTTTTTTTATATTTTTTAATTCATTTCTTTTTTTTTCTTTTATTAAATTTTTATTTTTACTTTATTTTACTTTACAATGCTGTATTGGTTTTGCCGTACATTGACATGAATCCACCACGGATGTACATGCATTCTCAAACATGAACCCCCCTCCCACCTCCCTCCCCATAACATTGGAGGCTAATTACTTTACAAGATTGCATTGGTTTTGCCACTCATTGACATGAATCCACTGTGGATGTACATGTGTTCCCCATCCTGAACCTCCCTCCCCATCCCATCCCTCTGGGTCATCCCAGTGCACCAGCCCCAAGCATCCTGTATATGCATCAAACCTGGACTGTCGATTCATTTCACATATGATAATATACATGTTTCAATGCCATTCTCCCAAATCATCCCACCCTTGCCTTCTCCCACAGAGTCCAAAAGACTGTTCTGTCCATCTGTGTCTCTTTTGCTGTCTCGCATATAGGGTTATCGTTACCATCTTTCTAAATTCCATATATATGCATTATTATACTGTATTGGTGTTTTTCTTTCTGGCTTACTTCGCTCTGTATAATCGGCTCCAGTTTCATCCACCTCATTAGAACTGATTCAGATGTATCCTTTTTAATGGCTGAGTAATATTCCATTGTATATATGTACCACAGCTTTCTTATCCATTCTTCTGCTCATGCACATCTAGGTTGCTTCCATGTCCTGGCTATTATAAACAGTGCTGCAGTGAACATTGGGGTACACGTGTCTTTTTCAATTCTGGTTTCCTCAGTGTGTATGCCCAGTAGTTAGATTGCTGGGTCATATGGCAGTTCTATTTCCAGTTTTTAAACAAATCTCCACACTGTTCTCCATAGTGGATGTACTAGTTTGCATTCCCACCAACAGTGTAAGAGGGTTCCCTTTTCTCCACACCCTCTCCAGCATTTATTGCTTGTAGATTTTTGGATAGCAGCCATTCTGACTGGTGTGAAATGGTACCTCATTGTGGTTTTGATTTGCATTTCTCTGATAATGAGTGATGTTGAGCATCTTTTCATGTGTTTCTTAGCCATCTGTATGTGTTCTTTGGAGAAATGTCTGTTTAGTTCTTTGGCCCATTTTCTGATTGGGTCGTTTATTTTTCTGGACTTGAACTGCATAAGTTGCTTGTATATTTTTGAGATTAGTTGTTTGTCAGTTGCTTCATTTGCTGTTATTTTCTCCCATTCTGAAGGCTGTCTTTTCACCTTGCTTATAGTTTCCTTTGTTGTGCAGAAGTTTTTAATTTTAATTAGGTCCCATTTGTTTATTTTTGCTTTTATTTCCAGTATTCTGGGAGGTGGATCATAGAGGATCCTGCTGTGATTTATGTCAGAGAGTGTTTTGCCTATGTTCTCCTCTAGGAGTTTTATAGTTTCTGGCCTTATGTTTAGATCTTTAATCCATTCTGAGTTTATTTTTGTGTATGGTGTTTGAAAGTGTTTGAGCTCCATTCTTTTACAAGTGTTTGACCAGTTTTCCCAGCACCACTTGTTAAAGAGATTGTCTTTAATCCATTGTATATTCTTGCCTCCTTTGTCAAGGATAAGGTGTCCGTAGGTGCGTGGATTTATGTCTGGGCTTTCTGTTTTGTTCCATTGATCTATTTTTCTGTCTTTGTGCCAGTACCATACTGTCTTGATGACTGTGGCTTTGTAGTATAGCCTGAAGTCAGGCAGGTTGATTCCTCCAGTTCCATTCTTCTTTCTCAAGATTGCTTTGGCTATTCGAGGTTTTTTGTATTTCCATACAAATTGTGAAATTATTTGTTCTAGCTCTGTGAAAAATACCGCTGGTAGCTTGATAGGGATTGCATTGAATCTGTAGATTGCTTTGGGTAGTATACTCATTTTCACTATATTGATTCTTCCGATCCATGAACATGGCATATTTCTCCATCTATTAGTGTCCTCTTTAATTTCTTTCACCAGTGTTTTATAGTTTTCTATATATAGGTCTTTAGTTTCTTTAGGTAGATATATCCCCAAGTATTTTATTCTTTCTGTTGCAATGGTGAATGGAATTGTTTCCTTAATTTCTTTTTCTACTTTCTCATTATTAGTGTATAGGAATGCAAGGGATTTCTGTGTGTTGATTTTATATCCTGCAACTTTACTATATTCATTGATTAGCTCTAGTAATTTTCTGGTGGAGTCTTTAGGGTTTTCTATGTAGAGGATCATGTCACCTGCAAACAGTGAGAGTTTTACTTCTTCTTTTCAATCTGGATTCCTTTTATTTCCTTTTTGGGCTCTGATTGCTGTGGCCAAAACTTCCAAAACTGTGTAGTGAGAGTGGGTACCCTTGTCTTGTTCCTGACTTTAGGGGAAATGCTTTCAGTGTTTTCACCATTGAGGATAATGTTTGCTGTGGGTTTGTGATATATAGCTTTTATTCTGTTGAGGTATGTTCCTTCTATGCCTGCTTTCTGGAGGGTTTTTATCATAAATGGATGTTGAATTTTGTCAAAGGCTTTCTTTGCATCTATTGAGACAATCATATCGTTTTTATTTTCCAATTTGTTAATGTGGTGTATTATATTGATTGATTTGCGGATATTGAAGAATCCTTGCATCCCTGGGATAAAGCCCACTTGGTCATGATGTATGATCTTTTTAATGTGTTGGATTGTTTGTTAGAATTTTGTGAAGGATTTTTGCTTCTATGTTCATCAGTGATATTGGCCTGTAGTTTTCTTTTTTAGTGACATCTTTGTCAGGTTTTGGTATTAGGGTGATGGTGGCCTCATAGAATGAGTTTGGAAGTTTACCTTCCTCTGCAATTTTCTGGAAGAATTTGAGTAGGATAGGTGTTAGCTCGTCTCTAAATTTTTGGTAGAATTCAGCTGTGAAGCCGTCTGGACGTGGGTTTTTGTTTGCTGAAAGATTTCTGATTACAGTTTCAATTTCCATGCTTGTGATGGGTCTGTTAAGATTTTCTATTTCTTCCTGATTCAGTTTTGGAAAGTTGTACTTTTCTAAGAATTTGTCCATTTCTTCCACATTGTCCATTTTATTGGCATATAGTTGCTGATAGTAGTCTCTTATGATCCTTTGTATTTCTGTGTTGTCTGTTGTGATCTCTCCATTTTCATTCCTAATTTTATTGATTTGATTTTTCTCCCTTTGTTTCTTGATGAGTCTGGCTAATGGTTTGCCAATTTTATTTATCCTCTCAAAGAACCAGCTTTTGGCTTTGTTGATATTTGCTATGGTCTCTTTTATTTCTTTTGCATTTATTTCTGCCCTAATTTTTAAGATTTCTTTCCTTCTACTAACCCTGAGTTTCTTCATTTCTTCCTTTTCTAGTTGCTTTAGGTGTAGAGTTAGGTTATTTATTTGACTTTTTTCTTGTTTCTTGAGGTATGCCTGTATTGCTATGAACCTTCCCCTTAGCACTGCTTTTACAGTGTCCCACAGATTTTGGGTTATTGTGTTTTCATTTTCATTCATTTCTATGCATATTTTGATTTCTTCTTTGATTTCTTCTGTGATTTGTTGGTTATTCAGCAGCGTGTTGTTCAGCCTCCATATGTTGGAATTTTTAATCATTTTTCTCCTGTGATTGAGATCTAATCTTACTGAATTGTGGTCAGAAAAGATGCTTGAAATGGTTTCGGATTTTTTGAATTTACCAAGGCTAGATTTATGGCCCAGGATGTGATCTGTCCTGGAGAAGGTTCCATGTGCACTTGACAAAAAGGTGAAATTCATTGTTTTGGGGTAAAATGTCCTATAGATATCAATTAGGTCCAACTGGTCTATTGTATCATTTAAAGTTTGTGTTTCCTTGTTAATTTTCTGTTTAGTTGATCTGTCCATAGGTGTGAGTGGGGTATTAAAGTTTCCCACTATTATTGTGTTATTGTTAATTTCTACTTTCATACTTGTTAGCATTTGTCTTACATATTGTGGTGCTCCTCTGTTGGGAACATATATGTTTATAATTGTTATATCTACTTGGATTGATCCTTTGATCATTATGTAGTGGGCTTCTTTGTCTCTTTTCACAGCCTTTGTTTTAAAGTCTATTTTATCTGATATGAGTATTGCTACTCCTGCTTTCTTTTGGTCTCTATTTGCATGGAATATCTTTTTCCAGTCCTTCACTTTCAGTCTGTATGTATCCCTTGTTTTGAGGTGGGTCTGTTGTAGACAACATATATAGGGGTCTTGTTTTATGTATCCATTCAGCCAGTCTTTGTCTTTTGGTTGGGGCATTCAACCCATTTACATTTAAGGTAATTATTGATAAGTATGATCCCATTGCCATTTACTTTATTGTTTTGGGTTTGAGTTTCTGTGTTTCTGGTCTAGAGAAGGTCCTTTAGCCTTTGTTGGAGAGCTGGTTTCGTGGTGCTGAATTCTCTCAGCTTTTGCTTGTCTGTAAAGCTTTTGATTTTCCTTCATATTTGAATGAGATCCTTGCTGGGTACAGTCATCTTGGCTGTAGGTTATTTTCTTTCATCACTTTAAGTATGTCCTGCCATTCCCTCCTGGCCTGAAGAGTTTCTATTGAAAGATCAGCTGTTATCCTTATGGGAATCCCCTTGTGTGTTTGTTGTTTTCCCCTTGCTGCTTTTAATATTTGTTCTTTGTGTTTGATCTTTGTTAATTTGATTAATATGTGTCTTGGGGTGTTTTGCCTTGGGTTTATCCTGTTGGAACTCTCTGGGTTTCTTGGACTTGGGTGATTATTTCCTTCCCCATTTTAGGGAAGTTTTCAACTATTATCTCCTCAAGTATTTTCTCATGGTCTTTCTTTCTGTCTTCTTCTTTTGGGACTCCTATGTTCGAATGTTGGGGCATTTAAAATTGTCCCAGAGGTCTCTTAGATTGTCTTCATTTCATTTAATTGTTTTTTTTTCCTCTCTGTTTCATTAATTTCTATTATTCTATCTCCTACCTCACTTTTCCTATCTTCTGTCTCCATTATTCTACTGTGGGTTCCTTCCAGAGTGTTTTTTATTTCATTTATTGCATTATTTATTACATACTAGGTCCTTGTTAAACCTTTCTTGCATCTTCTCAATCCTTGTCTCCAGGCTATTTATCTGTAACTGCATTTTGTTTTAAAGATTTTGGATCATTTTCACTATCATTATTCAGAATTCTTTATCAGGTAGATTCCCTATCTCTTCGTCTTCTGTTTGGTTTGGTGGGCATTTATCCTGTTCCTTTACCTGCTGGGTATTCCTCTGCCTTTTCATCTTGTTTATATTGCTGTGTTTGGGGTGGCCTTTCCGTATTCTGTCAGTTTGTGAAGTTCTCTTTATTGTGGAGTTTCCTCACTGTGGGTGGGGTTGGACAGGTGGCTTGTCAAGGTTTCTCGGTTAGGGAAGCTTGTGTCGGTGTTCTGGTGGGTGGAGTTGGATTTGTTCTCTCTGGAGTGCATTGAAGTGTCCAGTAATGAGTTATGAGATGTCAGTGGGTTTGGTGTGACTTTGGGCAGCCTGTATATTGAAGCTCAGGGCTATGTTCCTGTGTTGCTGGACAATTTGCATGGTATGTCTTGCTCTGGAACTTATTGGCCCTTGGGTGGTGCTTGGTTTCCGTGTAGGTATGGAGGCATTTGATGAGCTCCTGTCGATTAATGTTCCCTGGAGTCAGGAGTTCTCTTGTGTTCTCAGGATTTGGACTTAAGCCTCCTGCCTCTGGTTTTCAGTCTTATTCTTACAGTAGCCTCAAGACTTCTCCATCTATACAGCACTGATGATAAGACATGTAGGTTAAAGATGAAAAGTCTCTCCACATTGAGGGACACCCAGAGAGGTTCACAGAGTTACATGGAGAAGAGAATAGAGAGGAGGGAGACAGAGGTGACCAGGAGGAGAGGAAAGGGAATGAAAAGAGGAGAGAGCAAGCTAGCCAGTAATCACTTCCTTCTGTGCTCTCCACAGTCTGGACTGCTCAGAGATGTTCACAGAGTTATACAGAGAAGAGAAGAGGGAGAAAGAAGACAGAGGTGGCCAGGAACATAAAGGGGGAAATCAAAAGGAGAGAGACAGATCCAGCTAGTAATCAGTTCCCTAAGTGTTCTCTATAGTCCGGAACACACAAAGAGATTCACAGAGTTGGGTAGAGAAGAGCAGGGGGAGGGAGGGGATAGAGGTGACCTGGTGGAGAAAAAGGAGAGTCCAAAGAGGGAGAGCACAGTCAAGCCAGTAATCTCACTCCCAAGTAAAAATGGGTACTGAAGATTGGGTTCTTAAAGTTACAAAATTGATAACAAATACCAAAAAGCAAAGATTAAAAATCTAGAGTAGAGATTGAATTCTCAAAAATACAATATTAAAGAAAAAAACAAAGTCAAAAAATCATAAAATATATATCTATGAAGTTTGCTTTAAAAAATAGGGTTTGTTTTTTTTTTTTTTTTTTGCAAAGTAATAGTAAGCCTGGTAGGCTGCAGTCCATGGGGTCGCTAAGAGTCAGACACGACTGAGTGACTTCACTTTCACTTTTCACTCTCATGCATTGGAGAAGGAAATGGCAACCCACTCCAGTGTTCTTGCCTGGAGAATCCAGGGATGGGGGAGCCTGGTGGGCCGCTGTGTAAGGGGTAGCACAGAGTCGGACATGACTGAAGCAACTTAGCAGCAGCAGCAGCAGTAAGTTATAAAAATGAAAATTAAAAGAGTAATAGAGGAATTAAAAATAAAAAAATTTTAATTAAAAATTGCTAATAGCAAAAATATATCTAGGACTTTCTCTGGTGGTGTTGTGGACAGTGTGGGGTCAGTTCATTTTCAGATAGTTCCTTGATCTGGCTTATACTTCTCAAAATCTATAGGCCCCTTCCTATCTAGTTGGTGCTAACTACAGGGTTTTAATCTATTGCACCTGTCACTTTCAAAGTGGTTCTCTCGTTTATTTTAGCTTCTTCTGTTGCTGGTCTCTTCAGTGTTTAATTTCCGCCCTGACACAAGGGGGCGGTGGTGGACACTTTTTTAGGCTCCCTTGTTCAGTGGTGCTGTGGGGAGGGAGGAACATGACAAACAAATAACACTGGCATGTGCTCGCAGTGTCTCAGCCACACTGGGTTTGCCCCCACTCACTGCGTGTGTGCTTTCCCTGTCTACCCTGCTTAGGCTCTAGGTTGCTCTGCCGGGAACTATCTGAGGTTGCCCCTGGTTTGTATGCACTTCACAGGTCTAAGCAGCTCAGGTTCAGGTACTCGGGTACTCCACAAAGGCGCAGACTTGGTTGGGCCTGTGTTTTGTGCCCTTCCCAGGTCTGAGCAGCTCAGGTGACCAGGTGCTTGGTGAGCACGGTTGCTGCAACTTATTGCCTCCCCCATCCCTGCTGCTCAGTTTTCTGGGTGTACAACCGGCGCACCTTCTCAGGTGTGCTGTGTGTCTCTTCTGGGGAGCTGATCTCTGGCTGCAACCCTCCCAGCAGATATCAACTGTCCAGAATCCTAAGAAGTCTTGGTTAGCAATGAAGCTTGCTTGCAGTTTGGTAGATGATGCCTCTCTGGGGCCTCAATTGCCCCCTTCTGGCTCTGGCTACCCTCGCCTGCCTGTCTCCAGTTGGGGGTGGGTTGGTCCGCTGCCAGCTAGCTCTGCTCAGTCCTTTGTTCTACGAGAGGGCCTGGCAGTGTCTTAGGTTAAGGGTTTTCACGGGATAGCTATTCCACAGTCTGGGTTGCTATCTCAAGTTAGTTCCCTCAGATTGCCCTCGGGGCATTTAGGCCCGGTCCTTACTCTAAGCAATGCAGCCCTGCCCAGCCCCCGCTTGCTAGTGGGGGATACAGGTATCTGCGCTGCTTCTCCGCTGGGGGAGTTACTGTTGGGCATGTAATCTGTGGGTTTTAATTATTTATTTATTTTTCCTCCCGGTTATGTCTGAGGTTCCAAGGCTCACCACAGACTTGCCAGGGAGTGTGTTTCCTGGTGTTTGGAAACCTCTCTTTTTTAAAGACTTGCTTCCTGGGACAGATCTCCATCCCTACCTCTTCTGTCTCTCTTTTTATCTTTTATATTTTTTCCTACCTCCTTTCGAGGACAATGGGCTGCTTTTCTGGGTGCCTGATGTCCTCTGCCACCAATCAGAAGTTGTTTTGTGGAATTCACTCAGTGTGCAAATGTCCTTTTGATGAATTTGTGGGAGAGAAAGTGGTCTCCCTGTCCTATTCCTCTGCCATCTTAGGACTGCTCCCTCCAGTTTGTTTTCTAACTCTACTTCTTCTACTTCTTATCATCTTCCTCCTCCTCATTGTCAGGCATTGGTTGGGAAGTAGGCACTCATCTCCATCAGGTAGTCTTCTGTGAATTCCTCTGGTGTGCTGCCTATTAGCACTTGAATTTCTCCAAGATCCATATCTTGAAACCCTTATCCCCTGCCCTTTTGGTTTTTTTTGCCACATCCACAACTTCCTGATTTCCTTGATGGGCTCTGTCATAAATCCTGTGAGATCATACACAACATCTGCACAGTTTTCTCCAGCAGGATTTTATTGTTTTGGGCTTGATGGCTTTTGTGGCTTTTTCTATAACAATGGCATCTTCAATAATGTAATCCTTTCAGACTTCAAAGATGTCCTCTCTATTGGAGTTCTCTTCCATAGTGTTGACAGTCATTTCCATAGAGGACTGTGTATAATGAGCCTTCAAAGTCCTTAGTTCAGTTCAGTTCAGTTCAGTCGCTCAGTCGTGTCCGACTCTTTGCAACCCCATGAATCACAGCACGCCAGGCCTCCCTGTCCATCACCAACTCCCGTTCACTCAGATTCACGTTCATCGAGTCAGTGATGCCATCCAGCCAGCTCATCCTCTGTCGTCCCCTTCTCCTCCTGCCCCCAATCCCTCCTAGCATCAAAGTCTTTTCCAATGAGTCAACTCTTCACTTGAGGTGGCCAAAGTACTGGAGTTTCAGCTTTAGCATCATTCCTTCCAAAGAAATCCCAGGGCTGATCTCCTTCAGAATGGACTGTTGGATCTCCTCGCAGTCCAAGGGACTCTCAAGAGTCTTCTCCAACACCACAGTTCAAAAGCATCAATTCTTCTGCACTCAGCTTTCTTCACAGTCCAACTCTCACATCCATACATGACTACTGGAAAAACCATAGCCTTGACTAGATGCACCTTAGTCGGCAAAGTAATGTCTCTGCTTTTGAATATACTATCTAGGTTGGTCATAACTTTTCTTCCAAGGAGTAAGCGTCTTTTAATTTCATGGCTGCAGTCACCATCTGCAGTGATTCTGGAGCCCCCAAAAATAAAGTTTGACACTGTTTCCACTGTTTCTCCATCTATTTCCCATGAAGTGATGGGACTGGATGCCATGATCTTCATTTTCTGAATGTTGAGCTTTAAGCCAACTTTTTCACTCTCCTCTTTCACTTTCATCAAGAGGCTTTTTAGCTCCTCTTGACTTTCTGCCATAAGGCTGGTGTCATCTGCATATCTGAGGTTATTGATATTTCTCCCGGCAGTCTTGATTCCAGCTTGTGTTTCTTCCAGTCCAGCGTTTCTCATGATGTCCTCTGCATAGAAGTTAAATAAGCAGGGTGACAATATACAGCCTTGACACAGTCTTTTTCCTATTTGGAACTCCACAGTCTGTTGTTTCATGTCCAGTTCTAACTGTTGCTTCCTGACCTGCATACAGATTTCTCAAGAGGCAGGTCAGGTGCTCTGGTATTCCCATCTCTTGAAGAATTTTCCACAGTTTATTGTGATCCACACAGTCAAAGGCTTTGGCATAGTCAATAAAGCAGAAATAGATGTTTTCCTGGAACTCTCTTGCTTTTTCCATGATCCAGCGGATGTTGGCAATTTGATCTCTGGTTCCTCTGCCTTTTCCAAAACGAGCTTGAACATCAGGAAGTTCACGGTTCACATATTGCTGAAGCCTGGCTTGGAGCATTTTGAGCATTACTTTACTAGCATGTGAGATGAGTGCAATTGTGCGGTAGTTTGAGCATTCTTTGGCATTGCCTTTCTTTGGGATTGGAATGAAAACTGACCTTTTCCAGTCCTGTGGCCATTGCTGAGTTTTCCAAATTTGCTGGCATATTGAGTGCAGCACTTTCACAGCATTGTCTTTCAGGATTTGAAATAGCTCAACTGGAATTCCATCACCTCCACTAGCTTTGTTCGTAGTGATGCTTTCTAAGGCCCACTTGACTTCACATTCCAGGATGTCTGGCTCTGGGTGAGTGATCACACCATCATGATTATCCGGGTCATGAAGATCTTTTTTGTACAGTTCTTCTGTGTATTCTTGCCACCTCTTCTTAATATCTTCTGCTTCTGTTAGGTCCATACCATTTCTGTCCTTTATCAAGCCCATCTTTGCATGAAATGTTCCCTTGGTAGCTCTAATTTTCTTGAAGAGATCTCTAGTCTTTCGCATTCTGTTGTTTTCCTCTATTTCTTTGCATTGATCGCTGAAGACAGCTTTCTTATCTCTTCTTGCTATTCTTTGGAACTCTGCATTCAGATGCTTATATCTTTCCTTTTCTCCTTTGCTTTTTGCTTCTCTTCTTTTCACAGCTATTTGTAAGGTCTCCCCAGACAGCCATTTTGCTTTTTTGCATTTCTTTTCCATGGGAATGGTCTTGATCCCTGTCTCCTGTACAATGTCACGAACCTCCATCCATAGTTCATCAGGCACTCTATCTATCAGATCTAGGCCCTTAAATCTATTTCTCACTTCTACTGTATAATCATAAGGGATTTGATTTAGGGCATACCTGAATGGTCTAGCGGTTTTCCCTACTTTCTTCAATTTAAGTCTGAATTTGGCAATAAGGAGTTCATGATCTGAGCCACAGTCAGCTCCTGGTCTTGTTTTTGTTGACTGTATTGAGCTTCTCCATCTTTGGCTGCAAAGAATATAATCAACCACCTGATTTAGAGGCTGAACTAGAGATATATTGTTTGCGGGCACTTGAATTACTTTAATGCCTTCAAGTTTAACACCTCAGGTTCTGGGTGGCCAGGGTATATTGTCCAAGGTCAAAAGGACTTTAAAAGACAATCTCTTGCTGGAAAGGTACTTCCTGACCTCAGAGACAAAGCATCAATGGAACCAATCCAGGAAAAGAGTTGTGATTCTTCAGGCCTTCTTGCTGTACAATCAAAAGACTGGCTGCTGGTGTTTATCTTTTCCCATCAAGGCTTCCCTGGTGGCTGGCTAAAATGGTAAAAAATCTGCCTGCAATGCAGGAGACATGGGTTAGATCCCTGGGTCAGGAAGATCCCCTGTGGAAGGAAATGGCAACCCACTCCAATACACTTCCCTGGAGAATCCCATGGACAGAGGAGCCTGGAGGACTAAAGTCCATGGGATCTCAAAGAGTTAAGACTATCACTCAGGTCTCAGGATTAGTATCTTTATAGATAAGGGCAGTCCTGTTCATAAACTCAGCTCCTTTTGAACAAAACAGTAGCATTAGCATATCCATTCCTGCCTTAAATCCTGGTGCTTGCTTCTCTTTCTTACTAATAAATGTCTTTTCTGAAATTTTTTCCCCAGAATAGGGAATGTTTGTCTGTATTCAAAAGCTGTTCAGGCAGGTATCCCTCTCCTCAGTGATTTTTCTACATGGTATCTGGAACTCATTTGCTGCCACCTGGTGGGTACAAGCTGCTTCTTCTCTTATCTTGACATTTTAAGGCTTCCCTGATAGCTCAGTTGGTAAAGAATCCACCTGCAATGCAGGAGACCTGGGTTCGATCCCTGGGTTGGGAAGATCTCCTGGAGAAGGAAAAGGCCACCCACTCCAGTGTTCTGGCCTGGAGAATTCCTTGGACTACATAGTCCATGGGGTCGCAAAGAGTCAGACACAACTGAATATCTGTCAGTCAATCCTGATATCCCTACCTTCAATCCTGGTGCTTGCTTGTCTTCCTTACTAATAAATGTCTTTTTTCACATATTTCTGGCAGAATGCTAAGTCGCTTCAGTCGTGTCCAATGAACACCCAAGACTGATCTCCTTTAGGATGGACTGGTTGGATCTCATTGCAGCTCAAGGGACTCTCAAGAGTCTTCTCCAACACCACAGTTTAAAAGCATCAATTCTTCGGTGCTCAGCTTTCTTTATAGTCTTAACGGCTCACATCCATACGTGACCACTGGAAAAACCATAGCCTTGACTAGATGGACCTTTGTTGATAAAGTAATGTCTCTGCTTTTCAATATGCTGTCTAGATTGGTCATAACTTTCATTCCAAGGAGCAAGCATCTTTTAATTTCATGGCTGCAGTCACCATCTGCAGTGATTTTGGAGCCCAGAAAAATAAAGTCTGACGCTGCACTATTTCCCCATCTATTTCCCACGAAGTGATGGGACTGGATGCCATGATCCTAGTTTTCTGAATGTTGAGCTTTAAGCCACCTTTTTCACTCTCCTCTTTCACTTTCATCAAGAGGCTCTTTAGTTCTTCTTCACTTTCTGCCATAAGGGTAGTGTCATCCTCATATCTGAGGTTATTGATATTTCTCCCGGCAATCTTGATTCCAGCTTGTGCTTCATCCAGCTCAGCATTTCTCATGATGTACTCTGCATAGAAGTTAAATAAGCAGGGTGACAATATACAGCCTTGACGTACTCCTTTTCCTATTTGGAACCGGTCTGTTGTTACATGTCCAGTTCTGACTGTTGCTTCCTGACTTGCATACAGATTTCTCAAGAGGCAGGTCAGGTGCTCTGGTATTCCCATCTCTTTCAGAATTTTCCACAGTTTATTGTGATCTGCACAGTCAAAGGCTTTGGCGTAGTCAATAAAGCAGAAATAGATGTTTTTCTGGAACTTTCTTGCTTTTTCGATGATCCATCACATTTTGGCAATTTGATCTCTTGATTCTGTAGCCATGGCCATATTGCTTTCTAGTCGTACACATTGGCTAGCTTAGGCATTACTTGTGCAGTTGTTGGGGTTGTTCAGTCACTAGTCATGTCCCATTCTTTGTGACTCCATAGATTGCAGCATGCCAGGCTCCTCTGTCCTCCACTATCTCCCAGAGTTTGCTCAAATTCATGTTCATTGAGTTGGTGATGCAATCTAACCGTCTCATCCTCTGTCATCCCCCTCTCCTCCTGCCTTCAATCTTTTCATCATCAGGGTCTTTTTTTTAGTCAGTCAGCATTTCACATCAGGTATCCAAAGTATTAGAGCTTCAGCTTCAGCATCAGTCCTTCCAATGAGTATTCAGGGTTGATTTGTGTTAGGATTGACCAGTTTGATTTCCTTGCAGTCCAAGGGACTCTCAAAGCTGTGATCCATGAAGGGGAACTAGTGCAATAGCAACCTTTAAAGATGTTCACTTTAATTTGAGGCATTTGCCACCCATTTTCATGGTAGTGGGTGAGGAAAAAGTTTTTTTCCACCTTCTTAGGGTCCCTGGCAGGATCTAAAAATTAAACTGACAGAAACAAATTAACAGGAGAAAACCATACACATTTGTTTGTAAGTTTTATGTGACACGGGAGCCTTCATAAGGAAAGGAAGCCACAAAGAAACAGTTAGACTTCAGGAGTTCTGGGCTGGGTTTGGTGAAGACTGGATGGTTGTGGAGGAATATGATAAGTCAGAGAGTGTGAGGGAAGTTTAGTTAACTGGGAGAGCCTTAGCACAAATTGTTTCTTAGGGTCCCTTTGGTTTTCTGAGATAAGGATGCTCCTTTCCTCTCAGTGTAAGATGGGAACCTTTCACATGAAGGTTAAATGACCTGTTTCAGGGAAGAAGGGCAGGGGGAAAGGTCAGAGTGACCTCACTGCTTCTGCTGTCTTCTCAAAGTCCTTCATTTTAAAGTATTCGGTATAACAAGGTGCATATTTGGGAGTAACACATCCTGAAACACATCTGTAATACTGTATCTTAAATTTTTGCTCACTTTTAAGATAAAGTGTCTACAGAAATTTTTCAGAGCAGTGGGGCTGATCTCAAAACGGGAGATGGGTGGAAAGTTCAAGAGAGAGAGGATATATGTTCATCTATGGCTGATTCATGTTGATATTTAGCAGAAAACAAAATTTTGTAAAGCAATTATCCTTCAATTAAAAACAAATTAAAATTTAAAAAAATTATCTAGAATTTTTTGAGTCAGTTTCTCACTTGGCAGTAGGTCGTCTTCATCAGCGTTATAGATCCAGTATGGGACAGTAAGAGCCCAGATGCCAGTCACTGCCTCGTCTGTGGTTTCCTCCAGAAGTTTGCCTTGGTGAAATCTCCCCAAGAAACTGAAATTATAGCATGCAGGCTCTACTGCAGAAAACCTCTTGAGTTCTTTCGTGTGGTTTCTCAACAGAACTGAGGTAGGCATGATAGACTGTAGAGGGACTGAGCCATACATTTCAGTTCTTCCCATTCTTCTGCAACAAGCTTCACATCCCCTCCTGCTCCTTGCCCAACCATCCAGCCAAAGCTGTAACTATGTGCCTGGCTTCTGCTCATACTGGTCATGAGTTTCTGTCCCCCCTGCCCTGTGTATGGATGCTCACCTCTGAAACTATTCTCTGAGTAGAGTAAGTGTTGTGAACCATTTCTGACCTTCCCCAACTCTTAGTACAGGCATCCCTCATTTTAATTGTGCTTTGTTTTATTGTGCTTTACAGATATCATGAGCTTTTTCTTTTTTTCAGTACTTTTCTATCATAGCTTATTGCAAGATATTGAATATATTTCCCTATGCTATATAGTACGTGCTTGTTGTTTATCTATTTTAGGTATGGTATGTACATCTCTTAATCCCATACTCCCAATTAACCCCGCCTACTTTGGTAGCCATTAAGTTTGCATTCTGTGTCTGCTTCTGTATTGTGTGTGTGTGTGTGTGTGTGTGTGTGTGTGTGTGTGTTTTAACAAATGGAAGGTTTGTGGGCAACCCGGCATTCAGCGAGTCTGCTGGCACCATTTTCCAATAGCATTTCCTCACTGCCTGTCTCTGTGTCACATTACAGTAATTTTTCCAGTATTTCAAACTTTTTCATTATTATTATAATTGTTTTGATGATCTGTAACCAGTGATCTTTGATGTTACTATCAATCCATGAGTCTAGGATGGCAAACTTAGATGATAAATATGTGTTCAAACTGCCCTCCTTCCTGTCTCTCATCCTCTCCTCAGGCCTCTCTTTCCCTGAGACATAGTAATATTGAAATTAGGCAAGTTGATAAGCTTACAGTTGCTTCTTAAGTGTTCAATTGAAAGGGAGAGTCTCTCACTTTAAATCAAAAGCTAGAAATGATTAAACTTAGTGAGGAAGGTGCATCAGAAGTTGAGGTAGGCTGAAAGCTAGGCCTCTTGTACCAGTTAGTGAAGTTGTGAATGCAAATAAAAAGTTCTTGAAGGAAATTCAAAGTGCTGTTCCAGTGAACACATAAGTGATAAGAAAGAGAAACAGCCTTATAGCTGATACAGAGAAGCTTTTAGTGGTCTGGATAGAAGATCAAACCAACCACAACATTCCCTTAAGCCAAAGCTTAATCCAGATCAAGGCTGTAACTCTTTTCAGGTCTGTGAAGCCTGAGAGAAGTGAAGGAAGCTGCAGAAGAGGTTTAAACTAGCAGAGGTTGGATCATGAGGGTTAAGGAAAGCTGTCTCTGGAACATAAAAGCACAAGATGAAGAAGCAAGTGCTAATGTAGAAGCTGCAGCAACTTATCCAGAAGATCCAGTTAGAATAACTAATAAAGATGGCTACACCAAACAGCAGTTTTTCACTGTACATGAAACAGCTTTATATCAGAGGAAGACACCATCTAGGACTTTGATAGTTGGAGAGAAGTGCCTGACTTCAAAGATTCTCAGGACAGGCTGGCTCTTTTGTAGGGGCTAGTGCAGCTAGTAACTTTTAAGAAGAAGCCAGTGCTCACTGACCATTCTGAAAATCCTAGTGCTCTTAAGAATTATGGTAAATGTACTCTGCCTGCCCTCTGTAGGTGGAACAACAAAACCTGGATGACAGCACATCTGTTTACAACATGGTTTACTGAATATTGTAAGTCCACTGTTGAGAACTATTGCTCAGAAAAGATTGTTTTCATAATATTACTGCTCACTGGCAATGTAGCAATACACAAAAGCTATAATGGAGATGTTGTTGCTCTTGCTCAGTTGCTCAGTTGTGTCCAACTCTTTGTGACCCCATAGACTGCAGCACGCCAGGCTTCCCTGTCCTTCACCATCTCCCAGAGCTTGCTCAAATTCATGTCCACTGAATCAGTGATGGACATGTAACCGTCTCATCCTCTATCATCCCTTCCCCTCCTACCTTCAGTTTTTTCCCAGCATCAGGGTCTTTTCTAATGAATTGGCACTTCACATCAGGTGGTGAAAGTATTGCAGCCTCAGCTTCAGCATCAGCCCCTCTAATGAATACTCAGGATGGATTTCCTTTAGGATTGACTGGTTTGATGTCCTTGCAGCCCCAGGGACTCTCAAGAGTCTTTGACTCAAAAGCATCAATTCTTTGGCACTCAGCTTTCTTTATGGTTCAACTCTCACATCCAAACATGACTACAGGAAAAACCATAGCTTTGACTAGACAGACCTTTGTAGGCAAAGTAATGTCTCTGCTTTTTAATATGCTGTCTAGGTTTGTCATAGCTTTCCTTTCAAAGAGCAAGCATCTTTTAATTTCGCAGCTGCAGTCATCATCTGCAGTGATTTTGGAGCCCAAGAAAATAATGTCTGTCACTGTTTTCATTGTTTTCCCATGTAGCCCATGGGACTGGATACAATGATCTTTGTTTTTTGAATGTTAAGATTTAAGCCAGCTTTTTCACTCTCCTCTTTCACCTTCATCAAGAGGCTCTTTAGTTCCTCTTCGATTTCTGCCATAAGGGTGGTGTCATCTGCATATCTGAGGTTATTGATATTTCTCCCAGCAATCTTTCCAGCTTGTGCTTCATCCAGCCAAGCATTTCACATGATGTACTCTGGATATAACTTAAATAATCAGGGTGACAATATACAGCCTTGATGTACTCCTTTCCCAATTTGCAACCAGTCCGTTGTTCATGTCCAGTTCTACCTGTTGCTTCTTGGCCTGCATACAGGTTCTCAGGAGGCAGGTAAGGTGGTCTGGTATTCCTGTCTCTTTAGAAATTTTCCAATTTGTTGTGATCCACACAGTCAGAGGCTTTAGCATAGTCAATGAAGCAGTAGATGTTTTTCTGGAATTCTCTTGCTTTTTCAATGATACAACAGATGTTGGCAATTTAATCTCTGATTATTCTGCCTTTTCTAAATCTATCTTGAACTTCTGGAAGTTCTCAGTTCTTGTACTGTTGAAGCCTGGCTTGGAGAATTTTGAGCAATTAGTTTGATAGCATGTGAATTGAATGCAATTGTACTGTAGTCTGGACATTATTTGACATTGCCCTTCTTTGGGATTGAAATGAAGACTGACCTTTTCCAGTCCTGTGGCCACTGCTTTTTTCCATATTTGCAGGCATATGAAGTGCAGCACTTGAACAGCATCATCTTTTAGGATTTGAAATAGAGATGTACAATGAGATTAATGTTTTTGTGCCTGCTAGCACAATAGCAGTTCTACAATCCATGGATAAAGGAGTAATTTCAGCTTAGGTCTTATTATTTAAGAAATACATGGCATTGAAACATGTATAATATCATATGTGAAATGAATCACCAGTCCAGGTTCGATGCATGATACAGGATGCTCGGGGCGAGTGCACTGGGATGACCCAGAAGGATGGTATGGGGAGGGAGGTGGGAGGGGGGGTTCAGGATGGGGAACACGTGTACACCTGTGGCAGATTCATGTTGATGTATGGCAAAATCAATACAATATTGTAAAGTAATTAGCCTCCAATTAAAATAAATAAATTTATATTAAAATAAATAAATAAAAAAGAAATGCATCTCATAATGCTTTAGCTGCTGTAGGTAGTGATTTCTTGGATAGATCTGGGCAAAGGCAATTGAAAATCTTCTGGAAAGGATTCACCATTCTAGATGTCATTAAAAGCATTCATGACTCATGGGAGGAGGAGTCAAAACATCAACATTAACTGGAGTTGGGAAGATGTGGATTCCAGACATCATGGTTTACTTTGAGGGTTTCAGGACTTCATTGAAGGAAGTAACTGCAGATATTAGAAATAGCAAGAGAATTAGAATTTGAAATAGAACCTGAAGATGTGACTGAACTTTTGCAATCTCATTGTGAAACTTGAATAGATGAGGAGCTGCTTCTTACGTGTGAGGAAAGAAAGTGGTTTCTTGAAATAGAATCTACTCCCAGTGAAGATGCTGTGAAGATTGTTGAAATGATAACAAAAAGTTTAGTGTATGACATAGTTAGTTGATAAACAGTGGCAGAGTTTTGGAGGATTAACTCACATTTTGAAAGTTCTATTATGGGTAAAATGTGTCAGACAACATCAGATGCTACAGAGAAGTTGTTCATGAAAGGAAGGGTCAGTGAGGCAAACTTCATTTGTGTCTTATTTTAAAAAATTGCCACAGCCACCCCAACCTTCAGGAGCCACCATCCCAATCAGTCAGCACCCATCAACATCAAGGCAAGACCCTCCATCAGCAAAATGATTATGACTCACCAAAGGCCCAGATAAGTGTTAGCATCTTTTAGGAATAAGTGCTGTGCTATGCCCAATGTTCAACTCTTTGCTATCCCTTGGATTGTAACCCACAGGACTCCTCTGTCCGTGGGTTTTTCCAGGCAGAATACTGGCATGGGTTGCCATTTACTGCACCAAGGGATCTTCCTGACCCATTGTCTCTTACATCTCCTGCACTGGCAGGCAGATTCTTTACCTGGAAAGCCCTTTAGGAGTAAAGTATTTTCTTTTTTAAAATTAATTTATTTTAATTGGAAGATAACTGCTTTACAATATCGTGGTGATTTTTGCCACACATCGACATGAATCAGCCACAGGTACACATGTGTCCCCACATCCTGAACCCCCCTCCCACCTCACTCCCCACCCCATCCCTCTGGGTTGTCCCAGAGCACTGGCTTTCAGTGCCGTGTTTCATGCAATGAATTTGCACTGGTCATCTGCATTACATATGGTAATGTACATGTTTCGATGCTATTCTCTCATATCATCCCACCCATGCCTTCTCCGACATAATTCAAAAGTCTGTTCTTTACACCTGTGTCTCTTTTGCTGCCTTGCATATAGGGTCATCATTACCATCTTTCTAAATTCCATATACATGTGTTAATATACTGTATTGGTGTTTTTCTTTATGACTTACTTCACTCTGTATAATAGGCTCCAGTTTCATCCACCTCATTAGAACTGACTCAAATGCATTATAACTGAGTAGTATTCCATTGTATATATGTACCACAGCTTCCTTATCCATTCATCTGCTGGTGGACATCTAGATTGCTTCTGTGTCCTAGCTATGGAAGATAGAATGGTGAAAATAAATGAAGCAGAGAGGAAAAAAAGAAAAAAGAATTAAAAGAAATGAGGACAATCTGAGAGACCTCTGGGACAATGTTAAGTGCCCCAACATTCGAATCATAGGAGTCCCAGAAGAAGACAAAAAGAAAGAGCATGGGAAAATACTTGAGATAATAGTCAAAAACTTCCCTAAAATGGGGAAGGAAATAGCCACCCAAGTCCAAGAAACGCAATCAGTCCCAAACAGGATAAACCCAAGGCAAAACACCCCAAGACCCTTATTAATTGAACTAACAAAAGTTAAACACAAAGAGCAAACATTAAAAGCAGCAGGGGAAAAGCAACAATAACATAAAAGGGGAATCCCCATAAGGATAAAGATGATCTTTCAATAGAAACTGTCGAACCAGTCCATTCTGAAGGAGATCAGCCCTGGGATTTCTTTGGAAGGAATGATGCTAAAGCTGAAACTCCAGTACTTTGGCCACCTCATGTGAAGAGTTGACTCATTGGAAAAGACTTTGATGCTAGGAGGGATTGGGGGAAGGAAGAGAAGGGGACGACAGAGGATGAGGTGGCTGGATGGCATTACTGACTCGATGGACATGAATCTGAGTGAACTCCAGGAGTTGGTGATGGACAGGGAAGCCTGGCGTGCTGCGATTCAAGGGGTTGCAAAGAGTCGGACACGACTGAGCGACTGAACTGAACTGAACTGATACCTGAATGGCCTAATCGTTTTCCCTACTTTCTTCAGTTTAAGCCTAAATTTTGCAATAAGGAGCTGATGATGTAAGCCACAGTCAGCTCCTGGTCTTGTTTTTGTGGACTATATAGAGCTTCTCCATTTTTTGCTGCAAAGAATATAATCTGATTTCAGTATTGACCATCTGGTGATGTCCATGTGTAGAGTTGTCTCTTGTGTTGCTGGAAGAGAGTGTTTGCCATGACCAGTGTGTTCTCTTGAGAAAACTCTGATAGCCCTTGTCCTGATTCATTTTGTACTCTGTTGGAGTCCAGCTCCAGCAGCCAGGGAATCAGCCTGAAGGGATGAGCGGTGTCAGCAAAGAATGATGTAGCCTCTGACTTGAGGTATGGGACTACATGTTTATTTCAAGCATCAGGTCTTCTTTTATACTTTGACAAAAGCATTAGGTCAGAGGTTTGACATTTTCAGTTCCCCCTTACCCAGATTATTGTCTCATTGTTGCCCTTCAAACAGAGTTCCTGCTTCCTGTTTACTTGTGATTACATTGTAACTCATGTCACATTCCTCAGTTTATTTCTTATCTTTGTAAATCCTGTTTGCCCCTAGTATCTACTAAAAAGGCTTCTAGCTATTCTTAATGATTCCTAAACCCTAAGCTCAGCAAACTTCCTTTTCCATAAACATTCCCCTCACAAACAGGTCTCAGATAACAGTCCTTCCCATGGCCTCAAGCTGTGGCCTATGTGCTCATCCTGGAACATTCTTTGTGAAAATCCTTGAAAAAATGTCATTGGTTACTTTATAGATTATTTTCTGGGCACAACTGCAGAAGGCTTTGTGTTTTCTCATGCTTCTCTCAAGAACAATAAGCACCTTAACATTCTTTCCAGCCAACTCAACCGAAGAAAGGAAAGAGCAAGTCAGAATCACAAAACCTAACTCCTTCATCCCAGGACTGTGCCTGCGGGATGAGGAGAGGGGGTTGGGGCCGTGCTTCCATTTTGTCCGTAATGCCTAACGTGGCTACCGACAGTACTCTAAGGCCAGATTTGCCTGTTATTCCAGGTATCTCTTGACTTCCAATCCCCTGTGATGAAAAAAGACATCTTTTTTTGGTTTTAGTTCTAGAAGGTCTTGTAGGGCTTCATAGAACCGTTCAACTTAAGCTTCTTTGGCATTAGTGTTTGGGGCATAGGCTTGGATTACTGTGATATTGAATCATTTGCCCTGGAAACGAACTGAGATCTTTCTGTTGTTTTTGAGATTGTACCCAAGTACTGCATTTCAAACTCTTGTTAACTATGAGGGCTACTCCATTTCTTCTATGGGATTCTTGCCTACAGTAGTAGATGTAACGATTATCTGGATTAAATTCTCCCATTCTGATCCATCTTAATTCCCTGATTCCTAAAATATTGATGTTCACTCTTGCCATCTCCTGCTTAACCACTTCCAGTTTACCTTGATTCATGGACCTAACATTCCAGGTTCCTATGCAATATTGTTATAGCATCATTCTTTACTTTCACCACCAGATAGATCCACAACTTGCCTCTTCATTCTTTCTGGAGCTGTTTCTCTAGTCTTCCCCAGTAGCAAAGGGGGCTACGGATTTGAGGGGTCTCATCTTCCAGTGTCACATCTTTTTGTCTCTTTGTACTGTTCATTGGGTTCTCATAGGAAGAATACTGGACTAGTTTTCCATTGTCTCCTCCAGTGGACCACATATATCAGGTACATATAGACAAGGCTATGATTTTCCCAGTAGTCATGTATGGAAATGAGAATTGAACCATAAAGAAAGCTGAGTGCTGAAGAATTGATGCTTTCAAATTGTGGCGTTGGAGACTCTTTGAGAGTCCCTTGAACTGCAAGGATATCAAACCTGTCAATCCTAAAGGAAAGTGAAAGTGAAGTCGCTCAGTCGTGTACAACTCTTTACGACCTCATGAACTGTAGCCTATCAGGCTCCTCTGTCCATGGGATTTTCCAGGCGAGAGTGCTGGAGTGGATTGCCATTTCCTTCTCCAGGGGATCTTCCTTACCCAGGGATCAAACCTGGGTCTCCCACATTGCAGGCAGATGCTTTACTGTCTGAGCCACCAGGGAAGCCCCATCCTAAAAGAAATCAACCCTAAATATTCACTGAAGGACTGATGCTGAAGTTCTAATACTGAAGTTGAAGCTCCAATACTTTGGACATCTGATGTGAAGATCTGACTCATTGGAAAAGACCATGATGCTGGGAAAGATTAAAGACAAAAGAAGAAGGGGGTGACAGAGGATGAGATGACTGGATGGCATCACTGACTCAGTGACCATGAGTTTGAACAGACTCTGGGAGATACTGAAGGACAGGGAGGCCTGGTGTGCTGCAGTCCATGGGGTGGAAAAGAGTCGGACATGACGTAGCGACTGAACAGACTTATTTCACTTATCATAATGCTCTCAGGGTACATCCATGTTGTTGCAAATGACAAGATTTCCTTCTTTTATGGCTAAATAATATTCCATTGTGTATGTGTATGTATACCACATTTTCTTTATCCATTTCTCCATTTATGGATGCTTAGGTTGATTTTATATCTTAGCTATTGTAAATAATACTGTAGGGACTTCCCTGGTGGTACAGTGTTAAGTAATCTTCCTTGCAATTCAGGGGATGCAGTTTTGATCCCTGGTTGGGAAACTAAGATCCCACATGCCACAGAGCACCTAAGCCCATTTGCCATAACTAGAGAGCCCATGCACCACAACTGCTGAGCCCAAATGCCTTGAGGAATATCCTGAATGATGCACCAAAGATCCACATGCTGCATCTAAGACCCAATATAACTAAAATAAATAAAACCCAATCTTTTAAAAAAATAATACTGCAATGAACAGGAGAGTGCATATATCTTTTTAGTGAATGTATTCATTTCTTAGGTAGATACCCAGAAGTAGAAGTGCTGGATCATATGGTGGTTCTGTTTTTAATCTTTAAGGAAGTTCTGTATTGTTTTGCATAATGAAAGTGAAAGTTGCTCAGTCGTGTCTAACTCTTTGCAATCCCGTGGACTGTACTGTAGCCTGCCGTGCGCCTTTGTCCATGAGGATTCTCCAGGCAAGAATACTGGAGTGCGTTGCCATTTCCTCCTCCAAGGGATCTTCCCGACCCAGGGATCAAACTCAGATCTCCCACATTGCAGGCAGATTGTTTACCACTGAACCACCCAGTAAGCCCAATTTTACATTTCTGCTGACAGTGCATGAGTTCCGTTTTTTTCTATATTCTCATTAACACTTGTTATTCATTGTCTTCATGATAGCCATTCTAACAGGTGTGAGGTGATAGCTCACTGTGGTTTTGATTTGCATTTCCTGATAATTAGTGATGTTGAGCATCTTTACATGTATCTGTTGGCCATTTGTGTGTCTTCTTTACAGAAATGTCTATTCGGATCCTCTACTGCTTTTTAATCAGATTTTTTTTTTTTTTTGCTGTTGAGTTGTATGATTTCTTTACATATTTTGGATGTTGTTGTTGTTGTGTTAGTCACTCAGTCATGTCCCACTCTTTGCAACCCCATTGACTGTAGTCCACCAGTCTTCTCTGTCCATGGAATTCTCCAGGCAAGAATACTGGAATGAGTAGCCATTTCCTTCTTTAGGAGATTTTCCCAACCTAGATATCAAACCTGGGTCTCCTGCATTGCAGGCAGATTCTTTACTATCTGAGTCACCAGGGAAGCCCCAGATAGTCTGGCTATTAACCCCTTATCAGACATAGGCTTTGCAAATATTTTTCCCAGTCAGTGAGCTGTCTTGTCATTTCGTGGAAGGTTTCATTTGCTCTGCATAAACTTTTTAGTTTGGCATATTCCCACGGTTTGTTTTTGTTTTTGTTGCACTTGCTTTTGGTGTCAAATTCAAAAATTCATCTCCAAGACTTACATCAAGGAGCTTACCATCTGTGTTTTCATCTAGAAGTTGTATGGTCTCTGGTCTTATGGTTAAGTCTTTAATCCATTTTGAATTAACTTTTGTGGGGGTGTAAGAGAGTGTTCCAGTTTCATTTTGTTGCATGTGGCTGTCCAATTTTCCCAAACCATTTATTGAAGACACTGTCCTTTCCCCCATTTTATATTCTTGGCATCTTTCTTATAAATTAATTGACCATAAATGTGTGGGTTTATTTCTGGACTTTCTCTTCTGTCCCATTGATCTGTATGTCTGCTTTTATACCACAATCAAGTTAGTTAACACATCCATCACCACACAGAGTTACTCTGTGTGTGTGCTTGTGAATGTGGTGATAACACTCAAGTTATTTTTTGTATATGGTATGAGGTGTGAATCATAAGTTTGTATTTTCCTCCAAAACTTATTATATCTATTTGTTCCAGCACTGTTTTAACAAAGACTTTCCTTTCCCGCATTGAAGCACTTTGGCACCTTAGTCAAAAAATAGTTGTCCGTATGTGTGCAAATCTGTTTCTGGACCTTCTATTCTGTTTCATTGATACATGTGTCTATACTTACATCAATACCATTCTGTCTGAATTATTGTAGCTTTATAGTAAGTCTTAATGTTATATAGTATAAATCTTCCATGCTAATCCTTGCTTTGTGTATTCTAGTTCCTTTGCATAGCTATATAAACTTTTAACATCTCTGTTTCAGTTTTTAACAAAAAGTTGACAAATAATTGGTTGAAGAAGTAGAAGACAAATGAGTAAAGTGACATAAAATTTCAACAACACTCAATCAAGTTGATTTAAATATTAGAGAACACTGAACCTATCAGTAGCTGAATATACATTGTTTTCTAGGGACTCCTGAAACATTCTTCTAGATAGACCATATGTTGAAATCATACAGAGAGTGTTTTCTGACAACTGTGGAAGTAAAAGTGATCAAACAAAACGGCATCAAGAGAAAATGCCTATATTTTTAAAGACTAAATGAAAGCAGTAGTACAGGGAGCTATGTAAAGTGAGAAAAAAGTGTACATGCTGGACTTCCCTGGTGGTCCAGTGGTTAATATTCTGCTAGTCAAGGCAGGGGAGCATGTTCACCTGACCCTGTGCACCACCATTACTGAAGCCTTGCTCTAGAGCTTGTGAGACACGACTTCTGAGCCTGTGAACCCCAACCACTGAAGCCTGTGCACTCTATAGCCTGTGCTCTGCAGCAAGAGAAACCACTGCAATGAAAAGCTCTTGCACCACAACTAGAGAGTAGCCCCTACTTTGCCACAACTAGAGAAAGCTCACACACAGGAACAAAGACCCAGCACAAACATACATGCCTCCTTCAAAAAGCAATAAACACTAACTTCCCATTAACATGAGCAACTAAATAAGATAAACTTCAAATCCTGGACAAAATTATCAATTTTTTCCCCTTTCAATCACTTTATTTACTTTATTTATTTATTTTTATTGGAGTATATATTTTTTGCAGTTAGTTTCTGCTGTACAGCAAAGTTAATCAGCTATACACACTACTACATATAAGTAGTTATATACTACTATAGAAAACTAATGAAAATTAATTTTTTAAAATGAAAGACTCATATACAATGGATGGCAGAAATTTATAAGTAGATATTTTTATTCTATACATTATGTATAAGTAAGTATTTAAAAGGCATAGCCTATGGGGTATTATGGTAAAAATCCTAAAAGCATTTTTCTATCTTTTCCCTATCCTCCCATGCTGACCTGGTCACCCTGAATGGGATTGTGTTGAGAGGTGTCAGTGTCCTTCATGTTTATTTACAGGTGTCAGTGTCCTTTGAGGATGTGACCGTGGACTTCAGCAGGGAGGAGTGGCAGCATCTGGACTCTGCTCAGAGGCGCCTGTACCAAGATGTGATGTTGGAAAACTACAGCCACCTCCTCTCACTGGGTAAGCCCAGCCAGAATGTGAATCTGCAAGGAACCTGTATGGGTAAAGTTTTGTCCGTCCAAGAATATATGTTAATGTCTTAAACTGCACTGTCTCTGACTGTGACCTTATTTAGAAATATGATCTTCCCAGAAGTAATCAAGCTAAAACAAGGTCATTAGTTGGGCCCTAGGAGCCTGGTAGGCTGCCGTCCATGGGGTCACACAGAGTCGGACACGACTGAAGTGACTTAGCAGTAGCAGCAGTAAACCAATATGACTGGCATTCTTATGAAAAAGAGAAGTGTAGACACAGACAAACACAAACACTCAAGAGAGGCTATGTGGAGGCACACAAGGAAAAGATGACCATGTGATTGGAGGGATGCTTCTATAGGACAAGAGGTGCCTGAGGCCACCAGAAACCAGGAGAGGGGCATGGAACACATCCCTCCCTAGCATCTTCAAAGAGCATGACTTGACTGACGCCTTGATTTTGGACTTCCGGCCCCCAGAACCACAAGACAAGAAATTCCTGTTGTTCTGAGCCACTCAGTTTGTGGTACTTTGTTACAACAGCCCTAGGAAACTGCAACTTTCTGTACTGGGAAGTGGAGTGATATTATGAGAAACACCTAAAAAAAAAACATGGAAGTGGCTTTGAATTGGGCAGCAAGTAGAGGCTGAAAAGATTTGTAGGTGCTTGATAGAAAAAGTCTAGATTGCCTCAAAGAAACTTGTGGTAGAAGTAGGAATGTTAAAGGTGGTTTTGGTGAGATCTCAGATGGTACAGTCCATGGGGTCACAAAGATTTGAATACGAGTGAACACACACACACTGCCAGATGGAAGATAGGCATATGTTGTTGGAAATTGGTAAAAGGTAAATCTTATAAAGTGGCAAAGGATTTGGCTGAATTTTGTTCTTTTGGGTGGAAAGAGCTTGTAAGTGATGAACTGGGATATTTAACTGAGGAAACTTCTAACCCAAGTGTTAAAAGCGAGACTTGATTTGCCCTTAATGCTTATAGTAAAATGCTAGAGGAAAGAGAGAATTTGAAGAAGGAATTGTTAGTAGAAAAGAACTAGAACATGAAGATTTTGAAAATTTTCAGCCTATCCATATTGCAAAATATGAGATGTACTCTGGAAAGGGCACCAAGTGTATGGCTGGAGAACCAGTTGCTAAAAGGATTAGGCATGTGACTTGTAGATCCAATCAGCCATCTCAGCAAAAACACGGCCAGCTTGGGATGAACAGGACAGAGGCAGAAAAAAAGGAAGGAAGGAAGACTGGATTTCTGGGATTCTCCAGCCAGGAAACAGGCTAGTAAAGCTATTTGGCAGTGAATATCTTCTAAGAAAAGCAATGAATGACCCTCCAAATGGTTCAGAAGTCAGCAGAGCTCTCACTGCCACCACAGGCCCAGAGAGCACAGACTAGGAAGATTCAGGGTGACAAGCTGTCACCTCTTTGCTTCCAGAAGGTGAGCCACCTAATTGATTCCAGGGCTAAGAGGGCAAGGCCACCACCTAGGGCTGAGGGTGTAAGGTCACCACATAGGGTCTGAGGTCACATCTCTAAACAGTGACATCTCTCTTGAACTCTCTCTTCAGCTCTCCCTTATGGTACTTGTTGGCTATCAGTTTTGTTCCAGTATTTAGCTTTGGATCTTCCCTGGTGGCTCAGATGGTAAAGAACCTGCCTGCAATGCAGGAAACTGGCGTTCGATCCCTGGGTTGGGAAGATTCCCCTGGAGGAGGGAATGGCTACCAGCTCCAGGATTCTTGCCTGGAGAATTCCGTGGACAGAGGAACCTGTCAGGTCCATGGGGTCTCAAAGAGCCAGACCCAACTAAGCGACTAACACTTTCACTGCCTTTTATTTAGCCTTACACCAAGCCCTGGTGGCTCAGTTATAAAGAATCTGCCTGTCATGCAGGAGATACAGATTCAGTCCCTGGGTGGGAAAGATCCCCTAGAGTAGGAAATGGCAAACCCACTCCAGTGTTCTTGCCTGGGAAATCCCATGGATAAAGGAGCCTGGTGGGCTACAGTCCATGGGCGCAAAGAGTCAGACATGATTTAGCAACTAAACAACAACAATATTTAGATTGCATGGAGTTCACTGCCCACTTTGGGCACATTCTCAAGCAATTCAACTCTGGGAAGACCCAGTCTCAGTGTTGCAAGGGTGGCTGCTGGCCTCACGCCATCCACAGGCTGAGCCTTTGTCAGAAGAACTTGGGCCCCTTACAAGCAGCACTGCAAGGCAGGTCTACCGTTTTCCACATTTTGTGTCAGTGCAGGCTTCTTCTGTGTTCACTCACCATTACTGAGGATATCCTTGGTAAGTTTTATTTTCCTCCACTATCTAAAATGCTTAAATTCTGTGAGTAAATTGAGACTTTGTAGCAAACCAAAAGTTGTTTCTCAGAAGGAGAGCAGAGGATGGCAGAGCTTAGCTCCAAAATCCTAGGACCTGTACTGTGATTCATCTCAGGGGAACTGCCAAAGGCTCCATCCCTGTGTCGCTGACACTTCAAGCACCAATGGATCTGATGGGTCATATGGCCCAAGTGGCAGGGTGGCTTATATGGCTGTCTGGACATGTCACACAGGGCCTTCTCCTATTCTGATCTCCACTCAAAATGGCAACTTTTTGAATCACCTGGTAAATAGGCGAGAGTAGCTCATCCAGATAAGGACTGTGTTGCCTTTGATGTCCAAACAGGCCCTAGGTATTGGCCCTCTTTTTGCTTATGGAAGAGCCAGATGCAAAACTTATTCTTCAAGAGGTTAGAAGGAGTATCTCAACAAGCCCCCCACCACTGCACCCCTAGAAATCTCACTGAGATAGAAGGCCCCTAAATTTATTTTCAGATTCATTTCCTGTCTCCTGACACACAGATGTCTTATCCATAAGCCTAGAGTAGTTTCTCACTCTTATCCACTAGGTCTAATAAGCATAATATCCATGTAATGGACCAGTGTGGGGTTCCTAGGTGGCACTGGTGGTGAAGAACCTGCCTGCTAGTGCAGGAGATATAAGAGACATGGTTTCAATCCCTGGGTTGGGAAGACCCCCTGGAGGAGGTCACGGCAACCCACTCCAGTATTCTTACCTGGAGAATCCCATGGACAGAGGAACTTGGCAGGCTATAGTCCATGGGGTCTCAAAGAGTTGGACATGACTGAAGTGACTGAGCACACAGACATGTGATGTGATGTCTTGTGGAAGGGAAAATTGCCCAAGATCCCTACAGGTTAAATTATGATATAGAACTGGAGAGTTGAGCTTACCTCTGAGGCAGGACAGTGCAGGTATATAGCTGGCCTTGCCAATGGAAAGAAAACTGGTTTTGCTTGTCTTTACTAACAGTACTGTTTTTAAGAAAGGCATTTGCCAGATAAATATATACATGCCGAGTATCAAAGGATGTGTTCATTTGCTCAAGCAACAAAACTGAATCTGGTATAGCAGCTGCTGTTGGAGACACTACCTGGTTAAGTTCATGATAATCCGCTGTCCTTCTCCAAGATCCATCTGTCTTCTGCACAGGCCAAATAGGCATGTTGAATGTAGTGGAATCACCATCCTTGCATCTTTTCAAGTCCTTACTGCTGCTGCTGCTGCTGCTGCTAAGTCACTTCAGTTGTGTCCACCTCTGTGCGACCCCATAGACAGCAGCCCACCAGGCTCCCCCATCCCTGGGATTCTCCAGGCAAGAGTACTGGAGTGGGGTGCCATTGCCTTCTCCATCAAGTCCTTGATGGTAACACTAACCTCAGCAATCCCTCAGGAAAGCAATACTGCTTTTGGTTTACTGTTTTCCTAGATGGAGACAGTTCTAATGGCTTCCATTTGGCATTTTCCACCATAAGAGGCCTCACTCCATAGGTCAGGAGACTAATATGAGGAGACTGCCAGTTGCTGAGTATTCTAATTATGCATTCCTATACCAGAGAAATAACCATGAGATGGGTTTAGGGATCCACTGAGCTCACTGTGTGTGATGGACCTGAGCTAAAACTCCATTGATCACTTCACTTTTATAAGCCCCAGCTCTGTCTGGTGAGCCACAGTAATGTTTTGGATCTTTTGGAATTAGTGTCAGATCAGAGCCAGTGTCCTGTCTGGTATTATCTGGAAAGCCTCATTGCTTTTTCCCCAATGCAGAGGTACCCTGGTAAAGGGCTGTAGGTCCTTTTAGAAAAAGTTGTGAGAAATATTAGTGGTGTAAATTTTTGGCAGTGTCATGGGTTCATTCCTCCAGGGACCCAACCTCCCCTTCATTCAGAAGTGTTCATTCTCAGTGTATAAATTGACTCAAGTCTGAGAGGTGATTCAGGAGCTTGGATTCTGTGTTTGGATGTTTCAAGTTAGACTTCTTTTTGCTTGACCTAGAACTCTTTTCCTTGTACAGATCAAGTAAGACTTTAGTAAATTGCTCACCTATTTGTTTCCTATGGAAGTCATGATCAACTAGCCAAACTCACAGGTCTCTGTGAATCAGACTGATTCTTTTTGACAGCACAGAAGGTTTGGTTCATCCCTATGTAATATGTATTAAAGACATGTATGCTTTTTTTTTTTTCCTATTTGGCAGTAGGATAGCATAAGAGAAAGAAGTTTAAATCTCTACCTGGCCACTTGTTGTGTGAATAACTAAGCCACTTACTAGCTGTGTGACTTTGGAATTTTACCTCTCCAAGGCTGTTTCCTTGTCTGCTAAGGGGAATAAGAGGAGAGTTGGTTTGAAGATTAAATGGATTAATTCGTCTAAAGTGCCCGGGGCAATGTCTGGTACATAGTAAATACTCAATATTCTTTTTTTTTAATTTTTATGTTTACTTTATTTTACTTTACAATACTGTATTGGTTTTGCCATACATTGACATGAATCCACCACGGGTGTGCATGCGTTCCCAACCATGAACCCCCCTCCCACCTCCCTCCCCATAACATCTCTCTGGGTCATCTCCGTGCACCAGCCCCAAGCATCCTGTATCCTGCATCGGACATAGACTGGCAATTCGTTTCTTACATGATAGTATACATGTTTCAATGCCATTCTCCCAAATCATCCCACCCTCTCCCTCTCCCACAAAGTCCAAAAGTCCGCTCTACACATCTGTGTCTGTTTTGCTGTCTTGCATACAGGGTCATCATTGCCATCTTTCTAAATTCCATATATATGTGTTAGTATACTGTATTGGTGTTTTTCTTTCTGGCTTACTTCACTCTGTATAATCGGCTCCAGTTTCATCCATCTCATTAGAACTGATTCACATGTATTCTTTTTAATGGCTGAGTAATACTCCATTGTCTATATGTACCACAGCTTTCTTATCCATTCATCTGCTGATGGACATCTAGGTTGTTTCCATGTCCTGGCTATTATAAACAGTGCTGTGATGAACATTGGGGTACATGTGTCTCTTTCAATTCTGGTTTCCTTGGTGTGTATGCCCAGTAGTGGGATTGCTGGGTCATATGGCAGTTCTATTTGCAATTTTTTAAGGAATCTCCACACTGTTCTCCATAGTGGTTGTACTAGTTTGCATTCCCACCAACAGTGTAGGAGGGTTCCCTTTTCTCCACAGCCTCTCCAGCATTTATTGCTTGCAGATTTTTGGATCGCAGCCATTCTGACTGGTGTGAAGTGGTACCTCATTGTGGTTTTGATTTGCATTTCTCTAATAATGAGTGATGTTGAGCATCTTTTCATGTGTTTGTTAGCCATTCGTATGTCTTATTTGGAGAAAAGAATGAAACTAGATCACTTTCTAACACCACACACAAAAATAAACTCAAAATGGATTAAAGATCTAAATGTAAGACCAGAAACTATAAAACTCCTAGAGGAGAACATAGGCAAAACACTCTCCAACATAAATCACAGCAGGATCCTCTATGATCCATCCCCCAGAATTCTGGAAATAAAAGCAAAAATAAACAAATGGGATCTAATTAAAATTAAAAGCTTCTGCACAACAAAGGAAAATATAAGCAAGATGAAAAGACAGCCTTCTGAATGGGAGAAACTAATAGCAAATGAAGCAACTGACAAACAACTAATCTCAAAAATATACAAGCAACTTATGCAGTTCAATTCCAGAAAAATAAACGACCCAATCAAAAAATGGGTCAATATTCTTTTATTTTTTTGCTCTTAATTTGTTTACATGCATGTCTGTGAGCAGGTGAACCACTCTGAAACAGGTGTTATATTTAATGCTATCCCCCCATTCTCATATAGTGTTAGAAGGATAGAGAGGTATAGACATATAACACATAAATATATGGGTGTGTAGCATAGTTTCTTAAATATCTGAAAACTGTCTTTTGCTAAATGTTCATACACTGTTTCTGTCCTGCTTTTCTTAGACTGTCCTAACTCTGCTGGCTTCAAAGAAGGTTATCTCTTAAATAATGAAACACCAAGATAAAGATATGGGCTTCCCAGGTGGTGCTAGTGGTAAAGAACCTGCCTTCTAGTGCAGGAGATGTAAGAGATGCAGGGATTTGATCCCTGCGTCGGGAAGATCCCCTGGAGGAGGGCATGGCAACCCACTCCAGTATTCTTGCCTGGAGAATCCCATGGACAAGAGCCTGGTGGGCTACAGTCCATGAGGTCGCAAAGGGTTGGACATGACTGAAGTGACCTAGTATACACACAAGGTAAAGGTTTGTTTTGAAAGATGTTTGAAATCTAATGAGTTGTAGAATGAATTAAAGCAGTATTATAGAAATTTCTATGCTTATTTGTGAATTGGACTGTTCTGATTACTACTCTGACCCTGTGCTAACCACATCCACCTTGTATTTGTCAATACAGTGCCTCCCTCCATTTGGCCACTGCCACACCAGGTTTGAACTTCCTTCCTTTCAGCTGGTAAACAGTCTGCTTGTAATGGGAGAGACCTGTATTCAATCCCTGGGTTGGGAAGATCCCCTGGAGAAAGGAACGGCTACCCACTATAGTATTCTGGCCTGGAGAATTCCATGGATTGTATAGTCCATGGGGTCACAAAGAGTTGGACATGACAGCAACTTTCACGTCACTTCATTTCACTTCACTTCACCCCAGGTTCCAATTACTCCCACTACATTTAGGTTTTCCAGTTCAGTGGCAGCAGTTCCCACTGAAATTTCTGACCTACAGTGAAGAACAATCATAGATTATCAGGGGCCCCCTCACAAATTTATTTGTCACAGTTGTCATGACTGATGTGTCTCTGGACCATCCTGGTGTGAGTGAGCAGATATTTCATGATAAATCTACTCTTAACATTCCAATCTCTCTAAGCCTTCAGATGCCTTTCTCTGTAGTACACCAAAGCAGTCCTGGAATTCCAGCTGCATTTATGTGGGCTGCGATCTGGTTCATGTTCCAGCCAACCAGCCAAATATACTGTCTATACCCTTCCTAACCCCTCAAGTGGCAAGATGAAATTCAGAATCTGCTTAGTGTACACATATTAAAAATTTCAGTCTGATCCAACTTTGTTCCTTCCATTATCCCACACATATCACCCAGATTTCTGTCCTTATAAATTGGACAAATCATGCAGTCATTTTGGAGTATCTCACATCTCCCCATGGGTCGCACTTTGTACCTTACCTTTTGGGCCTTTGTTGTTGTTTAGTTACTAAGTCATGTCCAACTCTTTGCAACCCCATGGACTGCAGCATGCCAGGGTTCCCTGTCCTTCACTGTCTCCTGGAGTCTGCTCAAATACTCATGTCCATTGAGTTGGTGATGCCATCCAACCATCTCGTCCTCCATTGCCTCCTTCTCCTCCTCCCTCAATATTTCCCAGCATCAGAGTCTTTTCCAGTGAGTCAGCTTTTCGCATCAGGTGGCCTAAGTATAGGAGCTTGAGCTTCAGCATCAGTCCTTCCAGTGAATATTCAGGATTGATTTTTTTTTTTTTTTTAGGATTGACTGGTTTGATCTCCTTGAGTTTGGGCTTGGTGAACTTAAGTCTAGTTATAGGTCTAGAAGTAAAGACAGGTGGTGGCGTAGGTCCTGAGGGGAATCAGCAGTGTTTTACAAGGCAAGTCCCTCAGGGGAGGCCATTGCAGGCTTCTCAGGCAGATGGGGGTTTAACTTCTCAGTTGAAGGTGGAAGGGCTGCTTCTACTGGCAAAGACTCATCCAAATTTAGAGGTGCAGTGTCCTCATATGTTCCCATTCCACTTTTCAGGATCCTGTTCCTTCTTCATCAATGCCTTCCTTTAACAGCAGACAGCCTGTAAGGTTGGGAATTCAATTTGTGTTGTAATTTAGCCACTCACAGTTTGAGACTCTGGGTTTGGTTTTCAGTAAGCTCGGCTCTGCAGTTCCAGAAGCTAACAGATATTTTCAGGACAGACTGAGAAATTTTCAAGTCATTCATGTTATGCTTGATCTAGAAAATCAAACCCCTGAGCTCATCCTCTTCTCTCCCCACTTTGTCCAGTGCGATTAAGAGCAACCAGACAATCTTACTAGTAAGTTTGACAAAATTTCCAAGTATCAAATACAAGGTCATCCAGAACCTCACCTCTTACAAGCATTCAATTAGGAGTATCCAGTGTTGATATTTTGCATATCTCTTTTGTCGTGTAACACCGCTCTCCTTACTACTGGAAATAGAGTCGTTAGTGCTTTTGAATTTAATCAGAATAAAGAATCAGTTCCAGAAATCCCATAACAATTCAGAAAACTCATACTTGAGATTCCATTCCACTAGAGCAGAGTCCCCAACCCCTGGTCCATGGCCTGCTGTTAGGAACTGGGCCACAGAGAAAGAGGTGAGAGGCAGCGAACAAGTGAAGCTTTATCTGTATTTACAGCTGCTCCTCATTGCTGGCATTACCACCTGAGCACCACCTCCTGTCAGATTAGATTCTCCCAAGAGCACAAATCCTAGTGTGCTTGAATCATCATGAAACTATCCCCCCACCCCCATCCATGGAAAAATTGTCTTCCACAAAACCAGTCCCTGGTGCCAAAAGGGCTGGGGACCACTACTCTAGAGTCACTCTTAATATCAAACTCTGTATTGTGGTTCTCCAGAGAAACAGAACCAATAGGATATAGCTATATACGTATAGAGAGTATACACACTCTTGTGCATGCATGTGTGTACATAAAGACAAAGAGGGGAGAGAGATTTATTTTAAGGAACCAGTTCACCCAGTTGTGGGGACTGGCAAGTCTGAAGGGCAGGCCAGCAGGCTCAAAATTTAGGTGAGTTGATGTTGAACTTTTGAATCTGAAATTCACAGGGCAAGCTAGGCAGATTTCTGTGTCACAGTCCTGAGGCAGAATTTCTTTTTCCATTACCCATTCCTTGTTCCCTTTGCCCTCAGCAGGCAACTCAGCTAGTTGTGATTTTTTTTCCTAGTGAAAGTGGAAAGTGTTAGTCACTCAGTCGTGTCTGACTCTATGTGACTGTGACCCAATGGGCTGTAGCCCACTGGGCTCCTCTGTACATGGAATTCTCTAGGCAAGAATATTGGAGTGGGTAGCCCTTCCTTTCTCCAGGGATCTTCCCAACCAAGGGATCGAACCCAAGTCTCCCACATTGCAGGCAGATTCTTTACCAGCTGAGCCACAAGGGAAGCCCAAGAATCCTGGAGTGGGTAGCCTGTCCCTTCTCCAGGGGATCTTCCCCACCCAGGAATCGAACCACGGTCTCCTGCATTGAAGGCGGATTCTTTACCAACTGAGCTATCAGGGAAGCCCATAAATACAAAGAAACATGAAAGTAAACGTTGCTCAATCGTGTCTGACTCTTGGCCACCCCATGGACTATACAGTCCATGGAATTCTCCAGGCCACAATACTGAAGTGGGTAGCCTTTCCTTTCTCCAGGGGATCTTCCCAACCCAGGGATCAAACCCAGGTCTCCTGCATTGTAGGCAGATTCTTTACCAGCTGAGCCACCGAGGAAGCCCAGTGGTATGACCCAAAACTTTATTCTTGAAGGGTCCAGGCCTGAATTATATCATTGTAGTTTTACATTGACTTCAGTCACATGGCATGCTCAGTCACTTCAGTTGTGTCTGACTCTTTGGAACCCCATGGATTGTAGTCCCCCATACTACTATGTCCATAGAATTTTCAGACAAGAATACTGGAGTGGGTAGCCATTTCCTCCTCTGGGGGATCTTCCTGACCCAGGGATTGAACCCGTGTCTCCTGTGTCTCCTGCATTGTAGACAGATTCTTTACCCCAAGCCACCGGGGAAGCAATCACAGGGCATGATAGTGTGCCTTATGGGATCGCCTGTATTCTAGACATACTCTTCTTTTTTAAAAAATTTTTATTGGAGTATAATTGATTTACAATGTTAGTTCCAGGTATACAGCAAGGTGAATCAGTTATACATATACATATATCCACTCTTTTTTTTTTTTAAGATTCTTTTCCCATATAGACCATTACAGAGTAGTGAGTAGAGTTCTGTGTGTGATACAGTAAGTCCTTATTAGTTATCTATTTTATATGTAGTAGTGTATATATGTCAATCCCAATCTCTCAATTTATCTCTCCTCCCCTCTTACCATCTGGTAACCATAAGTTTGTTTTCTACATCCATGACTCTACTTCTGTTTTGTAAATAAGTTCATTTGTATCCTTTTTTTTTAAGATTCCATAAAATATGGAACACTTCATGAATTTGTGTGTCATCCTTGCTCAGGGGCCATGCTAATTTTGTCTGTATCATTCCAATTTTAGTATATGTACTGCTGGGCTTCCTTGGTGGTTTAGATGATAAAGAATCTGCCTGTAATGTGGGAGACCCGGATTCAATCCCTGGGTCAGAAAGGTCCCCTGGAGAAGTGAATGGCTACCCACTCCAGTATTCTTGCCTGAAGAATTTCATGGACGAAAGAGCCTGGTGGGCTCCAGCCTATGGGGTCTCAAAGAGTCAGACATGATTGAGCAACTTTCACTTCACTTGACTGAAACAAGCACTCAGACATACTTTTCTTTATTTCCATTGTGATATAGCAGGCCACAGTTTCCCCTTGGTAGTCAGGATCAACCACCCCAGCCAGCACAGTAACTCCCTTCTTTGCCTGTTGATTCAGAGACATGAAAAGACCAAGATGTCCAGGTGGCAGACTGATCTTCCAGTTCAATAGAATCAGTGTTGTGTCTCTTGGTAGAAGTATTCCTCCCTTTGGAACTAAGGCATGTGGAACAGCAGAGCATAAGATTGCCAGTACAGGAAACAAAATTTTTGCTAATGGGCCACTAGGAGTGATAGTAAGTGGTGCCACTCCTGGCTCAGGGCTGAGGGGATGGGCTACCATCCTGATGGGCTTGGAGGACAGAGCATTGAACCAATGAGGATTATTGTCAAGCTGTGGCTCAGCTGGTAAAGAATCCACCTGCAATGCAGGAGACCTGGGTTCGATCCTTGGGTTGGGAAGATCCCTTGGAGAAGGGAAAGGCTACCCACTCCAGTATTCTGGCCTGGAGAATTCCATGGACTGTATAGTCCATAGGGTTGCAGAGTCAGACACGATGAGTGACTTTCACTTTCACTTAAAATCTAATGGAATTTGCCCTGCTCAGTTACAGACTTGCTTGAGACCTGCCATACCTTTCTAAATTCTAATTTCTCCCTTTTGGAATGGGAATATCTATCCTATGCCTGTGACACCATGGTGTTTGGAATATTTTAGAAACAGGTAATGCGTCTGCTTTCATAGATATGCATGGAGAGGAATTGTGTTCCAGAATGACTCATACTCAAGTCTTACCCATAAGATTTAGATGATTTAGATGCTGAGATCTGAGACTCTGGGTTGATGTTTAGATGAGATTTTAGACCTAAGAGTTGATGCTGGGATGACTAAGACTTTTAGGGATATTGGGATGGGGTTAATGTATTTTATACATGGGAAAGATGTGAATTTGTGGGGGTCAGGGGACATGCTCTTATTGGTTGAATAGTGACCCCTCAAAAAGATATGTGTCAAAATCTTAACCCCCAGTACCTGAGAATGTGCCTTTATTTGAAAATAGTATCTTTACAGAGGGGATCAAATTAAAATAAGGTCATTGGGGTGGGCCCTAACCTGAGTGGTATCCTTTTTTTTTTTTTTTTGTATAAAAAAAAGGAGATTTGGGCACAGAAATAGGCACACATAGAGGAAAGACAGTAAGAAGACACACAGGTAGAAGATAGCCATGGGACTGGATTAAAATATGTATATAAGCCAAGGAACACCAGAGATTTTTGGCAGACAGAAGAAGCTAGAAGGTGCAAGGAAGGATTCTCCCCTATATCTGCTGGAGTGAGCATGACACTGCTAACACCTTGATTTCAGAATTCTAGCCTCTAGAAATGTCAGATAATACATTTCTGTTGTTTAAAGTCACCTAGTTTTTGGTACTTTCTCTCTCTCTCTCTTTTTTTTTTTTTTTAGCTCTACCCAGGTTATTGCTACCAACCCATCTACCTCCACCCTCATGCCTGCATGCTCAGTCATGTAACCCCATGGACTGCAGCCTGCCAGGCTCCTCTGCCCATGCACTTTTCCAGGCAAGAATACTGGAGTGGGTTGCCATTTCCTTCTCCAGGGAGTTTTTGGTACTTTCTTAAAGAAGCCCTAGGGAACTAACACAGAAACTCAGTGAGGTGGTTTCCATTCTCAGCTGCTAAGTGTCTGGGGCATCTGAAGTGTGTGATAGTGTCATCCTTGATTTGCCTGAGATTCTTCAGTCCCTTTGCACGTTCATGCTTATTACTCTTTTTCCAATGAAATGCAGTTACTTTTCCAAAGAACACATGGAAAGCAATTAGCTGGACCCCATTTTCTATCATTTCCTGTTAACAGGGTATGAAGTTCCCAAACCAGAGGTCATATTCAAGTTGGAGCAAGGAGAGGAGCCTTGGGCATTGAAGGAAAAAGCCCTACATCACAGCTGCTCAGGTGAGTGTGATCCTGGCAGAAGGGAGACATGGAAATACTTGAGACCAATACCTTTAAAGTGCTGTGATTGCTGCCCTTCTTGAACGTTCAAAACTTTAGAAACTCCTTGGCCTCTGAGGTACCAAACTGCTCTTCCCTGTATTTCCCTTACTGCTATCAACTGTCTTCTTGGCTTAGCTTCCCTCCAGAATTGCTACAGTACCTATACTCTAGATCAAATGCCAGACTTCCTCACTATGGATCTGGCTTTCTTGGATGTTTTATCCTTCCATTACATTTTTATGCTTTAGTACTGAAATCCCACTCCCAAGGTCTTAGATCCTTATCGTATACATTCAGGTTTTAATGGATTTGCCTTCTTTGAAGATCAGTTGGTTGCCTCACTCCTGTTCTACCTGGTTCCCTTTCAGCTTCTTCTCCCTCTTGTTTTCATCTTCTCACTCTAAGATAGCAACAAACTGTCATCTACAACCAGCCCCACCTCCTTTTCTCTTTGTAGATATTGCTTTCAGATTCCTCACTTCTCTTCACCTCCCTTAATCTGCATGCCTGTCTTCCGTCTTCTCACTTTATGATCCCTGTCACTTAGCATTTTCTCTTTTAAAATCAAATTTATTAAGATATAATTTACATACCATAATAGGTATCCATTTTAAGTGTACAGTTTGGTGAGTTTTGACAAAGGTACACACTGGTATAAGCACCACCCCAGTCGTGATACATCCCATCACACAAAAATGCACCTTCATGCCCCTTGTAGTTAATACTCAACACCACTTCAGCCCCAAGCAACCACTGAGTTACTTTTTGTCATTATAGACTAGATTTGCCTTTATTAATGTTGCATATAAATGGAATCATTCCATATGTACCTTTTTGGGTCTGGCTTTATTTGTTCAGCATAATGATTTTGCAATTCATTCATGTTATTGAGTATATCACTAGTTTGTTTCTTTTAAATAGTAGATACTATTCCATGGTATGACTATTAAATAGTTCCTTTTAAATAGTGAATACTGTTCCATTATAATTTTTTTATCTCTATGCCTGTTAATGACAAGTGGTCATTATTTGTTTATTATGACTAAAGTTGCAGTAAACATTCTGATTTGTCTTTGTGTGAACATATGTTTACATTTTTCTTGGGTAAATGCCTAGGATTAGCATTGCTCTTATATTATAATCAGTGTTTGCTTACCTTTCTTATAATTTCATATAATTGCCAAACTGTCTTCCAAAATGGCTTTACATTCCCAACAGCAATACATTAGAAATTCTGTTGCCCCAAATCCTTGCCTATACTTATCATCAGTCTCTTTAAACTTTGCTATTAGAATGGATATGTAATTGCATCTTATGAATGTAAGCAGCATTTCTCTGATGAGTAATAATGTTAAGTATCTTCATGTGCTTATTATCATTTGTACATTTTTTTGTGAAGTGTCTATTGAAATATCTTTCCCATTTGGGGAGGGTTGTTGTTTGTCTTCTTATTATTGAGGTATAAGAGTTTTTTATATTTGCTTGATAGAATTTCTAAGCCAGATATATATACTGCCAATATTTTGTTGCAATCTGTACCTTACAGTTTTAGTCTTACTGGTGCCTATCAAAGGAAAAATATTTTAATTTTTATGGAGTCTAATTTATCATCTTTAAAAAAGATTTAGTATTTTTTGTGATCTGTTTAATAAATCTTTGCCTACTGCAAGGTCCTTGCTCCTTGGAAGGAAAGCTATGATGAACCTAGACAGCATATTAAAAAGAAATATTATTTTGCCAACAAAGGTCCATATACTCAAAGCTATGGTTTTTTTATGTATGGATTTAAGAGTTGGACCATAAAGAAGGCTGAGTGCCATGATGGTTTTTTTTAAAACAGTAAAATGTTTATTTTCTTAGAAAAAAAAAAAAGTGGTCAAGAGGGATTCAAAATGATTGTGATCACACTTCCATCTGCATCTGAGCAAAACTGATGTTGCAAGCTTGATCTTTGACTAAGAGACCCAGAAAATGAAACCACCTGCTGCTCGCTCCTATGTCACTTCCAGGAGTCATGTCACAACATGTTTTCAATTGATAGTAGCTTCTCTACTTCTTAGCAGAGAAACTAGGCTTGCCATAGCAACCATCCCATCTCCAAAGCCCAACACTGCCAGTGAGAAACAAAAAAACTGCTGGGGGAGGCAGGAAGGAGGGAGGGGGGAAAGAGGCACTTGTCTTAGAAGCAGAACCAGTCTAGAACAGAAGTTGGATATCTGAGTTCACCACTACCATCTTTTGGAAAATAGGTTGGAGAGCATCTATAAAACCAACAGTATCTTTAAGGTAAAACTGCAGAATTTTGCTGCAGACCTGGACACTGAGAGAAGTGAAAAGTTGCAGCAAGTTTTAAATAGCAGCAACAAAGAAAGTTCGATAACAGTTTTTGTTTGTTTTTAGCAATATTCCTTTGCAAGTTCATTAAGAAACACTGTAATTTAACGGGGCATACGATATGGAATGATCTTCTTTTGCTATAGTGCTGTTCGCTGAAGAGAACCGACCTTTGCAAAGATTTCAACTGGAGTGTAACCTATTAACACAGTAGTAGCTACTGGTTTGAGTGGTGGGATTGGTGCGATGTGATATCTTCTTCCAAACAGTAAACTCGACGCTTTTCCATTTTTTCATCCAGCATTCTGAAGAATTCTTGTTGGCTTTCAGAGATGTGCATATTTGCTCTGGGTTGATGAACTAATCCTGAAATTTCTTTATTATAGTCTTACAGTTGAACTGGCACTTTTTCCCAAGTTTTCTTGGTTCCTGGCTGCTATTTTCTGCTCCTCTTCTGCCCCATTTTTCGTGTATTTGACTTCTTCCACCGGTTTGACCCTATACTCTTCGCCAAACGCATCTCCATTCTGGTAGTTCTTCCCTTTCTGGGCTTCCTCTCCATGTTGAACAGTGGCAACATGCTTGGCGGAGGCACAGCCCATAGCCTCATTCAGTCAGCTTCAGCCGGGCTGAACTGTAAATCATCTCAACAGACACGGGGACTTTTTTTTTCTTTTAGACACAGGGAAAATCCACCTTCTTGCTGAGTTGGTCAAGATGGGTGCACCTTGGGCGCTCGCAGGGGTGCTGAAGGTGGCAAGCCTCCCGCCCCGCCCCCCCCCGCCCCATTCCTCCTCTCGGGTTTTCTTCCTCCCTCCTCCTTGTCTTCCTCCTTCTCCCCACGGTGAGTCCCGGTCTCCCCCTCCTCCCCAAGGCCGGGGGTAAGAGCCCTGAAGCCCCCGGATGCGGATGCGTGCGTGCTGGAGGCGGCAGCGCAGCCAGCAGCTCTCTCCAGTAACTGAGCGCGGTGCGCCGCTCCCAACTAAGGTGTGAAAGAAGCCGAGGCCATGGCACGGATCGTCCGGCCCGCCTCCCAACTCCGGGAGTGGGCAGGGAGCAAGCCGGGGCTGGCTGCGAGTGAGGGAGGGGGACGGAGGGAGGGGACCTCCTCGTCCCGCCCCCATGATGCTTTTGAACTGTAATGTTGAAGAAGACTCTTGAGAGTCCCTTGGACTGCAAGATCAAACCAGTCAATCCTACAGGAAATCAATCCTATATATTCATTGGAAGGACTGATGCTCAAGCTGAAGCTCCAATACTTTGGCCACCTGATGCGAAGAGCTGACTCATTAGAAGAGACCCTGATACTGGGAAAGATTGAAGGCAGGAGGACAAGGGGATGACAGAGGGCAAGATGGTTGGATGGCATCACCCACTCAATGGACATGAATTTGAGCAAGCTCCAGGAGATGGTAAAGGACAGGGAAGCCTGGCGTGCTGCAGTCCCTGGGGTCGCAGAGTCTAACACAACTGAGCGACTGAACAACAACATTGCAAGGTCACAAAGATATTCTCATATTTTCTTCTATACAATTTATCATTTTAGCTTTTTAAGTTTAGGTCTATGATCCATTTTTGTGTTTAATGTAAGGGTTAATGTTCATTTTTTTCAATACAGTATTCAATTGTTCCAGAACCATTTATTGAAGAGAGTTTTTTCCCACTGAATTTCCTAAGCACAATTATTAAAATCAGTTGGTTTCACATATGTGAAAAGTTCCTATTTCTGGACTTTCTGTTCTGTTTAATTGATCTATTCAATTTAACTCAACTCATGCTTGTGCTTAGCCGTGTCTGACTCTTTGTGACCCCATGGACTGTAGCCTGCCAGGCTCCTCTGCCCATGGAGTTTTCCAAGCAAGAATACTGGAATGGGTTGCCATTTCCTCCTCTAGGAAATCTTTTTGACCCAGGGACTGAACTCACGTCGCTTGTGTCTCCTGCATTGGGAGGCAGATTCTTTACTGCTGAGCCATTTCTATTTTAAAATGAAGGTTTTATTATTATTCAGGTATGGTGAGGCCAACATATCTGGAGACAACTGCCATTGAAAACAGTTTGTAACAGCTTCTAAAAGGAAAAGGCATACCACAGTGTGCAGAGTTACACCAGGGAGCACTAAGGTCAATCAGGAGGTAGAAGTTGTAGGGGAAAATCATGGGCAACAGCCTTTATTATGATTTTCATAGGAAAGAATGGGTGAGGTAGAATAAGCAGGCTGGAAAGGTTTAGAGTTAGTTAGTTTGAGTAATTTCAGTGGACTCTGGGGTGTAGTGTAGAAACTATCCTTAGTTGCTTGGTACCCAGCCTGAGGTGATTAGGGCAGGGGTCTAGTGGCAACCTGCGAGATCTTGAAAAAGGAGATAGTTGGTGGATATGGGCTCTGGATTTGTTGGTTTGCAAATGGTAGGTATACTTACAGGGAAGTCACTTGCTGTCTCTAGGAAATAACTAGGTCTGGGAGAGGCAGTCTCTCCAGGATCAGCTAGGCATCAGATGCTAGAGCATCAAGAATACAGAAAATAAGAAAATATAGTTAATGCACTGTCCTTTCAGCAGACCCCTATTTTATTTGTTGTTGTTCAGTCACTCAGTCATATCCAACTCTTTGCTACGCCATGGACTGCAGCATGTCAGGCTTCCTTGTCCACCACCATATTTTGTTACTATAGCTTTTATAATGAGTCTTGAATCAGGTAGAGTAAGTTCTCCAGGTTGATTTTTTTTTAATTACTTTGACTCTTCTAGATCATTTACATTTCCATATAAATTTTATAATCAGTTTTTAATTTTTTGGAAAAAAATTGCTGGGATTTGGTTTGGCATAAGATCAATTTTAAGAGAATTGAAGTCTTAATAATATTGAGCCTTCTAATCTGTGAATATAGCAACTTTCTACATATATTTAGATCTTTGATTTCCTTCAGCAATGTTTTATAATTTTCATATAAAAGTTTTATGTATCCTTCATTAAATTTATCCCTAGGCATTTGATGTTTTGATACTATTATAAATAGCATTTTAAATTTTTTTCAGATTATTTATTGCTAGTATAAATTGCTAGTGATTTATTTTTGTACATTGACTTAATAAAAGCATGAGATTGGAAAAGAAGAAGTAAAAGTGCCCTTAAAGTCATGATTACTTACATGAAAAACCCCAAGGAATCTACAAGAAAATTAATAGGTGGATTTAGAAATAACTGCCAGTGCAGGAGACACAGGTTCAATCACCCTAGAGCACACGACTTGCAACTACTGAGCCCACACACTGAAACTGCTGAAGCCCTTATTTATTTACTTTGGGCTGTGTGGGGTCTTCGTTGCTACTCGTAGGCTTCTTGTAGCTGTCGCTTCTATTGTTGTGGTGCACAGGCTCTAGAGCGTTCAGGCCTCAGCAGTTTCAAATCCTAAAAGATGATGCTGTGAAAGTACTGCACTCAATATGGCAACAAATTTGGAAAACTCAGCAGTGGCCACAGGACTGGAAAAGGTCAGCTTCATTCCAATCCCAAAGAAAGGCAGTGCCAAAGAATGTTCAAAGTACTGCACAATTGCACTCATCTCACACACTAGCAAAGTAATGCTCAAAATCCTTCAAGCTAGGCTTCAGCAGTACATGAACCATGAACTTCCAGATGTTCAAGCTGGATTTAGAAAAGGCAGAGGAACTAGAGACCAAATTGCCAACATTCACTGGATCATCAAAAAAGCGAGAGAGTTCCAGAAAAAACATCTACTGCTGCTTTATTGACTATCCCAAAGCCTTTGACTGTGTGGATCACAACAACTGTGGAAAATTCTTAAAGAGATAGGAATACCAGACCACCTTACCTGCCTCCTGAGAAATCTGTATGCAGGTCAGGAAGCAACAGTTAGAACTAGACATGGAACAACAGACTGGTTCCAAATCAGAAAAGGAGTACGTCAAGGTTGTATATTGTCACCCTGCTTATTTAACTTATATGCAGAGTACATCATGTGAAATGCCAGGCTGGATGAAGCACAAGCTGGAATCAAGCTTGCCGGGAGAAAGATCAATAACCTCAGATATGCAGATGACACCACCCTTATGGCAGAAAGTGAAGAACTAAAGAGCCTCTTGATGAAAGTTAAAGAGGAGAGTGAAAAAGTTGGATTAAAACTCAGTGTTCAAAAAACTAAGATCATGGCATCAGGTCCCATCACTTCATGGCAAATAGATGGGGAAACAATGGAAACAGTGAGAGACTTTATTTTGGGGGGCTCCAAAATCACTGCAGATAGTGAATGCAGCCATAAAATTAAAAGACATTTGCTCCTTGGAAGAAAAGCTGTGCCCAACCTAGACAGCATATTCAAAAGCAGAGACATTACTTTGCCAACAAAGCTCCATCTAGTCAACGCTATGGTTTTTCCAGTAGTCGTGTAAGGATGTGAGTGTTGGGCTATAAAGAAAACTGGGCACCAAAGAATTGATCTTTTTGAATTCTGGTGTTGGAGAAGACTCTTGAAAGTTGCTTGTATTGTAAGGAGATCAAACCAGTAACTCCTAAAGTTAATCAGTCCTGAATATTCATTGGAAGGACTGATGCTGAAGCTGAAACTCCAATACTTTGGCCACTTGATGTGAAGAACTGACTCATTGGAAAAGACCCTGATGCTAGGAAAGATTGAACATGGGAAGAGAAGGGAGCAGCAGAGGATGAGATGGTTTGATGGCATCACTGACTCGATGGACATGAGTTTGAGTAAGCTCCGGGAGTTGGTGATGTACAGGGAGGCCCGGTGCACTGCAGTCCATGGGATTGCAAAGAGTCGGACACGACTGAGCGACTGAACTGAACTGAGCACATACATCCACTAAAATAAATGTACAGAATGTTCATATCAACCTTATAATTATCAAAAACATGATGCTCTTAAAGTGCTGCACTCAATATGTCAGCAAACTTGGGAAATTCAGCTTTGGCCACAGGACTGGAAAAGGTGTTTTCATTCCAATCCCAAAAAAGGGCAATGCCAAAGAATGTTCAAACCACTGTACAGTTGCACTCATTTCACATGGTAGTAAGGTTATGCTCAAAATCCTTCAAGCTAGGCTTCAACAGTACATGAATCAAGGACTTCCAGATGTGCCAGCTGGGTTTCAAAGAGGCAGAGGAACCAGAGATCAAATTGCCAACATTTGTTGGATCATAGAGAAAGCAAGGGAATTCCAGGAAAACATCTGCTTCATTGACTACACTAAAGCCATTGACTATGTGGATCACAACAAACTGGAAAATTCTTAAAGAGATGGGAATACCAGACCACCTTACTTGTCTCCTGAGAAACCTGTGTGTAGGTCAAGAAGCAGTGGTTAGAACCAGACATGGGACAGTGGACTGGTTCAAAATTAGGAAAGGAGTATAACAAGGCTGTATATTGTCACCCTGTTTATTTAACTTATATGCAGAGTACATTATGCAAAATGCCAGACTGGATGAATCACAAGTTGGAATCAAGACTGTTGGGAGAAATATCAACAATCTTAGATATGCAGATGATACCACTCTAATGGAAGATGGTGAAGAGGAACTAAAGAGCCTCTTGATGAACATGAAAGAGGAGAGTGAAAAAGCTGACTTGAAACTCAGCATTTAAAAAAAACTAAGACCATGACATCTGGTCCCACCACTTCATGGCAAATAGAAGAGGAAAGATTAGAAACAGTGACAGATTTTGTTTTCTTGATCTCAAAAATCACTGTGGATGGTGACTGCAGCCACAAAACTAAAGGACACTTGCTCCTTAGAAGAAAACCTATGACAAACCCAGGCAGAGTATTAAAACAGAGAGACATTATTTTGCTGAAAAAGGTCCATATAGTTAAAGCTATGGTTTTTCCAATAGTTATGTATGGATGTGAGAGTTGGACCATAAAGAAGGTTGAGCATTGAAGAATTAATGCTTTCAAATTATGCTGGAGAAGACTCTTGAGAGTCCCCTGTACTGCAAGGAGATCAACCAGTCAATCCTAAAGGAAATGAGTCCTGAATATTCATTGGAAGGAATGTTGCTGAAGCTGAAGCTCCAATACTTTGGCCACCTGATGCAAAGAGCCTGATGCTAGAAAAGATTGAAGGCAAAAGGAGAATTGGGCAGCAGAGGATGAGATGGTTAGACAGCATCACTGCCTCAACAGACATGAATTTGAGCAAACTCTGGAAAGATAGTGGAACGCAGAGAAGCCTGATGTGCTATGGTCCATGGAGTTAGAAAGAGTCAGGCACAACCTAACAATGGAACAACAACAGCAAAACCATTTAATTAAGCACACAAACATTTTTAAACAGCACAAAAGAAGATACAAGTAGGAGTGGAGAAAGAGGATATTAACCTGTCCTTTTATTTGAGAATAAACTGAACTTTTGTGAGCCATTTTTTGAGTGGCAATGAGAATGCTAGCTTGCATACACAGCTCTTTCTAAGCAGATGACTCTCCATTTCTGTACGGTTCACTGAATCAGTAAAGGACTCAGGAAGCTTTTTACTGCAGAAGCAAATTTTTATGATGAATATTGGTACTGGTGATCTAACTGTTGTCCAATATAGCAATGGTTTAGAAGTTATGTTTTATTCACAACTTAGACATTTTATATACATTTAAGTGTTTAATAAAGTGAAAAGTAAAACCACCTCTAAAATTTAGCCTAGAAATCCAGGGGTTAGTAACTTCCAAATAAATTAAAGCCAAATATATGAGAATGCAATGCAACTTAAGAATAAGAGGATGAGATTTTTGGACTGGACGTATTCAGAATACAGTATCTAACTGACTAACAGGAAAACTGGATTTGATGACTCAGAGCATTCTCAATATCTAAAAACTCTTGCTGATGAGATAGTGTACAGTTCTTCCATTTTACAGTTATTATTGAGAATATAATATGTCTCATGAACTGTATTGGTAATTGAAAATCTGTGATTCACTCTTGGCAAGAATAGTATATTAATTGTGTTAAAGCTAATTCACAGTAATAAAGAGAGCATTAGATATAATGACTTACATGTAGAATTTTATTTCTTACATATAAAGTCTCTAATATCACAGGCCATTGGAAAACCTAGCTGCTTCTGCTTATTCATGAATCCATTACTCAGCTCCACCGTCTCTTGAATTTTTGTAGCATCTGCATGTTTGAATCCATGTTGCTGTCAAATCCAGGTTTTAGTAAGCATGAAGGTAGGAGGTATAGAGAAAATATGCCTACTGTTTCAATGCTTTGGTTTGAAGGTGGCACCCAGTGTTTTCTCTCATTCTGTTGAGAACATTGTCACATGGTCACAACAATTTTCAAAGGAGGCTGAGAAATGTTATATGACTGGGCATCCATATTCCTGGCTACTAATCCATTAATGCAAAAGAATGGTGAAACAGATTCTAGTGGTCAGCTTTCATTCTACCACAGATGGCTTTTCATCACTCTCATTTTGTACTTCTTATTAAATATATTTAATTTTATTTCCAAGGAAACAGTTACACTTCGGTGGAGAGTTCAAGTATAGACATCCATTTATTGTTTGTATAGGTCAAAATGGCTGTGACCACAGTATTTTTCCTATAGACATGAATAAATTATTTTTTTAGTTTTATTGAGATATAATTGACATACAGCATTGTATAAATTTAAGGTGTAGAGCATAATAACTTGACATACATATATTGTGAAATGATTGCCACAGTAAGTTTAGTTAACGTCATATTATATAGATACGAAACTGAAAAGATTTTCTTTGTGATGAGAACTTGTAGAATCTACTCTCTTATCGAAGTTAACTATTTTTATCACATTAATTTGATATTGACGCTGATAAGCAAGAAGCAGTGAGATTAGTGAGGATTTAGAATGGAAAGCTGATGAAGACTTAGACTCTGAGTTACCCATTCAAGCCTAGGTTCTCCATAGATGTTTCCCCTTAAAACCCTTCTCTGTTTAATCTTCAGTCCACCTTACTTGATATCCCCTACCAAAATAGAGCTAGATTGCTTATGTTGAACTCCAATCTCCAATACTGAATATATGTGTAATTATTCTGAACTTCACTTTCCTTATCTACAGTGGTGGACAAGATACCTCATAGGGGTTTTGAAAGGATTAAATGAGTTCATATGTATATATTTTGTAGAACAATGCCTGTACCACCAAATCATGTAAGAGCTTGGCACATAATAAGTGCTATTTATGTATTTTCTGTTATTGTCATCATTGTCATCATCATCATCATCATCAGATTTACTGATTTCTGACCAATTTGGATTAACTTAAGCTCTTAATCTTCTGTTATGTATTCTTTGTGTCATTTTATTTTTTTTCTCTTTTTAGATGGAAAGTTTGGGATTAAAACCTTACAAAAAAGAATTTCTGGAAAAGTTTCATTTCATGGTGAAATGGAAGGTGAAGATGCAAAAGATGATTCATTGTATTCCATTTTAGAAGTACTGTGGCAAGATGCTGAACAGATAAAAAGCTACCAGGAAAAGCAGAACAAACCTCTGAGTCATGCTGCTTTCATCAATAAGAAAATATTGAATACAGAGTGGGATTATGAATATAAAAACAGTGGAAAATTTATTCATCCAGGCCCAAATTGTATTCCTTCACAGAAAAGACCCCATAAACGTAACTCATTTGGAAAGAATTTAAAGCATAATTTAGGTGTACATATTCATAGTGAAAGCAGTACAACAAATAACTTTGATAAAATTATTGGACACAGTCAAGTTTTTACCCAGAGCTCTTCTTATACTAACCATGAAAATACACATACTGGAGTAAAATTCTGTGACAACAATCAGTGTGGAAAAGTCTTCAGCTTCAAACAAGCAGTCAGTCAGAATCTGAAATTTCCTGTTGGGGAGAAAGCAAATATGTGTACTGAACTTGGGAAGATCTTCACCCAGAGGTCACAACTCTTTGCACCTCAGAGAATTCATACTATGGATAAACCTCATGAACTTAGGAAATGTGTAAATGTTTTTGCACAGAAGCCACTACTCAGTATTTATTTGAGAGTTCATAGAGATGAAAAGCTATATATATGTTCTGAGTGTGGAAAGGCATTCATCCAGAATTCAGAATTAATTATGCATGAGAAAATTCATACCAGAGAAAAACCCTATAAATGTCATGAATGTGGAAAATCATTTTTCCAGGTGTCATCTCTCCTAAGGCATCAGACAACCCATACTGGAGAAAAACTTTATGAATGCAGTGAATGTGGGAAAGGCTTCTCCCTGAACTCAGCCCTCAATGTACATCAGAAAATTCATACTGGAGAGAGACACCATAAGTGCAGTGAGTGTGGGAAGGCCTTTACCCAAAAATCAACACTCAGAATGCATCAGAGAATTCATTCAGGAGAGAGATCCTATATATGTACTGAATGTGGGCAGGCCTTCATCCAAAAGGCACACTTGATTGCACATCAAAGAATTCACACTGGAGAGAAGCCTTATGAATGCAGTGACTGTCAGAAATCTTTCCCCTCTAAGTCACAACTCCAGATGCATAAGCGAATTCACACAGGAGAGAAACCCTACATATGCACTGACTGTGGTAAGGCCTTTACCAACAGATCAAATCTGAATACTCACCAGAAATCTCACACTGGAGAGAAGTCTTATATATGTGCTGAATGTGGGAAAGCCTTCACAGATAGGTCAAATTTCAATAAACACCAGACTATTCATACTGGAGAGAAGCCCTATGTTTGTGCTGATTGTGGGAGGGCCTTCATCCAGAAGTCAGAGTTACTTACACATCAGAGAATCCATACTACAGAGAAGCCTTATAAATGTTCTGACTGTGAGAAATCCTTTTCAAAGAAACCACACCTCAAAGTACATCAGCGAATTCACACAGGAGAGAAGCCATATATATGTGCAGAATGTGGGAAAGCTTTCACAGACAGGTCAAATTTCAATAAACACCAGACAATTCATACTGGAGATAAACCCTATAAATGTAGTGACTGTGGAAAAGGCTTCACTCAGAAATCAGTTCTGAGTATGCATCGCAATATTCATACATGAAAGTAACCCTGTTTCTTGAAAATGAGGAAGCCTTATCACAGAAATCAGGTCTAAGTGTGTGTTATAAAATTCAACCAAGACAGATCATATATTGAATGCATTGCATAATAAAAAGAATGTGTCAGGCTCTTTCACCTGAGATGAGAAAAATTATTCAGAAGAGACCCTCTAAGAATGCATTGAATGATGAGGAATTTCCATATTTGCAAAGCTTCACAAAATATAATTGAATTCATACTGGGGAAAATGTTATCAGTTTGAGATATTAGGAAAACCCTTCCTGTAGAAAGTATTATAAGGCAAATTATTACCAAATTCTTTATAGAAAAGTATGAAAAAAGATATAAATGACAGTAATGTTTATTGTGTTGTATTAAGCAATTTAAAGTGACAACAAAATGAAAGGCAGGACAAAAAAATAATATATTTGATGTATAGACCTGCTCTCAGATCTGTTTGTAACAAAACACATTGCACAATGGGAGGAATAATTGAGTTGAAATTCTTTTTTTTATTTAATGTATTTGTGTCTATCAAATATGTTTGCTACTGAATATTTTGCTCATGTGAATCCACAGTTTTAAAGTCATTATGGTTTTATATATACACTCACCTGCTGATATATTTTTACGCAAACACATAAATATAATCCTGTCATACATGTTGATTTCTGTGACATCATATTTTTATCTTCCTTCATTGTGGTACAGTGCAGAAATAACCACAGCTCTCTCCCATCCTTTTATGCACCCCTCTTTGTAATATTACTGTTGTTTCTCTTATTAAGAGGCAGAGCTCTCTCTCTACTCCTGGACTCTTGAGTTTGGCCATGTGAATTTGCTTGGGCCAGTATACATTAACAAAGAGATTCAAGAAGATGCTGGAGAGGTGTGAAAAGCCTGCCTTGAGACTTACCCTTTCTTGCAGCTTTTTTGAATTCTGAGACCTTCGTGTGAAGAAGCTCAAATTACTAAGGGATGTGAAACCACGTGGAACAGAGATGAACCAACCCAGATGAAGCCCCTTAGACCAAATGCCAGACGTGGGAGTGAGGCCTTCTTCAACCTCCATCCCCAGCCGTGCCAGCCCACAGCAGAAGAGCCACATCAGTCATCCCAACCAACCTGGAGAATTATGAGATAGAAAAAATGATTATTGTTTTAAGCTACTATGTTTGGTGTAGTCTGTTACACAGCAAATGCTGAATAATACATAAAAGTGTACACCTACTGGGGGTGTTGTATCAAAATATAAAACATGTGGCATCAGCTTTGGACCTGGGCAGCAAGTGGAGACTGGAAAAGCAATGAGGAAGGCTGTTAAGAAAGTATGCAGAAGATGGCAGTCTATGTTGTCTAGTGAGGGAAAAAATAGCAAAACAGCAACCATGCTCTGTGGAAAGATAGAGAATATACCAAATGAACTTGTGGATCTGGCTAAAGAGATTTCCAACAGAATGTTGAAGTATCTGTTTGCTTCTTTTAGCTGCATGTGATAAAATGTGGGAAAAAAAATGAACTAAGTAAATAACTGTTCCATTTGCAATCAGAGTTCAGAAGAAACACCCAAAACAACAGCATTTGGCTGAGTTGGAAAATAACTGCTTCACATCTCCAGTTTCTCCACGCATCAGAATATTCTCAAGGTGAAAAAGTAACCTCCAGAGTAGAGATCAAATCATAGATGTGGCTCTAAGACCCTTTGTTAAAATGTGTAAAATATTTAAGTTGGTGTTTGGGAGACCCTGTCAGCTAAGCTAAACAGCTCCTAAAAACTCAACAGTGTCCCAATAGCCTGACTCACTGTTCAAAGTAGAGAGGGGCCCATCTTAAAAAGAATTGTTGATGTTGCATTTGGGACATAGAGTAAATACAAACCAGATTCATAGAAAACTTGCAACATTTTAAACAGAGTTTTACTAACAAAACTACCTCCGCGTTGGACTTAAAAGGACTGAAAAAGTCCAAAGTGAAAAATGAACTCCCCTGTCTTACCTTCTGTGAACAGGAAGCAAGCTGTGAAAGTTACTCAGCTGCAAACATGGGCCATTTCTTATGGGAAAAGAAGGCCATCTCAGAGAGAAGATCCAAGAACAATGTACTAAAATGGACTGGGAAGCCATTCCCAGGCAGAACTATGACCTAAACAAGAAACACTTTTTGCCCCTGGAGCAGAGAGACCTGACAGTATTTGCTCTGTGGGATTTCAGAATTGTTATTGAACAGTGATTGATATATGCCTCTTTTTCCTTCCCTTTTTGAATGGAAGTATCTGTTACAGTTATCCTGTCCCTATCTCACTATTGTATTTATATTTATGTGTATGCACATGTGTGAGTATGTGTGTGTTGGGTTAGGAGGGTGGTCATATAACTTGTCATTTAGTTCACAGGTCTCTGGGAAAAAAAAAAACACAATCTACACCCAAGTAGCCTCAGCCATATCTGAATCTGATATAGAAGTCTTAAGGTCTTGGATTTTAGCCTAATGTTTTAATTTGGGATGAATGTTTGGAGGTCTTGGAATGGGGGTGAATATATTTTGCCTGGTGTGATAATGTAAATAATTTATTATCGGAAGAGACACTGTGATAGAAAATACTACAATTTCCCATCCCTATATGTATGCCTGTTTTCAGTCATTGTTTTGCTTTGTGTTTCAGTTGGGATAATTTCTATTAACCTATCTTTAAGGTCACTGATTTTAACCTCTATCCTGGCTCTGTCAGATCTACTGATGAACCCATTGAAGGCAATCTTTATCTCTGTTATGTTTTTTTATTTCTAGATTGTCCGTTTGAATTTGAAAGAGTTTTCATCTCTGCTGAAATTCCCCACATGTTCATACCTGTTGTTTACATTTTCCACTACCCTCTTTAACATACTAATCATTGTTATTTAAACTCCTTGTTTGACAGTTTCAACAACTAAATCAGCTGAATCTGGATCTGTTGATTGCTTTGTCTCTTGACAGTGGATTGTTTATTCTTGCTGTTTTGCATGTAATATTTGGCTGAATGTCAGATGTTATATGTAGGATAGTAGAAACTGAGGTAAATATTTAATTCCTGGGAGTAGACATGTTACTTTCCTTATAGGTCATTGGCATAGGGGAATTGAGGCCAGCTAGTCAGGATTTGTTCTGGTGTTTGCGTGGTGTTGTTGCTCTCTTTACCTGCAATGTATCAATGACTTCAAATTTCTCTAGTGTTACCTTGTACTTCCAGTAGGCACTGGTTTTCCAGATAATTTTTCTCAGCATTCCTGCACCACCCTTGCATTTAAGTCTTTCTTAATGTGCTTGCACTGTGGAGAGGCGCACTGTCTATGCTCTTGCCTCTCCCTTAGTAGCAGACTTTTATTATTACCTGGGTCTTGGTGACCTGATGAGTGGGGGGGCAGAAGTTGTCTGGGGCCAGCCTCAGTCTTAGACAGGCCCCATATCCCTAGATCGTGGAAGGTGATGCTTTTTCAGTGATCCTGCCCTTCCCGTTAGTATTAATATAAGGCTTTAAATGGTCTGAACCTAGGAAGGTTTCCTGTCCTTCCCTTTTCCTTTCCTCTAGCTACAGTAGATCTTTACCTATGTCTTGGGGGCAACAAGGTTTGCTGCACTTCACCCAGTGGCTTAAGGTTTTTATTCTGTGAGGAAGTAGGGTCCCATCAGGGCTTTGGCCATTTCCGTATCAACAGCTGTGCCCCTAAAGGCCTATACCACTGAGAGAGGCTTTCTGCAGTCTCCCACCTATCCCTGATGTTTCTTATGAGCAACTAGTGGAGGTCTGTGGAGAAGAACCTGAAAGTGGGGGCCTATGTCTCCAGCTCTCAGAGCTCTGATATTCTCACACTATCCCACACTCAACTTTTAGAACTTTATTTAAGATTCTTTCTGAATTCTTATTTCTGGTGTGGTGGACCCATCTTCTTTCCTGCTCTGCCACAGATAACCCTGTGATAACTTCCTGCCTTCTTTGAGGCATTTGTCTCACATATCAAGCTAGTTTGTTCCCCTATGACATTAGCTCCCTGATGAATTCAAGGAAAGTTATGATTTTGTAGATTACCTGAATTTTTTCTAATTGTAAGAATGGGAGCTAAGCTCTTTCCAAGTGTCTGCATTCTAGCCAGAATCCAGAAGTCTGGATGGTCTCCTTTGGCCACTGCTATCAGAATATATGCCCCCTTTCCACATGACTACCACTTTACCCAAGAGGTAGAGTCCATTTCTCCAGCCCTTGAAACTGGATTTGGCCATTTCTTTGGTCAACGGGACATTAACAAATATGACACTAGAAGAGGCTTGAGAAGTACTTGCATATTGAGGTTTACCCACTATTGCTGCTCTTTGACGGAGAAGGCAATGGCACCCCACTCCAGTATTCTTGCCTAGAAAATCCTGTGGACAGAGGAGCCTAGTGGGCTGCAGTCCATGGGGTCGCTAAGAGTTGGATGCAACTGAGCGACTTCACTTTCACTTTTCACTTTCATGCATTGGAGAAGAAAATGACAGCCCACTCCAGTGTTCTTGCCTGGAGAATCCCAGGGACGGGGGAACCTGGTGGGCTGCCTTCTATGGGGTCGCACAGAGTCGGACACGACTGAAGCGACTTAGCAGCAGCAGCAGCTGCTCTTTGAAATCCTGAGCCCAAGTATGGAAAAGCCTGAGTTATGCTATGAGAGACCTTATGGAGCAGCAGTGGAACAGAGATGAGCCATCCCAATTGAGGTACCCTAAACCGACTAGATTTCATCTGCAAGATATGTGAATGAAGCCATTCTATCCATGTAACCATGGTCAGGCCGGCTGTGGTCAGCAGCCTCTGAGACAACCTTGCATCATGATCCCTACCTCTTGGTATCTACACCTTTGTATAATCCTGTTCCAATGAGTTTGCACCAGGTTAATGACTTGGTTCTAGTGAATAGAATGAGGCAGAGGTAATGGGATGTCACTTCCAAGATTAGGTTACAGAAAGACTGGGGCTTCCATTTTGGATGCTCTCACTCTCAGTTGGTTCACCTTAGGGGAAGCATGAGGCAGCTCTATGGAAAGACCTATGTGGATGAGTTTGGGAGCATATTCTCCCAATCTAGTCTTCAAATATGACCAAAGCCTTAGCTGACAGTTTGACTGCAACTTCGTGAAAGACCTTCAGCCAAAGGCACACTTCTGAGCCTCACCTGAATTCCTGACCCACAGAAACCACAAGAGAGTAAATGTTTTAAGCTGCTGAATTTTAGGGCAGTCTGTTTCTAGACCCCACTGATCCCAGACAACTCACAGAATCATTGATTAAAATGTTTATTGTTTTAAGTCACTAAGTTTTGGGAAGCTTGTTACCCAGAAAAAGCTACCTAATACATTTATTATTTACTGACTTTCCTCCACTATTTATCCAGAATAGATAACCAATACTAATTAACTACTATGAACACTTTCATGTTTTAATCTGTGCTCATATAAATTATATATAGATATATATACGTTACATGCTTATAATCAGATAGGAGCTATATAAGAATTGTTTTCTTCCTTGACTTTCAAATATGGGATCGTGTCACACAATTATCTCTGCTTGCTTTATTACTGAATAATTTTTTTGAATAATTGTGTCATAGTTTGCAGGGTGGATATGCAATAACTTATTCAATTATTTGCATATTAAAATTTACTTACATACCCCTTTTTCAACTTAGCAATGCTGTTCAAAATATTAAGAGGCCGTTTTCATAATGGCTGTGTAGATAGGCTCAGGAACCAATGGCTAGGGTTTCAATCCTGACTCTACCAGTTACTAGCTCTGTGACCTTGAGCAAGTTAGTAATCTCTCTGTACTGATTTATTCAGCTGTAAAGGATGTTCACAGTAGTACATATCTCACAGATTCAACATGAGATGAGTATAAACTTCCTAGGGCTATATAGTTCCACAAACTGAGTGGCTTCAACAGAAATGTATTGTGAGGCCAGCCATCTGAAGTCAAGGTGCCGGCAGGGCCGCACGTCTGAAGGCCCTGGAGGAGGCTGTTCCTGCTCCTCCCCTAGCTCCTGGCAGGCGCAAGCGCTCTTTGGCTTGTGGACGCAGCACTCCAGTCACACAGCCGTTTTCTCCCTCAGTGTCTCCAGGTCGTGTTCCCTCTGCATGTCTGTCTCTGTGTCTAATTTTCCCTTTTTTATAAGAATACAGTTATACTGGATTAGGCCCACCCTACTGACCTCATTTTAACTTGATTGCTTCTGTAAAGATTCTGTTACCAAGTGAATTCACATGCTGAGGTCCTGGCAGTTAGGACTTCAATGTATCTTTGCTGCTGCTACTGCTAAGTCACTTCAGTTGTGTCCAGTTCTTTGCACACCCTATGGACTGTAGCCCACCAGGCTCCTCTGTCTACAGGATTCTCCAGGCAAGAATACTGGAGTGGGTTGCCATTTCCTCCCAGGGGATCATCCCGACCCAGGGATCGAACCTGCATCTTCTGCATTGCAGGTGGGATCTTTACTGCTGAGCCACAGGGGAAACCCCTTAACATATCTTTGGGGGTACACAATTACTCATAATAAATTAATGCATTTGTCTATATAAAGCACTTAGAACTATGCATGGGGAGTTCTTGATGAATACTAGATACACACCACTTCCTGAGTCTGCAAAGGTCCCCCTACCATTCTCTATGACTGGGCAGGATTTGAGGGCTTATCTGTGGTGTCTTAGTCTCCAACTACCGAAAGAAAATGTTTAGAGTAACAGGAAAAGCAGGCCAAGGACCAAGGCTTGTTACCACCTTTTGAGGGCCAGGCTAAGAAAGATTCATGTATAGAGGATAATGGGAAGGAGCAGCCGTAGAGAAGAAAACATACCAGATGAGAAAGTGACTCAGACATCAGAGTGTTTCCAAGGAATGTTTCAGTGGAGGAACTTTCCAGACCAAAGGTCAATTCACATGAGGATGGAAAACTGGTTCTTGGATTTTGTGACAAGGAGGTCATTATTACCTTTGGTGTTATTTAGAAGTGAATTTAAGGAAAACAGCTGAGCAAATTTGAAGGGATTTCTGAACTCAGGTGGTGTTAACCTCACCACAAAATTTTTCCAGTAGAGAAAAATATTAGGCTGTTGGGCTGCATTACTCTATTGTTGTCTAGGTTATATTGAGAAATGTGTTTTCAAGAGTCCTTTGTGATTCCAAGTTAGAGTCAGCCAAAAGTAGAAATTGCATGAGATTTGGGAGGTCAAAATGAAGGAGCAACAATTACTCCAAAAGTTTGAAATTAGATTCAGACAAGGACAAATACAGAGATACCTAGGTCTTAACATTTCTTCACTCTCTTCCACTCTGTATTCAGCCCTTTCTATCTTCCAGCCAGGGCGTCTCTGGTAGCTCAGCTGATAAAGAATCCACCTGTAATGCAAGAAACCCCAGTTCGATTCCTGGGTTGGGAAGATCTGCTGGAGAAGGGATAGGCTACCCACTCCAGTATTCTTGGGCTTCCCTGCTGGCTCAGATGGTAAAGAATCTGCCTGCAATCCGGAGACCCAGGTTCAATCCCTGGGTTGGGAAGATTCCCTGGAGAAGGGAATGGCCACCCACTCCAGTATTCTGGCCTGGAGAATTTCATGGACCTGTATAGTCCGTGGTCTGCAAAGAGTCAGACAAGACTGAGCAACTTTCACTTGTCTCCCATCCCTGCTGACCTACAGTGGCCTTCGGCCTGCCACTTGATGCCTGGCTGCAGCCCAGAAAGACAACAGCTCTTCATAGACTTCTTCATCAGCTCCCCTTTCACAGTCTTAATTATGCAGCTGAATGTGCCTGGCTTCTCAGATTTTCTTGCAAGCACTGACTTATCCACCCATGCCAGTGTTTCAAAAAGGCTGGTTTAGTGACTTCTCTAATCTTCCAACTTCCCCTTCCATACCTTTACTTCCCCAGCTACTCCCACAATTGTGCATGATCTAATTCATATTTTAAAATTCCTTATTTCATTATACTCATAATGAATCCACTTCCCCAAATGAACTCGGATTGTTAATGTTACACTTTCTTTTCCTGAGAACTTGGTAAACATCACTCTTCTAAAATTGAGTGGTGCCATTGAGAAGTCTTAGATTAACCTGCTATTTTTTTTGTATGTTTCTACCGTGTGATTCTTTTTTTATGCTTAAAGTTAAGGATCTTTAGAAGTGTATGCCTTAGACTTGATTTTTGTAAACTGATTTTGACTGGGTTATAGTGAGCTGTTCCAATCATGATTCAAGCCTTTTATTTCAGGGAAGTGTTATTTTGCTTAACTTTTTAATCTGGTCTATCTTTTCTTCATGGACATCAGTTATGCATATGTAATGTGTCTTTGTCATCTCCATCCATTTCATACTGCTCTACATTCATTTCATATCATTATTCTTTTTGGTTGTTTATGGTTGGCTCTTCTCCATGAATCTCTCATGTTTCTTAATGTCTAGGCATTGATAGCCAGTGTGCTCAGATTTATTTACATTTCAGGACAATAAAGATAGACAATGTCTCCCTCCCTGGAGACATTCACAGAGAAGAGTTACTTACATTCTAGGATAATAAAGATCATGTCTCTCTTCCTAAGAGGATGGGCAGTAAATCAATGTAACAATATTGTGTTTTCCCTTCATTTTAATTATATCAATTTTCAATCATGTACAAACATCAAAAGAACAGTGCAGTAAACACACATAACTTTCATCTAGATTCAACAGTGTATACGTAAATTTTTTCCTGAGTAATTGATGGCAAATTACAGACATTAGAACATTACACTCAAATACTTGAGCATCCATCTCCTAAAAATAAGGACATTCACCCCCATACCTAGATTATCATTATCAATCTAGTTCTCATATGATATTGAATATGATATAGCATATCCAGTCAATTTTCAAATTTCTCTCACTGTCTCCAAAATATATTTTACAACTTTATTGAGGTATAATAATATATAGTAAATGGAAATTATTTAAAGTGTACAATTTGGTGAGTTTGGCATATGTATGTACTTTTAAAACCATCACTACGATAAAAACAATGAATATATCCATTACCCCTAACAATTTCCTTATGACCCTTTGACACCCATCTCTCCCTCCCTACACCCTGCCCCCCATCCACAGGCAATCACTGATCTGTTTTTCATTACAAATTAGTTTGAATTTTCTACAGTTTTATATACATGGAATCATATTGTAGGTATCCTTGTTTTGTTTGGGTTCTTTCATTCAGCATAATTATTTTGTGATTCATTTTTGTTGTCACATGTGTCTATATTAATTACTTTTTACTGCTAAGTGATATTTCATTGTATAGATATACCAAATTTGTTTATCCATTCATGTGTTGATAGAAATCTGTGGTGTTTCTAGTTTTTGGCTGTTAGAAATAAAAGTGATACGAACATTTCAATGCAAGTCTTTGTGTGGACATAGCTTTCATTTCTCTTGTGTGAATACCTGGGAACGAATAGTTTTGTTACATGTTGAGTGTGTATTTAGCTATTTAAGAAATTACTAAACTGTTTTCCAAAGTGCCAAACCATTTTGCATTCCCACCAGCAGTGTGTAAGTGTTCCATTTGCTTCATATCTTTGCCCTCACTAGGTATAATTATTCCTTTTAAATTTTAGCCATTTTTGTGGGAATGATATGGTATCTCACTGTGGTTTCAATTTACATTTTCCTATAATGCTGTGGAGCATCTTGTGCTTATTTACAATCTATATCATCTTGGTTGGTGTATCTTTTATTTTGCCCAATTGTAAGAGTTCTTTATATATCCTAGATATAAGTCCTTTGTTGGATATATATTTTGCAAATATTTGCTCCCAAGTTTGCCTTTTCATTTGAATAACAGAAGTGCAAAAGTATTTCATTTTAGTTAAGTCCAGTGTATTTATACTTTCTTTCATAGTCCATGCTGTTTGAGTCATTGTTAAGAAATTTTTGCAAATTTCCAAGTCACTAAGATTTTATCCTATGCTTTCTTCTAGACATTTTATAATATTGGTTCTTACATGTAGTTCTATCCATTTTGATTTAATTTTGTATATGGTCTTAAGAAAGGATTTAAGTTCATTTTGTTTTGCATATGGCTGTCCAGTTGTTCCAGAACCATTTGTTTAAAAAAAAAAAGTTATCCTCCCACCATTGAATTACCTTGTCATTTCTGTTAAAAGAAAATCAGTTGGTTGGTTGTATTTCTGGAAATACTTCAGTTCTTATTTATTTATTTGGCTGCACCAGGTCTTAGTTGTGGCATACAGAATCTTTAGTTACGGCATCCAAACTCTTAGTTGTAGCAAGTGTGAGCTAGTTCTCTGACCGTGGATCAAACCCAGTACCCCTGCATTGGGAGTGTGGAGTCTGAGCCACTGGACCACCAGGGAAGTCCCTCTGGAAGTACTTCAGTTCTATTTTTCTGTTTGTCTGTCTTACTGGCATTGTAACTTCTGTATTACCATAACATCACTGATTACTATAGCTTTATAATAAGTCTTGAAGTCAAATAGCATAAAATCCTCCAACTTTACTCTTTTCCACAATTTTTAGGCATATATGAGTCTTTTAAATTTCCAAATGAATTTTGGAATCAGCTTGTTGGTTACTATAAAAAGCCTGACTGGGTTTTGATTGGGATTGAATGGAATCTATGGATCTATTTGGAAATAGCTGACATTTTAATAATACTGAGTTTTCAGATCCATGAACAGGATATATCTTTCCATTTATTTAGGTCTTCTTTCATTTCTCTCAAAAGTGTTTTCTAGTTTTTAGTGTGCAAATTTTACACATTTTGTCAAATTTATCCCTAAATATTTCATATGTCCATATTATTTTAAATGATGTTAGTTATTTTAAAGTTTCCAATAGTTATTTGCTAGGATAGAGAAATACAATTGACTTTTGCATGTTGATCTTGTATCCTATAACCTTGCAAAGCTCATTTACAAGTTCTAGTAGCTAGTTTTGATCCTGTAAACTTTTATACATAGACAATCATGTCATCTGTAAGAAATGGTAGTTTTGCTTCTTTCCATTTTATTTATTTCTTGTCTTATTGTACTTGCTAGAACCTGCAGTACAATGTTGAATAGAAGTGACTAGAGTGGAAATATTTGCCTTTGTCTTGATCTTAATAAGAAAACAGGTTCAATCCCTGGGTCGGGAAGATCCCTTGGAGTAGGAAATGGCAACCCACTCCAGTATTCTCGCCTGTAATATTCCGTGGACAGAGGAGCCTGGCAGGTAAGAGGAGCCTGGTGGGCTACAGTCCATGGGGCTGCAGTCAGACAAAACTTGATCACACACCCTGTTGGCCTATGTGGGATCTCTCACCTCACCTCAATACATAATATGGTATTGGATTATAATACACTTTGCTATTCCCATATATTGTTATGATTTATCATGCAATTCCATTGTGATCAGAGAATATACTTTGCCGTTACATATACATAGTCCTGCATCCATGTCTCCATCCCTTCACATACTCTAGGCATCACTCCTGCCTTGTATTCTACCTGTGCCTCCCTTGTCTCCACCGTCATTTGAAATCCACTGAGCCCTGCCCCTGCCCAAGGTATGCTCCCTATGGGCTCCATACACAGCCCTCACAGTGTCCACTGGTCCGTTTCTTTTCCTCCGCTCCCTGCTTGCATGCTAGAGTTCTCTGCAATCCCATCTAATTCTGTAAAACACAGCCCTTCCCATCTGTCCATCTGGTTCCATTCAGTTTTGCCCTGGAGGGGCAATAAGGGCGGTGCTTGGGCACACTGAGGTTATGGGAGTCTCAGCGGGTAATCCATTCTCGGGACTAGAAATGCTAAATTTGGGCCCTCTGCTCAGGTCGAACTAACCAAACGAGATATATTCCCTCTTCATTCACGCAAGAGTTAAGTGTGAGTTACCTCCGAAATCTCTATGGTGTGCGGGCCTTGTGGGGTGGTCTATGTGGTAGATGGGGTACGAGAGACGTAATCAGTGATGCTACAGTAATACAGAAGTCCCAGCAATGCCAATAGTGGTACTGGCAGTAAGACAAACAGAAAAATAGAATTGAAGTACTTCCAGAGGGACTTCTATGTGGAGGTGTGTGGGGTGTTTGTAGAGGTTCCCCACACGCCCCGCCCACTATGGCTTCTTTTGGCCCATAATAGGTGAAAAGGGTGGGTCCAGAAGACAGCCTAAACTTGGGCTTCCTTTTGTGTTTTTTGACGCGACGGCTGTTTGCAGTTGTTGGCTTGCTGGTGTCAGGTCACTTCCCTTTTAGAAGTTCAAGCTTTGGACAGACCAAACGTTTGTTATTTGTGTAAACTTGAGCACTTTGTCCTTATCCTTGCCATTTCTCAGCTTCTTCATTTATGACATAGGGATGAAGATGGTAGCTATGTCACAACTGGTGCAGAGCATTTGGAGCTAGGCTCTGAGCATACTAAAGGGGTGTGATGGGTTTTTTAGGGCATCCTGATTAGTTAGGGATAGAAATATGCTGAGCCACCAGGAAAGGGGGCTTCCCTGGTGGTGCTAGTGGTAAAGAACCAGCCTGCCAATGCAGGAGATATAAGAGACTTGGATTTGATCCCTGGATGGGGAAGATCCCCTGGAGGAGGAAATGGCAATCCATTTCAGTATTTTTGCCTGGAGAATTCCATCGACAGAGAAGCCTGGCAGACTGCAGCCCATGGGGTCCCAAAAGAGTTGGACACGGGCTAAAGCGACTTAGCACGCAGACATGGGCTAACAGGAATAACAACTATTAGCATTCTGCCCTTATGAGCTGGCACTGTGCTAAGTGCTTTATTTTCTTCAGCTCATTTTCTCAGCCTAACACTGTACCAGGTGAGTACTATCATCATCTCCATTTTATCATTCCAAGCTGGGTGGTGCATGAAATACTTCCAGGTGCTGGGCCTCTCTGCTGACCTCTGCCCCTTCCTGTGTCCACAGCCACTTGCTTGTGAGTCATCCACTTTCCAAGTCCCCCTGGGATGTGGAGAGTTCCTGCTGCAGCTGTGAAGGGGGTGGCCTGGCTGTGGGGACTGCACATGAAGATCCCCATGAATTACAAGGTCAGTCAGACCTAGTGGTACTACCATGATACCTAAGGCCACAGTAGATAGATCCCTCTCAGGCTGGACTCAGACCCACCACAGAGCAGTGTGTGGGTTTATATACACTGCATTCATATGGGTCGTTTATATGGGTTATTTCACTTTCTGACCTCTCCTGGGCCCAGAAAAGGGGCATGGAACACTCCCCCTAAAATTATATCAATTATTCCACTTTCTCATTTCCCATACCTAAACCTTCACAACTATATCAATAGTGATTTATCCTGATTCAGTTATCTGGGATACACAGAGAAGCACCAAACTCCCTTCAAATTTATATACTTCTTTTTCTTGACTTACTCTTTTAGTTAAAACCTTCAAAACACTATTTATAATATCTTCTAGGCATCTAAACTAGTCATTTGACCCCAGGTTTCTATTATCACTGGGCTTCCCTGGTGGCTCAGACAGTAAAAGTCTGGTGGGCTACAGTCCATGGGGTCCCAGAGTTGGACACGACTGAGCGACTTCACTTTCTATTGTCACTACCAGACCATCCTGAGGTACCCCAGATCCACACTGAATTCCCATAACCCAGAGCTCGAAGCCCTCAATATTTATACCAATTCTCACCTTAATGTACCCCTCAGGGACTCTGCTGGGCCAAGGGGCTGGATCTTCTCTGGTCTGCTCGGCTGGGTCTGTGCCCACTCTTTTGGTTGCTTTCCAGAAACCTGTTGTGCTCTTACAACATCTCCTTTGTTCACATGGTGAGTTTATATATCAAAACAAACATTTGTTTACAGTTTTTATTTTTGTGTCTTAGAAAAAATCTGACTTAAATGCTTGATTCACATTGTGTTTTTGTCCTTTAAAAATCTCCTCTGGATGCGTTAATTATGTTCCCTTTCTCACTCCTGATTCTATATCAGTTTTAACTTTATTTTAATCAAGTTTGAGTCTATACTCTTTCCTATTTCAGTGGTATTTTGGTTTCATGTGTCAAGTATAATATGTATTTTTAGAAAATGTCTCTTCATTCACATTTCTATTATTTGAAATCACTTTGTTGTTCTGTTTATAACTTCTTGAGGAGGACGCTTAGCTAGCAAATTTTTATTGTTCCCAACATATTCATTTAAGATGATAAATTTTCCGTTATATGTTCCTTTAAGCCCATAAGTTTTTTTCTATAAACTTTTAAATCAAAGTATAACATTTATCCAGGAAAGCATACACATTTTAAAAGTACAGCTCAATGAATTTAGAGCACAGCCCTGTAACCACCTCTGAGATCAAGAAGTTAAACATTCTCAGTGACCCAGGAGTGCCTTTCTTGGCTCCCCATGGTGTGGACTTGTACTGCTTTGGAAATCTGAAGAGTCATTTTCAGTTGTCACAAGACAAGGCAGGACTGAAGTCATTTGTCCAATAGAGGTGGGGAGACGAAACATCCTGCAGGGTGTGGGATAGATCTGCCCAACACAGAACTGTCCCACCCAAAATGCCGACAGCTCTACCTCTGACAGACATGGGGGCAGACTCATTCTTGCTCCCTTTGCTGCCTTGGCCCCAGCCTGTGACCTGTTAGCTTACTCACACCCTCCAATTCCAGTTGCCTTTGATTCCCAGATGTCTGTACTTACCTGCCACATTTATCTGGCACCTGTGCCCTGTCCTGCCTGATGTGTCCACCTGGAAATGCCTTCTCTGGATCAGCCTGAAGGACACAATGCACCTTTCAAAACTTATACCCTTTCCACGGCTTTGTAGCATTTGGGTGTCCACACTACTGACTATAAGCCCTTCAAGGATAAGAAATGTGTATTCTGCGATTTCTGTGTTCCCAAACACCCAGGAAAACCCCAGCTACATAAAAGGAGTTCGAAAAAGGTTTGTTATATGAATACTCAATAATATGGTGTTCATTATATGATTTTTTTTAATTGGGAAGCTTTATTTAATACAGTGGGTATCTTGCCATGAGCATTTGCTGTACTGTTGTTCCTGCAAAATTATTTGATCCTTTATCCATTCTGTGGCTGATAAATCTGAAATAAAAACCGTTTTTGGCTGTTATCAATAAAGCTCCTCTGGACATTCTAGTACATGCTATTTAGTGCACAAACATACACATTTCTGTTTGGTATATACATAGAAATAAAATGGCTGGACCATATGATAGATGTATTGTTAGCTCTTGAAGCAACTATTGCTGTTTTCCAAAGTGGCTGTACCATTTTACATCCCCTCAGCAGAGGAGGCGCATTCCCGCTGCCCCACACCCTCACCAACACTCGGCAGCGAGCACCTCCCTTTCTGTGACTGCACCTTTTAGATTTTGTTCACCATGGGCCTTGAGTCTCTTTCTTTTCATTGTTTTCCATTCTTTTAGCTCTCCGTAATTCACTAATTATATTTTCTATTTTCTATTGTCCATACCTCACCTGTTTCCAGTTTGCTACTAAAACCCTCTGTTGATTTTTTTATTGAAGGATAATTGCTTTACAGAATTTTGTTGCTTTCTGACAAACCTCAACATGAATCAGCCATAGGTATACATACATCCCCTCCCTTTTGAGCCTCCCTCCCATCTCCTGCCCCATCCTACCCCTCTAGGTTGATACAGAGCCCCTGTTTGAGTTTCCTGAATTATACAGCAAATTCCTGTTGGCTGTCTGTTTTACATATGGTAATTAAGTTTACATGTTATTCTTTCCATACATCTCACCCTCTCCTCTCTTCTCCCCATGTCCATAAGTATATTCTCTATGTCTGATTCTCCATTGCTTCCCTGTAAATAAATTCTTCAGTATCATTTTTCTAGATTCCATATATATGCCTCAGAATATGATGTTTATCTTTCTCTTCTGACTCACTTCACTCTGTATAATAGGTTCTAGGTTCATCCACTTCATCAGAACTGACTCAAATGTGTTCCTTTTTATGGCTAATTTTCCCTTGTGTATATGAACCAGAACTTCTTTATCCATTCATCTGTCAATGGACATCTAGGTTGCTTCCATGTTCTAGCTATTGTTAATAGTGCTGCAGTGAACAATGGGATACATGTGTCTTTTTCAATATTGGTTTCCTCAAGGTATATGCCTAGAAGTGGGATTGCTGGGTCTTATGGTGGTTTTATTCCTAGTAAAACCTTCTGTTGATTTCTTACTTTCACTTACTGTGATTTTTAGCTACAAACTTTCTGTATGTTTTTTTTTTCCCATAAATTCCCATTGTTTGGTGACTTTCTTCATTTTACCATATCTTAACTTGAATATGTTAATTTCTTGGTCTTTTTTTTTTGCCAGAGCTTGTGCAATTTTCACTATGCTATCTCCAGCTGAAAGAAGTTGGTGATACCACCATAAAGGGTACTATATTAAAATCCAACTATATGTTTATAGAGGATAAATAAAACAAACTATATCAGGGAAAAGATATTTTCCAAAATATAGTTACAAGAGCTTTAAAAAAACTTCTAGAACTACATCCTGTTAATCCTAAATTGTTAATCTTATTACTCCATCATTTACATTATTGGAAATTTACTGTTTTTATCAAAGTATAGTTGATCTACAGTGTTGTGCTGGTTTGAGGTGTATAGCAAAGTGACTCAGTTTATATATATATATATATATATATATATATATATATATATATTCTTTTTCAGATTCTTTTCCCTTGCAGATTATTATAAAATTATTGAGTATAGCTCTAGGTGCTATACTGTATGTCCTTTGTTGCTGTTGTTTAGTCGCTACACTGTTTCTGAGTTTAGTGCAACAAGGTACCAAGAAGATAAAAGTGTGCTCCTGAGGGGCCATGTTGCCTGAGGCTGCTAGCCTTGGAACGGAGGAGGGGTTAGGGTGGAGGTGGAACTCCTGCAATGAAGAGACCCCAGAGTGCTTTGTTCCAAACAAAATAGAGGTTCCTTTTCCCTCTCATAAGATTCCAGGGTGAGTGATGGGCCCTCTGTGGGTGGAGGGTACTAGGGCAGCATTGCCACCCTCCTAGGGCACTGCCCTCATCTGTAGCATGGAGAGACTGGGCCATGGGCCCAGCTGGGTCCCAGGGGAAAGGACAGAGGTCCCATTAGCAGGGAAGTGGCTAGAATTGGGCTCCTGGTACATGAGGGGACTGTGTGACACAAGGCACACTTCCAGTACAGTCTATCAGCTCCCCAGGGGCAGAGGGTGACCCCTCATACCCAGCACAAGATCCAGCACTTGGCTCACTGATGAATGGGTCCAAGAGCCAATGCACAGAGGCTTATCAAAAGTACTTTTCACACTTGGGTGCCACTCAGGGTGGGGATCTGAGGAAGCAGGAGGTGGCGGGGGGTGCTTGCTGAAGCTGAGAAGAGGGTGCAGGAAGGGCCCAGGCAGGAGGAAATTCAGCCAGAGTTTGGAGAAGTAAATTCCACTGAGAGTAATGTTGGTGGGGAACACAGAAAGGGCTGAAGTGGGACTGGCTGGAGGACACTTTTCCTACATGGTTTCCTGGGGAGAGTAGCAGGGCTGGCTGACCCCTCAGAGAATGGGCCCTAAGAGGCCCTCAGAGCTCAGGGAGTGGAAGAAAGCACTCCTACATCCTCAGCAGCAGAGAGGTTTCACAGTAACATGTAGGCCAAGGCTGAGCCTGCTGCTGGAGGCTGCCCAGGGTTCTCCCAGAGAAGCCCTTAAGCCCATCCCATCTTCCCAGCCAGCTATGCCAGGTGGCTGGGGCACTGGAGATTCTGGACTCTGCTTCCCCACGAAAAGGAGACCAAGTGTGATGGTGGCAATGAGGGTGGTTGTGGTGCATGGTTTGGGATCAGAACACTTGTCTTTCTGTTTATACAGGATGGAGGGAGGAAGTGTCCAGAATCATTGTCATGTTCGACGTGAGCATGGCTAGAAGCATGTGCTCTGTCTCACAAAAAGAAAAGAGAGATGTTTCAATGCTTCATACCTATGGGAAACAGGGAAATGCTTTCTAGTGCCCTGGATACATTTCGGTTCAGTGACCCTCCGAACAGGCCAGGGTCATTGGTGAAGGTCACCCAGGCAAGCCACTTGCAACTGCAACCGCCTCATCTTTAGAATGTTGACAAGTTGCTTATCCTGTAGATGCAGGACTACAGAGAGAGTGAAGTAAGATAGGAGACTTTGAAGCGTGGCAGCAAGGAGCCAATACTGTGCCCAGGTAAGGAAATAGTCTCTGATAAAGTGAGCCTAGTTAGATTGGAAAGATTCCATAAATATTATTGGTCTAAAATACTGCTCAAATTCCTAATGAACCCATACCCCCAAAGGACCAGTTAATTTTTTAAACCTTTTATTTAGAAATAATTTCAAACTGAGAGAGAATTTCTGTGAATAATACAGAGAATTCCTATAAGCCCTTCAATCAGATTCAACAATTGTTAGTATTTTACCACATTTTCTTCGTGATTCTCCCTCCTTCCTTCCTTCCATCCTCTCTCTATATACACATTTATATATATAGGCATTATTTCCTTTTTATGAACCACTTTATAGTAGGTTGCAGACATGATGGCTCCTTGTTCCTGGATACTTCCCTGTGCATTTCCCGAGGACAAGTACATTCTCCTACATAACCATTGTCTTAGCTTGGGCTACTATAACAATACCATAGACTGGGTGACTTAAGCAACAGAAATGTGTTCTCGTACAATTCTGGAGACTAAAAGGAAGTCTAAGATCAAGGTTCTGGCTGATTCCATTTCTAACAAGGGCTTCCTTCTTGGCTTGTAGATGGTAGTCTACTTTTTTTCCCCAAAACTTTAAACTTTTTATTTTGCATTGGGATATAGCCAATTAACAATGTGTGGTAGTTTCAGGTGAACAGCAAAGGGACTCACCCATACATATACATGTATCCATTCTTCCCCAAAGCCCCCTCCCATCGAGGCTGGCACATAACATTGAGCAGAGTTCCATGTAGGTCTTTGTTAGTTATCCATTTTAAATATAGCAGTGTGTATATTTTAAATGGATAACCAACAGAAACCTTTTGTATAGCACATGGAACTCTGTTCAATATTATATGCCAGCCTGGAGGGGAACAGGGTTTAGTGGTGAATGGATACATGTATATGGATGGCTGAGTTCCTTCGCTGTTTGCCTGGAACTATCACAACATTGTTTATTGGCTATATCCCAATGCAAAATAAAAAGTTTAAAGTTTGGGGGAAAAACAGTAGACAGCCAGGAAGGAAGCCCTTGTTAGAAATGAAATAAGCTAGAACCTTGATCTTAGACTTCTGGTGTTAAAAAAAAAAAAAAGTAAATTAAAAAAATAAATAAAGCAGTGTATACTTGACCTTCCCAAAGGCACTAACTATCCCTTCCCCCTGGCAACCATAAGGTTTTTTTTTCCTAAGTCTGTGAGTCTATTTTTGTTTTGTAAGTTCGTTTGTATCATTTCTTCTTAGATTCCACATATAAGTGATGTCACATGATATTTTTCCTTCTCTAACTTCATTCAGTATGACACTCTGTAGGTCCATGTTGCTGCAAATGGCATTTCATTCTCTTTAATGGCTGAGTAATATTCCATTTTTTATATGTACCATATCTTCTTTATTTATACCTCTGTCAATGGGCATTGAGGTTGCTTTCTTGGCTATTGTAAATACTGCTACAGTGAACACTGGGGTGCATGTATCCTTTCGGATCATGTTTTTCTCCAGATATATGCCCAGGAGTGGGATTACAGGGTCATACGGTAGCACTATTCTTAGTTTTTTAGAGAACCTCCATACTGTTCTCCATAGTGCCTGTACCCATTTACATCCCCACAAATAGTGTAAGAGGGTGCCCTTCTCTTAGTGTAAGAGGGTGCCCTTCTCTCCACATCTTCTACAGCATTTGTTATTTGTGGATTTTTTGGTGATGGCCATTTTGACTGCTGTGAGGTGATATCTCATTGTAGTTTTAATTTGCATTTCTCTAATAACTAGTAGCAATGTTGAATGTCTTTCCATGTGCCTCTTGGCCATCTGTATGTCCTCTTTTGAGAAATGTCTATTCAGGTCTTCTGCCCATTTTATGAGTGGGTTGTTTGTTTGTTTTGATGCTATTAAGCTTCCCTGGTGGCTCAGAGGTTAAAGCGTCTGCCTGCAATGTGGGAGACCTGGGTTCGATCCCTGGATCGGGAAGATCCCCTGGAGAAGGAAATGGCAACCCACTTTAATATTCTTGCCTGGAGAATCCCATGGATGGAGGAGCCTGGTGGGCTACAGTCCATGGGGTTGCAAAGAGTCGGACACGACTAAGCGACTTCACTTCACTTCACTTCACTTCAAGCATCTTAAGCTGTTTGTAAATTTTGGAGACTAATCCCTTATAGGCCACATCATTTGCAAATATTTTATCCCAATCTGTAGTTTTTCATTGTTTATTGTTTCCTTTGCTGTGTAAAAGCTTTTAAGTAGGTCCCATTTATTTTTCCTTTTATTTCCATTATTCTGGGAGATGGATTGAAAAAGATGTTGCTGTGATTTATGTCAGAAAGTGTTCTGCTATATTTTCCTCTAGGAATTTTATAGTGTCCTGTCTCACATTTAGGTCTTTAATCCATTTTGAGTTTATTTTTGTGTATAGAGTTAAGGAATGATCTAAAATAATTTTTTTACATGTGGCTGTCCTGTTTGCCCAGCACCATTTGTTGAAGAGACTGTCTTTCCAACATTGTGTAGTCTTGCCTCCTTTGTCATAGACTAATTGACCATAGGTGCATAGACTTATTTCTGGGTTTTCTATCCTGTTGCATTATAGATGGCTGTCTTCTCATTGTTTCCTCAAATGGCCTTTCCTGGCTGGATGCACATAGACAGTGAGCATGAGCCTTCTCTGATATCTCTTCTTATAAGGACACTAATCCTATTAGATCAAGGCACCACCCTTAGTTCAGTTCAGTCACTGTTGTGTCTGACTCATTGCGACCCCATGGACTGCAGCACACCAGGCCTCCCTGTCCATCACCAACTCCTGAAATTTATTCAAACTCATGCCCATTGAGTTGGTGATGCCACCCAACCATCTCATCCGCTCTTGTCCCCTTCTACTCCTGCCTTCAATCTTCCCCAGTGCCGGGGACCAGCGTGAGGAACTCTGCCCATGGCAAAGGTCATGAGGAAGGAGGCTTGGCATACACAAAGGCGTGATCAAGCCTCAGGAAACCCCCTGTTCCTGAGCATCTACCCCAAAACCAGAGTCTGTTTTATGCTCTCACCTACACCTCTGACTTTATGGGGGGCTCTCCCCCATAACCATTTCTCTCGGAGAAGGAGTTAACTTGCAGCTCCAAGTCAATAAAAATTCTTGGGCGTGACAAGAGTGTTTCAGCTTAAGGATTCCTCTGAAGGTTATCTAGCCCGCCAGTATAGGTTCCTCCGGCCACATGTGATTGTTTACAGCCTCCCAACCTGAGGGGCACAAGACGTTTTAGACTTACTAAAGGCAAGTTCTTTTGGGGAGTTAGAAGTTATTAGTATAATGGGTTGGTTAGGAATTATATTGGTGAAGGGTTTTTTCATTTGTTGTGTCAATAATTGCTGCTAATTCCCTGCCCTGGGTGGGACAAGGGTGTCTCAGGTCAAACCTCTCTACTGACAGACTAGCTTGTGTGACAGGATTATCCATACTCCTGCCACTAGGCACATGATTGTTTACTACCTCTCAACCATAAACACACAGAGTTTTGGAGTATTTTGAGAGTCTTAATTAGCATAGGGCTTTTCTCATTGTTGAGTCAATGATTGCTGCCAGGCCTCCATATCCTTAGGCACCTGGGAATATATTAATCAATGTATTTGGAATATAGAAAAGGAAATATAGTAGTTTTTAAGGTTAGCAATACTAGACTTTTTGAGTTAATGAATTTTCTCTTTTGTAATAGATCACTGTACTTTGTTATAAATCACTGTGTCCTTGCTATGTAAAAATGTAACTTTATCACTATCTTAAGACTAAATAGATCTTAAGGGAAACATTGGTGAAAGGATTTTCATTTGTTGGGCTGATGTTTGCTGCTAAATCTCCATGTTCCCTGCCCTTATGATGAATATAACTAGCATTTAGGAGAAATAAGTATTAACCTTTAATCATATAGGAGAAATAAGCATTAACCTTTAAGATTAATCATGTTAACCTTGGGTTAAATAAATTCCTTTCCTGATTGTAACTCACTACACCCTCATCCTATAGGAATGTAACTTTATTTGGAGGGTGGTGCCTGGTTTAAGAAAAAACACCCTTGGAAAAAATAAGTTTTTTGGTTATCAGAAAGAAAGGATCATAAAATGTCAGCAGATCTCATGGCCAGAAGATGATGTAAAATCTCTAAGACCTTTTTATGTGAAGCACCTGATTTTGATAAAGGTCAGGACTGCAGACCTCCGCATGACTCTGTATTCATCCCTATATGTAACAAAAGGTATATAAGCAAACCTAAAAATAAAGAAATCGCATCAGTTTCTGGAAAGACTGATTCCCTCATGTCGTTCTTTTCTGCTCCCCATTTTTCTGGCTGAATTCCCATCTGGAGCGTGGGTGCCCTCCAAGTCTACTTATTTGCCCCGGTTTTCAAGCCCACGTGAGAAGGAGCCCAAGGAGGGGCACCTACTGATATTCAAGTGGCACCAGTGGCCCAACGTAGATGGTGCAAATTCCTTGTCTTGGAATTTTATTGGTATCCCACGTAAACCAAGTTATTCAGCCCCTTTTTCTCTCCTACTATTTTCTGGCCGAATTCCCATCTGGTGCATGGGTACCCACCAAGCCTATTAATTTTGCCTGGGCTTCTAAGATCAGACTGGGAGGGCCTCAGTGTCTCCTCTCCTTCGGGAGAACAGGAAGATACCTGCGGCCTATGTAGGTGGTAATTGGTACTCCATGTGAACCAAGTTATTCAGCCTCTTTTTCTCTGCTAATTTTCTATCTGTAATTAAATAAGTTATTTCCAAGGACGCCGATGCCGTCCCCACCTTCGAATTCCCTGGATCCACCTGGGCTGGACGCTGGCATCCCAACATCAGGGTCTTTTCAAATGAGTCAGCTCTTTGCATCAGGTGGCCAAAGTGTTAGAGTTTCAGCTTCAGCATCAGTCCTTCTAATGAATATTCAGGACTGATCTCCTTTAGGATGGACTGGTTGGATCTCATTGCAGTTCAAGGGACTCTCAAGAGTCTTCTCCAACACCACAGTTCAAAAGCATCAATTCTTTGGCACTCAGCTTTCTTTATAGTCCAACTCTCACATCCATACATGACTACTGGAAAAACAATAGCCTTGACTAGACAGACCTTTGTCGGCAAAGTAATGTCTCTGCTTTTTAATACTCTGTCTGCTGCTGCTGCTAAGTCACTTCAGTCATGTCCGACTCTGTGAGATCCCATAGACGGCAGCCCACTAGGCTCCTCTGTCCCTGGGATTCTCCAGGCAAGGACAGTGGAGTGGGTTGCCATTTCCTTCTCCAATGCATGAAAGTGAAAAGTGAAAGTGAAGTTGCATAGTCGTGCCTGACTCTTAGCGACCCCATGGACTGCAGCCTACCAGGCTCCTCCATCCATGGGATTTTCCAGGCAAGAGTACTGGAGTGGGGTGCCATTGCCTTCTTCAAATACTCTGTCTAGGTTGCTCATAACTTTTCTTCCAAGGAGTAAGTGTCTTTTAATTTCATGGCTGCAATCACTATCTGCAGTGATTTTGGAGCCCCCCAAAATAGTCTGCCACTGTTTATCCATCTATTTGCCATGAAGTGGACAGTCAGCAAAAACAAGACTGGGAGCTGACTGTGGCTCATTCAGACTTAAATTGAAGAAAGTAGGGAAAACCACTAGACCATTCAGGTATGACCTAAATCAAATCGCTTATGATTATACAGTGGAAGTGAGAAATAGATTTAGGGGACCAGATCTGATAGAGTGCCTGATGAACTATGGAATGAGGTTCGTGACACTGCATAGGAGACAGGGATCAAGACCATCCCCATGGAAAAGAAATGCAAAAAAGCAAAATGGCTGTCTGGGGAGGCCTTACAAATAGCTGTGAAAAGAAGAGAAGTGAAGAGCAAAGGATAAAAGGAAAGATATAAGCATCTGAATGCAGAGTTCCAAACAATAGCAAGAAGAGATAAGAAAGCCTTCCTCAGCGATCAATGCAAAGAAATAGAGGAAAACAACAGAATGGGAAAGACTAGAGATCTCTTCAAGAAAATTAGAGATACCAAGGGAACATTTCATGCAAAGATGGGCTCGATAAAAGACAGAAATGGTATGGACCTAACAGAAGCAGAAGATATTAAGAAGAGGTGGCAAGAATACACAGAAGAACTGTACAAAAAAGATCTTCACGACCAAGATAATCACGATGGTATGATCACTTGCATAGAGCCAGACATCCTGGAATGTGAAGTGAAGTCGGCCTTAGAAAGCATCACTACAAACAAAGCTAGCGGAGGTGATGGCATTCCAGTTGAGCTATTTCAAATCCTGAAAGATGATGCTGTGAAAGTGCTACACTCAATATGCCAGCACACTTGGAAAACTCAGCAGTGGCCACAGGACTGGAAAAGGTCAGTTTTCATTCCAGTCCCGAAGAAAGGCAATGCCAAAGAATGCTCCAACTACTGCACAATTGCACTCATCTTATGGGGTCACACAGAGTTGGACACGACTGAAGTGACTTAGCAGCAGCAGCAGCAGCACACACGAGTAAAGTAATGCTCAAAATTCTCCAAGCCAGGCTTCAGCAATACATGAACCGTGAACTTCCAGATGTTGAAGCTGGTTTTAGAAAAGGCAGACGCTGGATCATGGAAAAAGCAAGAGAGTTCCAGAAAAACATCTATTTCTGCTTTATTGACTATGCCAAAGCCTTTGACTGTGTGGATCACAATGAACCGTGGAAAATTCTGAAAGAGATGGGAATACCAGACCACCTGACCTGCCTCTTGAGAAACCTATATGCAGGTCAGGAAGCAACAGTTAGAACTGGACATGGAACAACAGACTGGTTCCAAATAGGAAAAGGAGTGTGTCAAGGCTGTATATTGTCACCCTGCTTATTTAACTTATATGCAGAGTACATCACGAGGAACACTGGGCTGGAAGAAACACAAGCTGGAATCAAGATTGCCAGGAGAAATATCAATAACCTCAGATATGCAGATGACACCACCCTTATGGCAGAAAGTGAAGAGGAACTAAAAAGCCTCTTGATGAAAGTGAAAGGAGAGTGAAAAAGTTGGCTTAAAGCTCAACATTCAGAAAATGAAGATCTTGGCATCTGGTCCCATCACTTCATGGGAAATAGATGGGGAAACAGTGGAAACAGTGTCAAGACTTTATTTTTCTGGGCTCTAAAATCACTGCAGATGGTGACTGCAGCCAGGAAATTAAAAGATGCTTACTCCTTGGAAGAAAAGTTATGACCAACCTAGATAGCATATTCAAAAGCAGAGACATTTCTTTGCCAACAAAGGTCCATCTAGTCAAGGCTATGGTTTTTCCAGTGGTCATGTATGGATGTGAGAGTTGGACTGTGAAGAAAGCTGAGTGCCGAAGAATTGATGCTTTTGAACTGTGGTGTTGGAGAAGACTCTTGAGGGTCCCTTGGACTGCAAGGAGATCCAACTGGTCCATTCTGAAGGAGATCAGTCCTGGGTGTTCACTGGAAGGACTGGTGCTAAAGCTGAAACTCCAATACTTTGGCCACCTCATGCAAAGAGTTGACTCAGTGAAAAAGACTCTGATGCTGGGAGGGATTAGGGGCAGGAGGAGAAGGGAACGACAGAGGATGAGATGGCTGGATGGCATCACTGACTTGATGGACATGAGTTGGAGTGAACTCCGGGAGTTGGTGATGGACAGGGAGGCCTGGCGTGCTGTGATTCATGGGGTCGCAAAGAATTGGACAGGACTGAGTGACTGAACTGTAACTATGGTGGAGGTAATGAAGATAATGGTGACCTCCCTCAAAAGATCCCATGCATGTACTGCTATATTCAGTGCCCCCAGCCCTGCAGCAGGCCACCACCGACCCACATCTCCACTGGAGACTCCTGGACACCCACAGGCAAGTCCATTACCGTCTCCTGTAGTGTCACTGCTCTTTTCTCCTGGGTCCTGGTGCACAAGGTTCTGTTGTGCCCTCCAAGAGTCTATTTCCCAGTCCTGTGTAAGTTCTGGCGGCTCTATGGTGGGGTTAATGGTGACCTCCTCTAAGAGGGCTTATGCCATACTCAAGTCTGCTGCAGCCAGAGCCCCTGACCCTGAGGCAGACTACCACCGACCCATACCTCCACAGGAGATGCTCAAACACAATTCTGTCTCAGTCTCTGTGGGGTCCTGGGTCCTCAAGGTTTGTTTGAGCCCTCTGAGCATCTCTGGTGGGAATGGGGTTTGATTCTAAACATGAATTCACCCCTCCTACTGCCTCGCTAGAGCTTCTCCTTTGCCCTTGGACGTGGGGTATCTCCTCACAGTCACTCCAGCATCTACTGTCTTGCTGGGGTTTCTCTGACCTTGGACGTGTGGTATCTCCAAGGGTATCTCCTTGTATCACAAGGGTATCTCCACCATTAGACTTCATTTAACCTTAATTACTTCCTCAGAAGGAATTCCCTGGTGACTCAGAAGGTAAAGAGTCTGCCTGCAATGAGCGAGAACCAGGCTCAATCTCTGGGTCAGGAAGATCCCCTGAAGAAGGAAATGGCAACCCACTCCAGTATTCTTACCTGGAAAATCCCATGGACAGAGGAGCCTGGCAGGCTACAGTCCATGGGGTCGCAAAGAGTTGGACATGACTGAAGCAATTTCACTTCACTTCACTTCTTCAGAGGCCCACCTCCATTTTAGTACTTTAAATATATCCTGCCATTCTCTTCTGGCATGCAGAGTTTCTGCTGAAAGATCAGCTGTTAATTGTATGGAGTTGCCCTTGTATGTTACTTTTTGCTTTTCTCTTGCTGCTTTTAATATTCTTTCTTTGTGTTTAGTCTTTGTTAGTTTGATTAGTATTTGTCTCAGCATGTTTCTCCTTGGGTTTATGCTGTATGGGACTCTGCTTCTTGGACTTGATTGACTATTTCCTTTCCCATGTTGGGGAAATTCTTTAAAATTTGTTTTAATTGGAGGCTAACTACTTTACAACATTGTGGTGGTTTTTGCCATACATCCACATGAATCAGCCATGGGTGTACATGTGTTCCCCATGCTGACCCTCCCTCCCCATCCCATCCCTCAGGGTCATCCCAGTGCACCAGCCCTGAGCACCCTGTCTCATGCATCGAACCTGGACTGGTGATCTATTTCACATATGATATTTCAATGCTATTCTTTCAAATCATCCCACCCTTGCCTTCTCCCAGAGTCCAAAAGTCTGTTCTTTACATTTGTGTCTCTTGCTGTCTCACATATAGGGTCATCATTACCATCCTCCTAAATTCCATATATATGCATTAATATACTGTATTGGTGTTTTTCTTTCTGACTTACTTCACTCTGTATAATAGGCTCCAGTTTCATCCACCTCATTAGAACTGATTCAAATGCATTCTTTTTAATAGCTGAATAATATTCCATTGTGTGTATGTACCACAGATTTTTTACGCATTATAATCTCTTTAAAAACTTTCTCAGACCCTTTCTTTTTCTCTTCTTCTGGTACTCCTATAATTTGAATTTTAGTGCATTTTGTCCCAGACGTCTTTGAGACTATCCTCAGTTCTTTTCATTCTTGTTCCTTTATTCTGCTCTTTGGCAGCTATTTCCACCATTCTATCTTCCACCTCACTTATCCATTCTTCTGCCTCAAATATTCTGCCACTGATTCCTTATAGACTATTTTTAATTTCAGTAATTGTGTGGTTCGTCTGTTTATTCTTTATTTTTTCTTAGTCCTTGTTAAATATGTTAAATGATTCTTGCATTTTCTCCAGTCTAGATCTGATAGATAGAGTGCCTGATGAACTAAGGAATGAGGTTCGTGACATTGTACAGGAGACAGGGATCAAGACCATCCCCATGGAAAACAAATGCAAAAAAGCAAAATGGCTGTCTGGGGAGGCCTTACAAATAACTGTGAAAAGAAGAGGGGCGAAAAGCAAAGGAAAAAACGAAAGATATAAGCATCTGAATGCAGAGTTCCAAAGAAAAGCAAGGAGAGGTAAGAAAGCTGTCTTCAGCGATCAATGCAAAGAAATAGAGGAAAACAACAGAATGCGAAAGACTAGAGATCTCTTCAAGAAAATTAGAGATACCAAGGGAACATTTCATGCAAAGATGGGCTCGATAAAGGACAGAAATGGTATGGACCTAACAGAAGCAGAAGATATTAAGAAGAGGTGGCAAGAATACACAGAAGAACTGTACAAAAAAGATCTTCATGACCCAGATAATCATGATGATGTGATCACTAATCTAGAGTCAGACATCTTGGAATGTGAAGTGAAGTGGGCCTTAGAAAGCATCAGTACGAACAAAGCTAGTGGAGGGGATGGAATTCCAGTTGAGCTGTTTCAAATCCTGAAAGATGATGCTGTGAAAGTGCTGCACTCAATATAGCAGCACATTTGGAAAACTCAGCAGTGGCCACAGGACTGGAAAAGGTCAGTTTTCATTCCAATTCCAAAGAAAGGCAATGCCAAAGAATGCTCAAACTACCGCACAATTGCACTCATCTCACATGCTAGTAGAGTAATGCTCAAAATTCTCCAAGCCAGGCTTCAGCAATACCTGAACTGTGAACTCCCTGATGTTCAAGCTGGTTTTAGAAAAGGCAGAAGAACCAGAGATCAAACTGCCAACATCCGCTGGATCATGGAAAAAGTAAGAGAGTTCCAGAAAAACATCTATTTCTGCTTTATTGACTATGCCAAAGCCTTTGATTGTGTGGATCACAATAAACTGTGGAAAATTCTGAAAGAGATGGGAATACCAGACCACCTAACCTGCCTCTTGAGAAATCTGTATGCAGGTCAGGAAGCAACAGTTAGAACTGGACATGGAACAACAGACTGGTTCCAAATAGGAAAAGGAGTGTGTCAAGGCTGTATATTGTCACCCTGCTTATTTAACTTATATGCAGAGTACATCATGAGAAACGCTGGGCTGGAAGAAACACAAGCTGGAATCAAGATTGCCGGGAGAAATATCAATAATCTCAGATATGCAGATGACACCACCCTTATGGCAGAAAGAGGAGCTAAAAAGCCTCTTGATGAAATTGAAAGAGGAGAGTGAAAAAGTTGGCTCAAAGCTCAACATTCAGAAAACTAAGATCATGGCACCTGGTCCCATCACTTCATGGGAAATAGATGGGGAAACAGTAGAAACAGTGTCAGACTTTATTTTTCTGGGCTCCAAAATCACTGCAGATGGTGACTGCAGCCATGAAATCAAAAGACGCTTACTCCTTGTTAGAACAGTTATGACCAACCTAGATAGTATATTCAAAAGCAGAGACATTGCTTTGCCGACTAAGGTCTGTCTAGTTAAGGCTATGGTTTTTACCGTGGTCATGTATGGATGTGAGATTTGGACTGTGAAGAAGGCTGAGCACCGAGGAATGGATGCGTTTGAACTGTGGTGTTGGAGAAGACTCTTGAGGGTCCTTTGGACTGCAAGGAGATCCAACCAGTCCATTCTGAAGGAGATCAGCCCTGGGATTTCTTTGGAAGGAATGATGCTAAAGCTGAAACTCCAGTACTTTGGACACCTCATGCGAAGAGTTGACCCATTGGAAAAGACTCTGATGCTGGGAGAGATTGGGGGCAGGAGGAGAAGGGGACGACCCAGGATGAGATGGCTGGATGGCATCACGGACTCAATGGACGTGAGTCTGAGTGAACTCCGGGAGATGGTGATGGACAGGGAGGCCTGGCGTGCTGTGATTCATGGGGTCACAAAGAGTCGGATACGACTGAGCGACTGAACTGAACTGATTTTTGAGGTTTTGGATCATGTTTACTATCAGTACTCTGAATTCTTTTTCAGGTAGTTTGCCTATTTCCTCTTTGTTTATTTGGTCTTGTGTGTTTCTAGCTTGTTCCTTCATTTGCACAATATTTCTCTGCCTTTTCATTTTTTTTTAACTTACGGTGCTTGAGGTCTCCTTTTCCCAGTCTTCAGGGTCAAATTCCTCCTTCCTTTTGGTTTCTGTCCTTGGTGGGTAGTGTTGGTCCAGTGGATTGTGTTAGCCTTGTGTTGGGTGCTTGTGCTTGCTTTCTGGTGGGAGGAGGTGAGGGTTTTTTTTTTTTCCCTCTGCTGGGCAGGGTGTGTGAGGTTATAATCCTGTCTGCTCATGATTTGGTTTGTGTTTTTGGTTTGGTTTTTGTTTGTTGTTTGGATGAGGCATTCTGCACAGGGTGCTGCTGGAAGTTGGGCAATACTGGGTCTTCTGTACAAGTGGTTGCCTTTGTGGGAGTTCTCACTAATTAATACTCCCTAGTGTTCTTGCCTTGAGAACCCCATGAACAGTATGAAAAGGCAAAATGATAAGATACTGAAAGAGGAAATCCCCAGGTCAGTGGTTACCCAATATGCTACTGGAGTTCAATGGAGAAATAACTCCAGAAAGAATGAAGGGATGAAGCCAAAGCAAAAACAATACCCAGCTGTGGATGTGACTGGTGATAGAAGCAAGGTCCGATGCTGTAAAGAGCAATATTGCATAGGAACCTGGAATGTCAGGTCCATGAATCAAGGCAAATTGGAAGTGGTCAAACAGGAGATGGCAAGAGTGAACATCGACATTCTAGGAATCAGTGAACTAAAATGGACTGGAATGGGTGAATTTAACTCAGACGACCATTATATCTACTACTGCGGGCAGGAATCCCTCAGAAGAAATGGAGTAGCCATCATGGTCAACAAAAGTGTCCAAAATGCAGTACTTGGATGCAGTCTCAAAAACAACAGAATAATCTCTGTTCGTCTCCAAGGCAAACCATTCAATATCACAGTTATCCAAGTCTATGCCCCAACCAGTAATGCTGAAGAAGCTGAAGTTGAACGGTTTTATGAAGACCTACAAGACCTTTTAGAACTAACACTCAAAAAAGATGTCCTTTTCATTATAGGAGACTGGAATGCAAAAGTAGGAAGTCAAGAAACACCTGGAGTAACAGGCAAATTTGGCCTTGGAATGCAGAATGAAGCAGGGCAAAGACAGAGTTTTGCCAAGAAAATGCACTGGTCATAGCAAACACCCTCTTCCAACAACACAAGAAAAGACGCTACACATGGACATCACCAGATGGTCAACACCGAAATCAGACTGATTATATTCTTTGCAGCCAAAGGTGGAGAAGCTCTATACTGGCAACAAAAACAAGACCAGGAGCTGACTGTGGCTCAGATCATGAAATCCTTATTACCAAATTCAGACTTAAATTGAAGAAAGTAGGGAAAACCGAAGACCATTCAGGTATGACCTAAATCAAATCCCTTATGATTATACAGTGGAAGTGAGAAATAGATTTAAAGGCCTAGATCTGATAGATAGAGTGCCTGATGAACTATGGAATGATGTTCGTGACATTGTACAGGAGACAGGGATCAAGACCATCCCCATGGAAAAGAAATGCAAAAAAGCAAAATGGCTGTCTGGGGAGGCCTTACAAATAGCTGTGAAAAGAAGAGAAGCAAAAAGCAAAGGAGAAAAGGAAAGATATAAGCATCTGAATGCAGAGTTCCAGAGAATAGCAAGAAGAGATAAGAAAGCTTTCAATGATCAATGCAAAGAAACAGAGGAAAAGAACAGAATGGGGAAAGATTAGAGATCTCTTCAAGAAAATTAGAGATACCAAGGGAACATTTCATGCAAAGATGGGCTCGATAAAAGACAGAAATGGTATGGACCTAACAGAAGCAGAAGATATTAAGAAGAGGTGGCAAGAATACACAGAAGAACTGTACAAAAAAGATCTTCACCCCCAGATAATCATGATGGTGTGATCAGTCATCTAGACCCAGGCATCCTGGAATGTGAAGTGAAGTGGGCCTTAGAAAGCATCAGTACGAACAAAGCTAGTGGAGGGGATGGAATTCCAGTTGAGCTGTTTCAAATCCTGAAAGATGATGCTGTGAAAGTGCTGCACTCAATATGGCAGCACATTTGGAAAACTCAGCAGTGGCCACAGGACTGGAAAAGGTCAGTTTTCATTCCAATTCCAAAGAAAGGCAATGCCAAAGAATGCTCAAACTACCGCACAATTGCACTCATCTCACATGCTAGTAAAGTAATGCTCAAAATTCTCCAAGCCAGGCTTCAGCAATAGGTGAACCGTGAACTCCCAGATGTTCAAGCTGGATTTAGAAAAGGCAGAGGAACCAGAGATCAAATTGCCAACATCCGCTGGATCATGGAAAAAGCAAGAGAGTTCCAGAAAACTATCTATTTCTGCTTTATTGACTATGCCAAAGCCTTTGATTGTGTGGATCACAATAAACTGTGGAAAATTCTGAAAGAGATGGGAATACCAGACCACCTGACCTGCCTCTTGAGAAATCTGTATGCAGGTCAGGAAGCAACAGTTAGAACTGGACATGGAACAACAGACTGGTTCCAAATCGGGAAAGGAGTATGTCAAGGCTGTATATTGTCACCCTGCTTATTTAACTTATATGCAGAGTACATCATGAGAAACGCTGGGCTGGAAGAAACACAAACTGGAATCAAGATTGCCGGGAGAAATATGAATAACCTCAGATATGCAGATGACACTATCCTTATGGCAGAAAGTGAAGAGGAGCTAAACAGCCTCCTGATGAAAGTGAAAGAGGAGAGTGAAAAAGTTGGCTTAAAGCTCAACATTCAGAAAACGAAGATCATGACATCCGATCCCAACACTTCATGGGAAATAGATGGGGAAACAGTGGAAGCTGTGTCAGACTTTATTTTTGGGGGCTCCAAAATTATTGCATATGGTGATTGCAGCCATGAAATTAAAAGACGCATACTGCTTGGAAGAAAAGTTATGACCAACCTAGATATTATATTGAAAAGCAGAGATATTGCTTTGCCGACTAAGGTCTGTCTAGTTAATGTTTTTCCTGTGGTCATGTATGGATGTGAGAGTTGGACTGTGAAGAAGGCTGAGCACCAAAGAATGGATGCATTTGAACTGTGGTGTTGCAGAAGACTCTTGAGGGTCCCTTGGACTGCAAGGAGATCCAACCAGTCCATTCTGAAGGAGATCAGCCCTGGGATTTCTTTGGAAGGAATGATGCTAAAGCTGAAACTCCAGTACTTCGGACACCTCATGTGAAGAGTTGACTCATTGGAAAAGACTCTGATACTGGGAGAGATTGGGGGCAGGAGGAGAAGGGGACGACCCAGGATGAGATGGCTGGATGGCATCACGGACTCAATGGACGTGAGTCTGAGTGAACTCCAGGAGATGGTGTGGACAGGGAGGCCTGGCGTGCTGTGATTCATGGGGTCGCAAAGAGTTTGACACGACTGAGCGACTGAACTGAACTGTACTGAGGGTTAGGAGTTCACTGGCAGTCTAGGGTCTTGGAAGTAGCACTCCCACTCCACAGACTCAGGGCCCAGTCTCTGGCTGGGGAGCTGAGATTCCACAAGTGGTTTGTTATGGCATTCAGTTCAGTTCAGTCACTCAGTTGTGTCCGACTCCTTGCGACCCCATTAATCGCAGCACGTCAGGCCTTCCTGTACATCACCAACTCCCGGAGTTCTCAGACTCACGTCCATCGAGTCTGTGATGCCATCCAGCCATCTCATCCTCTGTCGTTCCCTTCTCCTCCTGCCCCCAATCCCTCCCAGCATCAGAGTCTTCCACTGAGTCAACTCTTCACATGAGGTGGCCAAAGTACTGGAGTTTCAGCTTTAGCACCAGTCCTTCCAGTGAACACCCAGGGCTGATCTCCTTCAGAATGGACCAGTTGGATCTCCTTGCAGTCCAAGGGACCCTCAAGAGTCTTCTCCAACACCACAGTTCAAAAACATCAATTCTTCGGTGCTCAGCTTTCCTCACAGCCCAACTCTCACATCCATACATGACCACTGGAAAAACCATAGCCTTGACTAGATGGACCTTTGGTTGGCAAAGTAATGTCTCTGCTTTTGAATATGCTATCTAGGTTGGTCATAACTTTTCTTCCAAGGAGTAAGCGTCTTTTAATTTCCTGGCTGCAGTCACCATCTGCAGTGATTTTAGAGCCCAGAAAAATAAAAGTCTGACACTGTTTCCACTGTTTCCACATCTATTTCCCATGAAGTGATGGGACCAGGTGCCATGATCTTAGTTTTCTGAATGTTGAGCTTTAAGCCAACTTTTTCACTCTCCTCTTTCACTTTCATCAAGAGGCTTTTTAGTTCGTCTTCACTTTCTGTTATGCGATTGAAAGTGAAAGTGAAGTCGCTCAGTCATGTCGGACTCTTTGTGACCTCATTGACTGTAGCCTACCAGGCTCCTCTCTCCATGGGATCCTCCAGGCGAGAGTACTGGAGTGGGTTGCCATTTTCCTTTTCCAAAGACTAACATGAGCACAATGCATTGGCCGGTTATGGCATTAAAGAGGATTAAAACAAACCCAAGAAAACAAACAAGAAACAAAAGACTAATCCCAGACAAATGATAAGTACAAACAAAATCAGGCAAATATTAACAAAATTAATGGAATACACACACACATAAAAAAGAATCAAAACAGTCCAAAAATGAAAGTACAAGAGATTGACCTGGCAAGCAAAAGGAACCAAAAATGATATCATCCAGTTAAAAACAAAACTAACTAAAGCACAAACCAGAAAACAAAACCAAAGGAAGGTGCCAACTGGGGAATACAGCTATGAAAATACAACAAACAAACATGGTGACAAAAAGAAAGAATATAAAAGCAAACTTAAATAGAGTGTAGATTTAAAAGATTTGTATATATGAATAACTACACCAGATAAAGAACAGTAAGAAAGCAAACAAAATAATAAATATAAAAAATAATAAATTTAAAACAACCTTTTAAAGAAAAAACCCAGAGCCACAGAAGGTCAATGCAGAGGCAGTATATAAAGGAAATAAAAAATGTGATTAAAAAAACTCTCAAAAGCTTCAATGAATTTAGTAGTACTAAAAAAACCAACAACTACAGCAAGAGGGAAAAAAAGAAAAAAATCCAGATACAACTTCAGAACAAATCAAAATATAAAAATAATAATAAATATTTTCTTGGATCTCAGCTGTCAGCATCCTTTCCTTTGCTGTGAGTCGAAGTCCACCTCACCTCCTTAGGATGCCCTCCAATACTGGGCTGGTCTCGGGACCTGCTGTGGGGGCAGCTCAGACTCTGATTGGTCCTGTTCCTGAGTGCTCTTGCCTCCAATGTCCACAGCTGCCAGAGCTACTGTGTTTTCTTTTGTGGGAATGCTCACTGTCCTTTTATATATTCCATAGACACAGAGTCTGCCTAGTTAATAGTGTGGATTTCATCTGCAGCTTGTACAGCTGGTGGGACAGTTTTGGGTCCTCTTCCTTAGCCACACTGCTTCTGGACTTAAATTGTGGTTTTATGTGCATCTATGCATGTGAGTCATCTACAGGGGTTTGCTCGTGAGGCTGCCCTGGAAGACTTGAGTCAGCCCCAGTGAGGACTGGGTGTGGAGGTGGTGCAGCTGCTTGGATTGCAGGAGCCCTGGCAGCACCAGGTACTCAGGGGAGCCAGCAGCTAGGGCAGCAGGAAATATGGTGCTCTTAGGGTTTTTCTAGCCTCTGGCAGCTCTGTCCCAATGAGGATCGAGCATGGTGGTGGTATGGTTCCTTGGGTCACAGGGACCCTGGCTATACTGCGTATGGCAGGGGCATCAATGGCTATTGGTGCAGATGTGCTGCTATTAGGTTTTTCTCTAGTCTCTGGCAGCTGTTTTACAGTGAGGACTGAGCATGGAAGTGGCACAGATGCTTGGATCACAGGGACCCTGGTGGCACCAAGTGTGCAGGCACATGGACTGCCTAAGCCAAAGGAACGATGGCCCTATTACTCTTTTCCTAGCTTCTAGCAGCTGGCAATCAGAGAGCCTCTTTGTCTGGTCCATCTCTGTTGCTTTGGCCCATTCAGGCAGTGGGGTCCTTCTCTATGATTTGGAATATCAGGCACTTAAATGGCCACCCTGGCTGGTGTCCTTCTCTGTTGCTTGACATATCAGGCATTTAAAGGGACCCCCTGGCTGGGGGGGTCCTTTTCTGTTGCTCAGCTTGTCAGGTGCTTAAATGGTCACACTTGTTGGGGTCGTTCCCTATTGCTCAATGTGTCAGGTGCTTAAGGGCTGCCCCCACCCCATTGGGACTCTTCTCTGTTGCTCAGTGTGTCAGGTGTTTAAAGGGTCCCCATGGTTGGAGTCCATCTCTGTTGCTTGGAGGGACAGGCACTTAAATCGCCACCCTGGCTGGGGTCCTTCTCTATTAGTTGGCATGTCAGGTACTTAAAAGGCCCCCTGACGGGTTCTTCTCTGTTGCTCAGTGCATCAGGCACTTAAATGGCCACCCTAGCTAGGGTCCTTCTCTATTGCTTCCAGTGTCAGGCACTTAAATGCCTACCCTGGTTGAGGTCCTTCTCTCTTACTTGGCGCGTCAGGCACTTAAAGGGCCTCTGACTGGGGTCCTTCTCTGTTCCTCAGTTCATCAGGTGCTTAAATGACATCCCCGCCCCCCGGCTTAAGTTCTTCACTGTTGCTTGGTGTGTCTGGAGCTTAAATGGCCACATTCCCTGGGTTCCTTTTCTATTTTTTTTTTTAATTTTTTTTCCTGAGTTCCTTTTCTGTTGCTTGGTGCATCAGGCACTAAATACCGCCCCCGTCCCCCCACCCACCCAGTTTGAGTCCTTCCCTACTGCTCTCCGTGTCAGGGGCATAAGTGGCCCCCCTGCTTGGGGTCCTACTCTGTTGCTTGACACATCAAGCACTTAAATGGCCAGACTGGCAAGCATCCGTCTCTTATTTTTCGTGTCAGTCACTTAAAGGCCCCCCTGGCTGGGGGTCTTTGTTAACTTGGCACATCAGGGACTTATAAGTGCCCCTGGCTGGGCTCCTCCTCTTTGGCTCAGTGCATCAGGCGCTGAAATGGCCACCCATGTTGGGGTCCTTTTTTGTTGCTTGGTGCATCAGGCACTTAAAGGGCCCACCTGGTTGGGTCCCTCCCTATTGCTCGATGTGTCAGGTGCTTAAATGGCCCCCACCTGCAGTGGGGGGGGGGCGCCTTCTATGTTGCCTGGCATGTCAGGCACTTAAAGGGCCCCCGACTGTGGTCTTTCACTGTTACTTGGCATGTCAGGCACTTAAAGGGGATGATGTCTGGAGTCCTTTTCTGTTTCTCTGCACATCAGGCACTTAAGGGGCCCCCTGCCTGGGGTCGTTTTGTGTTGCTTGGCATGACAGGCCCTTAAATGGCCACCCTGCCTGGGGTCCTTCTCTGTTGTTTGGCATATCAGGCATTTAAAGGGACCCCCTGGCTGAGGTCGTTCCCTATTGCTCAATGTGTCAGGTGCTTAAGGCCCCCCCCCACCCCGTTGGAGTCTGGGTTCCTTTTTTTTTGCTTGGTGCATCAGGCACTAAAGCCCACCCCCTTCCCCCCACCCCCACCCATTTTGGGTCCTTCCCTACTGCTCTCTGTGTCCTCTGTGTCAGGGGCATAAGGGGCCCCCTGCTTGGGGTCCTACTCTGTTGCTTAGCACATCAAGCACTTAAATGGCCAAACTGGGTGGCATCCGTGTCTTATTTTTCGTGTCAGTCACTTAAAGGGCCCCCTGGCTGGGGATCCTTCTCTGTTACTTGACACATCAGGCACTTATAAGTGCCCCTGGCTGGGCTCCTCCTCTTTGGCTCAGTGCATCCGGCGCTGAAATGGCCACCCATGTTGGGGTCCTTTTTTGTTGCTTGGTGCATCAAGCACTTAAAGGACCCACCTGGTTGGGTCCCAACCCTATTGCTCGATGTGTCAGGTGCTTAAATGGCCCCCCACCTGCAGTTGGGGGGGGGGGTCCTTCTCTGTTGCTTGGCGTGTCAGGCACTTAAAGGGCTCCCTGCCTGGGGTCCTTTTGTGTTGCTTGGCATGACAGGCCCTTAAATGGCCTTCCTGCCTGGGGTCCTTCTCTATTACTTCGTGCGTCAGAAGGTTAAATGGTCACCCTGACTGGGGTCCTTTTCTGCTGCTTGGCGCAGCAGGCACTTAAACGTCCTCCTTGTTGGTTTTTGTTGTTCAGTCGCTAAGTCGTGCCTGACTCTCTGCAACCCCATGGACTGTATCCTACCAGGCTCCTCTGTCAATGGGATATCCCAGGCAAGAATAGTGGAGTGAGTTTCCATTCCCTTCTCCATCTCCTGGTCGGGGTCCTTTTCTATTGGCACACCAGGCACTTAAGGGTCCCTCTGACTGGGGTCCTTCTCTGTTGCTCAGTGTGTCAGGTGCTTAAATGTCCACCCTGGCCGGGATCCTTCTCTGTTGCCTGGCATGTCATGTGCTTAAGGGACACCTCCCCACTTAGTTGGGGGTCCTTTTCTGTTGCTCGGCACCTTAAGCACTTAATGGGCCATCCTGGCTGGGGTCCTTGCCTATTGCTTGTCATTTCAGGTGCTTAAACGTTCCCCCTGGCTGTGATCCTTTTCTGTTGCTTGGCGTGTCAGGTGCTTAAATGGCCACCCTTGCTAGGATCCTTCCCTGTTACTCTGTGCATCAGGCACTTAACGGGCCACCCTCTCTGGGGTCTTTCTCTATTGTTCAGCTGCTGGTGCTGGCATTTGGGGAGAGAGAAGCTACAGTGAATGTTCCACCCCCTGCACATGACTCAGCAGTAATGCCTTGCCTCCAAGGCTGCCTGGTTTTCCTCCAGAAGCATTTCCCTCCACGATCTCCTCCCTCACATCCCCTCGGGCCATCTCCCTACAGTCAACAGCAGACCTCACCCTGAGATTGCTCTCCAATACCTATGCTCCAACTCCCAGCCACTGTACTTTCTAAGGGACTTGCATCCCTGTCCAACATTATGTGCGGCTGTGACAAGGATTGTTTGTGTGATTCTCATTACATTCAGACTGTCACAGGATCAGCTGCTTCACTCTCAGCCTCAAATGCTACTCTGTTCCAAACAATGCCCCAGTGTGGGGATCTAATCCCTGCTTCAGTTCCTCTCACACACAGCCACCCCCTGCCAGGTGCAGGTCTAGTCCTGCTCACTCTCATCTTTTTCCCACTTCCTTCGTCCTACCAAATTTTGCATGGGTCTATGTATTCTTTTCTGGCAACCAGGTACTCATGCCCACTCTCAGATGGTGTTCTGCAATATCTTCTGTGTCTGAAAGTGTATTCATGATGTATCCATGGAGAGAGATGTATTCCAGGTCCACCTACTCCTCCGCCATCTTGTTCTCCCTTTTTCCCCACCTCCAAACACAACCACACCATGGGGTTACAGCTTCAACATATGAATTTGTTGAGGGACATAAACAGTCAGTCCATAACAACCACGAATACAAAGCAGTAATTTTAAATCAGGAAATTTAACATCAGTATCATATATTATCTCATTTGTTTTTACCAATTCTGGTCCTGGATCCAATCTAGGATCACACATTAATAGTCATGTCTCTTTTTGACACTGTAACACTCCTAGAGGAAAACATAGGCAGAACACTCTCTGACATAAATCACAGCAATATCTTTTCAATCTGTCTCCCAGAATAAATGATATAAAAGCAAAAATAAACAATTAGGACCTACTTAAACTCAACACCTTTTGCAGAGGGGAAAGAAATAATAAACAAAGACTATCTACAGATGAGGAGTAAATATTTGCAAATATCTAACTGACAAAATGGAGAAGGAAATGACAACCCACTCCAGTGTTCTTGCCTAGAGAATCCCAGGGACAGGGGAGCCTGGTGGGCTGCCGTCTATGGGGTCGCACAGAGTCAGACATGACTGAAGTGACTTAGTAGTAGTAGTAGTAACTGACAAAATTTACAAACAGTCCATGATACATGACAGCATCAAAACAACCCAATCAAAAAATGGGCATAAGACCTAAATAGACATTTCTCCAAAGACGACATATAGATGGCCAAGAGGCACATGAAAAAATGTTCAACATTGCTAATTATTAGAGAAATGCAACCCAAAACTACAATAAGATATCACCTCACACCAGTCAAAATGGCTATCATCCAAAAATCTACAAACAATAAATGATGGAGAGAAGGGAACAATCATACACTGTTGGTGGGAATGTAAATTGGTACAGCCACTATGGAAAACAGTGTGGAGGTTCCTTAAAAACTAAAAATAGAGTTGCCATACGACCCCGCAGTCCCACTGCTGTGTGTGTATCTGGAGAAAAACATGATCTGAAAGGATACATGCACCCCAGTGTTAATAGCAGCACTGTTAACATTAGCAAGACATGGACGCAATCTAAATGTCCATTGACAGAAGAATGGACAAAGATGTGGTACATATATACAACAGAATGTTACTCAGCCATTAAAAAGAATGAAGTAATGTCATTTGCAGCAACATGGATGGACCCAGAGACTGTCATACTGAGTGAAGTTAGAGAAGGAGAAAATGACATCCTTATATATGGAATCTAAAAAGTGATACAACTGAACTTGTTTACAAAACAGAAACAGATTCACAGAATTAGAAAAAACCTTATGGTTGCCAGGGGAGGGGGAGGGTCAAGCAGAAGCGATAGTTAGGGAGTTTGGGATGGACATGTACATACTGCTATATTTAAAATGGATAACCAACAAGGACCTACATTGAACTATGTTCAGTGTTATATGGCAGCCTGGATGAGAGGGGAGTTTGGGGGAGAATGGATACATGTTTATGTATGGCTGAGTCCCTTTGCTGTTTGCCTAAAACTATTCCAACATTGTTAATTATGCCTCAGAACAAAATATAAAGTTTTTTTTTTTAAGAGTTTTCAGGTCTGGTCAAGGGAAAAAAGTCTGGCCACAAAGTGGTAGAAGCACACAACAGCTTTAAAATAATGCTTTGAAAGGATACAGGCAAGAGGATGTCCTCATAGCTGAAGACCTTCCAGGTGTTGAGGTCCTTTAATGGACCAGAACCTGGTGGTCCAGAGTCGACGATAAGAAAGTAAAAGAGAGACAGAGGCTGATATACCCTGGTTTATGCAGAAAACCAATAAAGCTCTTGACACAAGGCTTGCATCGCTCACGAAGGCACCGGGTGCCCTCTCAAGGGGATGAAGGCACAGTGCGCCTTCTCGAGGGTCTTAGAAGCCCAGGCAGGAGAGTGAGCACAACGGGTTTCTACGCTACAGAGAATTAGCCAGAGAGAGACAGAGAAAGAAAGGCACGGGGACCCAAGCTCTGATGGAACAAGGGTGTTTTATTCAAAATAATGTGGGTATATATACTGTCTTACAAGGTAGCTTTGTTCAGCAAAGATAAAGACCAAAAGTCCAGACTTACAAATTATCAAGGAAACATAAGGCAATCCATATCAAAGAGAGAGAGTTGTAAATAATCACTTTTACCGTATGGTTCATAAAAAGGAAGAGGGTTGTAAATAGTTACTTATCACCATGGAAAAACTAACGAAGGAAATGCATGTATTCCTTAGCCCCAGGAGCAGTTTGCCACTCCACTTAATTCAGGAATTAATAAGAAACAGAGGATTCATGACAGATCCAAAACAGCACACAGGAAGCCTCCTGTTAAATGTTTCCTGACATCTAGGAACCATGCCACTCAGAAGGGGAGGACAAGGAAACTCCAGTGTGAGGGGTATCTAAGAGGGGACTTATATCAAGGTAGAAAGCCTCTGTGTAAGCACCCTAAGGAGCACAAGTGGTTTGGGATCTTTTATAGACCTAGGATTTATCTTTTCAAATGGCTAGCAAATGTTGCCTGTAATTTTGAGGAGTATACAAAGCAGGCAGGCTCTAAATGGCTAAAAGTCTGCTTATTGGAGCTATATTTAAAACAAATGCATGTGTAAAAATTTGAGTTTGGCACCAGCAACTTTTCAGCTAAGGGTATTGGCCTGCTGTGAAAAAGGGAACAATATAGGGCTAGTATACTTGGGCCATCTTTGTCTCATTTATGTAACAGTTCATCCCCCGGTCCCATGTTGTTTTGCAACCTGAGCTGTATGTTAGTTTTTTTTTTTTTAAGATTTATTTATTTATGGTTGTGCTGGGTCTTTGTTGCAGTACACAGGCTTCTCACTGCAGTGGCTTCTCTTGTTGTAGAACACAGGCTGTAAGCATGTGGACTTCAGTAGCTGCAGCACAGGGGCTCAGTAATTGTGGTTCATGGGCCCTAGAACTGGCTTAGTAGTTGTGGTGCATGGGGCTTTGGTTGCTCTGCGGCATGTGGGAACTTCCCGGACCAGGGATTGAACCAGTGTCCTCGGCATTGGCAGGTGGATTTGCAACCACCAGGAAAGCCCCTGTATGTTATTTCTTAACACATGAGTTTGGAGTCAGTGCAAAGCATCCTCAAGACCCAGAATTCTATAAAGACACAAACAGATTTCAAAGCCCCTTCACAGCCAAGTCTGCCAATTTAGTAGGGAAACCCAGGAGAATCAATCAGGAAAGATTTTATTTGTTCAATCTGTTTAGTCAGTAGAGTGATATTATGACCTCTATGGTGTATATCCTTGACTTTCAGTAAAACTTGGTGTTATTTACTCACATGCAGAGAGATGTATTGGCAAGTATGCAGGACCCCACCCTCATCCCCAGACAAGCAACCAATAAGTAATTTAGGGCTATGTGGTTATCTAACACCATGGCTCCTAAACTATGGTAAGATTCAGTCAAGTGCCAGTTCATGGACAGCTAGTTTATGTGGACATAGCTCTCTCTGGTCTTTTCATTGTTATGTGATGTCCCAAATGTATACTGTTTCTACTGCCCCCCAAACCAGTGATCCTAGAGTGGTTAGTATAAGAGGGACTCTGGAAAGCTCATTTGCAGTGATGGAGAGTGGTGGCTAGCATGATCTGTGGAAGCAAGTCCACGTGGAACTGGGGATCAGAACAGCAAACTGCCTTTAAGAGCCAAAAATATTATTGAAGCAGATTAAAGCTCGAGGCATCTCTTTTCAAAAAGATACATGAATTATACTTTTTAAGTTTTTTAAATTGAAGGATAATTGCTTTACAGAATTTTGTTTTCTGTCAAGCATCAACAAGAATCAGCCATAGGTACACCCATTTTACAGAATTTTGTTTTCTGTCAAGCATCAACAAGAATCAGCCATAGGTACACCCATTTTACAGAATTTTGTTTTCTGTCAAGCATCAACAAGAATCAGCCATAGGTACACCCATGTCCCCTCCCTCCTGATCCCACCCTTCTAGATTGTCACAGAGCCCCTGTTTGAGTTCCCTGAGTCATACAGCAAATTCCCATTGGTTATCTATTTTATGATTGGTGCCATTAAGTGGATATTACCACACATGATATTGGTTTAATTTGCTGATGACATGAGGGCAATACAGTTGAGTACAGTAAAAATAGATTCCTTGGCCTTGCCCCAGACTAAATCATATGCTCCTTGGGAAGTGTTAAGTGGGCTGAACTCAGAGCAGTTCAGCTGGTGATCACTCATGATGCCTGGCTCTTAGTCCTTTGCATTGACAATTGGGCTGTTCTAAAGGGGTTAACTCTATGACTTGCACAATGGAAAGCCGAGGGGTAGATAATCATGAACAAGCCCTTGTGGAGTCAGGATATGTGAAGACATTTGGGGTCACCTGCAAGAGCCTGAGTCTGTCCTTACTGTCTTCCAGATCCCAGCTTGCAAAGCACTGACACTCCTTGGCAGTCAGGAAGCTGATGCCCTAGCTCAGGTATGTGACATAGTAACTGACCCTTCAGTAGACACAACTGATTGAGTGCACAGGAAAAGCCATTACCATAGCATCCAGGTAGAATGCCATATTGCCAAAGACGCTGGATTGCCCTTGAAATGCAGTGACTTGGTTAATGCAGTAACAGCATGTCCTGTGTGTTCTACGCAATGTCCAAGGCAGCTGTCAAAGGGGTCTGGGGCCATCCACTGGAGTTCCCAAGTGGTGAGGGATTGGCAAGTTGATAATATTGACTCCCTCCCTCTGAGCAAGGGTTCTAAAAATGCCTTGGTTTGTGTGGACACTGCGTCTGGCCTAACCCAAGCTTTCCTGTCACTGCACAAACCAGGCTGCCACCATTAAGGGATTAGAGAAACAGTACCAAATAGATACCGTCATCAACTAGACAGTGATCAGGTGTCTCATTTCAAAGTTCACAATGTGAAAGACTGGGCAAAGGATCATGACACTGAGTGGAGATTTCATCTCCTCTATAACAGGGCTGGTAGACTGCATGCAATGTTAAAGCAGTAGATTAAATTGCTAACCAAAGGTAAAACCACTTTGGCTGCATAGAACGAAGTACTGCCCCCAGCTTCAGTAAATTTGAATGACCAACCAGTAGGGCCTGTAGCCCTATATGCCAGACTGGGGACCCCTGCCAAGATACCCAGCACTTCCCCTGGCCACCCTCTGTGTACAGGGGCTGGTTTGTGAAGCAACATCATCCTTGGGTGATGAGGAAAAGATACGTGGGATCTTATTTACCTCTGAAGTGCTAAACATATTCAGGACTGAAATGTTCTCATCCCTTTTAGACCCTGGAGTGGGTATTTGTTTTCTCACCTTTCAAGGGAAATGGGCAGCCTTTGCCAAAATAAAATTGAGCAGCTTTGTTGTGTAGCCACTGAAACTGCCCCTTCCTCAGTCTTAAGAGGGCCCCAAGCCCAAGCAGGTGCCTTAAATCCTGAATGTCCTCTTAACAGGGTATCAAGTTATCAAACCAGACTTAATCTTCATGTTTGGGAAAGAAGAGCACAGAGAAAACTCTAAAATTGCATACATGAATGAGAACTAGAAAGATTGGGGATAATGGATGGTGGATGGAAGATTCTAGCTAGTGAGGAAGAGGTTCCTTTGACGTGCCACAGACATGCCAACAGTATTCCTCAAAGGAAAAGAGGTAGGACATGGATAGGAGTTCCTTAGATTAAATGACCTCTCCATGTATCTTCCCCTACTCTTTGCTTAGCTTTGAGAAAGAACCCTGGGACTTCCCTGGTGGTCCAGTGGTTAAGAGTCCATCTTCCAATGCAGGGGACTCAGGTTCAATCCCTGGTTGGGGAATTAAGATCTCTCACGCTGTGGGGCAACTAAGCCTTCATGCCACAACTATGTAGCCTGTGCGCTCTGGAGCACATGTGCTGCAACAAAGACCCAGTGCAACCAAAAATTTAAATAATATAAAATCAACATATAAAAAGAAAAAAGAATGCTGCCTGCCTGCCATGTCCTCAGGATGTTATCCCTGCCTCCTCAGGCTGAAATGAACTTTTCTCAACCATTCTCCCCTTCCCTGGCCTTTTTACTTTCCCTCTCTCCAGTTGTCATCAATTCCTTTCCTTACACAGACACTTAAAGAGCTGTCCTTACCTTTGTGACTTTTCATTTCTTCTACTTCTCTCACCCTTGTGAGAAACCTCAAGGTGTTTTTCTCCCTGTGTTTTAGTCAGAATCCACTCCATCCAAATTTAAACTTTCAAGGACTTCCATTATATGGCCCCATTGCTTGTTTCTCTGTTCCCCAAAACTGAAACTGTGGTGTCAGTTTTCTAGTTGTTTGCTGCCAGTACAAAGATAAACACTTTCTGTAATTTCAGCTTATATTTGGCAAGTTTGCTAAATTCACTTATTCAGAATGTATCTGTAGGTCCTTTGGGATTTTCTGTGTGTACATGTCATCTGCAGACACTGAAAGTTTTATTTATTCCTTTCCAGTCATTACTCCTTTTTCTTGCTTTATTTCTCTGCCCAAGGCCTCCAGTACATTGTTGAATAGGAGTGGGCATAGCAGGTATCTTGTCTCAAGACAAGTTTTTACCATATCACCATTAAGTCTTTGCAGTTTCTTTTAATGCACCCTTTATCAGACTTAAGGAAGTTCTCTTCTAGTCCTAGTTTGTTAATTTATATTTGGAAAGGTGTTGAGTTTTATGAGATCCTTTCTCTGCATCTATAGAGGTCATTATATTTTTCTCCTTTATTAATTACATTAAATTATCAACTTTACTGTCAGAGTTTTTTCATAATTCCTTGATGTTTAATTAAATCTGTAGTGATATCCACTATATCATTTCTGATTTGAAAATTTGTGTTTTCCTTTTTCCTCCCTCGATCAGCCCAGGGTTTCTCACTTTATTAATCTTTTCAAAGAATCTGATTTTCTCTATTGCTTCATCACTTCTGAAGGACAAGAAAACAAATGTGATGGAGGAAGCTCCTAAGAAGTGTTAAACATAGGTAGTAAGTACGCTAGGAGCTTGAAATATGAGCAGATGTGTGAAGTACAGGTGATGAGTAAGCAAGCAGCTTTTGAGATGCAGGCAGAATTCCTAAGATGTGTTAAATATAGTCAGCAAGTAAGTTAATAGCTTGTAGGATGCATTAAAGAGAATAAATGAAATTACTATGGAAGAAACAAGAGTTACTGAAATACAGGAATGTAAATGTCAAGTCGATCTGGGGAAGGTGTCAGTGATACACTTGTCACAGGGCCTTGCCCTCTCTGCATGTTGTTGACATGGAGGAACTGTTCATTGAGCTGTGTGTCCTGATCATAGGCTGCTCCCATCCCATATACCTGTGGTCACCAATGGGGGGCCTGGGGAAACTTCTGAGACCACCTCCCACTTCTTCCCTTCAGTTCTCATCAATACAAGCTTCTCCATCACTGAGACTCTGAGACCCTACAGCCCAACTCCACAGATCCCCCTCACTCACCACACATAGCACCTGGCACTCGCCTGGTCTGGTGGTCTGCCACACGTTGCCCACCCACAGTCTTCCTCTATGCACTTACTAAACACTCTGCCCCATTTTGCCATGAGCCTGACTGCTTTTCACTTTGCCCCATTCACCACTGTCACTCCCACTGTGCCTCATATTATTCCCAATTTACTCCACTTGGTCCACATTTCCAATATCCACCCTCTGCTCAAACTACTCACTCCCATTCTCCCTGGCATTGCTTACATTCAACTGTTTCTTCTCCAGTAACTCACTCTATTGGATACTTCCATTTCTCTCTGCCCTGCCCTGTTCACCCCCACTCTGCCCCTCATCGACCCATTCCCATACTCAGCCCTTCATGGTCTTTCCCCCAATTCCATTCCATTTATCCACATTCTGCTGTTCATCCCCACTCCTTTGCCTCTGGGTCCCTGCCTCACTCACCTCTGATTACCTACATGGCCCATCACGTCAGATTGCCACCTGGGCTCCAGGAAGCAGGAGTCCAGAATCAACCTGAAGTGGCAAGACCTGACCACCCCTCCCAGTCCTACTTAAGGGTGACCTTTGATGGGCCAGAAACCCCAGGAATATTTTTCTATCAGCAGGAAGATGAATTTCCTTTTGTTTGTTAAGTATAATTGATTTACAATATTGTGTTAATTTCTGCATAGCTAAGTGATACATATTCTTTTTCATATTCTTGTCAGTCATGGTTTATTACAGGATATTGAATATAGTTCCCTGTGCTATAAAGTTGGACCTTGCTGTTTATCCATGGTAAATGTAATAGTTTGCATCTACTAACCCCAAACTCCCAGTCCGTCCCTCCTCTCCCCCTCTTCTCCTTGGCAACCCCAAGTCTGTTCTCTTTGTCTGTTTTGTATGTACTCAGTTGTGTCCAACTCTTTGCAACCCCAGGGACTGCAGCCCACCAGGTTCCTCTGTCCATGGGATTTTCCAGGCAAGAATACTGGGGTGGGGTGCCATTTCCTATTCCAGGGGATCTTCCCAACCCAGGAATCAAACCTGTGTCTCCTCCACTGGCAGGTAGATTCTTTATCATTGAGCCACCTGGGAAGCCCTAAGCTCCACCTTAAGCATATCTATATTTAAATGTTATGAAATCCTGTATCTGGAATCTGACTTCCTTTAAACAGTAACAGAACAAAACATGTTGCTTAAAAGTTATTTTTTGAGACGCTAGTACATCCACAGTATAATTTTCAGAAGTTATCTCACTCCCAATTCTTTCCCTCATGCCACCCACTTCCCCATCCCTTTCCCAGAGGTAATCAGGGTTCCCAGCTTCTTGTGTATCTTTCCAGAGATAGTTTATGCACATACACTCAATTATGTATTTACCATTTAGTCTCCTTTTTATATACAAATGGCAGCATAGTATTCTCACTATCCTGCACCTTGCTTTTCTCACCCAATAATGTATGTTGGATATCATCCCACATCACTACACAAATGGTGTCCAAGTTTTATCTTTTTTTTTCTTTTGGTCTACCTGAAAGGTTGCTGTATGAACATTCCAGGATTTCATGAGCCATGTGGAAAGCTTCCAACTTTTTGTTTTCACAAGCAGTACATCACTGAATACCTCTATATGTCTGTCTTTTGGTACATGCATGAGTATATACAGTCCTAGAAGTGGAACTGCTGGCTCAAAAGCCATGTGTGTTTTTGGTTTTGACTCTTTGGAATCATTCCTCCTTGAGTAAGTTTTCCTGGACTTGCTGTTTGCTGGAAGTTCATGTAGGGGAAGAAATGGGGCCATGTTCTAGGCAGATCAGAGCTTTTACAACTGGAATTTTTTTTTCCCATTTGGTAGTTCTTTCAGACTTCTCCAGAGTCAGTAAAGAGGGGCCAGCTGTTGGGTTCTTCACAAGAACACTCCCTTCTCTTTCCCTAACCCCTACCAACTGCTCTTCTCACAAGTATAGACTACTTTCTGCAAATATGGCTTGTCTGAGTACTTCCTTGTTGAGGTCCCTGCCTGTCTCTCCTGAGACTTCCATATGGGTTGAGGAAACATCCCACCTGCCCATGCTCTGTTACCACTGTTATGTATCTATATGATCTTGCACTTAGAGTACAGACTAAAACTTGGCGAAGAGTCCTTACCAGTGCTATCCCTTGACCACTCCTCTCTAGCCTTTGAAATCTCCTTGCACTGGTGCTTGATTTCCTCTGCCTCTGGCAGCCCTCTCATCTGTTTTCAGCTATTTCCTAATTTGTCAGATACAAAGTCCTTCCTTTTCTCCTTGTAGCTTCTGGGTGAAGACTGAGATGAAAAGAAAAAAAGAAAAGGCTGATTTTACTCCTTATATTTAAACCAGCAGTCAGAATATACTTTTTAAATGTTTAATTAAACTGACAAAAATGTCCTTCAATGAACACAAATGCACCATCAACTCTCTAATGTGCAATGAGCTTGGACTTCCAAGAATGGCCTTTCCCATGGGCTTTCTTTCCTGTATGCGTTCTCTGATGTACAATAAGATTTGATTTTTGAGTAAAGGCTTTCCCACATTCTGTACACTTATAGGGTTTCTCTCCAGTATGAGTTCTCTGATGAACAGTGAATGTTGATTTTTCTCTGAAGGCTTTGCCACACTCAGTGCATGCATAGGGTTTCTCTCCTGTGTGTGTTCGCTGATGTATTATGAGCTGTGACTTCTGGCTGAAAGCTTTCCAACATACAGGACATTCATAGGGTTTCTCTCCTGTATGAATTCGCTGATGTATAATGAGCTTCGACTTTTCTCTGAAGGCTTTGCCACATTCATTGCATTTATAAGGTTTTTCTTCTGTATGTGTTCTTTGATGTATAATGAGGTAAGATTTCTGGGAAAATGCTTTTTCACATTCATTGCATTCATAGGGCTTCTCTCCCGTATGACCTCTCTGGTGTAGCATGAGATAGGATTTCTGAGAGAATGCTTTCTCACATTCATTACATTCAAAGGGTTTCTCTCCTGAATGAGTTCTTTGATGAACACCAAGGTTTGACTTTTGGGTGAAGGTTTTCCCACACACATCACATTCATAGGGTTTCTCCCCTGTATGAGTTCGCTGATGTACAATGAGGGTTGACTTCTCGTTGAAAGATTTCCCACATTCCATACATTTATGAGGTTTCTCTCCCGTATGAGTTCGCTGATGTATAATGAGAGTTGACTTATCACTGAAAGTTTTCTTACACTCATTACATTCATGGGGTTTCTTTCCTGTATGAGTACTATGATGTATAATTAGATCAAGTTTCTGTATGAAAGATTCCCCACATTTGGTGCATTCATAAGTTTTTTCTCCTGTGTGGGTTTTCTGATGGACAATGAGGTTTGACTTCTGAGTGAAGGCTTTTCCACATTCATTACATTCATAAGGTTTCTCTCCTGTATGAGTCCTGTAATGTATAATGACAGTAGATTTTTCTCTGAAAGCTTTTCCACATTCTGGACACTCAAAGGGTCGCTCTCCTGTATGAGTTCTCAGGTGTATAATGAGCTGAGATTTTTGGCTAAAAGCTTTTCCACATTCTGTACATCCAAAGGGTTTCTCTCCTGTATGAGTTCTCCAATGTACAATGAGGTGTGACTTCTTGCTGAAAGTTTTCCTACAGGCAGTACATTCAAACGGTTTCTCTCCATTTTTAATTCTCTGATGTAGACTAAGACCCTTCTTTTGCCTGAGGGTCTTCCCACACTCTTTATATCCATAAGGTTTCACTCTGGGAGTTGTTTTCTCATACTCAGTATGGAAGAATAATTTTGCACATCCATTATCATATTTCTTTCCCACAGAACTTCTACTATATAAGTCTAAATTATCAACCATATTATATCCAAATGATTCATATTTATGGGGCCTTTGTATTGAAGCAAAAAGGTTTGTACTCAGATAAAGTATGTTTCCAAGTTCATTATAGTCAAGGCCACTCTTACTGGTAATTGTTTTCTTGTCAGGGAATCCAACTTGCATCAGATATTTATCTTGGTCATCCTGATGCTGTCTCTCAATCTGTTCATCAACCTGGCAGGCTTCTTCTAGAAAGAAGTACAATAAACCACCTTTATACTTTGACATTATGGAATGGACCGTCTTTAGAAATGTTTTGCCATATGAAAGCTGATACTGATATGTCATTTTATCAGAGTTCCTGGAGAGAGAATCTTGACCATCAAATCCTGTTCTTTTACTTAACTCCCACTTGCTAGCCTTTTTGTTACCAAGAACAATCTTATCCTAACACTTCAGTCTTTTTTACTTCTATTTTTATATCACTCTGGGGACCTTATCACCCTTTATCTTCATTTATCATATGAACTCTTAACTATTCTTGATATACTGTTGCTGTTAAGTCGCTTCAGTTGTGTCCGACTCTGTGCGACCCCACAGACAGCAGCCCACCAGGCTGCCCTGTCCCTGGGATTCTCCAGGCAAGAACACGAGTGGGTTGCCATTTCTTTCTCCAATGCATGAAGGGAAAAGTGAAAGTGAAGTCACTCAGTCATATCCGACTCTTAGCGACCCCATGGACTGCAGCCTACCAGGCTCCTCTGTCCATGGGAGTTTCCAGGCAAGAGTACTGGAGTGGGGTGACATTGCCTTCTCCTCCTGATATACTACTTGCACCTAGATAGAAATGCAACACTGTGACTCATGGACTCAAATCTTCCAACAATCCTGAAATCCACATTTTCAGTAAAATGTGAGAGAAAGATTCAGAATAATTAACCTTACAAAAACAAAGAAACTTAATGATCTTTGCTGAATTTGGATTTTTGCATTCATCCTAATGATCTTTGCATTCATCCAAGTTTGCATTCACAGTTCTTCAATACCAACTTCTACTTTTGCCTATACTATTTCCACTAAAAACTACATCTATTATTAATCCAAATCCTTCCTCATGTTTCATCACCCACATAGCCCAGTCCTTCATGTTTTGCTATATTCATAATCTAGATTAAACTTTCAAGAAGCAGTTTAGTCTTTTCAAAAAAAGCTTACTCTGATTTTATATAACTTTAACTTTCATTAACTTCTAAAGTAGTCAGTTATCTGTACCACTCATTTAGATAGTTGAAAGCACAAAGCCTTGCTTTTAATATATCAATTACAAGATGCATATTACTCCACATTTTAATACCCCTGAATCCAGATTCACCTTACAATCAATGACATGTCATTAATTGGTAGCAAATTTTCTTTCTCAGTGGTGTGTTTTAAAATCAATGGTATCTTGGTCAGTAAATACTTTTTACACATATACTGAATTTTTATTTTTTGTAGTTTAATTTTCTTTTCACCTTTTCCTAAAATTTTATATGAAAAATTTCAAACATACAGAAGAGTTGAAAGAAGAGTACAGTAACTACTCATATTACCACTTAGATTTAACAGCAACATTTAAGAGTAATACTGGATTTTAAAATGGATCATGCAGCTGTGGCTTCTCTTCCTATGACTTCCTTTCTTTCTTTAGTAAAGCACTAGTTCTTAACTGGGTGGGAACATCATAAAGAAAAGTTTTTACAAAATACATTTGATGGGATCCAAGTTCCACCAAGGATCTGCTGAATCTGGACCTCCTTAGGTGTTAAGAAGCAACACAGCACATGTGGCTAGGGCTGTAAGTTCTCTAGCCCAGGATCAAACCCTGGATCAGACTTTTACATGTTCTGTGACCTTAGGCATATTAGCTAATCTACTTTTATCTTACTTTCACATCTAGAAAACAGGAATTGTAACAGTATCCACCAAAATGTATGTCTATAGGATTAAATTAATTACAATAGGGCATGTATAGCACTTCAAATGTTTACTAGAACAACTACTACTATAATAATAGCTACTACTATTATGTTAAGAATTATTATACTATAAAAAGAAATAAGGACTGTCTCAGGATATTTAATATGTTCTTGAATTAAATGAAAAAAGATGAATAAAAATATGCACAGTAGACTACCATTTTCTATGGAGGAAATAAGTATTAAGTATATATTTAAAACAATATAGGCTCATTCTGTAAAAAACAGTAGGATAAACTTTCAAATTTTAATAAATGGTTACCTATGGGGTAAGGAAAGAGTAGGATGGAGAGGGAAAGAGGTTGGACTTCTTTGAATATACATTGTTTTCTAGATTTGATTTTGGAATCAAGTAAATATTTTACAAATATTTTATATAATCATAAAGCAAAACTGAAAATAAAAGGATTACCTAATAGTAATAAGTATCAACTCATTCTGTATTTCCTAACAACCATGCTAAAAATTCTTGATTCTCAATGGCACCAACATGATGAGCTCAAGTGAATCAACCCACTGTATACATTCAGCAGTCTCAAAATACTAACAATACTACCATCAGATGTAAAATTAATAAATTAAAAAAATTTAAGCCCATAATTTGATTTGGAAATATACATTTGAATATATGATGTATTTTCTCTTAAAAAATCTTTTACATAGTTCCTAGCTATGTCAATTTAATAAGAAGCCTAGAAAACAATTCCCTACTATCCAAACTGTGGTCACGAAACATTACCACTAAAAAGAACAAACCAAAGCTCCTTGGAGAAATGGCTGATTTCAGGGCAGGTACAGGAAATACATAATATGAGCCTGGAATATCTTGTAACAACAGAAAGCAAGAAAGCTACCAAAGACTCAGGACCCAACTTAAAGGGGAATCCACTGGCCAGAGATGGAGCAGTTTGATTTATAATAAGGCAATGGATCAAAACATAAAAGTGTTTAAATCCATAAGTCCATAAATGATACTCAAAAAAGACGTATTAGGCACCTTTGAATGATGCAACAAAACCAACTCATTTTGAAAACTGGTAAACAAATGGAAAAATATATATAACTCATATATAATCAAATACAGTTGACCCTTGAACAACACAGGGGTTGGGGGCACTGACCCTCTGCACAGTTGAAAATCCAATTGTAACTTATTGGCCCTCCATACAGGCAGTTCCTCCTCCAAGTCTGTGGTCCCATATCTGTGGATTCAATCAACCATAGATTGTCTAGCACGGTACTATTAGCACTGAAAAAGGCATAAAAGTGGACCTGCGTGCTCCAAACCTATGTTGTTAAAGGGTCAACTCTAACAGACGGAGGGCAATCCCTCTTTATGGAAGTATTCCAGCTAATCAACAAAGAAGGGAAGTCCTTAAAAGTGCCAACTTACAAATGTAGAACGAATGATAGAAAATGCATAGTTTTTCCAACTATCTTAGTAATACAGTAAGCACACTACATATGAACCTTCAAGTTTCGAACTTTCAAAAGATGCAAATGTGCGTTCACATGTCCATTCACGTAAGTCAGAGTAGTACCATATAGCTGATTGTGTTAGTTGGGTACCAAGGCTAACTTTGTTGGACTTATGAACAAATTGGACTTACAAATGCACTCTCAGAAAGGAACCTGTTCATATGTAGGGGACTTACTGTAATTGATTCAGGCAAGAATCATCAGTGAACATTAAAACCACTGGGTAAAAAATTTTTGAGAAACAGGATGTTCAGAGTTTGGCAGTTCCACAAAATGTTAAAAAGTTATCACATAGTCTAACAATTCCACTATGTATGTACTCACAAAAAATGAAAATGTACATTTCAAAACTTCTGCATGAATATTCATAACAGCATTATATTTAATACAGAAAAAGTGAAAATAACCTAAATGCCCATCAACAGATGAATGGATAAACAAAATGTGGAATATCCATATAATGAAATATCATTCCACCATAAAAAGGGATGACACATACTACAATACGAATGAACCTTGAAACATACAAATGAAAGAAACTGGACATAAAATTCCACATTTTGTATGGTTCTATTTATATGAAACGTCCAGAATAGGCAAAATTAGAGATAGAAACTAGATTAGTGCTTGCCAGGGGATGGGGGATGGGGGATGGAGACTGACTGATAAGGGACAGGAGTTTCTTTGAGTGGTGATAATAATGTTCTAGAAATAGATAGTGGAGTTAGATAGAATATTCTGTGAACATACTAAAAATCACTGAGTTTTTGAGTTTCACTTCAAAAGCATGAATTTTATTGTATGTGTATTATATCTTAATAAAGATATTTTTTAAGAAAATCAAGATGCTTTAGGAGACCAAATCTGATAGGAATATCTAAACTGAATAGAATCAGGTAATCCAATCCAGAATTAGACCACTAGTGCCTAGCCTGTGACTAATGTGGGCCTGGCTTCTGACGAGCAGTGGGAAATGAGAACAACAGAAGAGGCAGGGCTTGGGGCCAGGGGGCTGGCACTTACAAGACACCTGTATTACAGGGAAACGGGACTGTGTAGAAACTTATGGGTGAGCACCAACTTAAGGAGAGTGGCCTGGTGGGTGTAGAACAGGGGAGAAGGTGTTAGTCTTAGGTGTTGATATCCCTGTCCTCCATAAACCATCCCTGAGATATTCCTGAAAGTCATTTCACAGACCTCACCCCTGACTTCTGGAGAAGGCAATGGCACCCCACTCCAGTACTCTTGCCTGGAAAATCCCATGGACAGTGGAGCCTGGTAGGCTGCAGTCCATGGGGTCACTAAGAGTCGGACACGACTGAAGCAACTTAGCAGCAGCAGCAGCACCCCTGACTGACAAGCTGGGATCTCCTGCCCCCATAGCCTGGGTCAATGCCACTTACCTGGAAAGCTCCAAATTGGAATTTTTCCTTCTGGCAGGCATTGCTCTTCCACCTCCAATTTGAGGATAAGATCTGGTTTGGTAACATGATACCCTGCTAATGAGAAATGAAAGCAATACCTCCTTGATCTTCAGAGATTCTGAGAAAAAGGAAGGTGGAGTGTGGGGCAGTACAAGGGATGTATCACTTGACACAATGGTAGTCAAACCAATTCACCTGGGTTTTGAGTTCCCAAACACCTTGTCAGGAAAGCAAAGGAGGAAAAGGAACTCTGATCCTTGGAATTTAATGTCAAACTCTTCTATAGTTCAGAGGCCTAACAAGTTTCCAACTTGAGAAAGGAAAAGGCATTCTGTTGGACAGAGTAATCATAAATAGCAAAATTACCTGAGGAAGCCATTCTTACCTACAGAGACCAGGTTGCTGTAGGTCTCCAGCATCACGTCTCTGTACAGGGTTCTCTGTGGAGGGTTCAGGTACTGCCACTCCTCCTGGGTAAAATCCACAGCCACATCCTCAAATGTCATGAGTCCCTGTAACTGTATATTCTTTTATTTGAAAACGCTGACCACTGAATGATAAGAATGGGATAAATGTAAGGGAACTTCTGTTTGGGTTCCCAGTTCACGATGATGACAATACAGGATGTCTGTCAAGTTATTGACCTACTTGGTGGGGGGAAAAAAATCACAAGTCATGGCTGAGAAACTATCATACTAAATAACAGAATATTTAAGACAGTGTTGTATTAGGATGGACAAGTAGTCCAGTAGAACTAAAAAGATAATCCAAATGTGTAGGGACACCTGACTAATGATAAAGTTGAAACTGCAAAATAGTGAGGAGGATGATATTTTCAAATAAATATAGATGGGTTACTGGATATCTATGTGAACCAAAAAAATTATATTTAACCCCTAACTCACCATACACAAAAATCAGCTACAGGTAAATTGCAAATCTAACATGAGAGGAAACACAATGAAGTATCTGGAGAATACTATAGGAAAATGTTTTTGTAAGGTTAGGGTAGGGAAAATCAAAAACAAAGACATGAAAAGCACTACTCATAAAGGAAAAGATATATGTTACAAGATTAAAAATACAGCAGTAAGAGAAGAGGAACTAAAAATAAAGAGCCTCTTGATGAGGGTGAAAGAGGAGAGTGAAAAACCTGGCTTAAAACTCATGTTCAATAAACGAAGATTATGGCATCCAGTCCTATCACTTCATGGCAAATAGATGGGGAAAAAGTTGGAAACAGTAACAGATTTTATTTTCTTGGGCTCCAAAATCACTGCAGACCGAGACTGCAGCCATGAAACTAAAAGAAGCTTGCTCTTTGGAACAAAAGCTATGACAAACCTAGACAGTGTATTAAAAAGCAGAGGCATCACTTTGCCAACAAAGATCCATATAGTTCAATCCCTTGTCCAGGAAGATTCCACATGCCACAGGGCAAGTAAGCCTGTGCATCACAACTACAGAGCCCACCTGCTACAACTCCTGAAGCCTGCATACCTAGAGTCCATGCTCTGCAACAAGAGAAGCCACCACAATGAGAATCCCATGCACGGCAACTAGAGAAAGCCCGTGGGTAGCAACAAAGACCCAGCACAGCCACAAAGAAATAAAAATTTTAAAATGCATACCAAAAATCTTTAAAAAAGAATATACAGTACTGTTAGAAACAATACAGCAGTAAAAAGCTAAGTATAGATGGGGAGATTATCTTCGGCTTTCATAAGTGATAAAGGGTTCTTATCTGGAACATATAAAATAACCCCTACAAATCAAAAGAAACACAAGCAGCACAGAAAAACAGACAAGAGATGTGAATACTAAAATGAAAATCATATGGACATATGTTCTGTGAACAGGAAAAAAATGTACTTAACCCCATTAGCACTTAGGTAAATGAAAATTTAAGCCCCATTGAGACACCACTTGGCACTCACCAGAAACATTATAATTACATGATTAAAATGCCATAAAACTGTGTGGACATGGGAACTCTCACACACTGTTAACAGGAATATAAAAACTGGTATAACTGCTTGGGAAAACAGTTGCATTGTTTACTAAAGTCAATGACTGCAAATACTATGATCCAGCAACACCTTAGAGAAAATCAGGCACATGTACTCTAGAAAACAAGTACAAGGATGTTCACAGGAGGACTATTTCTAATGCTAAGTTGTGGGGAAAACCCAAATGTCCCTCAGCAATACAATGGGCAAATTGTGGGACAATCTTTCAAAGGAATACTATGTGGTAACAAAAAGGAATGAACTACAACTGCATATCCAACACAGATGAATGTCACAGATGTACTAATGAGCAAAAGAATCCAAACACAGAAGAGCACATACTGCATGATTCTGTTTATATACAGGAAGAGAACAGGCAGGCCTAATCCATGCTGTTACAAGTTAGGAAGTGGTTACCTTTGGGGCTGGTATTGATTAGAACAGCATGAAGGGGGATTTGGAGGTCCTGATTATGTCCTAATCTTGACCTTGTTTCCAGGAGTGGCTCCACAGGGTGTTCACTTTGTCATAATTCATCAAGCTGTACACTTAAAAACCATACCTCATGTATGTTATAATTGTATACCTAAAATTATTTTTGACAAATGCAAAGACACTTCAATGGAAAATGGGAGTTCCATTTCAACAAATGGTATTGGAACAACTGACTATCCATATGCAAAAAAAAAAAGAACTTCAATCATACCTCCAACATATATAAAAATTAACTCAAAATGGATCACAAACCTAAATGTAAAATCTAAACCCACAAAATTTTTAGAATATAGGAGAAAATCTTTTTAACCTTAGATTTGCCAAGTATTTCTCTGATGTGACACCAAAACTCAAGACACTGTTAAAAGAATAAAAACCCATGGAATGGGAGAAAATATTTACAAATTGTACATCTGACAAAGAAGCTGTATTGAGAATACATAAGAACTAGAACTCTCAAAACTTAAAAAAAAAAGCCAAGAGACATATTTTATCAAAGTTAAATGGCAAATAAGCACATACCAAGATGCTCAACATCATTAGCCATGAGGAAACCAAATCAAAACCACAATGAGCTACCACTACATACATATTAGAATGGGAAAAAACATGACAATGGCAAGTGCTGGTGATGATGTGGAATAAACAAAGTCTCATTTATCATAGATAGAAATGCAAAGTGGCACAGACACTTTGGAAAACAGTTTTCCAGTTTCTTATGAAGTTAAGCATATACTTCCATAATATCTGCAATCCAACTCACAGGTATATTTACCCAAGTGAAATGAAAACTTATGTAAATCCCCAAATCCTGTACATGAACATTTATAAAGCAGCTATATTTGTAATCACCAAAATATGTAAATAACTCAAATGTTATTCAACCTGTGAAGGAATAAACTGTAATACACATAATGTAATCCAACTCAACAATAAAAATGAAAGAACTAATGATACATGCAAAAACATCGGTGAACCTCAAATGTATTATGCTAAGTGAAAGTAGCCAGACTCAAAAAGCTACATACTATATAGTAATAGTAAGTAGTGTTAGTCACTCAGTCATATCTGACTCTGTGACCTCACGGACTGTAGCCTATGAGGTTCCTCTGTCCACGGGATTCTTCAGGCAAGAATACTGGAGTGGGTTGCCATTCCCTTCTCCATGGGATCTTCCTGACCTGGGGATTGAACCCAGGTCTCCTGCATTGCAGGCAGATTCTTCACCATCTGAGCATACTATATGATTTCATTTCTATAACATGGAAAAGACAAAACTATAGAGACCAAAAATATATCAATGATTACTAGGGGCCAGGGTGTGGCAAGGAGTGAACTACAAAGGGGAAATATAGTTGACCCTTGAACAACACAGGTTTGAACTACATAGGTCCACTTATATGCAGATTTTTTTCAATTAAATATATTGGCAAATTTTTGGAGATTTGCAACAATTTGAAAAACTCACAGATAAACTGTGTGCCCGAGAAATATAGAAAATATTAAGAAAAAGTCTTGAAAAAATAGTATATATGTAGATACTGTTCTATCCTTGCATAGACATAAGGTGATTTTTTTTTTTTTTGGCCACACTATGTGGCTTGCAGGATCTTAGTTCCAGGCCATGGAGTTGAACTCTGGGCCCTCAGCAGTGAAAACTCAGAGCCTTAACCAGAAAGACTGATGTGAGGTGCTCTTCTCTGTTTCGCCTAACTCAGAACTCAGGCCAAAAAGCAGTAGGCATTGCTCTAAAAGACTGCAAGGCAAACTAACATCCCACAGATGCCTGGGGCCAAAGATTACAGCCCAGACAGACAACAGACTGCCTAAGGCCTGAGATTCTGTAGGAAGTTGGGATATTCAAAAATACCCACATACAGGGAAAGGTAGAAAGCCACATACATGCCCAGGATAGGACTTTGGCTCAAAAAAAAAAAAAAAAAAAAAAGATGTGAGAAGACTAACTGCTCTAATTCTTCATGAGCATAGAAAAATGAAAAGCTTCCAAATTCTTACAGGGATTGAATGTAAAATTGACACATAAACTTATTTAAGATTGTACAAAATAGGAAAATGCAGACTAATCTCACTTATGAACAACAGTGCAAAAATCCTAAATAAAATACAGTTGATCCTTGAACAACTGAGGGTTAATCCCCGTATAACTTATATTGGCCCTCCATATCAGAGGTTCTTCCACATCTATGGATTCAACCAAGTCCACAGGACTGTGTAGTACTGTAGTACTCACTATTGAAAAAATCCACATGCAAATGGACCTGAACAGTTCAAACTCACCTTGTTCAAAAGTCAGCTGCATAAGCAAACAATAGACCCACATTAAGACAATAATACATCATGACCAATTAAGATTTATTCCAGCCATACGATGATAGTTCAATATTAGAATATTCATTAACATAAATCACCATTAAACAGACATAAAGAAAAAACTTATATGAATATAACTAATATAAGAAATGCTAATACAAAAATATTGAAATAGAATTCAATACCCAATCCTGATCAATGAAAACTACAGATTAGAATAAACGATAATTTCCTTAAAATAACCAAAGATAGATAAATACTGGTAAATAAGATAGGAAGGAGGGAAGGAATGAAGGAAAGATTAGAACTGAAGGTAGGAATGGAAGGAAGAAGGAAAGGAAGGAAGGAAAGGCAAACTGGAATGGAAGAAAAGAGAGGATGGACAGAGGGATGGACTGGACTGGAAGGAAGGACAGAATGTATGTTTTGCATAGGGGCCTTGGATCACCATGGATAATGTAATGATGTGATTTAGGGTTGGGGCTGGCTATACCAGAAAGATCAACCACATGATTTAGGGTAGGGGCTTTGGGTCACTCCCAGAGGGGCTGGACAGACAGAGCAACCACATAGACAATCACGCCTATAAAAGTGGAAGTGAAAGTGAAGTCGCTCAGTCGTGTCCGACTCTTTGCGACCCCATGGACAGTAGCCTGCACCAGGCTCTTCTGTCCATGGGAATTTCTAGGCAAGAGTACTGGAGTAGGTTGCCATTTCCTTCTCCAGGGAATCTTCCTGACCCAGGGATCGAACCCAGGTCTCCTGCATTGTAGACAGACGCTTTACCGTCTGAGCCACGAGGAAAGTCTATAAAATGAAGCCCTAATTAAAAACTCTGAATACTGAAGCTCACCAGAGCATCTCTGGTTGACAGAATTCCATGTGTACTACCACACATCAATACCAATTACACAAAGTCATGCATCTTGACCTCATGGGGACAGAAAAATGGAAGCTCCATGTTTGGTACTTTCTGGGGATCTGCCCTATATACTTCTCTCTTTGGTAGGTTCCAATCTGTGTCCTCTCCCTGTAACAAGCCATAGCCATGAGTATTACTGCTTTCAGTGAGTTCTCTGACTTCCTCCAATGAACTGTCAAACCTAAAAGTGACCTTGGGGACCCCCAAACTTGCAAGTGGTGTTCAGAAGTGAGGGTGGTCTCTTATCAGAACAGTTTTCTCTAACTTCAGAGTTGTCAAACTCTTCATAGATAGAATGACACAAAGTCACAAAGATGCAGTTATCCCTAAGTTAATTTATAAATGTAATGTGATCCCAATTTAAAACACAAGCTTCTTAATGGTACTAAACAAGGTAGTACTAAAGATCATATCAAAAAATAAATATGCAAGAATAGCTAGAAAATTTCTGGAAAAGAAAAACTGTCTAGGGAGGAAGCAGCCCTACCAGATACCAAAACATATTTTGATACAGGCATTCTATCAAAGCACAGGGTTCAAAAGACCCACTTTTTAATAAATGGTGCTGAGTTAACTCAAAAGCCATTTTGGAAAGACTAGATTGGATCCACATCTCATTGCATAAGGTATAAACACCAAATGGATCAGAGGCCTAAATGTAAAAAAAAAAAGAAAAAAGAAACTAAACAAAGTACTAGAAGAAAGCATGGGTGAATGTCCATATAACCTGGATATTGTTGTTGTTGTTTACTCACTCAGTGGTGTCTGACTCTGCAACCCCATGGACTGTAGCCCACCAGGCTCTTCTGTCCATGGGGATTTCCAGGCAAGGATACTGAAGTAGGTTGCCATTTCCTTCTCCAGGGCATCAAACCCACATCTCCTGCAAGTCTCCTGCACTGCAGGAGGATTCTTTACTGCTGAGCCACCAGGGGCAAGGAAAGACTTTCTAAATATGAATAAAAATCCAGATATAATAAAAGATTAATAAACATAACCACAAAATACAATATAAAAACACTTTGGTAAGTCTAAGGACAAAGCAGGGATGAAATATGTTGCAACATATATCACAAATAAAGACTGGTATAACATATATCACAGATAAAGATTAATATCCTTAACATATAAAGAACTCTTGAAAATCAAGGGGGAAAAAAGGACAAATACCTGACAGAAAATCAGGCAAAAAATGTAAGACAATTAACAAGAGAAATAAAAATATCTCTTAAATATATGAAATTATATTCAACTTTACTCATAATAACAGAAATGGCAATTAAAACTAAATAGAGATACCATTTCTTATCTAGCAGATTGGAAAAAGTTTAAAAGCCAGACAACATACTCTATTGGTATAGTCACAGAGAAACAAGGCACTATCATACATTGTTGGTAGGAATATAAAACAGTATAACTCATATAGAAGGGAATTTAGCAATATGTAATCAACTGTATTTACCCTTTGATCAGCAATGCCACCTGTAGAAATTTATATAGAAGATATACCTGAATGAAAAGGAAATAATTTATGCACAATACATTTCATTTCAGCATTATTCTTTTTTAAATTTTATTTATTTATTTATTTGGCTGTGCCAGGTCTTAGTTGTGGCATGTGGGATCTAGTTCCCTGACCATGGATCAATCCAGGGCCCCCTGCACTGAGAGTGCAGAATCTTAGCCACTGGATCACTGGGGAAGTCCCCAGCATTATTCTTAATTGCAAAATACTGGAAACAACCAAAAGTAACACATACATAGGAGAATGACTGAACAAACTGGTGCATCCACCAATGGAATACTATGCAGCCGAAGAAATGAATGAAACAGAAATATAACAATCCTAAAGTTCATATAAAAGTCACAAAAGACCTGAATAGATAAAGCAATCTTGAGAAAGAACAACAAAGCTGCAGGAACCACACTCCATAATTACAAATAAACTGTATTCAAAGCTATAGTAATCAAAATAGCTTGAGTTGATTGAATCAAAATAGTAATCAGAATACTTGCATAAAAACAGACACACAGATCAATGGAACAGAAGGCCCAGAAATAAACCCATGCATATATGGTCAATTAACTTATGACAAAGGAGCCAAGAATATGCAATGTGGAAAAGATAGCCTCTTCAATAAATTCTAAAATAAATTCTGTTGGGAAAATTGGACAACTACATGCAAAAGAATGAAACTGGAACACTATCTTATACTACATGCAAAAATTAACTCAAAATGGTTTAAAGACTTGAATATGGGACCCAAACCCATAAAATTCCTAGAATAAAACATAGGTGGTAAGCCCCTTGACATCAGTTTCAGCAATGATTTTTTTGGTTAATAAAAAAATCATTGGTTTAATGATTAACACCAAAAAGCAAAGGCAGTAAAAGCAAAATTCAACAAACAGGACTACATAAAAATAAAGCACTTCCATACAGCAAAGGAATCCATCAAGAACATGAAAAAACCACCTACCAAACAGGAAAAAACATCTGCAAATCATATAAATTATAAGGGGTTAATATCAAAAATATATAAAGAACTCACAACTCAGTATCAAAAATAAACCCAGTATCAAAAAAAAAAACAATTAAAAAATAAGCAGGGACTTTTCCCTGGTGGTCCAGTGGTTAAGTCTGCCTGCCAATGCAGGGAACATGTGTTCAATTCTGGTCTGGGAAGATTCCACATGCTGTGGAGCAACTAAGCCCATGCACCACAATTACTGAGCCCTTGCTCTAAAGCCCCTGCTCTACAACAAGAAAAGGCACTGAAATGAGAAGCCCATGCATCACAACTAGAGAGTGGCCCTCATTTGCCAAAACTGGAGAAAGCCCGGGTGCAGCAATGAAGACCCAGTCATAAATATATTTTTAAATCAAAACAAAAATAAGCAGAGGATCTGAAGAGACATTTTTCCAAAGAATACATTCAGATGGCCAACAGGCACATGAAAAAATGCTCAACATCACTAATCATCAGAGAAATGCAAATCAAAACCACAATAAGCTATCACTTCACACCTGTCAGAATAGCTATTATCTAAAAGATAAGCAATAGCAAGTGTTGGCAAGGATGTGGAGAAAAGGGAATCCTTATGCAGTGTTAGTGAGAATGTAAATTGGTGCAGCCATTATGTAAAATAGTATGGGGATCCCTCAAAAAATTAAAAATAGAATTATCATATGATCCATCCATTCCTTTCCTGGCTATTTATTCAAAGGAAACAAAAACGCTGACTGGAGAAGATGTATGTACCTCTGTGTTCACAGTAGCATTATTTACAATAACCAAGACATGGACTTTACCTGAGTGTCCACTGAACGATGAACGGATACAGAAAAATGTGATAGACACACATACACAAATGGAATGTTATTCAGCCATAAAAAAGAAGGAGCTCTTGCCATTTGTGACAACATGGATGGATCTTTAGGGCATTATACTAAGTGAAATAAGTCAGAGAAAGTTAATACCATATGATCTCACTTGTATGTGGAATCCAACCAACAAAAGAACCCTCATAGACACAAAAAACAGATTGGTAGTTGCAAGATGCAGGTGGTGATGGGTGGGGATAGACAAAATTGGTAAAGGTGGTCAAAAGGTACAAACTTCCAGTTATAAAATATCTGTAAGTAAGTCCTGGGGATGTAATGCACAACATGATGACTACAGTTACTAATACTGTATTGTATACTTAAAAGTTGCTAACAGAAGAAATCTTGAAAGTTTTCATCATAAGAAAAAAATGAGTAACCATGGTGATGACTGTTAACTAGACTTACTGTGGTGATCATTTTGGAATATACACAAGTACTGAATCATTATGTTGTACATCTGAAACTAATGTATATGTCAATCATATCTCAATTAAAATGAATGAGGACAATATTTGTAAACATACATGGAGCAACTTTCAGGATATATTGTTAAGGGAAAAAAGCAAAGTGCAAAAGAGTCTATAAATAAAGTATACTACCTTTTTGAGTAATATGAAAGGGGAAATCATCACATGAGTACATCATGCAAAATGCCAGGTTGGATGAAGCACAAGCTGGAATCAAGATGGCTGAGAGAAATATCAATAACCTCAGATATGCAGATGACACCACCCTTACAGCAGAAAGTGAAGAAAAACTGAAGAACCTCTTGATGAAAGTGAAAGAGGAGAGTGAAAAAGTTGGCTTACAACTCAACATTCAGAAAACTAAGATCATGGCATCTGGTCCAATCACTTCATGGCAAATAGATGGGGAAACAGTGATATACTTTATTGGGGGGGGGGCCTCCAAAATCACAGCAGATGGTGACTGCAGCCATGAAATTAAAAGATACTTGCTCCTTGGAAGAAAAGCTATGATCAACCTAGACAGCATATTAAAAAGCAGAAACATTACTTTGCCAACAAAGCTCCATCTAGTCAAGGCTATGGTTTTTCCAGTAGTCTTGTATGGATGTGAGAGTTGGACTATAAAGAAAGCTGAGCACCTAAGAATTGAGGCTTTTTTGAACTGTGGTGTTGGAGAAGACTCTTGAGAGTCCCTTGGACTGCAAGGAGATCCAACCAGTCCATCCTAAAGGAAATCAATCCTGAATGTTCCCTGGAAGGACTGATGCTGAAGCTGAAACTCCAATACTTTGGCCACCTGATGCAAAGAACTGACTCACTAAAAAACCCTGATGCTGGGAAAGAATGAAGGTGGGAGGAGAAGGGGACGACAGAGAATGAGATGGTTGGATGGCATCACTGAATCGATGGACATAAGTTTGAGTAAGCTCCAGGAGTTGGTGATAGACAGGGAAGCCTGACATGCTACAGTCCATGGGGTCGCAAACAGTCAGACCCAACTGAGGGACTGAACTGAACTGAAAGGGGAAATTTTTAAAATATACCTTTATCTGCTTCTTTTAAAAAGAAATGTTATAAGCATAAATCAGAAACTAACAAGACTGGTTATCTCCAAGGTAGAATGAGAATTAGGTATTAGGTACAGGAAGAGGTGACAATTCTGTGTATATATTTCTGTCTTCAAATCATATTAACATTTTATATATAGTATAAAGGATAAAGTTAAATCAACAAAGATGGAAAGAAATAAAATCAAAATGGAATACAAACATAAAAAATGAACCTAACTGTATACCAAATAAATAAGATAACCACACTATATAGGAAAAAATCAAAAGGAAAAATTAATTCATGTAACTTCTAAACAGAGTACTTTGATTACATTTCCTCAGTATAAAAGGCATGCAAACAATTCGTGTACTGTACTCAATAGGTTGATTTTTCACAGGTGTGTAGGAATTCTGAGCCTATCTTCTGTATATTGTAAGACTAAGAAAATGAATCAATATATTGATGTTAGGAGCCAGTGCTCTCACTGTTGGTGAAGGGAGATGCAAATATGGAGTAAGAGAGGTCTAGGAAGATTCCTGGGATATTGCATAAATTCAAGCTGTGCATGTATGTATGTGTGTGTGTACACAGACATACAGAGACACAGTTCACTGAAAAGACCTAGAAGTAATGATGCCCCAACAGCAATGAGCACAACTACCATCCAGATTTTGATTTCTATATAATTATTTACTAACAGGAACCAGTGCTGCTTGGAGAAATGGCTGATTCTAGGCCTGAGGTAGGAAAAGTAAAAAATGGAAGCTGGAACAGCTTATTATGTCAGCACTAAGGTAGTGCTCAGAAAAGTATCAGAATGTGACAAAAGGACACAAAAGCCAGCTAGGGGACCCCCCTGGATAACTCAGGGGCAAGTGAGCAGCAAAATAAATAATGACAATTATAACAGATTATAATCTACTGAAAAGTTAAAATCCATAAAAATTAAAATTCTGTATTAATGATATAAACAAAGGAGAGGGAGCCCCACCTCCTAACACCATCACTGACCTTGGGCATTAGGATTCCAACATGTGAAGTTTGGGGGCACACAAACATCCAGACCATAGCAAAGGTCAACAAACAAAAATCAATCATATTTCTATATACCAGCAATGAATACTTGAAACTGAACTTTTAAAAACAAAACCATTTACAGAGGCTTAAAAAATGAAGCATGCCATATTGTTGTGGAATGAACTGTGCCCCCCCTAAAATTCTTAAGCTGAATGCCCAAACCCCCAGTGTGACTGTATTTGGAGACAGGGTCTTTAAGAAGGTAATTAAGGTTAAATGAGGTCATAAGAGTGGGACCTGATCCAACAGGATTGGTGTCCTAAAAATAGGAAGAAACAACAGAGCTTCCTCTCACTCTGCAGATGCACAAAGGAAAGACTATGTGAGGACAGTGAGAAGGCAGCTGGCTATAAGCCAGGAAGAATGTCCTCACCAAAACCAACTCTGATCTGGGACTTCTAGCCTCCAGAACTGTGAAAAAATAAATTTCTGTTGTTTAAGCCACCAAGTCTGTGGCATTCTATGACAGCCTGAGCAGACTGATACACATATACAGAATCTGTATGTTGAAAATTATAAAATGTTGATGGAGTCAGTAAATGAAGATCTAAATAAATAAATGGAGAGGTAAATAAATACTGTGTTCATGGACTGGAAGACGCAACATAATAAAGACGTCAAGTCTCCCCAAACTGATCTACAGGTTTAACTCAATTCCTATCAGAATCCCAGCAAGATCATTTTTAGACATGTAAACAAGATTATTCTAAAATGTACATATAAAGACAAAGGCACAAGAATAGCCAAAAAATGTTGAAAAGGTAGAATAAAGTTGGAGAAACCATACTACTTGATTTCAAGACCTATCATAAAGCTGCAGTAATGAAGACAGTGTGGTACTGGCGGAGGATTAGATACACAGATCAATAGAACAGGCAGTCCAGAGATGGATCCCACAAATATGGCCAACTGATTTTTGACAAAACCATAAAATCAATTCAATGGAGAAAAGATGGTCCTTTCAACAAATAGGGGTTAGAACAAATAGAAATCCATTTGCAAAATTATGAACCATGACCTAATCCTTACACCTTACATAAAAATTAACACAAAATGGATCTTGAGTCTAAATCTTGAGTAAACCTAAAATTATAAACATTATAGGAGAAAATCTTCATGACCTAATATGATATTGTGACTCATAATAAGAAATTAATTTTTGGTCTTAGCTCCCAAATTCTGGCAGAAAGAGCTCCTGAAACCCTTGGAGTATCTCAAGCAAGGAAAGCAATAAAAGTGTCTTTTGATATATTAATGAGATGACTTTAGGACCCCACCTAAGGAGGGGGAGCTGGTGGCCAGCCACGTGATTAAAGGACTGGAAGTTTTACTCCCACCCCCTAACCTTGGGGATGGGGAGAGGGACTGGAGTTTAAATCAAAAGTTAATTGCTAAATAAATAACAACAACAAAGCCAATGGCCAATGAGTTAACCAATCATGCCTATGTAAAGAGTTCAGTTCAGTTGCTCAGTTGTGTCCAACTCTTTGTGACTCCATGGACTGCAGCACGCCAGGCTTCCCCGTCTGCATAAAAATCCAAAAGGACTGGATTCAGAGAGCTTCTGAATTGTAAACACATGGAGGTGCTAGGAGAGTGGCACACCTGGACCTGGAGGTGTGGAAGCTCTTCCCCATATACTTTGCCTTTACATATCTCTTCCATCTGCATGTTCATCTGTATACTTTAATATATCCTTTAATAAACTGGGAAACATGTTTCCCTGAGTTCTGTGAGCCACTGTAGCATATGAATCTAACTCGAAGAGGGGGTCACTGGAAGCTCTGATCAATAGCTGGTTGCACAGAAGCACAGGTGATAAGCACTGGGCTTTTGACCAGCATCTTAAGTTGGGAGGTGGGGCAGTCTTGTGGAACTGAGCCCTGAACCTATAGGATCTGACACTATCTCCAGGTGGACAGTGTCAGTATTAAGTTGTAGAACACCCAGCTGGTGTCACAGAGATTTGCTTGTTGTGGGGGGAAACCACCACACATTTGGTGACCAGAAGTATCAGAAGTGTTATTTGTGAGAGTAAAGGAAAACTTATGGGAGTGACACAGTAGGAAAGAACTGGGCTTTTCTCTACACAGGAGATACAAGACTAGAGTTTTTCCACCTTAATTGAGACAAAGAGTTCTTAGACCTGACACTGTTAGGGGAAGCACACTGACTGAAACCGCCCACCTTGGCCAGGCACCATAGTAACTATTTGCATGAGCTGTTTTACAACAGGAGGTCCTGCTAAGGAACACGGAACTAATAAGCCACCACCAACCAGAAGAGTTCGGGAAAGGTCAAAAGGAGACACCACATGTCCGACCACCTCCCAGAATCCTTCTCTCTGGCACACATCTTGGCTGAACAAGGCGTGCATCACCAGAAAGGACTCTGAGTCAGAATGATTGGCTAAAGACAACCCGGAAACCATAAAATCCCATCACCATAAAACCCGAGACTGCAAGCCATGTGGCAGAGCTATTCTCCTGGGTTCCCTTACCCTACTGTTCTCCACCCGGGTGCCCTTTCCCAGTAAAATCTCTTGCTTTGTCAGCACATGTATCTCCTTGGACAATTCATTTCCGAGTTTTAGACAAGAGCCCAGTTTCGGGCCCTGGAAGGGGTCCCCCTTCCTGCAACAACACCAAAAGCACAACCCATAAAGGAAATAGTTTATAAAATGGACATTTTCAAAATTAAAAATTCTTGCTCTGTGAACAACATGATTAAAAGACAAGCCACACACTTGGAGAAAATATTTACAAACCATGTATCTGACAAAGGACTTGTACACAGAATATAAAAAGAACTCTCAAAACTCAATCGTGAGAAAAACAATCCAATTTAAAAATGGGCAGAAGACTTGATCAGACACTTCACCAAAGAGGATATGCAAAAAGTAAATAAGCCTATATAAAGATATTCAATATCACTGGCCATTAGAGAAATGCAGATTATTCTGTGATTGAAGACAACTCCACCACCCAAAGGAAGATTCAGCAAATAAATGACTTGAAAGGCAATTGCAGGAAACTTTTACTTCCCTTAGGACTTGATGTGTTCTCTCGGAAGAGTAAATGGAGCCAGATTTCCTCTGGCTGCCAGAGGCTCAAAGAGAAATTTGCAACTCAACTAATATTGTAATGTGTAACTGTCTGTTACCCCCTAAGTCATGTGTCTACATTTTAATTTGGCCTTTGCTGTCTCTCATTTTCCCTGATATTAACACTTATTTATAAATAATCTATTTTATGTTTGAGATTCCAACACTGCTGAACACATCCATAGTAAAATAAAAGGAAGAGACAACATCCTTACCTGGGGTTCGGCCATTCCCTCCTCTTCTTGGGAAAAAATAAGAGATGTGTGAAGACTGAGCTAGAAGAGTGGAGAAGTGTAGAGCATATGAGAGACCCCATCAGGCTCCCAGTGCCCAGAAATATCTGCCTAGAAATCCCCTCACACCAGCTGGGCACATGGCTGCTCTGTGGAAGTTTGGGAAACCATGTGGTTTTAACAACCACTTGTGTATTCTTGAGTCTTTTTTTCATGCAAAAACAAAAGTTTTCTTCTGTATATATACTTGTGTGCTGACTCAGAAATTGTATTTCTAGGTATTTTCCTTAATGAAATAAATAATGGATCACAATTTCTTAAGTAGCTTCATCTCAGCATTGACTTTTAACAATGCCAAACTTATGATCCATAATAAGGGATTAAATTCTATGTAGCGATTAAAATAATCTTGTATGGAACTGTACACTTATTATGTTTATTTTTCTGTACGTTTCTAAATTACAAGTATTTTAAATGTTACACGATAAATTTTTAAGCTGAATCATAGTAACTTCTAAATGAAAAAAAGCTAAGTTATGAAACTGCAGGAACCCATGCGTTAAATGTTTAAAAATGCATACACCTTATACACACTAAAAAATGTCTAAGAATTACAATATAAATATAGGGGCATAAAATTAGTTCCTTTTTATTCTCCTCTCATTGCTAATCAATCTACAATGCAAATGTTACCTACTTTTAAATCCCAAAAAGAAACTGAACTTTAAAATTATTATTCCCATGCGTTTTAAGCCAGATCCCCCCCAGAATCCACACCACCAGTCCCTGCCCAACCTTCCCAAGCCCCAAACTCTGGGCGAGGCCCTTTATTGGGTGTGTACTCTCTGGTGCCTCTTCTTCCTTCTCCTCACCTCACTGGGGCCGTCTAGCCCAGGAGTCAGAAGGAAGCCCTCGGGTGCAAATTCACTTCAACTGGAGCATTCAAAACAGGCCCCTACCTAGGGGGCTCGGAAAAGGGAATATGGGCAGGAGAGATGGGGGCGCCTAGGCAGAAGCTTGAGGATGCCTATAAACCCTTAGCGCAGGTCACTGTGCTAGAAAATGTGTAAAAGTCAACATTTAGTAAGCCCCATTCAACCCTGACTAGCCCCATAACTTTGTCTACAACTGAGCCCACAAACCCTCATTCGCTGACCTCTTGGTCCACCATCACTCACCCCACAACCTCCCACGTCAATGACCCCCCCCAAACCCGCTTCATTCGTTCTCCAGAACTCCCCATCACTCAGCCCATCATCCCTACCACTCGCTCCCTCAACCTCTTTCTCGACAACAGATTTTCTGCTCGGTGCAAAGGAGACAGTTACGAGAACTAGCGCCGGAGAAGCACTTCCGCTTTGGGACCAACTCAGGCTCCGCAGCCCAAAGGGCTGCAGCAGCCGGGTGTGCGCACGCTCAGTGGGGCCTTTGAGCCCACGTCCGCCAATAGTCAACATGGGGCCCCCTCCCGCCGGCCGGACGCGAACGCAATGGGGCCACAGCGCAGGCGCAGAAGAAAATGGCCGCTCCGGTGACGTCACTGCTCTGACGGGATGGCCGCGCCTACCGCTTCTCCCTTCTAGGGATGCAGCTGTAGAACAGGTGTTTATGATCTACAGAGGCCGTCATTCCTAAGACTCCAAAGACCGGTTTCCTTATTGCGGGAGGGGAAATGCCCAATTAAGGAAAACAATAGCAGGCGGGAATTTGATGTCTTGAACCTGGAGGGCAGCATCAGGTGTGCAGATGTAATTGAATAGGAATTCGGGATGCGTGGCAGAATTGTTCAGCGTGCACAAAGGCTGAGAGTAGGAAAAAGTCACTGGCTCCATCCAGTGGCCAAGGCTGGGAGTTTACAGTCTAGCGTTTGAAGGACGGTGTGCAGCCAAACAAGCTGCTGAAGAATAAATAAACGGCGACCTAGTACATAAACACACACCAGGATGAAGGGGATCTGTTAAGTAGTGGCTAGGAGGCTGTTTTCTCAGGATGGGCAGGAACGATCTCCTTTTGTCGGAGGTTACAGTTACGCTGATCAAAGGAGCGAGCCACACAAATATCTGAATCAAAGAGCTTTGTGGTGGAAGGTGAGGTTGTTGCAAAGGCCCTGCCTGAAGTAGGACTGGTTTGGCATATTGGAGGAACAGAAACAATGTCAGTGTGTTGGGAATGTAGGAATTGTGGGCAAGGGAGAAGTGAATGGGTGGCAGATGCCCTACGGCCTCCCCTGCCAGGGACAGAGCTCCTATTTCCTTCTGGACATAATGGGATGCCATTAACAGGAGGGGGGTCAGATTTTTTAAAGTCCAGTCTGAAGCAATCTAGCATTATATATTAACTTTTAAAATACATGTATATTTGACTCTTTTTTCCTATTGCCTGTATTGCACCACTAGAATATGAGCTGCGCAGTAGCTCCTCCTGTATGCCTGGTAGTGTTCTAGACATTGGGAATATAGCAGGGAAGAAAACAGAACCGACCAACCAAATTAAATGATAGAAACAGCTATGTAATCTAGGGCAGGACTTAACTCCTCTGGGCTTAATTACCTCATCTATAAAATGAGGATAATGACAGCACTTACCTATAAGACTGTGGTGACAAATGAACTGTTAATTGTAAATAGTTTAGAACAATCCCTGGCACATAGCAAGTGCTAATATATAACTGATGATGACACACTGATGATTAAGATAAAATTAGACATGTGTCTGTATAAAACTTTTACTAAGAAGAAGGAAAAAATAAAAAGATGACCTGCAGGCTGCTTTGTGGATAACAGATTTCAGAGGGCAAGGATGAAAACAGGAAGAATAGTGAGGAAGCTTCTGCCAATGGGCCCAGTAAGTGATAATGGAGGCTCAGACCTAGCTCATTATCTCCTGTGTGCCAGACACTGTGTGAAGCACATATGATCTGCCTCAGATACTCCCCCATTTTCTGTGAACAATCCTGTGGTCCTCCCTCTTGTCGGTTGAGGAAACTGAGTCCCAGAGATACTAAGTAACTTGCCCGAGGTCACACAGGTTCCCAAGTTCAGATCTTTAACTTCTATCCAATAATACTTTGTTTATTTGGTATACCACAGAACTTCTGGAAAGTATCTGAGGGTCCTTATTCCAGAACAATTTAAAAAAAGGCAACAAATTTTTTTTGGCTAGGAATACATATGGAGCTTCCTAACAGACAAAGCAAAGAGAGAAAGCAGAGAAGTAACTCAGGTCTCTTGCACTCTTAAGGATTTGCACCTCCTAGATACAAAACTTGTCAACTCTCTGAATGCATCAGAAGGTGGAAAATAGGAGGATCTGGACCTTTAGGGCCCATGTTATTCTGGCCTCTTCCAGCCTGTAAACATAATGTCTCTACCACCTTGTACTTATACATACATACACACACCCCTACATAGAGAGAAAATCCTACAGAGTTGGTAGGTCTTGGAGTACAGTGACTGCCAGATCCAAAAATGTCCCTGAACTAGTGACACAGACCTACAGAAACTGTCCCAGGATTCAGAGTGCATATCCACAAACTATGTGAGACCAATTTTTCTGCTATGGAGCTAGGATGCCCACTCTCTGTCCTAGGCATCCTCTACCATCAGTCCTTATGGGTACAAATTCATTCAGTAGCCTAAGCACCAGATAGCTAGGTGAAGGGGTGTGGAAATGTGACAGCTAGCTGGTCCCACCACAGAATCTGCACCATGTGACACTCTCACTCAAAGCCCCCGCCCCGCCTCACTGGTGAGTCATTACAATTGCTCTTAAGATACATTTTCTCAAAACCATTGCTATTGTGAGTGGTCATTTTGGACCATGAGGTAGCAGATGAGTTTGGCAGAGGTACAGCACAGGAGCAGCCAGCTCTTTGGTGATCTTGGAGCTGCCGCTCTAGCCCTCAACTGCCTGCCTCCAAGAGAATGATCACTTTCCATCCTGTTCCATCCATTTAGAGTGGTGTTTGTATGTGCAGCCAAACTGAATCCTGAACAATATATCAGACTTTTCTGTCTTGACAGATGTGTCACTAAACAGAGACACATGGGATCTGTGGGGGCAGGAGGGGTGAATAATGATGAAGGACAGATTGGGAATGAAAGGATGAGGAGAGACAAAGGATGATGGCAGGGAGATGAATGAGCAGTAGAGTGGAGTGAATGTGGGTAGTGTGGGGCATGAGGGAATGACTATGCATTCAATTTTGAATCGATTTGAATCAATTTATGGATGACACTGAGTAAATGATGGGAAAATGAGGTACCATCTAAGGGACAAAAAGTGAAATTGGAAGGGGACTGTGAGTGAATGGGGCAATGAAAGGTGGTGAATGTGAATGGGGTTGATAAAGCAAGAGCGTGCAAGTTGATATGAGTACCAAGGATTGAAGTGTACATGAATGACAGTCTATGGGGCACAGTATGAGTAAAAAGAGGCTAATTTAGGGGAAAAGTAGCAGAGAATGAAAGTCATGTGAGGCACAGAAGGAAGAATGGGGTGCACAAGGGAGAGAATAAAATGAAATGGAAATGAATATGTGGTAGAATGTAAATAAGTGAATTGGGTCGAGTTTGTTTGAGTGAGGATACTATGAGGAAGGAAACTGGCCAGAGGTGAATGAGAGGCAGACTGGGATTCAGTTGAGTTCAGTCGCTCAGTCGTGTTCAACTCTTTGCAACCCCATGGAGTGTAGCACACCAGGCCTCCTTGTCCATCACCAACTCCCGGAGTTTACCCAAACTCATGTCCATTGAATCGGTGATGCCATCCAACCATCTCATCCTCTGTCGTCCCCTTCTCCTCCTGCCCTCAATCTTTCCCATCATCAGGGTCTTTTCAAATGAGTCAGCTTTTTGCATCAGGTGGGCAAAGTACTGAAGTTTCAGCTTCAACATCAGTCCTTCCAATGAACACTCAGGACTGATCCCCTTTAGGATGGACTGGTTGGATCTCCTTGCAGTCCAAGGGACACTCAAGAGTCTTCTCCAACACCACAGTTCAAAAGCACCAATTCTTTGGCACTCAGCTTCCTTTATAGTCCAACTCTCACATCCATACATGACTACTGGAAAAACCATAGCCTTGACTAGATGGACCTTTGTTGGCAAAGTAATGTCTCTGCTTTTGAATATGCTATCTAGGTTGCTCATAACTTTTCTTCCAAGGAGTAAGCGTCTTTTAATTTCATGGCTGCAGTCACTATCTGCAGTGATTTTGGAGCCCTCAAAAATAAAGTCGGCCACTGTTTACCCATCTATTTGCCATGAAGTGACGGGACCAGATGCCATGATCTTTGTTTTCTGAATGTTGAGCTTTAAGCCAACTTTTTCACTCTCCTCCTTCACTTTCATCAAGAGGCTCTTTAGTTCTTCCTCACTTTCTGCCATAAAGGTGGTGTCATCCGCATATCTGAGGTTATTGATATTTCTCCCAGAAATCTTGATTCCAGCTTGTGTTTCTTCTAGTCCAGCATTTCTCATGATGTACTCTGCATATAAGTTCAATAAACAGGGTGACAATATACAGTCTTGACATACTCCTTTTCCTATTTGGAACCAGTCTGTTCTTCCATGTCCAGTTCTAACTGTTGCTTCCTGACCTGCATACAGATTTCTCAAGTGGCAGGTCAGGTGATCTGGTATTCCCATCTCTTTCAGAATTTTCCACAGTTTATTGTGATCCACACAGTCAAAGGCTTTGGCATAGTCAGTAAAGCAGAAATAGATGTTTTTCTGGAACTCTCTTGCTTTTTCGATGATCCAGCAAATGTTGGCAATTTGATCTCTGGTTCCTCTGCCTTTTCTAAAAGCAGCTTGAACATCTGGAAGTTCAAGATTCATGTATTGTTGAAGTCTGGCTTGGAGAATTTTGAGCATTACTTTACTAGCATGTGAGATGAGTGCAATTGTGTGGTAGTCTGAGCATTCTTTGGCATTGCCTTTCTTTGGGATTGGAATGAAAACTGACCTTTTCCAGTCCTGTGGCCACTGCTGAGTTTTCCAAATTTGCTGGCATATTAGATTAGATTGGACTGACTGGGATTAGATTGGGATAATGCAGGGTAGCATTCCAGTAATGGGTAGGGATCCCAGTGAGAATCAGCCCAGGTGAATGAGCTGAAGCATGTATGTGAATGGAGGTGAAGATGGTCAGAGTGATAGAAGATGGAATTAAAGAGCAGAAGAAGGTGAAGAACTGGCTATTATACAGCAAAAGGAGAGAGGGTGCAGGTCACTTGGCCCAAGGTGAGTAAAGTGGGGGAAATGAGGCCCAATGTGAGTAAAAAGTGGTATATCTGAGACAGAGTATGACTCAATGAGGGTACTATGGGATGAAGTGGGAGCAACTCAACATGAATCAGGAGCAGAACAAGAGTGATGAGTGGAAACAGGAGTTACATTGGGAGGGACTTTAAATGAATGAGATAATGAGAGGCAGTATGCAAGTAAATGGAGGCAGTGAGGATAGAGGCAGTGAAAAATGAGAAAGAACAGAAGGGATCAAGCGTAGAGTGAGTATGTGTGGATAACTTGGGCTAGTGTTTGAGAGTAATACAGTTCCAGGAAATGCAAGTAATATGGGGGCAGCCCTTGGGAAAATAGAAGTGAAGAAGGGGCAGAAAGAGAGTGAATGAGGCGGGAATGAGACCCAGAGTCAATGAATAAAGCTGAAGGATGGGCCACATGAGAGTGGATGGGAGTCATTTGATGCAGTGTCAGGCAGTGAAGGTTAAAGTAGGAAATGAGAGTCTGAGTGGGAGTGAAAGGAGGTGGAGAAGGAAAGCATGTGAGAGAGCTTGGGTTATAGCAAGTAGAGGGTTACGGAATTACAGTAACACAAGGCCCAGCGTGAATGAATATAAGTGGATACAAGACAGTGTAAGGAGACAAGGGAATAAAAGGTAGAATGAGAATGGGGGTGAAAAAGCAGTAGAGTGAACATGCATATGTAATATATAATGTGGGGCAGAGTCTGATTAAACGGGTGTAATGTAGGGCAGATTCCAGTAAATGAGGGTGGAACAGAGCACATTAAATAAAGAGAGGTGAAGGAGGTGCTGAGAATGAGTAAAGGGAGGTGATGTGGAGCAGAGGGTGAGGGCACAGTAGTCATATTTTATAGGGCATGAGGAATCTGAGGTAGTAGTAGGCATGGTGCAGTAACTAGAGCCGGCTACTCAGCGGAGTGGGGGAAATGGAGGTGACCAAGTGGTAGAGCATGATTAATGGGAGTAGAGTGGGACAGCGTTAAGGAACATCGGGGAATATGTGCTGAGTGTGAGGTCTAGCACTTGGGTCCTGTCAGTCCCTTGGGTGTTCCAAGCCCCTCCTCTCTCCCTGCATCCCTTTCTGACATCTCTGGGTTTCTCCCTGTCCCTGTCTCCTTCCACCTCTGTGCATATATCAGTATCTTTCTTTTTTCTTTGTGTGTGTCTTTAAGAGAGCTGGCACAGGGGAAGATGGTGAGATGCCCAAACCTCTCTCTGGCCTCTGTGTTCTAGAATCTATCACCTAGCTCTTTGCTCATAAAGCCCAGAGTTCCAGTAACCCCTAGTTCCGCATACTGCAGGGTGAGTCTGGAGCCAGGGGAGTAAGTTAGGAAGACTTGTGGCTGTCATAATGCAGGTCTCAGGCACTATTGTGGTGATCCTGATGGCTGCCAATGTGGAGGCCAAGATCTACGAACGCTGTGACCTGGCAAAGAAGCTGGAAGCGGCAGGCCTCAATGGCTTCAACGGCTATACCATTGGAGACTGTGAGACCCCAGTTGCCCCAAATCCTACCCATGCAGTGAGCTGCCCACCACACTCAGACCCAGACCCCACCCCCTTGCTATCTGTTGTCTCCCCAGGCTAGGGAATGATCCTCTTGGTCACCCTCCGACTGTTATGAGTAGTTTAACTCTAGTTTCATCATCATTGCCTTCCCAATCATTTACCCTCATCTCTACTAACACCACCATCATTACCATCAATGTCACCACTGCTTAAATCACCATGAATGCCATCACCACTGCCATTACTGACACCTTTCCAGAATCACCAACATCACCACCGCCACCAAACCAAGATCATCACCCCCACAACTGAGAGGAAAACCATGCCTGCCCCATTCCCTCCTCCTACCCTCTTCCCTCTTCCCAGGACTCATGCCTCTCTGCTACCTTTTCCCTTCCTGCTCCAGGGCTGTGCATGGCACACTATGAGAGTGGCTTTGACACTTCCTTCATGAACCACAATCCCGATGGCAGCAGTGAATATGGCATTTTTCAGCTGAATTCCGCCTGGTGGTGTTACAATGGTGCGACACCCACCGAGAACCTCTGCCACATGGATTGTCATGGTGAGGCCTGGCACCACTCCCCAACATGCAGAGGGCAAGACTGTCTAAGCCATAATCTTGAGTAACAAGCAGAAGAATTATAGGGAAAGGAGCAGAGTTTCCTGGACTGTTGCAGATGCCAACCAGCCTGTATCCTTACCCAGACTGCCTTGAGGTGCTGTCTAGGTCAGGAGGACTCAGAGCTCCCAACCCTCACCTAGAATGGAGGCTTCCATTTTCTAGGACTAGGAATCAGGAGGAGGAAACTGTTCTGATTTGGGATTGGGGTTGTCCAGGCCTGGAGGGAAGAAGCTGCTATCTGTCTGTAGGAACAGAAACAAGGTACCTCTGTGCAGAAAGGAGAGAATTTTCCAGACAAGAGTGTTGTATTGTTAAGGACAAAAGTGAAGTTCAGGGTTGGCCAAAATGGAGACTGAGGTTATCTGGGACCAGCCCAAATGGAGGTTGAAGCTGTCCAAGTCCTGCCACAGTGACAGAAGAGGTTACCCAGGACTTGTCCACTTGAAGGTTGAGGTCATCCAGGACTAGTCAACATGGTGGTTGAGATCATTAACTAGTCAGAATTACAGTAAAAGTCTTCCTCGTCCAGCCACCATAGCAGTTGAGATCATTTAGGACCAGGCACCATGGTAGCTGCAGCTGAACAGGACTACTCAACATGGAGACTGAGGTCACTCGTAGCCAGTAAGAATGGGTGTTGAGGTTATCCAGGACCTGACAACATAGTGTTTGAAGTCCCCAGGACTGGCCAACCTTGCAGTTGAGTGGTTTCCTAACAAGCCAACATCCACTGCAGTTGACATCATTCATAACCACACAAAATGACAGACAGTTGAAGTCATACAGAATTGGCCAACATGGAGTCTGAGGTTGTCCAGGACCAGTCAATATGGTGGGTGAGGTCATATATAACCAGCCAACATGACAGTCAAAATCACCGAGGATCAGTCAATGGGTTAAGGTTCTATAGAACCAGTCAACATGGTAGTTGATGTAATTCATAACAGGCTGATAAGTAAATCAAGGTCATCTAGAATCAGGCAATATAGTGGATGAAGATATTCAGGTACCAAGAAACCTAGAACCCCTGGTCCCTTCATATACTGTCACCCTGTTCCTAATACCCCAGATCACTCTGTCACCTCTTCCCTTTAGAACTGCTCAACCGCCATATTCTGGATGACATCATGTGTGCCAAGAAGGTAGTGTCCTCAGAGAATGGCATGAGTGCTTGGTACGTTCCTGGGGATGGCTTGGACACTGGGTAGCTGGGATAGTGCCACTGTCACCCCATCAGCCTGTCCACTTCATCCTCCCTCTCTCCCTTCATTTCCCAGGGATTCTTGGAACCAACACTGTTATGGCCATGATTTATCTGAATGGCTCAGGGGATGTCATATGAACGCAAAACCTAACAAAAAAGTTATTTCATGAGTCAGCTTCCCAGGAATGGAGATTTTATTTTCCTTTTCTGTTCTTTCTTCTGTGGATATAATAAAGGATGATATCTATAAACAATGCAAACAACCTCTGATGTCTGGCTTTCTTCATTTTTCCAGTGCTTGAAGGTGCCCCTATTCAATCACTCCCTCCATATATTCAAAGCTCTAATCAGGGGACATGAGATCACTTGGGGTGGGGCTGGAAGATAATGTAGTGATTAAGAATATAGGTTCTCCTGGGTTCAGATACCATCTCTACCACTTACTAGCTGGGTTGTCTTGTGTAAGGCACTTAATTTCTTTGTGCCTCTGTTTCCTCATCTGCAAAACGAGGATGATAGTGGTAGTAACTATCTCCTGAGGTTGTTGAGAGAATTAAATGAATTAATGTTTGTAAGTTAAAGTGGTACACAAAACAGTTCTAAGTCTGGAGGTAGAAGAGTGGAGTAGGGAGGTATGAAAATTGGCTTCCCTTAAAAAGTATCACTCCTGGTTGAAGTAACTATAGAGTGTTTAATTAAGGCAAATACAGAATCTTCAGGGGAAAATGGAATTGGTTTCAGCTTGCACAGGAAGCTCAGTAGGAATTGGGATTTTGAAGCATTCAAATTCTCCCACATATTACCATTCTAACTCTCAGCCCCCAACTCCTTCTTTCATGATCTATAACCAAAGTTTCAAATGACAAACTGGAAATTTAGGCCAGGAATTCAACAGCTGTGCAAGGTAATAATTATTTTTACAGTCCATTTTGAGCAGAGAATTTAGGCATTTGAACTTGCCATTCTTTCCCTTTATGATGGCCAGCCCCATTGGAAGCAGCCACCCCCATGAGGAAACAGTCTCTCACATTCTTTGTAGTCTTTGGTTGCAGTGGATATTCAGCTACCCAAAGCCTTGTTTTCAGTGCTGACTTCATTCAAGATAAGCACAGATGATCATTAAGGCAGCTATCTGTACTGCATGCTGAGAAATGCCAGAGCCCCTTCCTTAATGCCACCTGGATTTCCCCTGCCTTCAGCCTCAACCAGCCTAGATAACCAAATTTCACATTTCCTCGAGGGTCCAATAAAAGGTACCATCACCCTGGATACCAATTTCTGAATGAGATACTTATTTATCAAATGAAGCATAGATAAACTCTGGTGAATTTAAGTAAAAAGCAGATCTAAAACCCTAGCAGGTAGCTCATAGTATTTCTGGGAAGATTGCATGATCAAATTCAGAAAGGGGGAAGGTCCACACACAGAAAAAGCCAAAATCTTGACCACAGAATAGGTCGGGGCAGATATACTAGCACTGGGACTTCCCTGGTGGTCCAGTGGCTATGATTTTGCACTCCCAATGCGGGGGGCCTGGGTTCAATCCCTGATGAGGAAATTCGATGCTACATGCGGTAAATGAAAAGATCCCACGTGCCCCAAGGGAAGATCAAAGACTGCAAGTGCTGCCACTAATACTGAGCGCAACTAAATAAGAAGTACGGGCATTATCAATTGTTGTTACTTTTGAAAACTGGATTTGATGCCCTACTGTTTCCTTCACATTGTTCTGATCATGTATCCCTTATATTTATTTACATTTACAGTATATCATTGTTATTCCTTTAGTGGTTATCTCTAGATCTCTAATTTTATATCATGGGGTTTACTGATTCTTCCTGACCATCAAGGTGTGCTCCCTGAATTGAGCCAGAACATAAGAGAGCCCCTTGTGCTGGCAGTCCTTTGGTTTCCTGAAGAGTTGCATCTCTTTAGTTTTGCCCCAGCAGGACACCTTTGACTGACATGAAGACATTTTAAGTCACACATAGAGCAATGTTATCCCTGCATTTATCACAAGATTGCAGATGAGGCTGAACTATCAGAAAAATGTCTTCAAACCTCAATGCCAGGAAATCTTTGCTTCTGAGAAGTGGCTCACTTTCTCTATATGGTTGAGATAAATAAAGCAAATGTTTTTCCATCCCTTTATGTCATGGCTTCCAAGAAGCTCAGAAAATAACTAGCTCAACATAATTATGAAAGATCCTATGATCTACATATATACAATTTCAATTTTGCTTTGGTTTTTGCCCCATTTTTCTAGTCCTAACTAATAATAATACACTAAAAACATAAGGCTTATTATATGTGTGCCAGGTATTGTTTAAACACTCAATTGATTTTCACAGCAATCATAATGGTGTAGGTATTATTATTACCACTCTCTTCATCATCATCCCCATTTCACAGATGGGGAAACTAAGGCACAGGGAAGTTGGAGACTTGCCTAAAGTTAGAAAGCTATAAAGGACACTTTGGCTCCAGAGTCTGTGTTCTTAATCACTATTGGTTCCTTACCTCTAAGTGTCCTAACAGGTCGCAGGGAGGGGTGCAAATAACAACTTGCCTGGAACTTAGTCATGTCTGACTTGTGGAGTGAGGGCAGTGGTCTAAAAAGGCAGAACAGTTGAGTAAAGAAAACAGAAGAGTTGGAGATGGCATGGAAAAGTTAGATTGAAAGTTCACCAAATCATCAGGCTAGAAGTCCATAAATGCCAGCTAAAATGGCCATACCTGTAGCCAAAAAATGGGAAAGAACATGTTTTCCCCACAGACCTCCATCCATCATTCAACATCACCACCCTATCAGGGACCTCACGGGACCTCCCAACACTCATTCTCACCCATTACTGACTCCAGAGACCCGCCCCCCATTTCACACCCTACAGACCCTCCCATCACTCCAAATACCCTCATCATTCACTCTACAGATTCCCCCATCACTGACTTTAGAGACTTCCCATCACAAACCCCACAAACGTGTCATCACACACCCCCCCCAAAAACACACTACACACCCTATCACTCACCCCACATCCCCTGTCACGCATTTGACAGATGCTGTCACTCAGCTTACAGACCTCTCACCACGTACCCCCAGAGACTTTTATTGGTCATATCCGAGCACCCCTCCAAGTAATCGCCCAGTAAATTCACGTCTTTACAAAGCCCATACTCACACGTATAACTTTGCCCACAGCCTGGTAGACTATAGTCCATGGGATCGCAAAGAGTCAGACACAACTGAGTGACCTCACTTTCACTTTCTATATTAATCATACTCTACTACTTAGTCATGTGAAAGGCAAAATGCATGGGACACTAAAGGACATTGTTTTTTCCAGGCTTTTGCAATAGGGAAGACTTTCTTTAAAGAGAAACTTCTCAATGGCAAGGAAAGGAATCTAGGGTTTTATGTTGTTATTGTTCAGTCATTCAGTCACTCATTCATGTCCAACTCTTTGCAACTCCATGAACTGCAGCACACCAGGCTTCCATCCTCACTATCTCCCAGAATTTGCTCAAACTCGAGTCCATCGAGTCAGTGATGCTATCTAAAGAAGCAGGTAAAAAAAAAAGAGTCATATGTGAGTCATGAGGAAGGACGGGGACAGGGTTTATCTTGGAATATGCAGAAGTATGGGGGACTGCTATGGACTGAATTGTGTCCCTCCTAAAATTCATATGTTAAATCCTTAACACTCAAGGTGCTATTATTTGGAAATAGGGTCTTAGGGAGTAATTAGCATTCAGTTATATCATGAAGATGGGACTCAGGTCAGATGGGATTAGTGCCCTTATAAGAAAACTGCAGAAAGGAAGAGGCTGTGTCGGGGCACAGTGAGAAGCCAGAAAAAGAGCCCTCCCCAGGAACCAAATCAGCCATCCCTTTATCTTGGAATTCCCAGCCTCCAGAGCTGTGAGAAATAAATTTCTGTTGTTTAAGACCCCCAGTCTATGGTATTTTGTTATGGCAACCTGAGCTGATTAAAACAGGGAACTTTGTAGTTCCCTTTTCAGGAACACAAAAGGGTTGGGGGATTTCTTCACTACTTTCCAGAAGCACAGGCCTCCCTCAGGTATAAAGTCCAACACTTCCAGTCACCTCCGTTCCTGCTCACTCTGCCCCTCATGGCTCCCATTCCTCCTGACTCTAGCAATCATTTAAATCTACTCCTTCTCACTGTGCCCCAGATTTACCCCATTCAGTACCACTGTTTATTCACTTTCATTTACTCTGCTTCATGGCTACTATTCACACACTCTGTACCTCATTTTTTTTTTAACTGAACTATTTTTTAATAAATTAATTTTATTTATTTACTTTTGGCTGTACTGGGTCTTCATTGCTGCGTGCAGGCTTTCTCTAGTTGTGGTGAGTGTCAGGGTACTCTCCAGTTGCAGAGCACGGACCTCTCATTGTGGTGGCTTCTCTTGTTTCAGAGCACTGGCTGAAGGGCAGGTGGGCTCAGTAGTTGTGACTCGTGGACTCAAGAGCACAAGCTTAGTAGTTGTGGTGCACGAGCTTAGCTGCCCCATGGTGTGTGGAATCTTCCCCAACCAGGGATCAAACCCGTGCCCCCTGCATTGGCAGGCAAAATCCTAACCAGTGGACTACCAGAGAAGTCCTGTACCTCATACTAATACCTTTTTATTTCAAACAATGTTCTCACATATTTATTACTGAACTAATCTGCTAGTGAAGAAACAAAGAGAACATAGAAACAGAGGGAAAAAATCACTTTTCTAATAAAACCTGTGCAAATGTCCAGATAGTAGTAATGTTTTCAGCTTGGTATGGTAAGATGCTAGTGACTCTGATACAGCATAAATATGTGTGCCATCTCATGTGCAATTCCTTACAGACCCAGGTTTGCTAGTCTCCAATGTCTCCTCTTGGAGTTGTACCTGATTTTATTACCAGTTTATTCCCAATCCATTAGGGAATGGGACTATTCTGCTTTTGTTTCTTGGCCAGGAATCACTTGATCCTGAAAGTCTTATGAGAAGAAAGTCATAGCGAGGAACAGAATCAATCAAACACACACACCACAACTGTGGAGAAAGGGAGAGGCAGTCAACATCTCTTTTACTGTGGTAGAATACACATAACATGAAATTTACTATTTTAATCATTTTAAAGTGTACAATTCAGTGTCATTTAGTACATTCACAATGCTGTGCAACCATTGCCAATATCTAGTTCCAGACCATCTTCATCACCCCCCAAAAAAGTGCTTACCCATTTCCTATTCCCTCCTACTCCCAGCCCATGGTTACTACTAATCTACTTTATGTCTCTATGGATTTGCCTATTCTGGATATTTCATGCAAATAGAATCATACACTATGTGGCTTTTTGTATCTGGTTTATTGCACTTAGCATGTCTTCAAGATTCATCCATGTGGTGGTATGGTATCTGTAATTATTCCTTTTCATGGAAAAATTGTACAGCTATACCACATTTGGTTTATCCACTCATCAGCTGATAGTCATTCGAGTTGCTTCCACCTTTTAGCTGTTGTGAATAGTGCTGCTATGAACATTTGTGTACAAATTGTGTTTGAATTTCTGTTTTTAATTTTATTGGGTACATTCCTAAGTGTAGAATTGCTGGATCATATGGTATTTCTATGTTTAACTTTTTGAGGAACTATTTTCCGCTGTTGCTGCACTATTTTACATTCCACACCAGCACTGTAGGTGTACGATTTCTCCACATTCTCCCAAACACTTGTCATTTTCTGTTTGTGTTTATTATAGGCATCCTAGTAGCTGTGAAGTGGTACCTCATTGTGGTTTTGATGTACATTTTCCTAATGACTAGTGAGGTCTTTCCAGGTGGTGCTAGTGGTAAAGAACCTGCCTGCCAATGCAGGAGACATAAGAGATGCAGGTTCAATCCCTGGGTTAGAAAGATCCCTTGAAAGAAGGCATGTCAACCCACTCCAGTATTCTTGCCTGGCAAATCCCATGGACAGAAGAGCCTGGAGGGCTACAGTCCATAGAGTCAGACATGACTGAAGTGACTTAGCACACATGCAATGCCTGAAGACAGTGAGAATATTTCATTTGCTTATTGGCCATGTGTATGTCTTCTTTGGAGAAATGTCTTTGGAAAAAAATGTCTTTGGTAAATGGATTTTTGTTGTCAATTGTAAGAGTTCTTTATACATTGTGGACACCAAACACTTATCTAATGTATGATTAGCAAATACTTCCTCTGATTCTCTAGGTTGCCTTTTGACTCTCCTGATAATGTCCTTTGGTGCACCAAAGTTTTTATTTTTATTTTCTGGTCACACTGTGCAGCTTGCAGGATCTTGGTTCCCTCACCAGGGATTGAACCCAAGCCCTTGGCAGTGAAAGCCCAGAGTCCTAACCACTGGACCACCAGTGAGTTCCCAAAAGTTTTAAATTTTGATGTGGTCTAATTTCTCTAATATGTCTTTCATTGCTTATGGTTTTAGTGTCATATCTCAGAGACCATTGCCAAATTCAAGGTCACAATGATTTACCCCTATGTTTTCTTCATATAAGAATGTTTTACTTCTTATATTTATGTCTTTGGTAAATTTTGAATTAATTTTTACATGTGATATGAAGTTAGGTTCCAATTTCCTTCTTTTGTATGTGGAAATCCAGATGTCCTCGCACACTGCTGAAGAGACTTCTCTTTCCCCCATTGAATTGTCTTGGCACCCTTATTGAAATCAATTGACCATAAAAGTGTGGGTTTATTTCTGGATTTTCAATTATATTCCATTGACAGGTACATCTATCTTTGTGCCAGTATCACACTGTAGCTTTGTAGTAGGATTTGAAACCAGGAAGTGTGAGTTCTCCAATTTGTTCTTTTTCAGATTGTTTTAGCTATTTCAGGGTCCTTTGTAATTTCATATAAATTTTGGTACCTGCGTATCCATTCCTGCAAAAAAAGAGGCCTTTGGAATTTTGATAGGAATTGCGTTGAATCTATAGATTGCTTTGGGGAGTATTGCCATCTTAGCAATGTTAAGTCTTCCAGTCTGTAAACACTGGAAGTCTTTCCATTATTTAGGTCTTTCATTTCTTTCAATGATGCTTTGTATTTTTAAGTGTACAAGTCTTGTACCTGTTTGGTTAAATTTATTAATAAGTATTTTAACCTTTTTGATCTTATAAAATGGATCATAAACAGAATTACTATAAATAGAATAAAATAGATTACAAATAGAATTGTTTTTCTTAATTTCCTTTTCAGATTGTTCATTGCCAGTGTATAGAAATACAAGTGATTCTTATATGTTGATTTTGTACATTGCCACTTTGCTGAATTTAGTTATAAGCACTAATAGGTTTTTGTGGATTCTTTAGGAATGTGTGTGTGTGATCATATCATCTTGGAATAGAAATAGGTTTGCTTCAATTTTGGTGCCTTTTATTTCTTTTTCTTGACTGAAAATCGCTCTGGCTAGACCTTCAAGTACAATATTTAGCGGAAGTGACAAAACTGGGCTTTCTTGTCTTGTTCTCCATCTTAGGAGGATATTTTCAGTCTCACTATTGAGAATGAGATTAGCTATGGGTTTTCTATAAATGCCTTTTAACAGGTTGAGGAAGTTGCCTTCTATTCCTGGTTTGTTGAGTGTTTTTTTAATCATGAAAGGATGTTAGATTTTGTCAAATGGTTTTTAATGCATCAATGAGATGGTATCATGTGGTTGAGATATTTTCTAGTTTCAGTTGTAATTTGCTCTTGATCTATGGCTTATTTATAAGTGTGTGACTTATTTTCAAACATTTCAGGATTTTCTAGTTATCTATTATAGACATGTAGTTTAATTCCACATGGTCAGAGAATTTACACTGTATAACTTCATCCTTTGAAATTTGTTGAGACTTTCTTTATGGACCAACATGGGATCTATTTGGATAAATACTCCTCATGCACCTGAAAGGACTGTGAATTCTTTAGTTATTGGGCATAGTAATTATATGAATTTGTGCTAATTATATGAAGTTGGTTAACTGTGATGTTCAGCTCTTCTATATCACTTCTGATTTTCTTCTGTTCTATTCCTGACAGAGGTGTGTTCAAATCTGTAGCTATGTTATGGGTTTGTCTATTTCACTTTTTAATTCTATCAACTTTCACTTTATATGTTTTGAACCTATGCTACTACGTGATGTAGTAAGCAAAATAATGAACCCCCAAAGATGCCCTGTCCTAATCCTCAGAAACTGAATATGATGAGTTACCATGCACATGAATGTTTTTGACATGACAGAAAGGACATTACAGATGTAATTAAGATTATTAATCAGTTGATCTTAATTTAGAGAGATCATCCTAGATTATCCATATAGGCCCAGTGTAATTGTATGAGCCCTTAAAAGCAGATACTGGTGGAAGAGGAAGGCAGAAGGGAAAGTCAATGATTCAAAGCATAGAAAGAAGTTGCCATGCTATTGTCATCTTAAAGATGGAGGGGACTATGTGAAAAAATAAATGAATTATGACAACAAACTGTATGACTTTGGAAGTGTATTCTTCCCTAGAGCCTCCAGAAAGGAACACAGCCCTGCCAACACCATAATTTCAACCTTATATGAAACCTTCAGAAGAGAACCCAGCTGAGCCACATTTTTGCCTGGGCATTTGTCCCATGGAAACTGTGAACTAATAAATGGGTGTTGCTTTAAGCTGTTAAGTTTGTGATAATTTATTACAGCAGCAACAAAAACTAATAATGCAGGTAGATTAAAATTCGAGAACTGCTGAATCTTCTGAAGCTTTTATCACTTTTATCATTATGAAATTTCCCTCTTTATCTCTACCAATACTTCTACCTTACAGCCTACTTGCTTTGCTATTATTATAGCTACAACAGCTTTCTATTAGTGATTTCATTGTATATATTTTTTCATCCTTTTATGTTCAACTTTTCTGTGCCTCTTCATTCCTTTCTATATTTCTTGCTTTCATTTGGGATCAGATTAAAATAACTCCACTTAGTATTTCTAGTAGTGTAAGTCTACTGGTGATGAATTCTCTTAGCTTTGTATTAAATTTTGTAATAAATATTTGTAATAAATATTTGTATTTATTTCACCTGCTGTTTTGGAATACCAGTATAGAATTGGGTGTAGAATTCTCAGTTGGCAATTTTTTTTTTCCTTTCAGGACTTCAAAGATATCATTCCCTTTTTTTCTGATTACCAGAATTTCTCTTGAAAACCCAGCCATCCATTTTATTGTTTTTCCTTTGTCCTTTTTTCTCTGACAACTTCTAAGGTTTTCTTTATAACTTTGGGTTTCATCAATTTGAGTATGGTGTGTTTAGATGTGGTATTATTTGTGTTTATAGTACTTACAGTTTGGTGTGGTTCTTGAAACTATTCCCTGATGACTTCTATTAATGTTGTAAAATACTCAAACAGTACTTCTACAAATTAGGTTGGTGCAAAAGTAACTGCGGTTTTTGCATTGTTGAAATTTGCCATTGATATTAGAATACATTCTTAAATAAATGTGGCTATATTATACATCATTTTCATGTGCATTTCTCACTTTATGTTTTTTTGCTAATGACTTATTACTTGTTATTTATTTTATATTTATTTTAGACTATGGAAATGATGTTAGGCAAAGAGCAAATTGCAGCAAGTTTCTTGAGTTCAAAATGGGTTGTAAAGCAGCAGACTCAACTCGCAACATCAACAATGCATTTGGCCCAGAAACTGCTAATGAAAGTATAGTGAGTGTAGTGGTGGTTCAAGAAGTTTTGCAAAGGAGGTGAGAGCCTTGAATATGGGAAGTGTAGTGGCCAGCCATCAGAAGTTGGCAATGACCAGTTGAGAGCCATCATCAAAACTGATCCTCTTCCAACTACAAGAGAAGTTGCTGAAGAACTCAATATCAACCATTGTATGGTCAGTCGGCATTTGAAGCAAATTGGGAAAGTGAAAAAGCTCGATAAGTGGATGCCTCATGAGCTGACTGAAAATCAAACAAATTGTCATTTTGAAGTGTCATTCTCTCTTATTCTATGCAACAACAACAAACCATTTATCAATCAGATTGTGATGTGTGACAAAAAGTGGATTATATACTACAACCAGCGAAAACCAGCTCAGTGATCAGACCAGAAGAAGCTCCAAAGCACTTTCCAAAGCCAAACTTGCACCAAAAAAGGGTCATGGTCATTGTTTGGTGGTCTGCTGCCCGTCTGATCCACTATAGCTTTCTGAATCCTGGCAAAACAATTACATCTGAGAAGTATGCTCAGCAAATTGATAAGATGCACTGAAAACTGAAATGCCTACAGCCAGTATTGGTCAGCAGAAAAGGCCCAATTCTTTCCCACAACAATGCCCGATTGCACATCACACAACCAATGCTTCAAAAGTTGAACAAATTTGGCTACAAAGTTTTGCTTCATTTGCAATATTCACCTGACCTCTCACCAATCAACTACCATTTATTCAAGTATCTCAACAACTTTTTGGAGAGAAAACACTTCCACAACCAACAGGATGAAGAAAATGCTTTCCAAGAGTTAGTTGAATCCCAAAGCACAGATTTTTATGCTACAGGAATAAACAAACTTATTTCTCATTGGCAAAAATGTGTTGCTTGTACTGGTTCCTATTTTTTTTTTTTACTAATAAAGATGTGTTTGAGCCTACTTATAATGATTTAAAATTCACAGTCTGAAACTGCAATTACTTGCACTAACCTAAGACTTCTTCCTCTATTTGCTCTATCCTCTTGTCAAGCACAAAGCAAGGCCAGGCCAAAGCTTGACAGATTCAGCTGGTAAAGAAACAATGAACCCTTTTTAAGATTCAGACTGTTTATTACTGACTTAAGTAGCAAACAAAAGGATCAACCAAAGATTACAGCTCCCTAAAACCCTATGCAGGGCAGCAACAAAACAAAGGGGCCTGATGAATGCAACAAAAATGATAGGACCCTCTGATACTGAAACACGCTGCAGCTAAGAAGTTTTATAGGCTGCAGTTCTACTTTAAGAGAATAAGGCAGAAAATCTCATAGCTCATTAGAAGCTCGGAGGAGAGAGAAGTGGTCTCCCAGAGGTGACAGGGAAGCAAGTAGGAAATGAGTCTATAGAAGCTCCTCACAAGCCTCTCATGCTCTCATTTTCCAGGAACAACACAGCATTCTGCCAAGACATCAACTCAGCTCTAATTCCAACCTGCTCTATGTGGCTCATGTGGATACATACAAGGCCACCAGTACATGGTAGAGGAACTCTTCCACTATAGCTTTCTTCCATTCAGGTCTTATATTATTTATATCATGATTATTGTTATGCTTTACTTTTTTCTCTTTGTGTTACTTTTTTTTCCTATTGTCCTATCTTCTAGTTCATTAATCCTGTCTTTTGCTGTGTTCAATACAAAGTTAAGCCCTTCCAATGAGTTCTTAACATCTGATATTAGAATTCGGAGCTCTAGCAGTTCCATTTGATCCTTTTTTCTTTTAGTGATTGTAGTTCTCTGTTGAATTTTTATACCTTTACATTTATTTGTCCATCCTTCCCTCCATATTCTTGAACTTGTTAATCATAGTTTCTTCTGGCTGCGTATAGAGTCTGGTGAAATCACACTGATCCCATTGAGACTTGATTTTAGCTTTGTTGAAGCTAGTCTATTCCACTTACACCCTCACTCATAGGGTGTAACCCTTAGTACTAAATTGTAGCTCTTACTCCAAGGACACGGCTCTTTTGAGTCTCAACTGAAAGCCTAGAGTGCTTGCCAGGGCCTCTCTACCTTGATGGGGCTTGAACTCCATTGTTTCTCTAGCACCAAATAGCTACCAAAAGCTCCACTCATCTCTTTACTATCCAAGATATAGTTTTCTGTTGGGTTTCTTGGAATCTTACCCTGCACACATAGAACTTAGACAAAAGGGTATTTGTACACAGATACTTTGGCTCGCTCTCTGTCTGCAGCCCCTTCTTCTCTGAGGTTTTTTAACTCCTACTTCCAACTGTTTTGGCAAGGTAGTCACTTTCTAATGGTCCCTCTTCCCTCTTATTGTCTTGCACTGCCATTTGGAAAATATCAAGGTAAAAGTAGAACTCCCTGTGCTTCCCTTCTTTCAAGAATTATAGCTCCTCAAGTCCTGTATGCATTAGTAGGCTTCCAGTGCCTTCAAACAAGTTTTATATATATTTATTCAGCCTATATAGTTGTTTCAGCAAGAGAGTAAGTCCGATACAAGCTACTCCATTATGGCCAAAATTAAAAGATCCCCTACTTTTAGATCTTAGTTTTCATGTCTCTAAATGATATTGAATGAGAAAAAATTTTACAGTGATCAGCCTGACAAACAAAGCCTTACACAGTCAAGCTTCACCCATGCATCTAAATTTGCATTATACAAGTTCCCAACAAATGTCATGTTTCATTCTATTAAGGACATCCATTGTTATTCAAAATGAAACATCTGTGAAATCAGGTTGTTTTACTATTAATGGGAAGAAATGACTCCATTGGCAAAGGTTTTTTTTTATCCTCAGTGGTACATGAAATAATGTTACATCTTACAACTGATGGTACCGTAAATTAGGTGAAATAAAGTTGCTGCTGTTCCATTGTATTATAATTAGTTCTTCCCTACAAATAATGCCTTGTTCATATCTAATCCAGAGAAGGCAATGTAACCCCGCTCCAGTACTCTTGCCTGGAAAATCCCATGGATGGAGGAGCCTGATAGGCCGCAGTCCATAGGGTCACTAAGAGTTGGATACCACTGAGCGACTTCACTTTCACTTTTCACTTTCATGCATTGGAGGAGGAAATGGCAACCTACTCCAGTGTTCTTGCGTGGAGAATCCCAGGGACGGGGGAGCCTGGTGGGCTGCTGTCTATGGGGTCGCACAGAGTCGGACATGACTGAAGTGACTTAGCAGCAGCTTAGCAGCATATCTAATCACAACCCTTTGCTTTATGCATATGTTCCCTTAGTTTATTCATCTTTTGCCCTGTTTAAAACTTCTTGACATTATTTGGATGCATGTGTATGTGCTAAGTCACTTCAGTTATATCCAACTTTTTGCAACTTCATGGACTATAGCCCACTAGGCTTCTCTATCCATGGGATTCTCCACACAAGAATCCTGGAGTGGGTTGCCATTTCCTTCTCCAGGGGATCTTCCCGACGTAGGGATTGAACCTGCATCTCCTGTGGCTCCTAAATTGAAGGCAGATTCTTTACTGCTGAGCCACCAGGGAAGCCTATTATTTGGATAGTAGCTACTAATCAAAACTTTCAAAGAAGGCCTTCTCCAAACTCTCTATGCCACTTTAACTTTCATTTTTCAGGACTTTCTAAAGTAAATACTATATTTACCATTTATTTTGAAGCTTAAAAGTTGCAGAGCATTATACTACAGTATAAAAGTAAAATACTCAAAGTGTTTATTTTTAAAAATTATTTCACATTGTACATTAGAAATCTAAACTATCATCTAAAATAAAAATCTCTCTGGAATGACCTTGAAATTAGATTTTTATTAACTCTTCTACCATTAAGGTCCTTCTGATTTCACCTTGAGTCAGGGCTACTGTTATGTTTTCCAGATTAATATCTCACTGGTAGAGAGCTTGAGTCCTGGGGCTTTCCTAAATGTTCTACCATCTGCTCTTCTGGTCTGAACTTGAACTTGAGCTTTTTAAAATTATTCCACTGTTGGTGATCACTTGGTTGAAATTCAACCTGGTTGTATGTTAATTCATCCATAATCATTACCCCTGTGATCTTGAAATCAAACCTTTGCTGTTCAGTCTAGGCTCTTATCACTGTTACAGATGCCTTTCTGGACCATCAATGGACCCTGGTTTGTCCTTGTCCTCTGATAACTATTCCACCATTAAAACTCCATGGAAAAAGGAAGAGAGTTCCAGAAAAACGTCTACTTCTGCTTTATTGACTATGCCAAAGCCTTTGACTGTGTGGATCACAATAAACTGTGGAAAATTCTGAAAGAGATGGGAATACCAGAACACCTGACCTGACTCTTGAGAAATCTGTATGCAGGTCAGGAAGCAACAGTTAGAACTGGAATTGAACAACAGACTGGTTCCAAATAGGAAAAGGAGTACATCAAGGCTGTATATTGTCACCCTACTCATTTAACTTAGATGCAGAGTACATTATGAGAAACGCTAGGCTGGAAGAAGCACAAGCTGGAATCAAGATTGCTGGGAGAAATATCAATAACCTCAGACATGCAGATGACACCACCCTTATGGCAGAAAGTGAAGAGGAACTAAAAAGCCTCTTGATGAAAGTGAAAGAGGAGAGTGAAAAAGCTGGCTTAAAGCTCAACATTCAGAAAACGAAGATCATGGCATCCGGTCCCATCACTTCATGGGAAATAGATGGGGAAACAGTGGAAACAGTGTCAGACTTTATTTTGGGGGGCTCCAAAATCACTGCAGATGGTGATTGCAGCCAGGAAATTAAAAGACACTTACTCCTTGGAAGGAAACTTATGACCAACCTAGAGAGCATATTCAAAAGCAGAGACATTACTCTGCCAACAAAGGTCCATCTAGTCAAGGCTATAGTTTTTCCAGTGGTCATGTATGGATGTGAGAGTTGGACTGTGAAGAAAGCTGAGCACCAAAGAATTGATGCTTTTGAACTGTGGTGTTGGAGAAGACTCTTGAGAGTCCCTTGGACTGCAAGGAGATCCAACCAGTCCATCCTAAAAGAGATCAGTCCTGCGTGTTCATTGGAAGGACTGATGTTGAAGCTGAAACTCCAATACTTTGGTCACCTCATGTGAAGAGTTGACTCATTGGAAAAGACTCTGATGCTGGGAGGGATTGGGGGCAGGAGGAGAAGGGGACGACCCAGGATGAGATGGCTGGATGGCATCACCAATTCGATGGACGTGAGTTTGAGTGAACTCCGGGAGATGGTGATGGACAGGGAGGCCTGGCGTGCTGCAATTCATGGGGTTGCAAAGAGTCGGACATGACTGAGCGACTGAACTGAACTGAACTTATATGAGATTTCAGTTATATATTGTTGTGTAACAAATGACCACAAACCTTAGTGACCTACAACAACAACCATGTATTATTGTAAGGAGTCTGAGGATTGCCCCGGTGATTCCTCTGCTGTTCTCACCTGGGCTCACATATGCAGCTGCAGTCAGCTGGAACGTCCAAGAAGGCCTCTCTCTCGTGTCAGGGGCCTTACCTGGGGTGACTGTAATGGCTAAAATGGCTGGGCCTCTCTGCTCCACTTAGATTTCCATCCTAGACTTCTTTGCATAATGGAGGAAGAATTCTACAAGAGTGAAGGCAGAAACTGCAAATCTCAAACTCTTTAGATTTGGGCTATAACAAGCATAACATCACTTTTGTGACATTGTACTGCTGCTGCTGCTGCTAAGTCACATCAGTCGTGTCCGACTCTGTGCGACCCCATAGACGGCAGCCCACCAGGCACCCCCATCCCTGAGATTCCCTAGGCAAGAGCACTGGAGTGGGTTGACATTTCCTCCTCCAATGCATGAAAGTGAAAAGTGAAAGTGAAGTTGCTCAGTCGCATCCAACTCTTCATGACCCCATGGACTGCAGCCTACCAGGCTCCTCCATCCATGGGATTTTCCAGGCAAGAGTGCTGGAGTGGGTTGCCAGTGACTTCTCCGACATTGTACTAGTCAAAGTAAATAACCAGGCCAGCCCAGTGTAAGAATGGGAGAAAATGAAAAGGATTGTGGCCATTTTAAACTTACTACATGTGACAAAGAAATAATGTTCCTGCTAATTTTTCCAATACCAATGCCCATCTGATCTAGATCTTAAATCAAATTAGCTATTAATTCTTCCACCACCAATGCTTCTCTGTTTCTTAGACTCATGAATCTGTTACTACTTCTACGATCAACATCCCTGAGGTCTAAACTGCATCTTTGGTATTGATATAACTACTCCCTCTAACTACTCCTCCTGACTATTCAGAGTGTCCAGGTTTCTCTTAACCCTTCTATCAGCAGTGTTCCTCTTGCCTGAGTATCAAAGGTAGATCTCATACAACCATTTCACAATCAATGACTCTGCTATGGATCATAAAACTGTGACTATGTTAATTCTTTTGTAATTAATGTATGGGTTTCAAATTATGAGTCCCTTTTCCACCATCAGTATTGATCAAATGTGCTCTTGAATCTGTATCTTGAATCTATTCTGACTTTTGTTAACTCTGTCAGAGACGTTGGGATTCCAGGGGCAGAAAGATTGTAAAGTGAAAGTGAAAGTTGCTCAGTCGTGTCCGACTCTTTGCAACCCCATGAATTATACAGCCCACGGAATTCTCCAGGCCAGAATACTGGAGTGGGTAGCCTTTGCCTTCTCTGGGGGATTTTCCCAACCCAGAGATGCAACCCAGGTCTCCCGTACTGCAGGCAGATTCTTTACCAGCTGAGCCACAAGGAAAGCCCAGAAAGATTGTAAGTGATAGGCAAAGATTGGCCTTGGCAGATCTCAGAGGAGCCAATGGGAGGCCGAGAGGATATTAGTACTGTGATTGACAGGCAGAGGTGAACTGTACCCATTTGAGGGGCCAGTGGCTGAAAGTGACAGGCAAGGATAGACACTGGGAAGACAATGGAAGGCCTGGAAGACAATTATGCTTGGGCTATAAGTGGCAAGCAGGAGTTGACTCTGCCCTACTGAAGGGGCAATGGGAGGCTCAGGAGACAGTGGCAATGTGACACTAGCACTGTGAGTGACAGCCTGGAATGGGCTCTGTCACATTGAAAAGCCAGCGAAGGCTTCCCTGGTGGCTCAGTGGTAAAGAATCTGCCTGCCAGTGCAGGAGACACAGGTTTCATCCCTGGTCCAGGAAGATCCTACATGCCATGGAGCAAATTAGCCTGAGGGCCACTACTATTGAGCCTGTGCTATAGAGTCTGGGAGATGCAAATACTGAGCCCACACACCCTAGAGCTCCACAAGAGAAGCCATTGCAATGAGGAGTCCATGTACCCACCACTCGCCACAACTAGAGAAAAGGCTGTGCAGCAATAAAGACCCAGAATAGCCTAAAAAAAAAAAAAGCCAATCATAGGCCTGGAAAGTGGTAATGCTGGTGCTGCAAATGACAGGCTAGGGTGGATCCTGCCCAAATAAAAGGGTCAATGGGAGTCCTGGAAGGTGCTGACCCTGGGGCTGCAAGTGACAAGCTAGGGTTGGCTCTATCAGCAGTAAGAATCTGTGGTAGATCTGAAGGATTGCAGTGCTGGGGTTTGATGGTCAGATGAGGTTGGCCCTGCCAGCACTGAAGGAACAGTAGAAATTCTGGAGGGCTGTGAGTGATAGGCAGAAGCTGGTTTCATCCTACTGAAGCCCAATGGGAGGTTGCAGGGAAGGTGACACTGGGTCTAAGGACCAATAAGAGACATGGAAGGTGGTGATGCTGGGTCTGTGAGTGACAGGCCAGGTCAAGTTCTACTGGATTGAAGACTCAATGGAAATTGTAATGCTAAGGCTATGAGTGACAGCCTGGGAGCACACCCTGAAACCATTAAAGGATCAATGAAAAGCCTAGACAGCAGTGACTCTTGGGTTGTGAGTGATGGGCAGGGGCTGACCTTGCCAACATATAGCCCTGATATGAGGCAGTGACCCCAAGCCTGGGAGAAGTGGTACCAGCATTGAAGCCAATAGGAGGACTACAGGTGGTAATGTTTGGACAAAGAGTGACAGGTGGGGATAGGCTCTGCCACATTGAAGAGCCATCAACCAAATCCCTTTGCTTTAACCATGAATCTGGATTTCTACAAACTATTCCACCATCACCTGTTTCATATTCCTGACCATAAACCTGAGACTTTCTTATCTATTTCACCATAATCTGACATCCCAACTGTACCTTAGTAAACACTTTCACCAACACTTTTCTGGTCTAACATTAAACCCAGTCAGTCAGTTTAGTTCACTCAGTCATGTCCCACTCTTTGAACCCAGGTCTCTGTTAAATATTGTGCCATTAATAGCCTTATGATCTCACATCAATTCCAGCCCTTTATGAACTATTCCATCATAAATGCTATTTTGGTGTAAATCTTGAATCCAGACTGTTATTAACAATACCACTATCGATACCCCTCTGCTCTAAACTTGTATCTGGCCCTGTGTTAACTATTCCAACATCAATTTCATTTTGATCTGGATACCAAATCCCAAGCATCAGACAACTCTTCTATCATCACTGTCCCCCTAAACTGACCTCCAATTTGGGTCTCTGTTAACTTGACTACCATCAGTTTCCTTCCTTTTTAAAACTTGTCTTTGGTTCTATTATCTTGTCTTTGATCAATGCCTCTATTAAGTTTTTCAGTATCTCTGATATTCTAGACTGATTTCAAAGTCAGCCTCTCTAAACTATTCCACCTATACCTTGAAACTATAGTAATTAACTCTTTAATAATTAGTGTAATACAAACAATAATCACCCTTGGGTCTAGGTCTCAAATCCTTGGCTTCTGTCAATTCCTTCATCAATGCCTCTCTGCTTTGAAAAAGATCTCTGTCAACTTCTCCACTGTGAATATCCATCTGCTGTGACCTTGAAGTCAGGTCACTTTACCACCATTAATGCCCCTTGAGTCTGACCTTGAAAGTGAATTTTTGTTAACTATGTCTCCATTAGTGTCCCTCAGCTGTAACTTCAAACTCAGAGCCTCTATTACCTCTTCCAACATGAATGCCCCTTTGGACAGACCTCAAACTCAAGTATGTTTTAAACTGTTCTACTATCAAGGTCTCTGTGGATTGACCTTAATCCCAGACCCCTGTTAACCACTCCACCACAAATTACCTTCTGGTCTAGATCTCAAATCCCAGGCATCTGATTTATCTACCTCTATCAATTTTATTCTGGTCTGACTTCAAATTTTGGTCTGTGAATTCTTTCAAAATCAGTGTCCATTTGGCTTAGATCTAAAATCATGAACCTCTGTTACCAGTTCTATTATTAATGTTCTTCTCAACTCAGGACCTAGAATGAATGCTTTTACTTTCAAATTCTCTCTGGGCTGATACTGAACCTGGACACCTATTACCTGTTCTGCTATCAGTGCTCCTCCTGTGACCCATGTGTCTGTTAACTATTCTTCCATTAATACCCTTCTAGTCTAACCTTGAATCTGGGTTATTGTTAAATATTTTAATACCCAGCTTTTCAGGTATGAACTTGAACCCAAGCTTCTCAGTTTTGCCCTATTTATTGAGGTATAACTGACAAACAAAAAGTATATATATATATATATATATATACATATATATATATACACACACACACACACACACATATATATATATATATACACATACATACATACATACTGGCTTCCCTAGTGGCTCAGTGGTAAAGAATCTGCCTGTGATGCACAAGACCCAGGTTCAATCCCTGGATCAGGAAGATCCCCTGGAGAAGGAAATGGCTATCCACCCCAGTATTCTTACCTGGAGAACTCCATAGACAGAGGAGTCTGACGGTCTACAGTTCATGAGGTTGCAAAGAGTCAGACACGACTTTGAATGAGCACCACAATTAAGTTAATTAACACATTCATCACCACACATATTTACCTTGGGAGTGGTGGTAAGAACAGTTAAGATCCACATTCTTAGCAAATTTCCAGTATACAATGTAGTATTATTAACTATAGTAACTATGCTATAAATTAGATCCCCAGAACCTATTCCTCTTTTTACTGAAAACTTGTATCATTTTACCAACCTCTCTCCATTTCCCCCATCTCTTAACCCCTGGCAACCAACATTCTACTCTCTGTTTCTATGAGTTAGCTTATTTTAGACTTCACATATAAGTTATACCATACATATTTGTATCCCTCTGTCTAGTTTATTTCACTAAGCATAATGCCCTTCAGGTTCATCCATGTTGTTGCAAGTGGCAGGAGTTTCTTCTTTTATCGCTGTATAATATTCTATAGTGTGTGTGTTCATGTATTTTCTTTATCCATTCATCTGTCAACAGGCAGTTAGATTGTCTCCATACCATGGCTATTGTGAATAATGCTGCAATGAACATGAGAGTATAGATATCTCTCAGAGACTCTGACTCCATTGCCTCTGGGTATATACCCAGAAGTGAGAATACTGGATCAATTTTTAATTTTTCAAAGAATCTCCTCACTTTTCCTTATAGTGGCTATTGTTGTTCGGTTGCTTAGTCATGTCTGACCCTTTGCAACTCCATAGGCTGCAGCACACCAGGCTTCCCTGTCCTACACCATCTCCCAGAACTTGCTCAAACTCATGTCCCTTGAGTTGGTGATGCCATCCAACCATCTCATCCTCTGCATCCCCTTCTCCTCCTGCCTTCTATCTTTCCCAGCAACAGGGTTTTTTCCAGTGAGTTGGCTGTTCGCATCAGGTAGCCAAAGTATTGGAGCTTCAGCTTCAGCATCAGTCCTTGCAATGAATACTCAGGACTGATTTCCTTTAGGATTGACTGGTTTGATCTCCTTGCAGTCCAAGGAACTCTCAAGAGTCTTCTCCAGCACCACATTTCAAAAGTGGCTGTACCAATTCACATTCCCACAAACAATGTATAAATGTTCCCTTTTCTGCACACTCTCACCAACACTAGACATCTCTTGTCTATCAAGCCTCTTTTTAGTATTATACCATCTATGCTGCTCTGGCATGACCTTAGCTTGGGCTTCTTCAAATTATTCCATCAGTAACTCTCTGTTCTAGACCTTGAAACTGTGCCTCCACCTTCACTTATACAATCAGTGCCCCTTGACTCTGAACTAGAACCTATGTCTTTGTTAACTATGCTATGTTAACATCAAACCAACAGCCTTTCTGGCCTGATGGCTTGGGATTTTGTTCATTCTTCCTCTATCAATGACTCTGTGATGATTAATTTTTTATATCAATTTTACTGGACCATGACTTTGGCTGAATATTATTCTGTGTGTCTGAGAGTGTTTCTTGATGAGATTAACGTTTGAATTGTAGACAAGTAAGGCTGCCCTCCCTAAAGTGAGTGGCCCTATCCAATCTATTGAAGGCATGAATAAAAGAAAAGACTTAGTAAGGGAAAATGCACTCTCTAAGCCTAACTATCTTTGAGATGGACACCATTCTTGTGCACCCTGACTGTAACTTACACCATTGGCTCTCCTGGGTTTCCAGCTTTCTGATTGTAGATCTTGGGGCTTATTAGCCTCCATAACTGTGTGAGCCAATAACTTTACAATAAATCTTTTTATGTATGCATGCCCATGTGCACAAATGTGCACACACCACTAGACACACACACACTCATACACGCATACACACAATCAGTTCTGTTTCTCTGAAAAAACCCAGACTAATACAACCCTTTTGTTCTGATTTGGAACCTGGGCCCCTGTTAACTATTTAATCATTAATGCTTTTCTGATTTGACCTAAAACTCAGGCTTCTGCTAAGCATCCCATCTTCACTAGCTTTCTGCTATAATCTCAGCCCGGGCCTCTGTTAAACTTTCCACCATCAATGACTTCAATCTCAGTGTTCTTGAACTATTCCACTATCATTGCTACTCTGATCCAGGCCTCTGTTATTCATCCATTGACAATTTTCTTTTGTGAACTCAAACATTTGTCTCTGTTAACTCTTCTATCATCTGTTGTTAACTTGAACTTGGGTTTGTTTTTATTCTTCCATCACCATCATCCGTCTGCTATGACCTCCTATTCCAGTCACCATTTTGCTCCCCATGCCCTCTAGTCTATGTTTTGAATCCTTCTGCTAACCATTCCATCAGCAATGATTCTTTAATCTAGATATCAAATCCTAGGCCTCTGATAATACTTTCCCCACTGTGCCCCTCTGCCTTGACTGTAAATTTAGGTTACTCTTAACTCTTCCACTATCAATGGTTCTTTGCTTAAAGTCTCAAAGCCTCTGAGCTCTGTTCTGCCATCAGTATTTCTAGCTTTTATTGTCAGTTCAAGTACTTGTTAATGGTTCCAACATTAATGCCCCTCTGGACAGACCAAAAAGTTGAATATTTATTCAACTTTCCACCATTTATGTCGCTATGGTCCAATCTCAGTTCAGGCCTTCTTCAGGTGACTACACAAGAGCATGGATACCAGGAGTGACTCATTGGAAAGCATGACTCATTTGGATACAATAATATAGCAGTCTACCACAATTGTTAATAATCCCCACATCACTGCTGATCCAGGTCTCTGTTAACCTTTCCATTATTAATGGCCTATGATTCTTAAGTAAAATCTGTGACTTTGTGAATTCTTCTACCATCAATACTCCTCTGGTCTGGATTTTGTTCCTGGACATATGGAACAAATTTCACCATAAAGGTCTTTTTGGTTTGTCCTCAAATAAAGCCTTGTATTATATTTTCAATCATCAGAACATTACCAAACCAAACTTGAGTATGCTTGCCTACTACACAGCACTCCTGACACCAGGTTATGGTGAAGGGAATTATGGCTTTAATTGCAGATGCCAAGCAAGGAGAAGGGGCAGCTCATGCTCAAAAGACTCCCTGACAGCTTTCAGGGAAAGATATTTAAAGCAACATAAGGGGTGGGGGCTGCAGGGTGTGTAATCAGCTCATGGACTTTCTTCTGATTGGTTGTTGGTGGTAACATAACAGGGTGATGTCTGAGGAATTTTAATCATCAACCTGGTTCCAACCAGTCTAAGGTCTAGTGCTTATGCTCAGCATGGAGTCACCACCCCTTACCTGAGTAGGGGGCTTTAGTTTCCCCCAAACAATGCAAAGTTATGTGTCAGATTGTTTTATATATATATATAAAACCTTGAGCAGGAAATAAGACTGTCTTTTCACTGAATTCTTGTTTCTTTTCTGCTTTTCCTTTGTTTCTGCATTCCATAACTTCCCTAATTAGTAACTGAGTCTGCTCTCTGGAACTCAGGGAAGTCTAGGAGACTAAGGTCTTTTTCTACAAACAAGAAACAGGGGACACAGAGGGACTTTTGAGCCAGTAGGGTCTCACAGGGTCCTGCTCAATTTCAATCCTTCTTTTTTGATATTCATCTGTCCTGAGGGGAACAGCAAGGGGCAAGAAGGGAATAAAATTTTAGATAGAGAGGTTAATCATAAACTCAGTAGGGTAATTCCGTTTTATGGGGACATGGTTCAAATGCTCCTCTAGTCTCATCTTGGGCTTCCCGGGTGGTGCTAGTGGTAAAGAACCCATCTACCAATGCCTAAGACATAAGAGATGTGGGATTGGATGATCCCTGGGTTGGGAAGTTCCCCTGGAGGAGGGCATGGCAACCCACTCCAGTACTCTTGCCTGGAGAATCCCATGGGCAGAGGAGCCTGGTGGGCTACAGTCCACAGTGTTGCAAAGAGTTGAAGATGACTGAAGCAACATAACACGCATGCACACAGTCTCATCTTGAGACTGGGTTCGAGTTGAGAGGAATGTTGGGTTCCTCTCAACATTTCCATCAGCAAAGACCCTCTGTTGTGGGTCTTCCTGGGTGGTCCAGTGATTGATTAAAACTCTGCCTTCCAATGCAGGGGGCTTGGGTTCAATCCCTGGTCAGGGAACTAAGATCCCACAGGCCCTGCAGTGTAGCCACACTCACACACACAAAAGACCCTCTGTTTTAAACTTAAATCCAAAACTCTATTAATTATTCTAACAAAAGAGCTCTTCTCTATAGACAAACCCAACTCTCTGTTAACTCTTCCACCACTGATGCCCCTGTGAACTGATGTTGACCATAGGCCTCTGTTTACTCTTTCATTATTAATGCTTCTACAAGTAGAACCCATGATCTAAACTAGGCCTCTGTTAATTCATGTGAAATAAAATTCATAGTTTATGGCAAAACAAGAAAAAATTAAACATAAACATTCTTTTCTACCCTTTGACCTCCTCTCTCCCCTCAACCAGGCTTCCCTGGTGACTCGGTGGGTAAAGAATCCACGTGCAATGCAGGAAATGCAGGACACGTGGGTTCAATCCTTGGGTGGGGAAGATCCCTTGGGGGAGGAAATGGCAACCCACTCCAGTATTCTTGCCTGAAAAATCCCATGGACAGAGGAGCCTGATGGGCTTCAGTCCATAGGATTGCAAAGAGCTGGACATGACTGCGCAACTAAGCTTGCATTTATGTTCCTCCCCACTACTGTGCATTATGTATCTGCAATTATACATTGACCAAACCTCCCCCATCAGTGGGAATACCTACTCAACCATAAAGAGCAACATTCTCCTAGCATCAACGAAACAACTCCTAAAAAGATAGCATTCCTTCCTGATCTTGTAAGGGGTCACATGATCCACCTGGCTGACAGATCTTGATTATGTAAACTGTCAATAATGTGTAAGTTAATGCAAAGCCCTCTGTCTCAAAAAACTTATTTAACTGTGCCTTGACTTCTAACAAGTACAACAGTTCTCAGAGCTTTCTGAGATGCTCTTCCTGAGTTATATTCCTCAAATTTAGCTCAAATAAAAATTTCCAATTTTTTCTTAGATCAACTGATTAATTTTTCATCAACACTCTTCAATATTTTATGAATTTCATCTAGATATCAAATCCTGTACTACTGTTAACTTTTCTACCATCAGTGTTCTTCTGTATTGGATCTTAAGATTGGACTACTGTTAACCTGCCCACCATCAATGGATCTCTAGTCTAGGATTCAATATTTCCTGTCTATTAATTCCTCCACCATCAGTGTTTCTTGGCTATGATCTTAAATTGGCCTCTGTCAACTATTTCACCATCATGCTCCTCTCTCATTGCTATAGAACCTAGACTTCTATTAAGTCATTCACCACCAGTATCCCTCTGGTTTTATCTTGAATATGGATCTTTGTTAAATATTACAACATCCATGTCTTTCAGGTCTGAAGTAGAACCCAAGCCCTTGTTTACTATCGCACCTACACAGTCCTTTTGATCTTACCTTGAACTCGGCCCTGGTAAAATTATTTCACTACCAATACCTCTTCTAATCCAGATCTCAATGCTGAACCCACATGTTTCATTTGGTTGCTATGTCTCAGGAGTACCATAATCATTTTTAGTACTGCTTTTTTTTAGCCATACCACACAGCTTGCAGGATCTTAGTTCCATGACCAGGGATTGAATTCAGGGCCACAGCAGTGAATGCCTGGAATCCTAAGCACTAGGCAATCAGGAAACTTCCTCTTTAGTATTGTTTTTAGTGATCCTCTAGCATTCCGTACTTTGGAGGTATCATTTCTTTCTCCAGTACTCAAGGTTGTAATTTAGGTTATTCCCAATTTCTTGGTGTTAATTAAAAAATCTGTGATGAAGATTCCTAAAGTTAAATCTCTGTGAACATCCGTAATTATTGTCTTTGATGAATTTCTAGAAATATAAATAGAATTACTGGATCATAAGAGGGCAACAAGTACTTCATATGAAGAGACAACATTTTCACACATTCCAATATAAAGATGCTTGCCACTCTGGTTTCTCAACACTCTGTTCTTCCCCTTGGGGCCTTTCTAAACAGGAGTGAAAATTTATATAGTCCCTAGTGAGATGTTTGTTTATCCCATGCAGTAAAGATTTAATGCAGCAGGCCTGGGCTTCCCAAACCCTGCATATTCCAAACGTCTTCAGGAGTGGCCCTTAACCAGTTCTTGGGTGATAACCTCTGAATCCTTGGGATATCTTGCCTGATAAGAGCATCTTTGTGTATCTGAGATCTTGGACTGCACCAGATACTTTATGCTAAAACCCAATTTATGTTGAATGTACATTCTGTGTCTCTGGGACTTTGGGTCACACTATATTGGTTTGACCTCTGGAAGGCTAGAGACTAAGTAGTTAAGGTGAGTCATGCAGGTGCTACATGCCTATGTGACTGACCACCAATACAAACTTGAATACCAAGGCTCCAATAAACTTCCCTGGTTGGCAGTACTTTATACATGTTGTTACACATCACTGCTAGAAAAAACAAGTGCCGACCATGCAATACCACTGGCAGAGGATAACTGAAAGCTAGGCCTGGTTTCTTCTCCAATCTGCCCTCTGCATTTTTTTTCCTTTGCTGATTTAAATATGTGCTTTTTCACTATAGTAAACCATAGTCATGAGCTTTTGATTATGGTATACTATATTTTGATGAAATCACAACCACTTTTCTGAGTTCTGTGAGTCCTTCTACTTAATCATCAAACTGAGGGTGCTCCTGGAGGCCCCATATTTGACATCAAAAGTGACATTCACTAGAATGACCCTGACTCACTGAAACATGGTAAAAGTATTGTTTGGGAAAAAGGAAGGATGAGTGGATAAGAATTGTTGAGCCATTGATGCCTGGATAGCCTCCAAGTCACTCACAGTATAAAGTAACAGCTGTGCTTTGATCAGTTACTGGAGGTAAAAGTTACCAGTGGAATTTAGAAATGACAGACCTCACTCCTGAGGAATTGCCTCACTGGATGTATTAAAGTTCTCCAGAGAAACAGAACCAAATGAACGAAATATATACAAACACACACACACATATGTTTTATTATAAGGAATTGGCTCATGCAATTACAGAGGCTGAGAAGTCTCGCAATATGCTGTCTGCAAGCTAGAACTCCAGGAAAGCAGGTGGTATAAATTCCAGTCCAAATCTGAAGCATTGAGAACCAGGAGCATCAACGGTATACACACCCCTTCCCCCACCCCATCCCACCCCACCCCCGGTTCAAAGGCAAGAGTAGACCAATGTCTCAGCTTAGTCAAGAAAAGAGAGTAAACTTTCCCACCCTCTGCCTCTTTGCTCTATGCAGGTCCTCAACAGATTGGATGGGCCCATCCACACTGGGGAGGGCTCTCTGCTTTACTCAGCCCAAATACTGATCTAAATTTTAATCTCATCTGAAAATACCCTCACAGAAATACCCAGAAATAATGTTTAGCCAAATATCTGGGCACCCAGTGATTCAGTCAGGTTATCACATAAAATTAACCACCACACTTGAAATATAAGGATATGCAAAATTAATAAGAAGCAAGCTAAATACACAATCTCTTGGTTATTTTATCTGTAATAGCTAAAATGAAAGTAGGGTGTCAAAGTAGATTATGACACTGTGCCAACTTTAGATTTCAGCTGGTTTGAACTATAACTGCTAGCCTCAGAGTCACTACCAAAGGAGAAAAAATATGCCTGGATAGACTCAGCAGTAAAGAATCCTCCTGCAATGCAGGAGACTCAGGCTCAATCCCTGGGTTAGGAAGATCCCCTAGAAAAGGGCATGGCATCCCACTCCAGTATTCTTGCCTGGAGAATCCCATGGACAGGGGAGCCTGGCAGGCTACAGTCTAGGGGTCACAAAGAGTCAGACATAACTGAAGCAACTTAGCATGCACCAGATAGTATCTCTACAACCCCTGGTCACCAGGAAGGTAGTGCAGGTGGCAGGGAAGCAAAAGAAAGAAACTATTGACACCAGAGGGTACACACTAAAGGAGTGCTGAGAGTTTAACTAAGCTGCTCCATAGTTTTGCTGCCTCAGCATCCATTTTGTTTGACCAAGCAGCCTGTGGGGGCCTTAAACTGTCACTAGCTCACTCATGCAAGCATGTACACTGATAACAGCCCACAGAAGAGCAAGTAAATGTAAGTTCCTGATATGACTTCCTCAACAGCCCTTGTGATAAACAGTCTCCCCACCTAGGACCTTCCCCTTGTGTACCCCTTAGATAAGACCCCTGTGGAACTTACCAAAACCCCATTTTTTTTTTTTGGTTTGAATTGATCAATTCAGCCTTAGCCCAGAAACCCTAAAACACTCTACTCAACGGACCTTAATAAAGGCATGTGCCCCAGGTCCTGCCTCTCTCTCCACCTGCACCCTGTCTTGATTCACCGCCCCCCCTCCCCCAGTGTGGCCTACAAATGTGTGCCCCTTCCAGGATGTATAAAAAATAAACCTCTTTAATATCAATTTCTTTATTAAATCTAGGCTCTCCATTCAGCTCCCCAGGCCTCTATTTAACAAATTTTAATTTAACAAAGTCATAACAAGGACTTATCTCATTTTGTAGATCACTATCAACACCTTCCCTTTATGCGTCTTATAGATGTAAGAAAATTAGGGTGATTTACAAAAGAATGAAGAACTTCAATAGGGAAAAGTCAAGGGACTTGCCCAAGTAGAATGAACAAGTATCTTTACATATTAATATATCTTTATATATAAACCTTTAAGCAGTTATTAAGAGGGGACTCAGCCACCTGTTCATGGACACTTCCCTGTAGCAACCAAGGTGTCAGGACTGGGGCAGGGTGATCTCAGACCTACCTCTATGGCATGACCCTGCCACGTGCTCACCCTCATCCTTTAGACTTTATCCAGCCCGAGGGGCGGTGCTGGGAGTAAGTAATAGTCAGCATGGCTGCCAGAGTGCTTATACTGGCCAATCCTCGGGTCTGGTTCAGTGATTTAACTCCGCAATAGCACCATGATGCACTATGCACTGTTTTACAGATACTGAAACTGAGACTCACAGTATGTTTTATAATTGTGAGATGTGGAATAACAGTGGGGCAAAACTGAGTATAGAGAAAAGCAGATGGGACTTGACCTTCATTAGAAATAGACTTTGGGAACAGAGAGAGGGATGAACTTGGAGACTGGGGTTGGTAGATGCAAACTATTACATTTAGAATGGATAAAAAACAAGGTCCTACTCTATAGCACAGGGAACTGTATCCAATCTCCTGGGACACCACAATGAAAAAGAATATTTAAAAAGAATGTGTATATGTATTGTATAACTGAGCTACTTTGCTATACGGCAGAGATTGGCACAACATTGTAAATCAACTATTCTTCAATTTTTAAAAAATCAAGAAAAAAGAAACAGTTATTAAAATGGGATTAATAAAAGAGACATTGATGGGGCCAAAATCAAGGCATTAATGCAGTTCTATTGGAGACTCTTGTAGACCAGTGTGGCCTTCTGCTTGACAACTGGAGCTGACTCATTAGAAAAGACCCTGATGCTGGAGAAAGATAGAAGGCAGGAGGAGAAGGGGACGAAAGAGGATGAGATGGTTGAATGGCATCACTGACTCAATGGATATGAGTTTGAGCAAACTTCAGGAGATGGTGAAGGACAGGGAAGCCTGGCGTGCTGCAGTCCGTGATGTCACAAAGAGTCAGACAACTGAGTGATTGAACCACAACAATATGCTATAAGAGGAATGCAAGAAATTGTATTCACAAGCAGGCGGACTCTTAGGGCTGACTTTGAATGAGGAGCTGCCAAATCCTACTACCACAAGGGTGCTGTCCTGCGAACAGCTCTCTATTAAATATCAGACAGCTACCTAGTTTGCTGATGGTGGTTCCAAAGTGGACAGCACCCTGTTTGGGAGGCTACCACATTACAACTGACTCATAAAAACTCCAAATGAAGACAGCAAGAACAAATTATTTTCATGGTCTGAATTGCATGCTATTTTTCTTGCAATAATGGAAGAATTGGACAAAGAAAAGAGCCACTGTGTTTGAGTTCTTACTGACTAGTGGGTCATGGCCAATGGTCTGGCCATGTGGTTAGATAGATGAGCAATAGAAAATTGGACTGTTGAAAGGATCCCCATATGGGGCACAGCTCTATGAAAAGCAATAGGGGAATTTAAATGGTGCTATAAAGTAGAACATGTTGAAACCCATCAGAAGAACCTCTTTTCAGGAGCCAAAGGATTTGACAAGTAGATATTGATGTGCTTGCTTGAGATAGCCACCTGGGTCCATGAAATGAGTAGACAAGGAAAAGATACAGCAATGCAAGGATGAACTGATTAGTGACATATTCCTCTAGCACCCACTGGGCCACAAAATGTCAACCAGAACTGCCCCGTCTGGCAAGGGAGGCAGAGATTTCAGATGACTATACATCAAGGCTGTATATTGTCACCCTGCTTATTTAACTTATATGCAGAGTATATCATGAGAAATGCTGGACTGGATGAAGCACAAGACTGCTGGGAGAAATATCAATAACCTCAGGTATGCAGATGACACCACACTTATGGCAGCAAGTGAAAAAGAACTAAAAAGCCTCTTAATGAAAGTGAAAGAGGAGAGTGAAAAAGTTGTCTTGAAACTCAACATTCAGAAAACTAAGATCGTTACCATCTTTCTAAATTCCATATATATGCGTTAGTATACTGTATTGGTGTTTTTCTTTCTGGCTTACTTCACTCTGTGGATGACCCAGAGGGATGGTATGGGGAGGGAGGAGGGAGGGGGGTTCAGGATGGGGAACATGTGTATACCTGTGGTGGATTCATGTTGATGTATGGCAAAACCAATACAATATTATAAAGTAATTAACCTCCAATTAAAATAAATAAATTTATATTTTAAAAAAAAGAAAACTAAGATCATGGCATCTGGTCCCATCACGTCATGGCAAATAGATGGGGAAACAGTGGAAACAGTGGCTGACTTTATTTTTGGGGGCTCCAAAATCACTGCTGATGGTAACTGCAGCCATGAAATTAAAAGATGCTTGCTCCTTGGAAGAAAATTTATAACCAATCTAGACAGCATATTAAAAAGCAGAGACATTACTTTGCCAGCAAAGGTCCATCTAGTCAAGGATATGGTTTTTGCAGTAGTCATGGATGGATGTGAGAGTTGGACTGTAAAGAAAGCTACACACCTAAGAATTGATGTGTTTGAACTGTGGTGTTGGAGAAGACTCTTGAGAGTCCCTTGGACTGCAAGGAGATCCAACCAGTCCATCCTAAAGGAGATCAGTCCTGGGTGTTCACTGGAAGGACTGATGTTGAAGGTGATACTTTGGCCACCTGATGCAAAGAGCTGACTCATTGGAAAAGACCCTGATGCTGGGAAAGATTGAAGGCAGGAGGAGAAGGGGACGACAGAAGACGAGATGGTTGGATGGCATTACCGACTCAATGGACATGAGTTTGAGTAAACTGCGGGAGTCAGTGATGGACAGGGAGGCCTGGTGTGCTGCAGTCTATGGGGTCACAAAGAGTCAGACACGACTGAGTGACTGAACTGAACCGATGGGGGCAGAGTCCCTGAAGGAAGGCCCCACACATAGCAAGTAGACTATGTCAGACTGCTGCTGATAGTTACAGGGGGTTATAAATGGATCTTTAAAAATTTTTTTAATTTAACTTTAAAAAATTTATTTGGCTGCACCAGCTGTTAGTTGCAACATTCAAGATCGTCGATCTTTGTTGTGGCATGCAGGATCTTTTGTTGCAGCATGTGGGATCTAATTCCCCAACCAGGGATCCCATCCAGGCCCTCTGCATTGAGAGTGCAGAGTCTTAGCCACTGGACCACCGAGGAACTCCTGGGATCTTTTTTTTTTAATTGAAGTATAATTGACATATAACATTTATTTAAGTTTAAGGTAGACAGCATGTTGACTTGATACACATATATTGCAATATGTTACCACCTCTATGGCATCACATTAATGAGTCTTTTATAAATGCGACTTGACAAGAACACTGTACTGGGCTTTGAGTAGTAGAAGCAAATACTCAGAATACTATAAAAGGACTGGAATAGAAGCTACTGTAGCAACTTGGACCACAGTTAAATTTTTTTCAAACCTAGGAATACACTTATAGCTATGTGTCACTATAGCTACACTTTTATAGCTTATAATAATGTCCAAAAATGAGCACAGATATCACATTAAATGAATAGATCATGTTGCCTATATAGCCCAAAGAACTGGTTTGATTGAAAATTGGAACAGGCAGATGTCTAAAATAGGGGGGATAAAGGCATGAAGAGCTGGCTTGCATTCCTTTATGAATGTGTGCTCACATTTAACATAAGGGCCAAGGGACAGTCCTTGTTTGATGTATTCCTCCAATTTTCTGTGAGGTCTGGGGCAGAGAAAGCAAGGAAGATGCTGTTACTGCTACACAATTCTTTCCCTCAACACCTCAACTTTCTTCTTTCCAACCTGATGTAGTGGTCTTGGGACCAGGGCTACAACTGCAGGTACCAGAACCAAGGATGATCCCTAAATGAGAAAACTGTAACTCTACCTTTAAACCTTTATGCCAGAATTCCAGGAATTCCCTAGTGGTCCAATGGTTAGGGCTCTCTGCTTCCACCGCAGTGGGCATGGGTTCAAACCCTGGTCTGGGAATTAAGATCCCACCACAATTTGTAAGGGCTTAATGGGATGGATTGTGCCCTTCACCTGTTATATAGATAGGTCAAAGATGGCCTTTACATATTGGCCCAAAAGTTGTTTATTTCTTTACTGCAGGCTGAGATTCAATAGCTCAAAAGCCTGTTGATGCCAAACTTAAATGTGTACACATCCAATTATTTTACAAATAGCCCAAACAAGCAGATTTTTCACCATTTAGGGCCTACCTGCTTTGCATGCCCCATGAAACCTCACCCTACCTCTGTTGTCAATAGATAAGGCAAGTCCTGGGCTGTAAAAAACCCAAGTTGCTGCTGCCCTTCAGAGTTCTCTGACCCAGAGACTCCCCACTTTATTGCTGAGTGACATCACCTAGGAACGTTAGCTCACTCTCTTAATTCCCAAGCCCCCAGCAGTTCCTTTGCCCTCCTCCTTTCCTTAGTAACCTCTGCACCCTTAGCCCACAAACCTAATAAAGCTCGTGTGTGCTACTGTCACCTTGTGGTCATGTTTTTTCTTGTTCAGTCGCTAAGTCGTGTCAGACTCTGTGACCCCATAGATTCCTTGTCCTTCACTATCTCCAGGAGTTTGCTCAAACTCATGTCCACTGAGTTGATGATGCCATTCAACCATCTCATCTTCTGTCACCCCTTTCTCCTCCTGCCCTCAATTTCTTGCAGCATCAGGGTCTTTCCCAACAAGTCAGCTCCACACATCGGGTGACCCAAGTAGTGGAGCTTCAGCTTCAGCATCAGTCCTTCCAATGAATATTCAGGTTTGATTTCCTCTAGGATTGACTGGTTTGATCTCCTTGCTGTCCAAGGGACTTTCAAGAGTTTTCTACAACACCACAGTTCAAAAGCATCAATTCTTTGGCACTCAGACTTCTTCATGGTCCAACTCTCACATCTGTACATGATTACTGCGAAAATCATAGGTTTGACTCTATAGACTTTTGTCATCAAAGTGATGTCTCTGCTTTTTAATATGCTGTCTAGGTTTGTCATAGCTTTCCTTCCAAGGATTAAGCATCTTTTCATTTTATGGCTTCAGTCACCTTCCACAGTGATTTTGGAGCCCATGAAAATAAAATCTGCCACTGTTTCCATTTTTTCCCCATCTATTTGCTATGAAGTGATGGGATCTTAGTTTTGTGAATGTTGAGTTTTAAGCCAACTTTTTCATTCTCCTCTTTCACCCTCATCAAGAGGCTCTTTAGTTTCTCTTCGCTTTCTGCCATTTTTTCTTTATCAACCCCCAAATACCTCAAACCCCTACAAGTGACAATGAAAAGGGGAGAATTTCTGGGGATGACTAGGAAATAGATATGGACACCACCCAGTCAGCAGGAAAATCAGTTAGCAAAAATCCTGGATGACCTCAAATGGGTGGAATTCAAAATTTAGGATGCCACTGCATCTGGGGCTGGGGCAGGCAGAGGGGCCTAGCTGCATGGGGTAGGAACTCAGCCTGCCCACCTGGGAATCCATTAGGCAGATGGTGGATATTGTAAGACCTATGGGCCTGAACAGAAAAGGGGGAGGGTTATATGACTCTGAACTGAGGGAGGCTACCCCTGACTCCATAATGGGCTATAATGAGAGGAGCTCCCTGACACTGGCCAGCGATTCAGGGATAGTCTGTGACAAGAGGACGTCCTTGTCACTAGGAACCACTATAGCAGCTAAACAAGCCTATAAGGCAGAGGCATCAGACCAAGGTTAGTCACCTAAGTGTTTGCATCTTTGCAAACAGCTAGCCTGACTCTGATGCTATCACATTTGGATCTGCTGTTATCATTCTAGCCGCTCCCTGGAGGGGTATCGAGACCCCAACTTTGGGGTTGAGGCAGCTAAAGCCTACTTAAAGTGACAATGACAAGGAAGTCATCTTCCTGCCTCTCCTACAACTCCTAAACAAGGGGGCATCCTGCTGAACAAGAGAGGCAAGACAGAACTTCAACCACAATTGTCTTCACAGAACAGGATGGAAAAATGAATCCCTGCTAAGGGATCTTGCACAATTAGTGAGGAATGAGGGGTAAGGACCCCCAGAGGCAGCTTTGGACCCTGGTTCACATATACCTTGTTGATAAGGATTTTTTCCATGGAGGGCTACCCACCCAACATGAGGCCTCATAATCACCTGGGCAGGCTGTCAGTGGAAAACACCATCTGAGGCCAAAGATCTCCTCCATCAGCTAGGGATGCTGAAGTGGGCTTATCAGGTAACAGATGGTGTGCAGCAGGATGGCTGAGCAAGTGGGAGGAGGGTGGATAGAGTCCTGAGTCCACAGAGTTGTTTCTCAGAGGGGCTCCTGACAAAGGTAAGTCCTCTTTACTGGCAATAATGGTTAACTACGAAAACAGTTCAAAATTCACAGCTGCTCTTCCATTTAATAGAAACTCAGGAAAGACAAACTCAGATGCAAGTGTTTAAGCCACCTGGCCTATATCAGAATTATTATCGAGAGTGAAGCTGCCCCCCTCCTAAGTCAACAAACCTACAGCTTGGCCTCTGCTTAAGCGTGAACTCTGAGAAAACAAAGGTTATATATTAGTCAGAATTCTCCAGTGAAGCAGAACCAACAGGATGTATATATAAAAAGAGATGTTTTTTTTGTAAGGAGTTGGTTCACAGGGCTATCCTGGCAGTCCTCAAGCTGGAGCCCCAGGAGAGATCATGATGTAGTTTCAGTCCAAAGACTCGCTGGCTTGGGGTCTAGGAAGAGACAGTGTGTCAATCCCAAAGCAGGAAAAAAACAAAATACCAACTCAGGGCAGTCAGACAGGAGGAACCGACTTCTTGTGACCCCACGGACTTTAGCCCACCAGGTTCCTCTGTCCATGGGATTCTCCAGGCAAGAATACTGGATTGGGTTGCCATGCCCTCCTCCAGGGGTTCTTCCCAACCCAGGGATTGAACCTATGTCTCTCACATCCCTGCATTGGCAGATGAGTTCTTTACCACTAATGTCAGCTGGGAAGCCCTCCCTTTATGGGAGGGTCATCTTTTTGTTCTACTCAGGTCTTCACTGCTTGGATGAGACCCACCCACACAGGGGAGGGGGGATCTGTTTTACTCAGCCTACCAATTCAAATATTAATCTCATCTCGAACCTCACAGACATGCCCATAATGTTTGACCTAAAGTCTTGGCACTCTTGACCCAGTCAGACTGACACATAAACTTAACTATCACAGGTTATATTGAACCCTAAAGGACAAGAGAGTCCCACATCAGAGGTTCTCTGATAAATCAGTGCAGCAATAGTACTACTTACTTGGGTTAGAGGACAAGCTGTGGCAGACTTCCCTTCCAGAGGTAGCCTCCTCTCCAGTACTTACATCTGGTCTCTGCCACTGGCGAGGACAGCCCCCACGCAGGGGTCCAACAGTCACAGAAGTGGGGCCTCGCCTGAAGACAGTTGCCCTTGTATCATATTAACTGTAGTGTGGGCTCCAGAACCCAAACACACTGGCTGGCTCTGTTGGACATAGGTGCTCAAACCTTCCTAATCCCAGGGAGCATCCATGCTTTAAAGCCCCCCCCCCCCACAAAAGAGGTGACTGGCTTGAGAGGACAATTAATTAAAAGAAAAAATACCCACTAATATGGATCTTTATAGTCAAAGCTATGGTTTTTCTAGTAGTCACCACTGGGGCTAATTCACCCAAACCCCAGAAATGCCTCTACCCCTTGCTCATTGGGGACAGGAGGGAAGACAGTCAGCACCCTCAAAACGAGAAAAGCAATTATCTTCCTTTACTGATGGAGTGAGCACGGGGTGTTAAGGGACCAAACAGATAGCCACAGCCTATCACCATAAAATCCATACAGGGCACAGACCAAAGCATCCAATGGGCTGAGCAGCATGTAATAGTCCTAGCAATAGAGTATGCCTTTGACAAACATTTCCCCAACGTTCATATTCTACTGACTCCTGGTCAGTATTCATGAGCTAACTTCTTGATCAGCACATTGGCAAAATCAGGTATTTGGGATAAAGAGCTATGGGACTAATTGCCACACTAGCTCCCACCCTGCCCATCTGGGTGCATCATACCTCGGCTTATACCAAACAAGACACAGAGGAGATACCTTAAGATGCCAAACCTGATGAACTAACTGAACCACCAGAACAGCTAGGGCTCTGGAAGGAGGGGGGTCTCCTGACCTTTGAGAGGAGCCACCCCCACTTCTATCAGGGGGCACATGAGAGGTCAGGGCTTTGGGGCATCATGGGGTTATGAAAATGGATTGTTAGAGGAGTCAGATCAGCAGTGAGACAAACCATCAGGGACTGTAGCAGAAACCAGAAATCTAGACATTGGGCATGTCTCACTTGAGGGAAAATTCACAGAGAAGGAGGGCCACATCAGAGATGGCAAAGTGATTTCACTGGGCCTCCCCAAGCAGCAACAGGAATATATATGTTAACATATGCTTAATAGTGGTGGATACCCACACAGGCCTTCCATCGCTCTCCCTTTGGGGGCCCCAACCTCTGTTAACATTACTGAAGGGTTAACACAGCAGCCTGACAGCTCTTGGGAGTGCTGCTAGTTACACAAATACATCAAGGTTCCCACTGCAAACAGTGAGTAGTACAAAATCACATTGTGTCAGTTTTCACCTACCCCACTGTCGGATATAATGGTATTTAAAAACAAGGGCTGCTGAGAGAACCTGGAGTAAAATGGTCCCATAAGTTCAAAGGTGCAGTCCTAAGATATGACTGCACTGTATCAAAATTCACAACAAATGAAGTGACCACCCAAGGAGACGTTGTGACCTCTCCTGGTGGGCATGTCCACACCGCACACAAACCAATTACTAGTTTTCATGGACCTGGGAGCCTTGCATGCTGCCTGCAACAAAGGAACATCCACTCGATGCTTTCACCCTTTTCCCTTCTTCCTCGTAGAAAATTAAGAGCCTAGCAACCACTTCCCCTTTGATCCCGACAGGGACCTGCCATGGACCACCAACTTTGGGACCATAATCAAATGGGAGCTTCTGCTCCTCATCCTATGTAAGCTGAGCAAACTACTCACCACTATCTGGAGAGAAAAGCATCCTCATCTGCTGCCCAAATACTCCACTAAATCTCCATAGAACAGCCTTGGACCAGCTCTCAACACCCAGGAGGTAGAATTAGTTACCCCTGGACTGGGTAATACCATTTGGATGATATCCAAGGGACAACTGAGCTTCCCCTGCCTACAATGCAGGAGCTGCAGGAGAGGTGGGTTAGATCCCTGGGTGGGAAGATCCCCTGGAGGAGGACATGGCAACCCACTCCAGTATTCTTGTGTGGAGAATCCCATGGACAGAGGAACCTGGTGGGCTACAGTCCCTAGGGTCGCAAAGAGTTAGGCACGACTGAAGCGAGGTAGCACAGCATTGCATGACATGGCAAGGGACAGCCAGAGCTCCTACTGCTGCCCACAGATAATCTCTGACCTTTACTCTTACTCTCTTGCTGTGCCCCTTCCATATTTGAGGTGTTCCTCCTTTACCAGTGTTGATTACACACCACTGATGGATCACCCTCCCTTGGCAAACTATACTCTAGTGCTGACAATGTCTGGAAGCAACATGTCCCCTTACACAAAACAGGGAAACATACAACATGGGTCAGGACTGGAACCATGGGAAGCATGCTACTGGCCATTCAGGTCAGGCAGTCCTACTAACACGACCACAGACACCATCACTAAGGCTAGCATTCCTCCTCCCATCTCTGCTACTATCTGCAACACCCAATCTTGCTAAGCCAGGCTCTAAGATATGACTTGTGACTCACAGTACAGGTGTCTGTGGGTCAACTCTTACTTCAAATATGTGGCCAACCATGGGCTGAGCCCATAACAAATTGAGCTGACTCACATGCTGAGTATGAGGTGGATAATATGCAGGTTTGCTTGGCTAGAAATCATAAAGTGCTATTAACATCACCTTGAACTGCTCTAAGCTGCACAACTTGCCTTCACAGGAACACAAAATACAGGCAGCAGTGAGAGTCTTGGTGGGCCTGTAAGGGAATCCCTGGTAAAGGGCCTGCCCTATGACAAGCTTCCCCTTGTCCAACACTGGATACTGGGTTTGACTCAAAGCTGCAGTAGATATTTACTCAGCAGCAGAACCTCACAAGGACTTGCCCTTACCGACCACACTAGCCACAACTCCCCAATGCCACAATCTTTCCAAATATTGTCCTGATACTAACCACTTTAGGATCACTAATTTGTGGGTGGAGGGGCAGGAGAAACAGAGTATGTGCAGGACACCACAGCAGTGAAAAGAAATACAGCCAGTCATGTCATATCCACACAACTTAAAGTATCCCAGGAGAAACTGAGAAGGGAGTTAAAATTCACCTTTTTTGTGCTTTCTCAGGCTTGGGGGCAAGCAGAGTTCAGGAGCCTATAGGAAGGAAGAAGGCTGACTAAAATGTGGTCAAGACAAAGCAGAGGGTAAGCAATAGGTAATTGTGAACACCTAGTGTCCTCCTCATTAAGTCAGACAAAATCTGTCCTTATGGAATAAGAGTTCCTGGGAAGTTGCTGCTGCTGCTGCTTTAGCCGCTTTAGTCATGTCCAACTCAGTGCAACCCTATGGACTGAAGCCTGCCAGGCTCCTCTGTCCATGCGATTCTCTAGGCAAGAGTACTAGAGTACTGACCCAGGGATTGAACCTGAGTATCCTGCTTTGCAGGCAGATTCTTAACCACTGAGTCACCAGGGAAGCCCCATTAGGAAGTTGAGTTAGGTCCAGATAGTTTTCAAGGGGGTGCTGGCCTTCATCTTCCTGTTGTTCTTGAAGGACTGTATGTTATCTGTTGATTGTTCTCTTAGGCTGACAGTTGTTGAAGAATCTTGGGCTTCCCAGGTGGCACTAGTGGCAAAGAACCCACCTGCCAATGCGGGAGACATGAGACATTAGAGACACAGTTTTAATCCCTCGGTCGGGAAGATCCCCTGGAGGAGGGCATGGCAACCCACTCTAGTGTTCTTGCCTGGAGACTCCCACGGACAGAGGAGCCTGGTGGGCTACAGTCCATGGGGTCACAAAGAGTCGGACACAACTGAAGTGACTTAGCATGCATGCATACTTAGGAATAAAATAAAATAATAGCTATTAAAGGTTTAATAAGGGAGTAAATCTAAGATTTGATGTTCAGAGACAATGAGTTGAGAAGATTCCTAGACATTGGGCCTGAAGGGTATTCAGAGAGTGAAGATGACAGTGAGAATCTGAAGAATTTTCTGGAATATCTGAATGTTTTTGGTGATGGCATAGACATCAGGGAGGTTTCAGGGAACACACACACAGCAATGGCTTCCAGTCACAAGTGCCCCACACCAGGATGGTGTCCAATGCCAGATAATAATGAAGATCCACTCACTGGAGCTCCTGTAGTTCTCAGGCAGTGATATTAGTGGTTTTGGTAAGATTATTCACAGTCATGGTTATTTCCTGTAGCAGAGCACAGAAGATGCAGGTGGCCAGATGAACTTCTAAGCAGCCCACACAACAGCAGCTCTAGGCATGCAGGTAGCCCATACTTGACTTGCTGCAGCAAGTGTTTTTAGATTTACTCTCAGTCTCTTGGCCTCTTGTTTTAAGTCTTCTTAAGAACGTGATGAGACAAGAGCACAGCCTCCTTCTGGGGCTTGGATTTTGCCTAAGCTTGTAGTTGTAACATGTTTCATAGACTTTTGGCTTATCTAGTGTCTGGAAAACTTAAATCAGAGGTAATAGAGTAGTTAAGGTGAGAAAAAAAAGGCAGTCTGGTTAAGCATGGATTGCCCTTTTTGAAAAGTATTGAGTTTGAAGGAGAATCCTTTCCAAGTGTAGAGAAAAACGCTGAGTGACCCTGCTTTTTTCCCTACACTAGAGAAAAGACTCTGAGTGAGAGCACAAAGGATGCCCTTAAATATGAGATGGCATAGGGATTTAAGGGAAACTGGAAGTTTCTGAAGAAGAGGGCGAACATAACCTGCATTCTAAAGTGAGGTTGTGAGACTGTACTATGAGTTGGGTGAAGGAAGGCTATGGATTCTGGGGTCCTTGCAGGGGTGGTGGAATTGTTAAAGGGGAGAATACCTTGGGTGAAGGGGAAAATGAAATAATACAAATGAAGACTCATCATGAAGAAATGAATCGCCAGTCTAGGTTCGATGCAGGATACAGGATGCTTGGGGCTGGCGCACTGGGATGACCCAGAGAGATGGTATGGGGAGGGAGGTGGGAGGGGGGTTCAGGATTGGGGACACGTGTACACCCATGGCGGATTCAGGTTGATGTATGGCAAAACCAATACAGTATTGTAAAGTAAAATAAAGTAAAATTTTAAAAATTAAAAAAAAAAGAAGGCTCATTATGGAAGTCTTCAGTTGTAAGGGAGGGGGAATTATGTGGATAGTAACGGTGATGCTGGAGTGGATAGAGAAAAAACATGATTTTGCAAGAACAGTAAAAATGGTGAGATTAGGAAGTACACAAGAGCATCCTACAGGGTCTTGTTTGGCATCTTGGGCAGAAGCTGACCACCTCATGGTGTCATCTCCTTGGTCTGAAGTTCTTATGAAAGCAGTATCCCTTGTGGCAATGTCTGCTTCCAGGGGTTCTCAAGGGACTCTCAATTTATTTTTTTTTTACAAGTTTAAATCATGTATTTAAAATACAATTTATAACATGCTTAATCTGCCAATTCAGGAGCCCATGGTGTGGGGTGGGGTAGGGTGGGCATTTGCCCACTAGACCAGCAGAGCAGGACGGCAGGGTTGTAGCCCTCTGTCCCATGCCCCTGTGTTCAGATACCCAAGAGGCTCATGTGCACCCATGAAATCACATGACCAAAAACAGGGCCCCAGAAGTTTCTAGAGTCTCTGCCTACCAGGGAGGCTGGGGCGGCCCTGCCACCCCACCCCCAAGCAGAGCATCCCCAGATGGGGCCAAGCAGTGTATGGCTAGGCTAGCCAGGGCTGGGCAGGGCAGTGGGCTCTGGAAGGGGCTGATGGTAGCAGATGGGGTGCTGCCTCCTGCCTGCAAGTGGGGAGCACCCTGACTGAGTGGGTGAAGAAGGGTTGGTCCCAGGCCCAGCCCCCCAGCTCCTTTGTTCACAGGCCAACATCAGAGTAATGGCTTATGGGAAGTGGTTAGCTGGAAGGGCTGGGGCTTGGCTCCTGGGGTCATGGAGGAGCTGGGAGAAAGGGATAGTACTGTAAAGGCAGATAAAGGAGCAGCAGCTTCAGGTTTCTGTCCCCCACTCCCCTGAGCTTTTCCAAGCTAAATCCTACAATTTACTTTAAAATTTATTAAAAAAAGAAAAGGAAAAGTACTTAAGAAGAGTTATAGACAACTATGATAAAACAAAAACACCCCCCCCACACACACACATGCGCAAAATCCAAACCATTCTCACATCTCCCCTCCTACCTCCCCCCAACACAATAGTTTCCTGTTTTCTTTTTACTTTTTAAAATTTTGCCTGCCACCTCTCCATCTGGGAAGCCAGGTATGACTGCTGGTGTGATGACAAGCTCCCAGCAGACAAAGTCCCATCTTTGGCCAGAGGGAGGTGAGAGCATCAGTCCCTACTACATTCTTGATTCACAGACACTCATCAGTCAGCCTTCCCTTGGTTCCCACTAGAGGAGGTGAGCAAGAACAGGTGGTCCCAACAGCTGAGCAACAAGCACTTCCAGTCTTCCCACCTGGCCTACCTCTGTACCTCCTCCAATGGAAAAGCATAGTCTCACCTGAGCCAGAAACCACTATTACAGGAGAGATGGATGCTAACCGTTTAAAATGCGGAAACTTGGTCAGGGCAGTGGAACCATAAAGACAGTAGCAACCTTTTCCTGTACCTATTCCTGGAGGTCATTTCCTCTCAGAACAGCCTGTGGGCACCATTTAACTTCCTGCGGGTTCTTACTGACTGAAGCTTTATTTCAGCTCTGCTCACAAACAATTGCCTGCCTTTACACAGTTGTAAGCCTGTGCTATGGACTAGTTGGAGATCCAGCTGAGAGACGACCTTTCCTCCTATAAGGAAGATGTAGTGGGCCAAGGCTTGCTGGGCCCGATTGACATCCCCACAGAACAGGCTGAGAGCCAGGCAATGCAAAGGTGGAGTGAGCCTGCAAGACCTGGCTTGCCACCTTAGCCAGAGCAAGCTGCACTAATCACAAATGTCACAACAGCCACTCCAAAACTCATCTGCTGAGTGAGGAGGTTGTCTGACTGGCTGAGGGACATAAGGCAATGGAAAAGATCAGAAAGCCTGAGAGAAGACAGATTTATATACACACTGCTGCCCTGGGCAGAGCCCCCTACATCTCTTCCACCTCAAAGAACCAAAGCAAATCTCCAGGATCCAAGGACAGAGGGGAAACTGCCTTCATTCCATGCCCTTTCTCTGGTTGAGGATAGACTAAGACTATGGGGAACCAGTCTGTCATTACCCATCTTTACAATGCACAGCTTGTCTTTTCCCAAGTGTGTTCAGAATGGTTTGCTCATAAGGTAGTGATTTCACAAGGGAAATATACTGGATAGAGTTACCGAGCTGATGCCATCAACAGAGGCGGCACTCCACAGACCCTTAGGTGTTCTAAGCCTTGCTGGAGTGGGAAGATCCACCTACCTTCTGACCACACTTGGCAGGAGGCTCAGAGTCCTGGAGTCAGACTGTGTCCTGGCTTTCCCTGTGCTGACAACAAAATACTGAGCAAGTCTTGCAGCCCTTACTCCTAAAGCCCAGGAGAGCAGCCTCACTCCCCGCCCTCTTCTAGAAGTAGCAAGCCTGGCTGGAGGGGAACCACCCTGAGGGGTTTTGGAAGAGGAAGTCTGTTCACTTTATCTATCACCCAAAATACTAGACTAGGTGAGTGGTTGACACCCTTCCCAGGCTCTCTGAGCCCATAGAGCTAGTCCAGTCTCCAGGCAGGGCCCAGATGCCCTGGGACATAGCTGGGGGTAGGGAGGTATAGGTTTGGGGTCTGTCCTGGGGACTACAGAGCCCTCCCCTTTTTCTGGGCTTCAGTAGGAATACAGAAGCTAAGCTCACCAAAATCCTGTTGGTTAATGCTTCTAGTGAATTGCCCAGAAACATTTTTTTAACACTATGCTACTCCTTTATTGAAACAACATCACTGGAAAAGCCATTTTAATACAAATGGAAGATGAGTTGAAAAATGGATTTTTTAAATTAATTTTTTATTGAAGGATAATTGCTTTACAGAATTTTGTTTTCCGTCAAACCTCAGCATGAATCAGCCATAGGTATACATAGATCCCCTCGCTTTTGAATCTCCCTCCCATCTCCCTCCCCATCCCATCCTCTAGGTTGATATGGAGCCCCTGTTTGAGTTTCCTGAGCCATACAGCAAATTCCTATTGGCTATTTTACATATGGTAATATAAGTTTCCATGTTCCTCTTTCCATACATCTCACCCTCTCCTCCCCTCTCCCCATGTCCATAAGTCTATTCTCTTTGTCTGTTTCTCCACTGTTGCCCTGTAAGTAAATTCTTCGGTACCATTTTTCTAGATTCCGTATATATGTGTTAGAATACAGTATTTATCTGCCGGGGTCCAGCCCCGGTGGAACCAGGGTGATTCGAAGGGGAGACAGATAGGCGAAGGAAAAACTTATTTATTTAATTAGAAATATTAAGAGATTAAGAGGAAATAGTATAGTAGGAAATTTTAGTGGAGAAAGAAGGCTGAATAACTTGGCTTACAGGGAAGACCAATAAAATCTCAGGACAAGAGATTTGCACCATCTACGTTAGGCCACCAGCACCCGCTTGAATATCGAAGGGTGCCCTGCCTTGGGCTCCCTTTCGCGCGGGTCTTAGAAGCCAGGACAAGTAAGTAGATGTGGTGAGCCGCCCCGCTCCAGATGGGAATTCAGCCTGAAATTAGAGTAAAGAGGAGAGGGAGGGAGAGGGAGAAAAAGAGAGAGAGACACACAGGGGGAGCCAGATTCCCAAGAAACTAGGCCAAGAGACTAGTCCGAGAAACTGGTCCGTCCTTTATTGTTCAGAAGGCTTTTTATACTTTTGATAATACATGGAGATCAATGGGTAACACAAAGTTATGCAGCGTTAGCAGCCCAGATTCTTATCAAAACCAGGCTTTTCTCTCTGCATACCTAGTTGTATACACAAATCTTAGGTGATTTACATCATCTTCCAGCCAAAAGGGCCAATTAACATTTTACAGCCTTTTTTCTGATAAATGTTTGTCAACTAGAAGACTTATTTGTGTTGTTCTTCTCAAAGTCTGGTGCCACTCTCAGAAAACACTAAATAAAGTTACATTCTTACATAGCAAAGATACAGCAATTTATAACAAGTAAAAGGAGTACAGTGATTTATAACAAAAGAAAAGTAATTAACTCAAAAGTCTAGTGTTGCTAACATCAAAACTACTATATATCTTCTTCCATATCCCGTTTACATTGATTAACATCCTCCCAGGTGCCTAAAAGATAAAGAATATGGAGGCCTGGCAGCAATCATTGAGTCAACAATGAAAACCCGTCACCAATATGATTTTTAGCTCTTTAGAAAAGGCTCTGTATCTTTAAGATGCTTTTTTAAGCTTAGTGCCTCTCGCAGTTGGGGGGCTGTAAGCAATTCACAAGCTGTAAGAGGTCCAGGGGAACCTGTTAGGCAAGCTAGAGAGCTATCAGAGGGGTTTAACTGAAACATCCCTTTCAAATGCAGAAGACTAAAGCCCTGATTTGACTTTTTCCAGAGAGTGTTGGAAAAGTGAAAAAGCAGAGTAAAAAGGCTGGCAGATTTCTGGTTTTGGAGGTACATGCCTGGGAAATACCAGGGGGACACCCTGAGGTTTGACTCACCTTGCCCATCAAATCTCTGCTGCATGACCTTGTCACGGGTGGGATTCCTCACGCTGGCTTCTGGCATTTATCTTTCTCTTTCTGACTCACTTCACTTTGTACAATAGTTTCTAAGTTCATCCACCTCATTAGAACTGACTCAAAAGCATTCCTTTTTATGGCAGAGTAGTATTCCATTGTGTATGTATACCACAACTTCTTTATCCATTCATCTGTTGATGGACATCTAAGTTGCTTCCATGTTCTAGCTATTGTAAATAGTGCTGCAATGAGCAACGGGATACATGTGTCTCTTTTGATTTTGGTTTCCTCAGAGTATATGCCTAGCCCAGAAACATTTTTAAGTAGACTACCAAACTATTCATTGGTTAATGTTTCTAGTGAATTGCCCAGAAACATTTTTAAGTAGGCTATCAAACTATTCTTTCTCAATTAAAAATTCATTAAACTGCTAAAAAAAACCCAGTCACTTTTTTTTGGTAAATCAAATATTAGTATAAACAGGGACTTCCCTGGTGGTCCAGGGATTAAGAATCTGTCTTGCAATGCAGGGGACATGGGTTTGATCCATGGTCAGGAAGATCCCACATGCCACAGAGCAACTAAGCCCAAGCGCCACAAACTGAGTCAGTGCACCACAGCTACTGAAGCCCTTGGGCCTTAGAGCCTGTGCTTCACAACAGTAGAAACCACCACAGTGGGAAGCTCATGTACCACTACTAGAGAGTAGCCCCCACTCACCCCAACTAGAGAAAGCTTCGAAGGCCCAGCACAGCCAATAAATAAATAATAATAAATAAAATTTATTTTTTAAAAATTTGTGTAAAGAAACAAAATTAGGAAGAAAAGAAAAAAAGGATATTTTCAAATGGAACTTGGTTTTTGAATGATGAAGACGTGCACTTGAGGGTGTGTGGATGGGAGTTCTCAGCTGTGTTTTGAAATCTCAAGTTAATGAGCATGATGAACTATTATTGCTGGCACTGACTTTACCCCAAGTAGCCAAGTGGTACTGTCTGACTCTCTACTCGAGTCCTTGGTGGATCCCCCAACCCTCCTCTAACTCCCCACCCTTTCCCTTCCCATTGAGTTGGGAAGCCCTTGTAGCTGCGCCAGTCACAGTAGGAAGAGGGGGGAGGGAAGTCACAGCATATGGGGTTCATGGTCACAGTGGGTAGAGCAAAGGGGATCAGAGTGCAAGTAAGCCAGGTCGTTCCCTCTACTCAAGTCCAGCTGTCTGCCACAGAAGTGTGACCCGCAGCCGATGGTCCACTCAGGAAGTGATGACAGCAATATCCATTCCTGCCTGCCTTTATCTGTGCTGTTTGAAGCTTTGTGACCCATCAGGACCCAAACGCTGTCTGATCACATTGCTGAGATACCTGCTGTCTTTGGGTTGGGAGATCCTGATTGGCCTGTCGAGTAGATTTCTCTTGATCCTCTTCAGGGCTGGTGCTGCCCAGGCTCTGCTACCTCCTGCTGCACTAGGGACTTGACACTAGGGCTGGCCTGCTGGTGGAGTTGGGGCTGCTGATCACACCAGTGTGGTTGGGCCTCTTGAGGATGCTAATCTGTAGAGGGGGCTCCTGGGAAGGCTGTCATCCTGAATCACAATAGGCACTCTGGAAGAAGATTTGGACTTCCCCACCATCTGCCATCTCCTTCCAGCTCTCAGCAATTTTCTCATCTTCCATCTTACTGGCCACTTTCCAAGACCTTCAGTTTAGAGTGTGCAGTTGGGATGCACTTCCATTTAGAGTAGATTTTAATATCTTTTCAGTTGAGAAACACCAATCCAGGATTTGACCCCCTGGGGTTTGGTGGTAGAGTTAATGATGTAGAGAGAATGATGAAAGAGCCCTGTTAATAAGACTCAAGGGGCTTCCTAAGTGGCACTAGTGGTAAAGAACCCACCTGCTAATGCAGGAGACATCAGAGACATGGGTTTGTTCCCTGGGTAAGGGAGATCCCCTGGAGAAGGGCATGGCACCCCACTCCAGTATTCTTGCCTGGAGAATCCCCATGGACAGAGGAGCCTGGCAGGCTACAGTCCATAGAGTTGCAAAGAGCTGGACACAACTGAAGTGACTTAGCACACACACACACACACAATAAGACTCAAGATTAGTCTTCTGGTTGTCTTGAGAGAATTAAGTCTCCAGTTTCTAGGTTATATAGTGGTATACATGGGAGAAATGGAGAAAAAGCAGCTTCAACTTGCCGAAGAGAAGTTTGGGAATAATGAACAAATTTCTTGCCAAATTTTAGAATGTCTGAATTGACCTAGTTAGAGTCTTCAAGAGCCCAACAGAATAGAGAATTCTAAGGGCTAGCCAATAATTTTATAAGAGAACAGTTGGTATGACCCATCAGAAAGGACCAGAGAGCAATCAGGGATAAGGGTGAAACCCTTAGGCCATGGGAGATTGACTTCTTCCATCAGGTTAGCAAGCTTTTATTTTAATAGTCCATTAGCTCTATCATTCCAAATGAGTAAGAAGATGACAAAGACAGTGTAATTTTTGTGATAAATGAAGAACTCATTGGATTTCTTGGATGACTTTATTCATGAAATGGGCCCTTCAGTCACTTGAAACAGCCAGTCTGGAACACTTGTCCTAATAAAAGTTTAGCAACCACAGTGGCAGCAGCCCTTTTACAAGGGGAAGTTTTAAGCCAGAGAGAAAACATATATGATAGTAAGAACATATTTATTTTATAATCATGAGATTTAGGAGCTGAAGAAAAGGTCCTACATATCTACCTATTAAGAAAACTCAAAAGGTGAATGATGCAAACTTCCAAATGAAATTTACAATCCCCAGTTAGCCTATAATATCGCAGATTTTGAAAAGTAAAATTGTGACCAAGTTAATGTTTTTCAAATAATTGAAAGTATTATTTATAAAATTGTATTGTTGCTACCTGAAATTAGGTAAGGGGCTTCCCCAGGTGCCAATGCAGGAGATCCAAGAGATGTGGGTTCGATCCCTGGGTCGGGAAGATCCCCTGGAGTAGGAGATGGCACCCCACTCCAGTCTTCTTGCCTGAAAAATCCCATGGACAGAGGACCTTGGAGGGCTGTAGTCCATGGGGTTGCAAAGAGTCAGACATGACTGAGTGACTGAACATGTACACACACACAACATAAGGTAAAACAGCATGATGACACAAATAGAAATATATCAGACAGTGAGCACAATGACAAATCTCTAGGAAACTTAAATAATTTTTGAGATATTTATATTAATAATATTTTACCCAAACAACTTTAATCTAAAAAGGCTAAGTATTTTTTGACAACACTTCCCATGTAATTTATATAATCATTTATATAATATTAAATAAAGCTAATCATTTTTAGCCCCTCTTTTTACAAGATGAAAAAACAAATCCTTTGTGATTTTCCAGTGGCCCTCTGGGAAACCCCAAAGTCAATTTTATAAAGGATAAAAAAGTATATAAAAGATATATAGAAGTATATAAAAGATATCAAGTATATAAAAAATAAAAGCTATCAAGATAAAAGATATCAAGTATATAAAAGATATCAATTTGGATAGAGGCAAGATGTCAAAAGTTGTCAGGATATTTGAACGACTTGGTAACACTATCTGAAAGTCAGAAAAATATTATATAACATATATACCTATATAAACATACAGACAGATACAAATAAGGATCTTATAGCTATCACGCTAAAATTTTAGTTGAGTCATATATAAACATAGAAATATAGAACTCCTTGGCTAATATAACACAGTTATGGTCCTTGTCTTTGCCCCCCTTTATATTTTTATCAGGATTATTCTGACAGATAGAACAAGTGAGGTTATCTGTTTAATATGAGAGCTTAGAGTTCCCACCATCTACTTTGACCTGATGTGTAATACTTATGGAGTTGTGTGCGTGCTCAGTCATGTCCAACTCTTTGCAACCCCATGGACTGTAACCTGCAGGCTCCTCTGTCAATGGGACTTTTCCAAGCAAGAATACTGAAGTGGGTTGCCATTTTCTACTCCAGGGGATCTTCCCAACCCAGGGATCGAACCTGCGTCTCTTGTGTCTCCTGCATTGGCAGGCAGATTCTTTACCACTGTGCCACTTGGGAAGCCCCAATCTTATGGAGGCTGTGGGAGGGATAAATATGGGAAGACAGGCCAAAGAGATACCCAGAAGCCACCTGAATGTCTCCAAAAATATCTGAGTGGATAAAATAGCCAGTCTGTTTCCAGTTAGCTTTCTCAGCTTTAGGTGGTTGCCTTTGGAGTCAGGAGTAACTATAGTCTAGTGATTACAGGAAGCTGAGGGGCTGGAGGAGGAAGAGAAAGATCAGGCAGGGATGTTGAAGGGAGACAGATCAAAGGACTTAAGGCAACTTCAGGGAAGAACAAAGGCAGTAAGAGGAGGAAGAAGGAATGGAAGTGATGAGAAGAGGCAGGCCTTGGATGTGCCAGTTTGGGAAGGCCTCAAGTTTTCCAAAGAAGTCTCTGAAGTACCAAATTGCCTTTGGTAAATTTTTGCCATTTATGAATTTATTAAACTAAGTAAGTGCAGTAATGGCAAAACATATAATAAGCAGAGAAGAAGAGTAGGGAAGACACATGACAGAATGAGATTTGTTGTTGTTATTGTTCAGTTGCTCAGTTGTGTCTGGCTTTCTGCAGCCCCATGGACTGCAGCATGCCAGGCTTCTCTCAAGCTCATGTCCATTGAGTTAATGATGCCATCCAACCATCTCAACATCTGTTGGCCCCTTCTCCTCCTGCCCTCAATCTTTTCCAGCATCAGGCTCTTTTCCAATGAGTTGGCTCTTTGCATCAAGTGGCCAAAATATTGGAGCTTCAGCATCAGTCCTTCCAATGGAATAATCAGGGTTGATTTCCTTTACTATTAACTGGTTTGATATCCTTGCTGTCCAAAAGACTCTCAAGAGTCTTCTCTAACACCTCAGTTCAAAAGCATCAGTTATGAGATTAACAAATAGTTAAACCAAGATTAGAGAGCTGAGGGAACCCTTTACGCAATCTCTGGGGAAGAAAGCCAAAGGAACACCCATGTGCAATTTCCGGAGTAAAGAGCCATGTGAACCTCCCCTCCCCCCCCCCACACACACACGCTGTCTTTAGGGACTGGGGAGCTAATGAAAGATCCATATCAATCCCTGGGTTTGGGGAGCTGAAATAACTCCCATGCACAATCCCCAGTTTAGGGGAGCCAAGGAAATGCAGAAGAAGCCTTACAGAGGGGCAAAGAAACATCTCTTTACCAGAAAGAAAAGTAAATCCTTACTACCATGCTACAGCAAACAAATGTCCAGAACACTGGACTAAATTAGGAGGTGTGACTCACCATTGTAGATTCCTATTTTTCCAGCAGAAAAGGACACAAAGGGTCCAAGAAACCATCATGAATACCTGGGTGAAGATAGTTGAATCTCAGTTAATACAGCTCTATTACTTACTGGTCAAAGTAGCCCACTAGTTCTTTATCTATGTAACACTACCTGTATGAATGGGAATAGACTGAAGGAGGATGCATTGCTAGATTGGTATTGCTGTCAGCAATCTGGACCAGCACAGCAACTGCCCTTAACATCCCCTCCACAGGTGGAAAAATCAATTGGGTTAAAATCAATGATGAATGGAGAAAAGGAGAAATGGTAACTGAGGGAAAAGGAATGAATAAATGGTTTATGCAATGAAGGAAATCCACTATTATACTGGTGCCTTGAGAGAGGCTCAGAGCAAAAGCCTTGTCTCTTAGCACAAGTATGCTGCTGCTGCTGCTGCTGCTGCTGCTGCTAAGTCACTTCAGTCGTGTCCGACTCTGTGTGACCCCATAGACAGCAGCCCACCAGGCTCCCCGTCCCTGGGATTCTCCAGGCAAGAACACTGGAGTGGGTTGCCATTTCCTTCTCTAATGCATGAAAGTGAAAAGTGAAAGTGAAGTCGCTCAGTCGTGTCCGACTCTTAGCAGCCCCATGGACTGCAGCCTACCAGGCTCCTCTGTCCATGGGATTTTCCAGGCAAGAGTACTGGAGTGGGTTGCCATTGCCTTCTCTGAGCACAAGTATACCAGGTGCTTAAAATAGTGAAGCCATATGCTTGCTGAGACAATCCCTGCTTTTGGAACCTGACAAATTTGAATAGAAGCCGGCAACTTGAATGGCATCACTTTGGGTGACATTTTGTTGATGCCATATGATGATGAATTGGACCAATTGTTGATGATTGAATGGAACTCTATATTCCAGTATCTGTTTTATTCTTGTTTTTCAGGATACATATACTATAAAGTATACCATTTAAGAAGGAATTTCTGGGAATGACTCCCTACCAGGCCATCAGACTGTATGGTCTACAACTCTCAGCAGACCAATTTATATGTCATTATAAACCTTGATGATAGAATGCTTGAGCGAGTGAGTGAAGTTTGTTCAGTAGTGTCTGACTCTGCGATCCCATGGGCTATACAGTCCATGGAATTCTCCAGGCCAGATTACTGGAGTGGGTAGCCTTTCCCTTCTCCAGGGGATCTTCCCAACCCAGGGATCAAACCCAGATCTCCCAAATTGCAGGCAGATTCTTTACCAGCTGAGCCACATAGAATGATTAGTCCCTCATTGTAATAAACAAAATATAACAGCAGCATGCCTGACATGGCACAGTGTGTTATACACAGTTACATATTTCCCTTGTTTTTGTGGATGGAAAGCTATTAAACAGGATAAAAAAGTAATGTTTAAAATTCTCTAGGCCAGGCTTCAGCAATACGTGAACCGTGAACTTCCAGATGTTCAAGCTGGTTTTAGAAAAGGCAGAGGAACCAGAGATCAAATTGCCAACATCATTCGATCCCCAATGGATCATCAAAAAAGCAAGAGAGTTCCAGAGAAACATCTGTTTCTGCTTTCTTGACTATGCCAAAGCCTTTGACTGTGTGGATCACAATAAACTGTGGAAATTCTTAAAGAGATAGGAATACCAGACAAGCTACCTGCCTCATGAGAAATCTGTATGCAGGTCAAGAAGCAACAGTCAGAACTGGACATGGAACAACAGACTGGTTCCAAACTGGGAAAGGAGTACGTCAAGGTTGTATATTGTCACCCTGCTTATTTAACTTATATGCAGAGTACGTCATGCAAAATGCCGGGCTGGATGAAGCACAAGCTAAAATCAAGATTGCTGGGAGAAATACCAATAACCTCAGACATGCAGATGACACCACCCTCATGGCAGAAAGTGAAGAGGAACTAAAGAGCCTCTTGATGAGGGTGAAAGAGGAGAGTGAAAAAGCTGGCTTAAAACTCAACATTCAAAAAACTAAGATCATGGCATCCAGTCTCATCACTTCACAGCAAACTGATGGGTGGGGGAATGGAAACAGTGACAGACTATATTTTCTTGGGGTCCAAAATCACTGTGGACCATGACTGTAGCCATGAAATTAAAAGACACTTACTCCTTGGAAGAAAAGCTATGACAAACCTAGATAGCATTTTAAGAAGCAGAGACATCACTTTGCCGACAACGGTCCATCTAGTCAAAGCTATTGCTTTCCCAGTAGTCATACATGGATGTGAGATTTGGACCATAAAGAGAGCTGAATGCCAAACCATTGATGCTTTTAAACTGTGGTGCTGGAGAAGACTCTTAGAGTCCCTTGGACAGCAAGGAGATCAAACCAGTCAATCCTAAAGGAAATCAACTATGAATATTCACTGGAAAGAATACTTTGGCCACCTGATGCGAAGAGTTGACTCTCTGGACAAGATCCTGATGCTGGGAAAGATTGAAGACAGGAGGAGAAGGGGATGACAGAGGATGAGATGGTTGGATGGCATCACAGACTCAAACAGAGCGCACTCGGGGAGATGGTGAGGGACGGGGAAGCCTGGCTTGCTGCAGTCCATGGGGTCACAAAGAGTCAGACACTGTTGACTGAGGGACTCAACAACAGAACAGTAAGTAACAGCACAGGCTTTGGACTCAATTCAACTCGGGCTGAACTCCAGCCCTGCTACCTACTGGTTATGTAACCAAGTCGCTTAACTCTCTGCACCTCAGTCTAGGCATCTGCACAAAAGGAATGATAACAGTACTTAACTCAAGGGGATGAAAATTAAATGGGATGATGCACATAAATGGCTTTGTGTTTAGCACATGGGTTACTGCCCTGTTCTCCTTGCCCTAAGAAGGAGGAGGAACTTAGATCAGAGATGGAATGGAAAGCCCAAGGGGTATTGGTGACCTATTGGTGGAGGGAGGGGTGTGTAGGAAAGACTTTCTAGAAAAAGTGACTTCTGAGTCCCCTGAGGGACAGAGCAAGCCCTAATTACATGGATATTCTTTTTAATACTACTGTTGCAAATATTAGTATTGGGTAAAGCATGTTTCTGGTTATTGGACCTTCCAGAGAAAGCACATATTTAAAAGATTTTTTAAGTTTAAAATTCTTGAGTTATTAGAAAGGCCATATGATGCCCTCAGAAAGACCCCATATCTAAGGAAGTTGGAGACTGATGGGAAGGATTTGAGATGGCAGCCTGCCTCGGATATACCATTTCAAAATGAAAGTGTTAGTTGCTCAGTCGTGGCTGACACTTTCCGACCCCATGGTCGGTCCATGGGATTCTCCAGGCAAGAATACTGGAATGGGTTGCCATTCCCTTCTCCAGGGAAGCTTCCCGACCCAGGGATCAAACCCGGGTCTCCTGCATTGCAGGAAGATTCTTCACCATATGAGCTACCAGAGAAGCTAGATGTACCATCTATGAGAACCAAACACACAGCAGAGGGTAGAAAGAGGTAAGCTGAATGGAAAGGTATCATCTGAGCATGCGTGCTAATGGACTTACGTAACTGGGAGTGGCCAGTTTTGGCGGGAGGCAATCCTGCTTCAAGCAAGAAACTTCAAGTTTCCACCCACTTTGAAAAGGCACTCCTGTCCCTGGAGAGTGGACTGTTGCTGCTGCTGCTAAGTCGCTTCAGTCGTGTCCGACTCAGTGCGATCTCATAGATGGCAGCCCACCAGGCTCCATCATCCCTGGGATTCTCCAGGCAAGAACACTGGAGTGGGTGGCCATTTCCTTCTTGAATGCACGAAAGTGAAAAGTGAAAGTGAAGTCACCGAGTCGTGTCCAACTCTCAGCGACCCCATGGACTGCAGCCTACCAGGCTCCTCCGTCCGTGGGAGTTTCCAGGCAAGAGTACTGGAGCGGGGTGCCATTGCCTTCTCCCAGAGTGGACTGTTAGGTGACCCCATTTCTGCCTCTCTTACCCCACCTACTCTCCTGATCTCTGATTGGCCAGATCAAGTTTGCTAAATGTTCTGACAGTTGATTGTCCTTGGTCGGTTGAACTGCGGGATTTCATCCGGATGTCGCGTGAGATTTCGTCCCGACGTCACATGGCATGTCGTCCCGATGTCACGTGACATTTCGTCCCGACGTCACATGGCATTTCGTCCCGATGTCACGTGACATTTCGTCCCGACGTCACATGGCATTTCGTCTTGACGTCGCGTGAGATTTCGTCCCGACGTCACATGGGATTTCGTCCCAACTTCGTGTGGGATTTCGTCCCAACTTCCTGTGGGATTTCGTCCCAACGTCGAGCAGCACTTCAGCACCACTTCACCTCTGAGGTAAGCTCTCTCTGAGGGTCTCTCTAGACAGGTTAAGGGGACCAAGTAAAAAGAAGGGAGCTACTGTTGATAATTCAAGCAACTGAATATTTTCCGTACCTCCTAACATCCTCAAAATCGTTACGACTGAGAGACGACTTAAAGCCTTTTGGGGTGATTCCCCGTCAGGCAGACATAAAACTAAAATTATCTTCGGTCTGTGAGACTCCCTAATTGCTCTCCCTGAGGGAAGCAAAACTCCCCTCAGTCCGAGACACCCACAAATGAGCCAGAAGCCCCTATATTTTCCCAACCAGAGAGGTTGCCTAAGGGACTCTTTTATTCCCTCCTCTGGTATGGCAACCCACTCCAGTGTTCTTGCCTGGAGAATCCCAGGGACGGGGGAGCCTGGTGGGCTGCCGCCTACGGGGTCGCACAGAGTCGGACATGACTGAAGCGACTTAGCAGCAGCAGCAGCAGCAGCTGGTATAAAGAATCAATGTTCTTGGCCTCAGACTCTCCCTTCCCCGAGAGAAACTCCCAAAGCTCTCCCCTCCTGAGAGAAACTCCCAATGCCACATTCTCAGCCTGAGTGATGGGTGATCCTGTAGTGTCAGAGATGCCAGCTCTCTTCACTTTAATAATTTTCAAAAAGCTACTAATAGCCTTTTTAAAATCAAGATATAGTTGATTTACAATACATTAATTTCACACATATAACAAATTGATTCAATGTATATATAGATTAAGTGAAGGTGGCAGGGGGGTTCATGTTTGGGAACGCATGTACACCCGTGGTGGATTCATGTCAATGTATGGCAAAATCATGTATTGTAAAGTAAAATAAAGTAAAAATAAAAATTAAAAAAAATGTATATATAGATTAAGTGAGTGAAGTTGCTCAGTCGTGTCCTACTCTTTGCGACCCCATGGACTGTAGCCCACCGGACTTCTCTGTTCATGGGATTCTCCAGGCAAGAATCCTGGAATGGGTTGCCATTTTTATCTCCAGGGGATCTTCCTGACCCAGGGATCGAACCTGGGTCTCCTGTATTGCAGGCAGACACTGTAACCTCTGAGCCACCAGGGAAGCCCATTTATAGATTATACTTCCTTTAATGTTATTACAAAATAATGACTTTTTTGTATTGTACAGTATGTCCTTAGTGCTTATTTATTTTATACACAGAAGTTTGTATCTCTTAATCTCCTATCCCTATCTCTCCCCTCCTGTCTTCTCTCTCCTCACTGATAAGCACTAGTTTGTTCTGTTTATCTGTGAATCTTTTTTGTTATGCTCATTTCTTTGTTGGTTTCTTTAATATTCTGCATTTAAGTGATAACATATGGTATGTCTCTTCTGTCTGATTTATTTCACTAGCGTAATACACTCATGTTGCAAATGACAAAATTTTATTCTTTTTGTTACTGAGTAGTATTCCCTTGTATGTCACTCACACACATGCACATATATATATATATATATATACACACCACAGCTTCGTCCATTATCTGTTAATAGATACTTAAGTTGCTTTCTATATCTTGGCTAGTAAAAATAATGGTGCCATGCATATTAGGCTGTGTGTATCTTTTCAAATTAATGCTTTTGTTTTGTTTTGGATATATACCCAGGAATGGAATTTCTGGGTCTATTGTAGTTCTAGTTTTAGTTTTTTGATGTACCTTCACACTGTTTTCCACAGTGACTATACCAATTTACATTCCCACCAACAATATACAAAAGTACCCTTTTTCCACATCCTCCCCCAATGTTGATGATTTTTCCCAGGTGGCTCAGATGGTAAAGCGTCTGCCTACAACGCCTACCATGTGGGAGACCCGGGTTCAATCCCTGAGTCGGGAAGATCTCCTGGAGAAGGAAATGGCAACCCACTCCAGTATCCTTGCCTGGAAAGCCCCATGGATGATGGAACCTGGGAGACTACAGTCCATGGGGTCACAAAGAGTTGGGCACGACTGAGCGACTTCACTTCACTTCCCCCAGTGTTTATGGTTTGTGGTCTTTTTGATGATAGCCATTCTGGGAGGTGTGAGGCAATATCTCATAGTGTTGGGGGTTTTTTAATATTTATTTATTTGGCTGCACTGGGTCTTAGTTGTGGTACATGGGATCTTCAATCATCATTGCTACATGCAGAATCTTTAGTTAAGGCATGCAAAATCTTTTTAGTTGCCATATGTGTACTCTTAGTTGTGGCATGTGAACTCTTAATTGAGGCATGTGAACTCTTAGTTGCAGCATGTGGGATCTAGTTCCCTGACTAGGAACTGAACCCAGGCCCCCTGCATTGGGCGCATGGAGTCTTAGCTGCTAGACCACCAGGGAAGTCCCTCTCATTGTGGTTTTGATTTGCACTTCTATGATGGTTAGCAATATTGGGCATCTTTTCATTGACTTGGCTGCTTGCATGTCTTCTTCAGAAAAATGCCTTTTCAGTTATTCTGCCCATTTTTAAATAAGGTTGTTTGCTTTTTAAATATTTTTACAAGCTATTTATATAATTTAGAAATTAACCCTTTATCAGTCATGTCATTTGCAAATATTTCTCTCTTTGAGTAGGTTGTCTTTTTGTTTTGTCAATGGTTTCCTTTGCTGTGCAAAAGCTTTCAAGTTTAATTAGGTACCATATTTTGTTTTTGTTTGGTTTGCTGTAAGAGACAGGTCCAAAAAAATATTGCTACAATATATGTCAAAGAGTGTTCAGTCTGTGTTTTCTTCTAGGAGTTTTATGGTCTTATTTTTAGGTCTTTAATCCATTTTGAGTTTATTTTTTATATGGTGTAAGAAAATGCTCTAATTTCATTATTTGCATGCAGCTGTCCAATGTTCCTAGCACCACTTATTGAAGAGAATTGTCTTTTCTCCCTTGTATATTTTTGCCTCCTTTGTCACTGATTAATTGACCATATGTGCATGGGTTTTTTTCTGGACTTTATAATCTGTTCCATCTATCTCTGTGTCTGGTTTTGTGCCAGTACTATATTGTTTTGATTACTGTAGCTTTGTAGTATAGTCTGAAGACACCTTCAGCTACTAGTTTGTGAGTGTGATACCTCTAGCTCTGTTCTTGGTTTCTCAAAATTATTTTGGCTATTTGGGGTCTTTTGGGTTTCCACACAAAATTTAAAATTACTTGTTCTAGTTCTGTGAAAAATGCCATCTCTAGGTAATCTCTTACAATCCTTTGTTTTTATGTGGTCTTGGTTGTAACGTCTTCTTCATATCTGATTTTATTGATTTAGGCCTAGTAATGCACTTTATTTTTTTTAATTTATTTATTTTAATTAGAGGTTAATTACTTTAAATATTGTATTGGTTTTGCCATACATCAACATGAATCTGCCACAGATGTACATGTGTTCCCCATCCTGAACCCCCCTTCCACCTCCCTCCCCGTACCATCCCTCTGGGTCTTCCCAGTGCACCAGCCCCAAGCATCCTGTATCCTGCATTGAACCTAGACTGGCAATTCGTTTCTTATATGATATTATACATGTTTCAATGCCTTTCTCCCAAAACATCCCACCTTCTCCCTCTCCCACAGAGTCCTAAAGACTTCTATACATCTATGTCTCATTTGCTGTCTCGCATACAGGGTTATCATTACCATCTTTCTAAATTCCATATATATGCGTTAGTATACTGTATTGGTATTTTTCTTTCTGGCATACTTCACTCTGTAAAATAGGCTCCAGTTTCATCCACCTCATTAGAACTGATTCAAATGTATTCTTTTTAATGTCTGAGTAATACTCCATTATGTATATGTACCACTGCTTTCTTATCCATTTATCTGCTGATGGACATCTAGGTTGCTTCCATGTCCTGGCTATTATAAATAGTGCTGTGATGAACATTGGGGTACACGTGTCTCTTTCAATTCTGGTTTCCTCAGTGTGTATGCCCAGCAGTGGGATTGCTGGGTCATAAGGCAGTTCTATTTCTAGTTTTTTAAGGAATCTCCACACTGTCCTCCACAGTAGCTGTACTAGTTTGCATTCCCACCAACAGTGTAAAAGGGTTCCCTTTTCTCCACACCCTGTCCAGCATTTATTGCTTGTAGACTTTTGGATCGCAGCCATTCTGACTGGCGTGAAATGGTGCCTCATTGTGGTTTTGATTTGCATTTCTCTGATAATGAGTGATTTTGAGCATCTTTTCATGTGTTTGTTAGCCATCTGTATGTCTTCTTTGTTGAAATGTCTATTTAGTTCTTTGGCCCATTTTTTGATTGGGTCGTTTATTTTTCTGGAGTTTTGCTGCAGGAGTTCCTTGTATATTTTTGAGATTAGTTGTTTGTCAGTTGCTTCATTTGTTATTATTTTCTCCCATTCTGAAGGCTGTCTTTTCACCCTGCTTATAGTTTCCTTTGTTGTGCAGAAGATTTTAAGTTTAATTAGGTCTCATTTGTTTATTTTGGCTTTTATTTCCAATATTCTTGGAGGTGGATCATAGAGGATCCTGCTGTGATGTATGTCGGAGAGTGTTTTGCCTATGTTCTCCTCTAGGAGTTTTATAGTTTCTGGTCTTACGTTTAGATCTTTAATCCATTTTGAGTTTATTTTTGTGTATGGTGTTAGAAGGTGTTCTAGTTTCATTCTTTTACAAGTGGTTGACCAGTTTTCCCAGCACCACTTGTTAAAGAGATTGTCTTTTCTCAATTGTATATTCTTGCCTCCTTTGTCAAAGATAAGGTGTCCATAGGTGCATGGATTTACCTCTGGGCTTTCTATTTTGTTCCATTGATCTATATTTCTTTGTGCCAGTACCATACTGTCTTGATGACTGTGGCTTTGTAGTAGAGCCTGAAGTCAGGCAGGTTGATTCCTCCTGTTCCATTCTTCTTTCTCAAGATTGCTTTGGCTATTCGAGGTTTTTTGTATTTCCATACAAATTGTGAAATTATTTGTTCTACTTCTCTGAAAAATACCATTGGAAGGCAATGGCAACCCACTCCAGTACTCTTGCCTGGAAAATCCCATGGACAGAGGAGCCTGGTAGGCTGCAGTCCATGGGGTCGCTAAGAGTCAGGCACAACTGAGCGACCTCACTTTCACTTTTTACTTTCATGCATTGGAGAAGGAAATGGCAACCCACTCCAGTATTCTTGCCTGGAGAATCCCAGGGACAGAAAAGCCTAGTGGGCTGCTGTCTGTAGGGTCGCACAGAGTCAGACATGACTGAAGCGACTTAGCAACAGCAGTAGCAGCAGCAGCTTGATAGGGATTGCATTGAATCAATAGATTGCTTTGGGTAATATACTCATTTTCACTGTATTGATTCTTCTGATCCATGAACATGGTATATTTCTCCATCTATTAGTATCCTCTTTGATTTCTTTCATCAGTGTTTTATAGTTTTCTATATATAGGTCTTTAGTTTCTTTAGGTAGATATATTCCTAAGTATTTTATTCTTTTCATTGCAATGGTGAATGGGATTGTTTCCTCAATTTCTCTTTCTATTTTCTCATTATTAGTGTATAGGAATGCAAGGGATTTCTGTGTGTTGATTTTATATCCTGCAACTTTACTATATTCATTGATTAGCTCTAGTAATTTTCTGGTGGAGTCTTTAGGGTTTTCTTTGTAGAGGATCATGTCATCTGCAAACAATGAGAGTTTTACTTCTTCTTTTTCAATTTGGATTCCTTTTATTTATTTTTCTTCTCTGATTGCTGTGGCCTAAACTTCCAGAACTATGTTGAATAGTAGTGGTGAAAGTGGGCACCCTTGTCTGGTTCCTGAGTTTAGGGGAAATGCTTTCAGTTTTTCACCATTGAGGATAATGTTTGCTGTGGGTTTGTCATATATAGCTTTTATTCTGTTGAGGTATGTTCCTTCTATTCCTGCTTTCTGGAGAGTTTTTATCATAAATGGATGTTGAATTTTGTCAAAGGCTTTCTCTGCATCTATTGAGATAATCATATGGCTTTTATTTTTCAATTTGTTAATGTGGTGTATTACATTGATTGATTTGCGGATATTGAAGAATCCTTGCATCCCTGGGATAAAGCTCACTTGATCAAGGTGTATGATCTTTTTAATGTGTTGTTGGATTCTGATTGCTTATAATTTTGTTAAGGATTTTTGCACCTATGTTCATCAGTGATATTGGCCTGTACTTTTCTTTTTTTGTGGTGTCTTTGTCAGGTTTTGGTATTAGGGCAATGGTGGCCTCATAGAATGAGTTTGGAAGTTTACCTTCCTCTGCAATTTTCTGGAAGAGTTTGAGTAGGATAGGTGTTAGCTCGTCTCTAAATTTTTGGTAGAATTCAGCTGTGAAGCTGTCTGGACCTGGACTTTTGTTTGCTGGAAGACTTCTGATTACAGTTTCAATTTCCATGCTTGTGATGGGTCTGTTAAGATTTTCTGTTTCTTCCTGGTTCAGTTTTGAAAAGTTGTACTTTTCTAAGAATTTGTCCATTTATTCCATGTTGTCCATTTTATTGGCATATAATTGCTGATAGTAGTCTCTTATGAGCCTTTGTATTTCTGTGTTGTCTGTTGTGATCTCTCCATTTTCATTTCTAATCTTATTGATTTGATTTTTCTCTCTTTGTTTCTTGATGAGTCTGGCTAATGGTTTGTCAATTTTATTTATCCTTTCAAAGAACCAGCTTTTGGCTTTATTGATGTTTGCTATGGTCTCTTTTGTTTCTTTTGCATTTATTTCTGCCCTAATTTTTAAGATTTCTTTCCTTCTTCTAACCCTGGGGTTCTCTATTTCTTCCTTTTCTAGTTGCTTTAGGTGTAGAGTTAGGTTATTTATTTGACCTTTTTCTTGTTTCTTGAGGGATGCCTGTATTGCTATGAACTTTCCCCTTAGCACTGCTTTTACAGTGTCCCACAGGTTTGGGGTTGTTGTGTTTTCACTTTCATTCGTTTCTGTGCGTATTTTGATTTCTTTTTTGATTTCTTCTGTGATTTGTTGGTTATTCAGAAGCATGTTCAGCCTCCATATGTTGGAATTTTTAATAGTTTTTCTCCTGTAATCGAGATCTACTCTTACTGCATTGTGGTCAGAAAAGATGCTTGGAATGATTTCGATTTTTTTGAATTTACCAAGGCTAGATTTATGGCCCAGGATGTGATCTTTCCTGGACAAGGTTCCATGTGTGCTTGAGAAAAAGGTGAAATTCATTGTTTTGGGGTGAAATGTCTTATAGATATCAATTAGGTCTAACTGATCTATTGTATCATTTAAAGTTTCTGTTTCCTTGTCAATTTTCTGTTTAGTTGATCTACCCATAGGTGAGAGTGAGGTATTAAAGTCTCCCACTATTATTGTGTTATTGTTAATTTCCCCCTTCATACTTGTTAGCATTTGCCTTAAATATTGCAGTGTTCCTATGTTGGGTGCATATATATTTATAACTGCTATATCTTCTTCTTGGATTGATCCTTTGATCATTATGTAGTGTCCTTCTTTGTCTCTTTTCACAGCCTTTGTTTTAAAGTCTATTTTATCTGATATGAGTATTGCTACTTCTGCTTTCTTTTGGTCTCTATTTGCATGGAATATATTTTTCCAGCCCTTCACTTTCAGTGAAGTGTTTCTATTGAAAGATCAGCTGTTATCCTTATGGGAATCCCCTTGTGTGTTATTTGTTGTTTTTCCCTTGTTGCTTTTAATATTTGTTCTTTGTGTTTGATCTTTGTTAATTTGATTAATACGTGTCTTGGGGTGTTTTGCCTTGGGTTTATCCTGCTTGGGACTCCCTGGGTTTCTTGGCCCTTTGTGATTATTTCCTTCCCCATTTTAGGGAAGTTTTCAACTATTATCTCCTCAAGTATTTTCTCATGGTCTTTCTTTTTGTCTTCTTCTTCTGGGACTCCTATGATTCCAATGTTGGGATGTTTAATATTGTCCTGGAGGTCTCTGAGATTGTCCTCATTTCTTTTAATTCGTTTTTCTGATTCATTTATTTCTACCATTCTATCTTCTACTTCACTAATCTTATCTTCTGCCTCCATTATTCCACTATATGTTGCCTCCAGAGTGTTTTTGATCTCATTTATTGCATTATTCATTATATATTTACTCTTTTTTATTTCTTCTAGGTCCTTGTTAAACCTTTCTTGCATCTTCTCAATCCTTGTCTCCAGGCTATTTATCTGTGATTCCATTTTGATTTCAAGATTTTGGATCATTTTCACTATCATTATTTGGAATTCTTTATCAGGTAGATTTCCTATCTCTTCCTCTTTTGTTTCATGTGGTGGGCATTTATCCTGTTCCTTTACCTGCTGGGTATTCCTCTGTCTCTTCATCTTATTTATATTGCTGAGTTTGGGATGGCCTTTCTGTATTCTGGCAGTTCGTGGAGTTCTCTTTATTGTGGCGTTTCCTCGCTGTGAGTGGGGTTGTAATTCACTCATACTAGTGATCTTCATTTCTTTTCAACAGAGCAAAATCCCACATCCCTCTGCCTGAAAACTGAAACCTTTCAATCACAGACACCATATGATCTCTGGGACTTTCCTCCCCTCCCCTCCTTTGCCACAAAACAGCCCCCCTCAATAATACTCTACATTCACTTCACTACTTCCCCAACAAGTGTCTGATATCTTTCCTTCAAAATGAGCCAAACCAGGCAAGCTACTAACAACAGTAACCAACCTCCCTCAAAGACTCAATGCTACTTTGATCATGACAGAAAACATGTCATCCCTAATCACTACTTCTCTCAGAGACCTCCAGCTTCCTGTTCTCATCTGATTTCCCCACCCTCATGTCCTTGCTCAGGGACAGATAAGCCAAGGATGGAGAAAAGTAGAACCTTAATACAGTTAACTAACTGAGTGTGGACTTCCTTCAACACTTTCTCGCCCGACAGAACCTTTGGCCTTGTGACTGGAGAGACCCAGGCTGTGTTCCTTCTAGATAAGCACCATGAACAGTGGCAGCTTCTACGAAACCCCCAGGAAAGATAGGAAGAAATTAGAGAAGAAATCCAAAGTGAGTTGATCTGGAGAGGGCAGAGGAGTGGCCCAAAGACAATGTATGGTGACTAGATATCTGGGCATTGGGGGTTGGGGGAGGGTCAGAGGCACTGGGGACAAGGAGCAGCATGTCAGGGGGAGATCCAGAGCTTCTGACCCTCGTTTTGTCCTTGCCTGGTATCCTTGGGTACAAGATCTGTGATCTTGCACTGGATTGGATGGTTCTCAATCTATTCTGGAAGGTGAGAGAAGAGCATGCCACCAGCATTAAGCACCTACTACATGCCAGACGAGAGCCTAGGCAATGTTACCCATTTTCTCTGTTAGCCATGACTAGAGAGGGATTATTAGCTCCACTTTATAGATCTAACATGGAGGCCCTGCAACCAAGGGAGAGTTCCTGGCTGAAAGTCAGACATGTTTAGCTGAGTCATTGCTGGGATTTATTTTTCTTTCTTTTTTAGAGTTTCAAGAATATTTCCAAATACTTCTCTAAGAAAGAGTGGGCACGTCTGGGATACTCGGAGAAAATCACCTATGTGAATCTGAAGAGAAACTATGAAACCATGACTAGACTAGGTAATAGGAAGCTCTGGGTCCAGAAAAGGCTGGGAATAAATGATGATTCCTCTTTGCAAGCCATAGTTTATTCTTCTTAGGCTATGCCAAATGTCCCACATTTGTCCTTTTCTGTGCGAAGAAACCCCAGGCCAGGTTTCAAGCCCTCTGCTCTCTTAAGTCCTGTGCAGGGCTGTGGACTGAGAGTGGCCACAGAGATGCTCAGACTTGGATTCTATGCATTTCTCTCTCACTGGCTGTGGTTCAGATTCCCCCTGCCCAGCTGAGGAGCTTTACTGTTGGTGCTGTGTCCCAGCATTTCCCCCTCCTCTCAGGTTGTCTGTTAAGAAACAAATATTTTGCATCATTCTAGGTCTCAAGTGTACCCCACCAGCTTTCATGTGTCCTAAAAATGGAGCCACAGAATCCAAGCGTTGTGATTCTAAAATTAAGAACCCCAGGAAAAAGGGTAAGTGACAGGAAATGAGTCTCCTGAAGCCCATTTATGCTGGGTTCCAGATGGGGAAAGATTCTCAGGACTTTGTTCCCTCAAAAGCATCATGGTTAAGCGAAAAAAAATTGAATGCAGAAGGTTAAGCACAGTCAGAGGCCATTCATATGTAATCCTAAAACATGCAAAACAAGAATATATATATATATATATATATTTATGGATAGAAAATATTTGGTAAATGTATAAAAACGTGAATGAGAATAAAACCCATCAGACTCTGGAGTGAAAAAGTGGAAAAGGAAGGAGAGTAGGGATCAGTGAGGGCCACACAGATGGCTTCAGCTGTGACTTGTTCATAGTGTTTTGTTATATTTTGAATAAAGAGCTCAGAGCGATCTGAAGTAGTTGTGAGATAATGTTGGAATCCAGCTAGACCCAAGGGTAGATGCACATTTCAGATATAATTGTCCATAATTTTGTGCATGTTTGAAACATTTCTTTTTTAAAGGAGTTGGTTCTTGCTAAGCACCATTAATGAATCACAGGATGATTAAGGAAAACTTAAAGTGTAAATCCAAAAAAAGAAATGAAGTGTAAATCCACCCAAAACTTCCAAAATAATAGTGCATGGGTATTGGATAACTATCTTCAGAAAGTGATTAACATATTATGTAATGACATATGGCTGTTTGCTTGTGTTTTATCAAAACCAAATAGTTGTTTCACTCCTAATCGAACCTGCTTCTATGTGTTGAGTTTGGAAGAGAGTTTAAGAGAGCAATCTTCCACACATTAACCTTTCCTACTGGTCAATGAGCAGAGGCAATGTAAGGTTTAAACAGTGACAGATTCTAGAAATCTTTGTGCATCTGAGCAGTGTATGTTCTCACTTAAAAAGGGGATGGGATGTGTTCATTTGCTCTTTTGCTCTGACAGCACAGTTGTGAGAAGACAGGGTGAGAATGCTCAAAATGTCTCCAGTAACCCTTTGTTTGACTCTCTAGTTTAACAGGCCAGATTCCACAAGCTCCCAAAATTACTATAAGAGGGCTAAAAAGCCAGTACTTGAGTACCTACAAAGCTTTTGATATTAACGAGGTATCCTTATACTGGAAACATTCCATAACCACTGGAGTAAATCATCCATGGTTCATTTCACACTTAACAGTTTCATTAAGGTGTAATTGACATACTGTGAAAGTCACCATTTTAAGTATAGAGTGATTTTTGGCTAAAGACCAATCAATTTACTTCTTTGGGAAAAAATAAGAAATACATAATAGGATAGGATAAGGCAGTGATGGGGTTTAGTTTGCATTTTATAAACCATCAGAAGAAAAATTCTGAATTGATGCTGCAAATAAATACCAAAATCGTTGTTATTCAGAGGCTGGTCTCAGAGTAACTCTTTGATAATGAGTGGACTCGTCACCCTCTGCTGCAGAAATTCCTGATACTACAGGAGTCTCTGCAGTTTGAGAATATTTACCAACAGCAAAAACAAATTTCTGACTTGTCACCTCCTTTTAGATGAACCTGCTGAAGGGACTTCCAACATGCAAGGGAGAAAACGCCAGAAGGTGAGTGCCGCCCAAATACAAAGGACCAGAGACTGTTTATGTCTCTGGAGATGTGAATATTGGGATAACAGTGGGAAAATAGCCTGGCCCACACTGCCTCCCTTTCCTGATCTCTTTATCACAATTCCTGATGTAGTTCAGTTCACTCACTCAGTCGTGTCCGACTCTTTGCGACCCCAAGAATCGCAGCGCACCAGGCCTCCATGTCCATTGCCATCTCCCAGAGTTCACTCAGACTCATGTCCATTGAGTTGATGATGCCATCCAGCCATCTCATCCTCTGTCATCCCCTTTTCCTCCTGCCCCCAATCCCTCCCAGTATCAGAGTCTTTTCCAATGAGTCAGCTCTTGGCAGGAGGTGGCCAAAGTACTGGAGTTTCAGCTTTAGCATCATTCCTTCCAAAGAACATCCAGGGCTGATCTCTTTAGAATGGACTGGTTGGATCTCCTTGCAGTCCAAGGGACTCCCAAGAGTCTTCTCCAACACCACAGTTCAAAAGCATCAGTTCTTCGGTGCTCAGCTTTCTTCAGTTCAACTCTCACATCCATACATGACCACAGGAAAAACCATACCCTTGACTAGACGGACCTTTGTTGGCAAAGTAATTTCTCTGCTTTTCAATATGCTATCTAGGTTGCTCATAACTTTCCTTCCAAGGAGTAAGCGTCTTTTAATTTTGTGGCTGCAGTCCTGATGTAGTACCAAGAGCTAAATAATAATTAACAACAATTGTGATAGCTGTTACTTCCTTGATTTCTTAGTGATGACAGATACTATTTTAGGCAATTCACATGGATTAGTGTATTTAGCCCTTAAAACCTCTCTGATGTTCCTGCTATTATTATCCCCAAATAATAATGAGGTTAGTATTAGTATTATTAAATACTACTACTCATAATAATGCAGATACTGTGGTACAGAGATGTTAAATAATCTGCTTGAGACCACAGTGGCTGTTCTTTTCTTCAGAGGATCTTACTGACCCAGGGATCAAACCTGGGTCTCCTGCATTGCAGGCAGATTCTTTACCATCTGAGCCACCAGGGAAGCCCAACAGTGGCAGTGGTAGTAGTCTAATCCAAAGCCCCAAACCATTTCCAGATTTGTAGGCTTTTTCACATGTTTCTGAAGCTCAGGCGTTTCCCCTAAATTTTGCACATGCTGCTGACACTTCTGTTTAGACACCCACTCTCACAACAGGGCCCCTTTCGTGTTGCTTGGGAATCACTTGAACTGTCAGCCCCTCTCTTCTGTGAGCTCCTTAGGGACCTTGTCTGCCGCTGAGGCATCCCTGAAGCCCCGGTTCCAGCCCAGGAAGACTGTTAGAGGTTTATTGAATGAGTTCTTCTGCAATTGCAGATTAAACTATAGTTTAGAGGGTAAAGGGATCTGGTGGTTGGGTTACCAGTACCAGTGTGGACACGGTTGAAGAGAGAATTCAAAGAGGGATCATAAAAGTGTTTATTTTTATTATTATCACATTTAAACAGCATTTATAGCCTTAGAAAGTTCTTTCACTTAGCTTGTTTTACAGTTCACAGTTTTATAAACAAGAGCTGAATGAAGGTTAGCTTTAAGATCGGTGGTCAGTGACACACCCTGACACAAGTAGAATTGGCACAGGAGCCACCTCACCTAATTCCACATGAAATGTTCTTGCCGAGGTAGGACAGAATGTCACATCTGGTACCACTTTCTTGGCTGTCTGAGTGAATTTATGTGAACCATTCTCTCTTCTCCTTTCCCTATATTCATCTCTCCCACACCATTTGCCAGCAGTGTTTTGTCCCCTCTGCACATCATTCCATTTGCTCTCCCCACAGCTGTCAACTAGCTTCTCTTCAATCCCTTAGATTTTATAGAAGCCCCTCCTCATTTTCACAGACCTCATGGATTGTTAGAATACTCTACTTTCCAAATCTTCCACGTACCACACTCCTGCTCACTTGGAGATTTCTCTTGGTGAGGGTGTCAGTCTGGAAAAAGCATGAAAACAAGCATTCTAATCGTGGAAACACCCTTCATTTAGACCATTCCATTTCCTTCTAACTTCCTAGATTCTTCGTAATTGAGGTACAGGTAATATAATGATCCCCCAGACTTGTTGAGAACGTTAATTAAGGTACTGCACAAGAAAACACTTTGTAAGCTCTAAAAGCACTTGAGAAATGGATACTGATTGTATGTGACTTTCACATTAAGAAGGTGATGTCCAAGAAGCCTGTAAAGGGAAAAAAACATTCAAAGATAGTACCAGGAACATCAGGCCCAGAGCAGGCTCAGAGACAGCTGCACTCCCAGACAAAAGCAAGTATCTCTGCTCAGCAGAGTAAGAAAATATCAGGTAAGAGAAACAACTTTTCTTGCTTGTTTGGGAACAAGTCCTCTGTCTTCCCTGGCCATGTTCAGGTGAATGGGTTAGTCATGGGAGATGGATCCTGGACAGGCCTAGGGCCAGGCTGGGCTGAGAGCTTGCTCAGCCCCAGCTGAAACATTTGAGCTGGCTTCCAGGGTCCTCACTGCTGGGGCCTGGGTTTGATCCCTGATCAAGGAACTAAGATCCCACAAACCACTTGGCGTGGCCACATTTTTTTAAAAAGTTAACTTACAGAATCACAGATCTGAGTTGTCATCGATATGAAAGCCGTGTAACTGGGGGCAAGCCTTTCAAATTCTCTGAGCTCCAGATTCCTAGTCCATAAAATGGGAATAAAGAATCCGAGTTCACATGCTGTTCACAGGTGTTCGATTCAACGGACTTCCCTGACAGTCCAGTGGTTAAGACTGCACCTACTCTGCATGGAGCATGGGTTCAATCCCTGGTGGGGGAACTCAGGTCATTCCATCTGTGATAACTTGGGAACACGTCTTACTCAGAGTTTTATCCCCACCCTCATCTCAATGCCTGACAGACAATATGCCCTTAATATATCTGCTGAGTGAAAGAAGGTCGGAATAAATGTGGTAAGTCATCTAAACTTACTTACTGGGAATCTAAACCTGACGATGAAAGGAGCCAGGGCTGAAACTCTAACTGCCGTTTGGTGTGTATTGGTGTGGGTTTAACCTCTCAGCCTCTTTGAGCCAGAAAGTGTGCAAAACAGACTATGTAGATGTCCTGTGGCCACATGGGAAGGGAGGAGGCATCTCCTTATCTGACAAAACAGGACCCAACACTCCCTAACCCACCCAGCCCCCATTTACCATGTCTTCTGCAGGATCGAAGAGGACGGTTAATCTTTGGGCCCAGAGACTGCGAAAAAGACAACCGGTGGCCTATGAAGAGATCAGTGATTCTGAGGAAGAATCCGAGAGGAAGGCGGTTGATGTTTGGGCCAACAGACTGCGAAAAAGACAACCGGTGGCCCATGAAGAGATCAGTGATTCCGAGGAAGAATCCAAGAGGAAGACAGTTGATGTTTGGGTGAAGAGACTGCGAAAAAGACAACCAGTGGCCTATGAAGAGAGGAGTGATTCCGAGGAAGAATCCGAGAGGAAGGCGGTTGATGTTTGGGCCAACAGACTGCGAAAAAGACAACTGGTGGCCTATGAAGAGATCAGTGATTCCGAGGAAGAATCCGAGAGAAAGACGGTTGATGTTTGGGCCAACAGACTGCAAAGAAGACAACCGGTGGCCTATGAAGAGATCAGTGATTCCGAGGAAGAATCCGAGAGGAAGACGGTTGATGTTTGGGCCAACAGACTGCGCAAAAGACAGCCGGTGGCCTATGAAGAGATCAGTGATTCCGAGGAAGAATCCGAGAGGAAGACGGTTGATGTTTGGGCCAAGAGACTGCGCAAAAGACAACCAGTGGCCTATGAAGAGATCAGTGATTCCGAGGAAGAATCCGAGAGGAAGACGGTTGATGTTTGGGCCAACAGACTGCGAAAAAGACAACAAGTGGCCTATGAAGAGATCAGTGATTCCGAGGAAGAATCCGAGAGAAAGACGGTTGATGTTTGGGCCAACAGACTGCGAAAAAGACAACCAGTGGCCGATGAAGAGAGGAGCGATTCCGAGGAAGAATCCGAGAGAAAGGCCGTTAATGTTTGGGCCAACAGACTGCGAAAAAGTCAACTGGTGGCCTATGAAGAGATCAGTGATTCCAAGGAAGAATCCGAGAGAAAGACAGTTGATGTTTGGGCCAACAGATTGCAAAGAAGACAACCGGTGGCCTATGAAGAGATCAGTGATTCTGAGGAAGAATCCGAGAGGAAGACGGTTGATGTTTGGGCCAAGAGACTGCGAAAAAGACAATGGGTGGCCTATGAAGAGATCAGTGATTCCGAGGAAGAATCCGAGAGGAAGACGGTTGAAGTTTGGGCCAACAGACTGCGCAAAAGACAGCCGGTGGCCTATGAAGAGATCAGTGATTCCGAGGAAGAATCCGAGAGGAAGACGGTTGATGTTTGGGCCAAGAGACTGCGCAAAAGACAACCAGTGGCCTATGAAGAGATCAGTGATTCCAAGGAAGAATCCGAGAGAAAGGCGGTTAATGTTTGGGCCAAGAGACTGCAAAAAAGACAACGGGTGGCCTATGAAGAGATCAGTGATTCCGAGGAAGAATCCGAGAGGAAGACGGTTGATGTTTGGGCCAACAGACTGCACAAAAGACAGCTGGTGGCTTATGAAGAGATCAGTGATTCCGAGGAAGAATCTGAGAGAAAGGCGGTTAATGTTTGGGCGAAGAGACTGCGAAAAAGACAACCAGTGGCCTATGAAGAGATCAGTGATTCCGAGGAAGAATCCGAGAGAAAGACAGTTGATGTTTGGGCCAACAGATTGCAAAGAAGACAACCGGTGGCCTATGAAGAGATCAGTGATTCTGAGGAAGAATCCGAGAGGAAGACGGTTGATGTTTGGGCCAAGAGACTGTGCAAAAGACAATGGGTGGCCTATGAAGAGATCAGTGATTCCGAGGAAGAATCCGAGCGGAAGACGGTTGAAGTTTGGGCCAACAGACTGCGCAAAAGACAGCCGGTGGCCTATGAAGAGATCAGTGATTCTGAGGAAGAATCCGAGAGGAAGACGGTTGATGTTTGGGCCAAGAGACTGCGCAAAAGACAACAAGTGGCCTATGAAGAGATCAGTGATTCCGAGGAAGAATCCGAGAGGAAGACGGTTGATGTTTGGGCCAAGAGACTGCGCAAAAGACAGCTGGTGGCTTATGAAGAGATCAGTGATTCCGAGGAAGAATCCGAGAGAAAGGTGGTTAATGTTTGGGCGAAGAGACTGCGAAAAAGACAACCAGTGGCCTATGAAGAGATCAGTGATTCCGAGGAAGAATCCGAGAGAAAGACAGTTGATGTTTGGGACATCAGACTGCGAAAAAGACAACCGGTGGCCTATGAAGAGATCAGTGATTCCGAGGAAGAATCCGAGAGGAAGACGGTTGATGTTTGGGCCAAGAGACTGCGCAAAAGACAACCAGTGGCCTATGAAGAGAGGAGTGATTCCGAGGAAGAATCCAAGAGGAAGACGGTTGATGTTTGGGCCAACAGACTGCGCAAAAGACAGCCGGTGGCCTATGAAGAGATCAGTGATTCCGAGGAAGAATCCGAGAGGAAGACGGTTGATGTTTGGGCCAAGAGACTGCGCAAAAGACAACCAGTGGCCTGTGAAGAGATCAGTGATTCAGAGGAAGAATCCGAGAGGAAGACGGTTGATGTTTGGGCCAACAGACTGCGAAAAAGACAACCGGTGGCCTGTGAAGAGATCAGTGATTCCGAGGAAGAATCCGAGAGAAAGGTGGTTGATGTTTGGGCCAAGAGACTGCGAAAAAGACAGCCGGTGGCCTGTGAAGAGATCAGTGATTCTGAGGAAGAATCCGAGAGGAAGACGGTTGATGTTTGGGCCAACAGACTGCGAAAAAGACAACTGGTGGCCTATGAGGAGATCAGTGATTCCGAGGAAGAATCTGAGAGGAAGACGGTTGATGTTTGGGCGAAGAGACTGCGAAAAAGACAACCGGTGGCTTATGAAGAGATCAGTGATCCCGAAGAAGAGGACTAACTCTGTAAGTGACCTTTCTCTCCATCCCCACATCCCGCAAAAGGCACTGTTCTCTTGTGTTAGTTGTATCCCATCTTGTCACTTGTTCCGTTCTCCCAGTCCCTTGGGGGTGCAGCTCTGAGGCTAAATGAGAAGGATTCCCATGCTTTTTCTACCTCCTGCTCTGTATATCCAGAGATCTTCCCTCCCCAGGATGCTGTGGGCTCCCAAACCCCAGGTCAGCTTCTAGCCTGTAGGCCACACCTTCCTCTAGCCAAAAACCTCACTGGACAGTTGACAGAGTCGCTGCAGCCTGAACACAAGGTTGGTCTTAAGGACCAATGAGAGGTGCACATAGACCACAAGGCAGGATGGAATCAGAGTGCACAGGGGCCATGCGGTTCAAAATGAGGAGCTGAATAGTAATTTATCAGTCAGTGGGAGCTCATTGTCACTTATTTTCCTTCTCTTTCCTTGCCTCAGCCTCAGGGATGTGACAAGTGCCCAAGATAAGAAGCAGAACTTGGTGGCTGTTCATGAACGTGGGCACGGCTGTGAATTCCTAGCACCTGAAAGAAAGAGTTCACAACAGTTAAACATGATTTTTCTTACTATGTGCCAAGCATTATTAGTTATTAAAGTTGTGTTAATGAGCAAGACATATACCTGACGTGTGTTTCTGTCTATGTATCCATGCTTCTAGGGCTTCCCAGGTGGTGCTAGTGGTAAAGAACCTGCCTGCCAATGCAGGAGGCATGAGACGCAGGTTTGATCCCTGGGTCAGGGCAATCCCCTGGAGGAGGACATTGGCAACCCACTCCAGTATTCTTGCCTAGAAAATCTTATGGACAGAGGAGTCTGGCAGGCTGTAATTCATAGGATCACACAAAGTGGGACACAACTAAAGTGACTTAGCATGCACACACATCCATGCTTCTGCCTTAAAAATAAACAAATATTGTTAGATATTCTGTGCAAAACAGCACTAACCTCTCCCTCTCCAGATGTAACTACTGAGGGCAGTTCTGTGTGTTTTATTGCAAACGTTTTACTCTGTATTTACACACATACTCAGGGTACCAATATGAGCATCTCTCACCTGCTTTTCCCCATTAGCAGCATGTCCTGAGCAAGTCTGTCTCACTCTGTTTCCTGTTCAGCAGGTGCTCCAAACCTCCATTATTCATTCACTCCGCGTCGGTCACTGACAATAAACATTTACAAGTTTTTCCCAGTTGTTTGCTCTTCCCACTCTTGTGCACACAGCCCTATGCACCTGTATCAGTGTTTCTTTAGCACATGTTCCTAGAAATGGAATTGTTGTGTCAAAGTGTTCATTCATCCAACACCTAATGGGTCTCTACTGTGTACTGAGTGCCATTCTAGGTCCTGGAGAGACTTCAGGGACGAGATGAACAACAGTCCCTGCCCACATGGAGGTGCCAGTCTAGTGGGGGTGGTTGCTAGTTTTTATTTTGATGGATGCTGTACCTGCCCTGTACTGGAGCAGGATTTTGCAGGTGGTTGGACACCTTGGCTGTTGCTCTCTCTGAGATCTTCAGGTTCATGGGGCTGGGACAGTCCATTTGAAAGTGTGTGGGAGAAGACAGAGATGAAACTGTCAACTGGGGAACACAGAAGAATAGGGAAGAAGAGGTCCAGGGTAGGGCCCATGGTGAACAGGAATGGAAGAGTTCACTTAGCCCTGATTCAAGGGAACAAAAGATGGAAAAGTCCACTGGACAGAGGCAGGAAATTGCCCATCTCAGGTCCAAGGGCTTGGGAGCTGGGATGGGGGTCAAGTGTTAAGAATGGGACAGTCCTCTCCCAGGTGGACCACCGCAGCCCACAGAGCTGGAACAGTCAGTTCTGGGGAAGGGAAGAGAAGAGTCTGTTTTAGAGCAAATCATTGTGTGTGTTGGGGGACATTAAAGCTACTAAGGGAAATCCAAGGTGACTTGCATGGGACATGAAACACCAGCCCCAGATGGCGGCAGTGTTGCACCATTTTGACCATCCACTGCCCATTGCCTTGGCCTCCTGGCTCTCATCCAGCCTTGGAAGGTCTCCACTCTCCTGCTGAAGCTGCCATCTCCCCTACCCCTGCCTTCATCCCACCTCTGGACCAGTCCCCCTCACCCCAACAGATTCGGATCAAAGATGGGAGAAACCATTAATCAGCAGAGGATGGGCTCCTGGACTCTGACTGGTCCCTGTAACTCCAGGTTGGAGCCATGGTTGCTGGGCCAGAATTGGGTCTACGCTCTCCTACAAATACTCTTATGACAGCTTCAGGGTCACAGGATTGCTGTCCACACGGCAGCCCTGGGGCTAGGCCTGGGTCTGGTCTCCTAAAGACCTTGGGGGTGGGGGACCCTGCATAAAAGGAGCTTGTCCTAGGAGACTGAGGAGCTCTAGACCCGAGAGGTGGCATAGACCATGACAGACACGTGGAAAAGGAAGCACGGCTAGGGGTATGGACAGATGTGGACACCCACATAAACCCTCTCTGACCAGCATGTTCTGAGACACACTCTTCCTCACAGGGATGACCCTCCCAGCAGTGGCTGCATGGCGAGGGCCTCCTGGTTTACCTGAGTCCCCACCTACTCCTCCAAGAATAATAATGTCTTGTCATTCAAGGTCATACCTTTGTGTGAGACAAGTCCCAGGCCCAGGAGTCTGCATCCCAGGCCAGGAACAATGTCTGCAAGAGGGAAAGAGGTGTGGTCCCTTGGGGTCTCCCCCTGTCAGCCCACCTTCCATAATAACCACAGGAAGTACAATTAACATTCATCTTACCGCTTGCAAAGTGCCTGGGGTGATACTAAGCATCTTGTATGGATTTTCCCACTTATCTCCACAATCAACCTCTGTGCACAGACAGACATCATTATGATACTGTAATGTTACATATAGCTAGAGAGAGGTAATGAGAGACAGAGACACCAACAGACCTCCTGCTTCACGCAGCTGGCACATGTTCCTCCAGCTGGCACATGCAGGGAGAGCTGAGCTTGGAACTCGCTGTGACTTCAGAGACACTAAGGAAGATAGGTACATATTTGGGGGGGTGGAGAGACTTGAATGAGCGCTGAGTTCTGCCTCAAATCTAGGGTAGAGGATGTGAACAAGGAACCCTAGAGACAGAGCATGCCCAGAGGGAGAGGCAGACCTGGTGCTAGTGGGGGCGGGTAGGACAGAGATACACAGGGTGGCTGGAAGAGGGTCTGGCAGGGAGGCAAGGGAGACCCAGGGCCAAGTGTGGGTTATCACAGCCTCGAGGGGTCAGCACACACACTGTCAGCACACCCTTCCTGATGCTGCAGGGAGACGTGGGTGCTGCCCAGGTCAGTGAGGTCACTCTACCTCTGCCTCAGGCAAACTTGCTAGCTTTTATTTTGACAAATGCTGTACCCCAGCCCCCAGTCCTGGAGCAGGATTCTGCAGGTGGTTGGATACCTTGGCCTTTGCTGTAAGAAGAAATAAATTCTATTTTACCCCAGTTTCATTCTTCATTACTCAAATTTAATAATCTGCTAATGAACATCGTGTACCTTATTATCCATGCAAATACAGAAGAGGACATCCACAAGAGATACAGAAAGATTTGATTTTCCTTTCTCCTGAAGAAGATTGGATGAACCAGCTGAATTTCCCAGCAGAGGAGACAGGTGCAGGGAAGGGTGGCTTGAAAGCACTTTGGAGTCATGACGAGCATTTCCCCTTAGGTTCCCTGGGTAGATACAGCTCCTTCCCTCCTTCCTTTTCCTCCTTCTCTTCCTCCTCCCCCCTCCTCCTCCATCTGACAAATCACATTTTTGAGATGCAGGGAGACTCTGGTTTTGCCTGATGCCAGAAGTCAGCCTGTATGTGGCCCCAAGTGCACCCCGAATCAAGCCTGGGGTCCAATGTGGATGCATGTGCTCTTCTGATGAGCGTCCATAGTGACTTTCTTTCTTTCTTTCTTTCTTTCTTTCTTTCTTTTTTTTTTTTTAACTTCGGGGCTTTCTTGTTTCTCTTTCAGGAAGTTTTAAGATTCCTTATAAAGCAAAATTCTGGGAATTCCCTGGCAGTCCAGTGGTTAGGACTCTGTGCTTTCACTGCCAAGGTCCTGAGTTCAATCCCTGGTCAGGGAACTAAGATCCCACAAGTCACAGAGTGGGCAAAAACAATGAACTCTATTCCTAGTAAAGAATCGGGAAAATGCAAGGACGTGTGAAAGAGCACAGCACATCGATCACAAGAAAACAGTTCTGAGCTTTATTCACCAAGACCCACAGTAAAGAACACATTTTACAAGTGACTCTAAAGCACAGGCTTCACAGAACAATACTGACCCTTATATATGTGATATTCACCAATATTTTCTATTCTGTTTGTGATGTGCTATGTTGTTTCATTCTAGTTCGTTTAAAATGCACAATTCTTTTCAGAATCCTTAAAATATTCTATTGGCCATGAATCACAACCTGCAGTTTGGAAAGTCCTTCTGCAGGGTCCCAGTGTGTGTCCAACAGGTGACTTGCTGCTTTGAGTTCTGCAGGGAAGGTTCAAGGAAACCTCATGATGCCCCTCTGAGCCAGGGTCCCCTGGAAGGTGTGACCTAGAGGCTTCCTGCTCCCAGGCTTGGCCCAGGCTTGACCTGGGTAGGGGTGGGCCATCCCAGATGTCTGGGGAAAACACGCTTATGTCTCTTTTTCACTCTCACGCTACTACCACACTCACAACACTTCTGGGATGTGTGGGTTTTTCCTCACACCAAAGAAATTCTTGGCGTCATCAGCTGGGTGTCCTACAATCCCAATCAATCTCGACACTAACAGGAGTTTGTGCAGACAAGTTAAGAGCTCAGTCCCACAAGACTCCCTTCCAGCTCAGATGCCAGTTCATAGTCCCAGGTTGTCACCTGTACTTCTGACCAACCAGCTATAAACCAGAGGTTCCCATGACCCCCTTCTCCAATTCAGTCATTTGCTAGAATAGGTCACAGAACTCAGGGAAGCACTTACCTACATTTACTGGTTGATTATATAATAAAGGGCAAGATAAGGATACAGATGAACAGCCAGAAGTAGAGAAACCTGGGGTAAGTTCTGGAAGGATTCGGGGCACAACAGCTTGTGTCTCTGCGGCATTTGGGGTGCCCACTCTCTCAGCATGGATGTGTTCACCCACACGGAAGCTCCCGGAACTCCACGCTAATGGGATTTTATGGAGGCTTCCTCATGTAAGCATGATCAAATATTAACTCATTTTCCAGCCCTCTCCCTTCTCTGGAGGATGGGGGTTGGGGCTGAAAACTCCAAGCTTGTAATCATAGCTTGGTCTTTCTGGTGACAAGGACCCTACTCAGAGTTGCCTCATTAGAACAAAAGATGCTGTTAGTGCTCTTATCACGGAGGAAATTACACTGGTTTTGGAGCTCTGTCCCAGGAACCAAGGGCAGAGGCCAATATAAATCTTTTCTATTTCACCACAGGTGGAAAGAGGTGCCAGCTCAGGGTAGATTGGGTTATAAACAAATGAGAATCAGAGTTTATTTCTCACTGACGCTGCACGCCCACCACAGGTAGACTGGGGCTCCTCTGCACATTATCAACACACTCATGCTAGATCTCGAGGACACAGAGTAGCCCCATGGGTGGCCCAGCAGAGAGAAAAGAGAGTGACTAAGCATGAACCGGCTCATCAAATGGCCAATGGCCAACTCTGACCCTCAAAGGGGTGAAAGTGTGCAGTCCTAAGGAAGCATAGGATATTTGTGAGCATTCTAAAGTCAACTACAAGGAGGGTATGACATCATAAAAGAGAGTATGGTGCGGGAGAACTGCCTAACCCAGTGGTTCTCAATGGGAGAGGGCAGGTGTGGATCTTGTCCCCCTAGGGGACACTCAACAATGTCTGGAAACATTTTCGGCTGTCATGACTTGACAGGGGAATAGGCTACTGGCACCTAGTGGATAGAGATCAAGGATGCTGCCAAACAACTTACAATGAGGAGAACAGTGTGCCCCCCAAGAAAAAGAATCCAACCCCCCCAAATGTCAAAGGTGCCAAGGTTGAAACCCTTAGCTAAAGGAATGTTGTTTAAATGGAGAGATTTCAGGCATTAGACAGAGGCAATCTCTCAGCGAGGGTAGGCAAATAGTACAATATTTCTCACTCAACTTATCACGAGGCTCCTACTAAGCCTTGACTGTGTACAAAACTCTATAAGAAAGGCTGACAGGGTGAGAGATGGGTTCTTGTCATCCTCTTAAGGGAGAAAGTTGATGATGAATGAGTCTTCTCGTTCCCACTGCTCTGAGGGCCACCTCAGCTTAATGCCAAGGGTATTTGTGTGTGGTTCTGTTTCTCAGCTTTCTTTTCTGTCCCAGGATCCATCTGCTAATCCCCGTGCCAGCACCATCCCACGTCAGGGACAGTAGCTCCACAATAGGATTGACTGTTCAGAAGGCAAGTCCTTCCTCTTTGTACTTCTTTAGGTCCTTTGAACTCCTGGGTACATTTTAGAATCTACTGGTCAAGTTCCATGATTGGAAAAAAGGGGTCCCTGTTGGGATTCTGACTGGAATTTCAGTTAATTCATAGATCAATTTGGGGGTTAATGACTTCTAATGTAGTGGAGTCTTCCTATCCGAGAACCTGGGCTTTGTCTCCATTTTTAAGGTCTTTCTTAAGTCTTCTATAAAGTTTTCTAATTTATTGTATCCACATTTTGTCCATTTTTGTTGGCTTTATTTTCTATTATAGTCTCTCTCAAAAGAGCCTACATGGTTGGTAGGGGGCCTGAGACTCAGGGGAGTGGCCAGACCCTGCTATCCAGTTCACATCTGAAGGAACTGCTAAAGGGGACAGATTACTCTTCCATTAGAGACAGAGGGCTTGGGGTGCACTGCTAGGGGCAGACACCGTTTGCATTGAAAATCAGCCAACCAACTACACTGTAGAAGAAATTATATGGGAACCATGGTAAACATATTTTTACTTTCGATGAAACAGTAGACTTTAGAAATCAGGAAGGTATTGGATGGGGGACAAAGGCAGAAAGGAGACTGGGAGACATTGAGAAAACTATACCGTCTTCATAATATTGCTTTGGATTGAGTCCAGTTCACTTTATTCTCTTGGTTTAGTGAATTGATTTATTCTCCTTTAGGGAGACACATGTTCTTGTAGGAACAGTTTTTGAACCCTTGGCATAGGATAATGTTGCTTTGAACAACGTTTTATGTGTTTTACAGTTTTATCTGCATGTGGTATTCACAAAATGCATGGATTGAGGTATCACCCATTCAGACTCTCCACAAGTGGGTAGGACACCTGACGATCCTGTTCGCCTTGGGGTGATTGGCCATGGAGCACACAGACTGGAAGTGATCCCCTCTCTATGAATGTGTTTCTCTCTTTTGTTATTACTGTGGAGGCTGAAGGTGCCTCAGGCTCTAATTTGCTTCCTTCTCAGAATTCCCCACACCTAAACTCAGGCCCTTCCCAGGTAGCAAGTAGGGAGTTCACCATCATTAGAAGTCAGTAGAGTGCTGTCTACCCATGTAAGGGTGTTGATGACCCAACTAGCCCTGTAGTTCTGGAGGGAGTTCTTGCTCTTTCTATGTATTTACCCTCCACCTGGGGTTCTCTGGATATACTCTTATTTTCTTAGTTGTTTCCACCTGCTCCTTTGGGCTTCTGGTTCTCTTCACCCTTGTAAACCTTATCTGCACTGCTTTCCCTTTTTAGAAATCCTTCACAATTCCTGGTTCCTGGATGGCACCCTTTCTTCTTTTCCAAGAATTAATGAAACCTTTCCATCATATCAGTGGTGCAGTGGGGAGGTAGCCAAGTTTGTTCAAACAGCCATCTTCAGTCTTTAAGGGTGTTTTTTAAAGTTCCTAGAGGAAAAGTTGTTTTCCTTTTATTATATTGTGTTCAGAGAATGTCCCTTGGATTCTACATTTTGCCAGGGGTGATGGCAGTGGTGGCAGAATGTATCAAGATTGCATCTGTGGCCTATTATGAGTATTATGGGCTTCCCAAGTGGCACTCATGGTAAAGAACCTGCCTGCCATGCAAGAGACATAAAAGACTCGGGTTGGATCCCTGAGCCGGGAAGATCCCCTGGAGGAGGGCATGCAACCCGCTCCAGTATTCTTGCCTGGAGAATCCCATGGACAGAGGAGCCTGGTGGGCTACCGTGCATGGGGTCACAAAGAGTCGGATATGACTGAAGCGACTTAGCACGCATGGATGCATGGGTATTATAAGAAAGTTGGGCAGATTTTTCACTTTCTTTAATAAGCAATTCTTAGAGTTTCACCTGCAGAGAAGGCAATGGCACCCCACTCCAGCACTCTTGCCTAGAAAATCCCATGGATGGAGGAGCCTCGTAGGCTGCAGTCCATGGGGTCGCTAAGAGTCGGACACGACTGAGCAAACTACTTTCACTTTTCACTTTCATGCATTGGAGAAGGAAATGGCAACCCACTCCAGTGTTCTTGCCTGGAGAATCCCAGGGATGGGGGAGCCTGGTGGGCTTCCGTCTATGGGGTCACACAGAGTCGGACACGACTGAAGTGACTTAGCAGCAGCAGCAGCAGCAGAGTTTCACCTGAGCGGCAAAAGTGATTGATACCAGTCAATCTGTGAGGTGTTGGAGTGGAGTCAGTTCAGTTCAGTCGCTCAGTCATGTCCGACTCGTTGTGACCCCATGGACTGCAGCACCCCAGGCCTCCCTGCCCGTCACCAACTCCCAGAACTTGCTCAAACTCATATCCATCGAGTCAGTGATGCCATCCAGCCATCTCATCCTCTGGCGTCCTCTACTCTTCCTGCCTCCAATCTTTCCCAGCATCAGGGTCTTCTCCAAGGACTCAGTTCTTCGAATCAGGTGGCCTAAGTATTGGAGTTTCAGCTTCAGCATCAGTCCTTCCAATTAACATTTAGGACTGATTTCCTTTAGGTTTGATCTCCTTGTAGTCCAAGGGACTGTCAAGACTCTTCTCCCACACCACAGTTCAAAAGCATCAATTCTTCAGCACTCAGCTTTCTTTATAGTCCAACTCTCACATCCATACATGACCACTGGAAAAACCATAGCCTTGACTAGATGGACCTTTGTTGGCAAAGTAATGTCTCTGCTTTCTAATATGTTGTCTAGGTTGGTCATAGCTTTCCTTCCAAGGAGTAAGCGTCTTTTAATTTCATGCCTGCAGTCACCATCTGCAGTGATTTTGGAGACCCCCAAAAAATAAATTCAGCCACTGTTTCCACTGTTTCCTCATTTATTTGCCATGAAGTGATGGGACCAGATGCCATGATCTTCGTTTTCTGAATGTTGAGCTTTAAGCCAACTTTTTCACTCTCCTCTTTCACTTTCATCAAAAGGCTCTTTAGTTCTTCACTTTCTCTCAGAAGGGTGATGTCATCTGCATATCTGAGGTTATTGATATTTCTCCTGGCAATCTTGATTCCAGCTTGTGCTTCGTCCAGCCCAGTGTTTCTCATGATGTACTCTGCATATAAGTTAAATAAGCAGGGTGATAATATACAGCCTTGACGTACTCCTTTTCCTATTTGGAACCAGTCTGTTTTTCCATGTCCAGTTCTAACTGTTCCTTCCTGACCTGCATACACATTTCTCAAGACGAAGTTTAGGTGGCCTGGTATTCCCATCTGTTAAGAATTTCCCACATTTTATTGTGATCCACACAGTTAAATGCTTTGGCATAGTAAAAAAAAAAAAAAAAGAAGAAGTAGATGTTTTTCTGGAATTCTCTTGCTTCAATGATCCAGCGGATGTTGGCAATTTGATCTCTGGTTCCTCTGCCTTTTCTAAATCCAGCTTCAACATCTGGAAGATCACAGTTCACGTATTGCTGAAGCCTGGCTTAGAGAATTTTGAGCATTAATTTGGTAGTGTGTGAGCTGAGTGCAATTGTGCAGTAGGTGGAGCATTCCTTGGCATTGCCTTTCTTTGGGATTGGAATGAATACTGACATTTTCCAGTCCTGTGGTCACTGCTGAGTTTTCCAAATTTGCTGGCATATCGAGTGCAGCACTTTCGTAGCATCATCTTTTAGGATTTGAAATAGCTCAACTGGAATTCCAGCACCTCCACTAGTTTTGTTCATAGTGATGCATCCTAAGGCCCATTTGACTTCACATCCCAGGATGTCTGGCTCTAGGTGAGTGATCACACCATCGTGATTTTCTGGGTCATAAAGCTCTTTTTTGTACAGTTCTTCTGTGTATTCTTGCCACCTCTTCTTAATATCTTCTGCTTCTGTTAGGTCCATACCATTTCTGTCCTTTATCGAGCCCATCTTTGCATGAAATGTTCCCTCGGCATCTCTAATTTTCTTGAAGAGATCTCTAGTCTTTCCCATTTTATTGTTTTCCTCTGTTTCTTTGCACTGATCGCTGAGGAAGGCTTTCTTATCTCTCCTTACTATTCTTTGGAACTTTGCATTCAAATGGGTATATCTTTCCTTTTCTCCTTTGCTTTTTGCTTCTCTTCTTTTCACAGCTATTTGTAAGGCCTCCTCAGACTGCCATTTTGCTTTTTTGCATTTCTTTTTCTTGGGGATGGTTTGCTCCCTGTCTCTTGAACAATGTCATGAACCTCCATCCATAGTTTATCAGGCACTCTGTCTATCAGATCTAGTCCCTTGAATCTAGTTCTCACTTCCACTGTAAAATTTTTAGGGATTTGATTTAGGTCATACCTGAATGTTCTAGTGGTTTTCCCTACTTTCTTTAATTTAAGTCTGAATTTGGCAATAAGGAGTTCATGATCTGAGCCACAGTCAGCTCCCAGTCTTGTTTTTGCTGACTGTATAGAGCTTCTCCATCTTTGGCTGCAAAATATATAATCAGTATATAAGGTTTCTATCTTACATGGATTCTGATGTCCAGTGAGGTATATCTGCTACCAGAAGACCTTCCCATAGTCACTGTATTTGGAGTGTTACTCCCCTGTGTGCGTTCTCTGGTATGTGATCATCTGTGATTTCTAGGAAAAAGTTATCCCGTACTCAGCAGATTCGGAAGGTTTCTCCCTAGTATGGATTCTCTGATGTACAACTAGTGGAGACTTCTCAAAGAAGGCCTTTCCACATTCATTAGATTCATATGGCTTCTCTCTAGTATAAGCTCTCTGATGTAAAATAAGATGTGACTTCAGGGAAAAGGTCCTTCCACAGTAAGTACACTCCTAGATAGTATGTGCAAAAGCAGAGACATTACTTTGCCAACTAAGGTCTGCCTAGTCAAGGCTATGGTTTTTCCAGTAGTCATGTATGGATGTGAGAGTTGGACTGTGAAGAAAGCTGAGTGCTGAAGAATTGATGCTTTTGAACTGTGGTGTTGAAGAAGACTCTTGAGAGCCCCTTGGACTGCAAGGAGATCCAACCAGTCCATTCTGAAGGAGATCAGCCCTGGGATTTCTTTGGAAGGAATGATGCTAAAGCTGAAACTCCAGTACTTTGGCCACTTCATGCGAAGAGTTGGCTCATTGGAAAGGACTTTGATGCTGGGAGGGATTGGGGGCAGGAGGAGAAGGGGACGACAGAGGATGAGATGGCTGGATGGCATCACTGACTCGATGAACGTGAGTCTGAGTGAACTCTGGGAGTTGGTGATGGACAGGGAGGCCTGGTGTGCTGCGATTCATGGGGTCGCAAAGAGTCAGACACGACTGAGTGACTGAACTGAACTGAACTGACACTCATAGGGTTTCTCCCCTGTATGAATTCTCTGATGAATAATGAAAGGTGATTTCTGGGAAAACGTTTTGCCACATTCACTACACTCATACAGTTTCTCTCCTGTATGAATTCTCTGGTGTATAATAAGAGGTGACTTCTGAGAGAAGGCTTTTCCACATTTTGTACATGCATAAGGTTTCTCTCCAGTATGAAGCCTTTGGTGTCCAGAGAGGTGTGACTTCTGGGAAAAAGCCTTCCCACAGTCAGTACATATATAAGGTTTCTCTCCTGTATGAATTCTTCAGTGTCCTATGAGGTAGGACTGCTGGCCAAAAGTTTTCCCATATTCACTACACTTACAGGGTTTCTCTCCAGTATGCATTCTCTGATGGATGACAAGCTGTTTTCTGAGGGAAAGTCTTCCCACATTCAGTACTTTCATAAGGGTTCTCCTCAGTATGAGTTATCTAGTGTATAAAAAGGTGATATTTCTCACAGAAGGCTTTACCACACTCGCTGAATCCAAAGGGCTTCTCTCTGGTATGAAGTTGCTGATGTATAATGAGATGTGTCTTCTGGGAGAAGGCCTTTTGACACTCCAAACATTCATAAGGTTTCTCTCCAGTGTGGACTCTGATGAACAATGAAGAGTGACTTTTGGGAGAAGGCCTTCCCACATTCAGAACATTCATAGGATTTCTCCCCAGTGTGAATCCTCTGATGCACAATGAGGTGTGATTTCTCACTGAAGGCTTTTCCACAATCTCCACATACATACAGTTTCTCTCTAGTATGAACTCTTTGATGTATATCAAGCTGTGATTTCTTAATAAAGCCCTTCCCCCACACACTACATTGTGTTTCTTCCCAACGTGAACTTTCTTATACTGAATATGGGCTTGCTTATGATTTATAACTTTTACACATTGACTGTGTGCATGGGATTTCGTTCCAATGTGAATTTTCTCAGGTACAGAACAGGAAGAACTATAGCTAAGTGGTTTCCCACATCCAAATCGCTCAATGGGGTTCTTTCTTATATAGCTCCTATTACAAGTCAGTGAGTCTAGATTAGATTTCAAGCTCTTTTCACTTGAATCAAAGTGATGGAGTGTTTTACTTGAAGGATCAAGGTCTATGCATCCACTGAATATTTTTCCAAATACATTACATTTAGGGCCTCTCTTCTTGGTCATGGTTTCATGGCTGAAGACTGTGATCTGCCTCAAAACCCTGCCTTGGTTTCCTTGATATCTATCTAGCTGACCATCAGTATACCAGACTTTAAAGACAGAGTACGATGAATTATCCTTTGGAGCTCTTTCCAGTATCTCCATTTGAAATGAAAGTTCCCTAGAAATGATCTGCTGACAAGAATCAGAGCTTTGCTCTCTACCTGAAAGAAGAAGAGAAAGGTAAAATAGACACCAAAAAGAAAACAAGAATGAACAGACGTTCTAAGAAGGAGGCTGATGGATATTAAAAAGGACAACTAACAAATTTTAAGGAAGACAGGAAGCCACTCATGTCAAGGAAGAAGAAAATGTTCTATAAGCCATTTCCCCAATTCTTACTTACCTGAATAGGTCCTCCTTGACAACTCACTCTCTGTAATCCACGGGTCCTTTCCATGTTCCAACTTGGAGATTATGTCTAGTTTTAAATCTGAACACCCTGTTAAGGAAAACTTACAATCGCCTTGGTCGTGGCAGCTCAGAAACTCATGAGGAGAAAAAAGGGAACTCCTTTAGCAAAGTTAGATCTTTAACTCTCAAAAATCAATTCCAGATATAGCAAAAATATAAACATAAAAAACTGAAATGATAAAACATCCTGTTTGTAGAAAGTCATAAAGGTCATGGTCTTAACATTTCTGAAAGATGAAGAGGACTTGACTCATTGTTATACAGAGAATTTTCCCTTACCCGCAGAGACCAGGTAGCTATAGATCTCCAGCATCACATCCCTGTGTAGGGTCTTCTGAGCAGGGGCCAGCTGCTGCCACTCCTCCTGGGTGAAGTCCACAGCCACATCCTCAAATGTCACTGGTTCCTGTAACAGCATATTCCTGTACAATCTGCTCATTCTGATCATTTTTACCACAGCAATACCTGTAGGATGCCTATTTTGTACTTTGTGTGGCATATTTAATGAGAAAAAGAATATGAAACCCTGCCATTAGCAAGAATAGTTAGCAGGACAGAGTAGAGAGCCTAAGCTGCTGCTGCTGCTGCTGCTAAGTCACTTCAGTCATGTCCAACTCTGTGTGACGCCATAGATAGCAGCCCACCAGGCTCCTCGGTCCCTGGGATTCTCCAGGCAAGAACACTGGAGTGGGTTGCCATTTCCTTCTCCAATGCATGCATGCATGCTGAGTCACTTCAGTCGTGTCCAACTCTGTGCAACCCTATGGACAGCAGCCCACCAGGCTCCTCTGTCCACGGGATTCTCTAGGCAAGAATACTGGAGTGGGTTGCCATTTCCTTCTCCAAGAGAGCCTAAAAATAGATGCAAATAAAAGTGGAAAATCTGATACATAAGAAAGGTGGCACTTCACATAAGTATAGAAAAGATAAATTACTCAAAACTGGGTAGTTATCAGAAAGAAATGTAAAGTTGAATTCTCTATTTAATTCTGTACCCATAAAAAAATTCACATCTAACAAAAATTTAAACAAAGAAAAAGGGAAGCCATAAAATAAACACAGGAGAGATGGATTTGCTTTAAAAAAATATCATAATTTTAGAGTGGAGAAGACTCTTCTAACAAAGCATGCTACCAAACACAGGTGCCACAAAGGAAAAGAGATAAATTTGACTACTTTCCATACTGCATGGCAAAATATATCATAACTCAAAGAACAAGCAATGAACTGGAGAGAAGATATAGGCACAGCACACAGGATGGACAAAAAGTTAATGTCCTCAATAGAGTGAGAGATTTCCTACAAAGCAAGAATAACAAGACAAACAACTTAAAAAAATAGTCAAAGGACATGACTACCAATTCACAAAAAAGAGAATGCAAATGGATTCTAAGCATGTAAAATGATGCTTGGCTTTATTTGCATGAAGAGAAATGCAAATTAAAATAAGACATCACATTTCCTTTATATTTTATTGAAGATTGAAGTTTGATAAGTCACTGAGTTGGTGACAATGTCAAGCACACTCAAATTGTGGGTATATGCTAGTACAATATATTTTAAGGGCAATTAATTTGGCAATATTCATCATAATTCTACATGTACATATCCTCTGACCAGCAATTCCATTTCTAGAATTATTCTATATAAATACTCATATACGTGAGCAATATAGCACATATGAAGATATTGCACTATAGTACTGTTTATAGTAGCAAAAGTATGTAAACAGCCTCATGGGGGATTGGATGAATCAGTTATGCTTCAATCCCCACGAGGAAATACCATATGGAGTCATAAAAAGCAGTAAGGAAACTCTACATAGAGTCACATGCAACAGTCTCTAAAATATATTGTTAAGTGAAAAACACATTCATCCACTCAACAAGCAGTTATTGAGCACCTGCTGAATACCAGGCAATGTCTAAGGACTGGGGATACAATAGGAAAGAAACCTGGTTAAAATACCTTCCCTTGAGGATCTTGCATTCTAGTGAGAACCGACAAAATGGTTGAGAGATAAATCCCCACCTAGCCATAAAAAAGTTTTAATGTGTACTTCAAAGTTCATATTACTTATACACAAAAAGCTGTTAGAAAGCAATAAGCAAAAGACAAAGAAGGAAACAGAAGAGTTACAGAGAAACACAAAATGGCGAATACATATGTGAATAGATGCTGATGTTCATTTAATCATTAAAGAAACGCAGATGAAAAGAAGATATAATGCTCAGCCATGAAAACAACAAGCATGAAAAACACTGATGCTATCTGGTAGTGGAGAAAATATTGGGAAGTGGCCCTCCTTGTAAATGATTTGTAGCTACATGTAGAAGCTGATTATACAGAATAGAATTTAAGAAATACTCTTTACATTTTAAATATGCTTCTTCTCTAACCTAGCATACTTATGTCTAAGAATTTGGCCTATACAAATATACAAAGAAATTTTTAAAAGGTTGTTCCTTTATTTATGACTTCACTGCTTTAGAGTTCTGTCTAGACCATGTACTAGCTGTGCCTCAGTCTATTCATCTGAAAAATGGGGACAATAATAGTACCTAGCACAAAGCATTTCTGGGTATATTAGATGAGTTAATCCCATTAGAATTTATTATAACGGTGCCTGGTACACAGTAGCTGTGAATATTCTTATTATAATTCTTACTATTATATATCAAAGAATTTTGAAGTTAGGAGTTCATGATCTAAGCCAAAGTCGGCTCCTGGTCTTGTTATTGTGGACTGTATAGAGCTTCTCCATCTTTAAAAAAAAAAAAATCAATCTGATTTTGGTACTGGCCATCTGGTGATGTCCATGTGTAGAATCCTCTCTTGTGTTGTAAGAGGGTGTTTGCTCTGACCAGTGCATTCTCTTGGCAAAACTCTGTTAGCTTTTCTCCTGCTTCCTTTTGTACTCCAAGGCCAAGTTTGCCTGTTACTCCAGGTATCTCTTGACTTCCTACTTTTGCATTCAAGTCCCCTATGATGAAAAGACATCTTTTTTTGGCGTTAGTTCTAGGTCTTATTAGGTCTTCATAGAACCATTCAACTTCAGCTTCTTCAGCATCAGTGGTTGGAGCATAGACTTGGATTACTGTGATATTGAATAGTTTGCCTTGGAAATGAACAGAGATCATTCTGCCATTTTTGAGATTGCACACGGTACTGCATTTCAGACTCTTTTGTTGACTATGAGAGTTACTCCATTTCGTCTTCCCTGGTGGCTCAGACGGTAAAGCATCTGCCTACAATGCGGGAGACCTGGCTTCAATCCCTGGGTCAGGAAGATCTCCTGGAGAAGGAAATGGCAATCCACTCCAGTATTCTTGCCTGGAAAATCCCATGGATGGAGAAGGCTACAGTCCATGGGGTCGCAAAGAGTCGGATAGGACTCAGCGACTTCACTTTCACTTTTTTCCATTTCTTCTAAGGAAATCTTGCCCATGGTAGTAGATATTATGGTCATCTGAACTAAATTCGCCCATTCCAGTCCATTTTAGTTCACGAATTCCTAAAATGTCGATGTTCACTCTTGCCATCTCCTGTTTGACCACTTCCAATTTATTTTGATCCATGGACCTAACATTCCAGGTTCCTATGCAATATTGTTCTTTCCAGCATGGAAATTTACTTCCATCACCAGTCACATCCACTACTGGGTACTGTTTTTGTTTTGGCTCCGTCTCTTCATTCTTTCTGGAGTTATTTCTCCACTGGTCTCCAGTAGCATATTGGCCACCTACTGACCTGGGGAGTTCATCTTTCACTGTCCTACCTTTTTGCCTTTTCATACTATTCATGGGGTTCTCAAGGCAAGAATACTGAAGTGGCTTGCCATTCCCTTCTCCAGTGGATCATGTTTTGTCAGAACTCTCCACCATCCATCCTGACCCGTCCACCCTGGGTAGCCCTACATGGCACGGCTCATTGCTTCATTGGGTTAAACAAGGCTGCAATTCATGTGACCAGTTTGGTTAGTTTTCTGTGATTGTGGTTTTCAGTCTGTCTGCCCTCTGATGGATAAGGATAAGAGGCTTGTGAAAGCTTCCTGACGGGAGAGACTGACTGGAGGAATCTGGGTCTTGTTCTGATGGGCAGGGCCATGCTCAGTAAATCTTAAATCCAGATTTCTCTTGATGGGTGGAGCTGTGTTCCCTCCATGTTGTTTGGCTTGAGGCCAAACCATGGCAATGGTAACCTCCTTCAAAAGGGCTTATGTATCCACTGTTTTATTCAGCTCCCCTGACCCCACAGCAGGCCACTGTTGATCCTGGCCTTTGCTGGAGACTCTTGGACACTCACAGGCAAGTCTGGCTCAGTTTCTTGTGGGGAAACTGCTCCTGGTGTGCACAAGGTTTTCTTTGTGCCCTCCAAGAGTCTGTTTACCCAGCCTTGTGGAAGTTCTGTAATCAAATCACACTGGCCTCTAGAGTCAAATTCCCTGGGGGTTCTAAGTCCCTTTGCCAGATCCCCAGATTGGGAAATCTGTTCCAGGTCCTAGAACATCCTTAACAGTGCAAGAATCTCTTTGGTATTCAAAGCCACATAAGGAAAAGAGAAACCAAAAATTAAGGAGATAGTTGCAAAACACATATCACAAGTAAAAGAGTGGTATCCGAATATATGAAACCAACTCCTACAAACCAATAAGGAAAAAGCAAGTGATGCAAAATAAAAATGAGCAAAAGACCTGACTAGGCACCTCACAAAATAGGATCTCCAAGTGATCAATGCATATATGAAAAGGTAGTCATCAGGGAAAATAAATCAAAACCTCAGTGTCTGACTCTTCCACTGGAATGCTGAAACCACAAGGGCGGGGATTTTTGTTTATTCATGGATGTATTACTGGTCTAAAAGAGCCACCCATAATGGATCCCAAAGAATCACAACATGACATCCCTACATTTTCCCATTCCTGTCCCCATAGAACCTCATCACTCATCTTATAGACCTCCTATTGCTCACCTCACAGATCCCCCATCACCTTCCCAACAGACCCTCCATCACTCATCCCAGGTCCCTCTCACTCACCCTATAGACCTCCTTTGCTCACCCCTTGAAATCCCATCATTCACACTGCTATTGCTGCTGCTGCTGAGTCGTTTCAGTCGTGTCCGACTCTGTGCGACCCCATGGACTGCAGCCAACCAGGCTCCTCCATCCGTGGGATTTTCCTCGCAAGAGTACTGGAGTGGGGTGCCATTGCCTTCTCTGATCATTCACCCTACAGACAGCAATTTTCACCTAACAAATCCCCCATCACTTATCCCCATTAAACTCCCTATCACATATCCCACACATCGTTATGCCTGATCCTCCAGACTCCCCTATCACTGTTGTTCACATCATTCAGTCCAAAGGACCCCTCATTAGTCCTTCCACATGCCCCTTCGCTGTCCACACAGATGCCTATCACTCAGCTGGGCCCCTCACCTTGGCTCTGCAATCAGGACCCAACATCTTCTCAAGCCAGGCTTGGCTCCCCGCTTGCACAAATGGGCTCAACATCCCTGGAAGCTCCCTTCCCCTTCTAGCCTTCCTTGGTGGGTCTGGATGGCGCATCATCTTATCTTCCGTCCACTCAGAACCAGCTGCAGAGCCCAGCTCTGCCAGTAACAAAAATGGTGGAATCAAGGCCTGAGAGATGCTCTGCAGAAGCCTCCTTTCTAGAGCCTCTGGAGAAAGTGAAGAGTGCTTTGACACAATGTTTGTATTCATTTAGGCGCTTAGAGTACACTCGCAGCGCACCACTCCTTGCCTAGTGTCATCGCCCTTCTGCGTCCTATTGCTCCTTCCGCAGGTCAGGGTCCGCCCGCTCCTGTCACTCACAGTCTGCCATTGGCTCCTTGGAACACAGAGAGGCCCGCCCACTCCTGTCACTCACAGCCTGGACTTAACTGCCCGCGTCACTTAAAGTGGGCAGAGTTCATCGCAGCACTGTTTATAATAGCCAGGACATGGAAACAACCTAGATGTCCATCAGCAGAGGAATGGATAAGAAAGCTGTGGTACATGTACACAATGGAGTATTACTCAGCCGTTAAAAAGAATTCATTTGAATCAGTTCTGATGAGATGGATGAAACTGGAGCCGATTATACAGAGTGAAGTAAGCCAGAAAGAAAAACACCAATACAGTATACTAACACATATATATGGAATTTAGAAAGATGGCAAAGACGACCCTGTATGCAAGACAGGAAAAAAGACACAGCGGTGTATAACGGACTTTTGGACTCAGAGAGAGAGGGAGAGGGTGGGATGATTTGGGAGAATGGCATTCTATCATGTATACTATCATGTAAGAATTGAATCGCCAGTCTATGTCTGATGCAGGATACAGCATGCTTGGGGCTGGTGCATGGGGATGACCCACAGAGATGTTATGGGGAGGGAGGTGGGAGGGGGTTTCATGTTTGGGAACATATGTAAGAATTAAAGATTTTAAAATTAAAAAAAAAAAACAAAACAAAAAAAAAATAAAAATAAAAAAAAAAAAAATAAAGTGGGCAGAAGCAGCATTTTGCAGTTCGTATCAAAGTCAAAAGAGTTTAATAGAATCAGAGGTTCAAGGTAAACGCTAAGGGGCATTGATTTTAAAAAAATGTAACAAAGGGCTAGATTGAGGTTGGCCAACAGCGGGATTGTATAGTTGAGAAAGGCATAGGTTCTATATTGAGGGGCGCTTAAGGAAGCAAGCAAGCCACCAAGGGGTGACTCAGATGGTAAAGAATCTGCCTGCAGTGCAGGAGACCTGGATTCAATCCCTGGGTGGGAAGACTTCCTGGTGAAGGGAATGGCCACTCACTCCAGTATTCTTGCCTGGAGAATCGTATGGACATAGGAGCCTAGTGGGCTACAGTCCATGGAGTCACAAAGAGTCAGACACAACTGAGTGACTAACACTGGTGGTATAGTATTTAAGAATATCCTAGGATTCAAGACCTCTAACAGGGTTTATGGGTGGAGAAAACAACAAAAACCTTGCTTTCAAAGTCAAACCAGAAGGGCCCTGATAGTGGAATGTTGGCCCAGTTCCAAAGTCCTTCCAGAGAGGCTTTGGAACTGGAAATGTTAACTTAAACCCAAATTTGAGATATATCAGAGAAACATTAATAGTGGTATAATTAACAACGATCCACAATTCACAGCCTATACCAAAGGGGCAATGATGGTGAAAGAGTCAAGCAAGAACTGACTTTAAGCTTACATGTAATGAGTACTTATGACAGAAGCATTAAATGAGGGCTGGGGTTAACGCACATAGGAGAAGAGGCACTAACAATGGAAGAGTTAGCAGATGCTTGATTTTCCGTACACGTCAAAGGAGCACAGATGGGGAGGATTTAACTGAGGCCTGTAGTCATTGTACAGACCCCAGGGAGCAACAATAGGGAAAGAGTTAACAGGCTTGAGAAAAGATTCATGCATAAATTGCCCTGATAGTGAAAAAGAGAACAGACCTCCAAGAACAGACCTCTATATATTACCTCCTTGGGTAATATGTAGACACAAGGGGACTGTTAACTACCCTCAACATCCTAGATCCTACATCGAGATCAGAACCCATTAATGGTGGAATAGATAACAGATTCCTGAGTTCAAGGTAAAATCAGAGATTCATTCAGGTTGAAAAAAGTTAACAGAGGCCCAAGTTGGAGGACATATAAAGGGATTGTGATGGTGGAATAGCTGACGGTGACTGGGATTTGAGGTCACACCAATGGTCATGGATGACGGAAGAGTTAGCAAGGACCTGGTTTGAGTGTTGACCAGGTGGGCATCAATGGTGGAACATTTCAAAGAGCCTATATTATTTTCCTATTGCTGCTGTAACAAATTACTACAAACTTATGTTGGCTTAACACCATAGCTTTGACTACATGGCTTAAACCAACACAAGTTTATTACTTTACAGTTCTGTAGGTCAGAAGTCCAAAATGGGTTTTACTGAGCTGAAATCAAGGTGTCAGCAGGGCTATACTCCCCCTGGAGGCTCTAGGGAGAATCCATTTTCTGGCTTTTTCCAGCTTCCTTACCTCAAGACCCCTTCTCCCATCTTCAAAGCCAGCAGTATAGCATCTTCAAATCTTCCTTTGACTGTGACCTTCTGTTTCTATCATCTCACCTCTTTTTCTGACTCTGCCACTCCTCCCTCTCTGTTATCAGGAGCCTTGTGACCCATCTGTATAATCCACAATAATCTTCCCATCTCAAGATTCTTAATCACATCTGCATGCGTGCTCAGTCACTTCAGTCGTGTCCAACCCTATGGACTGCAGCCTGCCAGGCTTCTCTGTCCATAGGATTCTCCAGGCAAGAATACTGGAGTGGGTTGCCATTTCCTCCTCCAGGGGATCTTTCTGACTGAGGGATCAAACCCACATCTCCTATGTCTCCTGCATTTGCAGGCAGATTCTTTACCACTAGCTCCACCGGTATAAGAAAGCAAAGCCAAGGATTAGGACATGCAGATCTTTGGGAGACCATTATTCTGTCTACCATAATGCCTAATTTTGAGGTCAAACCAAAGGGTCGATGGTGGTGGAAAATTTGATTGAGACACAGGGGGAGACAACTGGTAGTAGATCAGGTTTGAATTCAAACTAGATGGGCATCACTGAAGGGCTCAGGCTGTTATGTCAGAATTGTTTCAAAGGCTTAGGTTCAAGACCAGACAAAGAAAATGGTGGAAACCTCAGTAGAGACTCTAGACCAAGATCACAGGAGTATTGAGTGTGGATAGGTTAACACAGACCCAGGTTTAAGGCCTAGAATATAGGTACACTGGTGGTAGAATCCCCTGAAGAAGGAAATGGCAGCTCCTTCCAGTATTCTTGCCTGGAGAATCCCATGGACAGAGGAGCCTAGCGGGCTAACGTCCATGGGGTTGCAAGGAGTCGGACATGACTGAAGCAACATATGCACAGTGGTAGAATACTTAACAGGGCCCTGGGTTTGAGATTAAACCTGAGGGTCACTGATGATTAAAGATTTAACAGGTAGTCAGATAGAAAATAGGGCCATTGGTGGTAAAATCTACAACTGTTATCTGGGTTTAATATACAGATCAGAGAGGGGAACTAATGGTGTTAAGAGACTTGGATTTGATTCACAGATGAGAAGAGGCATTGATGAAGGAAGAAATAAAAAGAGAACTTGGGTTTGGGTTTCATGCCAGACTGAACTGATGATGGAATAGTTACTTAACAGAAACATAAGTTAGATGCCCCAAAAGTGGCTCATTGATGGCAGAAGTATTAACAGAAGCTTGTGTAGAGAGAAAATTTAACAGAGACCCAGGTGCAAGTCAGACCTGAGTGGCAGTAAAACTGGAAGAGTTAACAGAGGACCAGGCTCAAGGTTCAGATCTGAGGGACATAGATGGTAGAAGTGTGACCCAAGACCCAGATTCAATGTGGACAACAGAGGACACAAAACCTTATGTGTGGTCCTAATTAAAGCTACAACGATATCTTGACTTCAGTGGTGTTATACAGTGGTAGTTGTGGACTGAATTGAATCCCTCTCCCCTGCCAATTCGTATGTTGAAGGCCTAAACCCTGGGTGACTGTATTGGAGATAGGGCCTTTAAGGAGGTAGTCATGTATGGATGTGAGAGTTGGACCATAAAGAAGGCTGAATGCCAAAGAATTGATGCTTTCGAACTGTGGAGTTAGAGAAAGAGAGTCCCTTGGACTGCAAGGAGATCAAACCAGTCCATCCTAAAGGAAATCAACCCTGAATATTCATTGGAAAGACTGATGCTGAAGCTGAATCTCCAATGCTTTGGCCACCTGATGCAAAGAGCCGACTTATTGGAAAAGACCTTGATGCTGGGAAAGATAGAAGGCAGAAGGAGAAGGGGATGACAGAGGACAAGATGGTTGGATGGCATCACCGACTCAATGGACATGAGTTTGGGCAAGCTCTGGGAGATGGTGAAGGACAGGGAAGCCTGGCGTATGCAGTCCCTGGGGTCACAGAGTCAGACACGACTGAGCAACTGAACAACAACAAGGCTAAATGAGGTTCTAAGAGTAGAGCCCTGATCTGATAGAACTGGTGTCCCTAGAAAAGAGCCAGGGTCACCAAAGATCTCTGTGAGACACCATGTGAGGACAAAGAGAGGAACCATCTGCAAGCCAGGAGGAGAGCTCTCAGCAGAAGCCAAATCCTGCCAGAGCCTTGACCGTGGCCCCCAGAATTGTGAGAAAATAAATTTCTGTTGTTTGAGCCACCCATTCTATGGTATTTTGTTATGGCAGCCCAAGCATACTAATACAAAGCTTTGTGCATCTTTAAGAGTTCTCTCAAATATGTGAGAAACCAGGCATGACAGAACCCCTGGAAATTAAGAACTTTTATGAAATTAAGATCAAAGCCCTTTTAAAGTATTTTTGACACAGTAAATAATATCCTTCATTGCATATTCCTGAGCCCTAGACCCAGATTTTCTGATCCAGTGGGTCAAAGGTGAGGTCCAATAATCTACAATTATTTTAACTTTTTATTTGGAAATAATTTCAAACTTACAGAAAAAGTTGTAAGAATAGTAATTATATTTACTTCTGAAATATTTGTAAATAAATGCCCCTCAATAAGGCTTCATCGGTGGTGCTAGTGGTAAAGAACCTGCCTGCCAATGCAGGAGACATAAGAGATGCGACCCATCCATTAGATCCCTGGATCAGGAAGATCCCCTGGAGGAAGGCATGGCAACCCACTCCAGTATTCTTGCCTGGAGAATCCCATGGACAGAGGAGCCTGGCAGGCTACAGTACATAGAGTCACAAAGAGTCGGACACCACTGAAGCATGCACGCCCCTAAATACTAGTGTATTTTCCCTTAAAAGCCAGACATTATTTTCTGTATAACCACACTGTAAAACTCAAGGCCAGGAAATTAACACCAATTTGGAAATATTATCTAATCTGTAAATCTTTTTCAAAATGTGCCAATAGTCCCAATAATGCCCTCATTAGCAAAAAAAAAAAAAAAAATTTCTGTTCCCAGGTGCAGTCCAGGATCGTTTGTTGCATTTAACTTGTTACATCTTTCAGTCTTTTTTAAACCTAGCCTTTCTTCATCTTTTATGACATTGATATTTTTGTCAAACTTGGGCAGGTTGTTTTGTAGACTGTCACTTGGATTCATACTGATATCTCTGACTCCAATCCGAGCCCACAGTGTTTATTGTAGCTTATCTCTTTCCCACATTTGAAATGCCTTTCTCTGACAATAAGAAACACGACTCTTGTTATCTACGATCTATTTGTTTGCTCAAATCTTTATGTAAAGTATTTTCAGAATTCCTAAGATACCACTATGTAAAAACATATTTACATAAACTACATTTGTGTACATTTCTTTTTGCTTTGAGCCTTATTGTATCTGGTCAAAATAAATATTGTTTCTCAAATCGACTCAGGTTAGTTATTTTCTTCCCCATGCCCTTCAGTGTGGTATTATTATTCATTTGTAGGTGGCGCTAGTGGTAAAGAACCCACTTGCCAATGCAGGAGACACAATAGATGCGGTTCGATCCCTGGGTCGTATGATCCCTTGGAGAAGAGCGTGGCGACCCACTCCAGTATTCTTGCCTGGAGAATCCCCATGGACAGAGGAGCTTGATGGGCTACTGTCCATAGGGTCACACAGAGTTGAACTCGACTGAAGCAACTTAACACAGCACAATACACCGTTAGGTTCCATTATTTCTGTTTATATCCCATTTGGGGTTCCCCTGTCATCCTAGGAGTTTGTTTGTTTTTCTTTTTGCCCCGCAGAGTGTAGGATCTTAATCCCCTGACCAGGGATCGAACCCACACCTCCTACATTGGGAGCATGGAGTCTTAACCACCAGACTGTCAGGGAAGTCCCTTAGTTTATTTCAATGTATTTAGTTTGCAACCACTTTCTTACTTTCCTTATTTTCCCCCTAGAGTCTGTGAAACATGAGTATGGTTCTAAGAGTCAAAGCTCCACAAAAAGTTATACTCAAAGAAATATTGCTTCCTGCTCATTCCTAGTTCCCACCCCCACTCCCTTTGGATTACAAATCTCATTCATTATCTCATGTGCAAGCTCAGAGTGAAAGTGCTGGACCCAGGAGAGGGGTTCTCTGTGATTCTATGCTCCAGTTCCCTTCCGCAGTGAATGTCTCAAAAGTCTTGATTGCAAATATCCCTGACTACTGGATTCCCTGGATGTGCTGAAGGATGGGAGGGTTCACCTGAGCTCTTGGTTGTGAGCTTATTCAGTCTAAGGATTGAGCAGTTTCATTATTTTATTTAATTTCAGTTTAATAGAATCCTGGATGCTACTGTGGCCAGTATTTCATTACTATCTCTAGAGTACTTGCTAAAATAGTAGGAAATAAAAGGCTACAGAGATTTTTTTCTAGGAAACATGAACTACAGTTATCCTCTAAATAAAATCTAGTTAATTATACAAGAGGAACTTAAAAATTTTTGTTTTGCAAAAGCAGAAAAGTTACTGTTATCAAGAAAGAGAAAATCTTCATTACAAAACCCTGCAACATGAGGTGTGGAGGGCTGAGCAGATACTGAGATTTCCTCATCCCTCGCTGCCTCCCAGGTGGTTGATGTCACATCTCTGGGGGTGGTATGCAGTGAATTGTTTCATTCAAGGCTGGAAGTAAATGATACACTGGTGACCTTAGCACAGTGTCTGGATCCTGCTGGGGTCCCAAGATATGACAACAACAGGTGCTTAAATGCAATGTCACTGGCCCTGTTTGTGATTGTATTAGGGTTTAGACATGGGCTCCCGATGCTTTTAGACAAGAGGTAAAAAGGAAGTAGATATCAAATTATCAACATCCGTTGGATCATAGAGAAAACAAGGGAATTCCAGAAAAAGTTGAAATACTTCATTGACTACGCTAAAGCCTTTGACTATGTGGATCACAACAAACTGTGGAAAATTCTTAAATTTCTGGACTACCAAGCCACCTTACCTACTTCCTGAGAAACCTGTATGCAGCTCAATAAGCAACAGTTAGAACCAGATGTGAAAACAACAGACTACTTCAAAATTGGGAGAGGCGTATGTCAAGGCTGTATATTGTCACCTTGCTTATTTAACTTATATGCAGAGTACGTCATGCAAAATGCCGGGCTGGATGAAGCTCAAGCTGGAGTAAAGATTGCTGGGAGAAATATCAATAACCTCAGACATGCAGATGACACCACCCTCATGGCAGAAAGTGAAGAGGAACTAAAGAGCCTCTTGATGAGGGTGAAAGAGGAGAGTGAAAAAGCTGGCTTAAAACTCAACATTCAAAAAACTAAGATCATGGCATCCAGTCCCATCACTTCACAGCAAACTGATGGGGGGGGAGGATGGAAACAGTGACAGACTATATTTTCTTGGGGTCCAAAATCACTGCGGACCATGACTGTAGCCATGAAATTAAAAGACACTTACTCCTTGGAAGAAAAGCTATGACAAACCTAGATAGCATTTTAAGAAGCAGAGACATCACTTTGCCGACAACGGTCCATCTAGTCAAAGCTATTGCTTTCCCAGTAGTCATACATGGATGTGAGATTTGGACCATAAAGAGAGCTGAATGCCAAACCATTGATGCTTTTAAACTGTGGTGCTGGAGAAGACTCTTAGAGTCCCTTGGACAGCAAGGAGATCAAACCAGTCAATCCTAAAGGAAATCAACTATGAATATTCACTGGAAAGAATACTTTGGCCACCTGATGCGAAGAGTTGACTCTCTGGACAAGATCCTGATGCTGGGAAAGATTGAAGACAGGAGGAGAAGGGGATGACAGAGGATGAGATGGTTGGATGGCATCACAGACTCAAACAGAGCGCACTCGGGGAGATGGTGAGGGACGGGGAAGCCTGGCTTGCTGCAGTCCATGGGGTCACAAAGAGTCAGACACTGTTGACTGAGGGACTCAACAACAGAACAGTAAGTAACAGCACAGGCTTTGGACTCAATTCAACTCGGGCTGAACTCCAGCCCTGCTACCTACTGGTTATGTAACCAAGTCGCTTAACTCTCTGCACCTCAGTCTAGGCATCTGCACAAAAGGAATGATAACAGTACTTAACTCAAGGGGATGAAAATTAAATGGGATGATGCACATAAATGGCTTTGTGTTTAGCACATGGGTTACTGCCCTGTTCTCCTTGCCCTAAGAAGGAGGAGGAACTTAGATCAGAGATGGAATGGAAAGCCCAAGGGGTATTGGTGACCTATTGGTGGAGGGAGGGGTGTGTAGGAAAGACTTTCTAGAAAAAGTGACTTCTGAGTCCCCTGAGGGACAGAGCAAGCCCTAATTACATGGATATTCTTTTTAATACTACTGTTGCAAATATTAGTATTGGGTAAAGCATGTTTCTGGTTATTGGACCTTCCAGAGAAAGCACATATTTAAAAGATTTTTTAAGTTTAAAATTCTTGAGTTATTAGAAAGGCCATATGATGCCCTCAGAAAGACCCCATATCTAAGGAAGTTGGAGACTGATGGGAAGGATTTGAGATGGCAGCCTGCCTCGGATATACCATTTCAAAATGAAAGTGTTAGTTGCTCAGTCGTGGCTGACACTTTCCGACCCCATGGTCGGTCCATGGGATTCTCCAGGCAAGAATACTGGAATGGGTTGCCATTCCCTTCTCCAGGGAAGCTTCCCGACCCAGGGATCAAACCCGGGTCTCCTGCATTGCAGGAAGATTCTTCACCATATGAGCTACCAGAGAAGCTAGATGTACCATCTATGAGAACCAAACACACAGCAGAGGGTAGAAAGAGGTAAGCTGAATGGAAAGGTATCATCTGAGCATGCGTGCTAATGGACTTACGTAACTGGGAGTGGCCAGTTTTGGCGGGAGGCAATCCTGCTTCAAGCAAGAAACTTCAAGTTTCCACCCACTTTGAAAAGGCACTCCTGTCCCTGGAGAGTGGACTGTTGCTGCTGCTGCTAAGTCGCTTCAGTCGTGTCCGACTCAGTGCGATCTCATAGATGGCAGCCCACCAGGCTCCATCATCCCTGGGATTCTCCAGGCAAGAACACTGGAGTGGGTGGCCATTTCCTTCTTGAATGCACGAAAGTGAAAAGTGAAAGTGAAGTCACTGAGTCGTGTCCAACTCTCAGCGACCCCATGGACTGCAGCCTACCAGGCTCCTCCGTCCGTGGGAGTTTCCAGGCAAGAGTACTGGAGCGGGGTGCCATTGCCTTCTCCCAGAGTGGACTGTTAGGTGACCCCATTTCTGCCTCTCTTACCCCACCTACTCTCCTGATCTCTGATTGGCCAGATCAAGTTTGCTAAATGTTCTGACAGTTGATTGTCCTTGGTCGGTTGAACTGCGGGATTTCGTCCCGATGTCACGTGAGATTTCGTCCCGACATCACATGGCATTTCGTCTTGACGTCGCGTGAGATTTCGTCCCGACGTCACATGGGATTTCGTCCCAACTTCCTGTGGGATTTCGTCCCAACGTCGAGCAGCACTTCAGCACCACTTCACCTCTGAGGTAAGCTCTCTCTGAGGGTCTCTCTAGACAGGTTAAGGGGACCAAGTAAAAAGAAGGGAGCTACTGTTGATAATTCAAGCAACTGAATATTTTCCGTACCTCCTAACATCCTCAAAATCGTTACGACTGAGAGACGACTTAAAGCCTTTTGGGGTGATTCCCCGTCAGGCAGACATAAAACTAAAATTATCTTCGGTCTGTGAGACTCCCTAATTGCTCTCCCTGAGGGAAGCAAAACTCCCCTCAGTCCGAGACACCCACAAATGAGCCAGAAGCCCCTATATTTTCCCAACCAGAGAGGTTGCCTAAGGGACTCTTTTATTCCCTCCTCTGGTATGGCAACCCACTCCAGTGTTCTTGCCTGGAGAATCCCAGGGACGGGGGAGCCTGGTGGGCTGCCGTCTACGGGGTCGCACAGAGTCGGACATGACTGAAGCGACTTAGCAGCAGCAGCAGCAGCAGCTGGTATAAAGAATCAATGTTCTTGGCCTCAGACTCTCCCTTCCCCGAGAGAAACTCCCAAAGCTCTCCCCTCCTGAGAGAAACTCCCAATGCCACATTCTCAGCCTGAGTGATGGGTGATCCTGTAGTGTCAGAGATGCCAGCTCTCTTCACTTTAATAATTTTCAAAAAGCTACTAATAGCCTTTTTAAAATCAAGATATAGTTGATTTACAATACATTAATTTCACACATATAACAAATTGATTCAATGTATATATAGATTAAGTGAAGGTGGCAGGGGGGTTCATGTTTGGGAACGCATGTACACCCGTGGTGGATTCATGTCAATGTATGGCAAAATCATGTATTGTAAAGTAAAATAAAGTAAAAATAAAAATTAAAAAAAATGTATATATAGATTAAGTGAGTGAAGTTGCTCAGTCGTGTCCTACTCTTTGCGACCCCATGGACTGTAGCCCACCGGACTTCTCTGTTCATGGGATTCTCCAGGCAAGAATCCTGGAATGGGTTGCCATTTTTATCTCCAGGGGATCTTCCTGACCCAGGGATCGAACCTGGGTCTCCTGTATTGCAGGCAGACACTGTAACCTCTGAGCCACCAGGGAAGCCCATTTATAGATTATACTTCCTTTAATGTTATTACAAAATAATGACTTTTTTGTATTGTACAGTATGTTCTTAGTGCTTATTTATTTTATACACAGAAGTTTGTATCTCTTAATCTCCTATCCCTATCTCTCCCCTCCTGTCTTCTCTCTCCTCACTGATAAGCACTAGTTTGTTCTGTTTATCTGTGAATCTTTTTTGTTATGCTCATTTCTTGGTTGGTTTCTTTAATATTCTGCATTTAAGTGATAACATATGGTATGTCTCTTCTGTCTGGTTTATTTCACTAGCGTAATACACTCATGTTGCAAATGACAAAATTTTATTCTTTTTGTTACTGAGTAGTATTCTCTTGTATGTCACTCACACACATGCACATATATATATATATATATATATATATATATATATATATATATATATATATATATACACACCACAGCTTCGTCCATTATCTGTTAATAGATACTTAAGTTGCTTTCTATATCTTGGCTAGTAAAAATAATGGTGCCATGCATATTAGGCTGTGTGTATCTTTTCAAATTAATGCTTTTGTTTTGTTTTGGATATATACCCAGGAATGGAATTTCTGGGTCTATTGTAGTTCTAGTTTTAGTTTTTTGATGTACCTTCACACTGTTTTCCACAGTGACTATACCAATTTACATTCCCACCAACAATATACAAAAGTACCCTTTTTCCACATCCTCCCCCAATGTTGATGATTTTCCCAGGTGGCTCAGATGGTAAAGCGTCTGCCTATAATACCTACCATGTGGGAGACCCGGGTTCAATCCCTGGGTCGGGAAGATCTCCTGGAGAAGGAAATGGCAACCCACTCCAGTATCCTTGCCTGGAAAACCCCATGGATGGTGGAACCTGGGAGGCTACAGTCCATGGGGTCACAAAGAGTTGGGCACGACTGAGCGACTTCACTTCACTTCCCCCAGTGTTTATGGTTTGTGGTCTTTTTGATGATAGCCATTCTGGGAGGTGTGAGGCAATATCTCATAGTGTTGGGGGTTTTTTAATATTTATTTATTTGGCTGCACTGGGTCTTAGTTGTGGTACATGGGATCTTCAATCATCATTGCTACATGCAGAATCTTTAGTTAAGGCATGCAAAATCTTTTTAGTTGCCATATGTGTACTCTTAGTTGTGGCATGTGAACTCTTAATTGAGGCATGTGAACTCTTAGTTGCAGCATGTGGGATCTAGTTCCCTGACTAGGAACTGAACCCAGGCCCCCTGCATTGGGCGCATGGAGTCTTAGCTGCTAGACCACCAGGGAAGTCCCTCTCATTGTGGTTTTGATTTGCACTTCTATGATGGTTAGCAATATTGGGCATCTTTTCATTGACTTGGCTGCTTGCATGTCTTCTTCAGAAAAATGCCTTTTCAGTTATTCTGCCCATTTTTAAATAAGGTTGTTTGCTTTTTAAATATTTTTACAAGCTATTTATATAATTTAGAAATTAACCCTTTATCAGTCATGTCATTTGCAAATATTTCTCTCTTTGAGTAGGTTGTCTTTTTGTTTTGTCAATGGTTTCCTTTGCTGTGCAAAAGCTTTCAAGTTTAATTAGGTACCATATTTTGTTTTTGTTTGGTTTGCTGTAAGAGACAGGTCCAAAAAAATATTGCTACAATATATGTCAAAGAGTGTTCAGTCTGTGTTTTCTTCTAGGATTTTTATGGTCTTATTTTTAGGTCTTTAATCCATTTTGAGTTTATTTTTTATATGGTGTAAGAAAATGCTCTAATTTCATTATTTGCATGCAGCTGTCCAATGTTCCTAGCACCACTTATTGAAGAGAATTGTCTTTTCTCCCTTGTATATTTTTGCCTCCTTTGTCACTGATTAATTGACCATATGTGCATGGGTTTGTTTCTGGACTTTATAATCTGTTCCATCTATCTCTGTGTCTGGTTTTATGCCAGTACTATATTGTTTTGATTACTGTAGCTTTGTAGTATAGTCTGAAGACACCTTCAGCTACTAGTTTGTGAGTGTGATACCTCTAGCTCTGTTCTTGGTTTCTCAAAATTATTTTGGCTATTTGGGGTCTTTTGGGTTTCCACACAAAATTTAAAATTACTTGTTCTAGTTCTGTGAAAAATGCCATCTCTAGGTAATCTCTTACAATCCTTTGTTTTTATGTGGTCTTGGTTGTAACGTCTTCTTCATATCTGATTTTATTGATTTAGGCCTAGTAATACACTTTAAATTCACTCATATTAGTGATCTTCATTTCTTTTCAACATAGCAAAATCCCACATCCCTCTGCCTGAAAACTGAAACCTTTCAATCACAGGCACCATATGATCTCTGGGACTTTCCTCCCCTCCCCTCCTTTGCCTCAAAACAGCCCCCCTCAATAATACTCTACATTCACTTCACTACTTCCCCAACAAGTGTCTGATATCTTTCCTTCAAAATGAGCCAAACCAGGCAAGCTACTAACAACAGTAACCAACCTCCCTCAAAGACTCAATGCTACTTTGATCATGACAGAAAACATGTCATCCCTAATCACTACTTCTCTCAGAGACCTCCAGCTTCCTGTTCTCATCTGATTTCCCCACCCTCATGTCCTTGCTCAGGGACAGATAAGCCAAGGATGGAGAAAAGTAGAACCTTAATACAGTTAACTAACTGAGTGTGGACTTCCTTCAACACTTTCTCGCCCGACAGAACCTTTGGCCTTGTGACTGGAGAGACCCAGGCTGTGTTCCTTCTAGATAAGCACCATGAACAGTGGCAGCTTCTACGAAACCCCCAGGAAAGATAGGAAGAAATTAGAGAAGAAATCCAAAGTGAGTTGATCTGGAGAGGGCAGAGGAGTGGCCCAAAGACAATGTATGGTGACTAGATATCTGGGCATTGGGGGTTGGGGGAGGGTCAGAGGCACTGGGGACAAGGAGCAGCATGTCAGGGGGAGATCCAGAGCTTCTGACCCTCGTTTTGTCCTTGCCTGGTATCCTTGGGTACAAGATCTGTGATCTTGCACTGGATTGGATGGTTCTCAATCTATTCTGGAAGGTGAGAGAAGAGCATGCCACCAGCATTAAGCACCTACTACATGCCAGATGAGAGCCTAGGCAATGTTACCCATTTTCTCTGTTAGCCATGACTAGAGAGGGATTATTAGCTCCACTTATAGATCTAACATGGAGGCCCTGCAACCAAGGGAGAGTTCCTGGCTGAAAGTCAGACATGTTTAGCTGAGTCATTGCTGGGATTTATTTTTCTTTCTTTTTTAGAGTTTCAAGAATATTTCCAAATACTTCTCTAAGAAAGAGTGGGCACGTCTGGGATACTCGGAGAAAATCACCTATGTGAATCTGAAGAGAAACTATGAAACCATGACTAGACTAGGTAATAGGAAGCTCTGGGTCCAGAAAAGGCTGGGAATAAATGATGATTCCTCTTTGCAAGCCATAGTTTATTCTTCTTAGGCTATGCCAAATGTCCCACATTTGTCCTTTTCTGTGCGAAGAAACCCCAGGCCAGGTTTCAAGCCCTCTGCTCTCTTAAGTCCTGTGCAGGGCTGTGGACTGAGAGTGGCCACAGAGATGCTCAGACTTGGATTCTATGCATTTCTCTCTCACTGGCTGTGGTTCAGATTCCCCCTGCCCAGCTGAGGAGCTTTACCGTTGGTGCTGTGTCCCAGCATTTCCCCCTCCTCTCAGGTTGTCTGTTAAGAAACAAATATTTTGCATCATTCTAGGTCTCAAGTGTACCCCACCAGCTTTCATGTGTCCTAAAAATGGAGCCACAGAATCCAAGCGTTGTGATTCTAAAATTAAGAACCCCAGGAAAAAGGGTAAGTGACAGGAAATGAGTCTCCTGAAGCCCATTTATGCTGGGTTCCAGATGGGGAAAGATTCTCAGGACTTTGTTCCCTCAAAAGCATCATGGTTAAGCGAAAAAAAATTGAATGCAGAAGGTTAAGCACAGTCAGAGGCCATTCATATGTAATCCTAAAACATGCAAAACAAGAATATATATATATATATATTTATGGATAGAAAATATTTGGTAAATGTATAAAAACGTGAATGAGAATAAAACCCATCAGACTCTGGAGTGAAAAAGTGGAAAAGGAAGGAGAGTAGGGATCAGTGAGGGCCACACAGATGGCTTCAGCTGTGACTTGTTCATAGTGTTTTGTTATATTTTGAATAAAGAGCTCAGAGCGATCTGAAGTAGCTGTGAGATAATGTTGGAATCCAGCTAGACCCAAGGGTAGATGCACATTTCAGATATAATTGTCCATAATTTTGTGCATGTTTGAAACATTTCTTTTTTAAAGGAGTTGGTTCTTGCTAAGCACCATTAATGAATCACAGGATGATTAAGGAAAACTTAAAGTGTAAATCCAAAAAAAGAAATGAAGTGTAAATCCACCCAAAACTTCCAAAATAATAGTGCATGGGTATTGGATAACTATCTTCAGAAAGTGACTAACATATTATGTAATGACATATGGCTGTTTGCTTGTGTTTTATCAAAACCAAATAGTTGTTTCACTCCTAATCGAACCTGCTTCTATGTGTTGAGTTTGGAAGAGAGTTTAAGAGAGCAATCTTCCACACATTAACCTTTCCTACTGGTCAATGAGCAGAGGCAATGTAAGGTTTAAACAGTGACAGATTCTAGAAATCTTTGTGCATCTGAGCAGTGTATGTTCTCACTTAAAAAGGGGATGGGATGTGTTCATTTGCTCTTTTGCTCTGACAGCACAGTTGTGAGAAGACAGGGTGAGAATGCTCAAAATGTCTCCAGTAACCCTTTGTTTGACTCTCTAGTTTAACAGGCCAGATTCCACAAGCTCCCAAAATTACTATAAGAGGGCTAAAAAGCCAGTACTTGAGTACCTACAAAGCTTTTGATATTAAAGAGGTATCCTTATACTGGAAACATTCCATAACCACTGGAGTAAATCATCCATGGTTCATTTCACACTTAACAGTTTCATTAAGGTGTAATTGACATACTGTGAAAGTCACCATTTTAAGTATAGAGTGATTTTTGGCTAAAGACCAATCAATTTACTTCTTTGGGAAAAAATAAGAAATACATAATAGGATAGGATAAGGCAGTGATGGGGTTTAGTTTGCATTTTATAAACCATCAGAAGAAAAATTCTGAATTGATGCTGCAAATAAATACCAAAATCGTTGTTATTCAGAGGCTGGTCTCAGAGTAACTCTTTGATAATGAGTGGACTCGTCACCTTCTGCTGCAGAAATTCCTGATACTACAGGAGTCTCTGCAGTTTGAGAATATTTACCAACAGCAAAAACAAATTTCTGACTTGTCACCTCCTTTTAGATGAACCTGCTGAAGGGACTTCCAACATGCAAGGGAGAAAACGCCAGAAGGTGAGTGCCGCCCAAATACAAAGGACCAGAGACTGTTTATGTCTCTGGAGATGTGAATATTGGGATAACAGTGGGAAAATAGCCTGGCCCACACTGCCTCCCTTTCCTGATCTCTTTATCACAATTCCTGATGTAGTTCAGTTCACTCACTCAGTCGTGTCCGACTCTTTGCGACCCAATGAATCTCAGCACACCAGGCCTCCACGTGTCCATTGCCATCTCCCAGAGTTCACTCAAACTCACGTCCATTGAGTTGATGATGCCATCCAGCCATCTCATCCTCTGTCGTCCCCTTTTCCTCCTGCCCCCAATCCCTCCCAGTATCAGAGTCTTTTCCAATGAGTCAGCTCTTGGCAGGAGGTGGCCAAAGTACTGGAGTTTCAGCTTTAGCATCATTCCTTCCAAAGAACATCCAGGGCTGATCTCTTTAGAATGGACTGGTTGGATCTCCTTGCAGTCCAAGGGACTCCCAAGAGTCTTCTCCAACACCACAGTTCAAAAGCATCAGTTCTTCGGTGCTCAGCTTTCTTCAGTCCAACTCTCACATCCATACATGACCACAGGAAAAACCATACCCTTGACTAGACGGACCTTTGTTGGCAAAGTAATTTCTCTGCTTTTCAATATGCTATCTAGGTTGCTCATAACTTTCCTTCCAAGGAGTAAGTGTCTTTTAATTTTGTGGCTGCAGTCCTGATGTAGTACCAAGAGCTAAATAATAATTAACAACAATTGTGATAGCTGTTACTTCCTTGATTTCTTAGTGATGACAGATACTATTTTAGGCAATTCACATGGATTAGTGTATTTAGCCCTTAAAACCTCTCTGATGTTCCTGCTATTATTATCCCCAAATAATAATGAGGTTAGTATTAGTATTATTAAATACTACTACTCATAATAATGCAGATACTGTGGTACAGAGATGTTAAATAATCTGCTTGAGACCACAGTGGCTGTTCTTTTCTCCAGAGGATCTTACTGACCCAGGGATCAAACCTGGGTCTCCTGCATTGCAGGCAGATTCTTTACCATCTGAGCCACCAGGGAAGCCCAACAGTGGCAGTGGTAGTAGTCTAATCCAAAGCCCCAAACCATTTCCAAATTTGTAGGCTTTTTCACATGTTTCTGAAGCTCAGGCGTTTCCCCTAAATTTTGCACATGCTGCTGACACTTCTGTTTAGACACCCACTCTCACAACAGGGCCCCTTTCGTGTTGCTTGGGAATCACTTGAACTGTCAGCCCCTCTCTTCTGTGAGCTCCTTAGGGACCTTGTCTGCCGCTGAGGCATCCCTGAAGCCCCAGTTCCAGCCCAGGAAGACTGTTAGAGGTTTATTGAATGAGTTCTTCTGCAATTGCAGATTAAACTATAGTTTAGAGGGTAAAGGGATCTGGTGGTTGGGTTACCAGTACCAGTGTGGACACGGTTGAAGAGAGAATTCAAAGAGGGATCATAAAAGTGTTTGTTTTTATTATTATCACATTTAAACAGCATTTATAGCCTTAGAAAGTTCTTTCACTTAGCTTGTTTTACAGTTCACAGTTTTATAAACAAGAGCTGAATGAAGGTTAGCTTTAAGATTGGTGGTCAGTGACACACCCTGACACAAGTAGAATTGGCACAGGAGCCACCTCACCTAATTCCACATGAAATGTTCTTGCCGAGGTAGGACAGAATGTCACATCTGGCATCACTTCCTTGGCTGTCTGCGTGAATTTATGTGAACCATTCTCTCTTCTCCTTTCCCTATATTCATCTCTCCCACACCATTTGCCAGCAGTGTTTTGTCCCCTCTGCACATCATTCCATTTGCTCTCCCCGCAGCTGTCAACTAGCTTCTCTTCAATCCCTTAGATTTTATAGAAGCCCCTCCTCATTTTCACAGACCTCATGGATTGTTAGAATACTCTACTTTCCAAATCTTCCACGTACCACACTCCTGCTCACTTGGAGATTTCTCTTGGTGAGGGTGTCAGTCTGGAAAAAGCATGAAAACAAGCATTCTAATCGTGGAAACACCCTTCATTTAGACCATTCCATTTCCTTCTAACTTCCTAGATTCTTCGTAATTGAGGTACAGGTAATATAATGATCCCCCAGACTTGTTGAGAACGTTAATTAAGGTACTGCACAAGAAAACACTTTGTAAGCTCTAAAAGCACTTGAGAAATGGATACTGATTGTATGTGACTTTCACATTAAGAAGGTGATGTCCAAGAAGCCTGTAAAGGGAAAAAAACATTCAAAGATAGTACCAGGAACATCAGGCCAAGAGCAGGCTCAGAGACAGCTGCACTCCCAGACAAAAGCAAGTATCTCTGCTCAGCAGAGTAAGAAAACATCAGGTAAGAGAAACAACTTTTCTTGCTTGTTTGGGAACAAGTCCTCTGTCTTCCCTGGCCATGTTCAGGTGAATGGGTTAGTCATGGGAGATGGATCCTGGACAGGCCTAGGGCCAGGCTGGGCTGAGAGCTTGCTCAGCCCCAGCTGAAACATTTGAGCTGGCTTCCAGGGTCCTCACTGCTGGGGCCTGGGTTTGATCCCTGATCAAGGAACTAAGATCCCACAAACCACTTGGCGTGGCCAGTTTTTTTTTTTAAAGCTAATTTACAGAATCACAGATCTGAGTTGTCATCGATATGAAAGCCATGTAACTGGGGGCAAGCCTTTCAAATTCTCTGAGCTCCAGATTCCTAGTCCATAAAATGGGAATAAAGAATCCGAGTTCACAGGCTGTTCAGAGGTGTTCAATTCATTGGGAGAATGGCATTGAAACATGTATAATATCATATATGAAATGAATCGCCAGTCCAGGTTCGATGCATGATACTGGATGCTGGGAGCTGGTGCACTGAGACGACCCAGAGGGATGGTACGAGGAGGGAGGACGGAGTGGGGTTCAGGATGGGGAACGTATATACCTGTGGCGGGTTCATGTTGATGTATGGCAAAACCAATACAATATTGTAAAGTAATTAACCTCCAATTAAAATAAATAAATTTATATTTTTTAAAAAAAGAAATACTCAAAAAAAAAAAAAGGTGTTCAATTCAAGGGACTTCCCTGGCAGTCCAGTGGTTAAGACTGCAACTACTCTGCATGGAGCATGGGTTCAATCCCTGGTGGGGGAACTCAGGTCATTCCATCTGTGATAACTTGGGAACACGTCTTACTCAGAGTTTTATCCCCACCCTCAGCTCAATGCCTGACATACAATATGCCCTTAATATATCTGCTGAGTGAAAGAAAGTCGGAATAAATGTGGTAAATAATCTAAACTTACTTACTGGGAATCTAAACCTGACGATGAAAGGAGCCAGAAGCTAAAACTCTAACTGCCGTTTGGTGTGTATTTGGTGTGTATTGGTGTGGGTTTAACCTCTCAGCCTCTTTGAGCCAGAAAGTGTGCAAAACAGACTGTGTAGAAGACCTGTGGCCACTTGGGAAGGGAGGAGGCATCTCCTTATCTGACAAAACCGGACTCGATATTCCCTAACCCACCCAACCCCCATTTACAAACTCTTCTCCAGGATCCAAGAAAAAGACGGTTAATGTGTGGGCCAACAGACTGCGAAAAAGGAAACCGGTGGCCTATGAAGAGATCAGTGATCCCGAGGAAGAGGACTAACTCTGTAAGTGACCTTTCTCTCCATCCCCACATCCCGCAAAAGGCACTGTTCTCTTGTGTTAGTTGTATCCCATCTTGTCACTTGTTCCGTTCTCCCAGTCCCTTGGGGGTGCAGCTCTGAGGCTAAATGAGAAGGATTCCCATGCTTTTTCTACCTCCTGCTCTGTATATCCAGAGATCTTCCCTCCCCAGGATGCTGTGGGCTCCCAAACCCCAGGTCAGCTTCTAGCCTGTAGGCCACACCTTCCTCTAGCCAAAAACCTCACTGGACAGTTGACAGAGTCGCTGCAGCCTGAACACAAGGTTGGTCTTAAGGACCAATGAGAGGTGCACATAGACCACAAGGCAGGATGGAATCAGAGTGCACAGGGGCCATGCGGTTCAAAATGAGGAGCTGAATAGTAATTTATCAGTCAGTGGGAGCTCATTGTCACTTATTTTCCTTCTCTTTCCTTGCCTCAGCCTCAGGGATGTGACAAGTGCCCAAGATAAGAAGCAGAACTTGGTGGCTGTTCATGAACGTGGGCACGGCTGTGAATTCCTAGCACCTGAAAGAAAGAGTTCACAACAGTTAAACATGATTTTTCTTACTATGTGCCAAGCATTATTAGTTATTAAAGTTGTGTTAATGAGCAAGACATATACCTGACGTGTGTTTCTGTCTATGTATCCATGCCTCTAAGGCTTCCCAGGTGGTGCTAGTGGTAAAGAACCTGCCTGCCAATGCAGGAGGCATGAGACGCAGGTTTGATCCCTGAGTCAGGGCAATCCCCTGGAGGAGGACATTGGCAACCCACTCCTGTATTCTTGCCTAGAAAATCTTATGGACAGAGGAGTCTGGCAGGCTGTAATTCATAGGATCACACAAAGTGGGACACAACTAAAGTGACTTAGCATGCACACACATCCATGCTTCTGCCTTAAAAATAAACAAATATTGTTAGATATTCTGTGCAAAACAGCACTAACCTCTCCCTCTCCAGATGTAACTACTGAGGGCAGTTCTGTGTGTTTTATTGCAAACGTTTTACTCTGTATTTACACACATACTCAGGGTACCAATATGAGCATCTCTCACCTGCTTTTCCCCATTAGCAGCATGTCCTGAGCAAGTCTGTCTCACTCTGTTTCCTGTTCAGCAGGTGCTCCAAACCTCCATTATTCATTCACTCCGCGTCGGTCACTGACAATAAACATTTACAAGTTTTTCCCAGTTGTTTGCTCTTCCCACTCTTGTGCACACAGCCCTGTGCACCTGTATCTGTGTTTCTTTAGCACATGTTCCTAGAAATGGAATTGTTGTGTCAAAGTGTTCATTCATCCAACACCTAATGGGTCTCTACTGTGTACTGAGTGCCATTCTAGGTCCTGGAGAGACTTCAGGGACGAGATGAACAACAGTCCCTGCCCACATGGAGGTGCCAGTCTAGTGGGGGTGGTTGCTAGTTTTTATTTTGATGGATGCTGTACCTGCCCTGTACTGGAGCAGGATTTTGCAGGTGGTTGGACACCTTGGCTGTTGCTCTCTCTGAGATCTTCAGGTTCATGGGGCTGGGACAGTCCATTTGAAAGTGTGTGGGAGAAGACAGAGATGAAACTGTCAACTGGGGAACACAGAAGAATAGGGAAGAAGAGGTCCAGGGTAGGGCCCATGGTGAACAGGAATGGAAGAGTTCACTTAGCCCTGATTCAAGGGAACAAAAGATGGAAAAGTCCACTGGACAGAGGCAGGAAATTGCCCATCTCAGGTCCAAGGGCTTGGGAGCTGGGATGGGGGTCAAGTGTTAAGAATGGGACAGTCCTCTCCCAGGTGGACCACCGCAGCCCACAGAGCTGGAACAGTCAGTTCTGGGGAAGGGAAGAGAAGAGTCTGTTTTAGAGCAAATCATTGTGTGTGTTGGGGGACATTAAAGCTACTAAGGGAAATCCAAGGTGACTTGCATGGGACATGAAACACCAGCCCCAGATGGCGGCAGTGTTGCACCATTTTGACCATCCACTGCCCATTGCCTTGGCCTCCTGGCTCTCATCCAGCCTTGGAAGGTCTCCACTCTCCTGCTGAAGCTGCCATCTCCCCTACCCCTGCCTTCATCCCACCTCTGGACCAGTCCCCCTCACCCCAACAGATTCGGATCAAAGATGGGAGAAACCATTAATCAGCAGAGGATGGGCTCCTGGACTCTGACTGGTCCCTGTAACTCCAGGTTGGAGCCATGGTTGCTGGGCCAGAATTGGGTCTACGCTCTCCTACAAACACTCTATGACAGCTTCAGGGTCACAGGATTGCTGTCCACACGGCAGCCCTGGGGCTAGGCCTGGGTCTGGTCTCCTAAAGACCTTGGGGGTGGGGGACCCTGCATAAAAGGAGCTTGTCCTAGGAGACTGAGGAGCTCTAGACCCGAGAGGTGGCATAGACCATGACAGACACGTGGAAAAGGAAGCACGGCTAGGGGTATGGACAGATGTGGACACCCACATAAACCCTCTCTGACCAGCATGTTCTGAGACACACTCTTCCTCACAGGGATGACCCTCCCAGCAGTGGCTGCATGGCGAGGGCCTCCGGGTTTACCTGAGTCCCCACCTACTCCTCCAAGAATAATAATGTCTTGTCATTCAAGGTCATACCTTTGTGTGAGACAAGTCCCAGGCCCAGGAGTCTGCATCCCAGGCCAGGAACAATGTCTGCAAGAGGGAAAGAGGTGTGGTCCCTTGGGGTCTCCCCCTGTCAGCCCACCTTCCATAATAACCACAGGAAGTACAATTAACATTCATCTTACCGCTTGCAAAGTGCCTGGGGTGATACTAAGCATCTTGTATGGATTTTCCCACTTATCTCCACAATCAACCTCTGTGCACAGACAGACATCATTATGATACTGTAAATGTTACATATAGCTAGAGAGAGGTAATGAGAGACAGACACCAACAGACCTCCTGCTTCACGCAGCTGGCACATGTTCCTCCAGCTGGCACATGCAGGGAGAGCTGAGCTTGGAACTCACTGTGACTTCAGAGACACTAAGGAAGATAGGTACATATTTGGGGGGGTGGAGAGACTTGAATGAGCGCTGAGTTCTGCCTCAAATCTAGGGTAGAGGATGTGAACAAGGAACCCTAGAGACAGAGCATGCCCAGAGGGAGAGGCAGACCTGGTGCTAGTGGGGGCGGGCAGGACAGAGATACACAGGGTGGCTGGAAGAGGGTCTGGCAGGGAGGCAAGGGAGACCCAGGGCCAAGTGTGGGTTATCACAGCCTCGAGGGGTCAGCACACACACTGTCAGCACACCCTTCCTGATGCTGCAGGGAGACGTGGGTGCTGCCCAGGTCAGTGAGGTCACTCTACCTCTGCCTCAGGCAAACTTGCTAGCTTTTATTTTGACAAATGCTGTACCCCAGCCCCCAGTCCTGGAGCAGGATTCTGCAGGTGGTTGGATACCTTGGCCTTTGCTGTAAGAAGAAATAAATTCTATTTTACCCCAGTTTCATTCTTCATTACTCAAATTTAATAATCTGCTAATGAACATCGTGTACCTTATTGTCCATGCAAATACAGAAGAGGACATCCACAAGAGATACAGAAAGATTTGATTTTCCTTTCTCCTGAAGAAGATTGGATGAACCAGCTGAATTTCCCAGCAGAGGAGACAGGTGCAGGGAAGGGTGGCTTGAAAGCACTCTGGAGTCATGATGAGCATTTCCCCTTAGGTTCCCTGGGTAGATACAGCTCCTTCCCTCCTTCCTTTTCCTCCTTCTCTTCCTCCTCCCCCCTCCTCCTCCATCTGACAAATCACATTTTTGAGATGCAGGGAGACTCTGGTTTTGCCTGATGCCAGAAGTCAGCCTGTATGTGGCCCCAAGTGCACCCCGAATCAAGCCTGGGGTCCAATGTGGATGCATGTGCTCTTCTGATGAGCGTCCATAGTGACTTTCTTTCTTTCTTTCTTTCTTTTTTTAACTTCGGGGCTTTCTTGTTTCTCTTTCAGGAAGTTTTAAGATTCCTTATAAAGCAAAATTCTGGGAATTCCCTGGCAGTCCAGTGGTTAGGACTCTGTGCTTTCACTGCCAAGGTCCTGAGTTCAATCCCTGGTCAGGGAACTAAGATCCCACAAGTCACAGAGTGGGCAAAAACAATGAACTCTATTCCTAGTAAAGAATCGGGAAAATGCAAGGACGTGTGAAAGAGCACAGCACATCGATCACAAGAAAACAGTTCTGAGCTTTATTCACCAAGACCCACAGTAAAGAACACATTTTACAAGTGACTCTAAAGCACAGGCTTCACAGAACAATACTGACCCTTATATATGTGATATTCACCAATATTTTCTATTCTGTTTGTGATGTGCTATGTTGTTTCATTCTAATTCGTTTAAAATGCACAATTCTTTTCAGAATCCTTAAAATATTCTATTGGCCATGAATCACAACCTGCAGTTTGGAAAGTCCTTCTGCAGGATCCCAGTGTGTGTCCAACAGGTGACTTGCTGCTTTGAGTTCTGCAGGGAAGGTTCAAGGAAACCTCATGATGCCCCTCTGAGCCAGGGTCCCCTGGAAGGTGTGACCTAGAGGCTTCCTGCTCCCAGGCTTGGCCCAGGCTTGACCTGGGTAGGGGTGGGCCATCCCAGATGTCTGGGGAAAACACGCTTATGTCTCTTTTTCACTCTCACGCTACTACCACACTCACAACACTTCTGGGATGTGTGGGTTTTTCCTCACACCAAAGAAATTCTTGGCGTCATCAGCTGGGTGTCCTACAATCCCAATCAATCTCGACACTAACAGGAGTTTGTGCAGACAAGTTAAGAGCTCAGTCCCACAAGACTCCCTTCCAGCTCAGATGCCAGTTCATAGTCCCAGGTTGTCACCTGTACTTCTGACCAACCAGCTATAAACCAGAGGTTCCCATGACCCCCTTCTCCAATTCAGTCATTTGCTAGAATAGGTCACAGAACTCAGGGAAGCACTTACCTACATTTACTGGTTGATTATATAATAAAGGGCAAGATAAGGATACAGATGAACAGCCAGAAGTAGAGAAACCTGGGGTAAGTTCTGGAAGGATTCGGGGCACAACAGCTTGTGTCTCTGCGGCATTTGGGGTGCCCACTCTCCCAGCATGGATGTGTTCACCCACACGGAAGCTCCCGGAACTCCACGCTAATGGGATTTTATGGAGGCTTCCTCATGTAAGCATGATCAAATATTAACTCATTTTCCAGCCCTCTCCCTTCTCTGGAGGATGGGGGTTGGGGCTGAAAACTCCAAGCTTGTAATCATAGCTTGGTCTTTCTGGTGACAAGGACCCTACTCAGAGTTGCCTCATTAGAACAAAAGATGCTGTTAGTGCTCTTATCACGGAGGAAATTACACTGGTTTTGGAGCTCTGTCCCAGGAACCAAGGGCAGAGGCCAATATAAATCTTTTCTATTTCACCACAGGTGGAAAGAGGTGCCAGCTCAGGGTAGATTGGGTTATAAACAAATGAGAATCAGAGTTTATTTCTCACTGACGCTGCACGCCCACCGCAGGTAGACTGGGGCTCCTCTGCAGATTATCAACACACTCATGCTAGATCTCGAGGACACAGAGTAGCCCCATGGGTGGCCCAGCAGAGAGAAAAGAGAGTGACTAAGCATGAACCGGCTCATCAAATGGCCAATGGCCAACTCTGACCCTCAAAGGGGTGAAAGTGTGCAGTCCTAAGGAAGCATAGGATATTTGTGAGCATTCTAAAGTCAACTACAAGGAGGGTATGACATCATAAAAGAGAGTATGGTGCGGGAGAACTGCCTAACCCAGTGGTTCTCAATGGGAGAGGGCAGGTGTGGATCTTGTCCCCCTAGGGGACACTCAACAATGTCTGGAAACATTTTCGGCTGTCATGACTTGACAGGGGGATAGGCTACTGGCACCTAGTGGATAGAGATCAAGGATGCTGCCAAACAACTTACAATGAGGAGAACAGTGTGCCCCCCAAGAAAAAGAATCCAACCCCCCCAAATGTCAAAGGTGCCAAGGTTGAAACCCTTAGCTAAAGGAATGTTGTTTAAATGGAGAGATTTCAGGCATTAGACAGAGGCAATCTCTCAGCGAGGGTAGGCAAATAGTACAATCTTTCTCACTCAACTTATCACGAGGCTCCTACTAAGCCTTGACTGTGTACAAAACTCTATAAGAAAGGCTGACAGGGTGAGAGATGGGTTCTTGTCATCCTCTTAAGGGAGAAAGTTGATGATGAATGAGTCTTCTCGTTCCCACTGCTCTGAGGGCCACCTCAGCTTAATGCCAAGGGTATTTGTGTGTGGTTCTGTTTCTCAGCTTTCTTTTCTGTCCCAGGATCCATCTGCTAATCCCCGTGCCAGCACCATCCCACGTCAGGGACAGTAGCTCCACAATAGGATTGACTGTTCAGAAGGCAAGTCCTTCCTCTTTGTACTTCTTTAGGTCCTTTGAACTCCTGGGTACATTTTAGAATCTACTGGTCAAGTTCCATGATTGGAAAAAAGGGGTCCCTGTTGGGATTCTGACTGGAATTTCAGTTAATTCATAGATCAATTTGGGGGTTAATGACTTCTAATGTAGTGGAGTCTTCCTATCCGAGAACCTAGGCTTTGTCTCCATTTTTAAGGTCTTTCTTAAGTCTTCTATAAAGTTTTCTAATTTATTGTATCCACATTTTGTCCATTTTTGTTGGCTTTATTTTCTATTATAGTCTCTCTCAAAAGAGCCTACATGGTTGGTAGGGGGCCTGAGACTCAGGGGAGTGGCCAGACCCTGCTATCCAGTTCACATCTGAAGGAACTGCTAAAGGGGACAGATTACTCTTCCATTAGAGACAGAGGGCTTGGGGTGCACTGCTAGGGGCAGACACCGTTTGCATTGAAAATCAGCCAACCAACTACACTGTAGAAGAAATTATATGGGAACCATGGTAAACATATTTTTACTTTCGATGAAACAGTGGACTTTAGAAATCAGGAAGGTATTGGATGGGGGACAAAGGCAGAAAGGAGACTGGGAGACATTGAGAAAACTATACCGTCTTCATAATATTGCTTTGGATTGAGTCCAGTTCACTTTATTCTCTTGGTTTAGTGAATTGATTTATTCTCCTTTAGGGAGACACATGTTCTTGTAGGAACAGTTTTTGAACCCTTGGCATAGGATAATGTTGCTTTGAACAACGTTTTATGTGTTTTACAGTTTTATCTGCATGTGGTATTCACAAAATGCATGGATTGAGGTATCACCCATTCAGACTCTCCACAAGTGGGTAGGACACCTGACGATCCTGTTCGCCTTGGGGTGATTGGCCATGGAGCACACAGACTGGAAGTGATCCCCTCTCTATGAATGTGTTTCTCTCTTTTGTTATTACTGTGGAGGCTGAAGGTGCCTCAGGCTCTAATTTGCTTCCTTCTCAGAATTCCCCACACCTAAACTCAGGCCCTTCCCAGGTAGCAAGTAGGGAGTTCACCATCATTAGAAGTCAGTAGAGTGCTGTCTACCCATGTAAGGGTGTTGATGACCCAACTAGCCCTGTAGTTCTGGAGGGAGTTCTTGCTCTTTCTATGTATTTACCCTCCACCTGGGGTTCTCTGGATATACTCTTATTTTCTTAGTTGTTTCCACCTGCTCCTTTGGGCTTCTGGTTCTCTTCACCCGTGTAAACCTTATCTGCACTGCTTTCCCTTTTTAGAAATCCTTCACAATTCCTGGTTCTTGGATGGCACCCTTTCTTCTTTTCCAAGAATTAATGAAACCTTTCCATCATATCAGTGGTGCAGTGGGGAGGTAGCCAAGTTTGTTCAAACAGCCATCTTCAGTCTTTAAGGGTGTTTTTTAAAGTTCCTAGGGAAAAAATTATTTTCCTTTTATTATATTGTGTTCAGAGAATGTCCCTTGGATTCTACATTTTGCCAGGGGTGATGGCAGTGGTGGTAGAATGTATCAAGATTGCATCTGTGGCCTATTATGAGTATTATGGGCTTCCCAAGTGGCACTCATGGTAAAGAACCTGCCTGCCATGCAAGAGACATAAGAGACTCGGGTTGGATCCCTGAGCCAGGAAGATCCCCTGGAGGAGGGCATGCAACCCGCTCCAGTATTCTTGCCTGGAGAATCCCATGGACAGAGGAGCCTGGTGGGCTACCGTGCATGGGGTCACAAAGAGTCGGATACGACTGAAGCGACTTAGCACGCATGGATGCATGGGTATTATAAGAAAGTTGGGCAGATTTTTCACTTTCTTTAATAAGCAATTCTTAGAGTTTCACCTGCAGAGAAGGCAATGGCACCCCACTCCAGCACTCTTGCCTAGAAAATCCCATGGATGGAGGAGCCTTGTAGGCTGCAGTCCATGGGGTCGCTAAGAGTCGGACACGACTGAGCAAACTACTTTCACTTTTCACTTTCATGCATTGGAGAAGGAAATGGCAACCCACTCCAGTGTTCTTGCCTGGAGAATCCCAGGGATGGGGGAGCCTGGTGGGCTTCCGTCTATGGGGTCACACAGAGTCGGACACGACTGAAGTGACTTAGCAGCAGCAGCAGCAGCAGAGTTTCACCTGAGCGGCAAAAGTGATTGATACCAGTCAATCTGTGAGGTGTTGGAGTGGAGTCAGTTCAGTTCAGTCGCTCAGTCATGTCCGACTCGTTGTGACCCCATGGACTGCAGCACCCCAGGCCTCCCTGCCCGTCACCAACTCCCAGAACTTGCTCAAACTCATATCCATCGAGTCAGTGATGCCATCCAGCCATCTCATCCTCTGGCGTCCTCTACTCTTCCTGCCTCCAATCTTTCCCAGCATCAGGGTCTTCTCCAAGGACTCAGTTCTTCGAATCAGGTGGCCTAAGTATTGGAGTTTCAGCTTCAGCATCAGTCCTTCCAATTAACATTTAGGACTGATTTCCTTTAGGTTTGATCTCCTTGTAGTCCAAGGGACTGTCAAGACTCTTCTCCCACACCACAGTTCAAAAGCATCAATTCTTCAGCGCTCAGCTTTCTTTATAGTCCAACTCTCACATCCATACATGACCACTGGAAAAACCATAGCCTTGACTAGATGGACCTTTGTTGGCAAAGTAATGTCTCTGCTTTCTAATATGTTGTCTAGGTTGGTCATAGCTTTCCTTCCAAGGAGTAAGCATCTTTTAATTTCATGCCTGCAGTCACCATCTGCAGTGATTTTGGAGACCCCCAAAAAATAAATTCAGCCACTGTTTCCACTGTTTCCTCATTTATTTGCCATGAAGTGATGGGACCAGATGCCATGATCTTCGTTTTCTGAATGTTGAGCTTTAAGCCAACTTTTTCACTCTCCTCTTTCACTTTCATCAAAAGGCTCTTTAGTTCTTCACTTTCTCTCAGAAGGGTGATGTCATCTGCATATCTGAGGTTATTGATATTTCTCCCGGCAATCTTGATTCCAGCTTGTGCTTCGTCCAGCCCAGTGTTTCTCATGATGTACTCTGCATATAAGTTAAATAAGCAGGGTGATAATATAAAGCCTTGACGTACTCCTTTTCCTATTTGGAACCAGTCTGTTTTTCCATGTCCAGTTCTAACTGTTCCTTCCTGACCTGCATACACATTTCTCAAGACGAAGTTTAGGTGGCCTGGTATTCCCATCTGTTAAGAATTTCCCACATTTTATTGTGATCCACACAGTTAAATGCTTTGGCATAGTAAAAAAAAAAAAAAAAAAAAAAGAAGAAGTAGATGTTTTTCTGGAATTCTCTTGCTTCAATGATCCAGCGGATGTTGGCAATTTGATCTCTGGTTCCTCTGCCTTTTCTAAATCCAGCTTCAACATCTGGAAGATCACAGTTCACGTATTGCTGAAGCCTGGCTTAGAGAATTTTGAGCATTAATTTGGTAGTGTGTGAGCTGAGTGCAATTGTGCAGTAGGTGGAGCATTCCTTGGCATTGCCTTTCTTTGGGATTGGAATGAATACTGACATTTTCCAGTCCTGTGGTCACTGCTGAGTTTTCCAAATTTGCTGGCATATCGAGTGCAGCACTTTCGTAGCATCATCTTTTAGGATTTGAAATAGCTCAACTGGAATTCCAGCACCTCCACTAGTTTTGTTCATAGTGATGCATCCTAAGGCCCATTTGACTTCACATTCCAGGATGTCTGGCTCTAGGTGAGTGATCACACCATCGTGATTTTCTGGGTCATGAAGCTCTTTTTTGTACAGTTCTTCTGTGTATTCTTGCCACCTCTTCTTAATATCTTCTGCTTCTGTTAGGTCCATACCATTTCTGTCCTTTATCGAGCCCATCTTTGCATGAAATGTTCCCTCGGCATCTCTAATTTTCTTGAAGAGATCTCTAGTCTTTCCCATTTTATTGTTTTCCTCTGTTTCTTTGCACTGATCGCTGAGGAAGGCTTTCTTATCTCTCCTTACTATTCTTTGGAACTTTGCATTCAAATGGGTATATCTTTCCTTTTCTCCTTTGCTTTTTGCTTCTCTTCTTTTCACAGCTATTTGTAAGGCCTCCTCAGACTGCCATTTTGCTTTTTTGCATTTCTTTTTCTTGGGGATGGTTTGCTCCCTGTCTCTTGAACAATGTCATGAACCTCCATCCATAGTTTATCAGGCACTCTGTCTATCAGATCTAGTCCCTTGAATCTAGTTCTCACTTCCACTGTAAAATTTTTAGGGATTTGATTTAGGTCATACCTGAATGTTCTAGTGGTTTTCCCTACTTTCTTTAATTTAAGTCTGAATTTGGCAATAAGGAGTTCATGATCTGAGCCACAGTCAGCTCCCAGTCTTGTTTTTGCTGACTGTATAGAGCTTCTCCATCTTTGGCTGCAAAATATATAATCAGTATATAAGGTTTCTATCTTACATGGATTCTGATGTCCAGTGAGGTATATCTGCTACCAGAAGACCTTCCCATAGTCACTGTATTTGGAGTGTTACTCCCCTGTGTGCGTTCTCTGGTATGTGATCATCTGTGATTTCTAGGAAAAAGTTATCCCGTACTCAGCAGATTCGGAAGGTTTCTCCCTAGTATGGATTCTCTGATGTACAACTAGTGGAGACTTCTCAAAGAAGGCCTTTCCACATTCATTAGATTCATATGGCTTCTCTCTAGTATAAGCTCTCTGATGTAAAATAAGATGTGACTTCAGGGAAAAGGTCCTTCCACAGTAAGTACACTCCTAGATAGTATGTGCAAAAGCAGAGACATTACTTTGCCAACTAAGGTCTGCCTAGTCAAGGCTATGGTTTTTCCAGTAGTCATGTATGGATGTGAGAGTTGGACTGTGAAGAAAGCTGAGTGCTGAAGAATTGATGCTTTTGAACTGTGGTGTTGAAGAAGACTCTTGAGAGCCCCTTGGACTGCAAGGAGATCCAACCAGTCCATTCTGAAGGAGATCAGCCCTGGGATTTCTTTGGAAGGAATGATGCTAAAGCTGAAACTCCAGTACTTTGGCCACTTCATGCGAAGAGTTGGCTCATTGGAAAGGACTTTGATGCTGGGAGGGATTGCGGGCAGGAGGAGAAGGGGACGACAGAGGATGAGATGGCTGGATGGCATCACTGACTCGATGAACGTGAGTCTGAGTGAACTCTGGGAGTTGGTGATGGACAGGGAGGCCTGGTGTGCTGCGATTCATGGGGTCGCAAAGAGTCAGACACGACTGAGTGACTGAACTGAACTGAACTGACACTCATAGGGTTTCTCCCCTGTATGAATTCTCTGATGAATAATGAAAGGTGATTTCTGGGAAAACGTTTTGCCACATTCACTACACTCATACAGTTTCTCTCCTGTATGAATTCTCTGGTGTATAATAAGAGGTGACTTCTGAGAGAAGGCTTTTCCACATTTTGTACATGCATAAGGTTTCTCTCCAGTATGAAGCCTTTGGTGTCCAGAGAGGTGTGACTTCTGGGAAAAAGCCTTCCCACAGTCAGTACATATATAAGGTTTCTCTCCTGTATGAATTCTTCAGTGTCCTATGAGGTAGGACTGCTGGCCAAAAGTTTTCCCATATTCACTACACTTACAGGGTTTCTCTCCAGTATGCATTCTCTGATGGATGACAAGCTGTTTTCTGAGGGAAAGTCTTCCCACATTCAGTACTTTCATAAGGGTTCTCCTCAGTATGAGTTATCTAGTGTATAAAAAGGTGATATTTCTCACAGAAGGCTTTACCACACTCGCTGAATCCAAAGGGCTTCTCTCTGGTATGAAGTTGCTGATGTATAATGAGATGTGTCTTCTGGGAGAAGGCCTTTTGACACTCCAAACATTCATAAGGTTTCTCTCCAGTGTGGACTCTGATGAACAATGAAGAGTGACTTTTGGGAGAAGGCCTTCCCACATTCAGAACATTCATAGGATTTCTCCCCAGTGTGAATCCTCTGATGCACAATGAGGTGTGATTTCTCACTGAAGGCTTTTCCACAATCTCCACATACATACAGTTTCTCTCTAGTATGAACTCTTTGATGTATATCAAGCTGTGATTTCTTAATAAAGCCCTTCCCCCACACACTACATTGTGTTTCTTCCCAACGTGAACTTTCTTATACTGAATATGGGCTTGCTTATGATTTATAACTTTTACACATTGACTGTGTGCATGGGATTTCGTTCCAATGTGAATTTTCTCAGGTACAGAACAGGAAGAACTATAGCTAAGTGGTTTCCCACATCCAAATCGCTCAATGGGGTTCTTTCTTATATAGCTCCTATTACAAGTCAGTGAGTCTAGATTAGATTTCAAGCTCTTTTCACTTGAATCAAAGTGATGGAGTGTTTTACTTGAAGGATCAAGGTCTATGCATCCACTGAATATTTTTCCAAATACATTACATTTAGGGCCTCTCTTCTTGGTCATGGTTTCATGGCTGAAGACTGTGATCTGCCTCAAAACCCTGCCTTGGTTTCCTTGATATCTATCTAGCTGACCATCAGTATACCAGACTTTAAAGACAGAGTACGATGAATTATCCTTTGGAGCTCTTTCCAGTATCTCCATTTGAAATGAAAGTTCCCTAGAAATGATCTGCTGACAAGAATCAGAGCTTTGCTCTCTACCTGAAAGAAGAAGAGAAAGGTAAAATAGACACCAAAAAGAAAACAAGAATGAACAGACGTTCTAAGAAGGAGGCTGATGGATATTAAAAAGGACAACTAACAAATTTTAAGGAAGACAGGAAGCCACTCATGTCAAGGAAGAAGAAAATGTTCTATAAGCCATTTCCCCAATTCTTACTTACCTGAATAGGTCCTCCTTGACAACTCACTCTCTGTAATCCACGGGTCCTTTCCATGTTCCAACTTGGAGATTATGTCTAGTTTTAAATCTGAACACCCTGTTAAGGAAAACTTACAATCGCCTTGGTCGGGGCAGCTCAGAAACTCATGAGGAGAAAAAAGGGAACTCCTTTAGCAAAGTTAGATCTTTAACTCTCAAAAATCAATTCCAGATATAGCAAAAATATAAACATAAAAAACTGAAATGATAAAACATCCTGTTTGTAGAAAGTCATAAAGGTCATGGTCTTAACATTTCTGAAAGATGAAGAGGACTTGACTCATTGTTATACAGAGAATTTTCCCTTACCCGCAGAGACCAGGTAGCTATAGATCTCCAGCATCACATCCCTGTGTAGGGTCTTCTGAGCAGGGGCCAGCTGCTGCCACTCCTCCTGGGTGAAGTCCACAGCCACATCCTCAAATGTCACTGGTTCCTGTAACAGCATATTCCTGTACAATCTGCTCATTCTGATCATTTTTACCACAGCAATACCTGTAGGATGCCTATTTTGTACTTTGTGTGGCATATTTAATGAGAAAAAGAATATGAAACCCTGCCATTAGCAAGAATAGTTAGCAGGACAGAGTAGAGAGCCTAAGCTGCTGCTGCTGCTGCTGCTAAGTCACTTCAGTCATGTCCAACTCTGTGTGACGCCATAGATAGCAGCCCACCAGGCTCCTCGGTCCCTGGGATTCTCCAGGCAAGAACACTGGAGTGGGTTGCCATTTCCTTCTCCAATGCATGCATGCATGCTGAGTCACTTCAGTCGTGTCCAACTCTGTGCAACCCTATGGACAGCAGCCCACCAGGCTCCTCTGTCCACGGGATTCTCTAGGCAAGAATACTGGAGTGGGTTGCCATTTCCTTCTCCAAGAGAGCCTAAAAATAGATGCAAATAAAAGTGGAAAATCTGATACATAAGAAAGGTGGCACTTCACATAAGTATAGAAAAGATAAATTACTCAAAACTGGGTAGTTATCAGAAAGAAATGTAAAGTTGAATTCTCTATTTAATTCTGTACCCATAAAAAAATTCACATCTAACAAAAATTTAAACAAAGAAAAAGGGAAGCCATAAAATAAACACAGGAGAGATGGATTTGCTTTAAAAAAATATCATAATTTTAGAGTGGAGAAGACTCTTCTAACAAAGCATGCTACCAAACACAGGTGCCACAAAGGAAAAGAGATAAATTTGACTACTTTCCATACTGCATGGCAAAATATATCATAACTCAAAGAACAAGCAATGAACTGGAGAGAAGATATAGGCACAGCACACAGGATGGACAAAAAGTTAATGTCCTCAATAGAGTGAGAGATTTCCTACAAAGCAAGAATAACAAGACAAACAACTTAAAAAAATAGTCAAAGGACATGACTACCAATTCACAAAAAAGAGAATGCAAATGGATTCTAAGCATGTAAAATGATGCTTGGCTTTATTTGCATGAAGAGAAATGCAAATTAAAATAAGACATCACATTTCCTTTATATTTTATTGAAGATTGAAGTTTGATAAGTCACTGAGTTGGTGACAATGTCAAGCACACTCAAATTGTGGGTATATGCTAGTACAATATATTTTAAGGGCAATTAATTTGGCAATATTCATCATAATTCTACATGTACATATCCTCTGACCAGCAATTCCATTTCTAGAATTATTCTATATAAATACTCATATACGTGAGCAATATAGCACATATGAAGATATTGCACTATAGTACTGTTTATAGTAGCAAAAGTATGTAAACAGCCTCATGGGGGATTGGATGAATCAGTTATGCTTCAATCCCCACGAGGAAATACCATATGGAGTCATAAAAAGCAGTAAGGAAACTCTACATAGAGTCACATGCAACAGTCTCTAAAATATATTGTTAAGTGAAAAACACATTCATCCACTCAACAAGCAGTTATTGAGCACCTGCTGAATACCAGGCAATGTCTAAGGACTGGGGATACAATAGGAAAGAAACCTGGTTAAAATACCTTCCCTTGAGGATCTTGCATTCTAGTGAGAACCGACAAAATGGTTGAGAGATAAATCCCCACCTAGCCATAAAAAAGTTTTAATGTGTACTTCAAAGTTCATATTACTTATACACAAAAAGCTGTTAGAAAGCAATAAGCAAAAGACAAAGAAGGAAACAGAAGAGTTACAGAGAAACACAAAATGGCGAATACATATGTGAATAGATGCTGATGTTCATTTAATCATTAAAGAAACGCAGATGAAAAGAAGATATAATGCTCAGCCATGAAAACAACAAGCATGAAAAACACTGATGCTATCTGGTAGTGGAGAAAATATTGGGAAGTGGCCCTCCTTGTAAATGATTTGTAGCTACATGTAGAAGCTGATTATACAGAATAGAATTTAAGAAATACTCTTTACATTTTAAATACGCTTCTTCTCTAACCTAGCATACTTATGTCTAAGAATTTGGCCTATACAAATATACAAAGAAATTTTTAAAAGGTTGTTCCTTTATTTATGACTTCACTGCTTTAGAGTTCTGTCTAGACCATGTACTAGCTGTGCCTCAGTCTATTCATCTGAAAAATGGGGACAATAATAGTACCTAGCACAAAGCATTTCTGGGTATATTAGATGAGTTAATCCCATTAGAATTTATTATAACGGTGCCTGGTACACAGTAGCTGTGAATATTCTTATTATAATTCTTACTATTATATATCAAAGAATTTTGAAGTTAGGAGTTCATGATCTAAGCCAAAGTCGGCTCCTGGTCTTGTTATTGTGGACTGTATAGAGCTTCTCCATCTTTAAAAAAAAAAAAAATCAATCTGATTTTGGTACTGGCCATCTGGTGATGTCCATGTGTAGAATCCTCTCTTGTGTTGTAAGAGGGTGTTTGCTCTGACCAGTGCATTCTCTTGGCAAAACTCTGTTAGCTTTTCTCCTGCTTCCTTTTGTACTCCAAGGCCAAGTTTGCCTGTTACTCCAGGTATCTCTTGACTTCCTACTTTTGCATTCAAGTCCCCTATGATGAAAAGACATCTTTTTTTGGCGTTAGTTCTAGGTCTTATTAGGTCTTCATAGAACCATTCAACTTCAGCTTCTTCAGCATCAGTGGTTGGAGCATAGACTTGGATTACTGTGATATTGAATAGTTTGCCTTGGAAATGAACAGAGATCATTCTGCCATTTTTGAGATTGCACACGGTACTGCATTTCAGACTCTTTTGTTGACTATGAGAGTTACTCCATTTCGTCTTCCCTGGTGGCTCAGACGGTAAAGCATCTGCCTACAATGCGGGAGACCTGGCTTCAATCCCTGGGTCAGGAAGATCTCCTGGAGAAGGAAATGGCAATCCACTCCAGTATTCTTGCCTGGAAAATCCCATGGATGGAGAAGGCTACAGTCCATGGGGTCGCAAAGAGTCGGATAGGACTCAGCGACTTCACTTTCACTTTTTTCCATTTCTTCTAAGGAAATCTTGCCCATGGTAGTAGATATTATGGTCATCTGAACTAAATTCGCCCATTCCAGTCCATTTTAGTTCACGAATTCCTAAAATGTCGATGTTCACTCTTGCCATCTCCTGTTTGACCACTTCCAATTTATTTTGATCCATGGACCTAACATTCCAGGTTCCTATGCAATATTGTTCTTTCCAGCATGGAAATTTACTTCCATCACCAGTCACATCCACTACTGGGTACTGTTTTTGTTTTGGCTCCGTCTCTTCATTCTTTCTGGAGTTATTTCTCCACTGGTCTCCAGTAGCATATTGGCCACCTACTGACCTGGGGAGTTCATCTTTCACTGTCCTACCTTTTTGCCTTTTCATACTATTCATGGGGTTCTCAAGGCAAGAATACTGAAGTGGCTTGCCATTCCCTTCTCCAGTGGATCATGTTTTGTCAGAACTCTCCACCATCCATCCTGACCCGTCCACCCTGGGTAGCCCTACATGGCACGGCTCATTGCTTCATTGGGTTAAACAAGGCTGCAATTCATGTGACCAGTTTGGTTAGTTTTCTGTGATTGTGGTTTTCAGTCTGTCTGCCCTCTGATGGATAAGGATAAGAGGCTTGTGAAAGCTTCCTGACGGGAGAGACTGACTGGAGGAATCTGGGTCTTGTTCTGATGGGCAGGGCCATGCTCAGTAAATCTTAAATCCAGATTTCTCTTGATGGGTGGAGCTGTGTTCCCTCCATGTTGTTTGGCTTGAGGCCAAACCATGGCAATGGTAACCTCCTTCAAAAGGGCTTATGTATCCACTGTTTTATTCAGCTCCCCTGACCCCACAGCAGGCCACTGTTGATCCTGGCCTTTGCTGGAGACTCTTGGACACTCACAGGCAAGTCTGGCTCAGTTTCTTGTGGGGAAACTGCTCCTGGTGTGCACAAGGTTTTCTTTGTGCCCTCCAAGAGTCTGTTTACCCAGCCTTGTGGAAGTTCTGTAATCAAATCACACTGGCCTCTAGAGTCAAATTCCCTGGGGGTTCTAAGTCCCTTTGCCAGATCCCCAGATTGGGAAATCTGTTCCAGGTCCTAGAACATCCTTAACAGTGCAAGAATCTCTTTGGTATTCAAAGCCACATAAGGAAAAGAGAAACCAAAAATTAAGGAGATAGTTGCAAAACACATATCACAAGTAAAAGAGTGGTATCCGAATATATGAAACCAACTCCTACAAACCAATAAGGAAAAAGCAAGTGATGCAAAATAAAAATGAGCAAAAGACCTGACTAGGCACCTCACAAAATAGGATCTCCAAGTGATCAATGCATATATGAAAAGGTAGTCATCAGGGAAAATAAATCAAAACCTCAGTGTCTGACTCTTCCACTGGAATGCTGAAACCACAAGGGCGGGGATTTTTGTTTATTCATGGATGTATTACTGGTCTAAAAGAGCCACCCATAATGGATCCCAAAGAATCACAACATGACATCCCTACATTTTCCCATTCCTGTCCCCATAGAACCTCATCACTCATCTTATAGACCTCCTATTGCTCACCTCACAGATCCCCCATCACCTTCCCAACAGACCCTCCATCACTCATCCCAGGTCCCTCTCACTCACCCTATAGACCTCCTTTGCTCACCCCTTGAAATCCCATCATTCACACTGCTATTGCTGCTGCTGCTGAGTCGTTTCAGTCGTGTCCGACTCTGTGCGACCCCATGGACTGCAGCCAACCAGGCTCCTCCATCCATGGGATTTTCCTCGCAAGAGTACTGGAGTGGGGTGCCATTGCCTTCTCTGATCATTCACCCTACAGACAGCAATTTTCACCTAACAAATCCCCCATCACTTATCCCCATTAAACTCCCTATCACATATCCCACACATCGTTATGCCTGATCCTCCAGACTCCCCTATCACTGTTGTTCACATCATTCAGTCCAAAGGACCCCTCATTAGTCCTTCCACATGCCCCTTCGCTGTCCACACAGATGCCTATCACTCAGCTGGGCCCCTCACCTTGGCTCTGCAATCAGGACCCAACATCTTCTCAAGCCAGGCTTGGCTCCCCGCTTGCACAAATGGGCTCAACATCCCTGGAAGCTCCCTTCCCCTTCTAGCCTTCCTTGGTGGGTCTGGATGGCGCATCATCTTATCTTCCGTCCACTCAGAACCAGCTGCAGAGCCCAGCTCTGCCAGTAACAAAAATGGTGGAATCAAGGCCTGAGAGATGCTCTGCAGAAGCCTCCTTTCTAGAGCCTCTGGAGAAAGTGAAGAGTGCTTTGACACAATATTTGTATTCATTTAGGCGCTTAGAGTACACTCGCAGCGCACCACTCCTTGCCTAGTGTCATCGCCCTTCTGCGTCCTATTGCTCCTTCTGCAGGTCAGGGTCCGCCCGCTCCTGTCACTCACAGTCTGCCATTGGCTCCTTCGAACACAGAGAGGCCCGCCCACTCCTGTCACTCACAGCCTGGACTTAACTGCCCGCGTCACTTAAAGTGGGCAGAGTTCATCGCAGCACTGTTTATAATAGCCAGGACATGGAAACAACCTAGATGTCCATCAGCAGAGGAATGGATAAGAAAGCTGTGGTACATGTACACAATGGAGTATTACTCAGCCGTTAAAAAGAATTCATTTGAATCAGTTCTGATGAGATGGATGAAACTGGAGCCGATTATACAGAGTGAAGTAAGCCAGAAAGAAAAACACCAATACAGTATACTAACACATATATATGGAATTTAGAAAGATGGCAAAGACGACCCTGTATGCAAGACAGGAAAAAAGACACAGCGGTGTATAATGGACTTTTGGACTCAGAGAGAGAGGGAGAGGGTGGGATGATTTGGGAGAATGGCATTCTATCATGTATACTATCATGTAAGAATTGAATCGCCAGTCTATGTCTGATGCAGGATACAGCATGCTTGGGGCTGGTGCATGGGGATGACCCACAGAGATGTTATGGGGAGGGAGGTGGGAGGGGGTTTCATGTTTGGGAACATATGTAAGAATTAAAGATTTTAAAATTAAAAAAAAAATAAACAAAAAAAAATAAAAAAAAAAATAAAGTGGGCAGAAGCAGCATTTTGCAGTTCGTATCAAAGTCAAAAGAGTTTAATAGAATCAGAGGTTCAAGGTAAACGCTAAGGGGCATTGATTTTAAAAAAATGTAACAAAGGGCTAGATTGAGGTTGGCCAACAGCGGGATTGTATAGTTGAGAAAGGCATAGGTTCTATATTGAGGGGCGCTTAAGGAAGCAAGCAAGCCACCAAGGGGTGACTCAGATGGTAAAGAATCTGCCTGCAGTGCAGGAGACCTGGATTCAATCCCTGGGTGGGAAGACTTCCTGGTGAAGGGAATGGCCACTCACTCCAGTATTCTTGCCTGGAGAATCGTATGGACATAGGAGCCTAGTGGGCTACAGTCCATGGAGTCACAAAGAGTCAGACACAACTGAGTGACTAACACTGGTGGTATAGTATTTAAGAATATCCTAGGATTCAAGACCTCTAACAGGGTTTATGGGTGGAGAAAACAACAAAAACCTTGCTTTCAAAGTCAAACCAGAAGGGCCCTGATAGTGGAATGTTGGCCCAGTTCCAAAGTCCTTCCAGAGAGGCTTTGGAACTGGAAATGTTAACTTAAACCCAAATTTGAGATATATCAGAGAAACATTAATAGTGGTATAATTAACAACGATCCACAATTCACAGCCTATACCAAAGGGGCAATGATGGTGAAAGAGTCAAGCAAGAACTGACTTTAAGCTTACATGTAATGAGTACTTATGACAGAAGCATTAAATGAGGGCTGGGGTTAATGCACATAGGAGAAGAGGCACTAACAATGGAAGAGTTAGCAGATGCTTGATTTTCCGTACACGTCAAAGGAGCACAGATGGGGAGGATTTAACTGAGGCCTGTAGTCATTGTACAGACCCCAGGGAGCAACAATAGGGAAAGAGTTAACAGGCTTGAGAAAAGATTCATGCATAAATTGCCCTGATAGTGAAAAAGAGAACAGACCTCCAAGAACAGACCTCTATATATTACCTCCTTGGGTAATATGTAGACACAAGGGGACTGTTAACTACCCTCAACATCCTAGATCCTACATCGAGATCAGAACCCATTAATGGTGGAATAGATAACAGATTCCTGAGTTCAAGGTAAAATCAGAGATTCATTCAGGTTGAAAAAAGTTAACAGAGGCCCAAGTTGGAGGACATATAAAGGGATTGTGATGGTGGAATAGCTGACGGTGACTGGGATTTGAGGTCACACCAATGGTCATGGATGACGGAAGAGTTAGCAAGGACCTGGTTTGAGTGTTGACCAGGTGGGCATCAATGGTGGAACATTTCAAAGAGCCTATATTATTTTCCTATTGCTGCTGTAACAAATTACTACAAACTTATGTTGGCTTAACACCATAGCTTTGACTACATGGCTTAAACCAACACAAGTTTATTACTTTACAGTTCTGTAGGTCAGAAGTCCAAAATGGGTTTTACTGAGCTGAAATCAAGGTGTCAGCAGGGCTATACTCCCCCTGGAGGCTCTAGGGAGAATCCATTTTCTGGCTTTTTCCAGCTTCCTTACCTCAAGACCCCTTCTCCCATCTTCAAAGCCAGCAGTATAGCATCTTCAAATCTTCCTTTGACTGTGACCTTCTGTTTCTATCATCTCACCTCTTTTTCTGACTCTGCCACTCCTCCCTCTCTGTTATCAGGAGCCTTGTGACCCATCTGTATAATCCACAATAATCTTCCCATCTCAAGATTCTTAATCACATCTGCATGCGTGCTCAGTCACTTCAGTCGTGTCCAACCCTATGGACTGCAGCCTGCCAGGCTTCTCTGTCCATAGGATTCTCCAGGCAAGAATACTGGAGTGGGTTGCCATTTCCTCCTCCAGGGGATCTTTCTGACTGAGGGATCAAACCCACATCTCCTATGTCTCCTGCATTTGCAGGCAGATTCTTTACCACTAGCTCCACCGGTATAAGAAAGCAAAGCCAAGGATTAGGACATGCAGATCTTTGGGAGACCATTATTCTGTCTACCATAATGCCTAATTTTGAGGTCAAACCAAAGGGTCGATGGTGGTGGAAAATTTGATTGAGACACAGGGGGAGACAACTGGTAGTAGATCAGGTTTGAATTCAAACTAGATGGGCATCACTGAAGGGCTCAGGCTGTTATGTCAGAATTGTTTCAAAGGCTTAGGTTCAAGACCAGACAAAGAAAATGGTGGAAACCTCAGTAGAGACTCTAGACCAAGATCACAGGAGTATTGAGTGTGGATAGGTTAACACAGACCCAGGTTTAAGGCCTAGAATATAGGTACACTGGTGGTAGAATCCCCTGAAGAAGGAAATGGCAGCTCCTTCCAGTATTCTTGCCTGGAGAATCCCATGGACAGAGGAGCCTAGCGGGCTAACGTCCATGGGGTTGCAAGGAGTCGGACATGACTGAAGCAACATATGCACAGTGGTAGAATACTTAACAGGGCCCTGGGTTTGAGATTAAACCTGAGGGTCACTGATGATTAAAGATTTAACAGGTAGTCAGATAGAAAATAGGGCCATTGGTGGTAAAATCTACAACTGTTATCTGGGTTTAATATACAGATCAGAGAGGGGAACTAATGGTGTTAAGAGACTTGGATTTGATTCACAGATGAGAAGAGGCATTGATGAAGGAAGAAATAAAAAGAGAACTTGGGTTTGGGTTTCATGCCAGACTGAACTGATGATGGAATAGTTACTTAACAGAAACATAAGTTAGATGCCCCAAAAGTGGCTCATTGATGGCAGAAGTATTAACAGAAGCTTGTGTAGAGAGAAAATTTAACAGAGACCCAGGTGCAAGTCAGACCTGAGTGGCAGTAAAACTGGAAGAGTTAACAGAGGACCAGGCTCAAGGTTCAGATCTGAGGGACATAGATGGTAGAAGTGTGACCCAAGACCCAGATTCAATGTGGACAACAGAGGACACAAAACCTTATGTGTGGTCCTAATTAAAGCTACAACGATATCTTGACTTCAGTGGTGTTATACAGTGGTAGTTGTGGACTGAATTGAATCCCTCTCCCCTGCCAATTCGTATGTTGAAGGCCTAAACCCTGGGTGACTGTATTGGAGATAGGGCCTTTAAGGAGGTAGTCATGTATGGATGTGAGAGTTGGACCATAAAGAAGGCTGAATGCCAAAGAATTGATGCTTTCGAACTGTGGAGTTAGAGAAAGAGAGTCCCTTGGACTGCAAGGAGATCAAACCAGTCCATCCTAAAGGAAATCAACCCTGAATATTCATTGGAAAGACTGATGCTGAAGCTGAATCTCCAATGCTTTGGCCACCTGATGCAAAGAGCCGACTTATTGGAAAAGACCTTGATGCTGGGAAAGATAGAAGGCAGAAGGAGAAGGGGATGACAGAGGACAAGATGGTTGGATGGCATCACCGACTCAATGGACATGAGTTTGGGCAAGCTCTGGGAGATGGTGAAGGACAGGGAAGCCTGGCGTATGCAGTCCCTGGGGTCACAGAGTCAGACACGACTGAGCAACTGAACAACAACAAGGCTAAATGAGGTTCTAAGAGTAGAGCCCTGATCTGATAGAACTGGTGTCCCTAGAAAAGAGCCAGGGTCACCAAAGATCTCTGTGAGACACCATGTGAGGACAAAGAGAGGAACCATCTGCAAGCCAGGAGGAGAGCTCTCAGCAGAAGCCAAATCCTGCCAGAGCCTTGACCGTGGCCCCCAGAATTGTGAGAAAATAAATTTCTGTTGTTTGAGCCACCCATTCTATGGTATTTTGTTATGGCAGCCCAAGCATACTAATACAAAGCTTTGTGCATCTTTAAGAGTTCTCTCAAATATGTGAGAAACCAGGCATGACAGAACCCCTGGAAATTAAGAACTTTTATGAAATTAAGATCAAAGCCCTTTTAAAGTATTTTTGACACAGTAAATAATATCCTTCATTGCATATTCCTGAGCCCTAGACCCAGATTTTCTGATCCAGTGGGTCAAAGGTGAGGTCCAATAATCTACAATTATTTTAACTTTTTATTTGGAAATAATTTCAAACTTACAGAAAAAGTTGTAAGAATAGTAATTATATTTACTTCTGAAATATTTGTAAATAAATGCCCCTCAATAAGGCTTCATCGGTGGTGCTAGTGGTAAAGAACCTGCCTGCCAATGCAGGAGACATAAGAGATGCGACCCATCCATTAGATCCCTGGATCAGGAAGATCCCCTGGAGGAAGGCATGGCAACCCACTCCAGTATTCTTGCCTGGAGAATCCCATGGACAGAGGAGCCTGGCAGGCTACAGTACATAGAGTCACAAAGAGTCGGACACCACTGAAGCATGCACGCCCCTAAATACTAGTGTATTTTCCCTTAAAAGCCAGACATTATTTTCTGTATAACCACACTGTAAAACTCAAGGCCAGGAAATTAACACCAATTTGGAAATATTATCTAATCTGTAAATCTTTTTCAAAATGTGCCAATAGTCCCAATAATGCCCTCATTAGCAAAAAAAAAAAAAATTTCTGTTCCCAGGTGCAGTCCAGGATCATTTGTTGCATTTAACTTGTTACATCTTTCAGTCTTTTTTAAACCTAGCCTTTCTTCATCTTTTATGACATTGATATTTTTGTCAAACTTGGGCAGGTTGTTTTGTAGACTGTCACTTGGATTCATACTGATATCTCTGACTCCAATCCGAGCCCACAGTGTTTATTGTAGCTTATCTCTTTCCCACATTTGAAATGCCTTTCTCTGACAATAAGAAACATGACTCTTGTTATCTACGATCTATTTGTTTGCTCAAATCTTTATGTAAAGTATTTTCAGAATTCCTAAGATACCACTATGTAAAAACACATTTACATAAACTACATTTGCGTACATTTCTTTTTGCTTTGAGCCTTATTGTATCTGGTCAAAATAAATATTGTTTCTCAAATCGACTCAGGTTAGTTATTTTCTTCCCCATGCCCTTCAGTGTGGTATTATTATTCATTTGTAGGTGGCGCTAGTGGTAAAGAACCCACTTGCCAATGCAGGAGACACAATAGATGCGGTTCGATCCCTGGGTCGTATGATCCCTTGGAGAAGAGCGTGGCGACCCACTCCAGTATTCTTGCCTGGAGAATCCCCATGGACAGAGGAGCTTGATGGGCTACTGTCCATAGGGTCACACAGAGTTGGACTCGACTGAAGCAACTTAACACAGCACAATACACCGTTAGGTTCCATTATTTCTGTTTATATCCCATTTGGGGTTCCCCTGTCATCCTAGGAGTTTGTTTGTTTTTCTTTTTGCCCCGCAGAGTGTAGGATCTTAATCCCCTGACCAGGGATCGAACCCACACCTCCTACATTGGGAGCATGGAGTCTTAACCACCAGACTGTCAGGGAAGTCCCTTAGTTTATTTCAATGTATTTAGTTTGCAACCACTTTCTTACTTTCCTTATTTTCCCCCTAGAGTCTGTGAAACATGAGTATGGTTCTAAGAGTCAAAGCTCCACAAAAAGTTATACTCAAAGAAATATTGCTTCCTGCTCATTCCTAGTTCCCACCCCCACTCCCTTTGGATTACAAATCTCATTCATTATCTCATGTGCAAGCTCAGAGTGAAAGTGCTGGACCCAGGAGAGGGGTTCTCTGTGATTCTATGCTCCAGTTCCCTTCCGCAGTGAATGTCTCAAAAGTCTTGATTGCAAATATCCCTGACTACTGGATTCCCTGGATGTGCTGAAGGATGGGAGGGTTCACCTGAGCTCTTGGTTGTGAGCTTATTCAGTCTAAGGATTGAGCAGTTTCATTATTTTATTTAATTTCAGTTTAATAGAATCCTGGATGCTACTGTGGCCAGTATTTCATTACTATCTCTAGAGTACTTGCTAAAATAGTAGGAAATAAAAGGCTACAGAGATTTTTTTCTAGGAAACATGAACTACAGTTATCCTCTAAATAAAATCTAGTTAATTATACAAGAGGAACTTAAAAATTTTTGTTTTGCAAAAGCAGAAAAGTTACTGTTATCAAGAAAGAGAAAATCTTCATTACAAAACCCTGCAACATGAGGTGTGGAGGGCTGAGCAGATACTGAGATTTCCTCATCCCTCGCTGCCTCCCAGGTGGTTGATGTCACATCTCTGGGGGTGGTATGCAGTGAATTGTTTCATTCAAGGCTGGAAGTAAATGATACACTGGTGACCTTAGCACAGTGTCTGGATCCTGCTGGGGTCCCAAGATATGACAACAACAGGTGCTTAAATGCAATGTCACTGGCCCTGTTTGTGATTGTATTAGGGTTTAGACATGGGCTCCCGATGCTTTTAGACAAGAGGTAAAAAGGAAGTAGATATCAAATTATCAACATCCGTTGGATCATAGAGAAAACAAGGGAATTCCAGAAAAAGTTGAAATACTTCATTGACTACGCTAAAGCCTTTGACTATGTGGATCACAACAAACTGTGGAAAATTCTTAAATTTCTGGACTACCAAGCCACCTTACCTACTTCCTGAGAAACCTGTATGCAGCTCAATAAGCAACAGTTAGAACCAGATGTGAAAACAACAGACTACTTCAAAATTGGGAGAGGCGTATGTCAAGGCTGTATATTGTCACCTTGCTTATTTAACTTATATGCAGAGTACGTCATGCAAAATGCCGGGCTGGATGAAGCTCAAGCTGGAGTAAAGATTGCTGGGAGAAATATCAATAACCTCAGACATGCAGATGACACCACCCTCATGGCAGAAAGTGAAGAGGAACTAAAGAGCCTCTTGATGAGGGTGAAAGAGGAGAGTGAAAAAGCTGGCTTAAAACTCAACATTCAAAAAACTAAGATCATGGCATCCAGTCCCATCACTTCACAGCAAACTGATGGGGGGGGAGGATGGAAACAGTGACAGACTATATTTTCTTGGGGTCCAAAATCACTGCGGACCATGACTGTAGCCATGAAATTAAAAGACACTTACTCCTTGGAAGAAAAGCTATGACAAACCTAGATAGCATTTTAAGAAGCAGAGACATCACTTTGCCGACAACGGTCCATCTAGTCAAAGCTATTGCTTTCCCAGTAGTCATACATGGATGTGAGATTTGGACCATAAAGAGAGCTGAATGCCAAACCATTGATGCTTTTAAACTGTGGTGCTGGAGAAGACTCTTAGAGTCCCTTGGACAGCAAGGAGATCAAACCAGTCAATCCTAAAGGAAATCAACTATGAATATTCACTGGAAAGAATACTTTGGCCACCTGATGCGAAGAGTTGACTCTCTGGACAAGATCCTGATGCTGGGAAAGATTGAAGACAGGAGGAGAAGGGGATGACAGAGGATGAGATGGTTGGATGGCATCACAGACTCAAACAGAGCGCACTCGGGGAGATGGTGAGGGACGGGGAAGCCTGGCTTGCTGCAGTCCATGGGGTCACAAAGAGTCAGACACTGTTGACTGAGGGACTCAACAACAGAACAGTAAGTAACAGCACAGGCTTTGGACTCAATTCAACTCGGGCTGAACTCCAGCCCTGCTACCTACTGGTTATGTAACCAAGTCGCTTAACTCTCTGCACCTCAGTCTAGGCATCTGCACAAAAGGAATGATAACAGTACTTAACTCAAGGGGATGAAAATTAAATGGGATGATGCACATAAATGGCTTTGTGTTTAGCACATGGGTTACTGCCCTGTTCTCCTTGCCCTAAGAAGGAGGAGGAACTTAGATCAGAGATGGAATGGAAAGCCCAAGGGGTATTGGTGACCTATTGGTGGAGGGAGGGGTGTGTAGGAAAGACTTTCTAGAAAAAGTGACTTCTGAGTCCCCTGAGGGACAGAGCAAGCCCTAATTACATGGATATTCTTTTTAATACTACTGTTGCAAATATTAGTATTGGGTAAAGCATGTTTCTGGTTATTGGACCTTCCAGAGAAAGCACATATTTAAAAGATTTTTTAAGTTTAAAATTCTTGAGTTATTAGAAAGGCCATATGATGCCCTCAGAAAGACCCCATATCTAAGGAAGTTGGAGACTGATGGGAAGGATTTGAGATGGCAGCCTGCCTCGGATATACCATTTCAAAATGAAAGTGTTAGTTGCTCAGTCGTGGCTGACACTTTCCGACCCCATGGTCGGTCCATGGGATTCTCCAGGCAAGAATACTGGAATGGGTTGCCATTCCCTTCTCCAGGGAAGCTTCCCGACCCAGGGATCAAACCCGGGTCTCCTGCATTGCAGGAAGATTCTTCACCATATGAGCTACCAGAGAAGCTAGATGTACCATCTATGAGAACCAAACACACAGCAGAGGGTAGAAAGAGGTAAGCTGAATGGAAAGGTATCATCTGAGCATGCGTGCTAATGGACTTACGTAACTGGGAGTGGCCAGTTTTGGCGGGAGGCAATCCTGCTTCAAGCAAGAAACTTCAAGTTTCCACCCACTTTGAAAAGGCACTCCTGTCCCTGGAGAGTGGACTGTTGCTGCTGCTGCTAAGTCGCTTCAGTCGTGTCCGACTCAGTGCGATCTCATAGATGGCAGCCCACCAGGCTCCATCATCCCTGGGATTCTCCAGGCAAGAACACTGGAGTGGGTGGCCATTTCCTTCTTGAATGCACGAAAGTGAAAAGTGAAAGTGAAGTCACCGAGTCGTGTCCAACTCTCAGCGACCCCATGGACTGCAGCCTACCAGGCTCCTCCGTCCGTGGGAGTTTCCAGGCAAGAGTACTGGAGCGGGGTGCCATTGCCTTCTCCCAGAGTGGACTGTTAGGTGACCCCATTTCTGCCTCTCTTACCCCACCTACTCTCCTGATCTCTGATTGGCCAGATCAAGTTTGCTAAATGTTCTGACAGTTGATTGTCCTTGGTCGGTTGAACTGCGGGATTTCGTCCCGATGTCACGTGAGATTTCGTCCCGACGTCACATGGCATTTCGTCTTGACGTCGCGTGAGATTTCGTCCCGACGTCACATGGGATTTCGTCCCAACTTCCTGTGGGATTTCGTCCCAACGTCGAGCAGCACTTCAGCACCACTTCACCTCTGAGGTAAGCTCTCTCTGAGGGTCTCTCTAGACAGGTTAAGGGGACCAAGTAAAAAGAAGGGAGCTACTGTTGATAATTCAAGCAACTGAATATTTTCCGTACCTCCTAACATCCTCAAAATCGTTACGACTGAGAGACGACTTAAAGCCTTTTGGGGTGATTCCCCGTCAGGCAGACATAAAACTAAAATTATCTTCGGTCTGTGAGACTCCCTAATTGCTCTCCCTGAGGGAAGCAAAACTCCCCTCAGTCCGAGACACCCACAAATGAGCCAGAAGCCCCTATATTTTCCCAACCAGAGAGGTTGCCTAAGGGACTCTTTTATTCCCTCCTCTGGTATGGCAACCCACTCCAGTGTTCTTGCCTGGAGAATCCCAGGGACGGGGGAGCCTGGTGGGCTGCCGTCTACGGGGTCGCACAGAGTCGGACATGACTGAAGCGACTTAGCAGCAGCAGCAGCAGCAGCTGGTATAAAGAATCAATGTTCTTGGCCTCAGACTCTCCCTTCCCCGAGAGAAACTCCCAAAGCTCTCCCCTCCTGAGAGAAACTCCCAATGCCACATTCTCAGCCTGAGTGATGGGTGATCCTGTAGTGTCAGAGATGCCAGCTCTCTTCACTTTAATAATTTTCAAAAAGCTACTAATAGCCTTTTTAAAATCAAGATATAGTTGATTTACAATACATTAATTTCACACATATAACAAATTGATTCAATGTATATATAGATTAAGTGAAGGTGGCAGGGGGGTTCATGTTTGGGAACGCATGTACACCCGTGGTGGATTCATGTCAATGTATGGCAAAATCATGTATTGTAAAGTAAAATAAAGTAAAAATAAAAATTAAAAAAAATGTATATATAGATTAAGTGAGTGAAGTTGCTCAGTCGTGTCCTACTCTTTGCGACCCCATGGACTGTAGCCCACCGGACTTCTCTGTTCATGGGATTCTCCAGGCAAGAATCCTGGAATGGGTTGCCATTTTTATCTCCAGGGGATCTTCCTGACCCAGGGATCGAACCTGGGTCTCCTGTATTGCAGGCAGACACTGTAACCTCTGAGCCACCAGGGAAGCCCATTTATAGATTATACTTCCTTTAATGTTATTACAAAATAATGACTTTTTTGTATTGTACAGTATGTTCTTAGTGCTTATTTATTTTATACACAGAAGTTTGTATCTCTTAATCTCCTATCCCTATCTCTCCCCTCCTGTCTTCTCTCTCCTCACTGATAAGCACTAGTTTGTTCTGTTTATCTGTGAATCTTTTTTGTTATGCTCATTTCTTTGTTGGTTTCTTTAATATTCTGCATTTAAGTGATAACATATGGTATGTCTCTTCTGTCTGATTTATTTCACTAGCGTAATACACTCATGTTGCAAATGACAAAATTTTATTCTTTTTGTTACTGAGTAGTATTCTCTTGTATGTCACTCACACACATGCACATATATATATATATATATATATATATATATATATATATATATACACACCACAGCTTCGTCCATTATCTGTTAATAGATACTTAAGTTGCTTTCTATATCTTGGCTAGTAAAAATAATGGTGCCATGCATATTAGGCTGTGTGTATCTTTTCAAATTAATGCTTTTGTTTTGTTTTGGATATATACCCAGGAATGGAATTTCTGGGTCTATTGTAGTTCTAGTTTTAGTTTTTTGATGTACCTTCACACTGTTTTCCACAGTGACTATACCAATTTACATTCCCACCAACAATATACAAAAGTACCCTTTTTCCACATCCTCCCCCAATGTTGATGATTTTCCCAGGTGGCTCAGATGGTAAAGCGTCTGCCTATAATACCTACCATGTGGGAGACCCGGGTTCAATCCCTGGGTCGGGAAGATCTCCTGGAGAAGGAAATGGCAACCCACTCCAGTATCCTTGCCTGGAAAACCCCATGGATGGTGGAACCTGGGAGGCTACAGTCCATGGGGTCACAAAGAGTTGGGCACGACTGAGCGACTTCACTTCACTTCCCCCAGTGTTTATGGTTTGTGGTCTTTTTGATGATAGCCATTCTGGGAGGTGTGAGGCAATATCTCATAGTGTTGGGGGTTTTTTAATATTTATTTATTTGGCTGCACTGGGTCTTAGTTGTGGTACATGGGATCTTCAATCATCATTGCTACATGCAGAATCTTTAGTTAAGGCATGCAAAATCTTTTTAGTTGCCATATGTGTACTCTTAGTTGTGGCATGTGAACTCTTAATTGAGGCATGTGAACTCTTAGTTGCAGCATGTGGGATCTAGTTCCCTGACTAGGAACTGAACCCAGGCCCCCTGCATTGGGCGCATGGAGTCTTAGCTGCTAGACCACCAGGGAAGTCCCTCTCATTGTGGTTTTGATTTGCACTTCTATGATGGTTAGCAATATTGGGCATCTTTTCATTGACTTGGCTGCTTGCATGTCTTCTTCAGAAAAATGCCTTTTCAGTTATTCTGCCCATTTTTAAATAAGGTTGTTTGCTTTTTAAATATTTTTACAAGCTATTTATATAATTTAGAAATTAACCCTTTATCAGTCATGTCATTTGCAAATATTTCTCTCTTTGAGTAGGTTGTCTTTTTGTTTTGTCAATGGTTTCCTTTGCTGTGCAAAAGCTTTCAAGTTTAATTAGGTACCATATTTTGTTTTTGTTTGGTTTGCTGTAAGAGACAGGTCCAAAAAAATATTGCTACAATATATGTCAAAGAGTGTTCAGTCTGTGTTTTCTTCTAGGATTTTTATGGTCTTATTTTTAGGTCTTTAATCCATTTTGAGTTTATTTTTTATATGGTGTAAGAAAATGCTCTAATTTCATTATTTGCATGCAGCTGTCCAATGTTCCTAGCACCACTTATTGAAGAGAATTGTCTTTTCTCCCTTGTATATTTTTGCCTCCTTTGTCACTGATTAATTGACCATATGTGCATGGGTTTGTTTCTGGACTTTATAATCTGTTCCATCTATCTCTGTGTCTGGTTTTATGCCAGTACTATATTGTTTTGATTACTGTAGCTTTGTAGTATAGTCTGAAGACACCTTCAGCTACTAGTTTGTGAGTGTGATACCTCTAGCTCTGTTCTTGGTTTCTCAAAATTATTTTGGCTATTTGGGGTCTTTTGGGTTTCCACACAAAATTTAAAATTACTTGTTCTAGTTCTGTGAAAAATGCCATCTCTAGGTAATCTCTTACAATCCTTTGTTTTTATGTGGTCTTGGTTGTAATGTCTTCTTCATATCTGATTTTATTGATTTAGGCCTAGTAATACACTTTAAATTCACTCATATTAGTGATCTTCATTTCTTTTCAACATAGCAAAATCCCACATCCTTCTGCCTGAAAACTGAAACCTTTCAATCACAGGCACCATATGATCTCTGGGACTTTCCTCCCCTCCCCTCCTTTGCCTCAAAACAGCCCCCTCAATAATACTCTACATTCACTTCACTACTTCCCCAACAAGTGTCTGATATCTTTCCTTCAAAATGAGCCAAACCAGGCAAGCTACTAACAACAGTAACCAACCTCCCTCAAAGACTCAATGCTACTTTGATCATGACAGAAAACATGTCATCCCTAATCACTACTTCTCTCAGAGACCTCCAGCTTCCTGTTCTCATCTGATTTCCCCACCCTCATGTCCTTGCTCAGGGACAGATAAGCCAAGGATGGAGAAAAGTAGAACCTTAATACAGTTAACTAACTGAGTGTGGACTTCCTTCAACACTTTCTCGCCCGACAGAACCTTTGGCCTTGTGACTGGAGAGACCCAGGCTGTGTTCCTTCTAGATAAGCACCATGAACAGTGGCAGCTTCTACGAAACCCCCAGGAAAGATAGGAAGAAATTAGAGAAGAAATCCAAAGTGAGTTGATCTGGAGAGGGCAGAGGAGTGGCCCAAAGACAATGTATGGTGACTAGATATCTGGGCATTGGGGGTTGGGGGAGGGTCAGAGGCACTGGGGACAAGGAGCAGCATGTCAGGGGGAGATCCAGAGCTTCTGACCCTCGTTTTGTCCTTGCCTGGTATCCTTGGGTACAAGATCTGTGATCTTGCACTGGATTGGATGGTTCTCAATCTATTCTGGAAGGTGAGAGAAGAGCATGCCACCAGCATTAAGCACCTACTACATGCCAGACGAGAGCCTAGGCAATGTTACCCATTTTCTCTGTTAGCCATGACTAGAGAGGGATTATTAGCTCCACTTATAGATCTAACATGGAGGCCCTGCAACCAAGGGAGAGTTCCTGGCTGAAAGTCAGACATGTTTAGCTGAGTCATTGCTGGGATTTATTTTTCTTTCTTTTTTAGAGTTTCAAGAATATTTCCAAATACTTCTCTAAGAAAGAGTGGGCACGTCTGGGATACTCGGAGAAAATCACCTATGTGAATCTGAAGAGAAACTATGAAACCATGACTAGACTAGGTAATAGGAAGCTCTGGGTCCAGAAAAGGCTGGGAATAAATGATGATTCCTCTTTGCAAGCCATAGTTTATTCTTCTTAGGCTATGCCAAATGTCCCACATTTGTCCTTTTCTGTGCGAAGAAACCCCAGGCCAGGTTTCAAGCCCTCTGCTCTCTTAAGTCCTGTGCAGGGCTGTGGACTGAGAGTGGCCACAGAGATGCTCAGACTTGGATTCTATGCATTTCTCTCTCACTGGCTGTGGTTCAGATTCCCCCTGCCCAGCTGAGGAGCTTTACTGTTGGTGCTGTGTCCCAGCATTTCCCCCTCCTCTCAGGTTGTCTGTTAAGAAACAAATATTTTGCATCATTCTAGGTCTCAAGTGTACCCCACCAGCTTTCATGTGTCCTAAAAATGGAGCCACAGAATCCAAGCGTTGTGATTCTAAAATTAAGAACCCCAGGAAAAAGGGTAAGTGACAGGAAATGAGTCTCCTGAAGCCCATTTATGCTGGGTTCCAGATGGGGAAAGATTCTCAGGACTTTGTTCCCTCAAAAGCATCATGGTTAAGCGAAAAAAAATTGAATGCAGAAGGTTAAGCACAGTCAGAGGCCATTCATATGTAATCCTAAAACATGCAAAACAAGAATATATATATATATATATTTATGGATAGAAAATATTTGGTAAATGTATAAAAACGTGAATGAGAATAAAACCCATCAGACTCTGGAGTGAAAAAGTGGAAAAGGAAGGAGAGTAGGGATCAGTGAGGGCCACACAGATGGCTTCAGCTGTGACTTGTTCATAGTGTTTTGTTATATTTTGAATAAAGAGCTCAGAGCGATCTGAAGTAGTTGTGAGATAATGTTGGAATCCAGCTAGACCCAAGGGTAGATGCACATTTCAGATATAATTGTCCATAATTTTGTGCATGTTTGAAACATTTCTTTTTTAAAGGAGTTGGTTCTTGCTAAGCACCATTAATGAATCACAGGATGATTAAGGAAAACTTAAAGTGTAAATCCAAAAAAAGAAATGAAGTGTAAATCCACCCAAAACTTCCAAAATAATAGTGCATGGGTATTGGATAACTATCTTCAGAAAGTGATTAACATATTATGTAATGACATATGGCTGTTTGCTTGTGTTTTATCAAAACCAAATAGTTGTTTCACTCCTAATCGAACCTGCTTCTATGTGTTGAGTTTGGAAGAGAGTTTAAGAGAGCAATCTTCCACACATTAACCTTTCCTACTGGTCAATGAGCAGAGGCAATGTAAGGTTTAAACAGTGACAGATTCTAGAAATCTTTGTGCATCTGAGCAGTGTATGTTCTCACTTAAAAAGGGGATGGGATGTGTTCATTTGCTCTTTTGCTCTGACAGCACAGTTGTGAGAAGACAGGGTGAGAATGCTCAAAATGTCTCCAGTAACCCTTTGTTTGACTCTCTAGTTTAACAGGCCAGATTCCACAAGCTCCCAAAATTACTATAAGAGGGCTAAAAAGCCAGTACTTGAGTACCTACAAAGCTTTTGATATTAAAGAGGTATCCTTATACTGGAAACATTCCATAACCACTGGAGTAAATCATCCATGGTTCATTTCACACTTAACAGTTTCATTAAGGTGTAATTGACATACTGTGAAAGTCACCATTTTAAGTATAGAGTGATTTTTGGCTAAAGACCAATCAATTTACTTCTTTGGGAAAAAATAAGAAATACATAATAGGATAGGATAAGGCAGTGATGGGGTTTAGTTTGCATTTTATAAACCATCAGAAGAAAAATTCTGAATTGATGCTGCAAATAAATACCAAAATCGTTGTTATTCAGAGGCTGGTCTCAGAGTAACTCTTTGATAATGAGTGGACTCGTCACCCTCTGCTGCAGAAATTCCTGATACTACAGGAGTCTCTGCAGTTTGAGAATATTTACCAACAGCAAAAACAAATTTCTGACTTGTCACCTCCTTTTAGATGAACCTGCTGAAGGGACTTCCAACATGCAAGGGAGAAAACGCCAGAAGGTGAGTGCCGCCCAAATACAAAGGACCAGAGACTGTTTATGTCTCTGGAGATGTGAATATTGGGATAACAGTGGGAAAATAGCCTGGCCCACACTGCCTCCCTTTCCTGATCTCTTTATCACAATTCCTGATGTAGTTCAGTTCACTCACTCAGTCATGTCCGACTCTTTGCGACCCAATGAATCTCAGCACACCAGGCCTCCACGTGTCCATTGCCATCTCCCAGAGTTCACTCAAACTCACGTCCATTGAGTTGATGATGCCATCCAGCCATCTCATCCTCTGTCGTCCCCTTTTCCTCCTGCCCCCAATCCCTCCCAGTATCAGAGTCTTTTCCAATGAGTCAGCTCTTGGCAGGAGGTGGCCAAAGTACTGGAGTTTCAGCTTTAGCATCATTCCTTCCAAAGAACATCCAGGGCTGATCTCTTTAGAATGGACTGGTTGGATCTCCTTGCAGTCCAAGGGACTCCCAAGAGTCTTCTCCAACACCACAGTTCAAAAGCATCAGTTCTTCGGTGCTCAGCTTTCTTCAGTCCAACTCTCACATCCATACATGACCACAGGAAAAACCATACCCTTGACTAGACGGACCTTTGTTGGCAAAGTAATTTCTCTGCTTTTCAATATGCTATCTAGGTTGCTCATAACTTTCCTTCCAAGGAGTAAGTGTCTTTTAATTTTGTGGCTGCAGTCCTGATGTAGTACCAAGAGCTAAATAATAATTAACAACAATTGTGATAGCTGTTACTTCCTTGATTTCTTAGTGATGACAGATACTATTTTAGGCAATTCACATGGATTAGTGTATTTAGCCCTTAAAACCTCTCTGATGTTCCTGCTATTATTATCCCCAAATAATAATGAGGTTAGTATTAGTATTATTAAATACTACTACTCATAATAATGCAGATACTGTGGTACAGAGATGTTAAATAATCTGCTTGAGACCACAGTGGCTGTTCTTTTCTCCAGAGGATCTTACTGACCCAGGGATCAAACCTGGGTCTCCTGCATTGCAGGCAGATTCTTTACCATCTGAGCCACCAGGGAAGCCCAACAGTGGCAGTGGTAGTAGTCTAATCCAAAGCCCCAAACCATTTCCAAATTTGTAGGCTTTTTCACATGTTTCTGAAGCTCAGGCGTTTCCCCTAAATTTTGCACATGCTGCTGACACTTCTGTTTAGACACCCACTCTCACAACAGGGCCCCTTTCGTGTTGCTTGGGAATCACTTGAACTGTCAGCCCCTCTCTTCTGTGAGCTCCTTAGGGACCTTGTCTGCCGCTGAGGCATCCCTGAAGCCCCGGTTCCAGCCCAGGAAGACTGTTAGAGGTTTATTGAATGAGTTCTTCTGCAATTGCAGATTAAACTATAGTTTAGAGGGTAAAGGGATCTGGTGGTTGGGTTACCAGTACCAGTGTGGACACGGTTGAAGAGAGAATTCAAAGAGGGATCATAAAAGTGTTAGTTTTTATTATTATCACATTTAAACAGCATTTATAGCCTTAGAAAGTTCTTTCACTTAGCTTGTTTTACAGTTGACAGTTTTATAAACAAGAGCTGAATGAAGGTTAGCTTTAAGATTGGTGGTCAGTGATACACCCTGACACAAGTAGAATTGGCACAGGAGCCACCTCACCTAATTCCACATGAAATGTTCTTGCCGAGGTAGGACAGGATGTCACATCTGGCATCACTTCCTTGGCTGTCTGCGTGAATTTATGTGAACCATTCTCTCTTCTCCTTTCCCTATATTCATCTCTCCCACACCATTTGCCAGCAGTGTTTTGTCCCCTCTGCACATCATTCCATTTGCTCTCCCCGCAGCTGTCAACTAGCTTCTCTTCAATCCCTTAGATTTTACAGAAGCCCCTCCTCATTTTCACAGACCTCATGGATTGTTAGAATACTCTACTTTCCAAATCTTCCACGTACCACACTCCTGCTCACTTGGAGATTTCTCTTGGTGAGGGTGTCAGTCTGGAAAAAGCATGAAAACAAGCATTCTAATCGTGGAAACACCCTTCATTTAGACCATTCCATTTCCTTCTAACTTCCTAGATTCTTCGTAATTGAGGTACAGGTAATATAATGATCCCCCAGACTTGTTGAGAACGTTAATTAAGGTACTGCACAAGAAAACACTTTGTAAGCTCTAAAAGCACTTGAGAAATGGATACTGATTGTATGTGACTTTCACATTAAGAAGGTGATGTCCAAGAAGCCTGTAAAGGGAAAAAAACATTCAAAGATAGTACCAGGAACATCAGGCCAAGAGCAGGCTCAGAGACAGCTGCACTCCCAGACAAAAGCAAGTATCTCTGCTCAGCAGAGTAAGAAAACATCAGGTAAGAGAAACAACTTTTCTTGCTTGTTTGGGAACAAGTCCTCTGTCTTCCCTGGCCATGTTCAGGTGAATGGGTTAGTCATGGGAGATGGATCCTGGACAGGCCTAGGGCCAGGCTGGGCTGAGAGCTTGCTCAGCCCCAGCTGAAACATTTGAGCTGGCTTCCAGGGTCCTCACTGCTGGGGCCTGGGTTTGATCCCTGATCAAGGAACTAAGATCCCACAAACCACTTGGCGTGGCCAGTTTTTTTTTTTAAAGCTAATTTACAGAATCACAGATCTGAGTTGTCATCGATATGAAAGCCATGTAACTGGGGGCAAGCCTTTCAAATTCTCTGAGCTCCAGATTCCTAGTCCATAAAATGGGAATAAAGAATCCGAGTTCACAGGCTGTTCAGAGGTGTTCAATTCATTGGGAGAATGGCATTGAAACATGTATAATATCATATATGAAATGAATCGCCAGTCCAGGTTCGATGCATGATACTGGATGCTGGGAGCTGGTGCACTGAGACGACCCAGAGGGATGGTACGAGGAGGGAGGACGGAGTGGGGTTCAGGATGGGGAACGTATATACCTGTGGCGGGTTCATGTTGATGTATGGCAAAACCAATACAATATTGTAAAGTAATTAACCTCCAATTAAAATAAATAAATTTATATTTTTTAAAAAAAGAAATACTCAAAAAAAAAAAAAGGTGTTCAATTCAAGGGACTTCCCTGGCAGTCCAGTGGTTAAGACTGCAACTACTCTGTATGGAGCATGGGTTCAATCCCTGGTGGGGGAACTCAGGTCATTCCATCTGTGATAACTTGGGAACACGTCTTACTCAGAGTTTTATCCCCACCCTCAGCTCAATGCCTGACATACAATATGCCCTTAATATATCTGCTGAGTGAAAGAAAGTCGGAATAAATGTGGTAAATAATCTAAACTTACTTACTGGGAATCTAAACCTGACGATGAAAGGAGCCAGAAGCTAAAACTCTAACTGCCGTTTGGTGTGTATTTGGTGTGTATTGGTGTGGGTTTAACCTCTCAGCCTCTTTGAGCCAGAAAGTGTGCAAAACAGACTGTGTAGAAGACCTGTGGCCACTTGGGAAGGGAGGAGGCATCTCCTTATCTGACAAAACCGGACTCGATATTCCCTAACCCACCCAACCCCCATTTACAAACTCTTCTCCAGGATCCAAGAAAAAGACGGTTAATGTGTGGGCCAACAGACTGCGAAAAAGGAAACCGGTGGCCTATGAAGAGATCAGTGATCCCGAGGAAGAGGACTAACTCTGTAAGTGACCTTTCTCTCCATCCCCACATCCCGCAAAAGGCACTGTTCTCTTGTGTTAGTTGTATCCCATCTTGTCACTTGTTCCGTTCTCCCAGTCCCTTGGGGGTGCAGCTCTGAGGCTAAATGAGAAGGATTCCCATGCTTTTTCTACCTCCTGCTCTGTATATCCAGAGATCTTCCCTCCCCAGGATGCTGTGGGCTCCCAAACCCCAGGTCAGCTTCTAGCCTGTAGGCCACACCTTCCTCTAGCCAAAAACCTCACTGGACAGTTGACAGAGTCGCTGCAGCCTGAACACAAGGTTGGTCTTAAGGACCAATGAGAGGTGCACATAGACCACAAGGCAGGATGGAATCAGAGTGCACAGGGGCCATGCGGTTCAAAATGAGGAGCTGAATAGTAATTTATCAGTCAGTGGGAGCTCATTGTCACTTATTTTCCTTCTCTTTCCTTGCCTCAGCCTCAGGGATGTGACAAGTGCCCAAGATAAGAAGCAGAAATTGGTGGCTGTTCATGAACGTGGGCACGGCTGTGAATTCCTAGCACCTGAAAGAAAGAGTTCACAACAGTTAAACATGATTTTTCTTACTATGTGCCAAGCATTATTAGTTATTAAAGTTGTGTTAATGAGCAAGACATATACCTGACGTGTGTTTCTGTCTATGTATCCATGCCTCTAAGGCTTCCCAGGTGGTGCTAGTGGTAAAGAACCTGCCTGCCAATGCAGGAGGCATGAGACGCAGGTTTGATCCCTGAGTCAGGGCAATCCCCTGGAGGAGGACATTGGCAACCCACTCCTGTATTCTTGCCTAGAAAATCTTATGGACAGAGGAGTCTGGCAGGCTGTAATTCATAGGATCACACAAAGTGGGACACAACTAAAGTGACTTAGCATGCACACACATCCATGCTTCTGCCTTAAAAATAAACAAATATTGTTAGATATTCTGTGCAAAACAGCACTAACCTCTCCCTCTCCAGATGTAACTACTGAGGGCAGTTCTGTGTGTTTTATTGCAAACGTTTTACTCTGTATTTACACACATACTCAGGGTACCAATATGAGCATCTCTCACCTGCTTTTCCCCATTAGCAGCATGTCCTGAGCAAGTCTGTCTCACTCTGTTTCCTGTTCAGCAGGTGCTCCAAACCTCCATTATTCATTCACTCAGCATCGGTCACTGACAATAAACATTTACAAGTTTTTCCCAGTTGTTTGCTCTTCCCACTTTTGTGCACACAGCCCTGTGCACCTGTATCTGTGTTTCTTTAGCACATGTTCCTAGAAACGGAATTGTTGTGTCAAAGTGTTCATTCATCCAACACCTAATGGGTCTCTACTGTGTACTGAGTGCCATTCTAGGTCCTGGAGAGACTTCAGGGACGAGATGAACAACAGTCCCTGCCCACATGGAGGTGCCAGTCTAGTGGGGGTGGTTGCTAGTTTTTATTTTGATGGATGCTGTGCCTGCCCTGTACTGGAGCAGGATTTTGCAGGTGGTTGGACACCTTGGCTGTTGCTCTCTCTGAGATCTTCAGGTTCATGGGGCTGGGACAGTCCATTTGAAAGTGTGTGGGAGGAGACAGAGATGAAACTGTCAACTGGGGAACACGGAAGAATAGGGAAGAAGAGGTCCAGGGTAGGGCCCATGGTGAACAGGAATGGAAGAGTTCACTTAGCCCTGATTCAAGGGAACAAAAGATGGAAAAGTCCACTGGACAGAGGCAGGAAATTGCCCATCTCAGGTCCAAGGGCTTGGGAGCTGGGATGGGGGTCAAGTGTTAAGAATGGGACAGTCCTCTCCCAGGTGGACCACCGCAGCCCACAGAGCTGGAACAGTCAGTTCTGGGGAAGGGAAGAGAAGAGTCTGTTTTAGAGCAAATCATTGTGTGTGTTGGGGGACATTAAAGCTACTAAGGGAAATCCAAGGTGACTTGCATGGGACATGAAACACCAGCCCCAGATGGCGGCAGTGTTGCACCATTTTGACCATCCACTGCCCATTGCCTTGGCCTCCTGGCTCTCATCCAGCCTTGGAAGGTCTCCACTCTCCTGCTGAAGCTGCCATCTCCCCTACCCCTGCCTTCATCCCACCTCTGGACCAGTCCCCCTCACCCCAACAGATTCGGATCAAAGATGGGAGAAACCATTAATCAGCAGAGGATGGGCTCCTGGACTCTGACTGGTCCCTGTAACTCCAGGTTGGAGCCATGGTTGCTGGGCCAGAATTGGGTCTACGCTCTCCTACAAACACTCTATGACAGCTTCAGGGTCACAGGATTGCTGTCCACACGGCAGCCCTGGGGCTAGGCCTGGGTCTGGTCTCCTAAAGACCTTGGGGGTGGGGGACCCTGCATAAAAGGAGCTTGTCCTAGGAGACTGAGGAGCTCTAGACCCGAGAGGTGGCATAGACCATGACAGACACGTGGAAAAGGAAGCACGGCTAGGGGTATGGACAGATGTGGACACCCACATAAACCCTCTCTGACCAGCATGTTCTGAGACACACTCTTCCTCACAGGGATGACCCTCCCAGCAGTGGCTGCATGGCGAGGGCCTCCGGGTTTACCTGAGTCCCCACCTACTCCTCCAAGAATAATAATGTCTTGTCATTCAAGGTCATACCTTTGTGTGAGACAAGTCCCAGGCCCAGGAGTCTGCATCCCAGGCCAGGAACAATGTCTGCAAGAGGGAAAGAGGTGTGGTCCCTTGGGGTCTCCCCCTGTCAGCCCACCTTCCATAATAACCACAGGAAGTACAATTAACATTCATCTTACCGCTTGCAAAGTGCCTGGGGTGATACTAAGCATCTTGTATGGATTTTCCCACTTATCTCCACAATCAACCTCTGTGCACAGACAGACACTATCATCATTATGATACTGTAAATGTTACATATAGCTAGAGAGAGGTAATGGGAGACAGACACCAACAGACCTCCTGCTTCATGCAGCTGGCACATGTTCCTCCAGCTGGCACATGCAGGGAGAGCTGAGCTTGGAACTCGCTGTGACTTCAGAGACACTAAGGAAGATAGGTACATATTTGGGGGGGTGGAGAGACTTGAATGAGCGCTGAGTTCTGCCTCAAATCTAGGGTAGAGGATGTGGACAAGGAACCCTAGAGACAGAGCATGCCCAGAGGGAGAGGCAGACCTGGTGCTAGTGGGGGCGGGTAGGACAGAGATACACAGGGTGGCTGGAAGAGGGTCTGGCAGGGAGGCAAGGGAGACCCAGGGCCAAGTGTGGGTTATCACAGCCTCGAGGGGTCAGCACACACACTGTCAGCACACCCTTCCTGATGCTGCAGGGAGACGTGGGTGCTGCCCAGGTCAGTGAGGTCACTCTACCTCTGCCTCAGGCAAACTTGCTAGCTTTTATTTTGACAAATGCTGTACCCCAGCCCCCAGTCCTGGAGCAGGATTCTGCAGGTGGTTGGATACCTTGGCCTTTGCTGTAAGAAGAAATAAATTCTATTTTACCCCAGTTTCATTCTTCATTACTCAAATTTAATAATCTGCTAATGAACATCATGTACCTTATTGTCCATGCAAATACAGAAGAGGACATCCACAAGAGATACAGAAAGATTTGATTTTCCTTTCTCCTGAAGAAGATTGGATGAACCAGCTGAATTTCCCAGCAGAGGAGACAGGTTCAGGGAAGGGTGGCTTGAAAGCACTCTGGAGTCATGATGAGCATTTCCCCTTAGGTTCCCTGGGTAGATACAGCTCCTTCCCTCCTTCCTTTTCCTCCTTCTCTTCCTCCTCCCCCCTCCTCCTCCATCTGACAAATCACATTTTTGAGATGCAGGGAGACTCTGGTTTTGCCTGATGCCAGAAGTCAGCCTGTATGTGGCCCCAAGTGCACCCCGAATCAAGCCTGGGGTCCAATGTGGATGCATGTGCTCTTCTGATGAGCGTCCATAGTGACTTTCTTTCTTTCTTTCTTTCTTTTTTTTTTTTTAACTTCGGGGCTTTCTTGTTTCTCTTTCAGGAAGTTTTAAGATTCCTTATAAAGCAAAATTCTGGGAATTCCCTGGCAGTCCAGTGGTTAGGACTCTGTGCTTTCACTGCCAAGGTCCTGAGTTCAATCCCTGGTCAGGGAACTAAGATCCCACAAGTCACAGAGTGGGCAAAAACAATGAACTCTATTCCTAGTAAAGAATCGGGAAAATGCAAGGACGTGTGAAAGAGCACAGCACATCGATCACAAGAAAACAGTTCTGAGCTTTATTCACCAAGACCCACAGTAAAGAACACATTTTACAAGTGACTCTAAAGCACAGGCTTCACAGAACAATACTGACCCTTATATATGTGATATTCACCAATATTTTCTATTCTGTTTGTGATGTGCTATGTTGTTTCATTCTAGTTCGTTTAAAATGCACAATTCTTTTCAGAATCCTTAAAATATTCTATTGGCCATGAATCACAACCTGCAGTTTGGAAAGTCCTTCTGCAGGGTCCCAGTGTGTGTCCAACAGGTGACTTGCTGCTTTGAGTTCTGCAGGGAAGGTTCAAGGAAACCTCATGATGCCCCTCTGAGCCAGGGTCCCCTGGAAGGTGTGACCTAGAGGCTTCCTGCTCCCAGGCTTGGCCCAGGCTTGACCTGGGTAGGGGTGGGCCATCCCAGATGTCTGGGGAAAACACGCTTATGTCTCTTTTTCACTCTCACGCTACTACCACACTCACAACACTTCTGGGATGTGTGGGTTTTTCCTCACACCGAAGAAATTCTTGGTGTCATCAGCTGGGTGTCCTACAATCCCAATCAATCTCGACACTAACAGGAGTTTGTGGAGACAAGTTAAGAGCTCAGTCCCACAAGACTGTCCCTTCCAGCTCAGATGCCAGTTCATAGTCCCAGGTTGTCACCTGTACTTCTGACCAACCAGCTATAAACCAGAGGTTCCCATGACCCCCTTCTCCAATTCAGTCATTTGCTAGAATAGGTCACAGAACTCAGGGAAGCACTTACCTACATTTACTGGTTGATTATACAATAAAGGACAAGATAAAGGATACAGATGAACAGCCAGAAGTAGAGAAACCTGGGGTAAGTTCTGGAAGGATTCAGGGCACAACAGCTTGAGTCTCTGCGGCATTTGGGGTGCCCACTCTCTCAGCATGGATGTGTTCACCCACACGGAAGCTCCCGGAACTCCACGCTAATGGGATTTTATGGAGGCTTCCTCATGTAAGCATGATCAAATATTAACTCATTTTCCAGCCCTCTCCCTTCTCTGGAGGATGGGGGTTGGGGCTGAAAACTCCAAGCTTGTAATCATAACTTGGTCTTTCTGGTGACAAGGACCCTACTCAGAGTTGCCTCATTAGAACAAAAGATGCTGTTAGTGCTCTTATCACGGAGGAAATTACACTGGTTTTGGAGCTCTGTCCCAGGAACCAAGGGCAGAGGCCAATATAAATCTTTTCTATTTCACCACAGGTGGAAAGAGGTGCCAGCTCAGGGTAGATTGGGTTATAAACAAATGAGAATCAGAGTTTATTTCTCACTGACGCTGCACACCCACCACAGGTAGACTGGGGCTCCTCTGCACATTATCAACACACTCATGCTAGATCTCGAGGACACAGAGTAGCCCCATGGGTGGCCCAGCAGAGAGAAAAGAGAGTGACTAAGCATGAACCGGCTCTTCAAATGGCCAATGGCCAACTCTGACCCTCAAAGGGGTGAAAGTGTGCAGTCCTAAGGAAGCATAGGATATTTGTGAGCATTCTAAAGTCAACTACAAGGAGGGTATGACATCATAAAAGAGAGTATGGTGCGGGAGAACTGCCTAACCCAGTGGTTCTCAATGGGAGAGGGCAGGTGTGGATCTTGTCCCCCTAGGGGACACTCAACAATGTCTGGAAACATTTTCGGCTGTCATGACTTGACAGGGGGATAGGCTACTGGCACCTAGTGGATAGAGATCAAGGATGCTGCCAAACAACTTACAATGAGGAGAACAGTGTGCCCCCCAAGAAAAAGAATCCAATCTCTCCCAAATGTCAAAGGTGCCAAGGTTGAAACCCTTAGCTAAAGGAATGTTGTTTAAATGGAGAGATTTCAGGCGTTAGACAGAGGCAATCTCTCAGCGAGGGTAGGCAAATAGTACAATCTTTCTCACTCAACTTATCACAAGGCTCCTACTAAGCCTTGACTGTGTACAAAACTCTATAAGAAAGGCTGACAGGGTGAGAGATGGGTTCTTGTCATCCTCTTAAGGGAGAAAGTTGATGATGAATGAGTCTTCTCATTCCCACTGCTCTGAGGGCCACCTCAGCTTAATGCCAAGGGTATTTGTGTGTGGTTCTGTTTCTCAGCTTTCTTTTCTGTCCCAGGATCCATCTGCTAATCCCCGTGCCAGCACCATCCCACGTCAGGGACAGTAGCTCCACAATAGGATTGACTGTTCAGAAGGCAAGTCCTTCCTCTTTGTACTTCTTTAGGTCCTTTGAACTCCTGGGTACATTTTAGAATCTACTGGTCAAGTTCCATGATTGGAAAAAAGGGGTCCCTGTTGGGATTCTGACTGGAATTTCAGTTAATTCATAGATCAATTTGGGGGTTAATGACTTCTAATGTAGTGGAGTCTTCCTATCCGAGAACCTGGGCTTTGTCTCCATTTTTAAGGTCTTTCTTAAGTCTTCTATAAAGTTTTCTAATTTATTGTATCCACATTTTGTCCACTTTTGTTGGCTTTATTTTCTATTATAGTCTCTCTCAAAAGAGCCTACATGGTTGGTAGGGGGCCTGAGACTCAGGGGAGTGGCCAGACCCTGCTATCCAGTTCACATCTGAAGGAACTGCTAAAGGGGACAGATTACTCTTCCATTAGAGACAGAGGGCTTGGGGTGCACTGCTAGTGGCAGACACCGTTTGTATTGAAAATCAGCCAATCAACTACACTGTAGAAGAAATTATATGGGAACCATGGTAAACATATTTTTACTTTCGATGAAACAGTAGACTTTAGAAATCAGGAAGGTATTGGATGGGGGACAAAGGCAGAAAGGAGACTGGGAGACATTGAGAAAACTATACCGTCTTCATAATATTGCTTTGGATTGAGTCCAGTTCACCTTATTCTCTTGGTTTAGTGAATTGATTTATTCTCCTTTAGGGAGACACATGTTCTTGTAGGAACAGTTTTTGAACCCTTGGCATAGGATAACGTTACTTTGAACAACGTTTTATGTGTTTTACAGTTTTATCTGCATGTGGTATTCACAAAATGCATGGATTGAGGTATCACCCATTCAGACTCTCCACAAGTGGGTAGGACACCTGACGATCCTGTTCGCCTTGGGGTGATTGGCCATGGAGCACACAGACTGGAAGTGATCCCCTCTCTATGAATGTGTTTCTCTCTTTTGTTATTACTGTGGAGGCTGAAGGTGCCTCAGGCTCTAATTTGCTTCCTTCTCAGAATTCCCCACACCTAAACTCAGGCCCTTCCCAAGTAGCAAGTAGGGAGTTCACCATCATTAGAAGTCAGTAGAGTGCTGTCTACCCTACCTACAGCACCCTACCATGTAAGGGTGTTGATGACCCAACTAGCCCTGTAGTTCTGGAGGGAGTTCTTGCTCTTTCTATGTATTTACCCTCCACCTGGGGTTCTCTGGATATACTCTTACTTTCTTAGTTGTTTCCACCTGCTCCTTTGGGCTTCTGGTTCTCTTCACCCTTGTAAACCTTATCTGCACTGCTTTCCCTTTTTAGAAATCCTTCACAATTCCTGGTTCCTGGATGGCACCCTTTCTTCTTTTCCAGGAATTAATGAAACCTTTCCATCATTTCAGTGGTGCAGTGGGGAGGTAGCCAAGTTTGTTCAAACAGCCATCTTCAGTCTTTAAGGGTGTTTTTTAAAGTTCCTAGAGGAAAAGTTGTTTTCCTTTTATTATATTGTGTTCAGAGAATGTCCCTTGGATTCTACATTTTGCCAGGGGTGATGGCAGTGGTGGTAGAATGTATCAAGATTGCATCTGTGGCCTGTTATGAGTATTATGGGCTTCCCAAGTGGCACTCATGGTAAAGAACCTGCCTGCCATGCAAGAGACATAAAAGACTCGGGTTGGATCCCTGAGCCGGGAAGATCCCCTGGAGGAGGGCATGCAACCCGCTCCAGTATTCTTGCCTGGAGAATCCCATGGACAGAGGAGCCAGGTGGGCTACCGTGCATGGGGTCACAAAGAGTCGGACATGACTGAGCAACTTCACTTTCACTTTTCACTTTCATGCATTGGAGAAGGAAATGGTAACCCACTCCAGTGCTCTTGCCTGGAGAATCCCAGGGATGGGGGAGCCTGGTGGGCTTCCATCTATGGGGTCACACAGAGTCGGACATGACTGAAGTGACTTAGCAGCAGCAGCAGCAGTAGAGTTTCACCTGAGCGGCAAAAGTGATTGATACCAGTCAATCTGTGAGGTGTTGGAGTGGAGTGTACAGTTCAGTCCAATCACTCAGTCATGTCCGACTCATTGTAACCCCATGGACTGCAGCACCCCAGGCCTCCCTGCCCGTCACCAACTCCCAGAACTTGCTCAAACTCATATCCATCGAGTCAGAGATGCCATCCAGCCATCTCATCCTCTGGCATCCTCTCTCTTCCTGCCTCCAATCTTTCCCAGCATCATCAGGGTCTTCTCCAAGGACTCAGTTCTTCGAATCAGGTGGCCTAAGTATTGGAGTTTCAGCTTCAGCATCAGTCCTTCCAGTGAACATTTAGAACTGATTTCCTTTAGTTTTGATCTCCTCGCAGTCCAAGGGACTGTCAAGACTCTTCTCCCACACCACAGTTCAAAAGCATCAATTCTTCAGCGCTCAGCTTTCTTTATAGTCTACCTCTCACATCCATACATGACTACTGGAAAAACCATAGCCTTGACTAGATGGACCTTTGTTGGCAAAGTAATGTCTCTGCTTTCTAATATGTTGTCTAGGTTGGTCATAGCTTTCCTTCCAAGGAGTAAGCGCCTTTTAATTTCATGCCTGCACCTGGAGAAGGAAATGGCAACCCACTCCAGTATTCTTGCCTGGAGAACCTTGTGGACAGAGGAGCTTGGTGGACTACAGTCCACGGGTCGCAAAGAGTCGGACATGACTGAGCGACTTCACTTTCACTTTTCACCTTCACTTTCCAGTATTCTTGCCTCAAGAATCCCATAGACAGAGGATCCTGGTAGCCTACAGTCCATGGGTTCACAGAGTTAGACACAACTGAAACGACTTGGCATACACGCAGTCCTAATCATGTATCTACTTGGATATGCAGAATCCATTGATAACACATATGGATGACTTTGATGAAATGCTCAGAAGATGAAGATTGGAGTTGTTAACATATTTGAATTTGATCTTTTTTTGTAACTTATAAATATCTGCAGTCCTTGGTGCAGTGGTAAAGAATCCACCAGCCAATCCAGGAGATGCAAGATAGGTGGATCTGATCCCTGGGTCGGGAAGATTCCCTGGAATCAGAAATGGCAACCTGCTCCAGTATTCTTGCTTCGAAAATTCCATGGACAGAAGAGCCTGGTGGGTTACACTCCATGGGGCCGCTATCTACATTTCTCTAATATTTGACACATTTAACTTGTCTGTATCTGTATTCTCATTTGTAAAGCCTCAATATTTTATTTTCCATTGATCATATTTGTTGTGAGGATCAAGTATAAACTCATCATCTATTTAACATTATTATCATATCATTATTATTATAGTGGCCAGGAGTAGTTTAAGGGGTAATAATGAGAAAAAATGTATTAGATTTTTATTTCCCGCACAATTAGCAGTCCTCTCCTTTCAGGTGTACCACTGCTCCATTGCTTACATTTATTGTCATAAACTCCTTTTGGTGCTAAAAAAAAAAAAAAAATTTCATGCCTGCAGTCACCATCTGCAGTGATTTTGGAGACCCCCCCAAAAATAAAGCAGCCACTGTTTCCACTGTTTCCCCATCTATTTGCCATGAAGTGATGGGACCAGATGCCATGATCTTCGTTTTCTGAATGTTGAGCTTTAAGCCAACATTTTCACTCTCCTCTTTCACTTTCATCAAAAGGCTCTTTAGTTCTTCACTTTCTCCCAGAAGGGTGATGTCATCTGCATATCTGAGGTTATTGATATTTCTCCCGGCAATCTTGATTCCAGCTTGTGCTTCGTCCAGCCCAGTGTTTCTCATGATGTACTCTGCATATCAGTTAAATAAGCAGGGTGACAATATATAGCCTTGACGTACTCCTTTTCCTATTTGGAACCAGTCTGTTCTTCCATGTCCAGTTCTAACTGTTGCTTCCTGACCTGCATACAGATTTCTCAAGAGGAAGGTCAGGTGGCCTGGTATTCCCATCTGTTAAGAATTTTCCACAGTTTATTGTGATCCACACAGTTAAACACTTTGGCATAGTAAAAAAAAAAAAGGGGGCAGAAGTAGATGTTTTTCTGGAATTCTCTTGCTTCTTCAATGATCCAGTGGATGTTGGCAATTTGATCTCTGGTTCCTCTGCCTTTTCTAAATCCAGCTTGAATATCTGGAAGTTCACGGTTCATGTATTGCTGAAGCCTGGCTTGGAGAATTTTGAGCTTTACTTTGCTAGTGTGTGAGATGAGTGCAATTGTGCAGTAGGTGGAGCATTCTTTGGCATTGCCTTTCTTTGGGATTGGAATGAAAACTGGCCTTTTCCAGTCCTGTGGCCACTGCTGAGTTTTCCAAATTTGCTGGCATATCGAGTGCAGCACTTTCGTAGCATCATCTTTTAGGATTTGAAATAGCTCAACTGGAATTCCAGCACCTCCACTAGTTTTGTTCATAGTGATGCATCCTAAGACCCACTTGACTTCACATTCCAGGATGTCTGGCTCTAGGTGAGTGATCACACCATCGTGATTTTCTGGGTCGTGAAGCTCTTTTTTGTTCAGTTCTTCTGTGTATTTTTGCCACCTCTTCTTAATATCTTCTGCTTCTGTTAGGTCCATACCATTTCTGTCCTTTATCGAGCCCATCTTTGCATGAAATGTTCCCTTGGTATCTCTAATTTTCTTGAAGAGATCTCTAGTCTTTCCCATTCTATTATTTTCCTCTATTTCTTTGCACTGATCGCTGAGGAAGGCTTTCTTATCTCTCCTTCCTATTCTTTGGAACTCTGCATTCAAATAGGTATATCTTTCGTTTTCTCCTTTGCTTTTTGCTTCTCTTCTTTTCACAGCTATTTGTAAGGCCTCCTCAGACTGCCATTTTGCGTTTTTGCATTTCTTTTTCTTGGGGATGGTTTGCTCCCTGTCTCTTGAACAATGTCATGAACCTCCATCCATAGTTTATCAGGCACTCTATCAGATCTAGTCCTTTGAATCTATTTCTCACTTCCACTGTAAAATTTTTAGGGATTTGATTTAGGTCATACTTGAATGGTCTAGTGGTTTTCCCTACTTTCTTCAATTTAAGTCTGAATTTGGCAATAAGAAGTTCTTGATTTGAACCACAGTCAGCTCTCGGTCTTTTTTTTTGCTGACTGTATAGACCTTCTCCATCTTTGGCTGCAAAGAATATAATCAGTCTGATTTCGGTGTTGGCCATCTGGTGATGTCCATGTGTAGAGTCTTCTCTTGTGTTATTGGTAGAGTGTGTTTGTTATGGCAAAACTCTATTAGCCTTTGCCCTGCTTCATTCTGTACTCCAAGGCCAAATTTGCCTGTTACTCCAGGTGTCTCTTGACTTCCTACTTTTGCATTCCAGTCAACTATAAAGAAAAAGACATTTTGGGGCAGTGTTAGTTCTAGAAGGTATTGTAGGTCTTCATAGAATCATTCAACTTCAGCTTCTTCAGCGTTACTGGTCAGTGCATAGACTTGGATTACTGTGATATTGAATGGTTTGCCTTGGAAACGAACAGAGATTATTCTGTCTTTTGAGATTGCATCCAAATACTGCATTTTGGACTCTTGTTGACTATGATGGCTACTCCATTTCTTCTAAGGGATTCCTGCCCACAGTAATAGATATAATTGTCATCTGAGTTAAATTCACCCATTCCAGTCCATTTTAGTTCACTGATTCCTAGAATGTCAACAGTTCCAAGGCACTGTTAAAAGACCAGGGAGTGGGCCGTGGCCCAAATCCTGGAAATTTCTGCCCCCTCCCAAAAATAGTTGGAATAATCCTCCCACTCTTTCACATGTGAAATTACCCAGCCTATAAAAACTAACCTCTCAAAATTTCAGAGCCACATTCCCTCTGTGATGACCTACACTCTGCCTGTGGAGTGTGCTTCTCTCTGTATCTGAATAAATCCACTTCTTACCTATTACTTTTTCTCTCACTGAATTCTTTCTGCGATGAGACATCAAGAACCTGAGCTACACTAGGTCCTGAAATCAGGTACCATGGATTTCGGCTGGGTTCGAGTCCCAAACAGGGTTTTGACTGGGTTTGAGTCCCAGCCACATGGGTTCAAGTCCCAATCTGAGGTAAACAGTTTCATACCCATCCCTTTAAACAACACAAGAACTTTGATCTTCTTTCCTGTCCCTCCTCTCATCTTACATGTTGATATTAGCTGAATTGTATTTCAAGACTGTAATTTTTTAAATTTACAATCAAACTTATTTTAGATATTTTTCAATAAATTTTACTGTTTCCCCCTCACCATTGCTTTATGGGAACCCCCTTCTTCCTCTTAAATTCATTTTTTTTCCTTCTTGCTGAATCACATACCCAAATCATCCTTTCAGAAAGGGTGTCTGATGAACTTTCTGAAATGTTTTTGCTCTCGTCTGGATTATTTTGGCTGGATCTAGAAAACTAAGTTCAAAGTTATTTCTCATCAGCTCTTTGAAAAACGTCATTATATTCTCTCTATTTTCTCTCTGGAAACTTTCAGAATTTTCCCCTTATCTTTTGGGACTTTATTTTTAACTTAAAATTTTTATTTCATATATGTGTGTGTGCATGCATGTGCATGTATGTGTGTTTGAATCATGCTCAGAACTTAATGTTTCTTCTCAGTTTGAAGTTTCATATCTCTCCTTAGCTCAGAAAATTCAAGAACATTATTTTTTCATGTATTGCCTGTCTGCCATTCAGCTTTTCTATTCTCTATGTCTGCAATGTCTATTAGATGAATGTTGAAACTTTCAGCATCTATTCTCCATTAGCTTTATCTTTTTTCATTTTATACTTTCTGCTTCTTAATCTCTTTGTGCTATACTGTGAAGTAATGTCATTGCCCAAACACATTTTTTTCCATTGGTTTGCTCCAGCTTCTCTTATTGATTTTCTAAAGCTTTGTTATCTATTAAGGATAGTTACTTTTAATTTGTTGCATATTGTAGGAGAATAGAATATGCCACCCCAAAATATGCCTCTTTGGCATAGATTACTTTAAGCTGATCATTTTGAGAAACAACAGACACTACGGAAGTTCTAGAGAGAGAGTAGAAGTTACTCTTTTGTACGGGAAATTTACATTTATAAAGGAAATCTCCATTTGTAAGACTGTCACCCTCTCTCTGAGCTAAGAAGAGAAGGATGATTAAATCATTAGAAATTCTTATCCACAGAGAAAACACTGACTTAAATCTGCATAACAAACCTTATCCTTGTTTACCATACTTGCCCCTGTCACTTTCCAATACCTTTCCTCTCATCCAGTAGCCCCAAACTCCTCTTTCCTTTGTTTTAGGCCAAGTTCCCATGTAAATCCAAGCTCTAACCCATCCCTTTGAGTTACTCATCCCTGAGTTTCTCCCATCTGTATATGATTTACACATGTTAATAAAATTGCACTTGTTTTTCTCTTATTAATCTGTCTTGTTACAGAGCCCCAGCCAAGAACATAGAATGGTAGAAGGAAAATATTTTTTTCCCTCTCCTACAACATGTTTCAGGCTTCCCTGGTGGCTCAGTTGGTAAAGAATCCGCCTGCAATCCAGGAGAATGCCTGCAGTGCAGAACACCTGCAGTGCAGGAGACCCAGGTTCGATCCCTGGTTTGGGAAGACTCCCTGGAGAAAGAAATGACAACCCACTCCAGTATTCTTGCCTGGGAAATCTTATGGACAGAGGAGCCTGATGGGCTATAGTCCATGAGGTTGCAAGAGCTGAACATGACTTAATGACTAAATCACTACCCACCACCCAAAATATGTTTCAACATTTCCCCTCAAATTTGCTTTTCAAATCGTTGTCTATGGTGTCTTTTGACTTAGGTAGCACTTTAATTTTACATCTTAAATATGTCAGATTTATTCCTCTTAGCATTGGTGTAATGACAAGAAATGCTATGTCACCTGAAGATTTATTATAATATTTTCATAAATTTTCTTCTAGTTTTTTAACAACTTTAAATTTTCACATTTAAACCTCTAATTTTTTAAAACATATACAATCTATCTTTTGTCCACGTTTGGAAATGCATGCAGAAGTTTTGTATATATATCAGCTTGTTTTATCATCTATCTTGTTTCACTAATTGTTTCTCTGGATATTAGTTTTCTCTTGCTGTTATAACAAATTACCACATACTTAGTGGCTTAAAACAACACAAATTTATTCTCTTATACCTCTATCCATCAGAAATCCAAAATGAGTCTTACTGGGCTAAAATCAAGGTTTTCCCAGGGGTATGTTCCTTTCTTGGGGCTCCAGAAGAAAAACCACTGTCTTTTCCTTTCCAGCTTCTAGAGGTTGCCCTCATTCCTTGGCTCATGGTCCCCTTTCCATCATCCACAAAGCCAACACATAATATCTCTCCGACCCTGGTTCTGTCACCATATCTCTTTATCTGACTCCTGGTTCCACCTTCCATTTGTAAAGGCCCTTGTGATTACCTTGGACCCATCCAGATAATCCAGGAAAAACTATTTTAAAGTTTAGCAACCTTAATTCCACCTGCAATTTTAATTCCCAGGTACTGGCATAAGGATACGGACACCCTTGCAGGTGGGGCACTTATTCTGCCTACCACACTGTTACAGGCCCCTTACTGATTTTAAAGTACATCTCAACATTTGTTCTAACTGTTGCTTTCTGATCTGCATATAGGTTTCTCAAGAGGCAGGTCAGGTGGTCTGGTATTCCCATCTGTTAAGAATTTTCCACAGTTTATTGTGATCCACACAGTCAAATTCTTTGGCATAGTCAATAAAGCAGAAATAGATGTTTTTCCTGGAACTCTCCGCTTTTTCAATGATCCAGTGGATGTTGGCAATTTGGTCTCTGGTTCCTCTGCCTTTTCTAAAACTAGCTTGAACGTCTGGAAGTTCATGGTTCACGTACTGCTGAAGCCTGGCTTGGAGAATTTTGAGGATTACTTTACTAGCATGTGATGAGTGCAATTGTGTGGTAGTATGAGCATTCTTTGGCATTGCCTTTCTTTGGGATTGGAATGAAAACTGACCTTTTCCAGTCCTGTGGCCACTGCTGAGTTTTCCAAATTTGCTGGCATATCGAGTGCAGCACTTTCGTAGCATCATCTTTTAGGATTTGAAATAGCTCAACTGGAATTCCAGCACCTCCACTAGTTTTGTTCATAGTGATGCTTTCTAAGGTCCACTTGACTTCACATTCCAGGATGTCTGGCTCTAGGTGAGTGATCACACCATTGTGATTTTCTGGGTCATGAAGCTCTTTTTTGTTCAGTTCTTCTGTGTATTTTTGCCACCTCTTCTTAATATCTTCTGCTTCTGTTAGGTCCATACCATTTCTGTCCTTTATCGAGCCCATCTTTGCATGAAATGTTCCCTTGGTATCTCTAATTTTCTTGAAGAGATCTCTAGTCTTTCCCATTCTATTGTTTTCCTCTATATCTTTGCACTGATCACTGAGGAAGGCTTTCTTATCTCTCCTTGCTATTCTTTGGAACTCTGCATTCAGATGCTTATATCTTTCGTTTTCTCCTTTGCTTTTTGCTTCTCTTCTTTTCACAGCTATTTGTAAGGCCTCCTCAGACAGCCATTTTGCTTTTTTTGCATTTCTTTTCCATGGGAATGGTCTTGATCCCTGGAAGAAGCACAAGCTGGAATCAAGATTGCTGGGAAAAATATCAATAACCTCAGATATGCAGATGACACCACCCTTATGGCAGAAAGTGAAGAGGAACTAAAAAGCCTCTTGATGAAAGTGGAAGAGGAGAGTGAAAAAGTTGTTTTAAAGCTCAACATTCAGAAAACTAAGATCATGGTGTCTGGTCCCATCACTTCATGGGAAATAGATGGGGAAACAGTGGAAACAGTGTCAGACTTTATTTTGGGGGGCTCCAAAGTCACTGCAGATGGTGATTGCAGCCATGAAATTAAAAGACGCTTACTCCTTTGAAGAAAAGTTATGACCAACCTAGATAGTATATTGGAAAGCAGAGATATTACTTTGCCAACAAAGGTCCGTCTAGTCAAGGCTATGGTTTTTCCAGTAGTCATGTATGGATGTGAGAGTTGGACTGTGAAGAAAGCTGAGCACCAAGGAATTGGTGCTTTTGAACTGTGGTGTTGGAGAAGACTCTTGAGAGTCCCATGGACTGCAAGGAGATCCAACCAGTCCATCCTAAAGGAGATCAGTCCTGGGTGTTCATTGGAAAGACTGATGCTGAAGCTGAAACTCCAGTACTTTGGCAACCTGATGCAGAGAGTTGACTCAATGGAAAAGACCCTGATGCTGGGAGGGATTGGAGGCAGGAGGAGAAGGGGACGACAGAGGATGAGATGGCTGGATGGCATCACCAACTCGATGGACATGAGTTTGAGTGAACTCTGGGAGTTGGTAATGGACAGGGAGGCCTGGCGTGCTGCAATTCATGGGGTCGCAAAGAGTCAGACACGACTGAGCAACTGAACTGAACTGAACTGAACAACATTTGTTAAGGCACTACTCTACTATTCTTTAGTTTTTAAAAAAATCTTAGTTATAAAATAAATAAATCCTGATGATGTAATATACAGCATGGTGACTATAGTTAATAATACATATTGTATATTTGAAAGTTGCTAAAAGAATTGATCTTAAAAGTTTTCATCACAAGAAAAAAATTGTAACTATGTGTGGTGATGATGTTGACTTATTGTGGTAAGCATTTCACAGTATATACAAACATTAAATCATTATGGTGTACACCTGAAACTGATATAATGCTATAGGTCAATTATATTCCAATTAAGAAAAGAATTTAGGCCTGTACATCTGAGTATTTTCTCAAAAGAATAAATAAAAATGTTTCAAACTTGTCTAAATTTCAAATAATTCATAAAAACTAAAAATAATTCTTGGCTATTCTCACAAATTTATTCTTCTGCCACCTGGTTTTCTACTGACAAACTTTAGAATCAGTATGACATAATCCAAAAAGAAAGTCATAATCCAAAGAAAATCTCACATGGATTTTGTTTAAAAATTGTGTTAAGTAGAAAATTGCAGTACATAGAAAGTGTATAAAATAGATATCAGAAATGACATCTGTACAATAAAGAATCTTCTCATTCAGAAATAGAATATTTCTGCAAATTTATTCCCATTTTCTTTTCTATCCTTGAGTTTAGTTTTATAGTGCTGTTACTACAGTCATGAATATTTGCGATTCAGTTTATTCTTAGTGAATTTTTTTTTTTTTACCATTTTGTGGTTGTTGTAAGCAGAATATTTCCCCCCATTGTAATTTCTATCTGATTATTTCTGAGAGGTAGGAATACAAATTGATTTTTGGATATTTATTTTGTGTCCATGACAACTTACTGAATTCTTTTTCTAATTCTAATATTTTGTTGATTTTCTTGGTTCTCCTAAGTAGATAATCTCATCATCTGAAAAAATAACATGATTACCATCATTTTAAAATACTCACCCCTCTTATTGCAATGGGCATGATGTCTAGTTCAATATCGACTAATATTGATATTAACAGTGGGAATGGTGAGCAATGAAGACTTAAATTTAAAACATAATTTGTTCTTTAGTCTCTAAGTTGTGTCCAACACTTTGAGACCCCATAAACTGTAGCCTGCCAGGCTCCTCTGTCCATGGTATTTCCCAGGCAAGAATACTGGAGTGGGTAGCCATGCCCTTCTCCAGGGGATCTTCCCAAGTCAGGGACTGTACCCGAGTCTCCTGTATTGCAGGTGAATTCTTTACCACTGTCCCACAAGGGAAGCCCCAAAACATAATACCATTTACAATTGCTGCAAAGAAAATGAAACAATTAGGTATAAATTTAATAATACATGTATAAAACATATATACTGAGCACTACAAAACATTGAGGAAAAGAACCAGAGAAGACTCAACATAGTAAAGGTTTGATATACAGATATCAAACACTTGATATCCACAAAAGTATATACTTTGATGTACAGATTGATGCAATTCTTATAAAAATTCCAGCAATATTACAGATATAGACAAGATTATTCTAAAATTTATATGGAAAGGCAAAAGAACTAGAATAGCTTAAAACAACTGGGAAAATGAATGACATGGGAGGCATCACTCTACCAAATCTCAAGGAGTCAAAAATGTGATGTTGGGTAGAAAATAAATATGTAGATCAACAGAACAAAATAGAAAACCCAGAGATAGTTGCACACTTATTTTTTAAAATTACAAAAGTAATTCAGCGGAAGAGGGATTGTCTTAAGAAATTTTGCTGAAGCAACTCGATATCCATAGGCTCCCCCAAAAGAACATTGAACTAAACCTCATGTGCGTGCTAAGTTGCTTCAGTCATGTCCGACTTTGTGCAACCCGATAGACTGTAGCCTGCCAGGCTCCTCTGTCTGTGGGATTCTCCAGACAAGAATACTGGAATGGGTTGCCAGGCCTTCCTCCAGGGCATCTTCCTGACCCAGGGATTGAACCCATGTCTTTTATGTCTCCTGCACTGTCAGGTGGGTTCTTTACCACTAGCCCTACCTGGGAAGCCCCCTAAATCTCATACCTAACACAAAAAGTAATTCAAATGGGTCATAGATTTAAATGTAAAACATACAAATTTAAAACTGGGCATGCTGAAGAGTTCATAAACATGACACTGAAAGGGCAACCCACTAAAAAATAGATAAATTAGACTTCATCAAAATTTTTAAGTTTCACTCTGCAAGAGTGCTTACTGAGAGGATGATCTTAGGGTTCAATATGAAGATTAACATTTTTAGGGCCAGGCACTGGGATTTAAAGTTAGTTTATTATTAAAAAGCAACCTTGTTGAGCTTAACTTTAGTGGCAAGAAGGAAGGGACAGTGAAACAAGGAGTATACAGAAGTAATCAACTCTAGTCAACTGCCCCATTTCCAAATATAGAGAGGAGAGAAGAGATTATAAAACTGTAGTTGTTTACAGATGTATAAAAATTATCTGAGAAGACAAATGAATGTCTCTTAAACATCTGAAAACTTTCATAAGTAAACACATAAAGTGAAATCTTTCATAAAGCAAAAGGCAAAGGAGGAAAGGAAAGATATACTCATTTGAATGCAGAGTTCCAAAGAATAGCGAGGAAGGATAAGAAAGCCTTCCTCAGTGCTCACTGCAAAGAAATAAGGAAAACAATAGAATGGGAAAGACTAGAGATCTCTTCAAGAAAATTAGAGATACCAAGGGAACATTTCATGCAAAGATGGGCACAATAAAAGACAAAAATGGTAGGGGCCTAACAGAAGCAGAAGATATTAAGAAGTGGTGGCAAGAATACATAGAAAAACTATACAAAAAAGATCTTCATGACACACATAACCATGACGGTGTGATCACTCACCAAGAGCCAGACACTCTGGAATGTGAAGTCAAGTGGGCCTTAGGAAGCATCACTACAAACAAAGCTAGTGGAGGTGATGGAATTCCAGTTGAGCTACTTCAAATCCTGAAAGATGATGCTGTGAAAGTGCTGTACTCAATATGCCAGCAAATTTGGAAAACTCAGCAGTGGCCACAGGACTGGAAAAGGTCAGTGTTCATTCCAATCCCAAAGAAAGGCAATGCCAAGGAATGATCAACCTACTGCACAATTGCACTCATTGCACATGCTAGTAAAGTAATCCTCAAAATTCTCCAAGCCAGGCTTCAGCAATACATGAACCATGAACTGCCAGATGTTCAAGCTGGATTTAGAAAAGGCAGAGGAACCAGAGATCAAATTGCCAACATCCACTGGATCATTGAAAAAGCAAGAGAGTACCAGAAAAATATCTATTTCTGTTTTATTTACTAAGCCAAAGCCTTTGACTGTGTGGATCACAACAAACTGTGGAAAATTCTTAACAGATGGGAATACCAGACCACCTGACCTTCCTCTTAAGAAGTCTATATGCAGGTCAGGAAGCAACAGTTAGAACTGTACATGGAAAAACAGACTGGTTCCCAATTGGGAAAGGAGTACGTCAAGGCTGTATATTGTCACCTTGCTTATTGAACTTATATGCAGAGTACAGAATGCGAAATGCCTGGCTGGATGAAGCACAAGCTGGAATCAAGATTGCCAGGAGAAATATCAATAACCTCAGATATGCAGATGACACCACCCTTATGGCAGAAAGTGAAGAACTAAAGAGCATCTTGATGAAAGTGAAAGAGGAGAATGAAAAAGCTGGCTTAAAGCTCAACATTCAAAAAACTAAGATCATGGCATCTGGTCCCATCACTTCATGGCAAATAGATGGGGAAACAGTGGAAACAGTGACAGACTTTGTTTATTTGGGCTCCAAAATCACTGCATATGGTGACTGCAGCCATGAAATTAAAAGACACTTACTCCTTGAAAGGAAAGCTATGACCAACTTAGACAGCATATTAAAAAGCAGAGATATTACTTTGCCAACAAAGGTCCGTCTAGTCAAGGCTATGGTTTTTCCAGTAGTCATGTATGGATGTGAGAGTTGGACTATAAAGAAAGCTGAGCACCAAGGAATTGATGCTTTTGAACTGTGGTGTTGGAGAAGACTCTTGAGAGTCCCTTGGACTGCAAGGAGACCCAACCAGTCCATCCTAAAGGAGATCAGTCCTGGAAGTTCATTGCAAGGACTGATGCTGAAGCTGAAATTCCAATACTTTGGCCACCTGATGCAAAGAGCTGACTCAATGGAAAAGACCCTGATGCTGGGAAAGATTGAAGGCTGGAGGAGAAGGGAACGACAGAGGACAAGATGGTTGGATGGCATCACCCACTTGACGGACATGAGTTTGAGCAAGCTCTGCAAGTTGGTGATGGACAGGGAAGTCTGGTATGCTGCAGTCCATGGGGTCGTGAAGAGTCGGACATGATTGAGTGACTGAACTAAACTGAAAGAAACACATGTGAATTTTAAGAGCAATACCTTTTTCACTTATTAGTGGGGCAAATGTCTATGTTTCCTAACCATCTGCTGGCAAGACTGTGGTGTCATTGGCTGATGGGAGAGCAAAATGGCCACCCTGGTTCCTCCTTGGACCTGCCATGCTTGCTCTACCTCAGGGCCTCTGCACTGGCTGCTTCCTCTACCTAAAACTTGACTTGCTCCTTCTAGTCAATCAAGGACCCAGCTCCTTTTCCTTTCCTCAATGAGGTCTCCCTGATTGCCCGCCCCCCCCCCCCACCAACCTCAGCATTACACTCATTTTCGTCATAGTGCTCCTCTTTATCTGTTTTTCTCTCTTCAGCTAGATCAGAGATTAGCAATTTTTTCCTGAAAAGGGCCAGATAATAAATAGCTTAGGCTTTGTGAGCTCTATGGTCTCCCTTGCAACTCCTCATCTCTGCTGTTGTAACACTAAAGAGCCATCATCAGTGTGTAAGTGAGCAAGCGTGACTGTTTTGTTTGTTTGTTTGTTTTGGTGGCCTGTACAGGGAGCGTGACAGTTTCATGAAGCTTTATTTGCAGACACTGAGGTCTGAATTTCATGTTAATTTTCAACTGTCACAAATTCTTCTTTTGATTTTTTTCCAATCACTTAGAAATGTGTAAACCATTCTTAGCTTGGGGGATAAACAAAAAGGCAGTGGGCTGAATTTGGCTGGCAGGTCATATTTCGCCCTTTCTTGTGCAACTTCAGGGATTATTGTCTGCGTGATCTGCTGCTACATCCCCAGCACCTAGGACAGCACCTGGCTGCCAGTAGGCTCTGGGAGATGTTTCCTGAGTGAGCCAGTGAAGGGATCTATGCGAGTTTTGTAGCTAGCTACTGAAGGGGCAGAGAAGTGGGTGAACAGATAAGAGCCACTACAGTCCTCCTGTCCGTTTACCCGTGTGAACCTGGGAAGGCTCCCCTAAGAAGTCCCAGAAAGAAATGAAATACTGATGCTAGAGTTGCAATTTAGCGTCTTTATTCTTCCCCTTTAGCTCAATGGTGATCCTGACAAACAGCTTCTACAAGGAGGAGGCAGAAAAGACTGGACAGGGCAGGGATTCCCCAAGGATCGAGCCTCCTCCTCCTCCTCCTGTAGGGGTGGGGTTGGGGTTAGAGTCATGATCTGAGCTTGGCATCCCCTGAGGAAGAAGGGAGTGAACCACTCTTCAGCCTGTGGCCATGTTGATGGGAACCAGGAGAGCAGTCCATCTCCCTCCATGTGCACAGGTGGATGCACACTGGGGCCCAGGTGAAGCAGGGCTTGGTCAGTGTCCAGATACATGGCTCTGGCCTGTGGCCCAGTTGGCAAACATGAAACCTAGGCTGATCGCCATGAAGAGGACCCCCAAGACACCAAAACACAGAGCCTGTGGGTGAGAGGGAAAAAAGATGGGGCTGGGTGTGTACCTACACCCAAGCTCCTCCATCCCCTCCAGGGAGTGCCGCATTCATTCCTGACCCTCCTTTTCTGCTCTCTCTCCTTTAAAACCAACCCCTTCCTGTGACTCCTCCTTCCACCTTCCTAGAATTCTTCAGGGAGTACTCTCCCCCATCTTCCTTGAAAATGTTCCAAACTTCTCCTGATAGTGCTCCTTCCATCTGTCTGAAGAATGCTTCCTCCATGCCAGCCCCTTCTTAAGTGCTTGCTATCTTCTCAAACCCTTCTTGTGCTCTGTCTGCTCAGCTTCTTCCTATGACAATCTTCTTCATCCTTCTAGACCGTCTGCCCTCTCTCCTCCAAGCCCCCTCTTGAAAATGTTCCTTCAACCTTTAGCCATCCTTGAATGCTCCCTCCTCAGAATGCTCCCTCTTTCCCCAGCCCTCCCCTGGAATGCTCACCTGGATCTTGGGCCAGGAGTAGAGGGGCTCCACCTCAGAGGGCACAATGCGGAGGTAGAAAATGCTGGGAAGGATGAAAATGAGGCTGGGGGCTGAGGTAGACCCTGAAGAACAAGCAGGAAGGAAAGAAGCAATGTAAGATTGGGGTACAAGGCCCATATTAGGTGGGGTCTGGAACTAGGGCTGGGGATACAGACCGATAACCCCAAAAATATCCCGGATGGTTGGCACACAGATGACGAGAACATTGACCAAGACAAGCAGGATCAGTGCTATGGCCACATGGCGTGGCCAGCTGAAGGCCTTGCTTGGAAAAAGTAGCTGCTGCAGAGCCCGGCGGATCTGTGACCAGAGTACAGTAGGATGAGGGTCAGGGCTCTGTCAAGCACTGCCTCCCCTTCTATGTATTTATCTGTCTCTAACACCACCCATAGTCTGAGACCCCTGATTTCTCCTCCATCTGACTCTACCTCCACTCTGTCTGACCATCCATCTGTGCCTCCACCTTCTAAATGAGCATCCTGCGTCCCTCCTGCTTGACAGTCTGTGACCCTTCTGGGTGGTCATCCACCTATGCTTCCACTCACTGTCTGAAATCTTGTCCTCTTCTATCCAACTATGTCTGCCTCTTCCTTCCTGACCACCCACATGTCCTTCCACCGTGAGGTCCCTGCCCCTGTCTCCTCATCTGATGACTTCCATCTCCCTCCTCTGTCTGCTCAGCCAACCTCTCCATCAGGGAGCCTTGTCCCTCCTACACCTCACTACTTCTGTCTCCATCTTTTATCTGTCCATCCCTATTTCTTCATCTCGAATATCCATCTACCTATGCTTCTACCCTCTGTCTACTCCTGCTTCCCTCTTCTGTCTAGTCAGACATCTGTGCCTCCTCCCTCAAAATGACCAACCCTGTTCTTCTGATTCTTTATATTCTGCCATTGATGTCCCCCTTGTGTCTGACCATCTATTTTAGCCCTCTCTGTCCACCTGACAACTCTATCTTCCCTGTCTGTCCATCCCAGCCTCCTCTATCCATCCATCCATCCACTCCTACCTCCACCCTCCATCCAAACATTCCTGCCTACACCCTCTACCCATCCATCCACGCCCCTCCACCCTGGAGGCCCACCCTCGGCCCCAACATACAGGGAACAGCACGACTGGCACCGTGAGAGTCACAGCGAGCAGCACCGCTAGACGCACACAGAGGATGAGCAGGTCATGCTGGCTGTACATGTGCAGCATCTCCGCCTCCACGCTGCCTGGGACATGGGACACAGGAGATGGGGTGTGATTGGAGCACCAGGACCAGTGTCCCAGAAACATATATGTGTGCACACACATACACACGTACATACAGACAGTGGCAAAATCTCCATGCAGGGTGTGTATAGTCCCTTTGGAAACCGAGGGGTCTGAAAGCATGCAGGGAAAGTGCTGAGGCTCCTGCCTAGTAATCACCCAGTCCCCACCCTAGCTCTCTACCCAACCCTGGCCCTAGCCCCACTCACTGTAGAAGGTGAGGTATCCAAAGGTCGCCGTGAGCCCATACATGCAGAACATGGCCCCAATGGACACGTTGGCCACAGCCTGCATTCTGCGCTTGGAGGGCCTGAGGTATAGAGGTCATAGAACTGTCATGTCCAGACCCATGGACTTGGTCCAGGCCCCTCAGAACCAGCCCCCATCCTCTAGAGTCTTCCCAGAGTTGATGTTCAGCTGGTACACACTGGGATGCCCATCTCTGCCTCCCCTGTATTAGCCACGCCTCCCTTCTCTATCCATCCCTCTCACCCCATATAACCAACTCTGCCTATTTCTTTGCCCATCTCTGTCTCTCTTTTTCATTTGACTGTCACAGTCTCTCCCTCCATTCTGATTATCCACACTGTCTCCCTGATTTATCATTCATGCATTCCTCCCATCATCATATCATCCCTGCCCTTTCTTTGCACATCCATATCCCTCTCCATCTGACCTTCCCCATCTCCCCATCCCATCCACACAGCCTCTCCATTTATCCATTCACACTTGTATTGGATGTTAACAGGGTAGAATACTTAAGCCCCAATTAGTAAACAGTCACTGTGTTGCATCCCCCAAGGCCTCCTGGCCACCTCAAACCCCTCCCTTGGCACAATCTGGCCACAATCGAGCTGTACAGTACCAAGACTATGATAGACATTATGACTATCACCCCACCTGCTGCCCTATCACCCATGCCCACTTGCCTGCCCACTCACCGGCAGAGTTCTGTGTAGATGGGCAGCACTTCAGGGTGGCAGACAAAGGCAAAAGCCATAATGGGCACTGTGTAGAACATCTGAGGGAATGGTCCAAGTACAAGAGATTAGAGTATAAGGGTTCCATCTTCTTCTCCCCAGCCCCCCCAGCCCTACCAGTGCCTTCCACATCAGACACATGGAAGCCCCTGATGTCCAATACCTGGCTCCAATCTAAGCAGAGTGCAGTGTGGGACAAAACCAGAGGACCTGCGTACAGTGCAAGGCATAGACATATGCCAGCACACCAACCTGTGAGTCAGCTGTGAACATCTGGGCCTCACAGCTTGTGTTGAGCCCCTGGATGGGAAGGCTTGGGGAGCTCTTGCTCTCCACTGCTGTTTCATTGTGGCCTACAGTGCAGCCAAGCTGGAACTTCTTATAGATGACCTGGAGGAGGGAGGGTGGGGAAGTGAAGTCATGGGGAAGGCTATGTCCCAGTGCCCCAAACCCTTTCTGTACTTTTGCATGTCCTTCTCCCTCAGACTCACCGAAATGAGGAAAAACAGCATACAGGTCAGAGAGAGACCACTGGTATATCCCAGGTAGCCTGCAAGGGGCAATATACAGAGTCTCAGAAATCAAGGGAACCCCCCCAAGCAAATATCAACCCCCTAGTCTGACCTTCAATTCAAGGCCCCCTCACCCCAATTTTGCCACACTTTGCACAAACTTCCACCTGGACCAGCCCCCCAACACTTGAAAAACTCCTATTCATCTGTTAAAACCCACACAAAACAAGCTCTCCCCTGGTATTCCTCAGCCCTTGAAAATTGAGATTCTTTGAATCTGGCTCCCCTTCTTTAATTCCATCATGCAAATGACCAAGGCAGGAAGCCTCTTACCCAAGTGTCTCATGAGGGCCAGTGGCAGGATGATTAAAACACTGACAATGATGATAAGGAGGTTTCCCTTCAAGAACCAGTCCCTAAGGAGACAGGCAAACATAGTGACTAACTGCCTACCAAAGAAAACTGTCAAGCAGACACTCATAGAAGACAGTCAGACAGGTTTCTGCACACAGTCAGGAGAGATGAGCTGACCCCTCCAGGTAGTTACAGGGACAAATGGCACAACAGGAATGACAGAAACAGCCAGACAGATTATCAGACTATCAGCCACACACTATCAGAGGGATATAGCTGGGAACACACACATAGCTGGATAAACTATGTCATCAGACCTCAAGTGGATATACAGTCAAATGGGCAAACAACAGCCAGATTCGCAGTGTCCAACACAAGGTACCAGACACAGAGTGAGTCATGACCCTGATATGTCTAACAGGTAGAACAGCAGTCTGATGATCTCTCGATGATCAGCAGACACGACAAAAGGTCAGAAACATATATGTGTGATTGTTTGAACAACTCAAGTTTTGTTGAGCACTTGAAAGTAGTTGAGCTGATTTGGCCAGAGTCAAAGATGGAAATTGAAACAGAATTAGCCAGCTGGCCATGCTGTTGGAACCAAGCTCAAAGAAAGAGAGGGATCTGTACAGATATTGGAGCGAGGTGTCCAGGCAGGATAGTCTGTTAATACAGAATTGGCTGAACAATTGTTCATTTCTTCAAAGAACTTTATTAAATAGCGCTTAATATGTTCCAGGCATTCACATATTCTCTTCCTACTAGACACACAGTTACAAATAAGCAAAGCACCACTGGTCATATATACAGTGGGAGGTAATTATAATAATGAGACACATCTAGTCACATAGACTGTTAGCTACCTGAATGGCTTCAGGATCAAACCAAAGATCTAAGAGGGTACCCGGAATGAGCTGTCGCATACAAACAACAGAAAAGACTCAGCCAACAGATGGATGCAGAATTAAACACACAATTGGCTGGGTGTATACTCGGAAAAGGCAAACATACATGGTTGGAACCATAATACATAAAACATATATAGTCACAGTTGAGGCTCACACACAAACAGCCAGAAAGAATTTGCCAGAACAATGGTAACCAAGTTAAACACAAAGAGTTAAACACAAATCATTTATACGTTGGAGTAGGAAACAGCAAGCCACTCCAGTATTCTCGCCTGGAAAATTCCACAAACAGAAGAGCCCTAATAAGCTACAGTGCACGAGGTCACAAAGAGTCCAACACGACTGAGTGACTGAGCAGCACACACATGTATACATAGCTGGTGCCACGGTACACTGCACAAACACGTGCACATACTCTGCTGGAGTCAGGGACCATACACTTACACCTAGACAGATTCAGCCAGGCCAACGGACCCAGAATCAAACAGAATCCACCGGACAGAGAAAGTCAGAGTAAGCAAATGTCAAACACACATGGTTGGAGTCACAGTATATAGGACACAGCTATAGTCAGCTAGCATACAGATGGCCAGAGAATCTGCCAGTACAAGAGTCACAGAATCAAACCCATAGACAGGATTTAGGTCTACTGGATAGGTGTAGCCACAGGGTCAACATGAAAGTACACTGGACACATGGAGTCAGCCAGAACAGTCACAAAAATCAACATGTGGTGTTACTGGACTCCACTAGCCAGAGCAACAGTCACACATACTGCTAGCATCACAGTACACAGGAATCACAGTCTGCCCAAACCGGCCTGCCCAACAGCCTCAAAAATAGAAGACCTGGGAGTCAGCTGGACATAGAGTTGAAGCTAGCAGCCGGACCCCACAGGCAGAATCAGTGGCCTGTGGGTTAGAGCCAAGGGGTGTTGCACACTCACCCCTCAGGGTCCATGTCCAGGAAAGTGGCGATAACCAGGGGAAGTTCGGATTTGATGATGAACAGGTAACTGGACATGGCTGGTGCAGGTGGGGGCAGGTATAAGCAGAAGCATTCCCCTCATCTCCCTCCCACCCCAGCCTGGGGAAGCCCACCTCAGCCCACCCTCTCCCCCCAAGCTGACCCCCACCTCTCAGAGTCCTCACCCCCAACATTGTGCAGACAGATGACCGCCGCCACCACTACTTTCCCCGCAGGCCCCAGTGCCCTCTGTCCCAGCTGTTCATAGGCTCGGATGCCTGGAGGGGAGGGGACCAGAAAGGGACAGGTTGTGGGTCCAGGAGGCCAGGCCAGAGGTGGGAGAGCCTCCCAGGGCCAGAGCCTGGGAGCTAGGGAGCTGGGGCTTGGGCTGATTGGGTCTCATTGCTCGGAGCTGAAGGTGAGGGTTAGGCAGTTAGGATTGGGCTTGGGACTGGAGTCTGTCAGGTAGGATCTGTGGCCAGGGAAAAGGTTGGGGGCCAGATGTGGGTAGTGAGGGGTCTTGGGGGTCCTACCATGGCTTCACTTCACTGAAGCCATGGTAGGAATGAAGTCTGAGATCTGGGGCTGTGGTAGCTTGGGAGCTGGGGGGGTAGTCTTGGGTTGTGGGGCTGGCTTCCTTGCTAAGAAGCCGGAGACTGAGGGTGGAGTGGAGTGGTCTGGGAGTAGGGAGAGTCTGAGCAACAGGCTCTGATGGTCAGACCGAGGGCTGAGGATTGGGGCTTGAGAATCTGGGAGCCCAGATAAGGTATGAGACCCAGGGTACAGTCTGGGGTCTGGAGCCCAGAGAGTTGAGTGTGGTGTCTGGGGTTCTGGATCCAAGTTCTGAGGGGCCGGTCTTGGGTCTGGAGGCCAAGGTCTAGGTGAGCTCTGGGTCTCACCTACAACACCAGCACAGGTCAGCAGGAGATGGATGGAGTACGAAGACAGAAGAGCGATGCACAGCAACAAAGCCCTATGGCAGATGGCACTGCTCGGACTTGGCCTCCAGGCCTCCCGGCTGGCCCCACAACACCCAGCCCCCACCCCAGACTGCCTAGGACTCACAGGAAGAGGAGGATCCCCGTGTGGGCCATGGCATAGGCCAGCCCCAGGATGCCGCTGCCCATGATGGCGTTGCTGAGGTTGAACACTGACATTCCAAACGATGTCTTCCCCTCGAACTGCTGGTAAGGGGCAAGGCCCAGGGAACATGGGGAGGGGACCAGGTAAGGAGACTAGGGACGGAGACCAGTGCTGGGGCCTTGGGAAAGGCTAGGGAAGAAGTGATGGGGGCAGGGAGAAACCCAGGAAGGGCCATCAGAAGAAGGAAAAGAATTTGAAGACAGGAAGAAGCTGGGAAAGGGAGAGCGGGGAAGGGAGATTCTAGAGGGGAGCAGCTGGAAGTAGAGAGGAACAGGGGAGGGTGGGGCAGAGACCAGAGGCAAAACAGCAGAAGGGAAAAGCTGGGGAAGAGAGAGCGGTAGGGGAGGGGCTGAGCTGGGCAAGATACAACTGGGATGGGTCCTGTGGGGTCACTCACATCCATGAACTGGGCCGGTTTCCTCCCAGGAGAAGGACTATGGCTGGGCAGGAAGCCCTCATGCTCCTGCCTGCAGGTAGAATAGGCAGAGAAATTAAGGAGGTGATGAGAAGGTAATTAGGACCTCTGACCTTGACCTCTTGGGCCCCTGACTCACTCCACAGCACTTCCAGGGAGGGCTCCGTTCATCTTTGGATCCTGCAGTTCCATCCTGTGGGCAGAGAAATGAGGTGAGGTGGTCAGTTATGGAGCAGGGTGGCTTACAAAGTGGGGCGACCTAGATGAAGGGGACTGGGGCTCTGATGGCGATGGACAGATACAGAAACAGAAACACAGATGAGGCGAGGGGAACAGGGACAGAGGGATGAGAGAGACAGGAAGGAAAGTGGAGAGGATTGGAGACAAGAGGGAGAGGCCGAGGGAGAAAGAGATGGGAGAGAGACAGAAGGGAATCAGAGAGGGAGAGACGCCAACAGTTTACTCATTGAGACACGGAGAAAAAAGAAGGCAACCAGAGATAAAGGGGTAGGGACAGAGACAGAATGAGAGCTACCGACCCCTCAGCAGACGAGATAGCCATCTGGAGTGGGGACAGCCTCTCCTCTCAGACCCCAAACTCACTCTCTCTTGCTCTCGATTTCTCTCCTTCCCCGGTCCCCTGAGCACCTCCCCCTTCCCTCCACCCTCACCGTGTGGTTAGGCCTCTCACTCCTTACAGGGACACGTGTCGACCCGACTGCCCCACCCCTCCTAACGCCCCCTACCCCCCTCCTTCCCGCCTGGGCCTGGGCCGCCAGCCTGAGCAAGAGCTGATGCAACCTGTTGAAGGGGCTGGGGATGGGGTGGGGGGCAGGCTCGGCGACCCCAGCCCCGCCGGGGACAGGACACGGCAAACTGCTCTCTGCCACAACTCTGAATATCCTCGCTAGAGGCCAAAGGCAGTTCTCCAAACTGAACCCCCTTCCAGGGATAGAAGTGACCCGGGGACTCCCAATTAATTCCCCTCCTAGGGACTAGAGAGGTATTCTCCAGGACCTTTGTCAAGTCTTATACACCCCTATTTTAGTAGAAGTCACTTTAGAGACACTTCCAGGCTTGAGATTGTTTCTGGACTTGGGGTGTCTCAGGAACCTCACCTGAGCCCTCATTTCCCCTCGTGAGAAGAGGTCCCTCAGACAGTCATCAAAAACCCACTCCCAGTGCCTGATGTGTTTCCTGGGGTGGGGTGTCCCTGCAATCCCCATGCAAGCTTGGAGTCCCCCTTTTCTGGACAGAGTGTCTCTAAAGAAACCCCCATCCCTGAACTCACTTCCTGGGAATACCATATCTCAGAAAACCCCATTCAAGGTCCCCATCATCACTAAAACTGCCTCCAGGAAACCCCCTACCCAAGCCCTGAATCCCCTCCGTGGGTCAGGGAAGATTCTCAAGGAGCCCCATCGTCAAGTGTGAGCACCCTTTCAAGACTCCCACCCACTCCTGGATTCATTTCCTGGGATCCGGGTACCAAAAGGACTCTCCCTCCCATTTAATTCCTCACTAGGACTAAAAAAATCTCCAGGGAACCCCTGAGCCCCCTCCCGGGACCCCTGTTCATGCCTTGGCATCTCAGGAGCCCCCTCGATGGCCAGCACCCCCTCCTCACCTCCCTGCTCCTCTCAGCTCTTGAAGCGGCAACTCAGAACTGGGGCTCTGGGACCCCGCCACTGGGCGGCAGGGCTCCCACTCAGCCAGACCCTGCCTTCGCCTGCCCTCTGACCAATCAACACCTCAGGTTTTGTCGGTGGCTAATCAGCACTGCCGGTGCTCCATCTGCCCCGCGGTTTTTTTTTTTTTTTTTTTTTTTCCCCTGTAGAGTTTTAACTTTAATTCAGTTTCCCTCTTCTTGTTCTGGGTGGCAGAAAGAGAGGGGTTGCCTCCCTTCATCTGAACCCACGTTGAAGTAAACAGAGGTTTCCCGGGCAGGCGGTGGAGGTGGACTGAAAGATCAAGAGAACAGACCCACATCTAGAGAGAGGAAAAGACAGACAGACGGAACTGACTCAGGTCAGACACATGGCAGAATGGAATGGGTGGCAGGAGGAGAGACAGAGATAGAAGAGAAATGACCTCAAATAGAGACGAACAGGCAGAAGAAACAGCACAAGGACAGAAAACAAGAAGGGATAGAAAGACATGGGGAGTGTGAGGGAGTGACAGGCAGCGGGGCAGTAAGGGGAGAAAGACTCAGAAACGGTGGGCAGGGAGAGGCGCATGCAAGCTCCTGGACAAATGCAGATGGACAGGTGGACACAGCCAGACACAGCCACAAACAGAGATTAGGAACAGACACACTGGCCCAAAGGGACAGAGCAAGTGGCTGAGGCTGAGAGACACATAGGGGGGCAGGTGGCAACAGGCAGAGAAAGTCAGATTCAGGCAGAAGAGCAGACAGATGTGAGGACAGCAGTGGGACAGGTGCAGGGAGAGACACAGCCAGGCCACCACAGGCTGACCTCAGACAGACAGCCCAATGGAGAAAGGACCCTAGATCTTGGGGGGTCCCCAGAGGGAGGCAGGGAGGGAATTTGTAGCTGGGTGGAGAGTGTGGATACAGGCTGTCTGTAAATTAGGCACGCCCTTAATTCCTGGACCCCAGCCTAGGCGTTGGGTGGAGCCTGTCCACGCCCTAAATGAGGAGTCCCACTGTCTGTCTGTCTCTCTTAAATAGGGGTCTGTGTGTTGACTCCATTCGGGCATGTGACAGGCATGTCTGTTTCAGGCGAAGCATGTGTCTCCTGCAGGAAGTCAGGCGGGTATACATGGGGCCCCACTTGACTGGGATGCTTGAGGCCCAGGTGGACAAGAAGCCTCTGTCCTTGCCCCTCCACCCACCTGCCCGCCCCCCACAGGGAGCACAGAATTCCCGGAAAGGCCAGGGGCTGGCTAGGGCTTCAAAGCTAGCCTGGAGGCTTCCACCCCACTGGCAGCGGGAGGAGGGTGAGGGATGGGGCGTTTCCTTCCCCTTAGCAGGAGAGGGACTCTCGAACACTCAGGGATCACAGCCCCATTTAGGGGCTTAGAGATGGAGGCAGACTCACCAGCACCCACAGAGGTACACAAACTCCCATGTAGACTCACAGCCACATACAGAGAACACAGGCTGACTGATTCAAACACACACAGACTGCACATGGAGAGCCAAGGCGATGGGGCAGCTGTGCAGAGGGGCTTAGTCTTATAAGCATCGTCATCCACAGCCTCAGTGCTGCACACGGAGATAACAGACAATGCTGGAATAGGCTCACACTGCTTTACTGCTACTGCAGACTCACAGATATCATCATCACCCACAGACTCAGAGCCACTTGAAAGAGACCCAATGGGCAAATCACACACAGACTCAGCCACACACAGAGCCAGAGCACACAGACAAATAAAATTCCACGTAACCAACAACATTATACACAGTCCCAGCATCTCCCACACACATGATTGCAGGTTCAGACGACCCTGGAGGCCAACATTCAGGTTCAGCCTCTATAGTGATACCTCTGTGCATGGGAACTTGTGTATGAACTGTGACCACATACAGCTCTGGTCACAGAGAGAGGCACCCACAGCCAGACACGATTGTAGAGACAGAGAAGCCACAGTCACAGATACATGCACAACTGCACTCAGGAAAACAGGTGCACACAGCTGTGTATACACAGCTATTCACACAAATTAAGTCAGGAAAGATGTGCACAGAGAACACACATATAGGCGCACAAACAGGAGAAACAGGGATGCAGAAAGTACACTTACTATCATTACAAAGAGGAAATCCAGAAAATACACCTAAAACTGTTTGAAGAAGAAACAAAGGAGTATTTGCTTGCACCAAAGGAAATACCCTTAGGACACACACTCCAGTATTCTTGTCTGGAGAAGCCTCATGGACAGAGGAGCCTGACGAGCTACAGCCCATGGGGTTGCAAAGAGTTGGACACGACTGATTGACTAAGCACACATAGGGCATACACATCTACAGCCACTCACGAGTAGAGACACAAACATGGTGAGAGAGAAGAAAGACACACAGACATCAGAGACAGACACACAGAGAAGAGACAGACTTCTCACCCATGAGCATTACAAAGGAGACATAGACGCACTCAGAGAACACACACACAGCCCCACAGAGATGAACTGCACAAGCAGACGGGACCAACACACAGTTGCCAAAAAGGAAACACAAGTTGGATAGGCAACCGTGGACACAAGACACAACCAGGCAAGTAACATACTAAGACACATGTGGAGCTCACATACATGTGTTTGTGGCTGGGACCATGTATAGGCGGCTGAGATACCCTCAGGGTATTCACACACCTGCATGCATGCATGTGCTCACACACACTACTCCCCTATTCGGGCCTACTGTCTCTAGTCTCTCTCCTCTTCTCCCCAAGAGCCATTACACACCTGTGCCCCAGGCCAGCCAGGGAAAGAGACACCTGTCAGCAGAGACCTTGGCCCAAATGACTAGGAGGAGGGGGATGGGGACTGGCTAGGCCGGTGTCTAGATTTCAAGAAAAGTCTGAAGTATCCCGTCCAAAGAACTGGTGAAACTTGGACAAAAAACAGATGCCCTCACCCATTACCACCCAGCAACAGCTTCCTACTCTGATCATTGTCCTCCCCTTCCAGGGCCACCCTGGCCTTTAAACATTGCCCAGCACAGGGCCACCCGGGTACATGGCAGGAGGTAGGTCGATAAATGCGTCTTATCAAGTGTCATATTATCATCATTATTATTTTCATTTCTGCCTAGTGAACTCTTCTAGGGGAGGAGCAAGCCTTCCTCCGGCTCTACACCCCATCGCTCAGCTAAGTTTCAGGGCACTGCAAATAGCAGGTGTTCCACATATGCTGGTAGGAGGAAAAACAAAGGGAAAGTGAAATCTGGCTGCAGAGGCAGCCTGCTTTAGAAGGAACAGATGTCTTTAAGCTTGACTGAGGCCTTGAGGCTATGCCAGGGATAAGAATGCGGTATTCGTTCATCAAAGTAGGGCCCTTTCTAGGGGTCATTTAAGGCTTTTGTTGGTTCAATAAAGCAGAACCTCATGTGACATTTGGGATTCCTATCGAATCTATTAAAAGTTGGTTTAAGTTCTTGTCAGTTCTTCTAAGCAGACCCCTGCTTTTCATTAAATCACTGCACAGCAGCCTTCAGGGGAGGGAACCATGGAGCAAAGCAGTTAATGGCTTGAGTTTTCCCAGCTCCGCCACTTAGGAGCTGAGTGGCCAGGAGTAAGTCTCAAAATCTCACTGTCAAGCTTCCCACAGGGCTGCTGCTGCTGCTAAGTCGCTTCAGTCGTGTCCGACTCTGCGCAACCCCAAGGACGGCAGCCCACCAGGCTCCCCCGTCCCTGGGATTCTCCAAGCAAGAACACTGGAGTGGGTTGCCATTTCCTTCTCCAATGCATGAAAGTGAAAAGTGAAAGTGAAGCCGCTCAGTCGTGTCCTACTCTAGGCGACCCCATGGACTGCAGCCCACCAGGCTCCTCCCATGGGATTTTCCAGGCAAGAGTGCTGGAGTGGGGTGCCATTGCCTCCTCACGGGGCTAACTACTGCCTAACTCAGGGCCATGGGGAAGACTGAAGGAATTAGTACAGATAAAGCGCTAAGAACAATGCTTGACATACAGTAATTGCTCAATAACATCTCTGTGAAAGGAATTAATAAACTCTTCTCCGCCAGTGAAAGTAGTCCCCCACTGAGCTGGATTTAGGATTCTAATCTCTCCTTTCAGGCAGGCTCCCCATGGACAACTTTTCTGTCCCTCAAAGCAGCCCCTGGACGGCAAGGCTTCTTGAGTCAGTGTCTGGTCCCCTGCGCCTGGACACCCACCCTCCTCTCCCCGCCTGGACAACCCCCCTCCTGCCCCCGCGTTTCCCTCACGTGGTAAGATGCCCTCCGGCACAGGGCCGGCCTGGCAGCTCCCCTCTCTGACCTTATCTGGAGGCTGAGGGGAGGACAACTTTACACTCAGTGGGGTGCTGGGTGGGAGTTGCAGGCGGACACCTCACTTCGGGAAGAGCCTGGAGAGTTCAGAGCTTGGCTCCTGTCCCCCAATCCCCCCAGCCCTGCTGGAGGAAGCAAGTTTCTTTGCAAAAAGTTAAACATCCTCTTTGTGAGAGGCAAGAAAACAGGACGTGGGAAGCGTCCCACAGGGTAAACCTGGGCCCCCAATGCCTGGCACCTCCTCCTCTCTGTGGAGCAGCGCCTGGTGGCTTGAACCCTTGCTTTCTCACACATGCTAACCTCTGAAGGGGGGCCATGTTCCCACTGCCCCCCACAATGCCCTTGAACTCCAGTGACAAACTCTGGCTTCCTCCCTGGCTCTCCAGGGTCTGTGTCTGGCTGTCTACACCTCCTCCCAGGGCCCCACATAAATGCAGAGCACACCACTAGGGAAAGAGTGAAGGAACAAAGCAATAAGAGGGTGAATTCAGCAAACATCTATTGAATACCCACTGTGTGCTGAGCCCTATTCTAGGCGCCAGGGAGGCAACAGTAAACAAAACAAAAGAAACCCCTGCCTAGCAATGCTCACATTTCTAAGGAATGATGAATTGGTTGTTCAGTTCTTTGGATACTCTCCAAGCTCATTCCCACCTCAGGGTCTTTGCACTTGGCATTCCCTCTGCCTGGAATGCTCTTCCTCCAAATATTCGTAGCAAGTGCTCACCTTCCAGCTCAGCTCAAATGTCAGCTCCTCTGAAAGCCTTAGATGACCACACTAAAATAGCAATTCAATCCCTGTTACTCTCCATTCCTTTCATCCTTTATTATTCTTCATAGCTTTTATCACCACCTGACATAACATTATTTATTTATATTTAGTGCAGTTACTTTAGTAAGTAGATATATATAGCAGATTTATATATATATCAGCATATAAATTTAAAGATGATATATATATTGTACATATACTATACAAAATGCAAAAATATATTCTATATTTCCATATAATGGCATACATATATTTATTGTATTGTTTACTAATATATAATTTATATACCAATAAAAATTAGACATCACTATATATTTCTATGTCACCATATACATAGTAAATGGCATGTGTTTACATATCTAATATGCATATATACATATCCTCCTTTTCCTCATCTGTAAACGAGGGAAACAGCTATTATTAAACATGAAATTATATAAACTTACAACTAAATTAAATTCTGAAAGGTGATACTCAAAATTCATCACTTATTATTTTACTACATTTCATTATTTCTATGCTCCTGAGAGAGCATTTATCCCTATTTTATTTGTACAATGGAGACAACAGACATGGTGCATTTCCGTGACTACACCTTGGTAGGCTGAAATCTGACAAGATACTAGTATGTAAACCATGGAAACTGGCAAATGTTAGAAAGCAGGGCTTCCTTTCCCTCTCCACCTAAATAAATGCTTGTTAACCATTTACCAGCACATCACTGAGAGCACTCAGAAGAGTGCCTGGCACACGGTAAATGCTATAATGTTTCCATTACTATATTTGCTTGTGCACTGAGTCCAGATGCAGTCTTTTTTTTCTAGGTCCGAGTTAAAAGTGTTTGAAGAACACAGAATTACAAAGAATTAGTGTGCTGAACTGCACCTATTTAATCTTCCCAGTAACTCTAGGTGGAGTCTGTACTATTTATTATCCCCTTTCTACAGATAGAGAAACCGAAGTTCTGAGAAGGTAACAATCAGAATGAGCTATCAATTAGCGGAAGTGAGATTTGAAATCGCAGACCAGTAGCTTTCGCGCGCCCGCGCACTTAAGTAACGCACTCTCCTTCCTCTCAAGTTCACCACCCCAAAGGTAACTGCACTTCACGGTACGCGAAAAATAAATAAGTGCCGGCGTGCTCGTAGTATCTTGGGAAATGTAGTTCACAGGCTCAAGACATACAGTTGTCCAAGAAGGGAGAAGCGGAGAAAAAGGCGATTTTTCGCCTTATAACGAAAGAGCACGCTCAGTTCTCATGCCTCGCGACATTTCGGCCTCGCCGTGCGAGACTTCGGCGGCTTTACTAGAGCCCGTTGCATGTTGGGAACGGCAATTCGCCAGACCTGCTACGTCTGCTTGAGTTGCCGGAACTCACGTGGTAAGTTCAGGTCCGGTCCCGGCTTCGCGCGAGCCACCGCATTCCACGATGACAGGCGTGGCACACTCTGGTGGCCGTTAGGCATGCGCGACAGACTTTCGGAGCAACTAAGAACCCAAACTGAAAACCTACGACTTCTCACCGGTTTGCGCTCTCGCCGAGGCTTGTGCTGCTCACGAACCGGCCTCCTTCGTTCCTTTTCTCCCCACTCCGAAAATTGGAGGTAGGCCCTGGGGCGCGGAGGACTTGGGTCTCGACTGAGACAGTTAAGGCATGCCTGCACTGTCCCGCCAGTGAGGGAAGGAGGGAAGTTCGCAACTGTGTAGTTTGGGCAGCTGGCATTGGGTAGGCTCCAGACCCAACGTTTGTTTGGAGAATAGGACCGCTCCTGCGGGATGGGCTAGGGGTGGGGGACGGGGGCGCAGGGGTCCAGATACCGGCGGAGCTGCCTTGTAGGGGGTCTTGTGGTCCCAGTGGAGACTTGGGCTTTGAGGTAATGAGGAGGGACCGGTGGTGTAGCCAGAGGGCGGTTAATGGGTAGGTGTAGAGGTTTGGTGGGCTGCGTGGGTATAGTAGAGGTCTGGTGGAAGTGTTATTGGGGAATCGGTGGGGGCTAATAGGTGTGCTTTAGTCGATGTGTTCATGGGGGCCAGTGGGGATGTGTTCTTTAATTAATGAGGGGATGGTAGAATGGGCAACTGGAAAATAATGGGAGGCAAGTAGCAGTGTGATCCCTGGGACGGATGGAGTTATGACATTCAAGGGGTTAATAAAGAGTGATGGAGCATAGTGATTCAAAGGATAATGGCGAGGCTGTGGAGGGAATAATAGAGGTGAGAGTCATGATCAAGGAACTAATGGAGTAGTGATCAAAGAAGAGAGAATGGGAAGATAAAGGGGTATTGTGATCAAAGGATTTTAGTTTGTGATGATGGCATGATCATTGAAGAAGTAATGAGAACAGAGTGAGCAAAGAGAGGGTAATAGTAAACTGTTGGGTGTGATCATAAATTGATTTTTGGGTGGGGAGACAGGTGGGCAGTGAGGGGAGAATGGAGAAGTGATGTATGATTATCAGGGATTAAGGTGAATGTGGTAAGAAGAGTTAACAGGGTCTAGTGATCTGTGAAGGATCAATTGGAGGGCCGAGCTAATGCGGGCTGATAAATCATAGTAACTGAGAGTTTAATGGGGAACTAATAGACCATGATCCTCCAGGTATTAATGGGGGATGATAAAAGAATTATCAGGCTTCCCAAGTGACTCAGTAGTAAAGAATCTGCCTGCAATGCAGGAGATGTGGGTTTGATCCCTGGGTCAGGAAGTTCCCCTGGAGAAGGGATTGGTTACCCACTCCAGTATACTTGCCTGGAAAATCCCATGCACAGAGGAGCCTGGCGGGCTACGGTCCATGGGGTTACAAAAGAGTCGGACACGACTTAGCAACTAAACAACAAAAGGAATAATTGGGGGCCTAATCATTTCAGGGGAGAGAGATTAAGGAGGTGGGGAATGCAGTGAGGTAGTGTGAGGGTAATGGAGTGAAAGCAGGGGATTAATGGGGCCTAGTAGGGCTTTATGACTAGGGGTAGCAAGGAGAGCTGGGGGTGGTGGTGAGATGTTATTGGGGATAAGGTGGGCAGAGAAGGGTTGATAGTGAGATTTGCAGAGTTTAATATGTAGAGTATAAGTGACAGCAGTGGGAGGTGGACAGGGTCAGTGACATCATCTGTGTGATAAGTGTTGGGTTTGTGGGACTTTGGGGGGTCTGTTGGCTTAATAATGGAATCTATAGGGTGAGCAGTGAAGCCTGAGACCGCATTAATGGGATCCTTCAGGCTCGGTGAGCTCAGTGGGTTAGTGACTGGGCTCCAACCTCCCCACCTGTTGAGAGAGCTGTCACATAGGTCAGATGAGCCTGGTTTAGTTAATGTGGTTCTCACAGCCCTGCAGAGATAGGTAATGGCCCACTCACACACTTACTGATATGGGGCAGCATCAGCTTACTATTGGCAGGTCCCTGGGCAAACAGCGTGGAAGATGGGACGGACGTCAAAGGACAAGCGAGATGTCTACTACCGCCTAGCCAAGGAGAATGGCTGGCGTGCCCGCAGTGCCTTCAAGCTGCTACAACTTGACGAGGAATTTCAACTCTTCCAAGGTCCCCATTTGGTGGGCAATTCACTGGGGGATGGGGCGGGTGAAGGGAATAGACAAGTGGGCTAGGTCTACAGAGCTCTGTGTGGTAGTTGGGCTGACTTGGAGGGTCCATGGGGCAGTCAGGAAGATGGCAGGTACTCAAAAGGAGCTGGGCATCTGGGCAACAGGTAGATATGGGTGCTTGGGTGCTTCCTGGGGGAAAGGGGTAAACTTTGCAGGGTCCCAGTTGGAAAGGTGGGTGCAGCTGACCAGTGCACCTTCCTGTGTGTGCTCAGGTGTGACACGGGCAGTTGACCTGTGTGCGGCCCCAGGCAGCTGGAGCCAGGTGCTGAGTCAGAAGATTGGGTGAGTGTGGAGTCCCAGATGGGAGGCCGGGAGGGCAGACTAGGTTGGAGGGTGGACCAGGAGTAAAAACTGAGCTGACCTGGACCGTGTTGTCCACAGGGGCCAAGGGTCTGGCCACGTGGTGGCTGTGGACCTTCAGGCTATGGCTCCACTACCAGGTGTGTTACAGATCCAGGGGGATATCACCCAGGTGAGAGCATGGCTGGGGGTGTTGGTGTGTATCCTGGACAAAGCCCCCCCCCACCAGTCTGGGGTTTGCAGCAAGTGCAAGAAAGAAAAAGACAAAGAGACCAAGAAAGACAGACAGTGGTAGAGTAACTGAGAGAAACCAAGAGAGGATAGCAGCAGAGGAACAGAGCCAGCGAGTTGTCATCACAGGGAGACGGCAAAAAAGTATTCCCAGCGATGGAGCCCAGTCTCAGGCAAAGCCTGAGAATTTGGCTGACCTGATGCTGTGGGCCAGGGCTGACGACAGGTGGGCTTAGAGGGCTTTGGTGGGGGTGCTGTGGGGCCACTCATCATCCCTCTCTTCCATAGCTGTCCACTGCCAAAGAGATCATCCAGCATTTTGAAGGCTGCCCCGCGGACCTAGTGGTGTGTGACGGGGCTCCTGATGGTAAACAGCAGGGACTGGGCGGCCAGGCGGGGGGTGCTTTGCATGTCCCTCTCTGTATGTCCCACCTCTGTCGGCTTCTTTTATTGCCTCTCCCCTGCACTGTCAGCTGTTCCCACATCTGGCAACTTCTCCCTACCTGTTTCCTGTTCTCTGCCTTCTACTATTTTGGTTTTGTCCAACCTTTTGTCATCTCTCTGCAACTGTTCCATTACTGTTCACTTCTTTTTTTTTTTTAAGTCAGCCATCTATCCATCCATTCAGCACATTTACTGAGCATCTGTTGTGTGTCAGGCACTGTTATACATGTTGGGAGGATAACATGAATAAAACTACTATTCTCTGACCTCAGAGAGCTGGTGTTCTAGTGGGAGCAGACAGAAAAGAAACAAATGATTGAACTGTATAGCATGTCAAAAAGTGATAGGCACCATGGGGAAATAATGAAAATGAGAGGGAGGGAGGGAATACCTGGAGGACTTTTAAGTAAAGTGGAGAAGGCCTCACTGCCTTTAGCATAGAGACCTAAAGCAGGCAAGGGAGTGGGCTAGGGCATATCTGAATAAAGAGCAATCCAGGTAAAGTGATTGGCACATACAAAGGACTTGAGGTAGGAGGGTGAAGAGCGAGATCACTGTGGCTGGCTCAGAGTAAGCAAGTGTGAGAGTGGTAGGAGGTAAGGTCAGTGAGGTGGTAAGAATCAGATCCTCAGGTGGATCTTTCTGGGCCACAGTGGTGACTTTGGCTCCTTCACTAAGACAAGAGCATGGAGAAAGCCATGGGATGGTTGTGAGCAGAGGAAGGCCGTGCCTGATGTGTGTCTTGACAGGATCCCTCTGGCTGCTGTGAGCAGTGTGAGGGCTGAGACCTGGGGAGGGGAGGCCGCTGTAGTCATCCAGGTGAGTGGCGATGGTGGTGGAGACGAGTAGAGGAGATCTTTTGAAAGAGTTGAGAAAGTTTGCTAATGGCTTAAATGTGGGTGTGAGAAGAGAGTGGAAGGGGTGGGTGTGTATCAAAGGTAACTACCTTGAAAGTTTTGGCTTGAACAACTGGAAGGATCAGGTGAGATGGGGAAAATGATGGGAGGAGCAAGTTCCGGCAAGAAGGTCAAGAGTTTGTTTTTGGATGTGTTGCATCTGATGTTCGTTCTGATCTGAATCTGGACTGGAGATAGAAGAAATAATACTCCTGCCTAAGATTGTTTTGAGATTGAAAATTAGTGTCTTAGGGTTAGGAGCTCAGAATATGCATCCAGTTGGCAGATGTAGTCATTTGCATGCAGAACCTTAGCAGTAAGAGAGCTTGGTAAATGTTTTTAGCGCTCTAACCTCTCTGGGACAGGAAGATAGCTAGACTGTATGGCCCCCTAATGCTGTTCCTCTTGCCACAGTAACCGGCCTCCACGATGTTGATGAGTATATGCAGGCCCAGCTCCTCCTAGCTGTGAGTAACCCTGGCTGTCCCTACCTCAGTTTGGCCCCCTCCTGGCTGGCTCTACCTCAGCCTTAGCCATCTGTCCTGCCCATAGGCTCTGAACATTGCTACACACGTCTTGAAGCCAGGGGGCTGCTTTGTGGCTAAGGTAAGTCTCAGGGAACCTGGTACGGGGTAGAGAGGAGTCTCCAAAGATCATCCTCATGCCTCCATCTCTGCCTCCCCACCCTGCAGATCTTCCGAGGCCGGGATGTGACACTGATCTATAGCCAGCTGCGTGTCTTCTTCTCCAGCGTGCTCTGTGCCAAGCCCAGAAGCAGCCGGAACTCCAGCATTGGTCAGTGGGGTGGAGGGGCTGGGCAGGGGCTTCGAATCTCAGGGATCCATCTCCCACATGCAGTGGAGGCAGCAGCTGCCCCTCACTCCACCTTCTCCCCATAGAGGCCTTTGCTGTCTGTAAGGGTTACGACCCCCCTGAGGGCTTCCTGCCGGACCTGACCAAACCCCTGCTGGACCACTCTTATGGTGAGAGCCCTGGGCCCCATCCCTGGGGAGAGTCTGTCTGCCAGTGAAATTTTATGTCCCAGGAGGGCCCTTAACCCCATGCGCGGCTGAAACCCTGCCCCTTAAGGGAATGCTGTCCCCAAAGGATCCTCAGCCCCACCCTCTGGAAATTCCACCCCTGTAGGGATATTTTGATCTAGGAGGATCTTTGGCTTAGTTCCCTAGTGATGACTCTTAGACCTGGTGAAAGTTCTGAGTCCTACCCCAAGGGACACTCCACCTGCCTAAGGAGTTTCTAGCCTAGGAAGACTAAGTCACACCCCCAAGTAGAAACCCCACTTCTGTGTGGGAATTTTGTCCTGTGAGGGCCTTCAGCCTGGCCCCTAGAGGAAAAAAGCACAGGGCTGCTCTTGTGTCAAGCATGCTTGAGTGAGACAAAGTCCAGGCAGCATATGGCAGGTGGCCATAAGTGCAGTGGGAGAAATGCAGGTTGGGGAGGGCTGTTTTAGAATGGGTGATCATGGAGGGCTTCCCTGAGGAGGTGATCTGAACCAAATGAAGGATTTCTGGTGCAGGAGTGTAAAGAGTAACTGGTGGATATGTGAGGGAGGCCTCCGTACCCATCTTGGGTGCAGCCTGAGTCACAGCTGACCCCAGACACCCTGGCCCTGTCTTGTCTCATCTTTCCCTGCTTGTCAGATCCAGATTTCAACCAGTTGGATGGCCCCACCCGCATCATTGTGCCATTTGTGACCTGTGGGGACCTGAGCGCCTATGATTCAGACCGCAGTTACCCACTGGACGTAAGTGCTCTGCCAACAGTGGGTTGGATGGGGGGTGCTGTCCTCTGTTCCCAGGTCCTCACCATCCCTCCCAATGTGTGTCCCTGCAGCTAGAGGACGGCTCAGAATACAAGTACACACCACCCACGCAGCCCCCCATCTCACCACCCTACCAGGAGGCCTGCGCATTGAAGAAGAAGGGGCAGCTGGCCAAGGAGATCTGCCCCCAGGACTGCCCCATGAGCACAGTGGACATGTTGCCCCAGTCCCTGGCCACTCCACAGCGCTACACCCTGCAGATCTCTGAGGTCTGAAAACATGGACTCAGTGCCCTCAGTGACCCCCTCCTCATGTGCTTCTTTCTGCCCCAAATCGTGTGGTATCTGGGACAAACTTCTGTTTCCTAACTCCCAATAGCTATAAAAATCAATGGGTAAAACCAAGTATAGTGAGCAGAAAAGCTTAACCAAATATCTGAGTCTTTCTTCTTTTTCTTGGGTAGGTGGAAGACAGTGGAGTGAATTGCTCGTCTTAACACATGAAGGTAAATTTGCCTTTTTAATCTAAGAATTTGAGTAAACAGCACCTTAAAAACTGAGTAAAATTTTACTTTTTGAAATTTTTACATCAACTGGTAAGATTTCAGTCAGCAGACCTTTACTAAAACTCCTGCTGTTATGTGCCAGGAACTGCCTTAATGATTTTACACATTGAGGTACTCAGTAAACATTTATTGAACACATGCTGTGTGCTGGGCATTGCTCTAGATTTGAAGATGGAGCAGGGAACAAAACAGGCAGATACCCTGGCCCTCAGAGCTTCTAGTTTAGGAAAGAGGTAATAATTCACAATCTAAATGCAGGAGTTTCCAACCACACATGCACGTATTATTTATCTTGCTCTCTCTATGTCCACCCATATGTATATAATATGTAAAAGTAACCTGGGGTATGAAAAAATTTTAAAGCAAGGTAAAGAGATAAGGGCTTCCCAGATGGTGCTAGAGGTAAAGAACCCACTTGCCGATACAGAAGACATAAGAGACACAGGTTTGATCCTGGGTCAGGAAGATCCCCTGGAAAAGATCATGGCAACCCACTCCAGTATTCTTGTCTGGAGAATCCCATGGACAGAGGAGCCTGGTGGGCTACAGTCCATAGGGTCATAACAAGTCAGACACAAATGAAGAGACTTAGCACATAGCACACAAGAGATCAAGAATTCTAGGGTCTGGCAGTTTGCAGTTTTTAAGGTGGTTACCGTGGAAGGTCTCACTAAGGTGATGTTTGAGCAGAGACCTGAAGGAGATGAGGGAGGGAATCCATGTATTAATCTAGGTAAGAACATTCTAGGGAGAGGAAATAGCAAATGCAAAGGCCCTGAGGAGGAATGGTCGGGGAGCAGTGAGGAGCCAGTTTGCATGGAACAGTCTGGGCTAAACCTGTCAGTGCTGGAGGGCTTCTCATCCTCAGGACACCACTTTAGAGGACATCCCCGTCTGACAGTGGCTTTTCAGTTTATTCAGACCAAGTTTGCCATTAAAATAAGTAAAAAAGACACCTTGAAAAAATGAAATGGCAGATCACAGTGGGAAAAGATATTTATAATCTGTACATGTATAGTATCCATGATATTTAAAAAGCTGCTATAAATCAATAAGGAAAAGAAAATATGAGAATGCCCAGTAAGTACATGAAAAGCTGCTCTTCAGAGAAATGCAAGCCAAAACTAAAAAGATTAATAATACTAAGTATCTGAAAGGACTTGCAGCATTGGAACCCTTGTATATACCAAGAGCAGCATATAATGGTGTAACTGCTAGATAATTGTTAGGAATTATCCGCTAAAGCTGCATGTGTGTTTAGTTCCACTAAGAAAGGAGTACTTGAATGTTTCTAACCAGCCTATTTGTAGTACCCCCAGACTAAATACAGCCCAAACACCCATTAGCTATAGGATGGATTGTTAAATCCTGGTTTATTCACAGTGGAGAACTACACATCAAAAAGAATGAACATTATATGTTTTGTGCATTTTCTGTGTGTTATGGTTCACAATGAAAGTAGAGGGGAAAAACTGCACAAAAATATAGCTGAGAAAACAATGATTATAGTAGAAGACAGTAGGAAACATTTTGGTTTAAAACTTCTTTTACTTTGACCTTTTAGTTAGCTGGCAATCTGATAAGGACTCGGAAGCTGTTTGCTGTCAGGAAAACCAGAACTTGAGTTGATGAACTTGTTTTCAAATACCTCGTCAACCCATCCTAAATGTACAGGCTCTGAGTAGGAACCTCCAGCAACCACCACAAACACAACAAGGAGGGAAACATCCTGGCGTGTCCGTCTGCACTGTAGAGGGGATTCTTGAGTAGGGTCTTGCCTTTCTCTAAATCATTCCAGCCCTGTGTCTTGAATATGTCCAGAACTCACCCTGAAAGCAGGGCTTCTTAACCCTGGGTAGAAGTCAGGGGTATTTGTGAACTTGATGGAGGGAAATCAGTTCAGTTTTACTAACTGAAATTTTAGCTTTACTCCAGAATCTGAATGCTGGCAGCAAATCAGTATTATAAAATTACCTTTACAGTAGTAAAAGCAGTGCCTGCAACTTTCCCACCAGTACATATCAAAGTTACTTGTTTATGTTGTTACAGTTGTCATGGGCATCTTAAAATATTGGTCACCACTTTGGATAAGATCTTTTTAAATTTATTTTTTTAATTGAAGGATAATTTCTTTACAGAATTTCGTAGTTTTTTGTCACAAATCAACAAGAATCAGCCATAGGAACACCCACGTCCCCTCCTTCCCAACTTGCTTCTCATCCCACCCTTCTAGATTGTCACAGCGCCCCTGTTTGAGTCATGCAGTAATTTCCCATTGGCTATCTATTTTACATATGGTATTGTAAGTTTCCATACATCTCACCCTCTCCCTCCCCTTCTCCCCAGCCATGTTCTTAGGTCTGTCCTCTATGTATGTTTCTCCATTGCTGCCCTGAAAATTAATTCATCAGTACCATCATTCTAGATTCCATATATATGCATCAGTACACAATATTTACATTTTCTCTTTCTGACTTACTTCACTGTGTATAATCGTCTCTAGGTTCATCCACCTCATTAGAAGTGATTCAAATGTGTTCCTTTTTATGGCTGAGTAGTATTCCATTGTATATTTGTACCACAACTTCTTTATCCATTCATCGGTCAGTGGACATGTAGGTTGCTTCCATGTTCTAGCTATTATAAATAGTGCTGCAATGAACATCGGGGGTACATGTGTCTTTTTCAGTTTTTGTTTCCTCAGGGTACATGCTTATGAGTAGGATTGCTGGGTCGTATGGTGGTTTTATTCCTTGTTTTTTAAGGAATCTCCATACCATCTTCCAGGGTGGCTATATCAGTTTATGTTGCTACCAGCAATGCAAGAGGGTTCCCTTTTCTCCACATCCTCTCCAGCATTTATTGTTTGTAGACTTTTTGATGATGGCCATTCTGACTGGTGTGAGGTGGTATCTCATTATAGTTTTGATTTGCATTTCTCTAATAATGAGTGATGTTGAGGATCTTTTCATGTGTTTGTTAGCCATCTGTATGTCTTCTTTGGGGAAATGTCTGTTTAGGTCTTTTCCCCACTTTTTGATTGGGCTGTTTGTTTTTCTGATTCTGAGTTGTGTGAGCTGCTTGTATATTTTGGAAATTAATTCTTTGTCAGTTGTTTAATTTGCTATTATTTTCTCCCATTCTAAGTGTTGTCTTTTCACCTTGTTTGTAGTGAGTAAGGTCTTATAATTTGATGTACTAATTAAAGTTCATTTATTGTAGCACCTCAATGTTGTTTCATTTTAATACAATACTTTTTCTTTTATTGGAACTGTAATTGACATATTCATATAATATGTGTAATTTGAAAGTATATAACATAATGACTTAATATACTTATATATTGCAAAATGACTCCCACAAGTTTAGTTAACATCTATCACAGCGCATAGTTAAGAGTTTTTCCTTGTGATATGAGCTTTTAAGATTTGCTCTTGGACTTCCCTGGAGGTCCAGTGATTGAGAGTCTGCCTGCCAATGCAGGGGACATGGGTTTGATCCCTGGTCCAGGAAGATTCTACATGCGGCGGAGCATCTAAGCCCATGTACAACTGCTGAAGCCTGTGCTCCATAACTACAGAGTAGCCCCCACTCGCCACAACTAGAGGAACCCCATATGCAGCAACAAAGACCCAGCACAGCCAAATGTAAACTAATTTTTAAAAGATTTGCTCTCTAAGCAACTTTCAAATATACAAAATAGTATTGATAAGTATAGTCACTATGCACTATTACATCCCAGAACTTATAACTGGAAGCTGTACCTTTTTACCACCTTCCCCCATTTTTAGATTCCATATTTAGTATTTGTGTTTTCTGACTTCATTTAGCATAATGAGGTCCATCCATGTAGTCACAAATGGACTTCCCTCATAGCTCATTTGGTAAAGAATCTGCCTGCATGCAGGAGACCTGGGTTCGATTCCTGGGTTGGGAAGATCCCCTGGAGAAGGAAATGGTAATCTACTCCAGTATTCTTGCCTGGAAAATCCCATGTACAGAGGAGCCTGGTGGGCTACAGTCCATGGGGTTGCAAGAGTCAGACACGACTGAGCGACTAAACCACCACCACCACCTTTTTTTTATGGCTGAATAATACTCTGTTATATGCATATGCCAAATCTTCTTTATCCATTTGTCTGTTGACAAGACACCTAGGTTGTTTCCATATTTTTGCTGTTGTCAATAATACTGCAGTGACATGGGGTGCAGATATCTCTTTGAGTAGTGACTTCATCTCCTTTGGATACAGACCCGAAAGTATATATGTGGTATCCAGGGATAGCTGGATTATATGGTAAGTTTTGTTTAAATTTTTGAGGAACCACCATACTGTTTTACTTGGTATCCATAATAATTCCTGTGTATTTGACAGAGAGAGAGAGAGTGTGTGTGTATGCACACGCATGCTTTTAAAAACATTCTATGAAGGAGTTCACAGACTTGATCAGATCAGATGCCGTAGGAGTCCCTAGAACAAAGCTTTTTTGGGGAGGGGGTGCTGTGTCGCATGGTTTATGGGGATCTCAGTTCCTCAGTCAGGGATTGAACCTGCACCATAGCAGTGAAAGCACAGAATCCTAACCACTAGGCCACCAGAGAACTCCCCAGAACAAATTTTTCTTTCTCAAAGGCATGTCAGAAAGTTTGTCATGAGTGCAGTCCTGAATTTACATTTTAGCAAACAGGAGCTGACAGCTACGTAGGCAGGTCTGGTTTCTGCAGCTCACTCACATATCTTTAGAAAATCACCATCCTCTGTGCACACCCCCATCCACTGAGCCTCAGGACTACTGACATCCCAGTCTGTAACCCCAGGTGTTTGTACCTGACTTTGTGAACCTGGGAGTGTCCATACCAATTCCAACCCCAGGGAGCCCACACCACAGCTCGTTAATGCAGGAGTCTTCTCATTCACATCAGTATGACCACAGGAATGTCCACACCCAAGTCTGTGTGACTCCAGGAATGTAAAACAGAAGTATCCACACAAAAGGTGGTGTAACATAAGAGTATCCACCCCCATCACCATGTATATTCAGGCAGCATCCACATAAAATCAGCAAGAGCCGGGGAGTATGGACAGTCCCATTTGTATAATCCCAGGAGTGTCCATGTCTCCATTTCGAGGAGCAAAAACACAAGCCTTTGGGAACCTGTGAGCATACTCACCTCAGGCTGTGTCCCTAGTTATGTCCATCCCATCTATATTACATCAGAAGTATACACCAAAAGTCTCTGATGGGAGCAGTGTCTAATCCCCAGTCTGCAAGCCAGCAGTGTCCGCACCCCCAAGGGTACAGCCTAGGAGGGGCCCATCTGGCCTAGGCCTGGTCTCTGACCTCTCCAGAGTGCCCACTCTCCACCTGTCTGGCCCTAGTCTTGTGACTTCAGGAGTGTCCACACCCCTATGTGTGACCCCAGAATTTTCCACACTAAAGTCAGTTTGTCCACAGAGGTACATATACCCCAGACTGTGTGTCTCCAGTGGAGTACTTAACATTAGTCTGAGTGACTCCTAGAGTGTTTCCACCCCAACCTGTGATGACAGTAATGTTTATTCTCCACTCTGTGTGATCCCAGGCTTTCCACAACACAACCTGTTTTACCACCAAAGTGTACACATTCTGTTCAGTTTGATCTCAGATTTGTCAACTGCCTAGACTGTGGAACAACAATGGGTGCCCATTACCCTGTTACCATAACCCCAGGGGTTACCACACCTCAATCATTATCATCCCCCAAAGTGTCTACAGTGTAGTCCATGTCACCACAGGAGGGTATACACTTCAGTCCGTGTGTCACCTGGAGTATTCAAAACATAGTCTGTGACACCATAAGTGTGCATATCCTAAAGCTTCTGATCACAGAGCTGTGAAAACTCTAGTGTTTTGCAACAGAGGTGTCCACTGCCAAGTATGTCAGTCAGCAGCAGTGCCTGTTTCAATCTGGGTGACTTCACCAATGGCTGTATTTCTGCCTTTGTCACCCCCTGTGTGTGATTCCAGGAGTCTCCAGACCCCAATAAAATGGAGCAAGACCATATGTCCCTTGACACACACCCCCCACCAAGTCCTCTGCCTGCCTTTTGCCTGTGGAAAACTACAGTCAAAAAGTTTAATCAGAGAAGTGAGAAATACTGAAATGAAAACAGTCAAAGGAGACTAAATAAGAATAATGTAGTCATTCAGCATAGTCAAGGACCTTTAGTTCTCTCTCAAGGGCTATAGATATTTGCCGTATCCTGTGAGCTGTCTTATCGATACCAAAACCCCAGGTGGAGAAGTTAACTACATGATAACCAGACTGTACCCAGAACATGAGCTGCCACAGTTCTGAGAATTGACTGCAAAGAAAGGGGAAAGGTTTCACTCTGGAACTATAGATGAACTGTACCTGAAACAACCAAGGTGATGCTAGTCAGGACACTGATGACCAGTTGAAGATGACTACTGTTTCTGCTTGTAACTGCCCCCCACTCTGTCTATAAAAGCTCTCCCTTTTATCTTCCATCCCCTGATTGTCAGGGGGTGGAAATCTGCCTTTGCACAGATGTCTGCCACCCTCCCCCCCACCTCAGTTGCTGGCATGTGAAATAAAACATACTTCCCTTTCCACGAACCTGTCCTGTTCACTGGCTATTGAGCGGCGAGCAGCCAGATTCCCACACACACACTCTCCTTTCGGTAACACCAATGTGTGTCCTGAGGGAAGCACACCCCTAGTCTGCATTATAGCAGCGTTGTCCACACCGCAGGCCTGTCACTGTTGACTTTTCACCTGCCAGTCAGTATCCCCTTGCTGCTGTTCAGTCACTCAGTCGTGTCCGACTCTGCGACCCCATGGACTGCAGCACGCCAAGCCTCCCTGTCCTTCACTATGTCCCGGAGTTGCTCAAATTCATATCCATCGAGTCAGTGATGCTATCTATAACCATCTCATCCTCTGTTGTCCCCTTCTGCCTTCAATCTTTCCCAGTACCAGGGTCTTTTCCAAGGAGTCAGCTCTTTGCATCAGGTGGCCAAAATATTGGCGCTTAGCTTCAGCATCAGTCCTTCCAATGAATATTCAGGACTAGTCAGAGCTAGAAGGACCTTTGTCAGCAAAGTGATGTCTCTGCTTTGTAGTACACTGTCTAGGTTTGTCATAGCTTTTCTTCCAAGGAGCAAGCTGTCTTTTAATTACAGGACTGCAGTCACCAAAATGGAGCCCAAGAAAATAAAATCTGTCACTGCTACTTTTTCCCCTTCTGTTTGCCATGAAGTGATGGGACCAGGTGCCATGGTCTTAGTCTTTTTCAATGTTGGGTTTTAAGGCAGCTTTCACTCTTCTTTCAACTTCATCAAGAGGCTCTTTAGTTCCTCTTTGCTTTCTGCCATTAAAGTGGTATCATCTTCATATCTGAGATTGTTGATATTTCTCCCAGCAATCTTGATTCCAGCTTGAACTTCATCCTGCCTGGCATTTCACATGATGTACTCTGAATATAAATTAGATAAAAAGGGTGGCAATATACAACATTGTCTTACCCTTTTCCCAATTTTGAACCAGTCAGCTGTTCCATGTAAGGTTCTAATTGTTGAAAACCCCATGAGCAGTATGAAAAAGCAGTGTTCCCTAGGAGTGATCATTCCTCAGACTGAAATGCCAGGAGTATCTACACCCCAGGGTATGTAACCCCAGGAGGACCCACAGTCAGCCTGTGTTTCTCCAAAAGTATACACATAATAATATGCATGACCCCAAGATGATCAATTTTCTGTATGACCACGAGTGGCCACCACCCAGTCTGCATGTCTCTAGGATGGTATACCCTTGACCGTGTGATCAATAAAGTCTCCGTGCCCCAGGATCTGTGACCATCGGGGTGTCACTCCCAAGCCTGCAATTCCAGAACTTTCCACCCAGTGTGGGAACAAGGAGTGTCTCCACCTCAATTTCTCTTGCCCCAAGCTCATTCACTACATTGTCCACATCACCCTAGGAGTAGCTGAACTCCAGTCTGCATGAAGCCATGTGTGTCCACATCCCAAACAGTGTGAACAAAGGGGTGTCCACATGCTAGTATGTGTGACCACAAACACATCCTCCCCTTGTCTCTGTGACCCCAGATGGAGCCAGTGGGTTTTATCCTGGCTGCATCCACATCGCAATGTTTGACTATAGGAATGTTCACAGCCAAGCCTTTGTGACCCCCAGCAGTGTTCACCCCACAGTCAGAGTCCAGAAGCGGCAATAGCTTAGTCTGTGTGATCTTGGAAGTTTTTGCAGTGCAGTCTGAGTGGCACCATGAGTATGCGCATCTCAAACTGTGATCACAGAGGTGACCACACTCCAGCCTCCACGGCCCAGGAGTGTCCACACCTGTTTTTGTGACAGAAGCAACCAGTCTCGAGTGTATGTGACCCCAGTGTTATTCAAACCCCCCAGTCTCCATCTGTGGCCTCGATAGAATGTGTTCCTGTCAGTGTGACCACAGGAGTATGAAACCCGTGCCTGTGACTGCTGGCCGGTCTCCACTCCGGTCTGGGTGACCCAGGGGGGGATAACCCCCCATCTGTGTGACAAAGGAGTCTACGTGCTCCAGTGTCTGTGACCACAGGGGCACTGGTCCCCCATTCAGTGTGATTAGAGAAATGTGTTTGTGCTGTGTTTAATTGCTCAGTTGTGTCCGACTCTTTGTGACCCCAAGGACTGTAGCCCGCCAGGCTCCTCTGGCCATGGGGATTCTCTGGGCAAAAATACTGGAGTGAGTTGCCATGCCCTCCTCCAAGGGATCTTCCCAACCCAGGGATTGAACCCAGGTCTCCCATATTGCAGGCAGATTCTTTACCAGAATGAGCCACCAGGGAAGCCCAATTAGAGGAATGCCTGCACCAAATTTGGTGTTTGTTACCACACCTGTGTCCACCCCCGTCTGGCTGCACTGAGAGGCATCCCTGCTTTAGTTGGTGTGATCCCAGCACAGACCACACTGCAAGCAGCGTGACTACAGAGGTGTTGCCAGCAGAGCATATGATACTCCAGTAGTGGCCGCACCACAAGCATTTGACCGCAGTGGCCCCCCAGTGAATGTGTCCTCAGTCATGTCCTTAGTCCCAGTCTGTGTGATCCCAGGAGTGTCCAGATCCCAGAGGGTGACTCCGAGGGTGTCCAAAGTTGAGCCTGGGTGAAACCAGGAAGTACCTGATCATAGTCCATGCGATTCCAGATGTCCACACACCAATCTTAAAGGACTCTAGGAGAACACATCCCAGCCTGGGAACTTCAGGAGTGGTCATGCCCCATCCTGCATAACCTCAGTCATGTTCACATTGCAGGCAGTGTGACCACCTAGAGCCCTCACACCCAAGTATGTGACCCCAGGAGGTCCACATCCCAATCAGTGTGACTCCAGGATTGCTGGCACCCAGATCTAGCGACCACAGGAATGTCTATATCCTCATCTGTTTGATCCCAAGAGTGTCCACACTCCAGGCTATACAACCCTGGGAGGGTCCATACACAAGTCAGTGTGACCCCAGGAAGGGTTACACGTACAGGAATAGTGATCCAGACAAAAGGGGAAAGCCTGTGCAAAGGCCCTGAGGCAGGAGCATACCTGGCATATTTGAGATACAGTGAGGAGACCAGTAGAGCTGGAGTAGAGTGAGCAAGCGGGTGAGTGACAGGAGGTGAAGTCCAGGAGGTGATGGAGCCTGGTCCTGTAGGGCCTCCTTGGCCACGGGGAGGACTTTGGCTTTTTCTCTGAAAGAAGTGGAGCAGGGATCTGAGCAGAGGAGGGCCATGGGCTGCCTTGGGTTGTAATAGGATCCTTTGGCTACTGTAAGGACAGGCTGAAGTCCTTAATCAGATCAGAGATCAGGCTGGGCCGTGGAGGGTGGGGGCCCCAGGGGCCAGGACCATGGCCACCTGACAGGCCTCCCCAGGAGGCTATACATTCTCTCTGGGGCATATGGCAGCCCTCCTCCTGTGCGCCAGAAACACAGGATATACTGAGGAGAAGCCATGGGGATTGAGTGGAAATGACCTCACTGTGAGACCTCAGGCCAGCCCCTCCCCTTTCCCTGGGCCCTGGGTTTCCACCTTTGGCAGATTAGTATAATAATTCTTGTCCTGCCAATCTCTCCAGCGTCTCTACTCACCTATTCTCTCCATCGACATCAGCCTCCTTGATAGTTCCTCAAACACACCAAAGCATTATTCCCACTTTAGGGCCTTTGGTGCCTGCTGTTTCCCCTCTGCTTGAACTCTCTTCTCTCTTCTGCCCTCGCCCCCTGAGCCGCAGCTGGTGGCGGCGTGCGGTCACGGTCCGGGCCGCCTCGCTCGAGAGCGTTGTCCCCGGGATGCCGAGCCTTCTCAACTCTCTCTGCATTGCTCACAGTTATATGGCTGCCCCTTCGCTTTCTTATCTCTGCTTAAAGAGCATCTCCTCAGGAAACCTTCCCTGACTATCCAAAATAGTGCCCCTGTATCCATGCATCCTTCTTGGTTTTTCTTCATAGCACTTCCTAGTACATTACATATTTACTTGTTCAGTCAGCCAGAGCCCTGCAGTGCACGTGAGGACACACAAAGCACACACAGGTGGAATTTTGAAGAGACCTAAATGAGAGGACCATTACAGAGGTGCAGAGAGGGTTCAGGAAACCCATAAGTTTGCCAAATTATCCAGGGACTGGCATCAGAGGGGTTCTGCCACCATTCCTAGGTCTGAATGGGCAAGAAAGGGAACAATCTTCCCGAAACCCAGGAAGGAAGAGCTGGAACTCAGCCCCAGCCGATGAACACCCAGCTTTCTCTGTCCTTGCATTCTCCAGTCACCTATCAGGGTCTCTCATTGGCCAACCCAACTAGAAGCCAGATGGGGCAGGACATGGCTGATGATGTCACAAGGACACAGGGCAGGACAGGGAAGGTAGAATGGATTGGGGCAGGAAACAAATAGAATACCCAGCATGTTAATATAGTATTTTTCATTACCTATTGAATAATACTGAGCATGGGAGGTCGCTAAAGACAGATGTTTATGCTTGCTGGGTTTCCTGTGTTTTTGGTACCTAGAGCAGTGTCTGGCACATTTAATGAATATTTGTTGAAAGTATAAATGAAAGAAAGGACTGATGCTGAAGCTGAAGCTCCAATACTTTGGCCACTTGATATGAACAGCTGACTCAGAAAAGACCCTGTGCTGGGAAAGATTGAAGGCAGGAGGAGAAGGGGGCAGTAGAGGATGAGATGGTTAGATAGCATCATTGACTCAGTGGACACTGGTTTGAGCAAACTCCAGGAGATAGTGAAAGACAGGGAAACCTGGCATGCAGCTGTCCATGGGGTCACAGAGTCAGGCACAACTTAGTGACTGAACAACAACAAATAAATAAAGTAATAGGTATAAAATAATGCAAAAGTGAAAGCATGACTTCAATAAGTGGTTCTGGGAAAACTGGGCAGCTACATGTAAAAGAATGAAATTATAACACTTCCTGCTGCTGCTGCTAAGTCACTTCAGTCGTGTCCAACTCTGTGCGACCCCATAGACGGCAGCCCACCAGGCTCCCCCGTCCCCAGGATTCTCCAGGCAAGAACACTGGAGTGGGTTGCCATTTCCTTCTCCAATGCATGAAAGTGAAAAGTGAAAGTGAAGTTGCTCAGTTGTGTCTGACTCTTCGCGACCCCATGGACTGTGGCCCACCAGGCTCCTCTGTCCATGGGATTTTCCAGGCAAGAGGGCTGGAGTGGGGTGCCATTGCCTTCTCCGATAACACTCCCTAATAGCACACAAAAAAAACCTCAAAATGAGTTACAAGACTGGACATTATAAAACTCTTGCAGTAAAACATACACAGAACACTCTTTGACATAAATCATAGCAAGATCTTTTTTGATCCACATCCTAGAGTAAAGAAAATAAAAATAAACAAGTGGGATCTAATTAAACTTAAAAGCTTTTACACAGCAAAGAAAACTATAAACAGAAGACAACCCTCAGAATGGGAGAAAATATTTGCAAATGAAGCAACCAACAAGGGATTAATCTCCAAAATATACAAGCAGCTCATGCAGCTAAATATAAAAACAAAACCCAATTTAAAAAATGTGCAGAAGATCTAATAGACATTTCTCCAAAGAAGGTACACAGATGGCCAAAAAGCACATGAAAAGATGCTCAATATCACTAATTATTAGAGAAATGCAAATCAAAACTGCAATGAGGTATCACCTCACACCAGTCAGAATAGCCATCCTCAAAAAATCTACAGGACTTCCCTGGTGGTCCAGTGGGTAATAAATGCTGGCTAGGGTGTGGAGAAAAGAAAACTCCTACACTGTTGGGGGAATGTAAATTGATATAGCAACTATGGAAAACAGTATGGAGGTTCCTTTAAAAACTAAAAATAGAACTAGCATATGACCCAGCAATCCCACCCCTGGGGATATACCCAGAGAAAATCATAATTCAAAAAGATACATGCACCCCAGTTTTAATTGCAGCACTATTTACAATATCCAGGACATGGAAGCAACCTAAATGTCCACCAACAGAGAAATGGATAAAGAAGATGTGGTACATGTATACAGTGGAATATTAGCAATTAAAAAGAACAAAATAATGCCATTTGCGGCAACGTGGATAGACCTAGATATTATCATACTGAGTGAATTAAGTCAGACACAGAAGAACAAATACCATATGATACCATTTATATGTAGAATCTAAAAAAGAAGAGAGGGTACAAATGAACTTATTTACAAAACAGAAGTAGAGTCATGGCTATAGAAAACAAACTTATGATTACCAGGAGATAAGTGAAGTGAAAGTTGCTCAGTCGTGTCTGACTCTTTGAGACACCATGGACTGTAGCCTGCCAGGCTCCTCTGTCCATGGAATTCTCCAGGCCAGAATACTGGAGTGGGCAGTCTTTCCCTTCTCCAGGGGATCTTCCAAACCCAGGGATCAAACCCAGGTCTCCCACATTGCAGATGGATTCTTTACTATCCGAGCCACCAGGGAAGCCCAAGAATACTAGAGTGGGTAGCCTATCCCTTCTCCAGCAGATCTTTCCAACCCAGGAATCTAACTGGGGTCTCCTGCGTTGCAGGCGGATTCTTTACCAGCTGAGCTATGAGGAGATGGGGTGGGGGGATAAACTGCGACATTGGGAATGAAATATGTACATACTATATATAAAATCACTTCCCAGGTGATGCTAGTGGTAAAGAATCCACCTGCCAATGCAGGAGATGCAAGAGACACATGTTTGATTCCTGAATTGGGAAGATCCCCTGGAGTAGGAAATGGCAGCTCACTCCAGTATTCTTGCCTGGGGAATTCCATGGACAGAGGAGCCTTGTGGGCTACAGTCCACAGAGCCACAAAGAGTTGAACATGAAAGAGCAACTGAACACACACATATATAAAATAGATAACTTATTTATACCTCTGTATAGCACAGATAACTCTACTCAATATTTTGTAATGGCCTATATGGAAAAAGAATCTAAAAAAGAGTGGATATAGAGACTTCTCTGGTGGTCCAGTAGCTAAGTCTCCAACATCTTAATGCAGGGGGCCTGGGTTTGACCCTCATCAGAGAACTAGATGCCACATGCCGAAACCAAGCGTTCACATGCTGCAACTAAAGATCTGCATGCTGCAATGAAGATCAGAGATCCCCCGGGCTTCCCTGGTGGCTCAGTGGTAAAGAATCTGCCTGCCAATTCAGGAGACATGGGTTTGTTCCCTGATCTGGGAAGCTCCCGCATGCCATGGAGCAACTAAGCCCATGCACCACAACTACTGAGCTTGTGCTCTAGAGCCCAGGTGCCACAACTACTGAAGCCCATGCACACCCTAGAGCACATGCTCCATAAGAAAAGCCACCACAAGAAGAAGCCAGCATACCACGACTAGAGGATAGACCACCCAGCAATGAAGACACAGCACAGCCAAAAATAAATACATAAAATTATTTTAAGATCAGAGATGACATGTGCCACAACAATGATCCAGTCCAGCCAAATAAATATTTTTTTAAGAGTGGATGTGTGTATATGTAAAACTGATCCACTTTGCTGTACACCTGAAACTAACATGACATCGTAAATCAACAATACTCCAAAAAATTATAATTCTTTTTTAAAGTGAAAAGATGAGCCATAGACTTGGAGAAAATATTTTCAAAATGAGTTATCTGACAAAGGAGCAGTATGCAGAATATATAAAGAATTTCTACAATTCAATAATAAGAAAACCAACAACCCAGTTTCAAAATGGGCAAAAGACTTGAACAGACACTGCACCAAAGAGGATATACAGATGGCAAATAAACATGTGAAACAACACTCAACATCATTAATCACTAGAGAAATGCAAATTAAAACCACAGTGAGATATTATACACATTTAATAGAAAGGCAAAACTTAAAAAGACTGACTATACTGTCAGTGAGACTGAAACTCTCCCTTGGTGCTAGTGGGAATGTTAAATGGTTAAGTCACTTTGGAAAGCAGTTTGGCAGTTTCTTATAAAGTGAAATATACACCTACCACACAACCCAGCAATCCCACTCATAGGTATTTATCTAAGAAAAATGAAAAGTTATGTTTGTACAAAAAAATGAAAACTAATATTTGTACAAAAAAATGAAAACTAATATACAAAAACATATGTGCAAATATCCATAACAACTTTATTCGCAATCACTCCAACCTAGAAACAACCCAAATGTCTTTCAATTGCTGGCAAATGAATAAGCTGATACATCCTTACTTGCTACTCAGCAATGAATAGCAAACTACTGATGCATCCAACATAGATGACCCTCAAATGCACTAGGCTGAGCGAAAGAAGCCTGAATAACAAGACTACCTAATGTCCAATTCTGCCTATATGGGATTTTGGAAAAAGCAAAATTATAGGACTTCCCTGGTGGCTCAGTGGTAAAGAATCTGCCTGCAATGCAGGACATGTGGGTTCAATCCCTGAGATGTGAAGATCCCCTGCAGGAGGAAATGGCAACCCACTCCAGTATTCTTGCCTGGAAAATTCCATGGACAGAAGAACCCGGCCGGCTACAGTCTATAGGGTCACAAAGAGTCAGACATGACTGAGCACACGCAAAGTGGAATGCCTGGGAATAGCAGACAGATCAGCAGTCACCAGGTGGTGGTTAGGAGTGGAGGGAGAGGCTGACTTCAGCATGGCCACACAAAGAACTATTTTGAGTGAGAGAATTTCTTTCCTACTAGTGGCAGTTAACCAATCAGCTTTTGTTTAGCAAGTCTCAGAGAACTGGTATGGTACAAAGGAGACATTTTACTGTATGTAAATAAATATACCTCAGTAAATGTGACTTGTTTAAGTGCACTACTTCACAAGCAATAAAGAATTCTATGTCTACAAGAAGGGCTGTGATCATGCCTGTTGGTACTCCTCCTCTCCATCTGGTTTCTGCACATCTCAGGAACACATCAGAGGAAAAGAAGGAGCTATAGCCATCCTGCTGCACCTCAAGGTAGCACTTTGTTGACTGTTAGGACCTGAATTGTGTCGTCCCACAAATTCATAGGGCTTCCCTGGTGGCTCAGCTGATAAAGAGTCTTCCTGCACTGCAGGAAACCTGGGTTCAATCCCTGGGTCAGGAGGATCCCCTGGAGAAGGGAATGGCAACCTACTCCAGTATTCTTACCTGGAGAACTCCATGGAGAGAGGAGCCTGGTGGTCTACAGTCCATGAGGTCACAAAGAGTTGGACACAACTGAGCAACTAACAGACACACAAATTCATACATTGAAGCCCTCATCCCCTGTGTGACTATTTCTAAAGATAGGGCCTTTAAGAAAGTCATTTTAAAATGAGGTCATAAGGGTTGATCATAATTCAGTAGGACTGGGGGCCTTATAAGAACAGGAAGAGACACCAGCGAGTTCTTTTCATGTGCATGTGCACAGAGGAAGGACCATGTGAGGACACGGTGAAGAGGTGGCCATCTACAAATCAGGAAGAGATGTCTCACAAGAAACCAACTCAGATGGCACCTTGATCTTAGACTTCCAGCCTCTGGAACTTTGAGGAAATAGTATCTATTGTTTAAGCCACCCTGTCTGTGATATTTTGTTATGGCAGCCCTAATACACTGAGCAAACTAATATATTGCCTCTCAGTTTCAGATTTGACTCCAGGAGACACATTTTGGCCATTGGGGAGGGCGGCAGGCATTTCAAATGAAAGAAGGAAAATTTGGCCCATCTTCCTTGTCTAGTTGAAGGGAGCTCTGAAGCTCAGAGAAGAGAAACACAGGCTGAAATCTGCAGCACTCCCATGGATCAGATTCTGGGGGCTGCATCCACTAGACTATGAGGGCTACTCCACTTCTTCTAAGGGATTTTTGCCTTTAATTCATCTGAATGAAATTCGCCCATTCCAGTCCATTTTAGTTCACTAATTCCTAAAATGTCAATGTTTACTCTTGCCATCTCCTGTTTGACCACTTTCAATTTACCTTGATTAGTGGACCTAACATTCCAGGTTCCTATGCAATATTATTCTTTACAGCATTGGACTTGACTTCCATCACCAGTCACATCCACGACTGGGCATTGTTTTTGCTTTGGCTCTGACTCTTTATTCTTTCTGGAGTTATTTCTCCACTCTTCTCCAGTAGCATATAGGGCACCTACCAACCTGGGGAGTTCATCTCTCTGTGTCATCTCTTTTTGCCTCTTCATACTGTTCATGTATGAAGAGGCAAAGCTCAACATTCAGAAAACTAAGATCATGGCATCTGGTCCCATCACTTCATGGGAAATAGATGGGAAAACAGTGGAAACAGTGTCAGGCTTTATTTTGGGGGGCTCCAAAATCACTGCAGATGGTGACTGCAGCCATGAAATTAAAAGACACTTACTCATTGGAAGGAAAGTTATGACCAACCTAGATAGCATATTCAAAAGCAGAGACATTACTTTGCCAACAAAGGACCGTCTAGTCAAGGCTATGGTTTTTCCAGTAGTCATGTATGGATGTGAGAGTTAGACTATAAAGAAAGCTGAGCACTGAGAAATTGATGCTTTTGAACTGTGGTGTTGGAGAAAACTCTTGAGAGTCCCTTGGGCTGCAAGGAGATCAAACCATTCAATCCTAAAGGAAGTCAGTCCTGAATATTCTTTGGAAGGACTGATGCTGAAGCTGAAACTCCAGTACTTTGGCCACCTGATGCGAAAAACTGATTCCTTGGAAAAGATGCTGATGCTGGGAAAGATTGTACGCAGGAGGGGAAAGGGATGACAGAGGATGAGATGGTTGGATGGCATCACCGACTGAATGGACATGAGTTTGAGCGAGCTCCGGGAGTTGGTGATGGACAGTCCATAGGGTGATGACAGTCCAGTTGGTGAGGCAGTCCATGGGGTCACAAAGAATCGGACACAACTGAGCGACTGAACTGAACTAATCCACAAGACACCCACAGCCACACTGCAAGATGGGTAAGAATTATTTGGGGAGCTTTTAGAACTGCTGTATGTTTCCTTCTAAAGCCCCACCCACAGCTCGTTCATTCCAGGCTGTTTTCCCAGGGAATACATACGCAGTTTAGAGCCACTGGTGCTGTGGTTTGGGAGAGTAGTTGTAATGGTGTTATCTCAGGCTTGGTGGCAGCCCGAGGTTAGGGACAAATGTCCAGCCCTCTAGAAGGCAGGAGCTGGTGAAAGCTGAGGTGGATCATCAGTCACAGCCCTCATCTCATGAGAAAGTTCTGCCAGATGCAGGAGCTGAAAGTACTTACCTGCCAGACAGGAGGTGGTGAATGAAAGCTTCCGCGGGTAATTGGGTGCACGTGCCTTCATGGATGTGTGTGTGTGCACATGTGTGCATTCCAGTATATATGAAGTTATATGCAAATGTGCTGGGTGTGCCTATGCCTTGGAGTGCACATTTACCGTGCGCACACATGCCTGCATACGTGGTATGTGGTGTACTCAGGATGTGCTGGTTTGGATGTAGGTGTGCATTTGCATTACACAGGTGCGAGTGCATTTTCATGGAGGTGCTAGGGTACGCATGAGCCCAGGAGGGACACAGGGGCCTGTACCCTGCCCAGGATGCTTGTGAAAAGCAATTGTGTACATGGGCGAGGATGTGCTTATGTCTGAGAGTCTGAGTTCAAACCCCTACTGCCACAGGTGCAAGCCTGAGTGTTTCTTTGTGTGTATGTGTATACCCCAGGGTGCACACACGTGGCTGTGTGTAAGTATACAGGTGCAGGGGAGCCCATTGGCCCAGGCTTGTGTGTCTAGTGTCGGTGTTCATATACCCCAGGTGCTTGGTATTTGCCAGTGTGATTGACCAAGTGCACACATGGGGCTGATCCTGGGTGTCAGGACACACATACCCCTGAGAGCCTGAGCTGGGCATGTGTGTGGGCATGGATGCAGGTATTTCCATCGACCTGGGCATGGCTGGGTGTGCTCATGTCCCCTGGGGGACTCATGAATACACATGTGTGTGTGGATGGACACACAAGTGCACAGGAGCCTGGACTGTGGTGTCTGTGCACATGGACCTCCAGGCACCCATGAATGTGTGTGTGCACAGGGGCATATTGGTCCACAGGCCCTGTATGAATGTGCGTGTGTGTGTGTGTGTGTGTGTGTGTGTGTGTGTGTGTGTGTGTGTGGTTACAGGTGTGCCCATGGTCCTGGGCCTCATTACCTGTGCCTGTGCAACTCTGGGGGCCCATGCACATGTGTGTGCATGGTTTCATGTGTGGATGTGGGCCTGGGTCAGGGAATGTCTGTACGTGTACCCCTAGGGGCCCAGGCACAGCACATACTCAAGTGTTCAGATATGCTCCTGAGCTTGGATCTTCGTGTCCGTGCACATGTCTCTTTGGGGGCACACATATGGCATCTGTGGGGGATGGATACACTGCTTCCCTTCCCCTCCACTTGGCTGGGGATTATAAGAGAAACCAAGAAAGGTGCTTTCTCTAGGAATCCAGGTTTTGGCAGAGCCAGGCGAGTGGAATTCGTGACCATTTTGCTATTCTCCACCTTGTTACTTGGGGCAAAGCTGAAGCTGGGAAATCACCCCTTCCTTCATTCAGCTGAGCAGGCTGTGCCCTAACTGGGGACACCTGGCCAAGGAGGAAAGTGGGGCCAGAAATGCCCTATGTGAGCTAGTGGCCCCCCTCAGCATCCAGATCTTGAAAGCAAACAAGTGAAGGGATAGATGGGATAGATGAGTCAGAAAGCAGATATAACCCCAGGGGCTGGGCTTGCCTCAACCCAGGAATGCCTCTGAGTTGGAAAAAGTCTCAGCCAATGCCTAGTTCGGACCTATACATTTTCAGGAAAAAATGTGAAAGGCTTTTAAAGGGGCAGAACTATTCTTAGATGTTGTTTCCATGGAACACTGGTGTGTCTAGGTGGCCTTTATGGCTTATCTGATCCATAGGGGCAGCACCCTTGTCCCTGACAGCACCATTTTGAAACTCTACAGAGACAGGAGTTAACATGCACAGACCTGCAGAGTCCCATTATTAAACATGCAAGTGAATTTTGTCCTTTCGAGATACAACTGATTTCTGCCCTGTAGAAAGGATGATTCCAAATATCCTAGCACATCGATTGGCAAATTTATCTATATATGTCTATTCTGCAGATTCTCCTTTGAGCTGATTGTAACATCTTACCCGTTCTCTCATTAATAAAAGCCCTAAGTAAAATCTTTGACATGTGTTCACTCTTTATGTGTATGAGTCATGATATTACCATTATGGAAATTTCCCTTCAACTGCATCTACCAGCTCATAGTATAGATGAGGTCACCAAGGTGGGAGGGGAAGGGACTCATGTGAAATGAACGTCAAGGGCTTAAGTGTGGAGACAAAGCTGAATCCAGGCCATCATGGGTTCTGCCCTGGTCCTGGAGGGAGGGGCTGTACTTCACACAGGGTGTGGAATAGCGGGGGTGGGGGAGGTTGCTGTGATACTCCCCCACCCTGAGGATGTGGAATGACCCTCTGGGGTGAGGGGACACCCCCCCCCCGCCACCCATTGATACCACCTTCAGTGCTGTGCTCTGATTCAGATCTAAGACACAGCAAGCTTCCCATTCCCATCTCAGACAGTGGCCGTCAAGGTGGGCTTATTCAGGACATGAAGATGTTCGAATGCCCCGTTGCCATCCTAGGCTGCTGGGCTGTTGACACCGGTAAGAATGGCTTTATTCTTAGACAGATTATTTCAACTGCTGAGCCTCAGCTGTCTTATCAATGAAACCCAGGTAATATGGTTCCTGTCTTGCAGTGGTTTGGAGTAGATTAACCAAGATAATGGATGAGAAGCTTTCTAAATAGTCCAGCACAGAGCAAGCACTCAATAAATGTCAGCTGCCAGTCATTAGATCTGTCTGTTTTGCAGAACTTACAATGGCAGACATCTTACAAAGGATACTTGGGCCCTCTTCTTAGCAGGACCCAGCTGCTCCATCCTGGGCTAAGACATCCAGCAAGTGCTCCCTGCATGATGGATAGGTGAGTCAGATCCTTGTCCTGTGAAGACATGTCTGGCTTGCAGTCTCTGGCACTCCCCTGGCTGCCACCAGGGGATCATGGGGCCCAGAGGACAAAGGGGAAAGGAGCACAAGGAAAGATGAATTCCCATCAAGTGACTGTGGGGCACCCTGGGAGAAGTTATCTGTTAGGGCCTTGGTTTCTCCATCTGCACAATGGGCACATTGGAGCTGAGAATTGCTGAGGACCTTTGTAGCCACCTTTTAGAGAATAGATGGTCTCTGAGAGCATAACAGCCAGGAGCTAAAGCTCTCCCTCACCCCAGGCCCTGCTTTCAGAGATAAAGCACTGCAGACCAGAGTGGGTAAGGTACATTCCCTCCACAACAAAGAAGTTGCCCAACAGGCTAAGAGACAGAACTGGCCAAGAGCCCAGGTGCCCAGGTGCTCAAGTCTCATGTAGAGGAGATTTTGGTCCAGGTCACTCCCAAGGCCTGCCTGGGGAACTTGTAGGGGCTGAGGGGATGGACTCAGTGGCCAGTTCTTGGACCTGAATCCTGGCTGTGGCATGCTCTGACCTCAAGCATCCATCTTGAAAATGAGCAGAGAATCTCACTGGGGCAGGGGAGGGCAGGAAGGTGGATGTATTCTTCAGAGATCTGTGGGTTGTAAGTGACAGAAAGCCAAGTCAAAGCAGCTGAAGGAAAAGGGACTTACGTGGGTAACTGAAGAGACCTGGCCTGGGCAGAGCTAGTGTGGGGCCTGTATCCCACATCTGAGGACTCCTCCTCTCACCAGGAGTAGGCTTTGCTTCTTTGACAGCTTTACTCTCAGCTGGCCACTCCCGGAGTCACCACCTCACCTCCACCTGAATAGCTAGGAGCCCCAAGGGGGAAAGAGAAGTCTTTTCCCCTGTAGTCACAGCTTTAGGTCATGTTGCCTAGCTCGGGTCACATGCTCATTCCCGACCCTGTCATCAGGATGACAGATTGCTCTGAACAGCCAAGCTAGTCACAGGTCCACTTTTGGAGCTCTGGGAAGGGTTGGGGGTTATTAGCCCCATTAGAACTAAACATGCTGTGGTGGAGTGAGGTGTTTTGTCAAAAAGAAAATGGAAGGTAGTGTTTAATAGAAGAGGGGAAGACTGCTGAGTTGACAAAAGGAATGCCTGCCTACTACAATTGGCCATGACTGAATTCTTAAATAAAATCACTGGCAGACTTAGTCCCCTCTCTGCCCACTGTTTGGAGGGCCTCAGGCTTATGCAGTAAACTTACCTCGTCCCTCTCAGCTATCAGAAATTCTGCCTCTCATGACAGAATAAAAGATTGTTGTTTGTTGTTTTAGCTGTTCAGTCTTGTCTGACATTCTTGCGATCCTATAGACCATAGCCCACCAGGCTCCTCTGTCCATGAGATTACCCAGGCAAGAATACTGGACTGAGTTGCCATTTCTTTCTCCAATTAAAAGGTATTTTATACTAAAATGTCAATGTCCGGACTTCCCTGGCAGTCCAGTTGTTAGGACTAGATGCTTTCACCACAAAGGACCTGGGTTTGATCCCCAGTTGGGGAACTAAGATCCAACAACCCACACAAGTGTGGCCAAAAAAATAATATTAAAATAAAAAATGTAAAATAAAATGTCAGTGTCTTCAAGAAGCAGCGAGAATGTTTATGGCAGAGGCAAAGCTTCGCTGGAAATGATTTGATCCAGTGGTGGAATTTAGGGCAGTGTGGCAATAAGAAGGGGAGATCTCTGGGGAGACCTCCAAGTACACAGTGGATCTAGAAGCCCCAAGGCAGTGCAAGAGGAAAAGAAAATTTCTTTCCTATCTTAGGTCTCCATGCAAGGCAGATGGCCCTCCCAGGCACTTCTGTTCCCTTCCTCTGAGGGCTCTGTCTGCCCAACTGTCAACCTGTCACTTCAGTTCTGCTCCAAAGCTATTAGGTTGATGTATATTCATCAAGCACTAATTTCTAATGCTGAGGAAGTAAAAGTCTCTGAGTCATGTCCAACTCTTTGTGACCCCATGGACTATACAGTCCATAGAATTCTTCAGGCCAGAATACTGGAGTGGGTAGCCTTTCCCTTCTCCAGGGGATCTTCCCAACCCAGGGATCGAACCCAGGTCTCCTGCATTGCAGGCAAATTCTTTACCAGCTGAGCCACTAAGGAAGCCCAAGAATACTGGAGTGGGTAGCCTACCCCTTCTCCAGCAGATCTTCACAACCCAGGAATCGAACTGGGGTCTCCTGCATTGTAGGTAGACTCTTTACCAACTGAGCTATCAGGGAATTCTGAGGAAAAAACCTTCTAAAGAGGGAGGTCTGCTCTTCCAGACAATTACAGATAAGTTCTGTGTGGGAGGGTCAGAGGGGAGGCTCCAGAAAGCAGATAGGGCAGGTCAAAACACTAGAACAGTCATCCACCCACTCTTCCATCCATCCATACACTCACCCATGACCCAACCACTCACCTAGCCTTACTCCCATTCATCCACCCATCGGTGACCCACCTACCCACTCATTCATTCACCAACTTATCCATCCACCCATCCACATAACTGGAGACTATTATGGATCCAGTCCATACCATATGCACTGGGAGCATGGAGATGAATCATGCCCACCCCCTTGCTTTTAAGCAGCCCCTAGTCTAGCTGGAGAGACAACCATGGGCATATCTTAATGCATGACTCTGTGATCAATGCTGTGAAGGCCTCAAGAGAGAGAAGAAGGAAGGGCATTCCTGGAAGTGGGAACAGCATGGGTGAATTCTGGAAGATATAAGAGAGATGACTGTGGTAGAAGAGTCAGGTGGATGAAGGGCCAAGGCAGAAGGTGACTCTGGAAAGAGGAGCAGAAACCTTTCATTCCTGGCCCTAGGAAGCCAGGGGTGACATTTGAGCAAAGGAGCCAGAACCCAGAGGGTGTGGCTAAAGACCTTTGGGTGACCAGCCCGCTATTGCTTCAGGCCCCAAGGAGACATGCATGTCAAGTCCAGCCTGCAATTCAAAGGAAAAAAAGACTCTAAATCTCAGAAAGGATGCCTTGGTGGGAACTGTCTCTGGGATAGATGGATGCATAGATGGCTGGTTGGTATGCAGATGCCATCATGAATTCTGACTCATGCCACATGTTCTGGGGACATGTGAGGGACCCAGCATGGTTGAGGGCATTGGGCATGTGCACTGCAGTATACCCAGCTCTGCAGGGCTGAGGGCCTTGAAGGATGCCTGGCCACATCGCCAAGGGAAGAGGAGGGAGGGGAGCACTGGGTGTCTCTAACCAGGAGGTGGAGGCCACTGCTAGCTGGGGTTCTAAATAAAAATTTCCTGGCGAGAAGAAGCTTCTGGAACTTCCTGAGTGTAGCTGAATCTTTATCTAAGAAACCATCCTAGGCCCCTTGTCAGGAGCACTGGTCTCCGTTGACTCTGTGGGATGGCATTGTCTTTCACAGGGAGAACAGTTGAGGATGTGCCATAGAAATGATATCCCTGGCAGGGGATAGGGCTCAATGGCTTAATAGACACCCATGCTACAGCCTTCCAGATGTCAGGCTCAGTTAGCACAAAGTGAAAGTGAAAGTCACTCAGTCGTGTCCAACTCTTTGCAACCCCATGGACTGTATATTCTCCAGGCCAGAATACTGGAGTGGGTAGCCTTGCGCTTCTCCAGGGGATCTTCCCAACCCAGGGATCAAACCCAGGTCTCCCTCACTGCAGGCGGATTCTTTACCAGCTGAGCCACTAAGGAAGCCCAAGAATACCAGAGTGGGTAGCCTATCCCTTCTCCAGCAGATCTTCCCAACCCAGGAATCGAACCAGGGTTTCCTGCATTGCAGGCAGATTCTTTACCAGCTGAGCCGCAAGGGAAGCCCACAGCTTTAACAGCTCAACATGAGATCAGTGCTTTCAGATCTGGGGCACCAGGGGGACCTGAGGTAAGGGACAGTGTGCTGGGAGGCCCTGGGGTGCCAGGAGCTATGGAGAAGCCCACATGGACTCTGGAAGGAACAGAGGCAGCAGCTGGCAGGTGGAGTGGAGCAGGAAGCGGAGGGCAGGGGTCCTTATGACTGGACAGGGAGCCTCAGTACCCCCATAAATCCAGAAGGTCCTCTTGGCAGCCCTATCCCAAGCACACTCTGGGCAGACAGAGGCCCGCAGCACCTCCCTCCTTCACCCACACTAGTTGGCTGCTCAATAGAGTCCTGTAGTCAGTTGTTGCTGGACACCCCCTGGAAGCCCAGCACAGGCACTGGGGGCCCCAGACAGAACAGATGTGCAGGCCCTGCCTAGTGGGGAGACAGGCACTCTTGTGTGATAAGGCTTATGAAGGGAGTGTCTGCCCAGGGTGTGGGAGTGCCAAAGGCAGGAGGTGGGAATGATTACCCCCACACCTCACAGGTGATAGCAAGCTGGATCTTGAAGGGAAATCAGGAGAGCTCAAGGATGACAAGTAGAGGAACAGCATTCCAGGCAGAGGGCATGGCATGGGCAAAGGCAGGGAGGTATGAGAAGGGAAACAGATGGGAATAAGGTATGCTTCCGGTGACTGTGAGGGACCAGGCTCTGCGACTCAGAGCAGCTTGACCAGGGAGGATGAAACCCTTTGGGCTGATACCTCACTGCCTGAAATTCCTCGAGGGCAGTCCAGGGGTGGGGGTTCCTTTATCCCTCACTTCAACCTGGGATCTTACTGTTCCAATATGCAGAGAGAAAGCTGGGTCAGGGAGGGCAAGAAGCCATCCTTCAGACACAATCACATGAGAGTGCTGCTGGGAGTTCTGTGGCCTGTGCTGGAGGCAGGGGGCGCTCTTGACCTCCTCTTGGGGCCTGGCTGGGCCGGAATGGGCCTGGGGACAGGTTCCATATCTGCTAGACATATATCGCTTCCTGGGCCCAGCCACCATGGTTTCCAGTTGCCACCCAGCTACCAGCTCAGAGGAGTGCTTGAGGAAGTCCGTTCATCTGTCTAGACCTCACTTTCTCCAACTATTTAATGACATGACCAATACTCTAGCCACAAGGCCATTTAATTAAGAGTCCATGGACTAGAGGTTCCAAAGAGTCCTTGAATTTGCTGTGAAATCTCTGCTGCTGCTGCTGCTGCTGCTGCTAAGTCGCTTCAGTCATGTCCGACTCTGTGCGACCCCATAGAAGGCAGCCCACCAGGCTCCCCTGTCCCCAGGATTCTCCAAGCAAGAACACTGGAGTGGGTTGCCATGTCCTTCTCCAATGCATGAAAGTGAAAAGTGAAAGTGAAGTCGCTCAGTCATGTCCGCCTCTTAGCGACCCCATGGACTGCAGCCCACCAGGCTCCCCCGTCCATGGGATTTTCCAGGCAAGAGTACTGGAGTGGGGTGCCATTGCCTTCTCCGATTCTATGATTGGGTATCAGTAAATCTTATCTTGAAAGAGGGAAGACTAAAGTAAGTTGTATTTGGTAAAGAACAGCACATTAACTAGGTTAGGGGATCACTTGGTCATTTTTATGACTTGGATAATGCACATGCTCTGTCTGTGTTCAGATGTGATTATGACATGGTCTTGTTTGTGTCCTGATCTACGGCGGCTGCAGAGTGGCCTTGTCTAAGGCAGATATGCTACAAAACTGTTCACATTCAACAGGAGGACACCAGGTTCTGGTTGTGAGTGTGAGGCCAGCTCCTGGGTGTCGGGGGCTGCTTTTCTCTTTCTCAGTGTGTTCCTAAGGAGAGAGCTTTAATTGGAGAGGGCTTTAATTAGATTTTCTAGAAGATTTTGGACCTCACAAAGAAACAAATCTCTAAAATCGCCTAGGGGTCTTCCCTGGAGGTCCAGTGGTTGAGACTCTGCCTTCCGAAGTATGGGGGCACAGGTTTGATCCCTGGTCAAAGAACTAAGATTCTACATGCTGCATGGTGTAACCAATAAGCAAATAAATAATTTTTTTAAATCACCTAGAGCCCAGACAGGTTTTAAATCACCTTTCAAGATGGCCCCACATGTGACTTGTCATGTGTGACCTCAGTTGCTGCCTCTGGAAAATGAAATTGAAGTGAAAGTGAAAGTCGCTCAGTCATGTCCGACTTTGCAACCCCATCGACTATACAGTCCATGGAATTCTCCAGGCCAGAATACTGGAGTGGATAGCCTTCCCTTCTCCAGGGGATCTTCCCAACCCAGGGATTGAACCCAGATCTCCCACATTGCAGGCAAATTCTTTATCAGCTGAGCCACAAGGGAAGCCCAAAGTGAAAGTGTTAGTCACTTAGTCATGTCCAACTCTTTGTGACTCCATGGACCTTAGCCCACCAGGTTCCTCTGACCACAGAATTCTCCTGATAAGAATACTGGAGTGGGTAACCATTCCCTTCTTCAGGCAATCTTCCCGACCCAGGGATCAAACCCGGGTCTACTGCATTACAGGCAGATTCTTTACCATATGAGCCACCAGGGAAAGAAGCTTCTATAGCAGCATCAGGTTGTGTGGGGGAGGGTGCTCCCACCTGCAGAGGCCCTGACAATATCAGCGAAATTCAATGACTGTTAAAATCAGTCTTTGGGTAATTAAATCCCTCAAATCTTAAAACCAATTTGGACTATTGAATGGCTGCAAGAAAGATGATTTGGTTTCTCTTGTGAATAGTAGTTTTTCTTCTTCGTGCTTTTAAAACAACGTTTTTACAACCCCAATGCAGGGGAACATGACATCTAACAAAAATGCACTTATGCTTCTCTTTCACCCTAGCAATCCCACTTCCAGCATTTGGCCCTAAAGATACACCTCCAACAATGTGAAAATACATATGCACAAGGTTATTCACTGCAGCATGATTGATAATTGCAAAATCTTGGCAACAGTATGATTTCCTATACATAGACTAGTTGAACAAACTGTGGTATAGTCACACAACAGAGTCCTAGGTAGCTGCAAAAAGATAGAGGAAGAAAGTTATGGATGGATGAGGAGTGATTTCTAGGACATACCGTTAAGTGGAAAAAAAAGCAAAGTACCCAAAAGGATCTATAGTATGCAACCCTTTGTGTAATAAGATGATATAAGAAAACACATGTAAACTTGCTTACCTTTACTAAAAAGAAACACACGGAGGCGAAACCATCAAGCATTGAAACTGGTTGCCTAGAGGGATGGGTGGGAGCGAGCTGGAAGGAACGGGACAGAGAAATGCCGCTTCTTGTTGTCACAACACACTTGCTGATATAGTTCTGACTTTTGAAACTATGTTAATATTTCACATACTTTAAAAAATAAATGAAGTTAACCAGGGTAGGGGAAAATCCTAAAACAGACAGAAACAAGTGAACCTTAATCACATTTCAAACACAGCTTCACTGAAGGGGACCAGGAAGAACAAACCCAAGTAATATTTTTTAACATCTTAGTTCCCCAGAGTGAAAGTGAAAAATGTTAGTCACTCAGTCATGTCTGTCTCTTTGTGACCCCGTGGACTGTAGCCCACCAGGCTCCTCTGTCCATGGAATTCTCCGGGCAAGGATACTGGAGTGGGTTGCCATTTCCTTCTCCAGGGGATCTCCTATGCCCTCTGCAGTGACAATGCAGAGTCCTAATCACTGGACCACCAGGGAAGTCCCAAACCGAAGCAACCCTTGAACAGGTATCCATCAGGCTACAGACAAAAAAAGACTATAAAAAATACTGACCTCTAGTTGGTAGGCTTCTCTTCCACAGTGAATCAGGTTAGTAAATCTGAAACTACTGAATGTGTATTTTAGGGCTGAGCAAATAAGTAAAATTCTTGTGGCTAATAAGAATCAGGTTTCTTACTATTGGAGAAGGGAGTTACAAAAAGAAAAGGGAAAGGCTCAGATGAACGCTCTGGTGTGTTGGATTGGTATTGTAGATGTCAGGAATTCAAGGATTTGAATATATAAGGAGAAAGATAGATGTGTGTATGGATTTACAAACATATGTATATATGGATTCATAACATACACATGTCTATATTTATATCCTAATTCTGTCCACTGAGAGGGCCTAGAGTCAGCAACATTACAGAAGAAATGAGCACTTTTAGTACTCAGATCTTGGTGTTGTAAGTGCCATTATCCACTAAAAAGAAATGAAGCTTTTTGGGAGAAATGGCTGACTCCAGAGCCAGGACTGGGAAAGTACAAGATAAAAATGATGGAGACGTGTCAAAAGGACACAGGATCCAGCTTGAAGAGAACCCCACTGGCCAAAACTAGAAAAATCTGAGCATTAAAATAAAAAATGATAATTCTTTTTAACAAATGATGTTGAGGAAACTGGATATCCACATGCAAAAGAATGAAGTTGGATCATATTGTATATAAAAATTAACTTACAATGGATCAAACATATAAATGTATGGCCTAAAACTATAAAACTCTTGCAAGGAAACAGAGGAGAAAGCTTCATGGCATTAGATTTGGTAATGATTTCTTGGATACGACACCAAAACTACAGGCAACAAAACAAAAAATAAGTAAATTGGTTATGTCAAAATTAAGAATGCCTGTGCATTGAAGAACACAATCAACAGAATGAAAAGGCAATCCATGGAGTGGGAAAGAATATTTATGAATCATATATCTCTGATAAGGGGCTAATATCCAAAACATACAAAGAACCCTTACAACTCAACAACAACCACCATTTAAAAATGAGCAAATGGCTTGAATAGACATTTCACCAAAGAATATATATAAATGGGGTCAATAATTACATGAAAAGATCATAAACATCACTAATCATTAGGGAACTACAAGGCAAAACCACAGTGAGATACTACCTCATACTCATTAGGGTGACTACTATAACAATAAATAAATAAAATAGCAAAAAAAACCCCCACAAGGATTGGTGAGCATAACCTTGTTGGAACTCCTGTGCACTGTTGGTGGGAATATAAAATGATACAGTTACTGTGGGAAACAATATGGCAGTTCTTCAGAAACCCAAAAATAGAATTACCAAATGATATAGCAATTCCATGTCTGGACATACAATATGAAAAGAATTGAAAGCAGGGACTCAGAGAGGTATTTATACACCTGTGTGTGTTCATAGTAGCCAAAAGGTGGAAGCAACTCAAGCATTCATTGATGGATGAATGGATAAACAAAATGTGGCATATACATACAACAGAATATTATTCAGTCTGAAGAAGGAAGGAGATTCTGACACATGCTACAATATGGATGACTCTTGAGGACATTATACTAAGTGGAATAAGCCAGTCACAAAAGGGCAAACACTGCATGATTCCATTTACATGAGTACTTCAGTTCAGTTCAGTTCAGTCCCTCAGTCGTGTCCGACTCTTTGCGACCCCATGAATTGCAGCACGCCAGGCCTCCCTGTCATCACCAACTCCTGGAGTTCACTCAAACTCACGTCCATCAAGTTAGTGATGCCATCCAACCATCTCATCCTCTGTCGTCCCTTTCTCCTCCTACCCCCAATCCCTCCCAGCATCAGAGTCTTTTCCAATGAGTCAACTCTTCGCATGAGGTGGCCAAAGTACTGGAGTTTCAGCTTCAGCATCAGTCCTTCCAATGAACATGCAGGACTGATCTCCTTTAGGATGGACTGGTTGGATGTCCTTGCAGTCCAAGGGACTCTCAAGAGTCTTCTCAAACACCACAGTTCAAAAGCATCAATTCTTCGGCACTCAGCTTTCTTCACAGTCCAACTCTCACATCCATACATGACCACTGGAAAAACCATAGCCTTGACTAGATGGACCTTTGTCAGCAAAGTAATGTCTCTCTCTGCTTTTTATTATGCTATCTAGGTTGGTCATAACTTTCCTTCCAAGGAGTAAGCGTCTTGTAATTTCATGGCTGCTGTCACCATCTGCAGTGATTTTGGAGCCCCCGAAAATAAAGTCTGACACTGTTTCCACTGTTTCCCCATCTATTTCCCATGAAGTGATGGGACCAGATGCCATGATCTTAGTTTTCTGAATGTTGAGCTTCAAGCCAACTTTTTCACTCTCCTCTTTCACTTTCATCAAGAGAGTCTTTAGTTCCTCTTCACTTTCTGTGATAAGGGTGGTGTCATCTGCATATCTGAGGTTATTGATATTTCTCCTGGCAATCTGCTTCCAGCCCAGCATTTCTCATGATGTACTCTGCATATAAGTTAAATAAGCAAGGTGACAATATACAGCCTTGACGTACTCTTTTTCCTATTTGGAACCAGTCTGTTCTTCCATGTCCAGTTCTAACTGTTGCTTCCTGACCTGCATACAGATTTCTCAAGAGGCAGGTCAGGTGGTCTGGTATTCCCATCTCTTTCAGAATTTTCCACAGTTTATTGTGATCCACACAGTCAAAAGCTTTGGCATAGTCAATAAAGCAGAAATAGATATTTTTCTGGAACTCTCTTGCTTTTTCCATGATCCAGAGGATGTTGGCAATTTGATCTCTGGTTCCTCTGCCTTTTCTAAATCCAGCTTCAACATCAGGAAGTTCACAGTTCATGTATTGCTGAAGCCTGGCTTGGAGAATTTTGAGGATTACTTTGCTAGTGTGTGAGTGTGCTAGTGCAATTGTGTGGTAGTTTGAGCATTCTTTGGCATTGCCTTCCTTTGGGATTGGAACGAAAACTGACCTTTTCCAGTCCTGTGGCCACTGCTGAGTTTTCCAAATGTGCTGGCATATCGAGTGCAACACTTTCATAGCATCATCTTTAAGGATTTGAAATAGCTCAACTGGAATTCCATCACCTCCACTAGCTTTGTTCATAGTGATGCTTTCTAAGGCCCACTTGACTTCACATTCCAGGATGTCTGGCTCTAGGTGAGTGATCACACCATCGTGATTTTCTGGGTCATGAAGCTCTTTTTTGTACAGTTCTTCTGTGTATTCTTGCCACCTCTTCTTAATATCTTCTGCTTCTGTTAGGTCCATACCATTTCTGTCCTTTATCGAGCCCATCTTTGCATGAAATGTTCCCTTGGTATCTCTAATTTTCTTGAAGAGATCTCTAGTCTTTCCCATTCTATTGTTTTCCTCTATTTCTTTTCACTGATCGCTGAGGAAGGCTCTCTTATCCCTCCTATTCTTTGGAACTCTGCTTTCAGATGCTTATATCTTTCCTTTTCTCCTTTGCTTTTTGCTTCTCTTCTTTTCACAGCTATTTGTAAGGCCTCCTCAGACAACCCAAATTCCTAGAAACCGAAAGTAAAATGGTGGTTGCCAGGGCTTGGGAAAGAAGAAAGGAGGAGTTAGTGTTTAATAGGTATCGAGTTTAAGTTTGGAAAGATGAAAAAAGTCCTGAAGATGGATAGTGGTGTTGACTGTACAACAATGTGAATATATTTAATCACCGAACTGTGCACTTAAAATGGTTAAGATGCTAAATTCTATGTTATGTGTATTTTATCACAGTTTAAAAAATTATGCTCAGTGAATGAAACAAGACACAAAAGATTTGTGATTGTATGACTTCATTTATATGAAATGTCCAGAATAAGCAAATCCAGAAAGAGATTAGTGGTTGCCTAGGGCTCAGGGACAGAAGGAGTGAATGCTAACAGTCATAAGATTTCTTTTGGGGTGATCGCCATGTCCTAAAATTAGATTTTGGTGATTTTTGCTTAAGCCTATATAAATATACTAATTACCTTTGCGTTGTACAATTAACTCTGGTGAATTTTATGGTATGCAAATTTTACCTCAAGCTACTTTTATAACTACATAACAATAATAACTTTTAACTATTTTAAAATTTTAACCTGTAAATTATGAGTCCCATACTGAAACAAAATAAACAAATGAGCTTGTTCAGTCACTAACTTGTGTCCAACTCTTTGTGACCCCATGAACTGCAGCATGCCAGGTTTCCGTGTCCTTCACTCTCTCCTGGAGTTTGCTCAAACTCATGTCCACTGAGTCAGTGATGGCATCCAACTATCTCATCCTCTGTTGCCCCTTTCTCCTCTTACCCTCAATCTTTCCCAGCATCAGAGTTGTTTTTTTTTTTTCCATTGAGTCAGCTCGTTGCATCAGGTAGCCAAAGTATTGGAGCTTCAACTTCAGCATCAGTCCTTCCAATGAATATTCGAGGTTGATTTCTTTTAGGATTGACTGGTTTGATCTTCTTTCTGTCCAAGGAACTCTCAAGAGTCTTCTCCATAAGTCTGTTCTTCACATCTGTGTCTCCTTTGGTGCCCTGCATGTGAGATTATCAGTACCGTCTTTTTAAATTCCATTTATATGCATTCATATACAGTATTTATCTTTCTCTTTCTGACTTACTTCACTCTGTATAATAGGCTCCAGGTTCATCCACCTCATTAGAACTGACTCAAATGCGTTCCTTTTTATAGCTTAGTAATGTTCCATTGTGTATATGTATCACAACTTCCTTATCCATTCATTTGCTGATGGACATCTAGGTGGCTTCCATGTCCTAGCTATTGTAAATAGTGCTGCAGTGAACATTGAAGTACATGTGTCTCTTTCCATTCTGGTTTCCTCTGGGTGTATGCCCAGCAGTGGGATTGTTGAAAAGAACAGATTTTTGGACTCAGTGGGAGAAGGTGAGCATAGGGTGATTTGAGAGAATGGCATTGAAACATGTACAGTATCATATGTAAAACAGATGACCAATGAAAGTTCGATGCATGAAGCAGGGCACCCAAAGCTGGTACTCTTGGACAACTCAAAGGGATAGGGTGGGGAGGGAGGTGGGAGGGGGGTTGAGGATGAGGGGACACATATACCTGTGGCTGATTCATGTTGATGTATGGCAAAAACCATCACAGTATTGTAAAGTAATTATCCTCCAATTAAAATAAATTAATTGAAAACAAAGAAAATGCAAAGGAAAAAAAAGTCTTCTCGAGCACCACCGTTCAAAAGCCTCAATTCTTCAGCTCTCAGCCTTCTTTATGGTCCAACTCTCACATCCATACATGACTACTGGAAAAACCATAGCTTTGACTATATGGACCTTTGTCAGCAAAGTGATGTCTCTGCTTTTTAATATGCTGTCTAGGTTTGTCATAGCTTTGTCTAGGTTTGTCATTGACCCATCTTTCAAGGGGCAAGTGTCTTTTAATTTCATGGCTGCAGTCACCATCTGCAGTAATTTTGGAGCCCAAGAAAACAAAATCTGCCGCTGTTTCTACTTTTTCCCCATCTATTTGCCATGAGGAGATGGGATCAGATGACATGATCTTAGTTTTTTGTTTTTGTTTTTTTTTAATGCTGAGTTTCAAGCCAGCTTTTTCACTCTCCTCTTTCACCCTCATCAGGAGGTTCTTTAGTCCCTCTTCACTTTCTGCCATTAGAGTGGTATCATCTGCATATCTGAGGTTGTTGATATTTCTCCCTGCAATCTTGACTCCAGCTTGTGATTCATCTAGCCTGGCATTTCTCATGATGTACTCTGCATATAAGTTAAATAAACAGGGTGACACTATACAGCCTTGATGTACTCCTTTCCAAATTTTGAACCAGTCTACTCTTCTGTGTCTGGTTCTAACTGCTGCTTCTTGACCTGCACACAAGTTTCTCAGTAGACAGGTAAGGTGGTCTGGTATTCCCATCTCATTAAGAATTTTCCACAGTTTGTTGTGATCCACACAGTCAAAGGTTTAGCATAGTCAATGAAGCAGAAGTAAATGTTTTTCTGGAATTCCCTTGCTTTTGCTATGAGCCAATGAATGTTGGCAATGTGATCTCTGGTCCTTCTGCCTTTTCTGAATCCAGCTTGTACATCTGGAAGTTCTCAGTTCATGTACTGTTGAAGCCTAGCCTGAAGGATTTTGAGCATTACCTTGCTGGTATGTGAAATGAGCACAATTGTGCAGTAGTTTGAACATTCTTTGGCATTGCCTTTCTTTGGGACTGGCTATACATGTATTAATAAAAGAAAATTATCATATAGCCACCATCATAATACTAATTGCTTCAGGCAAGAATCACCAATGAATGCAAATTTGGTGAGTGGAAGTTCTGAGGAAAAATAGGAGAGATATATAATCTCAAAGTATATCCCTACAAGATCCTTCTTAGTGTTAATTACAAAGGAGAAAGAGTACATTTCGGTGGAGAAACCTGGAAGACAGCACCTTAATTGAATGATCAAAACTAATACCAACATGTCTGAGTTGGTATTAATTAAATGAGTTAACAAATACTTTGTGATTCTGGAGACATTGAGGAGAACACAGCATCACTGCTGAGGAATTCCTGCCAAAAATGCATAATCCAAATCTAATCTTGAAATAACAGGAGATAAACCCAGAGATCACATTGCCAACATTCAATTTAAGGACATTCTTCCAAAGCACTGACCTATGCTCTTCAAAAACATCAAGATCGTGTCAGTTAATGGAAGAGCAAGATGTTGTTCCAGATTGGAAGAAATCCAAAAGACCTGATAAAGGAAGGCAGCTCGTGACCCAGGATTTCCTTTTCCTATAAAACAACAGTATCAGCACACCCACTAGGATGGCTAGACCCAAAAGAGTCAGATAACACAGTGCTTGAGAAGATGTGGAGAAATCGAAACCCTCATACTCTGCTGGTAAGAACGTAAGAAAACGTCCTTGTTTTTAGAAAATTCATACTGAATTTAATGAAGGGGCATCACATCTGCAACTATGATCAAATACTTAAGAAAAAATTATAGATAGATACAGAAAGAAAAAGAGAAAGAGAGGGAAAAAATGGTATTATTCTGAGGCTTGGCAATTTTTTTGTTTTTGCCAATCTAGTAAGCTAAGGTTATGAGAACTAGACTGCAAAGAAGGTAGGGCGCTGAAGAATTGATGCCTTTGGACCCCCCAAAAAGAGGTGACTGGCTTGAGAGGACAATTAATTAAAAGAAAAATTACCCACTTACGGACCTTTATAGTCAAAGCTATGGTTTTTCCAGTAGTCATGTACGGATATGAGAGTTGGACCATAAAGAAGGCTCAGCACTGAAGAATTGATACTTTTCAACTGTGGTGCTGGAGAAGACTCCTAAGAGCCCCTTGGACAGCAAGGAGATTAAACCAGTCAATCTTAAGGGAAATCAACCCCGAATATTCATTGGAAGGACTGATGCTGAAGTTGAAACTCCAGTATTTTGGTCATCTGATGTGAACATCGGACTCATTGGAAAAGTCCATGCTGCTGGGGCAGAAGGAGAAGAGGGCATCAGAGGATGAGATGGCTGGATGGCATCAAGGATGCAATGGACATGAACTTGGGCAAACTTCGGGAGATGGTGAGGGACAGAAAGGCCTGGCGTGCTGCAGTCCATGGGGTCACAAAGAGTCAGACACGACTGGGTGACTGAACAACAACAATAAGCAAAGAATGAGATCTCTTTGTTTAATTTTCATCTCTTTAATTACAGGGAGACCATTTAAAATGTCCTAGAACCCATAACCCATAATGACTATACAGGTTACAAAGTCTGCGAAATATTTAATGAGTGTCCACTCTCTACTAAGTTCCAGTGGTAAAAATATAAAACATCACATCTAGCAGATATGAAATCATACCTGTTGTTTTAATTTTACAATTCCTTGATAGCTAAAAGGATTCAGTTATCTATTCATATATTATACATATTGGCCATTTCAGGTGTCTTCTGTGAATTACTTATTCATGTCTACTGTCCATTTTCTAGTGCATTGTTTGTCCTTTTCTTATTGATTTGTAGATGCCCTTTATATCTCCTAGAATCTAGAGACTGGTTCTTTGTCACACACATCAGAAGACTAGATGGAAACGATCAAGTCTGTGATGCTCAGGATACGCATAGTCAGGATCTTCCAGTTTTAAATGCCAGGTCTTGCAACCAAAGGAAATAGTTCTTGCTTGTGCTGTGGGTCACTGTTGACTTGAGTATGTTTGAAAGCTGAGGAAAAAATTAGAATGAAGTCTAATTCACAAAATTTATGCCCTGTATTCTGCTGTTAAGGAAAGGAATTAATAATTCTGTACCTGGCCTATGTAATTATTCATTACAGTTGACCACTGAACAACTGGGAGGAGTTTAATCTGTGTATAATTCATAGTTGGCCCTCCATACCCACGGTTCCTCCACACCCCAGGATTCAAAACACCCACCTAACAGTGGACCACACAGTTCAAACCTGTGCTGTTCAAGGATCAACTGTTAAATACTTTTTATTTGTAATATATGTTATGTGTTTAAACTCTATTTAACTTTATGTTAACATTTTTTTAAGAGAGGAGACATACATTTTTTTTTTTCAATTGCCATTGGTATTTCCAAGTAAATAACTGCTAATCCCACTATTTTGTTTAACAGAAAGGGACATTGAAGCCTGGGGAATGGGCATGGCTTTCCCAGCTCCATACAGGCAGGCATTAATCTGATTAGAACCTGTTTGATTTAGCTCCTCAGGCCAGGGTGGGGTCCATCTTGACTTTAGCTTTCTTCTTCCTTCCACTTGATAGCTAAATTTGCAATCCGTGCCCAATAAATGCTCCTTTGGAGGAGGGCCCTTCATCAGCCTAGGGGAAGGGAGAGGCAAACACCAAGTGCTGCATAAATCCTCAGAGTTGGTGCAGATAGAGCCCGAATCGCCAAGTCATGTCTGACTCTTTAGGAGCCCATGGACTGGGACCCACCAGGCTGTCTGTCCATGGGATTCTTCAGACAAGAATACTGGAGTGGGTGGAGTGGGTTGCCATTTCCTTCTCCAGGCAATCTCCCCCACCCAGGGATCGAACCCGCGTCTCTTATGTCCCCAGCATTGCAGGCGGATTCTTTACCGCTGAGCCACCGGGAAATAGGTGCTCTGTACTAGCCTCCTGGTTCATAGGAAACGCTCAGTAGTTGCTGGGGTCACCCTCAATGCAGGTGGGGAAGTCAACCTGCAAATCAGTTCTCAATGACAAGCTAAGTGCTCACTGGGAGTCCCTAGGGGAAAGCCTAGGCGCTTAATTCGTGCTCCCAGGTGACACAGTTAGTACTTGTGTTTCTGGCTGGTCTCTGATGGTGGGGAGGGTTGGAAATCCCCATAGTTCCCTCAAAGGATGGGTAAGGAGAGACCTCGGTTTATTTTCCCATCTGTGAAATGGGGGCATAACAGTGTCACGAAGATGTGCGCAGGTGGGCAGTTTCAGGGGCGAGGCTGATGAATGGAGGAACGGGCTTTCTCTCTTCCCTCCCCCATCTTTCCCATCTTGGCTTCCACGGTTTAGGAATTTGGTGATTGGACGGTTTCTTCTTGGATGGTCAGAAGACCTCCCGACACGACCCTTTAGGGACTGGCACACTAAAAGGTCGGAAAGTTGCGGGAGCCAACGTTCCCCTCGCCTACATCCTCCGCGCCCAGCTCCACTCAACCTCCAGCTCCTTCCCTCAATCCTACCGCTCCCCTCCTCCTTCGTCCCCGCCCCGCTCCCGTTCTCTTATTGGCCGACCGGGCCGGCCCGGGATTTAAAGGGCCCGCTCACCGCGCAGCCCTGGGAGCTGCAGCTGGTCCCGGCCTTGCGGCCTGCGGGGGAGGCTGCCGGGAGGAGGCAGCGACGACGGCGGCGGCGGCACGTCCCCAGCCCCTTGGACCGCAGCTTCCTTACTGCCAGGTAGGTCGCCGGTGGTGCACGCTCGGCTCTCCAGCTTGCATCCTGAGCCGGCCTCCCCTTGTGGGTCTGCAGTGCGTGTGCTAGGGCCCCTTCTCCATCACCTTTCCACCTCCCCCTTCTGCCGTGTCCCCTACCGCCATCTCCACCTCCCTGCAGCCCCCGGGCCTGGGAAGGGCTTTGTGGGCGGCCGGGTGGGGGTGGGATGGGGCGCGCGGGGGATACAGGACACCCCCCACCTCCTTTCAAGGAGAGATGCACACGGTCCCCGAGTGTCACAGGATCTCCCTCTCTGCCCTCCACACAGCGTGACTCTACCTTGCAAACCAGGGAGCCCTTCAATTTGATATACAGGCCTAGAATGTACACCATTCAATCACCATTGGACCCGGACTCTTCCCAGCGTACAAGAACACAGATCCTTCATTCACCTCAGGTCACGGGCTGTGTATGGGCACCTGGGACACCCCTCCACACACACACACACACACACACACACACAGTTGGCAGCTCAGTCTGATGTACCTTACACTCGCACCCTCCCCCCACCATACCCTAAGCTGAAATCTGAGTGCTCAAATCCATCCCTTGAGCATCATCTGCCCCATGGACATCCCAGCTAGCCTCCTCTGTGTCCCTCCTTTTTCAGGTCTATCCATCTGTCCATCCATCCGTGGGGGTCCGCAATGGCCACCTTCAGCCGCCAGGAATTTTTCCAGCAGCTGCTGCAGGGCTGTCTCCTGCCTACTGCCCAGCAGGGCCTTGACCAGATCTGGTTGCTCCTTGCCATCTGCCTCGCCTGCCGCGTCCTCTGGAGGCTTGGTAAGTGCCTGCCCCACCATGGGCCACCATGCCAAGCCATATCACACCTGCCACATTTATCCATACCAAGGCCCACTTTATTCTGCCATATCTTGCCAAGCCAGGCTCCTATGTGTCCAGCCTACCACATCCCACCAGGCTAAGCCTCACTCTACCACCCCACATCCTACTAACCCAGCCACCCTATGCTACATCACATCAAGTCTCATCGTGCCATGCCAAACCATGCCTTTCAGTATCCCTGGGTTCTGGGACTCTTGAAAGCTGAGGTTCTTAAATCTTGGGGTCTTGAAATGCCTACATCCCAAGGTTATAAAATTCTGAAATGCACATGTCACAGAGCTATGGAAAGTACCATGTATCCCAAAGTACCATGTTACAGGGTTTGGGGATTCTGACATGTTGAAATTCTCATATTCTATGCTTCCAAAATGCTGGCATTCTGGATTTCTAGAATTATAATAAGATTTCTGGATTCTAAGATTCTGAAATGTTTCCACAAACCGGGGCATGCCTTTATCTAAAAGATAAGATTCCAAGTCCCCAAGGTTCCTATAGGATGCTGAGAATTTTGGAAATCTGAGACTCAGAAGTTCTACACTTTCTTTTTTCTTGTTCTTTTATCTTAAATGGATGTTTTATTTTTCCCCAGGTTTATCATTTTGAAAAATTTCAAAGTTACTGCAAAGCTAAGTTGAAAGAATAGTACAATGAACACTCATATACGCATCACCTGATTCTCCAACTGTCAACATCCTGCCACATTAGCTCGCTCTATCGATCGCTTGATCATCTTCCTGAATCACTTGAATAACCTGCTGACACTTCACCCCAAATCCTCTTGCATGTGTCCCCCAAGAATAAGGACATCTTCCCCCCACAACCATAGCCTAAAGCATCACCCCTCAGGAAATTTAATCTCAGTGCTATAGTGTTATCCAATATAAGTTATTCAGATTTCCTCCAGGGTTCCCAAAATGACCTTTATAGATGTCTCTTTTCTTTAAACCCAAGCTGCCTCCCCAGCTCCCCAAAACCTGCTTGTGTCACCTGCAATCCCACCACATTCCAACCTCTAAGCCTTTGCCTGAGCTGTGAACTCTGCCCAGGTTGCCCTTCTACCAACCCTCCTCTAGTTCCCTATCATGTTCTCTCTTTCTTTCACCCAAAGGGTTGCCATCCTACTTGAAGCATGCAAGCACCGTGGCAGGCGGCTTCTTCAGCCTCTACCACTTCTTCCAGCTGCACATGGTTTGGGTCGTGCTGCTCAGCCTCCTGTGCTACCTCGTGCTGTTCCTCTGCCGACATTCTTCCCATCGGGGTGTCTTCCTCTCCGTCACCATCCTCATCTACCTGCTTATGGGGTATGGGCATGAGTCCTCATCCCTGTACCATCAGCAGAAGAGTGGGTGGGGGCGGGGGGGTCCCCAGGCCACCCCTCATGAGACTGTCCAGGACAGGGAGGGCATAAGATGTTTCTGGAGGTGGTAGAAATCTGGGAGGCTTGTTCTTTCCAGAGGGCTACCCTGGACAGGTGGCACTTGAGCTCCCCCTGGAGGAGGGAGCCCTGGAGAACTCTTCCTCCTTGAGGTTGTGCAGGGCAGGGAAAATATGCTCTGTCTGCACCTTGGTTTCCCCCCTTTGCGGTGTCTGAGGCCAGGGGAGTCATAGGGCCAAGATCACCACCTTTTTCCTCAGTGAGATGCACATGGTGGATACCGTGACATGGCACAAGATGCGAGGTAGGCAGCCCTGGCTCTGTCCCCCTGCCCCAGCCCTCCAGCCCCACTCCACCTCTCCTAAATCCCCCCACCCTGTCTCTTTCCTTCCCCATGCTTCTCCCTCATCTGCCTAGCTCACTGGACACACAGCCCTCAGACTCCCCTCACGTCTGTGTTTCTCTCTACCATGCCTCTTCCCCCACCCCATCTGTCTGTCCCATCTCATGTCCGTGCCTGACTCTCTATAGAGTCAGAACATCTGCCAGTCCTGGGCCCACCTGCTCAACTGCCTGTCTGACCCTGTGCCCACTTCTCCACCCTTGCACTCTTCTTTCCTACCACCTTTCACCTGGTGATCCCCACATCCCCCCATGGCTACCTGCTCTCTTCTCATCCACTTGACCATGGGCACCACATGTAGGGGCCCAGATGATCGTGGCCATGAAGGCGGTGTCTCTGGGCTTCGACCTGGACAGGGGCGAGGTGGGCGCAGTGCCCTCGCCTGTGGAGTTCATGGGGTACCTCTACTTCGTGGGCACCATCGTGTTCGGGCCCTGGATATCCTTCCACAGCTACCTACAGGCCGTCCAAGGTCGCCCGCTGGTGAGGCCCTGGGTAGACAGGTGGGCAGGGACTGTGGGAGCCACCATGAGGCACTGTTCACGGAGCCTTGATCCCCATAGAGCCGCCGATGGCTGCAGAAGGTGGCCCGGAGCCTGGCGCTGGCCCTGCTGTGCCTTGTGCTGTCCACCTGTGTGGGGCCCTACCTCTTCCCGTACTTCATTCCCCTTGATGGTGACCGCCTCCTTCGCAAGTGAGCACAGCCTTCGAGGCCTCTGCCCAGCAGTGAGGGGGTTGGGGAGGGACCTGGGGTCTCCCCAGCTCTGAGCTTGTCTCTTAATGCTTCTATCTGTCTTCTGTTACTACAGCAAGAAACGCAAAGTCAGGTAAATGAGGGCAGGTGCCGAGGGCGAGTGGGGCTGACTGGGGGGGTGGGGCATAGTCTGTAACTGATTGGTTCTGTGAGTCTGAGACTGTCTGACCATCTACCCAGTGGCTAGACAGAGACTGTTTGTCTGAGGCTTTGGTTTGGCCATGATTGGCCCTATAACTTCATGTACAGTAGATACTCCATTACATACTGTACCTGTCTGTCCATCTGTTCTCCTATTCCACCATTAGAAGCAAGTTATGTGAGTGCAATAGAAAGCAACAGATATGTGTCAGTTGGCAATGCTGACCTGTCTGTGACACTGGCTAGAGGTGTGTGTGGGTGTCTGCCTGTCAGCCAGGGACTCCTTGTGTGGGACTGGAGTTCTGGCTGGCTGGCTGGCTGTGCGGTTGTCTGTGATGGGAGCATGTAGCTGTCACTAGATAGGATAAACCTGGCTTGTCTCTAATTGTGGCTGGGAATGGATCTGTGGTGTGTTGTGTGTGTGTCTGTGATGATTCTGCCTATGGATCTGCCTTCTCTGGCTCCTCAGTATTGTCCGACGGAGGGGCAGGACTGACCATCCACCCCTGGTGTGACTAGGATTTCATCCAGCTCTTTGATTACATGAACTTCTCCCCTCCTCACTGGCTGCTGATTGTGTCTGATGCTGAATGAGGCTCTGAAAGGTGGGATGACTTGCCCATTGTCACCCAACTACAGCCAGACATTAATCCCAGGCCTGAATCCAGAACCTATGCTTTTTCCAGTGGAAAATGTTTCCTGTCTTTGACCATGTCTAAGTGTACAACTGACAGGATGACTGTCTTAAGTGTAAAATTGTGTATGTGTATATAACTGGGTGCTTGACGATCTCTGAGCCTAACTAAAGGACTTCCATGTGTCTTATGGTCACTGAATCTGGTCAGAGAGCTGGGAGTCTTGATAGTATGTGTGTCTGCCCATGTAGCTGTGAGATCAGCCTCTAACAGTGGCTGGGTCTGGATGTCTGGCCAGGTGAAGCCGTGGGACCATGTCATATCATAGAGCAGCTCACACGTCAATTTGAGCCACCTGAAACTAACCAACAGGGCGTGGACGCATGGATGTGTGTGGCTATCGTAGCATGACTGTCACCTCTTTTGCTGCCATGTTTCTGTCTGTCTTGTCGATGAACAACTCAGACCAGCTTCCAGGGCCTCTCTGACTCTCTTTCCTTTCTTCTCTGCTGCCTTCCTGACCCCTAGGGGCACCATGGTAAGGTGAGTCTATGGAGTGGGGCCAGGGATGCTGGCAGTTGGGGGGGTGTCACGCCTGGACCTGGGCATGATGCCTCTCCCTCTGGCTCCTTTTCCCCCAGGTGGCTGCGAGCCTACGAGAGTGCTGTCTCCTTCCACTTCAGCAACTACTTTGTGGGCTTTCTGTCCGAAGCCACGGCCACGTTGGCGGGGGCTGGCTTCACCGAGGAGAAGGATCACCTGGAATGGTGGGGAGGGCTGGAGGGCTCCATCTCCCACGGGGTGCTGCCTAGAGGAGCGTCAGGGAGGAGGGGGGATGCTCCCAGGGGAGGGAACAACTAAGAACAAAAGTGTGACTCTCAGGAGGGTTAAATCCCAAATAAGTTTGTGTGTCTCTCTTGCCCACAGGGACCTGACAGTCTCTAAGCCACTGAATGTGGAGCTGCCCCGGTCCATGGTGGAAGTTGTCACAAGCTGGAACCTGCCCATGTCTTATTGGCTAAATAACTGTGAGTCACAAAGTCATCACTCCAAGAGGGTTGACAGTCATCAACCCACACCCCTTTTCACATTCATACAACAAGTTGAAGATAGTAGGGACCAAAAAACCTCCCAAACAACTCCTGTCCTTGTGGAGTTGACATTTTTGTTGGGGGGAGCAGTATAATTTTTAAAAATACACAGTAGTTCCGGTGGTGATATGTGCTGTGGTAAGAAAAATAAAGAAAGAAGGTGAAGATGATCTGGGAGTGTTAGGAGTGTGTGGGTGGGAGTGGATGCAATTTTAAATAAATCAACCAGAGCAAGTCTCACTTGAGGAGCTAGTCTGAGCAAAGACCTAGAGGTGAGAAAGCAATCAATGCAAATATGTATGTGAGAAATGTAACAAATGGCAGGAACAGCAGTGCATAGGCCCTGAGGCGGGTGTATACCTGGCACATTTGAGGTACAGTGAGGAGATCAGTAGAGCCGGAGCAGAGTGAGCAAGGGGATGAGTGGCAGGAGGTGAGGTCTAAGAGGTGACAGAGCCTGGTCCTATAGCGTCTCTCTGGCCACGGGGAGGACTTTGGCTTTTTCTCTGAGAGAGACACAGCAGGGGTATGAGCAGAAGAGGGCCACGGGCTACCTTGGGTTATAACAGGATCCTCTGGCTATTGTGAGGAAAGACGGGGTGTTGAGGAGGGAAATGGAGAGGTCAAATTTTGGATAAACTCCAAAGCTGGAACTGACAGAATATGCTAAGAGTTTGGTTATGGGAGTCAGGGGAGGAGCAGAGCAAAGGTGATAGTGAGGCTTTTGGTCCTGATGAATTGGAAGGGTTTAATTGACATTGGCCACACTTGGAAAGACTATAGGAGGAACAGGTTGGGAGGGACAATCAGGAGCTAAGTTTTAGGCAATGTGAAATTGGAGGCCATTATAGAGAGAATTCATCCTGGGGGCCCTGAGAGGTTGTGGGTATCCTCACCGTGCCCTAATGGCCCCCCAGGAAGGGCAGGGGAAAAGCTCAGGAGACTCTTGCCCCGCCTCTCTCTGCCCCCCGTAGATGTTTTCAAGAATGCTCTCCACCTGGGGACCTTCTCAGCCGTGCTGGTCACCTATGCAGCCAGCGCCCTCTTGCACGTGAGCAGAGCAGAAGTGGGATCAAGATGGTAGCTGGGTGGGGGTGGCGGGGCCTCCTGCTCACTCACCTCACTGCCCCCAACCCCACCCCAGGGCTTCAGCTTCCACCTGGCTGCAGTACTGCTGTCTCTGGCATTTATCACTTACGTGGAGCATGGTGAGTGCAGAACCCAACCCAGCAGATGGGACGGGTGGCTGGTGTTGGTTGGTGGCGGGCTGGAACCACTGTCACCTGAGGCTAACCTGACAGTCTTACCTTCCCCTCCCCCGCATCTGCCCTAGTTCTCCGAAAGCGCCTGGCTCGGATTCTCAGTGCCTGCGTCCTATCAAAACGGTGCCCACCAGACTGTTCACACCAGCATCGCTTGGTGAGGATTCAACCTAGGCAGCCTTGTGGTCAACTCCCCACCTCACAAATTATTTCTCTTTCCATCTTATATCTATCTCAGGGTGCCCAGCTTTCTCTTCCAGTCCTGAACCATGTTCATAACCTCACCTCTATTCACTGGCATCCATCTCTCTAATAAGAATGTATCAAGCAACTGCTGTATACCCCGCTAGCGTTTATTTTCCCAATGAACATTTGTTGAGCACCTGCTGGTACTGGTGTTGGAGACACAGTGATTAATAAAATAAACCAAAATCTCAGCCCTCTGGGACAAACATTTTAACAGGGGAGACAGTAAATAAAAAATAAGTCAGTAAAGTGTAGTAGCTTGTTAGGTTGTGATTAGTGCCAAGGAGAAAATACATAAGTGAAGGGGAGAGGGAAGTATCAGGGGTGAGTGGTTTCAAGTTTAAGTGGGGAAGTGACTTTTGAGTTCTTTAACTGAAGGAGGTAAGGAAGGGGAGCATTTCGGGCAAAGGGAACAACCAGAGTAAAGGCCCCGAGATGGGAGGGTGCCTGAAATATTTGAGGAATAGTGAGGAGGCCAGGATGGCTTGAGCAGAGTGAGTCAGAGGGGGAGAGGTGGGCCCTGTAGGTCATAGTAGCAATTTGCTTTAGTTTGTGTCTTTTTTTTTCTCATCCTTTTGGCAACAAGAAGTATGGAGAATTTCAGATTTCCCTCTAACCAGCCAGCCAATGTTTATCACCATAAACCCCCAACTCAAGGCCCCACCCATCATTCTTCCTCCTCTGCCTGAATGCTCGAATCTCCCCCAATTTGGACGTTCTCAAGCTAACAGTATCCTCATCCTTGGATACCCCTTGAGCTCCAGGAGGATCAGAACCATCTCTTTCCTACTCTGGCAGGGGGGTGCCCTGGACATCCTTATTCCTGTGCCTAGAGTGTTTCCCTTGGAGAAAGCAATGGCAACCCACTCCAGTACTCTTGCCTGGAAAATCCCATGGACGGAGGAGCCTGGTGGGCTGCAGTCCATGGGGTCACGAAGAGTCAGACACAACTGAAGCGACTTAGCAGCAGCAGCAGCAGAGTGTTTCCCTGGGAGCACCTGCCCAGGTGGGATTGGAGGACAGTGATTAGGTCCAGATGCCAAGCTTATCCATCTGTCTTCCACAGGGCCTGGGGGTCCGAGCCTTAAACCTGTTCTTTGGGGCCCTTGCCATCTTCCACCTAGCCTACCTGGGCTCCCTGTTTGATGTTGATGTGGATGACACCACAGAGGAACAGGTAAGGTTGGGGGGTGGGGCCTGGGCTGGGGGTCACCCAGGGAAGTGTTACCTGCTCATCAGAACCATAAGAACAAAGGTGTGGAGGACAAGGCATGAGGACCTTGTGTCCAGTGTCTCCAGCTTGTGTAACCACTGCTCCTTTGTCCTTCTCTCCCATTGTCCCTCTGGTTGATTGATACTGTTGGGTCTTTTACTTGGATGAAGTGTGCAAAATGTGTTTATTTTACTTATAAAATTTATTTTCTATAGATAAATATAAAATCTGAGTTTTCCTTTTTTAAAAGTTAATTATTTCATCATATTGTTACTTAGGTAGAACTGGCAAGTTTTCTTTATTTAATTTGTTAAAAATAGTTTTACTTATATTGATTGTGCAAATCCTGGATTCTACTTTAAAAGTGTATGTTAAAATGTATATACTGTTTTTATTCAGGTAGAGTGTGCACATTCCAGATTTTACTCCTCTTTAAATGAAAAACAATTTAAAGTAATGTTTATTTATATGGCACTAACAGGATCCAGGTTTTGCTTCTCTTTTTTTTTTTTTGGCCGCGCCAAGCATCTTGCAGGATCTTAGTTCCCTGACCAGGAATTGAACCCTGGGCCACCACAGTGAAGGGACCTAGTCCTAACCACTGGACCACTAGGAATTCCCTTAGTTCAGTTTTTAATTGAAAATAAAACTTTATGTTTTATATTTTGTCATTAAAAAACAATTTTTGATTTTTCATTCAGGTTGAATGTGTAAAATCTGGGTTTTGCTTCTTTTTAAATAAAATTGTTGGTTTTTTATTAAAACTTTAAAAAATAGTTAATGCAGGAAATTCCCTGGCAGTCCAGTGGTTAGCACATGGCACTTTCACTGCTGGGGCCCAGGTTCAATCCCTGGTCATCGTACTAAGGTCTGCAATCCTCGAGGCACAGCTAAAAAAAACATAGTTAATGCATATCACATGGTTCAGACACCAGTGTACAAGATATTCAGGGGAAAAATCTTATTCCTACTGTGTTACCTCCATCCTCTTATGGGTACCCACTTTTGTTCACTTTATTGAACTATTCTTCTAAAATAAAAGCATAATAAGCAGATATAAATTTTTTTTTTAATTCCCTCCCCCTGGTTTCTACCCTAAAGGTAACATATGAATGACACTGTGCTGCATGTTGCTCTTTTCACATAATTCCTGAAAACTTCCCACATTAAGACACAGAGTAGGGACTTCCTTGGTGGTCCAGTGGCTAAGACCCTGAGCTCCCAACGCAAGGGGCCTGGGTTTGATCCCCAGTCAGGGAACTAGATCCCGCATACCGCAACTAACACCTGGCACAGCCAAATAAGTAATTTTTTTTAAAAAGACACAGAGTATCCTCATTCATCTTTTCCATTGTGATATAATATAGTTTGTCCCTTATCAGTGAACACCCAGGTGATTTTCTACTCCTTTTCTATTGTAAGTAATGCTACAGCAAGTAATAACGTCACATCCATGTGGATTCACAGAGGAGCAGACAGAACTGTAGGATCTAGTCTTGATAGCAATGGAGAAGTTACCTTTTCACCCTCCCACCAGCAGTGTGTGATCGTGCTTGTCACAACAATAAGTGCCTTTCAGACTTCACAGATATGTTTGTCAGTTTGAGTGGAGGGAGGTGATGCATGAGGCTGAGTATCTTTTGATATGTTTAAGAGTGATTTCATTTTTTTCGTTTTCTGAAAATGGCCTACTCACCTCCTTTGCTAATGTCTGTCTTTTTAAAAACTCAATTTCTAGGAACTCTTTATATATAAGGGAGAGTACAGGTCAGAGAGTGGGATCGCCTTGTCTCGTATTTAAATTTTGAAAATAGGAGAAAACACAAAAGAAAAAAGACTAAGTCTGCTTACCTTTCATATGTACTCAATCTCTTCTCTGGGGCCTCACTCAGGATTGCAGTGGAGTCACAGAAACATCCTTGAGCAAAGGATGGGTTTTCCTGAGATCTTTTTATTCTTGCTGAGTGGGACCAACCGTCACCTCTTTCCCACAGGGCTACGGCATGGCATACACGGTCCACAAATGGTCAGAGCTCAGCTGGGCCAGTCACTGGGTCACTTTTGGATGCTGGATCTTCTACCGTCTCATAGGCTGAGACACATCTGTGGACCATCACAAGCTCCCTCAAGACCCCTCCTCAGGGTGCCAGCTCTGATGGGTGATGAGGGAAGGCCCTCTAATTCTTGACCCTCTCTCCATCCTTGACCCCTCTCAACACCCATACACAGACACACACACCATTTCCATGCCTGTCAATCCCCACCCCACCACAAGGCGGGAAGGGAGTGGTCCCTCCTGGGGCCTAGGGGTGGGGGATGCTTGGGGAAGCAGAGAGGGGGAGATCCAGGGCCTCCCCGCCTTCCTTGTCCCTTTTTATACAGTTTGTTATTATCAAATAAAAGTAGGAAATATACAAAAGCCTCTTTCTTCACTGTTCAGTGGGGAATAGAAATGAATTAGGAAGGGGACACAGCATGTATAAAGGTTTGGAAGCTAGAAACCATGAAGAGGGAGGTTGTGATTGGTTTATAGTTCATTTATTATCATTCATGATTGAATGATGAGCCTGAGGATAGTACTGCTAGATTTGAGTGGGACCAGGACAGATTGGATACCTGGATGTGGGGGAGGCCTGATACTAATTGTTCCAATTGGCTGAAAAACTGAGGAATTCCCATTCTTACTGGTTGCCCTGACTGGGACAGTGGAGGAAAAGCAAGACTGATGAAGAGTTGATGTCTATTGGTCCTTAGGACTGAGGGGTGTGGATTCTAATTGGATAGAAGGCCTGGGTTGGGTCTGGAGACTGACTGAATAGTCTGGGTGCCCACTGGGTTAGAGTTACGGAATTTTGATTCACTCTTAAGAGTTGGCACAGGGGGTTTGAGGGCCTCCATGTCAATTGGTCAGCAAGGCTGAGGGGCTTGGGTTTTGATTGGTTGTTCTGACTTGAAGTCCAGATGGAGATGGCCTGAGGGAGAGACGGAGGCAGCAGTAAGATTTGATCTGTTAGTTGTATCCAACTCTCTGCAACCCCATGGACTGTAGCCCACGGGTTCCTCTGTCCATGGGATTTCCCAGGCAAGAATACTGGAGTGGATTGCCATTCCCTTCTCCAGGGGATCTTCCCGACCCAGGGCTCGAACCCGCGTCTCCTGCATTGCAGGTGGATGCTTTACTGCTGAGCCACCAGGACTTATTTGTATTACGTTTCCTTGCCCATTGGGGGGGGGCGGTTAGGATTGAAGGTTGATCTGGGAAAAGTTTTGGTTGCTCTGCTTTTACAAATGAGTGCAACGCAGTGCTGATTCAACAGCAGAGAAACACCCGATTTCCGATGGGATGGATAAGGGGTTAGGGAAACTGAAGCCAAGACTTGCCACAGATTGGCTTCTGGCTGAAAACGCCCACCAACCGTGGCTTCTCCGCAGCAAAAATGGTACCACGCGTGAGGGCGGGGTCAGCGGCACACAGACAATAACTATTGGTTGAGAGCGGCACTGGCCTCCTTTCCAGCTCCTCCATTGGCCAGTTCCACAAGGCGGAACCTGTGAGGGGTTGGATTTGAAGTAGTGATATTTCGGAGCCAGCGAGCAATCTTAGTGAGACCCGGGAGCCTGTGGGAGAGGCCGCTGCAAACGCGCTGTTGAGTGAGTTGCCCTCCGCCTGAAATGCCTCTCCATCCCTTAGCTCTCAATTGCTAAATGGCCAGCCCTTGGCGCGCCTGCGCGAGACCCTTCCCCCGCCCCCACTTCTCCCTCCGCTTTGCCATCCTCACCACCCCCACGCGCCTGCGCGGGGCGGTCGGCTACTGCGCGGTTGTCGGGACTGCGAAAGCTCTGCCTTCTCATCGGGCAGCTGAACCAGCGGGTTCTAGTTCTGATTGGTGGTCTCTGTATTTGCCCCTCCTTTTCCCCTTTAGCTCCAGGCGCAGGACCCCTGCCCTCCACTTTCCTCTTTCTTGCGGGTTGGCTGCAGGGTGAGCAATTTCGGGAGGGGTCGGACACTGAAGCAGAAGGTGTAGTTCTGAATAATCATCTTTTTTGTCTGTCCTGCAGTTTCCAGGACTGTGGGGAGGGTAATAGCTTTCCATTGCAGGATGCAAGACAGTGACCCCTGCAAATCTTGTCGTTGTGTCTCCCCTAGCAGACCTGTGAGTCATGGCACCGGGTGTGGCTCCTGTGTCTCCCCCAGCGGACTGTAACCCCTGAGGGCGGGGATCAGGCCTGGTTACTGTGTCTCCCTGCCAGAGCATGACCAATGAGGGCTGGGACCTAGTCTGATTGTCGTGTCTGACCACCAGACTGTTACCAATGAGAGCAGAGACTAGGCCTGGTTCTATCTTCCCAGTGAGACCAATGAGAGCTGGGATCTGTTCTGGTCTACCATATCATATGGCTCCCAGAGGGCAGGAACAAGCTTTCGGTTTTTCTGTGGCCTTATATTCATGTTTTTAAAATAGTATATAATTAGATTATTTTAATTGAGTCAGTCTTAATCGGTTAATTGAGTCCACTTACATTTCTTGTCATAATAAACTATTTGGATTTGATTTTATGATCTCATTCTATGGCTTTGTATTTGTTCAGTTTTTTTTTTTTTATTCTCTTTTCTACATATCCACACACCACCATCAGCCTACAAAGACATGACCACCAACACCAGCCCCACGCACCCCTACTGGCCTCGGCATCTGAGACTAGACAACTTTGTGCCTAATGACTGCCCCACCTGGCATATCCTGGCTGGCCTATTCTCCGTCTCTGGAGTCTTAGTTGTGGCCACATGGCTGTTGTCAGGGCGTGCTGCAGTCGTCCCACTGGGGACTTGGCGGAGACTGTCCCTGTGCTGGTTTGCAGTATGTGGGTTCATTCACTTGGTGATTGAGGGCTGGTTCAGCCTCTACCACGCGGACCTTCTCGGAGACCAAGCCATCTTATCTCAACTCTGTGAGTCCTGGGTTCTTCAATATGCTGTGGAAGGGAATTTCCTGGACAAGGATTGGTTTAGATGTTTACCCACCCACCAACTCTTACTCCATTTGTTTAAAATAAATTTTAAAAATTTATTTAACTTTTGTTGCATATATATTCACATGGGTCCAAAATGAAGCTATTTAGAGGTATGCAGTAAAAATCTACCTTCTATCCACCAAGTTTCCCCAAATAATTGCTTATGTTTCTTTTCAAGGTTTACACATAAATTACACACATAAACCTCAGTTTGCTCAACTATAGAAGAGGGATAATAGTCATACCCAAATACATGTAAGACACTTAGAACAATGTTTGGCAGACAATGCATGCCATATAACTGTTTATTATCATCATCATCATCATTTTAATTTTTCCTTTTGTATAAATGGTAGCATGCTTTTTTTTAAAATGAACTTTGCTTCTGAACTTTTTTTTTTTGATGAGGACACTCATCATAAGTTTATAAGGAGTTTTGAAAGAATAAATGTTACAGAACTTTCAAGAATGGCTGCACCATTTTATATTCCCACCGGCAGTATATTAGAGTTAGTTTTTCCACAGCCTGATCAACACTTGATATGATCAGGTGTTTATTAAATTTTAGTCCTTCAAGTGGATGTGAGTGATATCTCATTATGGTTTTAATTTGCTTTCCCTTAGTGATTAATGAGTACCTTTCATGTGTTTATTCACCATTTAGAATCCTCTTTTGTGAAAAACCTATTTCAGTCTCCTGTCTATTTTAATACTGGGTGATCTATCTTTTCCTTAGTGATTTCTGCTCACTCTTCCATTTACTCATCTGTTCACCTTCGAGTTCTCTCTCTTTCTCTCATTGGATACTTTCCTCACTCCATCATTTACACCTGCCTGATTTTATTCCACTAACACTTATTGAATACAAGACAATCACAGCAACACTTAATGTTCTGTGTCAAGTTTGCACGCGTTATCTTGTATACACATAAAAACAGCTGCCCCATTTCACAGATGAGGAAACTGAGGCATGGGGAAGTTATAAAGCCTGCCTTCTTACATGAGCCCTTGGCTCTCACAAGTCTGACTTCTTTTTCCTGCTGATATTCTTCATATAAGTTTCTTATCTTCCTCAGGGAAAGAGTATGCCAAGGGAGACAGCCGATACATCCTGTAAGTGTTTGTCAAGGGAGACCTGCATTGTTTTGGGGGGAGGTAAGTCAGGGAGCATTAAGGGGTGCCTTGTAGGTAGAGCACAGTGATGCCAGTGCCCCCTCCATCCTTTCTCTTGCAGGAATGATAACTTCATGATATGCATGGAGACTGTCACGGCTTACCTGTGGGGACCACTCAGCCTGTGGGTGGTGATTGCTTTTCTCCGCCATCAACCCCTCCGCTTTGTCCTACAGCTTGTGGTCTCTGTCGGTGAGGAGAAGGCCCACAATGGGTGGTTGAGGGCTTGATGGGGGATCTACAGACATGGGGGCATTCCTGCGGGTGGGACTTCTCAATTGTGCCCATCCAGGGCTGAGTCAGACTGAATGACAAACTCCCTGAGGTTTTGGAACAGCTATGCCCCTCCAGGCCTGTGTTCTCAATCCAGGAGAGTTCATTTCTCCTCCCACTCCATCACAAAGTCTCTCATGAGGGTTACAGTTACATGAGGTGGCCCATGATGGTGGGAAACCCCTGCATTCTTCTGGATCAAGATTCTGAGCTTCCTTCATCTGAGATTCAGTCCTCTTATGTTCTTATGTTGTTAGCTTTCTGGAAATATGAGTTCTCTTTAGTCCTGGAATCCTGAGCTGTCTTGAATGAAAGGATTTGGAGCTTAAATTCTGGAGACATGAACTCTCTTGAGTTCAGAAAGTCTCAGCTTCTGATTTCTGAAATTCTCACATTTCTGATTTCTCAAATCTTCAGTCATGTGATTTCAGAACTTTTATGTCTCTGAATTTGGGAATCCTGAGCTCTAATAACTTGGAAAATGGCTTGGAATTGTTCCTCCTCCTTACAGAGTTTCCTTCTCCTTTTACCTCCCACAGGTCAGGTATATGGAGATGTGCTCTATTTCCTGACAGAGTACCGTGATGGATTCCAGCACGGGGAACTGGGCCACCCACTCTACTTCTGGTTTTACTTTGTTTTCTTGAATGCCCTGTGGTTGGTGCTGCCTGGACTCCTCATACTGGATTCTATAAAGCAACTTGCTCATGCCCAGAGCATACTGGATGCCAAAGCCCCCAAAGCCAAGAGCAAGCAGAACTAAAGAGTGATGAACTAGGCTTAAACACCGGCTATTGAGGAACTCTCCACCTGCCAGAAGATTCCAATCCTTGCTCCCACAGGTTGGAAGGACAAATCGAATTGATCTGTCAAACTCAGGTTGATGGGTGGGCAGTGGGAAGAAAGGAGCCGTGTGGAGCCACTGTCAGGAGCCAATGGGACAAAGGTACAAGAGAACCTAGGAAGTCTGTGATAGGGACAAATTTTTTTTTTTTAATTTTACAATACTGTATTGGTTTTGCCATACATTGACATGAATCCACCACAGGTGTACATGAGTTCCCAACCCTGAACCCCCCTCCCACCACCCTCCCCATATCATCTCTCTGGGTCATCCCAGTGCACCAGCCCCAAGCATCCTGTATCCTGTATCGAACCTAGACTAGCGATTCATTTCTTACGTGATAGTATACATGTTTCAATGCCATTCTCCCAGGGACAATTTTTTTAATCAGGAAATAAAGATCTTGACCCTATACTGAGAGATTTTTCATTATTAACCCCAGAGATGCCCCATGACTGACCCTATAGATCTTTCCAGCACTCATTCCACAGACCACCATCCTCTCAGCCATAGACCAGCATCATCATGCCATAGGCCTCGAACCCATGACCTCACAAATTTCCATCACTGACCCCACAGATTCCCCTGATGGTTAATTAGATCCATGAATCACATCTGTAAAGTCTTTTAAGGCATGATCATCCATCCACACCCTTGGCATTCTCTCCAGAATATACCCTTTCTTGTTTTGAAATATGGTCAGGCTGAGAAGTTTCCAAATCCAAGTTCTTCAGTTTACTCAGCCTCTTATCTCCTGATCAGGTATCCCACAAATACCCCATTACTAACTCCATATATCCCCTATTACTCACTCCAAAGAACCCCATCACTACCTTAAAGATTCCCGTCACTCACACCAGAGACCCCCACAAAAGTCACTCCACTACCCTCCCATCACTCACCCCACATACTCCATCATTAACTCCTAAGATACCCATCACTGTCCCCACAAACAGCCTTTCATTTGCTCCATTGACAGAATCATTCCCCTCACAGACCTCCATCACTCACACTACAGACCCCATCACTTGCCCCAAGAGACCGTCCATCACTTAGAACTCTATGACTCACTCAGATCCCCCATCGTGTATTACACAGACCTTATCACTCTCCTACCAAATGCCCTATCATTTACCCCATAAGTCTCATCACTCACCATAGATCCCTCAATCACTCACCCTGTAAATTCCCCATAATCACTTTGAAGAATCTATTTACCTTACATTCCCCATCACTCACCCTATAGATCCCCAATTACCCCACAGATCTTCCATCTCTTACACCATATCCTATCACTCATCCCACAGACATTCCTTTACTCACCCCCACAGACCACTTATCATGTACCGACAGATACCCCTCACCCTACAGACCCCTATTGCTCATCCAGCAGTCTCTGTCTTTAACCTCATAGACCTTCAGTCATAAAACAAATGGGTACTTGAGGAATTTTGTGGAGATGACCATGAATAATTAAACTGCAGATACCTGTAGATGGGCTCCAGGTGACCTGTGCAGAGCAGGACTTCAGTTTACTGCTTGAGCCTACAGTGTCACTTTTTGAGAAATGCCTCACTGTTAACCCAAAGCCATGCATTAAGTTCTCACCTCAGATCCATCACTTACCTCATTGTTTACTTAAGGCATGATGGTGCCCTTGCTCTCCCTCAAGTACAGCAGGCACAGCCCCACCTTCTATCCATTGCACTCCCTTCTCTCTGTGCCATTTACTATCCCTTTGACCTCGAGCATGTTTTCCCATGACCTTCATTCAGTGCTTTCATATGTAAAATGCTGATAATGATAGTACCTACCTCAGGATTTTTATGCAGATTAGATGAATTAATACATTTAAACTATCTGGTATACACTTTGTTGAATGGAAGAATGAACAAATGAAAGAGAAAATTCTCCCCTGCACTATGGCAAGGACCTCCTTTTTGCTCTCCTTGCTTCCAGTATATTTCCTTCCAGAGGTTTCTCCACAACCAAGACAGGGGCATCTGAACACATCATAAGCCTATGCTCCAGGGCCCTCAGGATAAATTCCAAGTTCTAGGCTAATGTTTTGCTCATTCCACTCTATGATAATTTTAAGGAAAAGCGACTTTCAAACTCCTTGTTTCTATCAGAAAACCTGGCAGTGCCACAAGAAGTGTTTTAGAAAAGGAGACTTCTCTAAAAAGGTAACATTAAGGGTAACATCCGTACAATACTGCAATAGCTGAAGTCCAGGTACCTTACAGGACTCCTTGGTTAGAAATTACATTTTTAAGGGCAGCATGTATTTTGTCCAAACCATAGAGACGTTGTAAAGTGAGAATGGCTTTTTGCATTTCGTGGCACATAAACTTTCTCAAAGGAGTCTAAAATATGTCCAGTATTCAGCTGATATTTGGTGGGCACACACCGTTTAGTAACAGGACTGACTTCAACGTGTTGTAAAGATTCATTAAAAACAGAGGCAAACTTGTCCACAGAGCATACAAATGGATTTTATGGGTAAATTATTTATTGAAGTATAACATGCAGGCAGAAACTGCAAAAATCTAAATGTACAGGTCCGTGAATTTTCATAACATGTAAGCTATTTTTTAAAAGATTGTGGGAAAAGGATTATTCTTTCATTCAGCAGATTCATTTGAAATGATTTTAAATAAATGACGTCATCTCTAAGCAGAGACTCGAAGGGAGGCAGGACGTGGGGCCTTGACGTTATCGCGCAGCAGCGTCCTTTCCCCGCCCACTTTTCTCGCCCCAATAGGTCGCCGCGTTAACACCCGCCTAGGTGAATCCTGAAGCAAAGTGACCAAATCAAGGACGAGGGAGGCGGGGCCTCAGTAGGCGCCTGCACACTGGCTAAAGTGAGGCAAAATGCCCGGCTTTAGGGGGCGGGGCTCTTGGCAACTGCACACTCTGCGCAAGCGCAGAGGTGACCTCCTCCCTGTGCCAAGCGCGGGGTGGGTAGGGTCGCGTGGCGCCCTCTGCGCCTGCGCCAGGGCACAAGGTGGGGCCGCGGGCGCCCGCATTCTGGCGTGCGCACGAGGGTAGGGGGCAGCGGTCAGCTGTCACCCTGAGGTGGGTGGCAGCAGGATGGCGACGGCCTCTGGGTCATCGGACTTGGCTGGCTCCGGAGCGCCCTCGCCTGGTGGGGGGGCACAGGCGGCGGCAGCTGAGGAGGAGGAGCGAGAGGTGGTGCGGGTCCGAGTCAAGGTGAGGCTGGTGGCCCGTCGTTCAGCCCGCCCAGAGCTCCCGGGAGAGGGGAAGGTGGTGGCTGTCCTAGGATGGAGGGCGGGACTTGAGAATTGGGGTGTTACGTGAGGGGAGAGGCTAGAGAGCAGAATATTGGTGGCTTGGGTGGGGGCTGGGGGAAGGCTGGACCTGGGAATGCGGGGGCAGAGGGTGGGGCGTGGGGATTGCAAATAGAAGGGTAGGGCCCTCTGGAATGGATAGGAGGAGATTGTGGGTAGAGAGGAGGGGCTATAGGGTTGGAGGAGGGGCCTTAATGGTGTGGAGCCCTGAGAAATGAGGGAGGTTGTTGCTGTCTGAAAAGGAGGCGCTGACATCAGTTTACCATTGTGTTGAGAGTGCACTTTTGTGCAAATCCCCACCCTGGATGAGCAGACACACTCGTCGGGGAGACAAACGGCTAAATAAGGGAAATGCTTCAGACACTGGTGAATGACATGGGGAGATAACAAAAAAGATTCCGAACTAGGGAGTTACTTTAGCCAAGGTCGTCCAGGGAAATACCCAGAAAGGTATTGAAGGAACAGAGACCCAAATAAAAAGGAGTCACCAATGTGCATATCAGGGGGGAAGAGTGTTTTAGACCGAGAGAACAGCAAGGAGAGTGTTTTAGACCGAGAGAAAAGCTGGGAGGTGGGGATGAGTTTGACATGTTCCCTTAGTTTCCATATTGCTGGAGCCCAGAGAGTGAGGGGAAGAGTGGTAGGGGGTGGATAGGAGAGGTAAGAGAGGGGCAGATTGTGAAGGGCCTTTGGCATGTATTCTAGAGTAAGAAAGCTGTGGCAGTAGTTCCAGCAAGCAGTGATAGTGGCTCAGACTAGGGCGGTGGCACTGGTGGTGAGGAGAAGAGGTTAGATTCTCGAGAGAAGTAAACATCACTTCAGTGCAATAGAGCAAGCTCAAAGGTAGAGGTTTGGGTGTTCAAAGAAAAGATGCTTAAGCTGTGAGTGAGCCAGTTAAAGAGTGGGAAGGACCTTCCACTCCACCTTCATCCTAGGACTGGGGGATCTCCACAAGCACAGGCCTGGAGCCAAAATGTGTTCAGAGTAACTTCTGGGAGTTTGGTAGTACCAGAGTGTAAAATTCAAAAAAGCTCCTGTTGGGAATCCTGGGGTTCCTTTCAAAGAGATTTAAGCAAGAGAGTTTTGTAGACAGACATGCTAGATTGGTTGCAGCGTGGAGGACTGGTTTAATAAGGGCCAAGCTGGACATGTCTTTTTGCCTTTTCATACTGTTCATGGGGTTCTCAAGGCTCATTGGAAAAGACCTTGATGCTGGGGGAGATTGAGGGCAGGAGAAGAAGGGGGCATCTGAGGGTGAGGTGGTTGGATGGCATCACGAACTCAATGGATGTGAGTTAGCCTGGCGTGCTGCAGTCCATGGGGTCACAAAGAGTCGGACACAACTGACTGAACAACAAAAGATTGAACATGGTGATCTTGGCAACCATCCTTGAGGGGATGTAGAAGGATTGGGTGCCTGGACTATTGCAGTAGCCTCCTCCTCACTGGACCACTGCTTTCTCCTTTGTCCCCCATGGACTGTTCATAGAGCAGCCAGATTCTGTTAAATCCTGAATCAGACCACATCCCTCCTCTACTCAGAACTCTCCCAAGCCTCCCTCCTCACTCAGAGCACAAACCCCAGTTCTCTCCATGGCCCAGAACTCCCACCTTGATCTGGCCCCTGCCACATCTCTACCCTTACTTTCTGCCATATTATCCATGTAATTGTGGTGATGTGACCCCTGATGGCCTACCCCATGTCTTCTCTCCACAGAAATGTGAGAGCTTCTTGCCGCTTGAGTTTCGCTCTTTTGCTGTGGACCCCCAGATCACTTCACTTGATGTGTTACAACACATCCTCATCCGAGCCTTTGACTTGAATGGGTGAGTAATGGGGTGTGGGGCAAAACCAGTGGGCCACCCACCTTGACAGCAGTTGTTTGGCATTGTTATTGCTGTCGTTTGGTAGGGAAAGTTGTTTGTTTTGTCATTATTAATATAAATAGTCCCATAATAAACAAATTAAGTTTCAACAGATGTTTCCAAAATGTTCAGGTAGGTGTTACCAATTTACCATCTCAGCAGCAGCCCATAAAGTTTCTGTTTTCCTCACACCCTCACAAACACTGGTTACTAAAAAACGTTAGAAAATTTGCCAACCTGATAGATGAAAAATAGTGTCTCGTGGGGGCAAATGTGATGGTTATTTTGGTATCATTGTTATTTTGGAGGAATATATGCACATGGTAACAGACTCAAAGGGTACAAAAATGATGGGTATTTGGGGGGGTTTCCATGGTGACAGTCGGTTCTGGCGATGGCTCAACAGGTAAAGAATCCACCTGCAATGCAGGGGACACAGGAGATGAAGGTTTGATTCCTGGGTTGGAAAGATTCCCCTGGAGAAGGAAATGGCAACCCACTCCAGTATTCTTGCCTGGAAAATTCTATGGACAGAGGAGCCTGGCAGGCTACAGTCCATGGGGTCACAAAGAGTTGAACACAACTGAGTGACTAAACATGTTCATGGTGACAGTAGTTATCACACAACATGCTTTGCATAGAGTTGCTCTGGTGTATCTAAAGAACAAGTTCTTAGTTGTTATTTGACTTTTTTACATAAACATTTTCTGTTGTGAAAAATAACAACCATACAGCTTACTTTATATTTTATGCGCAAGGCTGCTTGCTTCCCACTTTCATCCCTCAACTACTCAGTTACCCTCCCTAGAGGAGACCCCAGTACCAGTTTTCAGTGTGTTCTCCAGATACAAGCAGATGTGAATCTGTTTCTGTGTTTGTGAAACAAGCTTCCCAGGCTTCTTTTGGAAATGGTCCCTGAGGCTTCCCAGGCACAGGGGCCCTGAAAGCTGCGGTGTTTCCTCTGTCCAGGAAGAAGAACTTTGGTATCAGCTACCTGGGCCGAGATCGGATGGGGCAGGAAGCTTACCTCTCACTCTTGTCTGACTGGGACCTCAGCACGGCCTTCGCCACTGCCTCCAAACCTTACCTGCATCTGCGTGTAGATATCCGGCCTACTGAGGACAGTGAGTACCCAGTGCTCTGGGGGCACTGCCCTGTGATACCCCCATTTCCCCATAGGATGACTCTACTCCTCACAACACTCTTTCACAGTGGGCTAAGGAGCAAGGAATCCTAGGTCCAAATCCTAGCTTGGCCACTGGCCCTCAATTTCTTTATCTATAAAGTAGAGATAATGGTATCTTAGGGCCATCATGAAGATTAAACAGGGAAATTCATGTAAAAGTGCCTGAAAAGGTGCATGGCTGCATAGTGAATGCTCAAAAAGTATTAGCTCTAATGACAATAATTATCATATTTATTATAGCATATAATCTAGTGATAATTATAGAATGCAGTATAATAATAGAGCTATAGTATTATATATTTCAGTTATAATAATATTATAATAGTGCTGATTATAGTCATGTAATTGTATTTATTCATTCATTCATCCTGTACTCACTTTCATTGATTTGTTCCTTTGATCTCTCAGCCACTTTCAGTCTTCTCGTATTTGTTCCCCTAGTTTTGCCTGTACTGGTCCCAGGGAGCCCACAGATAAATTAAGACATGGTCCTGAAAATTTGATTATGAAGCATACATTAGATAATAATAGTGTCAGTGTTAAATTTCCAGAGAATGGTTATGGTATCATGGTTATTGAAGGAAAATATCCTTGTTCTTAGGAAAAACACAAGTATTGAGGGGTAAGGTGTTATGATATCTGCAAATAACTTGGCAAAATAATAAATGTAAGTATATGTATGGAGGGAATGAGATGAAGCAAATGTGGCAAAAAATGTGAACAGTTAGGGGAGTAGATGAAAGATGTATGGATGGTCAATGTATTCATCTTTTTAACTTTGTCATAGATTTGAAATTTTTTTAAGTAAAAAGTTGTGGAGTGGAAGACATGGTTTCCAGTCTCAGGAAATTCACAGTGCCTATTTGAGATACCTGAATAGGCATTTTATTGATGTCATAATAACATAAATAGCTAACATGTGTTGAACACTTGAGGCCATTCTACACACACAATATTTATTCACTGGATTGTCAAAACAATCCTACAGAGTAGGGATGACCATTATCCCCATGTTATAGATGAGGAAACTGAGGCTCAGAGAGGGGACAGGACCTGTCCGTGTCACAGAGACAGTGGAGGAGTGTGATTTGAACGCAGGTGGTGGCTGAACTGGCTTCAAGAGTCTTTGCTCTTAAACATTCGACTATAAAATGTGGGGCTTATTTTTTAAAAGACATTAGAGAAAAAGAATCAGAGAGAGAAACGAGTCAGAGGGAAAGACAGTGACTGAGCCAGGCAGAGAGACAAATGGAAGAAGGCTGGTAGCCAGAGACACAGGAACCTCTGCACAAGCAGCCCTGTGTGCTACTCTGTGTCAGTCACTTAGCTGATTCCCCCAGCCTCCATTTCCTTACCTAGAAAATAGACACAGTAGCACTATTTCAGTAAAGAAATAAAATCTGCCCTGCAATAAACATGTAAAGAAAACCCCAACTATACACAAACTGAGAGGAATGCAAATTACACAGACACTACTCTTTTAGTAGTTAGGCAAAAGGACATTTAAAAGTTACCTTTATAAAGAGAATCAACTTTCCAGTTATTTCCATTCTATTTCTACCATTGTCTTATTTCCAAAACTCCTGCAAATACACGAGTTTGTTTCCAAATTCTGATTCTCTTACATTGATCTCTTTTGTTAAATCCTAAGCCAGTTCCATGTTGTTTTAATCACATAGTTTTATGATACGTTTTCCTTTTTAAAATTATTCCTGAATATTCTTGTGCACTTACTGTTCTTTTCATTTAATAGAATTAGATTATCATTTCATTAAGGTACTGATGGGAATTTGATTGGAGTTGTTTTTTTTTTTCCATACCACACAGTTTGCTGGATCTTAGTTCCCTGACCAGGGATTGAACCCAGGCCTCAGCAGTGAAATCTCGGAGTCCTAACCACTGAACTGCCAGGGAATTCCCTAATGAAACTAATCTTTAATTATCCAGTAAATACATTCTCCGTATTAGAAGTAATGTTGAGGTCTCTCTTGGAATCACTGTGCCTAATCTTGATCCCCTACCTTAGGCTTCACAGGTGGCACTAGTGGTAAAGAACCTCTGCCAGTGCAGGAGACATAAGAGGCATGAGTTCGATCCCTGGGTTGGGAAGATCCCCTGGAGGAGGGCATGGCAACCCAGTCCAGTATTCTTGCCTGGAGAATCCCATGGACAGAGGAGCCTGGTGGGCTATGGTCCATCAGGTCACAAAGACATGACTGAAGCAACTTAGCATGCAATACAGACCTATCTTTTTGCCCTGCAGGAATTACTTTGATCAGTTTGATGTGTAATCTTACAGGTCCTTTATTCACACACACAGATACGCACAAATTAGTCCACATATAGAGAGATGTAAGTATATTTGTATATGTACACAAATGGTATGTGTTAAACATAAATCATACTATACATTAATAGGTAACTGTCCAATTGATGGAACTGTTATAAATATTATTAATGGAATTCTTGGGATTGTGTTCATGAATGTGAAAGCAACAGGCATGTTGTGATCACTTAGATGGCCCAGTCCCTCTTTCTGGGAAGAACTCAGTTTCTGTCACCTCTTCAGTTGGAAGATTGCCAAGCCCAGATGGAATCAATCTGTGCATTTGTGATATGAATTCCCTTTCTGTCATATGTATTGCAGATACTTTTTTCCAAGCTTATCTTTTTGTTTTGTGGCCTTGTTTGTGGTGCTCTTTTGGTCCTATCAAAAACTAATGTTTGTATGCAGTCTTGTACATATATCTGTCTTTTTCTGTATGATTTCTGAATTTCTCCTCTTTAGAACATCTTCCCCATCTACATGCTTATACAAATATTCTTCTATTTTATACAAATGTTCTCCTATATTTTCTTCTAACACACTTATTATTTTCTCTTTTACATATAAGTCTCTACTCAGTCAACATTGTGATTAGTGGACCTAGGTTTTTTAAAACATTTTTATTTATTTGGCTGCATCAGGTCTTGGTTGCATCATAGAGGATCTTTCATTGTAGTGCCCAGACTCAGTAGTTGTGGCCCACAGGCTTAGTTGCCCTGTGACATGTGAAATCTTCCCAGAACAGAGTATATGTACTTGGATTTATTTCTGGGCTTTCTATATTGAATTCTACCAAGGCAAGCGTTGCATTCCTCCCACAATTTTTTCTGGGGGGGGGGGCTCTTCTTTTTGTTAACTATTCTTAAATGTGAATTCTTTCATACAAACGTTAAAATAATTTTACCCAGTTTCAGAAAAAAAACCTATTTCTGGTTGGCAGAATATATAATTTAGCATTTGGGAGATTTGACAATTTTATCATAAGGAAGTGTAGTACATAGCACATATTGTGTATTGTGTAAGGGCCTGAGACAGCACCCTACAATGAACTTGAATGTTTCTTCAGGGAAATGTGTGTATAGTCATACTTAGTGGGTTACATAAAGACTAGATATAGTCTCATTCAGTTCAGATCCAGTGTTGCCACTAGATGAGTTTGTGCTTGTGGAAATCCTTTGCCCATTTTATTAATGGGTTCTTTCTTTCTTTTTAAAAAATCAACATAGAGTGTCTCTCTTTCTTGTCATGTTTTGGTCTTGAGCAGTGCTTTTTCTGACATTCACATAGCTGCTCTTGCTCTCGTGTTTGCCAGGTATACCCTTCAGATTTCTTCAATTTTTAACCTTTCTTTGTCACCTAGTTTTATTGTGTCTCTCACAAAAACTCCATAGCTGGATTTATGCTTTTTTACACAACTGACAATGAAATCTTTTGACCACTTTTCCCCTCCGGTCTCCCCCACCACCACCCACCCTAGCCTTTGAAATGGAAGCTTTGGAACACTTTTTATCCTCATTTTTCTGGTCCCTAACCCTTAACTTTCGGGCTTTGTTTAGGCAGTATTGTTTTTTTTCTTTTTCAATTCCAGGCTGTCATTATCTTTTCTTTAGAGTTAGTCACTTAACGTTTCAGGAATTCTAACGAACAATATTATACTCCCAATGACAATCTCTTTGTCATTTTATGTCTAACTATATATTAATATTAAAAACTTGTGGCTTGTCACCATGTACCTTCCCTTTTGCCTTCCTCCACCCACCTTGAGCTCTTATAGTCATTCAGTAGTCATTTCTTAGAGAACTTCTTTGTTCCCCTCCAGTAAGATGCATGGGTTGTTGTTGTTCAGTTGCTCAATCATGTCTGACTCTGCGACCCAGTGGACTGCAGCATGTCAGGCTTCCCTGACCTTCGCTATCTCCCAGAGTTTGCTCAAATTCAGTCCATTGAGTCAATGATGCCATCCAGCCATCTCATCCTCTGTCACCCCCTTCTCCTCCTGCCCTCAATCAGGCTCTTTTCAAGTGAGTCAGCTCTTTGCATCAGGTAGCTAAAGTATTAGAGCTTCAGCTTCAGTGTCAGTCCTTCCACTGAATATTCAGGGTTGATTTCCTTTAGGATTGACTGGTTTGATCTCCTTGTTGTCCGAGGGACTGGCGAGTCTTCTCCAGCACTAGAGTTCAAAAGCAGCAATTCTTTGGCACTCAGCCTTCTTTATGGTCCAACTCTCACATCTGTACATGACTACTGGGAAAACCATAGCTTTGATTATACAGCAGTCCTTTGTCAACAAAGTGATTCTAGGTTTATCATAACTTTTCTTCCAAGGAGCAAGCATCTTTTAATTTTGTGGCTGCAGTCACCATCTGTAGTGATTTTGGACCCCAAGAAAATAAAAGTCTGTCACTGTTTCCATTGTTTCCCCATCTATTTGTCATGAGGTGATGGGACCAGATGCCATGATCTTAGTTTTTTGAATGTTGAATTTTAAGCCAGCTTTTTCACTCTCCTCTTTCACCTTCATCTAGAGGCTCTTTAATTCCTCTTTAGTGCATGGGTTACATATATGCTAATAATCAGAAACTTCCTTCTTTGGTTGTGGTGGATATGTACTGATGTGGCTGGATGGGGGCCCTTGGATCTCAGGCCTGTCATGTCAGTGCTCCGTGGATACTGAAAGTCACTATCTTGCTTTAGGAGTTGTGGAACAGAAGCCCTTTGGCAGTCTGACCTTCTTCCAGTTGTAAGCAGTCTGTTCTTTACCTTTGGAAGCTGGCAAGAGTTTGTCTTCATTCTTAGAATGTGGGCATTTCGCTAGCAGATTAATAAGTTAGGAGAGGCCCATGGTCTATGCTATTCATTGATTGATCCTATCTGAGACTTGCCAATCCACTTCTTCATCTCAGGGACACTTTCCTTCATATCTTGGTAATTGTCTCTGCCTGACCTCTTTTCTCCTCCTGCATTTCCTACTTTTTGCCTCTCAGGTTTCCTGGACTCTTCCTCCAGGTCTCTCTGCTTTCCTCTCATCATTAAGCTTTAGCTCTGTGCCTTGAAAAGGGTTTTTCTCTTTGGTCTTTCAGACCATTGGTGTGACCTTCTTCGTTTTACCTGGTGAGTAGTGTGATCTTCTTCATTTCAAGTGTTTTCATGTTTTAGAAAGACCATTCTGGCATCTGTTGGGAGAGAGTGGAGAAGGAGGGGCAGAGGGGAAGCAAGGACTGGTTGGATGAGAGGCATGGTATGAGCTGAGAGAAGAAGTGGAATTGAAGTATGTTCTGGATGCACAAGCCATGGGTCTTGGCAACAGTTAGGCCCTGGGAGTTGAGCGATGTCTGTCAGGTTTGGGACTTAAGCAGTTGAAGAGATAGAGACACTGTTCAGACTTGAGGAGCAGGTCATGTCTCAAATGGATCTCGGGCTCCCCTTGTGGACCCATTAGGTTTGCAGTGCCCAGTGGGACATCCAGGGAGAGGCAGTGACTTGTGGCCCAGGGTTTGCTTTCCCCTCAGCTCTGTGGGAGAAAGTATAGTGGACTTCATGGAAATGTTGCTTAGGGATGGCATTTGCCTGCAAATGACAGTGGCTTGAACAAATCCCAGTTGATTTGTTTCATATAATAGAGTTGGAAAGCCACTGGTCTTTGCTGTTGTCAGCTTAGCAGTTCTGTGGTGCCAGGGTAGACATCTCTTGAGTCTCTCAAACTTACTCAAGTGGCCATTGCTGCTTCAAGCCACATGATATTTGAGGTTGGCAGAAAGGATGCAAAGGGGAGTAAAGAAGAGAGAGAAGGGAGAGACCAAGGACCAGAATTGGATAAAATTAAGCATAGCATTGTCTCTTCTGTGTAATGTGCATGATGTACCTGCTCCAGATACAGATACTTTTGCTAAAATTTACCTGGCCCCTGGAGTAAGGTGAATGAGATAAAGATCCCAGTCCTACCATGTCCTTGGCCACTTACTAATTTTTCCAACCTTTTTGTCATGGTCTGTAAGATGAGAATAATGGTAGTCTATACCAGTTGTGGAAGGAGGACTAGTGGGAAGGTGAGATTCAGGGTTTGGGTTCTTGAGCTTTGGGCCTGACTTTCAAATTTCAGTTCTTTCACCCACTCGCTATGGGACCTTAGGCAACTATTAATACTAATCCTGGCTGTGCCTGTTTCCTCTTAGAAAGTTTGGTTATAATAATAGTGCTCAATTTAGAGAGTGCATGCGTGTATGTACTTCATACACAGTTGCTTCAGATGTGTCCATCTCTGCAATCCCATGGACTGTAGTCTACCCGGTTCCTCTGTCCATGGAATTCTCCAGGAAGAATACTGGAGTGGGTTGCCATTTCCTTCTCTAGGGAATCTTCCCCATGCAGGGGTGCAACCTGCTTTTCTTGCATCTCTTGCACTGGCAGGCAGATTTTTTACCTGTATGAATAGTAAATGAGTTGACATTTGCAAAGACCTCACAACACTTCCTGTCACTCAGCCCTATGGAAGTGTTGTCTAGCGTTCTTATTGTTTATATTGATGTTAAGCCCTGGCACATAGTGCTCTCAATAAACATTGCTTTATATTGTTAAAATATTACTATTAGAGTCTACCAGCCATTCTGTGAGACTGTTTCCACCAGAAGATTATTCATGGTTTTATTTTTTGTGTGATTAGAATGACAGAGGAAGGGAGAGTGGAGTGGCTTATTGCCTTGTGGGTGGCCTGGCTTCAGAGGGAGAGGAACCGAGTCCTGAGCTCTGGGGTTCTCATATCATGTCATTCTCTGTGCCCAGGCCCACTGCTGGAAGACTGGGACATAATCAGCCCCAAGGATGTCATTGGCTCCGATGTGCTACTGGCTGAGAAGCGGTCATCACTGACAACAGCTGCCCTGCCCTTCACACAATCCATCATCTCTCAGGTGCTTTCAGGGAGCCCCAGGGCCCAGCTGTTATTGGAGGGCAGTGCCTCCCTGGCACCCCCAATTCTGAGCCTGTCAGTTGGCACCTGTCCCTGGCCTACCCAGCTGAACAGTGGCCTCCCCCCACCCCTCCTTCTCTCACAGGTGGGCCGCACCTTGTCTAAGGTCCAGCAGGTGCTGAGCTGGTCATATGGGGAAGATGTCAAGCCCTTCAAGCCGCCCCTGAGCGACGCGGAGTTTCATACCTACCTGAACCATGAGGGCCAGCTCTCCCGCCCCGAGGAATTGCGCCTGCGGATCTATCATGGTGGTGTCGAGCCCTCCCTGCGAAAAGTGAGCCTTTTCCATCATTCATTAGGTCCAGCACTCCGGCACACATGAATAGCTCAAGAGATGCATGCTCTGGGCCGCACTCTCAGGGGATGGTATGGAAGTGCTCCAGTGCACGCAGCAGTAGGAAGGCAGCCTTTTCCAAAGGAGAGCAGGAGCCCAGGGTGGCTGGGTGGTGATAGGTACACACAAGGGCATGGCAGCTCATCTGTAGACCCGCCGCCTCATCCCTTTCATCCCTGGCCAGGTGGTCTGGCGGTACCTGCTGAATGTATACCCAGATGGGCTGACCGGCCGAGAGCGGATGGACTACATGAAACGCAAGAGCCGGGAGTATGAGCAGCTCAAGAGCGAGTGGGCCCAGCGAGCAAGCCCCGAGGACCTGGAGTTCATCCGCAGCACAGTCCTCAAGGATGTGCTGCGCACCGACCGGGCCCACCCCTACTACGCAGGGCCTGAGGACGGCCCACACTTGCGGGCTCTGCACGACCTGCTCACCACCTATGCCGTTACCCACCCGCAGGTGTCCTACTGCCAGGGCATGAGTGACCTGGCCTCGCCCATCCTTGCTGTCATGGACCACGAGGGCCATGCCTTTGTCTGCTTTTGTGGCATCATGAAGCGCCTGGCTGCGAACTTCCACCCTGATGGTCGTGCCATGGCCACCAAGTTTGCTCACCTCAAGCTGCTGCTGCGACACGCGGACCCTGACTTCTACCAGTACCTGCAGGAAGCCGGTGCTGACGACCTCTTTTTCTGTTACCGCTGGCTGCTGCTTGAGCTCAAGCGCGAGTTTGCCTTTGACGACGCTCTGCGCATGCTGGAGGTCACCTGGAGCTCACTACCCCCCGACCCTCCTGAGCACGAGGTAGAGCTCGTGGGCCCCCCCAGCCTAGTGGTGGACATGGGCTTCGGGGGCCACCGGGGACGGCCCATGCGGCAGAGACACATGCTTAGGCCTGCCAGTGGAGGAGGTGGTGCCTTTGAAGATGCTGTTGACCACTTGACCACCAGCAGCCAGGGGCCTGGTGGCGGGGGGCGTCTCCTGAGGCAAGCCAGTCTGGATGACCTCCAGCAACTCAGGGATAGAACGGGCCCCAGGAGGGACCCCCTGATCCAGCTGCCCTACCCAGCTGCCCTCATCGGTTCCAAGTCTCTCTCTGAGCCCTTGCTGAACTCCTCAGACCCACTGCTTTCCCCCTCTTCCCACCCTGATTCCCCATCCTCCTCGTCTCCACCATCCACCCAGGACGCCTCTCCTGCTGGTGACGTGGCTGCTGGATCCCCCTTGATGCCAGAGGTGGGCTCCCCACAAGACCCTGGGAAGTCCTTGCCACCCCCACCCTCACTGGGCCTGCCCCCACCCCAGGAGTTTGGCCGAGGGAACCCATTCATGCTCTTCCTGTGCCTCGCCATCCTGCTGGAGCACCGAGACCACATCATGCGCAATGGGCTGGATTACAACGAGCTGGCCATGCACTTTGACCGCCTCGTGCGAAAACACCACCTGGGGCGCGTCCTACGCCGGGCCAAGGCTCTCTTCGCTGATTACCTGCAGTCAGAAATGTGGGACTCAGAGGAGGGAGCCGAGGCCACAGCCCCATCTTGATCAGACTCCCTTCAGCCCTCCATCAGCCCCATCAGATCTTCATTCTTTGCCAAGAAGGCCTACACATGAGACCCCACATCCCTGCCTGCCAGCCCTAGACCTATGGGAGCGTAGTGCCCTCTCTCCCCAGGTCCGAGAGTATGGGGCTTTGCTTTGACAGTGCCCCATGGAGGCCCTGGCCTCCTTTTCTGTTTTCTTGTTTTGTTTTTAACAACTGTACTTTGCACACATGAAAGTCACTGTGGTCTGTGTATTTCTCTGCCTTCTCCCTGGTTTGTGTTGTAAATGGAATCCCCAGGGCCTCTTTACCTGCTGGAGCTGAAACACTGCCCATTTCAAGTGAAGGGTGGCTCCCACTTCCCTGGTGACAGGAGAATGGATACTGATAAATCAATTCTAGAAGGTGAGCCCAGGTCAAACACCTCTTGAGGAGGCCTGAAGCTATTTTGTGGTACATCTGTCTGCCTGTAAGGGTCTGGATGATGTCTGTAAATATATGTTCTTAGGACAGTCCCCTGAGTGAGGGATGGGAGAGAGAGTTCCTGACTCAGAAAGGGCAAGATTTGTTACAGAGACTGGGAAGTATGGGCTACTTAGAATCATTGGATGAGCTACCTCTAGCATTGCACATGTCACCATTTCTAAGATCCAGACCCTTCCCTGTAAGTCTTACGCATGAATGCTAGTGGTCCTGGGCAGGTGTCTAAGGTTCCTATTCTTGTCACATGCTCTGGGGACAGCCTTGCCATGCCTAGGGCTCTAAGCACTAAACTGGGTTTCCAGCTCATGGATACCTTAAGCATTTCATCAATGGAAACCATATATTTGTCTTCTCTATCCCATAACTGTGGACAAAAATATCAAGCTCTAATAAAGCTGAGGCCCTAAAAGAAGTCACCTACATATGTGGAGGATAATGATCCAAAAAAGGGCCTTTTTTTTCCACTTACCTTCTCAGAAGGCTGAGTGCTGTCCCTGCACAGAGGACATGGCAGGTGGTGAGTGAAATAACAGGTCCTTCAAGTTGTAGCCTCTGTGCCGGATTCTGGCCAGAAGTTGCTGTGCTAGGCAATCCAGGCAGGTGGGCATCAGGGCAGCCATCCTCTCATCTGTCTCTCCCAACAATGACATAAAGCTAGGGATAACTTAAAAGGCTCCTATCACCACCACCAACCCCCCACCCCCACCCAGGTTTGGAGAGTAAGCTAACCACCCTTCTCAGATGAGAGCTCAGTCACTGGAGGTGCAGGGTCAAGACCATTCTGTGCCTAAGATCTCCAAGACTAGGTCTAACAAGTGAAAATAAGGGGCTCAGGCACCCTGGCCCCAGGGGCCATCCAAGATATGGGGGAATCTGGCCTTCTTTGTCAGTAACTGGCTGACACCCTCTGGGCGTATTCCATGATCAATGAGCTTAGCTATTTGAAAGGTCAACCAAGTCAATTCTGTATATGGCAGCTTGGGACCTCTGAAGACCAGAGAAGTCCTTTCTGTGAACATGAGGCTCAGATACCCTAAAGGACAGAAATCTCTATTAGTTTCCAAAGTTATTTGGGACTCCTGATTCCTGCCAAGGTGGCAGACAGCACAAGCCACTGATCCCCTTGCCCAGAAACACTCTGGAGAAACTACAGAGGGAATAGGAGTTCTAGAAACTGCATCACAGTGATGAAGACCCATGGGGAGTTGGAAGGTGGTTGTTAACTGGCCTGAGTTTTGAGTGATGGATGGCTGGAGGCAGCAAATACAGGAGAGGTTGGAGATTTAAGTTCTGGCTGTTAGCTCTCCCCTATGTTGCCTTGTCTGCCCCCTCAGTGCAGAAATCATCCAAACCACTGGTCCAGGTGTCTGGGGGGAGGGCTACTATCAGGGTGTCAAGAACCCTGCTGAGAAGAGGAAATAAGCAGCCAAAGGAGTGATTACTCCTCCACTGTGCCCCTCCAGACACAAAGGCTGGTGGTACCACTTGGGAAATGACCCCCCCTCTTAGGGTTTAAAGATGAAACTACCAGCAGAATTGTCGGGTAATGTGATCATAGATGCAAGTGAGAGCTCTGCTTGCATGGTGCTGGGACTGTCCTCCATCTGGCCCATCTCCCTGCACATCCTTTTATCCCTTGGACTCCAGGTGATTAACCAGAGTCAAGTCTGGCTTTCAGCATTCCTTCAATACAGTTACCAGCCAGAACAGCTGCCACGTCAGGGTAATGTATACACCAGAGCAGTATAACTACCTCCAGTGAAAAATAAACTGGACATATTTGTTATCTATGGGCTTCCCAGGTGGCGCAGTGGTAAAGAATCTGCCTGCCAATGCAGGAGACGAGGGTTTGATTCCTGGGTCAGGAAGATCCCCTGGAGAAGGAAATGGCAACCCAGTCCAGTATTCTTGTCTGGAAAATTCTATGGGCAGGAGAGCCTAGTAGACTACAGTCCATAGGGTCACAAAGAGTTGAATGTGACTGAACATACATGCACATTAGTTACCTATCGCTGTGTAACAAATCACTGCCAAACTTAGCTTAAAACAACAGATATTTATTTTCTCAGTTTCTGAGGGTCAGGAATCTGGGAACAGCTTAGCCATGTAGTTTTGGCTCAGGGTCTCTTCTGAGGTTTCGGTCATGTTCAGCCAGAATTGCAGTTAGCTGAAGGGATGACTTGGCTGAAGTCACTTCTAATATGGCCCACACAGCTGTTAGTGGGAGGCTTCCCCACATGAGCCTCTCCAGTCAGGCTTCTCAGGACATGTGGTCCCAGCAGACAGCAAGAGATTGTGACCATGACAGCTGCAATGTCTATTATAATTGAAGCTCTGAAATGGCATACAACTTGTGTTGTATTTTCAGTCACATAGGCCAACATTAGTACAACATGGAGGAGAGCCACACAGGATGTGAGTACCAGGAGGCAGAGATCATTGGGGGCTATGTCAGAAGACTGGCTACCACGTGGGATGATACACAGTATCTGAAGCAGATGTACTGAGACATACGGATGAAGACTATTTTAAATAACTAGAATAAAAAATAGAAAACAGGAACAAGAAATATAAAAAGGACTCAATATTAGGTATGAGTATGATAGAAAAAAAGAAAAATATAAATGGAGAAGATGAAATGAGCTATTTTTTAACATAACAGTACAAAAAATATTTAGAACACAGGGACCCTCAATGGATTTTTTAAAAGGTTCAACAGTATACACACACAAAGTTTAGGGATGTTGATGAGAATGAAAGTATGAAGAAAAAGTAGAATAATAAAAGCTCAAAGAAAGCTGGGGTAGACATCCTAAAGCTAACAAAATTTCAGATCATGAAAGACGAAGGATATATACTTGTTGGCAAAGAATATATATCTACCATAAGCACATATTCTTGTAAGGAGACCTGAACAATACATTTTTTTTTTCAGGACAAACAGGATAATTCTCATTTTTCCTTAAAAGAAAGATAGAGTAGAAGTTTTATAATTCAGTATGATTAGACGTGATTTATAGTTTTAACATTAAAAAAAATGACAACAGAAACAAATAACTAGTACAAATTATAAAACTAATAGAGCAAAGAGAAACTACCTTTCTGATCAGAACATGTACCACAGCTATACTTCCTTTGAAAACGTTCTAAGATTTCTAAGCTAAAACTTCTTAGGGATCGGAGGAAAGCCTTTAATCTCAAGTATTTAAACTATTCTTGTATCCAGTAAATGCTTTCACCAACTTGTTAATCAAGTGCTTCCTAAATTTAGGAACCAGTGACCAAGTGGCCTGAAATAAGTCTAGATTTTATCTTTCCAGCTATAAATTATTACTATTTCAAGAAAACAAAATATTTTCTAAGCAACGTTAAGTTTTCTAAAAACTTCAATTACCTTTTCTGGCTCAGTACCTGACTGAAATGTTCAAATGTTCATATTGCACACAAAAAAATTTGAGCAGCATACTATGTGAGTGTGAGAAGCTGATGAATATTAAGATTGAGGAAACTCCCTAATGAGTCACATTTACATGATTTAAATATATACTTTCTATATCTTTAACTAATATAAGTAAAAAGGTAATCTTTAGAACAGCACAGAAATACAAATGCATTAGTTTTTATAAAATATATTCAACCCCTTATACATGCAACAATCTTTTAATTTTGGAGCTGCCACACAAGGGAGCTAGTTTCTTCTCCATATGAAAGCAGGAAGTCATGTGTACAAAGTTATTTATGTGAGAAGAATAAAGAAACACATTCCTTTTCTTTGTCCTTGACAAATATTTATGGAATGAAAAAACTCCTAGTGACACATTGCTCTACGTGGAATGACAATCTTCTTCTAGAAACCAGGGCTGCATTCTCCATCTTGTTTAGAGGATACCACAGAACTGTGTGGACAGACTGAATACTGTGCCATCTCTGGCCACACAGTCAGAGCACGCCAGTGTCAATACCATCTCCAGAGTCCCAACCAACTCCCCAATAGAATAACAGGCCACATTCATCGGCTACCATCCTAACAGGCTACTTTCCAAAACTGCTGAAGCAGATAATAGTTCAAGGGTTCAGGATTAGTCCACTGGCCCCTCCCAGAGCTGGGTGTTCCTAAACTCATCACCACGCCTTAGGGAAAATGACCACTGGCTTGAACTTCCCCAAAACCAAACCAAAATTTGCCTGCCAGGGAGACAAAGCTTCATTTTACAGCTTGTAACTAGCAGATGAAAAATCAGACTTCTTCATTAAAGAACGCATATCCTTTAGCATATTAAATACTCTCCCAAAATACTTTCATGCATACTTTAAGAACCTGTCTCTCAGCTTTGCAACAACAAATGTCTCATCTCTCCCTTCAAAGTTTGTTTCCTTCTTGGCTTTCTAAGTAAATTATCCTTTAAAAAAATTCAATGCTTAATATAGGACTCAGAAAGTAAGATAAGGTTGAGGAGATCAGGTTATATGCTCTGGTCTGCTGCCCAAGGATATTACTGCTGTGTTTCTTAGTGCAAAAAGTGGAAGAGAATTGCTTCAGGGTTGGAGGGCTGGCAAATCACTAGCGGATTTGGGGATAGACTAGTCATCCTGGTTACAAGAGCCAATGCAAATGCAAAATAACCACAAGCCACAGTTCGACAGGCAACTTCTCCTAGTCATTAGCCTGGGACACTTGGGCCAGCTTTAGCCCTCTTTCCCTATGTCATCGTTATTACAGTGCCTAGTAGGAATTAAAGCCAGCCAAGGACTTTTTCCAAACACTATCTTTAAGTCACCTGGACAGCAGAGAAGTGTCCACCAAGCTGTGGATGTAGTCTGTATGCCTGGCGCACTCTGAAAAAGCCTGGCTGACCCTAGCTCCCTCAGGCCTACTTAAACACACTCAGTTCTCAGATGAAAGCACTGTGTGGCCAAGCAAAGCACACATCTTTACCAGTGAGATGTCCACAGAAGGCCACATCCGTGCTGGCTGCTATGGCTCACAGAGCCAGTGACTGGAGCAAGCTACTGTTTCCAGGCTGCCACTGGGTGGAGCCCAGACTCCAAACCTGAAGCACGTAGGCCCCCAGGACCAGGGCCAGGCCCTGTGCTGGCTGCCCTGGGCCCCGCCAACAATGTGACAGCCTGCACTCCCTGAAGACCCCCATACCTCCTAGAACCTGAAAGAATATAGTTATGGTCTTTTGACCGTCTCTATGACAGAAGTTCTATCTTCTGAAATACTCATTTTATGTTGCTGCTGCTACTAGTGCTATCTAGGAAGCCCTAAAATTAGCAATGATGAAAAGCTATTTCTTGCACACACACACACAAAAAGGCTCTAGGAGTTCTCTGGCAACCTAGTGGTTAAGATTCTGGGCTTTCACTACCATGGACCAGGTTCAGACCCTGGTAGGGGAACTGAGATCCCACATGGCCTGGCCAAAAAAAAAAAAACCCGACTCCCATTTTTGGAAACTACTAAATAACCTCTGGGTGAAGAAAGAAATCATAAGGGAACTTTAGAAATATTTAGAACTTAATAATAAAAACACTACATGCAAAATCTCTGGGACACAGCAAAATCAGTTATTAAAAGAAAATATACAGCTTTAAGTACATTCATCAGAAGAGAAGAAAGGTTGAAAACTAAATCATCTAAGCATTCAAATAAAAAAGATGGAGAAACAGCAGAGGAACAAACCCATGACTCCATGACTCATGAAGGAAATATTGTAAGGAAGGAAATAAATGCCAAAGATAGTTTTTAAAGTAATGCTGCTGCTGCTGCTGCTAAGTCACTTCAGTCATGTCCGACTCTGTGCGACCCCACAGATGGCAGCCCACCAGGCTTCCCCGTCCCTGGGATTCTCCAGGCAAGAACACGGGAGTGGGTTGCCATTTCCTTCTCCAATGCATGAAAGTGAAAAGTGAAAGTGAAGTCAGTGATCCCATGGACTGCAGCCTTCCAGGCTCCTCCGTCCATGGGATTTTCCACGCAAGAGTACTGGAGTGGGGTGCCATTGCCTTCTCCGAAAGTAATGATAAAGAATAGCAAAATGAAAAACTGGTTCTTTGAAAATATTGATAGGCTTCTGCCAAGACTGCTTTAAAAGAATGCAAAATACAGAACAAAAAAGGGAAACTAGACACAAAAAGGCGAAGTATGGTATGTAAAACCTAGATAAGGCTTAAGTTTCTGGAAAAATTAAAATGTGCTCAAACTGATGCAAAAAGAAATTGAAAACTTGTAACAAGTTTTAAGAAAAATTGAAATGATAAAGACACTCTATCTCACTGTAACAAAAGCTTCAAGCACAGACCCAGATGGTTTTACAGATACAGTTAATCAAACTTTCAAGGAACTGTTAATTCCCAAATATACAAATTGTTCCAGAAAATAGGAAAAAAGCAAAAGCTGTTCAGCTCATTTTTTGAGGCTAGTATAGTCTTCATTCTAAAACCAGATAAAGAAGATACAACACAATAAAGTTACAGACCTATTTCATTTATGAATATAGATGTAAAAATTATAGTAAAATATTAGCTACCTGAGTTCAACAGTGTATGTTTTTTTAAAAAGTCATAACTAGGGCTTATCCAGGCAGCTTCCCTGGTGGCTCAGATAGTAAAGAATCTGCCTGCAATGCAGGAGAGCTGGGTTTGATTCCTGGGTCAGAAAGATCCCCTGGAGAAGGGAATGGCTACCCACTCCAGTATTCTTGCCTGGAGAATAGAATGGGAAAGACTAGAAATCTCTTCAAGAACAAGGGAACATTTCATGCAAAGCTGGGCACAATAAAGACATTTCATGCTCTTTGCTGGGAAGATTTTATGATGTGTCAGTTATGTATTGGTGTCAAATTACTCCCAAACTTAAAACAATAGACGTTATCTAAGTTTCAGTGGGTAAGAATTCTGGGAGCGGCTTAGCTGTGTTATGGCCTTGAATCTCTCATGAGGCTGCAGTCAGGATGTGGGAGGCGGCTGCAGTTATCTGAAGGCTTGACTCCACTTCCAAGAAGGCCCGCTCACATAGCTGTTAGCAGGAGGCCTCAGTTCCTCCATAGGGCTGCTGCCTGATCTACCAGCTACCATCCCACAGAGAGAGCAGTCTGTGAGATCAGGAAACCTAAGTGCCTTTTATGACCTAGTCTTGGAAGTGACATGCTCGTTCTGTGCAGTACAAAGGACTCACCAAGTCCAGCCCACCCTCAAGGGCAAGGAAACTAAGCTCCAACTTCTGATGGGGACACTATCATAGAGTTTATGACCATATCTTAAAACCTCCACAGCTAATATATTATTTTGCCCCAAATCTATTACTACAGTGTATTCCCAACAAAACTTTCATTCGTTTCTGTTTGTTTTTGGCTGTGTGGTGCAACTTGTGTGATCTTAGTTTCCTGACCAGGGATCAAACCTGGGCCCCAAGAATGAAAGCGTAGAGTCTTAACCAGTGGACTGCCAGGGAATTATCACAGATGGATCTTAAAAACATAATGCTGGTTGAACAAGTAAGTTTTAAAAAATAACACTACCATTTACTTTAATCAAAAATATACACAAAATACCGATTTTATATGAAATCACACCAAGAGATACACATAAAACTCAATAACATAGTTAACTGTGGGAAGGAAAGAATGATAGTCGGGTGCAGGAATACAAGAGTAAGTAAAACAAGAGACTGCATAGAACAACTATGATGATGTGTCACAAACTGTAGAATGTGATCAGAGCTCAGACACTTTGAGAGGTAAATAAGTACCTCTCTTTTTGCATGGAGGCTCAGAGTCTCAGAAGGCTAAAACTAGTACATATGTGGACAGTGTGAAATCTTTTCATGTCTATCCCAGGCATAGGAAATCTGGATATGGCAAAAGTCAGACAAGTCCATTTTGTGGATGCAGGGCCTTCCCTAGTGGCTCAGACAGGAAAGAGTCTGCCTACAATGTGGGAGACCCAGGTTTGATCCCTGGGTCAGGAAGATCCCCTGGAAAATGGAATGGCAGGGCAGTGGGGCTGATCTCAGAAATATATCTAGAATTGCTGGGGTCAGTTTCTGTCTTGGCAATAGGTCGTCTTCATCAGCATTATCCACTATGAGACAGTAGAGCCTGGATGCCAGTCATTGCCTCATCTGTGATTTCCTATGAAGTTTGTCTTGGTGAAATCTCCCCAAGAAATTATAGAAGGCAGGATCTACTGCAGAAAAACCCTGAGTCCTTTGGCTGTGGTTTCTTAATGGATCTGAGGTAGGCATGATAGACTTTAGATGGACTGAGCCATAAGACATTTCGGCTCTTCCCATTCTTTTGCAACAAGCTTCACATCCCCTCCTGCTCCTTGCTCAACCAATCAGTGAAAGCTGTAACTATGTGCCTGGTTTCTGCCCATACTGGTCATGAGCTTTTCTCCTCCTGCCCTGTGTATGGATGCTCATCTCTGAAACTATTGTCTGAGGAACTGTCGTGAACCACCTCTGCTCTCCCCAACTCTTAATACAGGCACCTCTAATTTTAATTGTGCTTTGCTTTATTGTGCTTTACAGATATCGTGAGTCTTTTTCTTTTTTTCAATTCTTTTCCATTATAGTTTATTGTGCTTAGTCATTCAGTCGTGTCTGACTCTTTGCAACCCCATGGACTGGGGCCCACCAGGTTCTTCTGTCCATGGGAACTCTCCCGGAAAGAATACTGGAGTGGGTTGACATGCCCTCCTCCAGGGTGTCTTCCCAACCCAGGGATGGAATCCAGGTCTCATGCATTGCAGGCAGATTCTTTACTGTCTGAACCACCAGGGAAGCCCCCAAATACTGAAGTGGGTATCTTATCCCTTCTCCAGGGGATCTTCTCAACCAAGGAATTGAACCGGCATCTCCTGTTTTGCAGGTGGATTCTTTACCAGCCAACTTACCAGGGAAGTATTGCAAACCACTTCTGACTTCCCCCAACTCTTAGTACAGGCATCCCTCATTTTAATTGTGCTTTACAGATATTGTGAGTTTTTTCTTTATTCATTTCCATTACAGTTTATTACAAAATATTGAATATAGTTCCTTGTGCTATATAGTAGGCTGTTGTTGTTTATCTATTTTATGTGTGGTAATGTGCATCTGTTAATCCCATACTCCCAAATAACCCCTCCTACTTTGGTAGCTATTAAGTTTGTTTTCTGTGTCTATGAGTCTCCTTCTGTATCATGGGTTTTGTTTTTTCTTTTTAACAAATTGAAGGTTTGTGGGCAACTCAGCATTCAGCAAGTCTGTTGGCACCATTTTTGCAGTAGCATTTGCTCACTGCCTATCTCTGTGTCACATTACAGTAATTTTTGCAATATTTCAAATTTTTTCATTATTATTGTATTTGTTATGATGATCTATGATCAGTGATCTTTGATGTTACCAATAATCTATGACTCTAGGATGACAAGCTTAAATGACAAATGTGTGTTCAAACTGCCCTACTTTCTGTCCCTCTCCCTCTCCTCAGGCCTCTCTTTCCCTGAGACATAATAATATTGAAATTATGCCACTTGATAAACTCAGAATTGCCTCAAAGTGTTCAAGTGACAGGAAGAGTCTCACACTTCAAATAAAAATCTAGAAATGATTACACTTAGTGAGGAAGGCACATCAGAAGTTGAGGCAAGCTGAAATGTAGATCTCTTGTAACCAGTTACTGAAGTTGTGAATGCAAAGGGAAAGTTCTTGAAAGAAATTAAAAGTGATGCTCCAGTGAACACATAAATGATAAGAAAGAGAAACAGCCTGACTGCTGATATGGAGAAGGTTTTAGTGGTTTGGATAGAGGATCAAACCACCCACAACATTCCCTTAAGCCAAAGCTTAAACCAGAGCAAGGCCGTAACTCTCTTCAGTCCTGTTAAGCCTGAGAGAGGTGAAGGAAGCTGCAGAAGCAAAGTCTGAATCTAGCAGAGGTTGGATCATGAGTGTTAACAAACACTGTCTCCAGAACATAAAAGCGCAAGTTGAAGTAACAAGTGCTAATGTAGAAGTGGCAGCAACTTATCCAGATCTAGTTAAAATCACTAATAAAGGTGGCTACACCAAACAACAGATTTCCACTGTAGATGCAACAGCTTTATATCAAAAGAAGATCCCACCTAGTACTTTCATTGTTAGAGAATTCAATGACTGACTTGAAAGTTTCTAAGGACAAGCTGGCTTTTAGGGGCTAATGCAACTGGTAACTTTAAGAAAGAAGACAATGCTCATTGAGCATTCTGAAAAATCCCAGGGCTCTTAGGAATTAGGGTAAATCTATTCTAACTGTCCTCTGTAAGGGGGCTTCCCTAGTGCCTCAGACAGTAAAGAATCTGCCTACAGTGCAAGTGACTTGGGTTCAACGCATAGGTTGAGAAGATCCCCTGAAGAAGGTAATGACAACCCACTCCAGTATTCTTGACTGGAGAATCCCATGGCAAGCTAGTCCATCAGATTGCAAAGAATCAGACACAACTGAGAGACTAGTAACACTTTCACTTTTTCACCATACTGTATCCCCAAAGTTAACAGATCTACTCTGTATTTGGGGTGCTGATCCTTAACAGGCTGGACGAGTCCATTCTATGGATGACATATTTCAAGTCTCTGAGGGTAACTAACCCATTCTTCTTTGATGGGGAGCTCAGAAACAAAAAGTCTGTCAAATCCATTCATTGTAAAGGTAGCTCAGACACTCAGAAGGCGGACAAGAACAAATTGTGGGCAGTGGGCTCAGACACTCTGTCCCTTACTTATTGTGAAAGTTCTCTGCGTGGATCAAGGGTTCAGCAACTCTGAGTGACAGCAAAAATCATTCTGTTGGATCAGGATTTACTCCTTTTGAAGACTGAAGCATCCTCTTTTGTAGAAGGCACCTCAGGTGGTCTGTTGGTGGGGAATTCGAGAAACTGGCTTCAGGAAGTTGTCAGGTAAGGATAAGGGCTGAGGTTATAAATGAGAAGAAACGATGCCAGGGGAGTTGCATAACAGGTGGCTAAGATGTTGGGCACAGAGGAGGAAATGCAGGGATCGGGGTCAGGGGCTAAGAAACGAAGGAATGTCTGATGTTAAGGACTGTGAATGGTGATGACGTCAGGGTCAGTAGGGAGATAAAACATCGGGCACTCGAGGGGGTATGAGCTCGGAGGACTAGAAGGTGAAAGGGGGCAGTAATTATGTCCTCAAGGAACCTAGAGAAAGATGTCAGAATCAATGAGGGAAATGACATCAAGGGTGGTAAGGGTGATGTCAGAGACGGAAACGGGTGTGAGAGCATAAGGGATGAAGATAGCTGGGCAGATGTGATGTTAGGTTGCATCATCACAAACCACTCCTTTTCCGGAATCGTGCTCAGCTCCTCCCTCCCTTCAAGCTGTTGTCCCTTCCTCCCGCCCCGCCTTACTGACCTTAGCCAATGAGCGCGCACGGCGGCACGCATGGCGGAAGTTCCGTGACGTAGCCACTCTGTACCCTTTATTAGCGTCTTGCCGCGCGGCAACCTCCCCAGTCTCGGCTCGTTCGTGGTGGCTCTCTTTTGAGTTATTGCTAGTTTGCAGGTAAGTAGCATATATTTTTGCGGAGCGGCTGTTCCTCGTCTCACTGACGTTTGATACGCCGGTTGAGAGCGAGTTGCACGAGTGAGAAGTAACGGCCTCTGACACATAGGCTTGGGCTTCACTGGATCGGGTGGGTTCCGTGCTTGGAGGTGACACTTTTTGGTTGGTGCGAGGCTGGCGCGCTATATTTGAGTGCAGGAAATGCTGGGAATGGCTGGCGGCGTGGGTGGCAGCCGTGATCGTGCGACGGCGAAGGCGGATGGGGGGGCGGGGGCTCTTTTTGCATGTGACCGCCGCCATCTTGTTCAAGGTTCTTCTGGGCATGCGCAGGTGTACAAAATGACGGGCGTCGGGTAGGGGATATTGTGTGGGCACCGGCTCCGGAGGTTTCCGTCTTTTTGGTCTTTGTCTGTGCTTGGTTACCCCGGTTTTTTTTTTTTTTTGCTTGTTTTGTCTCCTCTGTTCTCTCTTCCTTCATCCTTTCTCACTTCTCCAGCCTCTTTCTCCCATCTCTACAGTTTCTCCTATTCTCCATATCCTCAACACAGGACTTGAATTTACTGCCATGTCTTCTGAAGAAGGGAAGCTCTTCGTGGGAGGGCTCAACTTCAACACTGATGAGCGGGCTCTGGAAGACCACTTCAGCAGCTTCGGACCTATTTCTGAGGGTGAGAAATGGGCCAGGTGCGTGATGGGGGGATTGTGGAAGAAAGTCTGGGTCCCATGCATTTCAGGAAACAGGAGAGAAAGGTTAGAACCCCAGGCCTTACCCTTTTCTTGCCTTTGTTCCTAGGCCTTAGACTGAAGAACCCAGTAAGTTTCCATTGAGTTTTAGTGGAAGGAAGGTCCATTCTTAACACCGTTTACTACTTGTCCTCTTAGCTCTTTCCCCTATCTTTCCCAGTGGTGGTCGTCAAGGACCGGGAGACTCAGCGATCCCGGGGTTTTGGCTTCATCACCTTCACCAATCCGGAGCATGCCTCAAATGCCATGAGAGCCATGAATGGAGAGGTGAGGTCTCCTGCCTGCATAGGGGCCCTGCGTCCATCTGTCACTTGGACCATTCTGTTTTTCCCTCTGTGTCTGCTTGGGGCAGCGCGGCCACCAAGCCCCGCAGTGCCCACTCACAGGAGCGTGACTGCCTTCTGTTCTAGGGGGTGGAGGGCAGCGGCAGACAGAGCCGGGCTGCCTGGGAGGCGACGACTGGTCCTGCATGAGGCCGAGAAGCCACCTGTGGATGGTTGACCTGCTCTGGGCTTAGGTAGTAGAGTCTGCAGACCTGCGGGCCTGGCCCGGAGAGGACCTCGTGAGTCTTCTGGGATGGACTCTGAAGCCTCAGACCAAGAGAGGTGTCTGTCTAGCCCTAATAGTCGGGCAGCTTAGAGGAGTGGGGAGGAGAATTCAACCTGAGTTCGGTCAAGATGTAAGTAGTAGCAGGGGAAACATGGTGGATTCAGGTAATTTTGTGGGATTCTGTAGCTCCAGATAAAACCGTTTGGGTCAACGGAGCTTGTTCTGGAATATGGCACCCAGAACCTGGTGCCCAGCAGGAATTTCTGGGCTCTTTCGCCCACTTGCCCAGCCCACTCCTACCTCACCCCTGCCCTGTTTGACCACCAACCCATCCATCCTTGTGTCTCCCCACACCTAGTCTCTGGATGGTCGTCAGATCCGTGTAGACCACGCTGGCAAGTCAGCCCGGGGATCACGAGGGGGTGCCTTTGGGAGCTATGAACGTGGTCGTGGCTACCCTAGAGGTAAGTTACTTGGTAAGTTTGATCATGGGGTACGGAGGAGAGTTGCCTATTAGCATTCTGTGTCTAGACAATTGCCATTCAGAATATTTTTTCCCTATTTTAGGTGGTGGGGACCAGGGCTATGGAAGTGGCAGGTACGACAATCGACCTGGAGCATATGGATTCGGATACGGATATGGATATGGAAGGTCCAGAGACTATGGTGGCAGGTGGGTAGCCAAGGGGTTAGGGTATGCTGGTGCTTCTTCCCTCTCGCTAAGAACTCATCTTAGGGATTTATCTGGTGATCCGGTGGCTAAGACTCTGTACTCCCAATGTAGGGGACCTGGGATCAATCCCTGGTCAGGGCACTAGACTCGACATGCCACACCACGTGCCACAACAAAGATTGAAAATGCCGTGTGTAGCAACTAAGACCCAGCACAGGGAAATGAATGAATAAACTTTAAAAAAAATTTTTTTAACTCAGCTTTTTGCTCAAAAATATAAAAAGCTCAGTTGCCTGAGTATTCATACATACCTTGCTGTGGTGCTAATAGTGTTTGCAAATTGTAATGAAGTTATAAAGCAAGTATGAAGCAATATTCTGGGTTAAGTATAACACTGGTAAATAATTTGTTAGGTCATGTAATTGCAATGTGCAGTAGATGGTGACATGTTTATTGTCTTGATTATGTGTGGTGGTGATACTTAATATGGTATATTATACACCATATGAGTGAGTTTGATTTGATATTCATGTTTAACTTATCATGGTATTTAGTAATACTGCAGAATATATAATACATTCCTGTGATACTACTATGTATGTTTTTTTCCCAGAAGCCAGGGTGGTTATGACCGTTACTCAGGGGGAAATTACAGGGACAATTATGACAACTGAGATAAGGTATGCACACCTAACGTAAGTGAGGCTTCTGTGTTGCCATTTAAGAGACCTCTGTCCACCAGTCTTACCCTGTTCCTCTCACTTTCTTCCTGTATGTGCATACCTCAACAGGCCCACCTGACAACCATTCTTAGGCCTCTCTTGCTTTCAGGTGCCTGTTAAGGCTAGCCTGCTTTGATGGAAGTAGGGGTGGGGGGCCACTTGTCTTGTCTATAATCTATTCCTGTTGAGCATGTAAGAGATGGAGGGGTTTCCAGCCTTTCAGCATCCTCGTCAACCCCGGGAATTAAGCATGTTAGCATATTCCCCGGAGAAGGTAATGGCAACCCACTCCAGTACTCTTGCCTGGAAAATCCCATGGATGGAGGAGCCTGGTAGGCTGCAGTCCATGGGGTCGCACAGAGTCGGACACGACTGAGGTGACTTAGCAGTAGAGTAGCAGCGTATTCCCAACATCACAATTCTTCCCCTTCTTACTGTTCTCAGAAACACAAGGAATAAACTGATCCAGGACCAGGACCACCTCTCCAAATGACTGTATTTATAAAGACTTTTGGAGCTGCACTGAAACATCTGTAATAGTTAAACCAACCTGGTTTTCTTTTTTTTTTTTAATTGAGTTTCCAAGGTACCTTATTAAAGAGATCTTTCAGAAAGCTCCATGTTTGTTTTGTTTGTTTTAAAATTTTTCTCCCATTTAAAGACAAAATCTGAAGATATTTGTAGAGTCTGAGTATTTCTTCCTTTTTTACCAGTTTTTTTTTCTTTTTTTTTAGTTCCAACTCTTAGGATTATTCTGACAAGAAATGTTTGGCCAGATTCTTTTACTAATATGTATCTAGAAACATTTTTAAAAACTGTATACAATGTTGAATCCTGATTAGGAAGCATTTTCCAACTGTAAGAAATAAAGAGCATGATAACTCATAGATGTTTTTTACTCAAGATCTCTGCCTTGATTATATAGAAGTTTCTAAGAAATACTTGTGTATGTCATTTTTTTAAAACTGGAAGAAAAAAATCCTGTTGTTTCATGTAGTGTTTAGGATGTCCTTCACTGAGTTGATTAAAAAGATGAAACCTGAAAACAAATCGATATTGAAGTGCTTTTTACTTGCTCAAATTAAGGTATAGAGGCTTACTACAAATTAAAAATAGGGGAAGGCCAAGAGGGAGGTTTTGAGAAAAGGATACAGTTAGGTGGGCAAGGACTGCCAAAAGGGTAGAGACCTTGAGTTCAAAGTTTGGTTGGGTTTGGGATTGCTTTGGGTATACATGCATCAGGCCTGTGGGAAGGGTGGGGAATCTCAGTGAAACTCCCTTGTGGCTGGAATTGGGTCTCTTGGTCCCATTGTGATGATCTCAGTGTCAGCTTTGGGAAGGCTGCTGGAGTTTTGATCTCCCTGTCTCCTCCAAGCATCTTAGGTGCCTTCCTTAGGAGATTGTACTGAGAATGGGAGACTAAATCCTGTCATAGCGGTCCCAACTGCTCCTCCTGAAATAATGGGAGTGGGCGCAGGTATAGTAAACTCATCTTGGTGTGAGATAGGACAAGCCTGATTTGAAAACAGGATTCTAGGAGCACAGCCTCTGGATTCTGATTCCAGGGTTCAAACCCAGGCTCTGCTGCTTTCTACTTATTTCAGTGGTGTTAATAAACAGCAATCCAAGGTGACACCACATGGGTCACTGTACTGTGAAAGTTGCAGTACTGATGACCTGTCTCTTCTACCTCCCAGCTAGCTGGGACAGTGCCCAGGACCATTTCTCTCAGCCATGGATTTGCTTTGCTGGGTGGATGGAGACTTGGGAACTTCTGAGACCTGTCTGGATCAGATAAAGGGGCCTTACAGCTACTCCTTACCAGTTGAATACTGGGCATTCTGTGCTGGGCTCCAGGAAGTTAAGGCAGTGGGATCTGGCAGGAGGCCCACTGTTACTGCCTAGGGTGGGGAGCACTTCTGCCCCCTAAGTCTCAGGAAGTATAGTGTCTTCCCAATGTGGCCTGAAACAGGGTCTGGTAACCACAAAGTTTCTACAACAGAATGATCCCCTAAGTGATGTAAAAACTATAAATAGCCTTTCCTGAGGTGCTGTGTAGGAGTGTTGGACTTCTCAGATGGCCCTGGGTTGGGAAGATCCCCTTGAGGAAATGGCTACCCACTCCAGTATTGCCTGGAGAATCATGGACAGAGGAGTCTGGTGGGCTACAGTCCATAGGGTCGCAAAGAACCAGACACAACTGAGCACACACTTGGAGTAATCCAGTCTTGCCCAGCCTCTGATTTACTTGCTTTAAGGAAAGGGGCCTAGGAGACAAGTTTTCTTTGACACTGTATCACTCAATACAATTTATAGATGTGAGACTCAAAACCGTTATTAAAAGCTTATTAGTCCTCCTCAGTTTGACCAGAATCTCACTAGTGTGCATGTTTCCCAAGAACCCACTGAGGCTTGAACTCACATTTAAAGGTGCTTTGAGAACCTGTGAAGACCAGACCCTTGGTCTACAAGTATTTGTATTTTCAAGCCCTGGATCATGCCTACCCTCTTCACAAATTTTGACAGAAACATTTTCACAGATATCCCACCCCCTGCCCATTTTGAAGTCCAGAAGAAATCCCAAACCTTTCCCCTCTCACCCCACATGGAAGTCACTGACCCTGCTTTCTAGCTTAGTTTTATGTGCCTCAGGTTCTATGTCTCCAAAGTGGGAATAGTACTATCGACCTCACTGAGTGGTACTGGAGGTGACATACTTAGAGAAGAGTAGGTCTGTGGTAATAACCCTACACCTTCCCTACATTCTGGTTTTGGGGGTGTAAGAAACTCAAAACACCTTTTATAGGGACTTCCCTGGTGGTCCAGAGGCTAAGACTCCCGGGGCCTGTGTTCCATCCCTGGCCAGTTTAGTTCATTCCTGTCCAACTCTTTGCAACCCCATGGACTGCAGAACACCAGACTCCCCTGTCCATCACCAACTCCCAGAGTTTACTCAAACTCTTGTCCATTGGGTTGGTGATGCCATCTAACCATCTCATCCACTGCCGTCCCCCTCTGATGCCCTCAATCTTTCCCAGCATCAGGATCTTTTCAAATGAGTCAGCTTTTAGCATCATGTAGCCAAAGTATTGGAGTTTCAGCTTCAACATCAGTCCTTCCAGTGAACGCCCAGGACTGATCTTTAGAATGGACTGGTTGGATCTCCTTGCAGTCCAAGGGACTCTCACTGAACACCACAGTTCAAAAGCATCAATTCTGTGCTCAGCTTTCTTTATAGTCCAACTCACATCCATACATGACCACTGGAAAAACCATAGCTTTGACTAGACAGACCTTCGTTGGCAAAGTAATGTCTCTCCCTTTTAATATGCTGTCTAGGTTGGTCATAACTTTCCTTCCAAGGAGTAAGCGTCTTTTAATTTCATGCCTGCAGTCACCATCTGCAATGATTTTGGAGCCCCCCAAAATAAAAGCCTGCCACTGTTTCCACTGGTTCCCCATCTATTTGCCGTGAAGTAATGGGACCAGATGCCATGATTTTAGTTTTCTGAATGTTAAGCTTTAAGCCAACTTTTTCACTCTCCTCTTTCACTTTCATCAAGAGGCTCTTTAGTTCTTCAATTTCTGCCATAAGGATGGTGTCATCTGCATATCTGAGGTTTTGGTATTTCTCCTGGCAATCTTGTGCTTGCTTGTGCTTCATCCAGCCCAGCGTTTCTCATGATGTACTTTGCTTATAAGTTAAATAAGTAGGGTGACTATATACAGCCTTGACGTACTCCTTTTCCTATTTGGAACCAGTCTGTTGTTCCATGTCCAGTTCTAACTGTTGCTTCCTGACCTGCATACAGATTTCTCAAGATGCAGGTCAGGTGGTCTGGTATTCCCATCTCTGTCAGAATTTTCCACAGTTTGTTGTGATCCACACAGTCAAAGACTTTGGCATAGTAAATAAAGCAGTAATAGATATTTTTCTGGAACTCTCTTGCTTTTTCTATGATCCAGCAGATGTTAGCAATTTGATCTCTATTTCCTCTGCCTTTTCTAAAACCAGCTTGAACATCTGGAACTTCATGGTTCACATATTGCTGAAGCCTGGCTTGGAGAATTTTGAGTATTACTAGCGTGTGAGATGAGGGCAAATGTGTGGTAGTTTGAACATTCTTTGGCATTGCCTTTCTTTGGGATTGGAATGAAAACTGACCTTTTCCAGTCCTGTGGCCACTGCTGAGTTTTCCAAATTTGCTGGCATATTGAATGCAGCACTTTCACAGCATTATCTTTTAGGATTTAAAATAGCTCAACTGGAATTCCATCACCTCCACTAGCTTTGTTCATAGTGATGCTTCCTAAGGCCCACTTGACTTCATGTTCCAGGATGTCTGGCTCTAGGTGAGTGATCCCACCAATGAAGATCTTTTTTGTACAGTTCTTCTGTGTATTCTTGCCACCTCTTCTTAATATCTTCTGCTTCTGTTACATCCATACCATTTCTGCCCTTTATTGAGCCCATCTTTGCATGAAATATTCCCTTGGTATCTCTAATTTTCTTGAAGAGATCTCTAGTCTTTCCCATTCTATTGTTTTCCTCTCTTTCTTTGCACTGATCACTGAGGAAGGCTTTCTTATCTCTCCTTGCTATTCTTTGGAACTCTGCATTCAAATGGGTATATCTCATTTGAATCCACATGCCGAAACTAAAGATTCCACGTGCTGCAAGTAAGACCTGGGGCAGTCAAATACTTTTAAAAAGGTTTTTAAAATAAGTTGCTATAAATACTTAAGGTATGTTAGAAAGCATATTGATTAGATAACTGGGCAGTGTTCCTCCCTCCTGCTTTTAGAGACAAAACACGCACAGTTCCTGCATATTTGCATTCCTCTTCTACCTCCTGCACTTCTCCAGGCTAAGGAGCCATGATCCCTTATAATCAAAGTGCTCAGAGATCTAAAAAACAGAAGCTTTTTTTTCTCAAAATTTGTGACAAGATCTGAAGGTTTTCATAATCTTTGTTTTTCCCATTCAGTGTGAATATGCATACAATATACTGCAGAAATACTAGCATTTGGTTATGGAGAACTACACTAGAGTCTATGGGATGTGGATTTTAATAATATACCAATGAAAGCACAACGTTAAGGCTTCTAAATTTAAAACAGTCTGTAGCATGTTCTGCATAAAGATTTCTAATATGCTGTTCTAAATTCAATTTCAAGCTTCCTTAAAACTCAGGAAGTTTTCTTTTTTTTTTTTAAATTAGCATCTTTATAAATACTAGGAAACATACTATGAAATATTAACAGCAGAACAAAATTCATGATTAAGAAGTTGAATATTTTATTATTAAATTGTTTATTCTCCTGCAAGGCTGTTACTTCACTGTATAAAAATAGCACCAGCAAACACAGTATACTGCAAAATTAAGATAGTAATATTCTTCATTGGACACTATACAACTAACAAACTTTTCTCCACTGGCAGTTATTTCTAGTGGGAAGATAATTTTGACCCAAATCCAAGGATAGCTGTAAGCAAGTTACAGTGTCATATAAGGTTTAAGATAACCATGTTATCCTTGAATTACATAATTTTTGTAATTAGTTTTACCAGAGATAATTTCAGGAATTCTGAATATTATAACTGGAGCCTAGCCTGAAAATCACAGGATGCTGTGGAAAAGATGCACAGTGTTTATCTGAAGTCATTAGAAAGTTAAGCGGTATTTTCTTCAGGAAACGTTACAAGTAGTTTCTTTTGCTAAAAGTTGCTTTTTAAATATCTATCCACCACTAATTTAAGACAACTATGCTAGATTAAGTTGTTTCAAAGTAGTTTATTTAGGGGTTCCATTTTCACTCCTCAATAGATTTTATGTATTTCTCATATGCTTCTTCACTCATTAGTTCATCTAGTTCTGAAGGGTTACTGAATGTCATCTTGATCAGCCAACCATCTTCCTAACAAGACTTGTTGACAAGTCCTGGATTTTCTGCTAGAGCTTTATTAATTTCAGTTACTTCTCCTGATAGAGGAGAATAGAGTTCACTAGCAGCTTTCACACTTTCCAAAGCACCAAACTCCTCTTGTTTGTTCAACTTTGTCCCAACTTCAGGCAGACTACAGTAAACAACATCTCCCAAAGCTTCCTGTGCAAAATTGCTGATTCCCACTGTTCCAACACCATTTTCTATTGTTACCCATTCGTGTTTTTCTGTGAATTTCCGCACCGACAGCAGAGCAGGGCCGGTGTACAGCGCCCGGACGGCACCCGCTCGCAGTCCCCAGGCCCGCAGCGAGCAGGGCGCGCTGGGTGCCGAGATGGCGCGGAGGCTGCCGACCGCGGCCCGCACGCTCCGCACTGCGCGCAGCGCCGTGTTCGCACCAGGAAGTTTTCTTTACTCTTTCTACTTAATAGTTGTTCAAGCACAGAACTTGCAGTCTCTATTTTAAACTGCGTCTAAAAAGTACATTTTGCATTAAAAAAGTACATTTTGGAGAGGGGGGAATACAGTCCAGCCATTTGTCTTAACTATTTAAGTGGAAGAAAGTTTTAATGAATTAAATGTGCAAAATGCCCTCATGTTTCCTAGTTTGTTGTATTTTAACAAAGACCGTTGGCTTCAAACCACTCAAATGCTTATGGAACCTTCAGTTTAGAAAATGCAGTGTGTTTAAAATTGTGGAAACTGGGTCATAGGTACGTGGAAGTACATTAAATCAATGCATTGTGAGTTTGAGATTTTCCATAATAAAAAGTTCAAAAGAAAACTGAGTGGTGTGGTTTGTAAGACCTTCACATTGGTGTGGGAAGTGGATGACTTTTAGTCATCTATTTAGTTAGCTATTTTCTGTTGGCCTGCCCTGTTCCCCAAAGCCTTCTGAATAGTTAGTCATCTCTATTCCAAGGGCCTCAAGAAACCCTGAAATGCTAGCTTCTATTTCTTTACATCTGACATTAATATTTTCCAGATACCGGTCCTAGGGAGTTCCCTGGTAGTCCACTGGGCTCTGCACTTACTTAAAGTAAAGTAAGGGGTCTGCACTTCCACTGCAGGGGGCACAGATTTGATCCCTCAATGGAGAACTAAGATCCTGCATGCCATGCAGCACAGCCAAAAAAAGCAAAAAACACAAGATACCGGTCCTGGAACCCCTTCCTGCTCCCCTTCCCCAATCCCAGCTCTCAGGACCCCTCTGGCTTCTCCTGGTGGGTGGACCATTCCTTTGCCTAGCACCACAGGTTCTTCCTGCCTTCTTTCAAAACCCAGGACCTCCTAGAAACCTGTCTTCTCAGTGGAAAGATGGGGATTATCCCCAATGAATAAGTCCAGACATGGGAAACACCTACCAGTGTCTGGTAGTTAGGTATAGTCAGTAAATTTTGGCAAGTGTTTATTATGTGTGCCAGATACTAATTGTAGGGACACAGCAACAGCTATGACAAATTGCTTTGCTTAGGAATCACATATTAGGGCCTATGGATAATAAAGTAATTGGTATGTGATGTAATGTTAGAAAGTGGCTAGTGTTGAGAATAAAGCAGAGGGAATGAAGAGTGATGGGGTCTTACACAAGATGTTTTAGGGAAGGTGACTCAGAGGAAGTGACCTTACATTAGAGACAAAATTGGAGAATGGTAGGGGAATGGTTCTGCATGGCACTCTGACTGCATAGCACGTCTCCACATAGGCCACGTAGGCAAGCTCATCTAAGTATTGGCAGAACGCCCTGTGATCCTCGGAACACAGAGCACAAGAGGCTACAAGGCCATTTCTCACTAACCTTGCTGTCTACCAAGGAGGCTGCCATGAGACGGTTTCTCCTCTTCCAAGGTTCTGATGAGGTATGAGGCTTTCTGTTCTTTCTCTCCCCTGATTTAAGGTTATAGAACTGCTTAGCATGCACTAACTTCTTGGCACCACAATGTCCTACTCTCATGCTGCAGTCATCTGGCCCCTTTTTTGTTTCTGTGTTACCCTGTACAAGGGACATGAGCTGGCATCTATGGCTCTTCTCGCTTCTGCTATCTATGTAAGTAGCAAACATCTGAATTGAATGAGGACACATTTCCTTACCAGCCAAATATCTCAGCCTTGCCTTTTCTTGGCATCTGGAAGAGAACTAGAGGCAGAAGGAAAAAGCAAGCACACACAAAGGCCCTGAGGTGGGAGCTTGCTTGGTGTGTGTGAGGAACAGCAAGAAGGTCAGTGCAGCCGTAACAGAGTGAGCAAGGGGGCAAGTGGCAGGAGGTGAGTTCTGAGAGGTGATAGAGCCTGGTCCTATAGGGCCACCTTGGCCACAGGGAGGACTTTGACTTTTTCTCTGAGAGAGATGGAGCACGGGTCTGAGCAGAGCAGGGCCGTGGGCTGCCTTGGATTGTAACAGGATCGTCTGACTACTGGGAGGACAGGCTTGGGGAAGAAAGCAAGGGCGAAAGCAGTGAGGAGGCCACCACAGTAGTCCAAGCCAGCAATGGTGGTGGCAGCAGTGGACATGGAGAGGAGAGGTTAGATTCTGGATATGTTTTGAAAGTAGAACTGACAGAACTTGCTGAGAGATCAAACAAAGGGGGTGGGATGAGAGAAAGCAATTGTTATGAATCCACGCTGGAGGACGTCACACAAAGCAACTTGGGAATTGGTGTTAGTGTAGTGGTTAAGAGCAAGGATTGTGGAGCCAGGTGGCCTGGGTGTAAATCAAACTCCATCACTTACTGGCTATGCTGTCTTGGGCAGGTTACTTCATCTTTTTGCCTCCATTTCCTGATCTGTGACGTGATAATAGTACCAACTTCAGAGGGTTGTTGTATAAAATATTTGAAACAGTGTCTGGCACAAAGTGCTTGCTATCAGTAATATTAGTGCAGGATGAGTGGAAGTGTTTGCATGCACAGAAGAGAGTGTTCTAGATCTCAGGAACAATTTGTACAATTTTAAATTGAGAAAGCAAGGGTAACTGGAGCATAACCAGATAAGAGTGAGAGCAACACAGGATAAAGTTGGGGAGGAGGCCTAAGAGGTCAGCTTCTCACAGCAGTTGGAAGTTGTTGTAGATTTCATGGCTGATCTACCAGTGCAGAAGATCAGAAGAGAGACAGGAGTAGAAACTGATTTGGGACTTGATATGGGGGTGGGGGTAGGGAGGCATACAGAGAAGTAGAGAGGGATGGGATGCTGTTGTCAACACTGCTGGCTGGTTACTAGATGCTTTCTAGTATCCTGGATAAGAGACTTAGTCCAGTTCTACTTCCTGCCTGCTTCCAAATGCTAGCTCTAATGTTTTCTACACTTGTGGCCATGGGCAGTAAATCCATCCAAGGGTTCACTTTCCTCATCTTCAGAGTGGGGCCAAATGTTGCACCTCATTAGGGCTGTTGTGACAGTTCTATAAGATGGATGCTGTAAGAGCTTGGTAAATGCAGACTGTCACCAAAACCAAGCAAGAATAGCTTAATATTTGAAAAGCAACCTGATGTAGGTCAGTGTATTAACAGAAAAAAAAGTGGGACAAATCAATGGCTATGCCCATGTAGCTCTATCACCTGAGACTGAGGTACCAAATCCAGGGTCCAGGCTTGCTCAGGCCCCCAGTCTGGCCCTGAATCACCACTGGGTAAAGGGAATTGAGATCATAAGAGCAGAGTGACTCCAGTTCTAGCCCCGTAAAGTGATTTCTCCTCTGAATCAGTCACTGCCTGGCCTCACTGGCTTTATCCACACATTTGTTGTCTAGAGCTTCATGTATCGGGCTGCTTTTTCATTCAGGTTCCAGCTTAACTTTTTTGGTCATTTTATTTTTTAAATTTTATTGAAGTGTAGTTGATTTACAGTGTTGTGACCAGCTTAAATTTATTTCTCACTCCTTCCTCCTTCCCCCACCGCTCAGTAATGCTAACCAAAAGTGAAAAGTGAAGTTGCTCAGTTGTGTCTGACTCTTTGCGATGCCATGGACTGTAGCCTACCAGACTCTTCTGTCCATGGGATTCTCCAGGCAAGTATACTGGAGTAGGTTGCCATTTCCTCCTCCAGGAGATCTTCATGACCCAGGGATTGAACCCAGGTCTCTGACATGGTAGGCAGACGCTTTACCGTCTGAGCCACCAGGGAAGCACTAACCAAGCTTCTATTTTAATGATAGTAAAAACCAGTTTGAAAAATGATCTTATTTATCACTTATCTTTCTAGCTAGAATAGCAGCTCCATGAGAGTGGAGCCCAGTTATCTGAGTTACTGCTGTTTTTCCAGTGGCTGGCACCTAGTAGGGGCTTGATAATTATTTGTTGGAAAACTGGCTATTGCAATTTGCTGGAGGCTGCTCAAGTGGTCTGTGAGACTTTTCCCAAATGTAGGAATCTGGTTTCTGACTCAGGCATTGGGGAGTTATCACCATTAAGACTTTGGTGATTGTGAGAATTTTGGCTTCAGAGGCAAATATTTTCCCATCAGGAAATGGTCAAATTTAAATTATGATCTTGTGTCCCAACCCCCACTTGTCCAATTTAGGAAGAAACCTCAGGGATGAGATAGAGTTCTTACTGAACTCGGGGGTCTACATGTTACACGTCATCTCCATGGTCTTCCTATTTCATTCTCTGGCTTTGATTCTCAGCACACTCTTGTCACCCCCCAGCCATCTAGGCTTTCCCTCAAATCATGCTTCTGTTAGTTCCTGAGGATGAGGCCCAACTTCAGGTTTCATCTCAGCCTGTGTAATGAGAAGCCGGCACAACCAGTGTGGTCCAGTGCTCGCCTTTGCAGTTATAAACTCTGGGGGCCAAATAGGCAGGAGGCACATGAAGAAAGGAGTCCAAAAAAGACATGGCCCCTGCTTGTTTCTGCCATTACTTAAGTTACTATTGTGATGTGGTGTTACCTTCAAACAGCCTGGCTTACCTGTCTTTTCTGTCAAACTGTTTTTGTTTATTCTTTCAGCTAGGACCCTCAACTGTCACTCTGACAGTGAAATAGCTCCAGATTCTGTTAGAGTGGGTGGGACTTGTGGTCCACCCTGGACTTGAGCTTTTCTAAATGCCATGATTGTAACCAAGGTCACTTACAACCTCCAGAAGCTGCTCCTGGTGACTTGATACCCCCAGGCCCTAGATCATTCTTTCCCTACCCACTGACCTGCCTGCCATTCATGTACGTAAATTCTGCCCCTTTCTCTCCAAGCCCCCAACAAACTGAAAGTGCCTTCTATTACCAGCTTGTTGTTCAAAACCCATTTTAAAAATTAATTAATTTATTTATGGCTGCGTTGGGTCTTCGTTGCTGCACAGGCTTTCTCTAGTTGCAGCAAGTGGGGGCTACTCTCTATTTGCAGTGTGTGGGCTTCTCACTGTGGTGGCTTCTCTTGTGGAGCTCAGGTTCTAGGGCATGTGGGCTCAGCAATTGCAGCACATGGACTTATTTGCTCCACAGCACGTGGAATCTTCCCAGACCAGGGATCAAATCCATGTCCCCTGAATTGACAGGTAGATTCTTATCCACTATACCACCAGGGAAGCCCCTCAAAACCAAAACCAATTTTTAATCTAGTGCATGCATGCTCAGTCACTTCAGTTGTGTCTGACTCCACAACCCTATGGATTGTAGCCCACCAGGCTCCTCTGTCTATGGAGTTTTCCAGGCAAGAATACTGGAGTGGGTTGCCATGCCCTCCTCCAGGGGATTGTACCCACTCAGGGATTGAACTCACTCCTCCTGTGTCACAGCCAGATTCTTTACTGCTGAGCCACCAGTGAAGCCCCTTTTTATCTAGTATTAGTGTGTAAATGTTTAAAAACAAAAGTTGAAAAAATGCAGAGCAGATAAATACAAGAGGTAATCAGGGTCATTCTAATTCTTGTTATTTTTGCATCAGATTTACCTCTGGCAGATGGATCTGTTTATTGGGAAAAGTTTTTTAAAACAACTTTTAAATATAGTCAACATTCAGTGGATATATTCTCTATTCCAGATGCTTATCTAAGCTTTAGAAATATTAACTCATTTAGTCCTCTCACTAACTCTATGAGGCAGTTTTTATTTTCAGATAAGGAGACTGAGTCACATAGAGGTTAAGCCCAAGATCACATAGTTGTCAGAGACTGTGGCGGTGGCCAGATTGTAGTGCCTTCTGAAAAGTACTGTACTACTTCCTGGAATGACAGCAAATGTTCTCACAACAGGTGTCCTTATAAACATGTTTTACACATAAATAGCTAATTTATAACAACCCTGTCATTAGGTGGTTTTATCTAGTATCAAGAATGAAGTTCTAAAATAATTTATGAAATTTTAACATGAATTGTAAAAGCAACAAGAACAAAACAATTCTGGCAGGGAGACAGTAGATCTCCTTGCTATCCCTGACTCTCCTGTGATTTCTTCCTATAGCGTTTCTACAGAAGCTGAATGGTGGGACAAAGGTGTGGAGTTCTGTCTAGGGAGGGTCAAGGAGAATAGGAAAGGCATTGGTTGTATCATCCTTTATGGCAAAAAAAAAAAAAAAAAAACTGGCAGGGGTGTCTGTGGGGGATGGGTTCCAGGACCTACATGGATAATAAAATCCATAAATGCTCAAGTTCCATAATTGGTCTTCTGTATCCACAGTTATGCATCTATGGATTCAACCAAGCAGAGATGACATAATACTGTAATATTTCTTGAAAAAAAATCCACATATAAGTGGGCCCACACAGTTCAAACCTGTTTTGTTCAAGGGCCAACTGTAAACCCAATGCTGGCCACAAATAGTGGTCTGGTGCAACAAAATGTCACCCTTGGTCTTTGGGTTTCCTCGGCTGTAAAATAGGGATAGTAAAGGGACCCACAACATTCCGTTATTAGGATTAAGTGGATTAATACATATAAATCACCTTAAACAGTATCTAGCATGTTGTCCAATAAATGTTAGTGGTTACACATTTGTGCAGCAAAATAGTTTATTATTTAGCAACCATGAAACAAAATGGTGTTCAACATCTTGAAAAGAACACAGATAGCTTAGTTACATGGACAAGGGAGGTTGTTATAACACAAAGGGCAAGACGTTTTTGGCTCTGTCTCATTTAACGTTTGGAGAAGGCACTGGCAACCCACTCCAGTACTCTTGCCTGGAAAATCCCATGGACGGAGGAGTCTGGTAGGCTGCAGTCCATGGGGTCACACACGGTCGGACACGACTGAAGTGACTTAGCAGCAGCAGCAGCAGCATTTAAGGTTGCTTTAAAAAATACTGTTCAGATTATTGTATTATATAAATAGTGTGAAAATAACACTACTTTTATAACAAACAATAATCTGAACAACATTTCTGAGAACTGTATCAGTTAAGATCTGTTAAGCCCTTACATAGGCTTGCTCCTTGGAAGAAAAGCTATGACAAACCTAGAGAGCATATTAAATAGAAGAGACATTACTTTGCATACAAAGGGCCATCTAGTCAAAGCTATGGTTTTTCCAGTAGTCATGTGTGGCTGTGAGAGTTGGACCATAAAGAAGACTGAGCGCCAAAGAATTGATGCTTTTGAACTGTGGTGTTGCGGAAGACTCTTGAGAGTCCCTTGGACTGCAAGGACATCAAACCAGTCAACCCTAAAGGAAATCAACCCTGAATATTCATTGGAAGGACTGATGCTGAAGCTGAAGCTCCAATACTTTGGCCACCTGGTGTGATGAGCCAACTCACTAGAAAAGAGGCTAATGCTGGGAAAGATTGAAGGCAGGAGGAGAAGCAGACAACAGAGGAGGAGATGGTTGGATGGCATCACTGACTCGATGGACATAAGCTTGAGCAAGCTCTAGGAGATAGCAAAGGACAGGGAAGCCTGAAGTGCTGCAGTCTATCATAGAGTCTCAAAGAGTTGGACATGACTGAGCGATTGAACAACAGGAAGCTACTAAACATTGTAGTCCAACTCCATACACTGTACAACCTGATCACGTTAAGATGAATACAGATGCAACTTCCTGTTGCAGTTGAAATAAAGATGATTCAGGTGGACTCCTGGGATCCAAACCCCAAAGCCTGTAGTACATAATTATGTCTCCCATCTCTAGAGATGTCCAGACCAAGCTTCCTGGGAGTATCCAAGCCCACCCCGCCACTCCATCACAGACACACAGAAAGTACTCTTCTTACTCTGGGCATGTCTGAAGGCCCATCAGTCACCTAAGAATTGGAGAACTTTCTAGGGGCCTCTGCATGTGTGACAATTTTTTATTCTGCACTTCTAATCTTATTTGGTGAAGCTTGTACTGCTGAAAAGCAGCTTATGCCACTCTTTTCAAAAGAAAGTCTTTTTTAAAAGTAGTATTTCTGATTTTTAATGGGTAATTCGCATACTCGCCCTGTCCCGGTCCTCCCTGGACGTTGTTCTTGTGTACCTAAATGCCATTAGGGACTGGGGGTGAATAGACCTTAAAAGGGCGGAGCCTCCATCCTTGTGCCAAAAGCGCCTCGTCCTTAATGCGCCTGCGTGGTTTCTCCCACGCCCTGGGGAGGATTCCTATCGACTTGCTCCGCGCTCGGCGGCTCTTCCTGGCAGCAGGCGGCCATTTTACTGGAGCCTGTGTGAGAGAGAGAGAGAGAGAGAGAGAGGAGAGAAGGGTGACACTGGTTTCAGGGCCGCCCCGGGAGCCTCAAGAACGGGAGGCAGCCCCGGAGGTGGTCCCTGATCCCGGGTCCTGCTCTTGGACCTGGGAAGGGAATGCGTGGGGTGGGAGGGGGCAAAATGGTTGGGGAGTGCCGACAAGGATTACTAGGTGGGGGAGGGGCGTTGCTATGGTGACCGGGAAGGGCGGGGTCAGATCTGAATCGTCGCTATGAGTCACCCGGGCGCTGCCTGGGAAGGGCAGGACTGGGGTGGTGACCATGCTAACAGCCGGGTGGGATTTCGCGACTTCGTGGACTGGAGGGACTCTGTGTCTATGGCAACGATCGCCTGGCGGAAGGGGCGGAACTAGATCTCTTCACTTGAGACGCTGATATTCCAGGCCCTTGTCCTGCAGGCTCCCGCGGGCGGACACGCCGGAAGAGGAGGCCAGGGAATGGCCGCGGTGTGGCAGCAGGTCTTAGCAGTAGACGCGAGGTGAGGCGTGGGGTCGGAGTTCGTGGGAGCGGAAGTTATTGTGGTGCATGCGCAGTGGCAATAAGTGAGGCTGGGCAGAGAACTTGCCTTTTGCGGCTGAGTGGGCTTGCCAGAGGTGAGCATGTGCAGTAGTAGCGTGCGGGGCTTGAGAGAATGACTGGCCAGAGAGGGTCGTTAAAGGGCATGCTAGGAGAATGCAGTCACATGTGGGCATGCGCAAAGCGTCTGGTATTAGAACCTTGGGAGGGGGTGCTAGAGCCCAGGCTAGTGACATCCTGTTCCCACTTTTGCCTCCAGACTTCTTTTACCACCATCATTTCCCCAGCCTGACCCAGTCGCCATCCCATACTGACCCCCACCATTCCCCACACTAACTCCCACACCATGTCAGATTGGCCCCTACCATTGTCTACATTGACTCGGTCACCCCATACCACTTCCAGCAAAATTGCAGACTGCCTCCATTGTACCCACACGGACCTTCTTGCCATGCCCATTACTGTTGTGGACTCACCCTCATTACAGCACCAGAGAGACTCCCATCACCACTTCTGACCACTTGCCATCCTTACACACACCTCATTCTCCTTCCCTATCCCTTGAGTTGATTGACTCCCTCTGTCCTGTGCCTGCTGCCCGCCTTGCCTCCTGCCATCGCAGGTACAACGCGTACCGCACACCAACGTTTCCACAGTTTCGGACGCAATATATCCGACGGCGCAGCCAGCTACTGCGAGAGAATGCCAAAGCTGGGCACCCTCCAGCATTGCGTCGGCAGTACCTGAGGCTGCGTGGGCAGCTGCTGGGCCAGCGTTACGGGCCCCTCTCTGAGCCAGGCAGTGCTCGTGCCTATAGTAACAGCATCGTCCGCAGCAGCCGCACTACCCTTGACCGCATGGAGGTGAGCTCCTCCCCATGCACTTGCTGTGTTTACTACCTGCCTCCATACTTATTCATCCAACAGACTTGTCAAGCACCTGCTATGTGCCAGGCACTGTTTTAGGCTCTTAGGATGAGCAGAAAGCAAAAAGAGATAATGTATGATATAAATCAACAAATACAAATAAGGCAAATAGGTTGATTAACAGGCAATAAATGAAATAAATAGGTCAATAAACGTAGCAAACCAGATAAACAAATGAATAACTACCATGGCTTGTAGTGAGGAGTGCTGACGTGGAAAAATAAAGCAGACTTGGGGAATGAAACGGGACTCGTGTAGGGGACAGAAAAAAGCTGTTTCTAGTGGAAATGATCAGGGAAGGCCTTTCTGAGGAGGTGACAATTGAGCTGAGACTTGAATGAGGCAAGAGACTAAATCAAGTGGTTTTCTGGTGGAAAAGTGTTCATTCTTTGTTCAAAGAACATTTGTTGAATATCTGCTGAGTGGGGCAAGAGCAAGGGAACTAATGCAGAGGCCACCGCAGTAGTGCCAGCAGTGGTGGCTGTGAGAAGGAATCTGGTTCTGGCATATGTGGTCTTAGTTCTCCAACCAGGGGTTGAACCCATGCCCTCGCAGTGGAAGTGTGGTCTTAACTACTGGACTGCCAGGAAGTTCCCATGGTTCTGGATATATTTTGAAGACTCTAGACCTCATAGGTTCTTGAGGGCTGTTTGCAAGGTGTGCCCACTTTGACCCTCTGTTGCCAGGACTTTGAAGATGATCCTCGGGCCCTGGGGGCCCGTGGGCACCGCCGCTCCGTCAGCCGAGGCTCCTACCAACTGCAAGCACAGATGAACCGTGCTGTCTACGAGGACAGGTATGCACCAGGGACAGGTGAAAGAAGAGGTTTGTGAGGGGGAGAGGGGCCACGGGACAATGAAAGGCCACACACTAGTACCTCCCTTCTCTTACCCTTCACTCCTACTGGGGCCTAGGCCCCCAGGCAGCGTGGTGCCCACCTCAGCGGCAGAAGCAAGTCGAGCCATGGCTGGGGACACATCGCTGAGTGAGAACTATGCCTTTGCGGGCATGTACCATGTTTTCGACCAGCACGTGGATGAGGCAGGTGAGCCAGTGGATGGCGGGTCCCATCACCATGCCTTTGCCTAAACTGACAGCAACCCAGTGCCTCCTTTTCTGGAATGCAGAGTCTTGGGCCCATCTCTGATGGGGCAGTTCCCATACATCAAACTTTTCGCAAACCTAAAATCCCTCTGCAAAGTGATCTGCAAAGCCTTGATTACTTTATCTACCATAAAAGGACTGTGCAGCTTAAAAGAGCGCTTGGCTTCTGGGGTTGTGAGTCACTTGAAGGAGCTTAAAGCTTCTGCTGCAGAGAAATCCCCTTGCAAAGGGTAGAGTGGGTTTTGCAAACTGCCAAGACCTTGGTAATTAGAAAGTGCTAACTGAGATGTAGAAGCCACTTCACACTACAGAAGTCATTTACAGTCCATAAGGTACCTGCCAAGATTTAGGGAGTTTTTGGCAGAGGGCCTTCCGGGTTCCAACTCTCTTTCTCAGCCAAGGAAAGCCCTTTTCTGAGGCCACTGTGCCTGGTGCAGTGATTCCTGGCCCCCAGCTCACAGGTCAGAAGCTTCCATAAATGAAAGCACTCAGTGAGCATGCTGACTCTACCAAATGGTTCCTTGGCCTTGCAGTCCCCAGGGTGCGCTTCGCCAATGATGACCGGCATCGCCTGGCCTGTTGCTCACTTGATGGCAGCATCTCACTGTGCCAGCTGGTACCTGCCCCGCCCACTGTGCTCCGAGTGCTGCGGGGCCACACCCGCGGGGTCTCCGACTTTGCCTGGTCTCTCTCCAATGACATCCTTGTGTCCACCTCCCTTGATGCCACCATGCGCATCTGGGCCTCTGAGGATGGCCGCTGCATCCGGGAGATCCCTGACCCTGACGGCGCTGAACTGCTCTGCTGCACCTTCCAGCCGGTCAACAACAACCTTACCGTGGTCAGGCTCCAGGGCGCCCCCTCACCAAGGGAGGGATACCAGGCCGGGAGGGCGTGTCTCAGGGAATGGGGATAAGGAGTCCCCTCTAGTCCATCACCTCCATCCTCCTTTGGCCAGATTCAGAGGGAAACAAAGCAGGATTGCGGTCTCAGTTCTTGGACTGGGGTGGGCTCACTGTGGGGATGAGGCAGTCTGTGGGTAGGGTCACGACCCCATCAGCAGTAGTCCTACCATTGCCAGCTGTGGGGGTTGTTGGCTGGGGAGCAGGGTTACTGGTTGGAAACCTTGTCTCAGTGGCAGCTCTTTGGTGGTCTGACCTGGATGGAGAGTCAGAGGGCAGGGGAAGGAAATGAAAAGTCTAGCCCAGCCCTGAGCAGGGAGTAGGGGGAGTTGGCCCCGTGAGCCTGTGCTCTGGGATCCTTTCAGCTGCAGCAGCAGCTGCTGTCCTAGAATAGTCAAAGACTCCAAGAAGGACCAGGCAGTTCCCTTTAGTTCTGGGAGCAGCTGTCTGTTCTGGTCAAATTGCAAGAGGGACCAGCTGGGGAGGATTACCGGCCTGGGTCACCTTGCAGTCTACCAACCCACCCTCCTAAAATGAGAGGGCACAGGGATCAGCCAATCCCATCAAATGCAGCCTCAAGAAGGACTAGCTGGGAGCAGGGTGATGGTGCCTGGGTCTCACCCACAGGTGGGGAATGCCAAGCACAATGTGCACGTCATGAACATCTCCACGGGCAAGAAAGTGAAGGGTGGTTCCAGCAAGCTGACGGGCCGCGTCCTCGCTCTGTCCTTTGATGCCCCTGGCCGCCTGCTCTGGGCGGGTGATGACCGCGGCAGTGTTTTCTCCTTCCTCTTTGACATGGCCACAGGTAGGCAGGCACCCGGGCTTTCCTGGTGGCTCAGTGGAAAAGAATCCACCTGCAATGCAGGAGCTGCAGGAGATGCAGGTTCCATCCCTGGGTTGGGAAAATCCCCTGGAGGAGGGCATGGCAATCCACTCTAGTATTCTTGCCTGGAGAATCCCATGGACAGAGGAGCCTGGCAGGATCAGCCCATAGGGTCGCTTCAGTTGGACACAGCTGAAGCAACTTAGCACGCACAGGCAGGCCCCCAGCCTGCATCCGGGTACTTGCACTCCCACCCTCCCGGTGCACAGCCCTAGCCCTCACCTCTGCCTCCTCTCTCTCTCTGCTGCCACAGGGAAGCTGACCAAAGCCAAGCGACTGGTGGTACATGAGGGCAGCCCCGTGACTAGCATCTCTGCCCGCTCCTGGGTCAGCCGTGAGGCCCGGGACCCCTCACTACTCATCAACGCTTGCCTCAACAAGCTGCTGCTCTACAGGTGAGTCTCCTTTCTGTGCCACCTGGAGGTGGGGAGCCTGTCCCCTCTGTCAGACTAGCGTGAGAGCCTTCTCTTCCCAACAGACTGAGCCATGGAGGGTGGAGATTAACTTCCTTGAGGGTGGAGGCCTGGTCTCCTGATAATATGATAACAGCAGCGCCAATAGGAGCAGTAATGCAAAAGGAGAAGTAATAGTAATAGCAGTAATTAGCATGTTCATAGCAATTACTGGGGCCAGGCTGTGTTCTAAGCACCTTGTACATATCACCTCATTTAACCCTCACAAAAACCATATGAGGTGGGTGCTATTTACACGTCTATTTTATAGATGAGCAAACTGAGCTGTAAAATGTGTTAGAGCCCCCTTAGAGCTTCCCAGGTGACGCTAGTGGTAAAGAACCCACCTGCCAGTACAGGAGATGTAAGAAAGGTCGGTTTGATTGTGGGTTGGGAAGACCCCCCTGGAGGAGGGCCTGGCAACCCACTCCAGTGTTCTTGCCTGGAGAATCCTATGGACAGAGGAGCCTGGCAGGCTACCGTTCATGGGGTCGCAAAGAGTTGGATACGACTGAAGTGACTTAGCATGCCCTTAGAGCTGTGGCCTGCTTTCTTTCCTTCCTTTTTTTTTCTCTTTTTGAAGCAGGGAGTTTTACTATCTCCACACAATTATGTCACCTAAATGCAGTTCTCAGCCTAGGCTGCATGCCAGAAAGCTTTCCCTACCAAACTGCCGTGGAAATGCCCCAGACTCCCTGGAGTAGCTTGAGTTCATTCCTTTGAATGGCCATGCAGTGTTCCACAGTGCAGGGGTCCTGTAGTTTGGTCAGCCATTTCTTCTCTTTGTGCATGTCCTAACTCCAGGATCTCTTAGGGATCCTTAGAGAAAGGAACTAGTGAATTAAACAGCAGTGGTTCCCCACATATATCAACAGATACAGCTTCCAGTCACTATTGCACTCTAGCCTATGCTTTATATGTTTATGCAGTGGTCTCAAAACTGGATTTCATGAACCTTGAAAGGAGCTTGGGTGTGGGGGTGGGGACACAGGCTAGCCCATCATTTGTTTCCCCCGGGGCTCATGCTGCCCCCTGAACCACTCTTCTCCTCCTCTCAGGGTGGTGGACAATGAGGGGACCCTGCAGCTGAAGAGAAGCTTCCCCATTGAGCAGAGCTCACACCCTGTGCGCAGCATCTTCTGCCCTCTCATGTCCTTTCGCCAGGGGGCCTGTGTGGGTGAGTCCCATGGGGTTGGGGTGTCTGGGTGGCCAGGGAGGAGCAGGGACCAGGGGTGGTGCTGTTCTGGCTCAAATATCCAGGATACCCTAATGCCCTGACTTTCTGGGCTTCAAAAACTCCCAGCAATCTCACACTTTGAACATAGACCCCCAAACAGCCCAGAAACCTCATAGCCTGAGACACAACCCCTCCTCACCCCCACCAACAAAGAACGCAGAGACCTCACACTCTGGAAACAGAACCAACACAGTTAGGTGACCTCCCATCTAGGGCTGGTACATCCCAGGGACCCCAGCCCTGGGACCTCACACCTTGGACATAAATCCATCAACACCTCAGACACCTCAGAGACTCCACACGCAGGGCACTCTGCTGCCTCCTGTGACACCTCCTGATGGTCTCTCCTCTCATCTGGGCAGTGACTGGCAGTGAGGACATGTGCGTGCATTTCTTTGACGTGGAGCGAGCAGCCAAGGCCGCCGTCAACAAGCTGCAGGGCCACAGTGCGCCCGTGCTGGATGTCAGCTTTAACTGTGATGAGAGCCTGCTGGCTTCGAGCGACGCTAGTGGCATGGTTATCGTCTGGAGGCGGGAGCAGAAGTAGGAGACTTCCAGCCTTGCTACTGTTCACCTTCCTACCCACCTCCTGCCCCGGTCTTGTATTTGTAAATAAAGTTCCTGTGGTTGTGCTGATGATTGGCTTCCAGTTCTGCAGGGGGCGAGATGGGGGATAGGGCAGCTCTAGGACCCAAGATGGGATGAGGTTCACCTCCTCATTCATGCCTTTGTACATTGATTCATTCATTCATTCGACAACCATTTATGAACATCTGCCATGTCAAAGGCACTGCTTCACGTGTTTTACACAGTGATGCATTGGACAGACATTATCGAGCACCTGGTGTATGCCAGTAACTGTTCTAGGCACTGAGGGTACAGCTGTGACCTAAACTGACAAAAATCGCTGCCCTTGTGAGGCTTACACAAAACTATATAATGGGTCAGCTAAAGTTGAGTGTTGTAAGGAGAAAGGATCGGGGATAGAGTTGCAAGAGGGTGGGGAGGATTAGGCTCTTTTTGGTATCATGATCACGGATGTTCCTGACCATGTAAAATTTATTTTTTATGTATTTTGTAAAATAACTTTATTTATTTTTGGCTGTGCCGGGTCTTCGTTGCTGTGTGGTCTTTCCTCGGTTGCGGTGAGCAGGAGCTACTCTTCATTGCAGTGTGCAGACTTCTCATTCAGGTTGTTTCTCTTGTGGCACAGGCTTCAGTATTTGTAGCACGTGGGCTCAGTAGTTGTGGCTCCTGGGCTCTAGAGCACTGGATCAATAGTTGTGGCCCATGGGCTTAGCTGCTCTGTGGCATGTGGGATCTTCCTGGACCAGGGATCAAACCATTGTCTCCTGCATTGGCAGGCAGATTCTTGACCCCGAGCCACCAGGGAAACCTTTATGTATTTTTTTAGATTTCATATTATATTGGAGTATGGTTGATGTACAATGTTGTGTTAGTTTCAGGTGTACAGCAGAGTGATTCAATTATATATATACATGTATCTACTCTTTTTCAGATTCTTTTTCCATGAGGTTGTGATAGAATGTTGACCAGAGTTCCCTGTGCTGTACAGTAGGTCTTTGTTGGTTATCTGTTTTATGTATAGAAGTATATGTATGTTAATTCCAAACCCCTAATTTATTAATATTCCTTCTTCCCACCTTTTCTTTTGGTAACCATAAGTTTGTTTTCCAAGTCTGAGTCTGTTTCTATTTTGTAAATAAATTCATTTGTGTGTTTTTTAGGTCCTGCAAATAAGAGATATCATATGATATTTATCTTTCTCTGTCTGACTTCACTTAGTGTGATAATCTCTAGCTCCATCTGTGTTGCTGTAGATGGCATTATTTCATCCTTTTTTATGGTTGAGTAATATTCCATCATATATGTGTATCACATCTTTTTTTAAAAGATTAATTCTATTTTTTGGCTATGGGGGTCTTCATTGCTGCAGGCTGGCTTTCTTTAGTTGGAGCGAGTGAGGGTTACTCTTTGTTGTGGTGTGCAGGCTTCTCATTGTGGGGACTTCTGTCTTGTTGCAGAGTATGGGCGCTAGGTACCTGGGCTTCTGTAATTGCACCATGTGAGCTCAGTAATTGCAGCTCATGGGCTCTAGAGTGTGGGCTTGGTAGTTGTGGCATAAGGGCTCAGTTGCTCTGTGGCATGTGGGATCTTCCCTGAGCAGGGATTGAACTGGTGTCTCTGCATTACAGGGTGAACTGTTACCCACTGGACCACCAGGGAAACTCTGTATATCACATCTTTATCCATTCCTCTGTTGATGGACATTTAGATTGCTTCCATGTCTTGGCTATTGTAAATAGCACTACAGTGAACACTGGCGTGCATGTATCTTTTCAAATTACATTTTTCTTGGGACATGTGCCCAGGAGTAGGATTGCTGGACCATATGGTAGCTCTATTTTTAGTTTTTTAAGGAACCTTACTGTTCTCCATAGTGGTTGTACCAAATTACATTCCCACCAACAGTGTAGGGGGCTTTCCCTTTTTTGCCACATCCTCTCCACCATTTACTGTTTGTAGAATTTTGATAATAGCCATTCTGACCAGTGAGGTGATATCTCATTGTAGTTTTGATTTACATTTCACTAATAATTAGTGATGATCAGCATCTTTTCTTGTGCTTTTTTGGCCATCTGTATGTCTTTTTGGGGGAAATGTCTATTTAGATATTTGTTGGGGGTCCTTTAATGGACTGGAACCTGGTGGTCCAGAGTCAACGATAAGAAAGTAAAAGAGAGAGCCAGAGGGAGGGGGAGAGAGAGAGAGAGAAAGACAGACAGACACAGGAACCCAAGCTCTGATGGAGCAAAGGTATTTTATTAGCAGAAATGCAGGCTTATATATCTTTAGTAAGATGATTACTCAGCTATTACACAGGATGAAATTTTATCAATAGCCACAATATGGATAGTCTAATACATACAAGGTCGCCAATGCTGAAAAGAGTCACTGAAGGGAGTTACTGAAAGGAATCCAAGCAGATACCGTTTCTCATGATGTCAGTCCTGAGAGCTGGATGCAGTTCTACTCGTTCCCTAAATAGGAACTGATAAGGAACAGAGAATTTATGAGAAACAGCACATAGGAATCCTCCTGTTAAACATTCCCTGACAGATCTTCTGCTCATTTTTGCCTGTTTGTTTTTTGTTTGGCTGCACCATGCAGTATGCTAGATCTTAGTTCTCTAACCAGGGATTGAACCCATGCCCCCTGAGAGAGAAGTGTGGAACCACTGGACCCCCTGGGAAATCCCAAGGGTTGGTTGTTTTTTTTTGACTTTGAGCCACATGAACTGTTTGTATATTTTGGAGATGAATCCTTTGTTGATAGCATCATTTGCAAATATTTTCTCCCATTCTGTGGGAGAAAATTGTCTTTTTTGTTTTGTTTGTGGTTTCCTTTGCTGTGTAAAAAGCCTTTAAGTTTAATTAGGTCCCATTTATTTATTTTCATTACTCTAGAAGGTGAATCCAAAAAGATATTGCTGCAATTCATGTCAAAGAGTGTTTTACCTATGTTTTCCTTTAAGAGTTTTATAGAATCTGGTCTTACATTTAGGTTTATAATCCATTTTTAATTTATTTTTGTATATGGTTTCAAAGGATGTTCTAACTTCATTCTGTTACATGTAGCTGGCCAGTTTTCTCAGCAGCACTTACTGAAGAGACTGTCCTTCCTCCATTGTATTCTTTGTCATGGATTAATTGACCATAGGCGTGTAAGTTTATTTCTGGACTTTCTATCCTTTTCCATTGATCTATATTTCTGTTTTTTGTGCCAGTACCATAATGTTTTGATTACTGTAGCTTTGTATTATAGTTTGAAGTCAGGAGCCTAATTCAACTCCATTTTTTTTTTCTTAAGATTGCTTTGGCTATCTGGGGATCGCTGTGCGTGCTCAGTTGCTTCAGTTGTGTCCAACTCTTTGCAACCCTATGGACTGTAGCCCTCCAGGCTCTTCTGTCCATGGGATTCTCCAGGCAAGAATATTGGAGTTGGTTGCCATGCCTTCCTCCAGGGGATCTTACCGACCAAGGGATTGAACCCTCATCTTCTGCGTCTCCTGCATTGCAGGTGGATTCTTTACCCACTGAGCAACCTGGGAAGCCTGGAGTCTCTGACAGTGTGAAATTTATACAAATACCTGAATGAAGAGAGAGAGCCACTGTGTGTGAGGGAGAAGAATATTATAGGTTTAGAAAAGGCAGTGCAAATGCACCAAGGCTGGAGTGTGCCAGAAGGACCATCATAGAGGCCAGTATAGCTGGATCAAGGTTTGGTAGGAGATAAGGTTAGACAGGTCCAATGCTGGAGGACTTTAGGAGCCACCGTGAGGACTTGAACATTTTTTGCTGAGTGAGGGGTGAGTTCCCAGAAGATTTTGAGCACAGTAGGGGAATGAACTGACTTCATTATGAGAGGATCCCTCTGGGCACTGTGAAGAAAACAGACTGAGGCAGGGGAGCAGGAGCAGGGGGGCCAGTCAGGAGACCCTGCATTACTTGAGGCAAGCAGTGATGGGGTGGTGGCAGCAGAGGGCCTAAGGTAGGGAATGTTGGCTTCTACCACAGAGGTTTCATCCTATTAGTCTGCAGGACTCTGCCTGCTCCTCAGAGAGGCTATGGTTCCTAGGCTCCCCCCACCTTTGGGGCAGCCACTCTGTGAGCCCCACACCTGTTGGTGCATTGGTTGTTTTCTGCAAGTAGGGAGCAGAGGTGTTGAGAACGCCAAGGCAGTGCAGAGCAACCATGGACCCCAAGGCTGAGGTGATGGTTCGTGTTGTGGGAGGAAGGGGATGAGGAATCTCTCTCCACCTCAGAGAAACCCCAGTCCACCCCCACCTCCTCCAAAGCCCACCCAGGGCCCAAATTCAGGGCCTGGAATAGCTCAGAGACCACAGAGTAATGTTCAGTATTTGAGAGGAGCCCTGAGTGTATTCTTGCCTGGAAAATTCCATGGACAAAGGAGTTTGGCAGGCAGGCTACAGTCCATGGGGTCACAAAGAGTTGGAAACGACTGAGCTACTGAGCACTGAATGAGGAGAGAAACTTTGGGGTATAGGCAGGGCAACTGATAACCCAAATCTCTTGTCAATGACCTGAGTCACCCGGAAAATGTCAAAGTTCTATAATATCAAGGAGGCTCTTGTTCCAGTTGCTCTCTTCCCTCTAGCTTCATAGGCTGCTGGCCAGATGCATCAATGGGAAGTGTAGCTACCACCTTGAGACCTCAGGCTCAGTCCACAGAGTCACAGAGACCCCAGCCTGGCCCAACATAGTTGAACTGCTGAACTAACACCCACAGTCCTGTTGATGGAGGAAAGTAACCTCTTGTTCATCCAAGCCACTATTACCAGACAGTGTGGTTACTTGCAGCCAGAAGCATTTGCACCTGGTAGTTCCATCTGACAGACCTTAAGGTAAATGGTGATGCGATAGTGGTGATAGTCCAGAGAGCTGGACTGTTCACAGAATCAGTGATTTGCTAGAAGCATTCAGTCTCAGCATATGGTTGTATGCACAGCTATGATTTTTACAGCAAAAAGATACAGCACACAATCGGCAAAGGGAAATGGCACACAGGGGTCAAGTCCAGAGGAGACAAGGCACAAGCCTCCAAGGTGTCTTTCAGCAAAGCCTCACAGGACATCCTCAATTCCCTCAGGTGTGATAGCACATGTGAAACATTATCAACCAGGGAAGCATCCATGGTTTCTACTGGGGGCTGGTCACATAGGTGCCCTCTTGCCTAGCACATACCCAACTTCCAGACTCCCTGAAAGAATGCAGCTATTTAGCATAAACCGCAGTGCTTGGGTGAACAGTTCAGGCACATCAAGTCACTCAGTTAAGAGAGTGGTGGAAATTGCCCGGAAGTTTCCAGATGCCAGCCAAGGACCCCCATTGAAGCAGGCCTTTCCATGCTAGCTCTTTCCTGCATAGTATGAAGCACCGAAAAGATGCTCAGATTCAACTAAGATTAGTCAACCTCAACATCATTTGGGGGAACCTCATTTTCCTCTAACACCTTCCTTTCTTCACATTTTTCATGTTCTTTATTGCATCTGGATTCAAGATGACTGATCATGGATGTTGTTATACATGACGGGGGATTTTCTCCTTGCGAAGTTCTGAAGTAACAGAGTTGACATTCTGTTTTAAATTTATCTTCATGATTTTCTTGACTTGCAATCTAAGGGGAAATTAAAGAACAATTAATAAAAAATAAACTTAGTCAAACCTGGGCCTCTGTTAACTTGTCCATCATCACTGTGCCTCTGATTTGACATCAGATCTGGAACTCTTAACCACGTCACCATCAGTACCCCTCTGGTCTTATTTGGAAATGAAATTCTGCCAACTGTTCTTTGGTTCAAACTTGAATGTAGCCCTCTAGTTAATATCCCACCATCCCTTGCTTTCTGCTCTGACTGGGCCTTTTTGAACTCTAGAATCGTCAAGGCATTTCTGGTATGACCTCAAATTCAGACTCTGCTGGCTCTCATGGCATCAAGACCATCTTTGATACCACATGAGAATTTCTTAACTAATCCAACATGATAGGCTTCACATTCAACCAAAACCCAGAGCTTTTGTTATTCTACTGCTGCCCTGACCTCTATAAACTATTCGACCATTATCAGCCCTCTGGTCTGACTGTGAGTAGAGAATTCTGTTAACTATTCCAACATGAATTCCTCTGATCTAATTTTGTACTGTTTTAAGATGCCAGCCTCTCTGGTTTGACCTCCTCTGTTAACAGTTCCACCATCAGTGCCCTTCTGGTCTACCTTAACAAAGTCTCTGTTAAGTATCCTACCATCACCGCTACTCTGACATGACCTGAACCTGTTATGCTCCGAGCCCGTATCTCCGAACCGACCGAGAGAGCAAGTCCACCACAGTATTGCAAACGCAAGAAGGGAGTTTGTTTATTCCTAGCACGCTAGGGCCCAAGTCTCATCCCACACAAGGGAATCCGACAAGAGCCCTGAACAAAGGAGTATGGCGGCTTATATACAGGCAGTTCTTTGTCTCAGTTACAGGAGTAGCTGGCGTTACATGATTGGCCAGGCAGGATGAGCGCATATTCTGTCTCTTTCTGGTAAACATGACTCAGGTCCTAGAGCCCGCCGTTCGGTCCCTAACATTCCCCCCTGTCCTTAGATCATATAGAGGAATCTTCCTCTTGGTCCTGAGACACAGTTTGATATTGTTGTCGAAGCACAAACAGCTGTACTGTATTTATGCTTTTTTTTTTTACAAAGGCTATAAGTCTATTGATAAAACATGGGCCAAAGGTAAGCATCAGTAGAAGTATTAGCAGGGGTCCCAGCAAGGTGGAGATTAGGGTGGTCAACCAGGGGATTGTTGAAACCAAGACTCAAACCATCTTTGCTGAGCCTCACGTTCTCGTTTACATTGGGCTAGTCCCTCTCTTATTCACTGAAGGGGAATTCAGCCTAAAAGGACATTTTAGCACCCAAGTCAACCGCATTAGATTTCATTCTTACTCTTCGGAAAGATAATGCCTCTTTATTTGGAATGCATGTGTTCCTTCCAGTGGCAAGAAGTGAGGTGACTTTTATACATCATGTCCCATTACAGGGCTCCTCTGTAGGGAAGCAAGGAAAACATGGCATCTGGGGCTGTTAATTCTTAACAACACCAGTAGGATGTAATTGCTTTATCACAGGGGACCATGAAGGTAGCACATGTCAACACCGTACGAATGCTCTTAGATTATGGAATCTGGTCAGTGACTCGACACGTACTGAAATAGACAACAGTCGGATTGATAAATTGTGAAAGAGAAGCCAGTAACAGCAAATGATAAGCAAGTACATGCCTTGAAAACATTCCTGGTGTTTCATTTATCAGAGCTCTTACTTGGGTATGCTCCCTGCTTGTTGCTTTGAAAGAGTTTCTCTTAATTATACTCGTCATTATTTTCTAAGTGAAAGTCACTCAGTCGCGTCCGACTCTTTGCAACCCATGGACTATACAATCCATGGGATTCTCCAGGCCAGAATACTGGAGTAGGTAGCCTTTCCCTTCTCCAGGGGAGTTGTCCTCCCCGGCGGGATGGAGATCCCGGATGAGCCCCCAGATGTTATGCTCCGAGCCCGTATCTCCGAACCGACCGAGAAAGCAAGTCCACCACAGTATTGCAAACGCAAGAAGGGAGTTTGTTTATTCCTAGCGCGCGCTAGGGCCCAAGTCTCATCCCACACAAGGGAATCCGACAAGAGCCCTGAACAAAGGAGTATGGCGGCTTATATACAGGCAGTTCTTTGTCTCAGTTACAGGAGTAGCTGGCGTTACATGATTGGCCAGGCAGGATGAGCGCATATTCTGTCTCTTTCTGGTAAACATGACTCAGGTCCTAGAGCCCGCCGTTTGGTCCCTAACAAACCTATGCCTTCATATTCTAACTGAACGGCCCTTCTGGTATCAAATCAAATCCAGATGTCTTATTAATTCTTCATCTAAGACTCCTACCTTAATTGTACCTGGGCTTCTTTTGAACTATTCAACCTTCAACCTCTCTGATCTGACTTTGAACCCAGGCCACTTTAACACAAGTCACAATGCTCTGTTAGTCTGACCTCAGGCATGTTCCACTATTAACTTCTGTGACAGTGTCCTGGTCTGTTCTCCAAACAGGGCCTGTTTTATTGTCATCCCATCTTCAATGTCATCCTGCTTCCTAATCAAAGCTTTTCTACTATCCTTGCTCTTCCATCTGTCTAATGTTTACTTTTCCAGGTTCAATGATCTACTGTCTTAACTATCCAACACAGCCATTTAAATCCCTCCACACCAGGCCTATCCTCAAACCTCTGTTACATGTGCCACCATTAACTCCCCTCTGACTTGACCTCAAACCTGATTTTCTGATGACTGCCCTATGAGTCTGTCATTGAACTGGTACAGTTATTTCTTCCAACATCAGTGTTCCTGGAATCTGAATTCAAACCCCAGGCTCTGTGAACTATTTTAGAATTCCCCTCTTGACTGACCTCAAACCCAAATATTTATTCAGTTATCTCCATCTCTGTTTCTCTGGACTGACCCTAAACCAGGGCCTCTGTTAACTGTTAATGCCTGTCTAGTCTGAATTCAAGCATTTGCTAACTAGTCTAACATCACCACCACTCTGTCTATATAATCAAACAGAATGATTGTTAGCTAATTAAAATATCCTAGCTTCTCTTATCTGACCCTAAATCTGGGTCTCTTTATTCCACCATCAGTGGCTTTTCTGGTCTATTATTATTGAACTCTGTGTGTTAACTCTTCTACCATCAACACTCCTCTTATCTGACTTTGAACCACAGTCCCTGTTACTTCTTCCACTGTCAATTCCCCTCTGGTGATGTTGCCTTCCACTGGGGCCTCTGATAAGGAAACTACTGTTATTGACTCTCTGGCCTGACCTTAAACACGGTTAGTCATTTTACCATCAACACTCTTGTTTTAGAGCACAGACTAGTAACTAGTCTATCATCCATGCCCTGTTTTCTGACCTTGAACCTGGATCATTGTTATGTCTTTCACCATCTGTGCCCCTTTGGTAAAACTTCAAACCAGGACTTATGGTAAATACTCTAGCATTAGTGGCCTTCTTGTCTGAATTCAAATATTGGGGATAAAAACTACTGAACTTATAAGGACTTCTTATAGGTGTTTACTACTGGTGAAATACAGGCTACAATCAGATATAATGGGGTGGGAGATTGCAATGTGCACCAAACTGTTCACAGAGCTAAATGTAGATTCTAGTGGTCACAGGCTGGAATATGGACACTCCCATCATGCATACCTGAGTGTGTGTGAGCCAAGGGGTCTCCATAGCATAGTCTTTATGAACACAAGTGTCCAAACTCCAGTCTGTAGACCCCCAAAGTGTCAACACTCCAGTCTGTGTGACTGCAGGAGGTCCCTACCTCAGGATATATGTACTGAGGAGTGTCCACATCTAGCCTTTGTGACCTGAGCATGTCAATACCCTAGTCTATATGACTCCAGAAGTGTTCATACCACAGCCTGTGTTATATAGGAGTGTCTACGGCCGGTCTGTCTGACCTGTTTCTAAATTACTCTGTGTGTGACTCATGGGACTCCACATCCCAGCTGTTACCCCAGATGTGCCTGTACCCAGTCTGTGTGACTCGGAACATTCAAACTCATGTCTGTATGACCATAGGAGCGTTCACATTCCATTCACAAAGGAGATAAGAAATGAATAGATATCCTTCATTTCTGTTGTGGATAATTAGCTAAAGGTAGATTCAACAAAGTCTTTTTTTAAAAAGACTTAGAGATAATCATAAGTTGAATTACAAAGAGAAGAGAGAAATTTCCCATCACTTGAAAAACAGAAATGATTCTGTAACAAAAGGTAGACCAAGAAGGAAATACCAAGAAAGCATAAAAAATACTGAAAACATAAAACAATACAGAATTAAAATTCTGAGGATAAATATTAATGGATTAAATTCCATACGTTAAGTGACAAGGGCATGCAGATTGGGCACACAGATTGAGTAAAAATTCAAAAATCAAATAATGTCTAAATCAAAATAATTCTGAAGGATTTTTGTGGGGCCCTAAATGGGAAACCTTAAAAAAGATGGGTTAGCTTTGCGGTCAGAAACTAAGATGGCGCCTGGCGGAAGAGATAGGGGCGTGGTCTATGTTACAGTTTTTGATTGGCTCTCTTGATTTCTGTGCACGTGGACACTGCGTGATCACCATAGATTCCTGTTATAATGAAAGCACATGACGATTTGACCTTTAACGAGATTGGTGCAACTATGGTATATTACAATTTGACCTTTAACGTGATTGGTGCAATTATGGCACATGACGATTTGACCTTTAACGTGATTGGTGCAACTGTAGAAAGTCCCTCGCAAAACCCCCTTGCTTGCCTATATAAACCAAGAGTTTGTGGCAATAAAGCGGAGCTGCTTAGATGAAACCCCTGTTGCATAATGTCTGTGGTGTGTGATTGTCTTTCGCTCCCGGAGGGGCTGGGTTGGCGGGACAGCAGGCTCACCTCTCCTCGGGACCCCTCAGCTTTGTTGAGGGAAGTTCCACTGCCTCTCTCTTTCTGCGGAGCGCCCCCTGCAGATTTTTTTAAACAGTAAGTAAAAATGTATGAGAAAAGTAAAGACAGAGAAAATAGTAGTTGCAGTATAAATTCAAGATAAAATTAAGGAAAACAGCATGAAGCAGTCAAAAAGGACGGTTTATATTGATCCAGAGCATGGTCAAGATTAAAAATATAGTAGTAACGAATTTTTGTAGTCCATATAACAGACCAGATCGTCAGCTAAAGAACTAGAAGACAGCCAATTGAATCCTTGCCAACTTATCCATATGGCTGGATCAAGTTGAACAGTCTTCACATTAGACATTTAAAAATGAAATAGGCCTTCTGTTAAGTTTAGTGGAAAATGCAGCAAAATAGAGGAAGTGGTCTACGTGTTTTTCTCACCTCTGGACTCAAAGAAGGGTACTCTCATGGCCTTGGGTGTTCTCTCTTGCAGTGACTATGAGTGGCCACAGGTATAATGTCTAATGTTCGTATTAGTTCTTGACTACCCTAGGCCCATTAAAAAAAAAAAAAGAATATGTATTTATTATTCATTTGGTTGTGTCAGTCTTAGTTGTGGCACAGGGGAATTTTTGTTATGTCATGTGGGATCTTTTATTGCGGGTTAGTTGCCCTGTGGCATGTGGGATCTTAGTTTTCCAGCCAGGGGTTGAACCCAAGTCCCGGGTACTGCAAGGCAGATTCTCAACCACTGGACTACCAGGGAAGTCCTATTTTTTTTTTTGTTTTAATTGAGGTATACTTGACATACTATATTATATTAGTTTCAGATGTAAATATAATAAAACATTAATATTTGATACTTGTATATATTGTGAAGTGATCACCATAATAAGTCTAGTAAACATCCATCAACATATATAGTTACAATTTTTCTTCTGTGATGAGAACTTTTAAGAGTACTTTAAAATATGCAACACAGTATTATTAACAGTATTATTATATTACAGTATTATAGTCACCATGTGATACATTATATCCCCTTGTTTTATAACTGGGAGTTTGTACCTTTTTACTCCCTTCACCCGTTTCACATTGCCCCCACCCCACCTCTGGCAACCACCAATCTGCTCTCTGTATCTATGAACATCCCCCACTCCAGGTCCATTTTCAGGTTTTATTCAAAATGAGAAGTCACTTGTGGTCAAATTCTACCTCACAACCTCGTCTGAATAAAAAAGATGTGCACTACTCCATTACTGAACCACAAGAAACCCTCAAGTTATTTAAAAACATAACTTTCAATGACCATACTCTCAGACCATGATGCAATGCTGCTGCTGCTAAGTCACGTCAGTCGTGTCTGACTCTGTGTGACCCCATAGACGGCAGCCCACCAGGCTCCCCCGTCCCTGGGATTCTCCAGGCAAGAACACTGGAGTGGGTTGCCATTTCCTTCTCCACCATGATGCAATAGTGATTAGAAATTAGCACTGAATTCTAAAAACGAAGACATCAGGGTCTTCCCACCACCCTAAATGCGGTTTGGGCTAAATTCTCTGAGGCTGTTTCCTCCACCTGTCCCGGGTGATGCTCTAGTTTCCTGACAGGATTGATCTGGTCTTATTCATTCTTGCGTCAGAGAGATTATTCAAGCATCAAGTATCATTGCTTTCTACTCCTCATTGTTGAGTGTGTCTTAAGCTAAAATAACCTGTTTGACACGATTCTTGAGCTACACAGCATGTTACATGTTTCAGGAGCTCTTGGAAGACTGATTTCCCAGATCCAGAAAAATGCAGTCCATCTGCTGTTCCTTTGGGCTTTTAGATTTTTTTCAATTCCCTCAGAACCACATGGAGATGTGTTCTGAATAAAAGCCATCCCCGTGTTTTCATGTTCCATCCCACCTGCCTGCTTGTGTTGGACTGAGTTTAATACAACTCGGCACCAGTGAAATACACACTGTCATCTCCTGCACCTTTTGTTTTGCATCATGTGCCTCCAGTATTCTCAGGTGAGCTTTAAATAAATTTACTTTTTCAACTAGTAAGACGTCTACATTTAGCTGATAAATGAGGTGGCTATTCTATTCACCTGCTTCCCCCAAACTGGTGTAGAACTGGAGGCAGTGTTAAGGCCCCTGGGATCACTGGGGCATTTTATTGGGCCCTTGGAGAATAGTCAGTGTTAGAAGGTGAGTTCTCCGAAAGCAGAATATCAGATGGAGTTTGGGGTATAACATGTTTATTAGGGATTGGTTCCTGAGCAGGGAAGCAGGAGGAAGTGGGATTGGGGGAAGGGCCAGTTGATCTGTGATGAGGGCCCCACAGAGTCTGGGTGGTCCCAAAGAGGAGCTCTGGAGCCAGGGCTGCCCATCAGAGTGACCCTGTTGGGAGGAAACCATAGGGGTTTATGTCTGTGCCTTGATGGGTCATCAGATGTGGGCTGGCCAAGGCAGGACTTGACCTCGGGGAGGTGGCTCTCATCACCTGAGGCCCACCCTGCAGAGCTGACAACTGCAGCCAGGGCTTCCTTGAAACGGGGTCTAGGCGGTGCAGGGAGAGGGCTGGGAAAGAAACAGGTAGCCACTGGGTGAGTGAGTGAGGACCCAGGTTTTTAATCCATGGTCCTGAACCAGTCACCTCTCCACTCTGTGGGTCAGTTTCCTCTGGACCCAGCTGAAGGTTAGGGAGTCAGTTCGTTCATTCTTTTGACATGTACTACCTGAGCCCTCACACTGTGTAAGGCACTGCAGCAGGATTTAACGAAATAAAACAGATAAAACCTCTGCTCTCAGGAAAACAGCCTTCCTGTTGACCCCTAAAACCCATGCAGTGATGCAGACTCAGAGCAGAGGTCACCCTGGCCTTGCTTTTGATGATTGTGATGCCCGGTGAGTGCCGTGGCCTCGATGCATATTCGGACAGATGGCTGGCTGGCATAGAAGAGGAGAACATGATCAGCTGAATCCATGTGATAACAGGAAGGAGGGAGCCACTGTGCGTTCTTGAGGAGAACACAGAGATAAGTGTGGCGTTATAGAAAGGCTATTCCAGCGGCAGTCAATAACAAAAGTGCAGGAAAAAGAAAGTTTTAGCACATATCACCCTGCTTCTTGCAAGGATGAAAAGAAAAATAGTCAAGGCCAGGCCATACTGCCTGCCCTGCTGGCTGTTAAATGTTTGTTTTGGGCTTACTGTAACCAAGTTATTGTCCATCAGTGGCGGCAATGATTGGGAATTTGCCTTTATGATCTGACAATTTGGGGGCCTCTGTGAATGAATGGAGGTTGGGCAAGAGACCACACAGAGTATCTGGCGTGTTAGTTTGTACCTCTTGCAGCTAGCCCCTCCAAGGCCTCTCTCCTCCACATTGCCTTCACAGGATAGCCTGTACTTCTTTATATAATTGGGTGAGCTCTAGTTGAGGGAGGGAAAAGGCAATGGGTGGCAGCAGGGACAGTGGAAGCCAGTAGGAGTGTACCTAAGACAGAAGCTGCAGTCTTTTTATAAACTAACCTCAGAGATGCTCCCTCATCATTTCGCCTAATTCTACTTGTTAGAAGTGACACTCTAAATCTAGGCCACACTCAAGGGGAAGAGATGATATAAGTGTATGAGCCCCAGGAGGCAGGGGTCATTGGGGACCATCTCAGAGGCTGCCTACCACATTGCCTGTAAGGTGTCTAGGGCCACAGACAAATATTTTTGCGAGGTCTCCATCTAGATGAATAGTTTGAATTAAAAATATTGAAAATCATGGGTTCATATGTGGTATTATGATTTATTAATGAGGATTTAGAAAAAAGTGTAGAGAAGAGGTATTTTTATTGGAATATAGTGGCTTTACACTACTGTGTCAGTTTCTGCTGTACAGCTAAGTGAATCCGCCATACATATATACATAGCTCCTCTTTTAAATTTCTTTCCCATTTAGGTCACAACGAGGCACTGAATAGAGTTCCCTGTGCTCTATAGCAGGTTCCCAAGAAGAGATATTTAGGTATCTGTTTATTGTATAGTCAATACACCTGAATAATCCTTGTATTTCCAGTCTCCATCTCTTCCTCTTCAGGTCCAGGAGCCATCTCCTTATGTTCTATGTTTTTTTTTTTGTCAAATATGCCTAAAAAGGAAAAAAACCATCCTTCACCTTCCATGTAGGGAAAAACCAAGTTTTTCACCTCCTTCTTTCTGTGTTTCTCTTTCTGATGTGTCTCCTATACTACTCACACAGAACACTCACAACACCTCTGACCCAAGATGTGTGGGTTTTTCTCCCCACATCAAGCAATTCTCTATGACACCAGCTGGGTGTCCTATAATTTAACTCAGTTCCAACACTATCTACCTGGAGAGTGCATCAGATCCCAGAGGTTAAGGGCTCAGCCCCACAAGACTGCCCCTCACCCCACTTCAGATGCCAATTGCAAGTAGTAGGTCCCCAGGTTACCCACAAATTCTGTCTGATTTGGTTGCAAATCAGAGGTTCCTACGACCTCCTCTTCAAGATAGATTAATTTGCTAGAGCAACTCACAGAACTCTGGGGAATACTTAACGTTTACCAGTTTATTAAAGGACATGATAAAGGGTACAGATGAACAGTCAGATGAAGAGATACCTAGTGTGAGGTCTGGGAGACTCCTTAGTGCAGGAACTTCTGTCCCTGTGGCACTGGGGTACATCACCCTCCTGGCATGTGGATGGTTCACCCACCAGGAAACTCCCAGAAGTTCTCGCTATTGAGATTTTACGGAGGCTTCCTCACGTAGGCATGATCAATTATTAACTTCATTTCCAGCCCTCTCCCCTCTCTGGAGGATGGGAGGTGCGGCTGAAAATTTCAAGCTTCTGACTATGGTGTGGTCTTTCTGGTGACCAGCCAGCATCCAGGAGCCATCCAGACCCACCTAGAGTCACTCAATAGAATAAAAGCTGTTGCTAGTGCTGTTTCTTTTTTTTATTTTTAATTGGAGGATAATTGCTTTACAATGTTGCATTGGTTTCTGTCATACATCAACATGTATAACTATGGCTGATTCATGTTGATATATGGCTGCTAGTGCTCTTGTCATGGAGGAATTTACAAGGGGTTCAGGAGCTCTGTGTCAGGAATCAGGGGCAGAAACAATATATATTTTCTATTTTCTCACAGTGCCACTCCTGGCTAATTTCATCTCCTACCACAAGAAGGTAGCAACGCCATTATTACAATACTGTGGCTCTTTCGAATCTGTTTGTACTGGAAAATATGGAGCTCCTGCCTGTGCAGTTTCCTAATACCATTTACTTAATGCTGGTTACATCTTACTTGGGACATCGCATCGTACATTGGGCTGCCCATAAATCCCAGCCTCTAGTGACTCCTCATACTTCTGTTTTGCTGATTAGACCCACAACAGCAAACCTTACACAGAGTACGTGGGGAAAGGTGAACAAAAATACTTCATTTTCTGGTCATATTAAATTTTCTGTTTGGAATTTTATATCGTAAATGTAGAACAGGGAAACTTCTAGCCATGTCTTTTCTTGAACTCTTTCAACAATAATCACTGCATTCCTAGAATGAGATCTATTGCAAACTTGACTGCACCCCTACCTTCCACACATCCCCACTAGGGTGGAGGAAAGCATGGCGCCCATGGCAGAGCGAGAAGTCTCAGCTGTAGAAAGAATGTCCATTCTTGGACTCCCCTGGCAGTCCAGCGGTTAGAACTCCACACTCTGAATGCACAGGGCATGGACGGCTTCAATCTCCAGTCGGGGAGCTAAGATTCCCCATGCCACATGGCGTGGCCAAAAATAAATAAATAAAAACAATCTATAATAATAATAAAATCCATAAATTTCATTTTAAAAGAATTGTATTTGTTTATGGCCACATTGGATCTTCATTGCTGGGAGCAGGCTTTCTCTAGTTGTAGCAAGTGGAGTTTACTTTCTGGTTACGGTGTGCAGGGTTCTCACTGCAGTGGCTTCTCTTGCTCCAGAGCAGACTCTAGAGTGCATGGGCTCAGTAGTTGTGGCACTCAGGCTTAGCTGCCCCACCGCACGTGGGACCTTAGTTCCTGGACCAGGGATCAAACCTGTGTGAGCTGCACTGGCAGATGTACCCTTAACCACTGGATCATCAGGGAAGTTTTGTTTTGTTTTTAAAGAATGTCCATTCTTCATCTTGCCACCCCATGGGCTGTAAACCACTAGTCTCCTCTGCCCATGGAATTTTCCAGTAAGAATGCTAGAGTGCGTTGCCATTTTCTTCATCTGGCAGGGCTTGAGACCCACCTGGGGGAGCATGATGTCACCACATTGATGAGCCAAGAGACCTGACTGGAGTTGTGAAGCAATTGTCTTGAAAGTTCCTAGAGGGAGTGGGCATGGCCCAGAGCACTGCCTGATGCCTGGCGCAGAGCCTGTGGAGGGAATGATTGCCCTGGATGCTAAGGCACCTGCCACCACCTCTGTACCTTTAGGTGCCCTAGACCGGAGGCATGAAGAGGTCACGGTGAGAGCTGATACACATGCAGCTCAAGCGCAAGGGCTGGCACTGAATGTTCAGGCCAGGAGCCTTGAACTTGGCCTATAAACAACACAACTGAAAGTCAGCCCAAATCAGCCTGTTGCCACCATTCCGCTGTCCTAGTCTCAGAAGATCCTGTGAAAGAAATGCCACACTAGCCAGCAGGAGAATCTACTCGCCAGGCCCTGTCCCCAACTCCCCCACCCTGGGACTAGCCACAGAGCTCTGGGACAGCCCCATAGGGTAACATCAGTGATGATGGCTTGTCTTTGCTCCTCTTTGTCTGCAGCCCCAGCTGGAGACTTGAAGACCAGGGCCTGGGTCATCTGAAGGCTCCTTTACTCACATGGATGGACGTTGATGCTGGTTGTAGCCCGGGCCTCTCCATGTGGTTGCTTTGGGCTTCCTCACAGCATGATGGCTGGGTTCCAAGGCCAAGGAGGCAGGTGGAAGTTGTACCTTTGATGACCAGTTTTGGAAGTTACATAGTGTCACTTCCCATATACCCTATTCATTGAGTCAGTCACAAAGTCCTACCCAGGTTCAGAAGGAGAAGAAAAAGGTTCTGCTTCTTGATGGGGAGTGACAAGGTTCTGGAAAGACACATGGGGCCAGAAATATTGCTGTGACCATTTTTGGAAATTATGTTGTTGCTGTTCAGTTGCTCAGTCTTGTCTGACCCTTTGCAACTCCATGGACTGCAGCATGCCAGGTTCCCTTATCCTTCACTTTCTCTCAGAGTTGACTCAAACTCATGTCCATTGAGTCAGTGATGCCATCCAACCATCGCATCCTGTCATCCCCTTCTCCTCCTGCCTTCTACCTTTCCCAGCATCAGGCTCTCTTCTAATGAGTCGGCCCTTCACATCAGGGGGCCAAAGTATTGGAGCTTCAGCTTCAGCATCAGTCCTTCCCATGAATGTTCAAGATTGATTTCCTTTAGGATTGGATTGACTGGTTTGATCTCCTTGCAGTCCAAGGGACTCTCAAAAGTCTTCTCCAACACCACAGTTCAAAAACATCAATTGTTTGATGCTTGGCCTTCTTTATGGTCCAATTCTCATATGCATACATGAGTACTGAAAAAAACGTAGTTTGACAATAAGGACCTTTGTATGTAAAGTGATGTCTCTGCTTTGTAATACACTGTCTAGGTTGGTCATAGCTTTTCTTCCAAGGAGTAAGCATCTTTTAATTTCATGGCTGCAGTCACCATCTGCAGTGATTTTGGAGCCCAATAAAATCAAGTCTGTCACTGTTTCCATTATTTCCGCATCTATTTGCCATGAGGTGATGGGGCTGGATGCCATGATCTTGGTTTTTTGAATGTTGAGTTTTAAGCCAGGTTTTTCACTGTCGTCTTTCACCTTCATCAAGAGGCTCTTTAGTTCCTCTTCGCTATCTGCCATAAGGGTGGTGTCATCTGCATATCTGAGGTTATTGGTATTTCTCTAGGCAACCTTTATTCCAGCTCGTGCTTCATCCAGCCCAGCATTTTGCATGATGTACTCTACATATAAGTTAAATAAGCAGGGTGATAATATACAGCCTTGATGTATTCCTTTCTCAATTTTGAACCAGTCCATTGTTCCATGTCCAGTTCTAACTGTTGTTTCTTGACCTGCATGCAGGTTTCTCAGGAGAGAGGTAAGGTGGTCTGGAGAAATCTGTATGATTTTCATAATTTTGAAAATTATAATCTACCACCTGTATAATTTCCATAATTTTGGAAATTATAATCTACCTCTAACTTAATGAGAAACTTGGCAAGTTGTTCCAACTCACTAGGCCTCAGTTTCCTTATCAATTAAATGGGTATAATAATAGTGTCTATGGTGGAGGGAAAGAATCACATGCAATAATGCACATTAAATACTTAGCCCAGTGCCCACAATATGGCAAGTACTCAGGGAAAATTAGAAATTATTGTCAGTAATCATTAGCATTGACGAATGAAGCATCCTGGTATAGCTGAAACAAGGTGGTGTGGGTTGAATTGTGTTCCCTTGCCCCGCCCCCCAAGTTTATTCAAGTCAACCTGTGAATGTGACCTTATTTGGAAATCGGTCTCTGCAGGTGTAATTAAGATGTAAGTTAAGATGAGGTCATCCTAGATTAGGGCAAGCCCTGAATACAATCACTGGCATCCTGATGAGAAGAGGCACAGAGATACACACACGGGGACAATGCCATGTGACAGTGGATACAGAAATTAGAGTGATAGGACTGCAAGCTATGGACCACCAAGGATTGCTGGCAACCCACCAGAAGCTGGAAGAGGCAAGAAAGGACCCTCGCCTGGGGCCTTCAGGGGGCCTTGCCACCAACACCTTGATTTCAGACTTCTAACTTCCAGAACTATAAAATAACTTCTTTTTTCTCTCTCTCTTTTTTTTTTTTGGCAGCACTGCATGGCTTGTGGGTCTTAGTTTCCAACCAGGAATTGAACCTGGGCCCTTGGTAGTGAAAGCATGGGTATCTAACCACTGGACTGCCAGGGAATTCCCAAAATTTCTGTTGTTTTAAGCACTCCCCACCAATGATTCAACTGACACTGGGACCCTACTCTTTCCTAGGCACTGAGAATACAGTGATGACTAAAGTAAGCATTCTGCATCTGAGGAGCTGGCAGCAATACAAGCAGTAAAGTGACAGATGTACAGGCTGGATTTAGAAAAGACAGAGGAGCCAGAGATGAAACTGTCACCATCTGGTGGATCATAGAAAAAGCAAGGGAATTCCAGAAAAACATCTACTCTGCATCATTGACTATGCTAAAGCCTTTGACTATGTGGATCACAACAAATTGGAAAATTCTTAAAAGATGGGAAAACCAGACCACTTTACCTGCCTCCTGAGAAATCTGTATGCACGTCAAGAAGCAACAGTTAGAACTGGACATAGAACAACAGACTGGTTCCCAACGGGGAAAGGAGTATGTCAAGGCTGTATACTGTCACCCTGGTTATTTAACTTATATGCAGAGTACATCATGAGAAACGCTGGACTGGATGAAGCACAAGCTGGAATCAAGATTGCTGGGAGAAATCTCAACAATTTCAGGTATGGAGATGACACCACCCTTATGGCAGAAAGTGAAAAGGAACTAAAGAACTTCTTGATTAAAAAGCTGGCTTAAAACTCAACATTCAAAAAACTAAGATCATGGCATCCAGTCATAACTTCATGACAAATAGATGGGGAAAAAGTGGAAACAGTGACAGATTTTCTTTTCTTGGGTTCCAAAATCACTGTGGACGGTGACTGCAGCCATAAAATTAAAACACACTTGCTCCTTGAAAGGAAAGCTATGACAAACCTAGACAGCATATTAAAAAACAGAGACATCACTTTGTCAACAAAGGTTGGTATAGCCAAAGCTATGGTTTTTCCAGTAGTCATGTATGGATGTGAGAGTTGGACCATAAAGAAGGCTGAGTGCTGAAGAATTAATGTTTTTGAACTGTGGTGCTGGAGATGGTTCTTGAGAGTCTCTTGGAAATTAGCAAAGAGATCAAACCAGTCAATCCTAAAGGAAATTAACCCTGAATGTTCATTGGAAGGACTGATGCTGAAGCTCAAGCTCCAATAGTTTGGTCACCTGATGTAAAGATCTGACTCACTGGAACAGACCCTGATGCTGAGAAAGATTGAAGGCAGGAGAAGGAAAAGACAGAGGATGATGGTTGGATGGCATCATCGACTCAATGGACATGAATTTGAACAAACTCTGTGAGATAGTGAAAGACAGGGAAGCCTGGCGTGCTGCTGTCCATGGGGTCGCAAAGAATTGGACAGAATTTAGGGACTGAACAACAACAAAGCAATGAACAAAGGGGCTCTGAGAATGATGGCCTGAGACAGTGGGAAAGAGGCTCTGGGCCTCAAGTCCCTCAGTTTGATAATTCACTCTGAAGACTCCGGACTCTGTGGAGTCATACTCACGGTGATGATTTGTTACAGTGAAAGGACACAAAACACAGTCAGTACAGGGAAAAGGCACATGAGGTGAAGTGGGGAGGGAAACAGGAACAGGCTTCTTAGACTCCTGTCCTGGTGGAGTCCCACGGGACACGCTTAATTCCTCCAGCGATGACCAGTGACAAAGCCGAAATGCTGTCTGCAGAGGAATTCACCTGGGGTAAGAGTCTAAGATTTTTCTCAGAGGCCAGTCGTGTAGGTACCCTCTGGTTAACAGGCACCAAAATGGTAGATCCCCAGAAGGAAAGCAGGTGTTAGGCATAAACCACAGAATTTATCCAAGCTAGTTAAGCACAGTCACCTACTTGTCATTTAGAGAGTGCTGGGAACTCTCCCAAAATCTGAGTTCCCAAATGGCAGCTATATTAGTCAGCTCAGGCTGCCGTAGGAGTTACTGCAGACTGGGTGGCTTAAACAGTAGAAATTTCTGTTCTTACAGTTCTGAAGGCTAGAAGTCCAAGATCAAGGTGCCACTAGGGTTGGTTTCTGGTAAGGACTCTCTTCCTGGCTTGTAGATAGCTGCCTTCTTGCTAGCCCCTCTCATGGCTTTTTATCTGTGCACACACCAAGAGAGAAATTTCGGGGGCCTCTTCCTCTTCATCTAAGGACACCACCCTTATGGCCTCATTAGGTGGTGGGACCCCACCCTTCTGGCCTCATTTAACCTTGATTACCTCCTTAAAGGCCCTGTCTCCAAATACATTCACTTTTGGGTTAAGGGGTGCAACACAGGAATTTGGGGTGGGGGCACAATTCAGTCTCTTACACCAACCAATGTCCAGGGAGGAAGTGATCCCCATTTGGTGCTGTGGTCCAGGTTACGATGACTCCTTCACTGTGTGTTGAGTACCTTCCTGCCAGCCTGGTCACAGCTGACGAAACCAGAAGTAGATGTAAGAGGAGAAGGCATCCCTACAGTTAAAGGACAGAATGTGTCCTTTATTTAGTGGGGAATCATTGCAGGGTTTTAAGTAACACTAACAGCTAACACTGCTGATTGAGAGAAGCTTCATTTCTCAAAAGTGGCAGAAACAAGGATTTCAGACATGCAATTCACTATGAAATGGATCAGGGCAAGTTGAGACCCTCTGTATTTACTAGACCTCATGTACATACAATAATTCCATGTATTAAATACATATAAAATGCAGTACCACGTGAACTCATGCATGTGTTTACCAGGAGAAAGAAAAGCTAAACATGGATTGAACTGCTACTTCCTTAACAGGAAGTAGGTGTTGTGGATTTTGGAAATCTCATAAATTGTGAGATGACTCAGGATTGTATGAAACTAGGCCATTTAAAACTTTATTAAGTCCCAATTCATACAAGCTGTATGTATACAAATTATATAAATAGAATATGTGCTAAGAATGTATTCAAAGCTAGATCTGAATTAAGGGCACTGTGCTTATAAAAGGCATAATTCCAGCAATCTAATTTTATTTTTACTGTGTGTTAGGACATATTAGAAACTTACACAAAAGTCTAGAGAACAGCAAAATGAACATTCTGTACCACCATCCAGCTCCAACATTCATAAGCTCATGGCCAAGCATCTATATATCCCATCTACTATGTACCCTTCAGATTATTTTGAAGCAAATCTCAGACATATTTTTTAATGTACAATGGGTCAGTATGTGTATCTGAAAGATAAGGAATCTTTAGAAAATCTAACCTCAATACCTTTTTCTCATCTAAAACAATAATAAGAAATCCTAAATAGTTTCAAATATCCATTCAGCCTTCACATTACCCTGATTTTTTTTATATATATTCAGGATGGCTTCGTATGGATGCTTTATTGTTGTTATTCAGTCATCCAGTCGTGTTCAACTCTTTTCGACCCCATGGACTACAGCATGCCAGGCCTCCCTGTCCCTCACCATCTCCTGAAGTTTGCTTAAGTTCATGTCCATTGCATCGGTGATGCCATCCAGTCATCTCATCTTCTGACGCCCTCTTCTCCTTCTGCCCTCAATCTTTCCTAGCATCAGGGACTTTTCCAATGAGTCAGCTGTTTGTATCAGATGACCACAGATGTTCGCATCAGGTGGCCAAAGTATTGGAGCTTCAGCTTCAGCATCAGTCCTTCCAATGAATATTCAGGGTTGATATCCCTTTAGATGGACTGGTTTGATCTCCTTGCCATTCAAGGAACTCTCAGGAGTCTTCTCCAGCATCACAGTTCAAAGGCATCAATTCTTTGGCATTTGGCCTTCCTTAAGGTCCAGCTCTCACAACTGTATGTGACCACTGGGAAGACCAGAGCCTTGACTATATGGACCTTTGTCAGCAGAGTAATGTCTCTGCTTTTCAACACACTGTCTAGGTTTGTCAGTGTGGACGGTTGTGCCCCCATAATTAGGCACATACTGTTGGTTGTCTCTTTTTATGATGTCATCAGTCATTGATGGGCAGTGACTGGACCCATTTATTTACAAGGGGGTGACAAAGTAGAATATTTTGATTCTCTTATTCTTTCATTTATTAGCCCAAATATATTTATAAAAGGATCTCCCCCCCAACTCTTTGCTTGTATAAGAAAAACAGGATCAATACTTGATACTTGATTCTTTCCCTGTATTTATCAGTTTCCAACATAAAGAGCTGTTTTCCAAGACTTCCCTGGTGGTTCAGGGATTAAGACTCCATACAATCACTGCAGGGACCACAGGTTCCCCCGTGGAAAAACATATCCCACTGGCCACATGATGCAGGGGAAAAAACAAGACAAAACAAAAAAAACCCAGGTTTATGTTTCATGTATTTCAAACCATTGCAACCTTGTTGATGCTCAAATTGTCCCATCAACAAATCACTGGGATTATCTTCAATTTGGCTTCTGAGTCAGTCACTCATGACTTCTGGATTTTCTGTTCCACCAAAGCATTCCTTTCTTAATGGTATTGTAGAAAGATTGAGGGTAAGAGGAGAAGGGGGCAACAAAGGATGAGATGATTGGATGGCATCATCGACACAATGGACACGAGTTTGAGCAGACTCCAGGAGATAGTGAAGGATGGGGAACCTAGTGTGTCGCAAAACTGAGCAACTGAACAACAGCCTCCTTTTGTTTGCTCACATGGCTTGAGGCTTTGTTACATTTTCCTCTTGGTGGCAATGTTGCTCCAGAAATGCCAAGAAGCCCTTAATTCCTCACCCCCACCCGCACCTACACTGCCTCTTCGCCCGCCTTTCGCGTCTGAAAAAACGCAGCAGAGCCCTTTGGCGATTGGGAAGAAAGCTGCTTGCTGCGGTGTTTGCGGGAAACCCGCTCACTGCGGCAGTACAGCCCATCTTTCTCCTTTGATGAATCTGAAATAAATCTGAAGTCTAAGCTGTAAAGTCTGATGACACATCTTCTAGAATTCCATTTCTACTCGACCTGCTGCTGCTGCTGCTGCTGCTGCTAAATCGCTTCAGTCGTGTCCGACTCTGTGCGACCCCATAGACGGCAGCCCACCAGGCTCCCCCATCCCTGAGATTCTCCAGGCAAGAATACTGGAGTGGGTTGCCATGACCTTCTCCAATGCATGAGAGTGAAAAGTGAAAGTGAAGTCGCTCAGTCGTGTCTGACTCTTAGCGTTCCCATGGACTGCTGCCTACCAGGCTCCTCTGTCCATGGGATTTTCCAGGCAAGAGTACTGGAATGGGTCGCCAGTGCCTTCTCCTCAGCAGCACATACATATAGTAAAACTGGAACAATACAGAAAAGATTAGCATGTCCTCTGCACAAAGATGATATGCAAATTTATGAAGCATTTCATGTTTTTTAAAAATAAAAAGCTAGCTAATGGGAATGCAATAACATTGCTGTATAACACAGGGAGCTCAACCCTGTGCTCTGTGACAACCTAGAAGGGTGAGATGGGGTGGGGATTGGGAGGGAGGTTCAAGAGGGAGGGGACATCTGTATACTTACAAATGATTCGTGTAGTTGTATGGCAGAAACCAACACAACATTGTAAAGCAATTATCTTCCAATTAAATATAAATTAAAAAAATAAAAAGTAATACCCATTAAAATGAAAAAAAAATAATTAGAAATATTTAGCAAGAAGAGTAAAAAGTTTGCTACCTAAAATTTCTATTGCCCCAGAATAACCACTGTTGAAGACTTGATATATACTCTTCCAGTGTATTTCCAATGAATATTATAAAATAAAAATAAACTTTTCTCAAAAAAAAGACAAACCATAGACTGGAAGAAAATATTTTCAAATCACAAGTCTGATAAAGGACTTATATCTGAAAAATACAAAGAACTCTTCAAACTCAGTAAGAAGACAGGCCAATTTAAAAATTGGCAAAGGATTTGAGTACACACTTCACCAAAGAAGGTATAGGAATGGCTAAGCAAATGAAAATGTAGATACTCAGCATCATTAAGGAAATGAAATGCAAATTAAAATCACAATAAGATGTCACTACATTCCAAATGGCTATTACCAAAAAGGCAGATAATGCCAAGTGTTGACACAAATGTGGAGAAACTAGAACCCTCATGCATCGCTGATGGGAATTTTAAATGGTACAGTCATTTTGAAAGCAGTTTGACAGGTTTCTTGAAAATTTATTAATAAACTAATCATGATGTTGTTGTGCTTGGTGACTCTGTCATGTCCGACTCTGCAATCCCATGGACAGAGGAGCCTTGTGGGCTACAGTCCATGGGGATTCTCCAGGCAGCAGTACTGGGGCGGGTTGCCATGCCCTTCTCCAGGGGAACTTCCCAACTCAGGAATCGAACCAGGGTCTCTTGCATTCTAGGCAGATTCTTTACCAGCTGAGCTACTCTCCTACAACCCAGCCATTTTGCTCCTAGGAATCTACTCAAGAGAATAAAAATATGTTCACGCAAAGACTTGTATGTTAATATTTTTTTACTTTTTTTTTTTACTATTTATTTATTTTGTTGCCTTGAGTCTTAGTTTTATTGCTGCTCAAGGACTCTCTAGTCATGGCAAACAGCCCTGTGGCATGCAGAATCTTCTTGGACCAGGGTTCGAACCTGTGTTCCTGTATTGGCAGGCAGATTCTTTACCACTGGACCACCCAGGAAGTCCATTATTTATAGCAGCATTATTCATAAATATGCTTTTGAACTGTGGTGTTGGAGAGGATTCTTGAGAGTCCCTTGGACTGCAAGGAGATCCAACCAGTCCATCCTAAAGGAAATCAGTCCTGAATATTCACTGGAATGACTGATGCTGAAGCTGAAACTCCAATACTTTGGCCACCTGATGCAAAGAGCTGACTCTGGAAAAGACCCTGATGCTGGGAAAGATTGAAGGTGGGAGGAGAGGGGGACGACAGAGGATGAGATGGTTGGATGGCATCACTGACTCGATGAACGTGAGTTTGAGCAAGCTCTGGGAGTTGGTGATGGACAGGGAAGCCTGGCGTGCTGCAGCCCATGGGGTCGCAGAGTCAGACACAACTGACCAATTGAACTGAACTGAACTGATTCGTAATAATGAAAGTCTAGGAAGTATCCATATGTCCAATACTGGTGAATGGATAAACAAAACATGGTATATCCAAGCAATGGATTACTGTCAGCAATAAAAAGGAACAAAATACTGATACATACTACAACATTCAGTTCAGTTCAGTCGCTCTGTCATGTCCGACTCTTTGTGACCCCATTAATTGCAGCACACCAGGCCTCCCTGTCCATCACCATCTCCCGGAGTTCACTCAGACTCACGTCCATCGAGTCGGTGATGCCATCCAGCCATCTCATCCTCTGTCGTCCCCTTCTCCTCCTGCCCTCAATTCCTCCCAGCATCAAAGTCTTTTCCAATGAGTCAACTCTTCGCATGAGGTGGCCAAAGTACTGGAGTTTCAGCTTTAGCATCATTCCTTCCAATGAACACCCAGGGCTGATCTCCTTTAGGATGGACTGGTTGGATCTCCTTGCAGTCCAAGGGACTCTCAAGAGTCTTCTCCAACACCACAGTTCAAAAGCATCAATTCTTCAGCACTCAGCCTTCTTCACGGTCCAACTCTCACATCCATACATGACCATTGGAAAAACCATAGCCTTGATTAGACGGACCTTTGTGGGCAAAGTAATGTCTCTGCTTTTGAATATGCTATCTAGGTTGGTCATAACTTTCCTTCCAAGGAGTAAGTGTATTTTAATTTCATGGCTGCAGTCACCATCTGCAATGATTTTGGAGCCCCCCAAAATAAAGTCTGACACTGTTTCCACTGTTTCCCCATCTATTTCCCATTGATGAACCTCAAAAATCTTACACAGAGTGAAGGGAGCCAGACAGAAAGGGGTACACATTGTATGATTCCATTTATGTGAAATGTCCAGAAAAGGTATCCACAGGGACTTGCCTAGGGCTGGGGATCAGGAGTGGAAAGTGACTAGAGGTGGGCTTGAGGGAACTTTTGGATTTGATGAAAAACTTCTGAAACTGGTTCGTGATGATAGTTGTATGAGTCTGTCAATTTATTTAAAAATCATTGTATACTTACAATGGGTGAATTTTATGACATGTAAATTATACCTTGATGAAGCTATAAAATACATGTACAAACTCAGGAGAGACGGACGGGCTTTATTATCTTGCCCTGGCAGCCATAGCAACACCAACCACAGTGTGCACTTGGAAGATAAACCAGATGAGGAACCAGGGCTGAAGGCATGGTGCAGCCACCACAGTTCTCTTGACCCAAACTAGTGACTTCCTCAAGGACCTGCTATTAGCATTGTGAGATGCTCTTCTAGGGTTCTTCACAACAAAATATTTAATTTTCTTGACTTGAAATCAGACTTTTCCAGGCCATGGTTTCTGCGCTCCCTGTTTCCCTCCAAATCATCACCAATAACTAATGAGGTGCTGCTGCTGCTAAGTCGCTTCAGTCGTGTCCGACTCTGTGCGACCAAATAGACGGCAGCCCACCAGGCTCCCCCGTCCCTGGGATTCTCCAGGCAAGAACACTGGAGTGGGTTGCCATTTCCTTCTCCAATGCATGAAAGTGAAAAGTGAAAGTGAAGTCGCTCAGTCATGTCCGACTCTTAGCGATCCCATGGACTGCAGCCTTCCAGGCTCCTCCATCCATGGGATTTTCCAGGCAAGAGTACTGGAGTGGGTTGCCTTTGCCTTCTCCGTAGTGAGGTGCAGCCGCAGCAATTTCTTAAACAAGAAGGGATCACAGGTACTTTGGGGCCTTAATACTATCCAGAAGACCTCTTGTTTGCCTTTGGGAAGAAATTCCCATTTCCCTCAAAAGATCTTCCAAAGTTTTACAACTACCCCCCAGGCTTATTTCTTTTATCTTTCTAGCAGATGATCTGGTACTCCAAGATCTGGAAAAGTGGTATTTTCTTTACTTTTCTTCTCTCCTTCCTGCTCAGTCTTTGACATCTTCACCCCCATTCTCGCTTCCTTCTCTGGGTCTCTGGAACTCCAGAGGATGACATGACTAGATTCTGAGATTAGGTCCTTTCTCCTTTTGTTTCTAATGTGAAAATTTTTGCTTTTTTCACAAAAAGATGATGAGAATAGTTCGAAGTTGAGGCTCTGTCAGATTGCTAAGGTTCTAACTTGGTAAAAAAATTTTTTTGTGTGTGAACATACCTTGTAAGATTTTATTTAGGCCAAGTTCTTAGTACACAGCAACAATAAATTCCAAATACAATTTCAAAATTAAAGAAGGAGTGTTCCCCCATCTCATCTGGAGGTGGTTTAATGGCACATACAAGAAAAAAACATGGACTGCTTCATGAATTTGCATATAATTCTTGAGCAGGGGCCATGCTAATCTTCTCTGCATTATTCCAGTTTTAGTATATGTGTTGCCAAAGCGAGCACTAACTTGGTAAATGGAAAGTTGGCCAACCTCTACCCCCTCTCACATGTGTACATACATGGCCATACCTATTTTGGGGGGAGGGGAAGAGGAGATTCATTAGTCCATCAAAAATTTGACTAGAGTCCATGTTATATATTTAAATTATACTTTAAAATGTACATAAAATTTGTCATAAATAAATGATAACATTTATTTAAAAAGTCACCAATAGTCTCCATATTGTGTCTTAAAAATGGCAAACTTTGCAGAAGGCTGGATTCTGCTAAAAGAACAATAGGAAAAATAATAATAGCTGAAAGCTTGGTTTTGTAACATTGCTTAAATGAAATGACAAAAGGCAATCTTGGAGGCGTGAAGTGAAGAAGAAATGGGAGAAGAAGAAGAAATTGAGCCAGGAGGTACCCAGCGCCCTACCAAGGTGTCCTGGGGGCGGCAGCAACCTCCCCCCCAGGACTGAGGGGACTTCTAAGAAAGTGGAATTTATGTGTTCAATTTATTTTCAGCTATGTAGCCCAGGGTTATCCTTCTCCTGTGTCCTGTGTCCTATTTCCCCACACAGAAAAAGGAACAATAATTCTGGATACAGAGGAATCAGAGCCAGGGGCAGCTACCAAGACATTATTTAGGCAGCAGCTGCCAAGAAGTAAATAACATGTAATGTAACAGCAAAAAGAAATGATGATGATGATGATGACAGAAAAAACACAATGTAGGAAAACCTGGACCCTTGCCTAAGGGGGCCTTGTTTAATGAACTACATGGGATTTCACCTCAACTGCTTCCATTAAATTTTGTTTTCTGGTGGCCTCGTTCCTTGCTTTCTACCCTTTCTTCACCTTGTTTTCAAAATATATGTGTCTCTGGTCATAATATGTTAAAGGGAAATAACTTTCTACCTGCATCGGTTCACCTCAGTTCTGTCCTGTATCTTGTACCTCTGTGCCATTTTCTCAATGAGAAATTTCTGGAGAAGAGAGGCCAGGCCTGTTTCATTATCCTTCTGCATTGCCTGGCAAACTGGCATGTGCAAAAAGGTATTTAATAAATATTTTGGAAAGCAACTTCTAATCTCTTCAGAATCATTGAAGAACTGAGAGGTTGAATGAGATGGCTGATTAAGGCCTGAAATGGATGCTATTTCTACTGTGAAGATATCAAACAAAGGTTCGATGGTGAGTAAAGGAATTAATCAAAAGGATGAATCTTCAGCAAGATCCCAATTCGGTTTCCCCTTGAATTCCAGTCAAACACTGAGTTTGGTTATTCATTTTCCCAGAAGGTGGCAGCAGGAATCTCTTCTTAAGCCCAAGCATTGCCAAGAGGCACCTATTAGGAGGTCACTCTGAAAAAGGTAATGACAGTTGCAAATTAGAGCTTCAGCTTTGGCTCAGAGGCGCTGATTTCTTCTCTCTTACTGTAGTATGAAGGGCATAGGGCCTTGGCAAGCAGGAGGAGCAGTGAGACTTATCTGCAGCTGTCACCCAGAAAGCCAGCATCTCACCAGCAGGCTAGGGTCAGGTCTGGGGTAATCTTCATGTCTCCTCTTTGCCCATACAAAGAACCAAAAGAGAAAAAAAGAAAGAAAAAATGTTGAATGACAAGAATTACTTGTGTCAAACAAATACCATCAAAGACAATTTAAGAATTGCTAATCTGTGTGGGCGATAAGGGCCTCCCAGTTGGTGCTAGTGGTAAAGAACCCAGCTGCTGATGCAGGAGACTAAAGAGAAGCGGATTTGATCCTTGAGTCAGGGACGATCCCCTGGAGGAGGGCATGGCACCCCACGCCAGTATTCTTGCCTGGAGAATCCCATGGACAGAGGAGCCTGGCGGGCTACAGTCCATTGGGTTGCACAGAGTTGGACATGACTGAGCACACACACCGTACAATAGATAATATATCACTCACAGGTAAGAGTGTATTTAGCCTATTCATCCACATCTGATGGTAAAGGTACATCTGACTATAAAGGCTTGATTCCCCAGTCCATAATTTTTTACAATATTTGTAAACTTGTTATTTATTTGTGGCTGCGCAGGGTCCTTGTTGCTGTGAGGGCTTTTCTCACTGTGGTGAGCGGGAGCTACTTTCCAGGTGTGTGGGCTTCTCACCGTGGTGGCTCCTCTTGCGGAGCAGGGGCTTTAGCACACATGGGCTTCCGTAGTTGTGACACGTGGGCTCGGTAGCTGCAGCTCCCAGGCTGTAGACTGTGGGTTCAATAGTTGTGGTGCATGGGCTTAGTTGCTCCATAACATGTGGGATTTTCCCAGACCAGGGATTGAACCTGTGTCTCCTACATTGGCAGGAGAACTTTTTACCACTGAGCCACCAGGAAAACCCCACCCCCCAAGTTCATACTTTATAGACATGTGACTGTTTTCATATTTGGACTGAGAAACGAATTTGGATGAACCAGACTTCTATTTGCCTCTTTGCCAATGACATAAGTTGATTTTCCTGCCTCAGCTGGCCTCTATCCACTCCACCTCTAGCTCAGAGGACACTGCGTTACCAATCATTGTTTTTTGGATTGTCTCTCTAACTAGCAGTAAAGCCACAAAGGCAGAACTCATTAATTTCCATGCATTTCCCCCTACCCTAGAGGGTTCAGCACTGGGCTTACCAGCTTGTGGGAGATGATGGGGTTTTGTGGAAACCTGGGGATTGGCCTGCTCATGCATTCATTTATTTACTCATCCCACAGCTATTTTTTTTCACATTCCTGTTTTTTAAATTTTATTTTATTATTTTTTAAAACTGAAAACATTTTGTGTTGGGGTATAGCTGATTAACAATGTTGTGATAGTTTTAGGTGAACAGGGAAGGGACTCAGCCATACATGCACATGTGTCCATTCTTCCCCAAGCCCCCTCCCATCTAGGTTGGCACATAACATTGAGCAGAGTTCTCTGTGCTATACAAGAGGTCTTTGTTGACCATCCATTTTAAATATGGCAATATACACATGACCTTCCCAAAGTCCTTAACTATCCCTTGCCCCTGGAAACCATGAGTTTGTTTTCTAAGTCCCTACAGCTATTTCTTGAACATCTCCTACATGCTTAAAACTGTGAAATCAAGCCACAAATCTCTTGGCCACTTAGGGATTACAGAGGAGGGATGATGGGGTAAGTCTGGGGGCCACAGGAGCCCACAGGAGAAGCACAGAAGCTGAACTCACAGTGTCAAGGAAGGAAAGAGATGTTTCAGCTAAAATCCAAAGGATCAATAGGAGGTTGATAGATGAATGAGGTGAGGGGATAGGGGAACTGGGCCAGTTCATTTTATGACACTGCTCAACTTTATTTGCACTGGCTGTGTGACCTTTAGCAAACCGGTCCCCTAAATTCTCTGAATTTCAGTTTCCTCATTAGTAATATGTGGACAAAAGCAGCTACCTTGTGGGTTGGTTGTGAGGGTAAAAGGAGAGAATGTATATAACGTATGAGGCAGAACACTTTGAACAACAAATGTTCAAGGGACATCTCAGGGAGTAGAGATGTCTGAGTAATTCATCAGCTCAATCCCCTGTATTAAAGCGGGGACAGAGCTGTTATATGGGGGCAAAGATTCAGTCTGAGATCCAATTCACTTTGGCTCTGCAAACTTGAGTCAACTAAGGGTGAACCAAGAAGGCATCAAGTGTTCAGCTATCGGTGACAACTGACAAAACCAGTAGATGGTAACTAGAGTTGCAGGCCATCAGATGCCAAATAATTTTGTTTCAGAAATGACCAAAAGGGGAACTCATCCTGAAATTTCTAATTCATGGCTACAGGGATGCACTCCAGAAACCTCTACCATGAGACTTGGGAAAGTGAGGCTGATGGTGCTCTGGTTGGTTTAGTTATCACCTCCCCTCACTGGCTGAAGATTCATGTTCTAACAAAAGGGCAGATTTGGTATTTAAGGTCCTAAATTTCCCTGTGTGCAAGTGACCAGATCAGATCTACTCAAGCAGGGAAATGCTCAATTCAGTGCCTAAAATAGAATCAAGTTATTGAGACTCAGAAATCTCTCATTTTTGCTGAGATAGCCGAGTTTAGGAAACATAGTTAACTGGATTTTAGAACTTGCCTCCTTCTTCTTTTTTGCTACACCACGTGGCATGTGGGATTTTAGTTCCTTGACCAGGGACTGAACCCAAGCCCCCTGCATTGGAAGCATGCAGTCTTAACCATTAGACCATCAGGGATGTCCCATTAACTGGATTTGAAAAGACACAATGCTGTAATGATGTTTTTAGAATGAGATAGTGGTTGCTAGGGGCTAGAGGGAGGGGAAGGGTCACTGGGAAAAATGGGGAGATGTTGGTCAAAGGGAACAAATGTCCAATTATGAGATGAATAAGTTCTAGAGATCTAATGTACAGTGGTGTGGTGGCTATAGTAACACTACTGTATTGTAATACTTGAAATTTACTAAGAGAGTAGATCTTAAATAGTCTCACCACACACAGATACACACACACAGGGTAACTTCTATGAGGTGATGAGTGTGTTACCTAACTTGACTGTGGTATAAAATAGATGCATAGATCAATGAAACAGAATAGCGAGCCCAGAAATAAACCTACACATATACGCTCAGTTAATTCATGACAAAGGAACTAAGAATATAAAATGGGGAAAAGACAGTCTCTTCAATAAATGGATATCCACAAGCAAAAGATGAAACTAGACCAATATCTTACACTACACACAAAAATTAACTCAAATGGATTGAAGAAATGTAAGGCCTGAAACCATAAAACTCCTAGAAGAAAACAAAGGTCCTTGACATCAGTCTTGGAAATGATTTTTTGGATCTAACTCCAAAAGCAAAAATAAACAAGTGAGACTACATCAAACTAAAAGCTTCTGCACAATAAAGGAAACCATCAACAAAATGAAAAAGTCAGCCTATGGAATGGGAGAAAATATTTGCAAATTACATATCCGATAAAGGGTTAATACCCAAATATATAAAGAATTTATACAACTCAGTAGCAAAACACCAAACAATCCAATTTAAAAATGGGAAGAGAATCTAAATAGACGTTTTTCTAAAGAAGAGATACAGATGGCCAACAGGTTCATGAAAGGATGCTCAACATCACTAATCATCAGGGAAATGCAAATCAAAACCATAATGAGATACCACCTCACTCACATCTGTCAGGATGCTTATCATCAAAAAGACAAGAAATAGGGACTTCCCTGGCAGTCCAGTGGTTAAGACTCTGTCCTTCCACTGCAGGGGGTATGAATTAAATCCCTGATCAGGGAACTAAGATCCTACCAAAAAAAAAAAATTTTACAGACAAGAAAGAACAAGTGTTGGTGAGGATGTGGAAAAAAGGGAACCCTCGTGCTCTATTGGTGGGAATGTAAATTGGTGCAGCCACTATGGAAAATCATATGGAAGTTTCTCAAAAACTTAGAACCAGCAATTCCAAAATGAGAACACTGATTTGAAAAGATATATACATGCCTCTATTAACTGCAGCATTATTTGCAATAGCCAAGACATGGAAACAGTCTAGGTGTCTATCAATGGATAAATGGATAAAGAAGATGTGGTACATATATACACAATGGACTATTGCTCAGCCATAAAGAATGCAATCTTGCTATTTGCAACAACATGGATGGACCTTAAGGGTATTATGCTAAGTTAAAAAAAGTCAGACAGAAAGGAAAATACTATATGATTTCCCATATGTGTGGAGTCTGAAAAACAAAATGAACAAACCAAACCAAACTAAACTCACAGATACAGAGAATAGATAAGTGGTTGCCAAAGGGACTGGAGGTTGGAGGGTGGACAAAGGAGGCCAAGAGGTATAAACTTCTGGTTATAAAATAAATAAGTCATGGGGATATAATGTACAGCATGGTGACTATAATCAATAATATTGTATTTCATGTTTGAAAGTTGCTAAAAGTAAAATCTTAAAAGTACATCTTAGAATTTCTCATCCCAGGGAAAAGCATTTCATAATTTTATATGGTGACAAATGATAACTAGATTTATTGTGGTGATCATTTTTCAATGTATACAAATATCCAATCATTATATTGTATGCCTGAAAATAATATAATGTTATAAGTCAATTATATCTTAATAAAACTGTTTCCTGAATAAATGAATTCTGATTGGACAGATCTAATACAGTCTATAAATTTTACAGATGTTCCTCTCCTGCCTAAGATGGAATCTCAAACTCTTGTGTGAAATCCTCATTGAATTATTTTAAAAGAATAATTTGGTATCTAGGATGGGGTGTCCAATCACTTTGATAAGTCCACAAAATTAGGCTTTACTCCCTGAGGCCCCTGACCAATCTATGGTTCTGCATTCGCGCAAATATGCACACATCTATCTGTGTGAGTGTGCCTGTAAAGTATATACACACACATGTTTGTCTGAGAAGAGCCATATAAAGGTCTCATAGCATTAGCTGAGTTTCTGGAGGTTTCTTATCCTTGTGGTTCAGCTTTTCCTCTGTCAAGTGGGAATGTGTTTCAGTTTCATATTTCAGTGAAGGTTTTACAAGGATTACTATGATATCACTTTCCTGATTGAAAAATGTCCCTTGACCACAGGGCATAAATTTGAGGAATCTAAAGCCTGGAAGCTGAGAGTTTATATCTCAAGACAGTATTGTTAGCATGTAAGCCTTTATGTTGATCAAAAACAAACCTATTCATTGCTTAATCAAAATATGACATGGAAAAATCCTAGCCTGAAATTCAGGGCTCATTTGGGCAGAGAAATAAAAGACCTTTTTAATAACATTCATTAGAGAATGTTTTTGAAAGTTCAGCAGAAGTCATACGAAGGGATTTCCTCTCACACAATGCCAACAAATTGCTGATGGAGATTAACTATATGGATTTGGTTTAAAATCAAGTGAAAAATCTGACTGCTCTTGGCAGTGGAAAGAATTCTGTAATAGCTTGGGCAAATATATTAAAATACCCAGGCAATTTTTTGTGCATTTTTCATAACAGCTGATTGTGGGTTTTTGTTTTGTTTTTGGCCATGCTGCACAGCTTGTGGGATCTCAGTTCCCTGACCAGGGGTTGAACCCAGGCCCTGTCAGTGAAAGCCCAGAATCCTAACCACAGGCACCAGGAAACTCCCTATTTGTGTGTTTTAAAATAATAATGAGTGACTATAATAATAAACAGTGAGTTGTTTGAGAGTTGTAGGATTATAAAGCAATTTTCTGTTAAAAATTTAATAAATACATGATTGATTTTCATCATGAACCAAAATATTATAAGATTATATACTTCAGTAATATGTAAAATGATCTTGATAATCAAAAACATTAAGAGACAGGGGTAGTGACAGACTACTGACTTTGGATCTGGGGAAAGCTCCCAGTCATGAGCCTGGAGTGTCTTCTCTGCCTGTGTGTGGGAGCTCTCTGGCCTAGGGACAAGAACTGGTTCTTTGGCTGCCCAAACAGACTTTGCCCTTTAGGAATATCGTCGGGTTCACTCAGCCCTAGCCAGGGAGAGAAGAATGCTGTGTCAGCTTGGTTACTATTTGAAAGCAAAGGACTGTAAAACATAGCAGCTTTGAATTACAACAGTGTATTTGCTCACAATCCTGTAGGTAGGCAATTTGAGCTGGAATTGGCTGGTGGTTCCACTCTTAGACTTCCTCTGCTCAACCATGTTGCCACAGTGAACTGGAGGATAGGCTGGGCTGGAAGTTTCAATGGCCTTGATCACATGTCTGGCGTTGGTGCCAGCTGTCAGCAGGGGTGCTTTGGTTCATGGAGGGCTCAGCGCAGCATTGCACTGGGGCCAAGACAGATGCTGCAAGGTCACTTGAGGCCTAGGCTCTAGATTTCATGTGATGGCAGTTTTGTTGCATGCTGTTGGCCAAAGCACAGGCTCAAGGGGTGAGGAAATAAACTCCGCCTCTGAATGGGGAGGTGCAAAGTCCCATTGCCAGAGGACATAACAACAGACAAGGAGGAATGTTGGCAGCCATCTGTATTTATCTGCTTGGGCTATCATAATGGAGTACCATGGACTAGTTGGCTTAAACAGCAGAAATGTATTTTCTCAGTTTTGGAGGTTTGAAGTCCAAGATTAAGATGTTGGCAGGTTTGGTTTCTGAGGCCTCTCTCCTTGAAAGGCTGCCTCCTTTAATGATAGCTGCCTCTTTACCGTGCCCTCACATGGCCTTTTCTCTGTGTACATGCATCTCTGGTGTCTCTCCCTCTTCTTATAAAAACACCAGTTCTATTGGATTAGGGTCCTGTTAAGATTACATTTAACCTTAATTACCTTCTTAAAGGCCCCATCTCCAAATACAGTCACACTAGGGGAAATCAGTCCTGAATATTCATTGGAAGGACTGATGTTGAAGCTGAAGCTCCAATACTTTGGTCACCTGATGGGAAGAACTGACTCATTGGAAAAGACCCTGATGCTGGGAAAGATTGAAGGTGGGAGAAGAAGGGGACGACAGAGGATGAGATGGTTAGATGGCATCACCAACTCGATGGACATGAGTTTGAGCAAGCTCTGGGAGTTGGTGATGGACAGGGAGGCCTGGTGTTCTGCAGTCCATGGGGGTTGCAAAGAGTTGGACATGACTGAGTGGCTGAACTGAACTGAGAGGTTAGGACTTCAATATATGAATTTTGAAGAGTCACAATTGGGTCCATAACATCATCTTTGCAAACAGTCTACTCAATGCATTGAGTTACAAACCAATTGCAAGGTATTTTACTCCAATTATCCATGTTTTTTTTTTTTCCTTCAAATCATTTTAATACGGCGGTAATTCAAAGTAGGGAAAAAAGATTCAAACATCTTCCCTTTAAAGGGGATGCTTCCATGACTGCTTCACAACAAGCATGACCAGAGGCAAAGATGAGACCAGATTCAAGGAGCAAGGGCCATAGGAAGGCTTCAAGGCTCAAGATTTGAAGAGCTTGGTTTCAGAAAGTCTCTTGAGGGCTAGCAGGCAGCAGAAGAGACATGAAATTTCAAGAGATCCTTAGAGGACGGGGCGCAGTTGCTGGGTCCTGACACCTTGAAGCATTTGTTGATCGTGATTCTGTGTCAAGAGTATTTGTTGTCTGGGAAGAGCTGAGCCAAGTGGGCTGAGCAGATCTGTTGTTCCATAGGGTCAAGATTTATCAGTTGGTAGACCCAGTCTCCCTGCTCGTTGAAGTAATATTGGAGACACATGACCGCACCAAAGCATGAGCTTCCAATTTCACCCATAGCTGCCTCTAACTCTCCATTTACTTGTTTTGTTTCCCAACATGGTTTATTCCTTTTGGGAGAATAAATCTTTGTGATGAGGCTCAGAAGCTGTCTGGCCACTAACTGCACTGTAGCCTGGCATCTCTTTTTACTCTTTGTGAAATCTAAACTGCTAGGATTTTCAGGGAGGCTTCCCTTGGGGACCTTCCCTGTGGGCTTCCCTGGGGACTTCCCTGGTGGCTCAGATGGTAGAGAGTCTGCCTGCATTGTGGAAGACTTAGGTTCGATTCCTGGGTGGGGAAGATCCCCTGGAAGAGGGCATGGCAACCCACCCCAGTATTCTTGCCTGGAGAATCCCATAGATAAGGGGAGCCTGGTGGGCTACAGGCCATGGGATTGCAAAAAGTCGGACATGACTGAAGTGACTTAGCATGTGCACGTGCTTAGGAATAAAACACGACTGGGTAGCATATTAAACAGCGGAGACATTACTTTGCCAACAAAGGTCCGTCTCGTCAAGGCTATGGTTTTTCCAGTAGTCATGTATGGATATGAGATGTGGACTATAAAGAAAGCTGAGCACCGAAGAATTGATGCTTTTGAACTGTGGTGTTGGAGAAGACTCTTGAGAGTCCCTTGGACTGCAAGGAGATCCAACCAGTCCGTTCTGAAGGAGATCAGCCCTGGGATTTCTTTGGAAGGAATGATGCTAAAGCTGAAACTCCAATACTTTGGCCACCTGATGCAAAGAGCTGACTCACTTGAAAAGACCCTGATGCTGGGAAAAATTGAAGGCGGGAGGAGAAGGGGACGACAGAGGATGAGATGGTTAGATGGCATCACTGACTCAATGGAAATGAGTTTGAGTAGATTCTGGGAGTTGGTGATGGACAGGGAGGCCTGGTGTGCTGTAGTCCATGGAGTAGCGAAGAGTCAGACATGACTGAGCGACTGAACTGAATTGAACTGAGTGCCAAAGCACACAGGACCTTCGGGGTATCACAGACAGAACTTTATGGAGGGAGGAGAGATTCTGTAAGTAACTGGTCTCCCTCATTGCCAAATATCTGGCACTGCTGTAATTATTTTATAATTAAAAATTTACACAAGGAGTTCATCTATCTTTGATAAGACTATTACTAGTTATTAGGAAAAAACTTTGAAAAGATTAGTGTTTTTCTCTCTTTTTGATCCCTGCCCCCCACAGTGTCCTGGGCCTGCAACTTGCCACCACATTCCACTTGCCCCCACACCCAGCTGCCTAAATATTTTTAAACATTGACAAAGTACCTTTCAGTCATAAATCAAAGAAAATAAGAAAAGCTTTATTCCTTTAAAAGATTTAGTGGGGACTTCCCTGGCAGTCCAGTGGTTAAGACGCCATGCTTCCACTGTAGGGAGTGTGGGTTCAGTCCCTGGTGGCAGAATTAAGATCCCACATGCCATGCATGGCAGCCAAAAACAACAACACAAAAAGATTTTGCTTTGATTTCGAAAGACCATTGTTGGTAATGAGTAACTTTTCAAAGCTTCCTGTCCAACTTCTAACACACAAGCTATGCTAACACTGTGCATATGTGCATCTTTATCGCCCAATTTTCTGAGCCCTCTATTGATCATAAGATTGTAAACACACATACTGGGTTCTCCCATAGTTGCCAAACTTAGCCAATTAAATAAAAAACAAAAGCTTTTCTCTTCAGGTTGCCTGTAGTCAAGGTATAAACGAGTTGATAATGATGGAATTGGAAAAATTAAAGGGCTATAGACATAGTGCATGCTATACTTTTGGAGTGTTTTTTTTTTAATAAAAAAGCATTTTATTTTATTCAAATAGGCTCATCCTTTTATTTATAAGCTAAAGATCTCTGTCTTCTTTAATTATATCATTTTGGGGTACATTTCTGTAATAGAGACTATATAGTTTATTACATGTTGGGTTATACCATTACTGCAAGGTCCCAAACAAAGACAATGCACCCATCACTAACTATGGACCCTGAGTGGAGATACTAAATTGAAGTACATATATTACAAATCCAGCCGCCATCAGAAAGAAGCATTCAGGGATGACCAAATACCCACACTTCAACCAACCCTTTCATTTTTCTACCCAGCACCCCAAACACCCATACACACACTTAAAATAACAATCTTTCTAGGATCAGAACGGATACAAAGGCCAGCTTGTGTTTTCAGCAGTGGAGGCAGTGCTGGACATAGACTTAGAGCTTCCAAGCAAATTAAGGGAAATTTGTCCTATTTGGTGAAAGCAGAGGACTCAGAGCTCAGCCTTCCTAAAATTGGGAGCACTATGTAAAATTAGCAACAGTCTTCTCCTGGGAATTCCTCTGTCGTCCAGTGGTTAGGACTCTGCACTTTCACTGTCGAGGGCCCAGGTTCAATCCCTAGCCAGGGAATCCCGCAAGCCACTCAGTGCAGCAAAAAAATAAACTTATTAATAAAGAACATAAAAACAGTCCCTTCTCTTTCAGCATGTGACTGACCAAGAGCAGTGAACTGGGGCCTCACTACTCCATCTATATCATCCATATCTATACCCTTATGAGCCATGTATTCATTTATAGATATTATATATATTTATAATGTGTGTAACTTAGTGACTAAACCACCAATCTATATTTATATTTTATAAATATATAAAATTTATATTTATATTTTAATTTATATGTGTGCATGCATGCTCAGTCATGTCTGATTCTTTGAGACCGTAGCTCACTAGGCTCTGCTGTCCATGGTATTTTCCAGGCAAGATCTTGGAGTGGGTTGCCATTTCTTCCTCCAAGGGAATCTTGTCCACTCAGGGATTGAACCCACGTGTCCTGCGTCTCCTGCATTGGCAGGTGGATTCTTTACCACTGTGCCACCTGGGAAGCCCTTAATTTACATATATAATGTAAAAATTGCAGATTTTAAAGTAGGTAACTGGCTATACTGCCTATGATGTATATTAAATAATACGTCAATCATAGCAATCCTGTCCCATCTGAGAAGGCCTAATGCTCCAAAACCATCACTTTGCACGTTGAATACTGGGTAAAGTGTATTCTCTTAAACACCTTTTGTCAAAAGCCTCGCTGTTAGGGCTTGTAACTGCTGTCAACTTGTTGCTGAAACTCAGCCTCTGTTCACCGGTGCCAAATAGGAACAGGAAGACAGAGTTTTCGGTGAAGTAGGAAAGAATAGTTTTTCATTGCTTTGCCAGGCAAAGGGGGCCACAGTGGGCTAATGCCCTGAAGACCCTGTGACCCAGCCTGGAGAGGGTAGTAAGGAGTTCTATAGTGTTCAAGGAGCAGGGCATGATCAGCTCGTGGGCAGTTCTTGGCACCAAGGTGACATTTCAAGCATTATCAACCTTCTGGTTTCAGCCAGTCTAGGGTCTGTGTTCTTGCGGTCAGCAGTTTTCATCTGGTGGGGGGAGAGGGTGTCTGCTTCCTGTAAAAACAACTTAGGAATGTGTATCAGGCCTTTATCTATATCCTTCAGGGAACTGGGAGTTCGGGTGATTCTGTTATGTGGCAGAATTATAGTCTACATTGTTACCAGTTCCTTAGCCCAACAGCTATCCTTTGTTTCTAAATCTTCACATTTCCCAATCATTTACTCAAGTCAGCATTTTACTTCAAAAGACAAGGCCATAGAGGCTTGAACAGTTTCAAACTTTGTACCGGTTTTGTCAGGAGTAAAGTACATCACGTTCAAAAACTACAAGATATCGCTCTGCAATTTATAGTCTTGGGAGAGCCAGACACCCCACTGTACCCGTCCCACTGTGGCAGAACGTAATTTTATTAAAGTAACTTCTGAGAGTTTTCCTAAACCCATAGAACGCTTTCTATTTTGAGTAAACTAGAGAATAAAGGGAGAAGGCAATGGCAACCCACTCCAGTACTCTTGCCTGGAGAATCCCAGGAGTGGGGGAGCCTGGTGGGCTGCCGTCTATGGGGTCGCACAGAGTCGGACATGACTGAAGCGACTTAGCAGCAACAGCAGCAGAGAATAAAGGGATGCAGAACCACTTGGTACACGCACTGAAAACCCTGAAAGTGAAAGTCACTCAGCCATGTCCGTGTGACTGCATTGACTACGCAGTTCATGACATTCTCCAGGCCAGAATACTGGAGTGGGTAGCCCTTCCCCGCTCCAGGGGATCTTCCCAACCCAGGGATCGAACCCAGCTCTCCCACATTGCAAGCGGATTCTTCACCAGTTGAGCCACCAGGGAAGCCGAGGAATACTGGAGTGGGTAGCCTATCCCTTCTCCAGCGGATCTTTCCAACTCAGGAATCGAACTGCAGTCTCCTGCATCACAGGCAGATTCTTTACCAACTGAGCTACTTAGGTAAGCCCATGGAAAGCCCTAGTGGGTGAGTTACAGAATTTATGATTGTATCACCCAGTGCAGCAGGCGTCCTGATGTGTGATCTTACTAACCCTCCAGCAGTAAACACCACCTTCTACCCTTCTACACTTGAGCAATCTGAACCTCTGGGGAGGTATTCGAACCCACCACCCGAAATCCTCAAAGCCGGCTTAAGCGGCTCGGCACACTGGTCTGGCATCTACTGCGCATGTCCCCGAACCATGACCAATGGGAGCCCCGAGCGCGGGACCGGAGGCGGGGCCATGTTATTCTCTGACCCCGTGCAGCTTCAAAGAATTAGCAAGGACGAGAATTCGGTCATCGACCAATCAGAGCCCGTGGCGGTCCTGCTCTCCCTACCCGTAGGCCAATTACTGCTCCGATGCATTGCGAGCGGCTACGAAATTAAGGAATGGAGCGGGGGGAGAAAGTAGTTAAGATGGCTGATATGAGAGAGGCTGAGGGTGAGACCCCAGAGAGAGGCTCGCCCAAAGTGGGTGAGAATCAGGAGCTCTTGGGACTAGCAGGATTGCGACACCCCACTCTCCATTAGGGAACGAGGCAGCCATCGTATCCCTCCCCCACAAGCAAAATGGTATGTTGCAAGACGGCCACCCTCTCCACAGTGGTACGATCCTGGACGGACTGCTCCATTTTGCATTCCTCCCCTTTCCCGCAGTAGTCCATTCCAGACTGCAGCGCTAACCCCTCCTGGGCTCACACTGTCAAGGTGTGGGCGGCCCTTGGGACCCACTGATCAGAAGGTGGACTCTCTTAAGAGTCTCACACAGACTCGGTTGTGGACCCTTCTGGTGTCACTGAGCGGGAAATAGACAGTTGGCGTCACAGATCGGGGTAGGGGTTAGGAAGGACCCATTTAGGGAGAGCTGGTGGTGATTCTGAGACTGTGATCAGTGTAGGGACTAGGAGGGGACCTTTGGCTGCCTGGCTGGTCCGAGATGAGTAGCGCAAACCTAGAAGGGAAGGAGAGGGATGGATGGCACCTTGTTTTCCCATGCAGGTGAGAGGAGTAAGGCAGGAAACGTGGTGGGTGGGACTTCCGAGGTTGATGGGTTAGGGCCCTAGAAGAGTGTGACTGGGCCCACACAATGGATCTCCGAGATGGACTTTGCAGCACGGAAAAGTAGGGAAAGGGCAGAGAGAAGGTGGCCATGTTCTGGGTCTCTAAATATCCACCAATGGTGGTGGGACTTGAATGTCTAATGGAGGAGGGTGAGAAGAGGATTGGAGCAGGAATGGGGAGAATGCTAGGCTGAGGGAAGGATAGTGCCTTTATCCAAGTTATTCAGCCATTTCATGAAAACAAACAACGCATAATTATAACATATTAAGCTCTGTCCTCGTCACTTGACATGAATTATCTCATTTAAATCTTCGCAACAGTCTTAACTACTATTGTTATCCACTTTATGGATGAGAGAACTAAAGCACTGAGAGGTTACCAGACTTTAAACAGCTGATAAGTGCCAGAGCCAGGTTGTAAGCCTCAAGAATCTGGCTCTATCCACTGAGCAGTTCTTATCCCTACAGGCATCTCTGCTTTTCTATGCATGCCCTGTCCTCAATCAACCCCAACCAGGACTAGAAATCAGCCCCTCTCCTAAAACATCCCTTTGGCTGTAGCATCAGTGAACAGTGTAGATATCTCTGTGGGAGGGTCTGGCTCTTGCACACTAGAAGCTGTTTTTCTTCCCTCCCCCCAGGCAGGGAGGTGAAGAGAGGAGGGGGGGCAGTGAGAAGAGAGCAATAGGTCACATCATAGGTAACTAGACCATACAGTGATTATTCAACAGATACTGATTGAGCTTCTGCATGTAGGGTCCTGTGCTAGGTGGTGGGGATGTGGCAATGGACAAGACAGACAAGAGTCCGGTTCCTGCCTGCCCTAGGAGTGTGTTTTGGGAATTCCTGGTAGGCAGACTTTGGTTATCACAATGATGGTGATGTTTTGGCATTGAACAGGCAGGGTCCTGAGATGCTGGGGGACAGCCCCACACCACCAAGACTTGTAACATCCATGAATGTCATTCTAGGGTGGTAAAAAGAGGCTTCCCAAAATGTTTCTTATGGAAAGGGTGCATTGTATCCAAGGGTTGGGAACTGCTGTTTCCTTAAGTTAGTCCCAGGAAACACCCCTCAGTCAAGGGTAGGGAGGACCACAAGGGGCAGGAAGGAAAGGGGAGAAGAAGGACTAGGGTGTGGAAGAAAACCCTCATGTCTTTTCACTGACAGTGTCTTATTACCTACTCGGGACTTAGGCATGGCAATGGGGATCTTTAAGCAATATCAGATCCCCCCGCTCCCCCTGCCTTGAGACTTCCCTGGCAGTTCAGTGGTTAAGACTTCACTTTCCAGTGGAGGGGGTGCAAGTTCAGTCCTTGGTTAGGGAGCTAAGATCCCACATGCCTCTTGGCCAAAAAAACCAAAACATAAAAAACAGAGGTAATATTGTAACAAATTCAAAAAGACTTAAAATGGTCCACATTAAAAAAAAATCTTAAAAAAAATCAATATCCCCTCAAAACAAAGTAAAATATGCACAAGATATAAACAGGAAATATCTTTCCATATGGTGATCCCTGGGAGTTTGGCAGAGTTTGGGATTGATGGGAGAGCATCAGGTGAGTGCAAGTCATTGGGCTTATCATGCTTCTTGGGGGTTCCTGGGTATTCACTGGTGAGAAGTAAGTTAGAATGTCTGCTCCCTGCTGCAGTAGACTGACTTGTGTGGTAAGTATTCAATCCACTTTCCTGCTGGGAACAACTGGAAAAGCTTGATTAGGGTTTTTGTTTTTGTTTTTTTTTTAAATCTATTTGAAGTCCCAGGTGAGCAAATTACCTTTGAGGTCATCACCTCACCAAATACTGTCATCCAGTGCAGAGAAGCAAGTGTCGAAGAGAACACATAACAGTAAAATAAACCAGCTCCAAATTATTAATGCAGGGCAACAGAGCAATTCAGTAATCTGAATAAGATTTAAAATGATCATAAAATGATTAATGAATCACTGTATTCCAGGCTGAGGAAACTCATTGTATTAGGGACAAAAATAATAAAAATAAATCTACTTAAGTTTTTTAATTGGAGAAAAATACAAATTTTAAACTTGTCTGCTCCTTAGAAGTAAGAACATGAAATATACAACTTTTACATATTAATTTACAAAATCACCAGCAAATGTAGCAGAGGTTTAAAACCCCCTGAAATAGACTTAAAGGGGACAGATCTAAGAGCAGAGAAAGAAGGAAAACAAAAGACTGAAGTAGCAGAAGAATTTCATCCCAGGCCCCATGTGGCATTTTAGAGTTTAGGAACCATTTCTCACAAAACTGGCCTCAGCTTCAACTCTCACAAGCTGTGTGATCTCGGGCAACTTAGCTAAGCTACTCTGGGCCACCGCTTCCCTATCATTAAAATGGAAACAGCTGAAGCTCTCACTGCCTGGGGTTGTCTGTGCATGTGAAATAAGTACGTAAGTATGAGGCACTCAGAAAAATGTCAGAAAACACTAAATCAAATTAGATATGAATCCCTCACTCATTTCTTCAAGAAACATTTATTGAGTGTCTAGTTTGTGCCTGGCACACAGTGAGAGCTCAACAAACAATGTCAACATAAATGAATGCAGTGACTTTCTAAGGAAAAAACAGGTGCTTGCCCTAGTGAACAGGCTGGAAGGGACTCCAGACCAGGAGGTATGAAACTGCCTGGTGACTTGGAAGCACCGTATGCCGGTTGGTGAGCAGAGAAATTGCCACAACAGAAGTGGCTTCGATGGTGCTTCCCTGGTGGCTCAGACAGTAAAGAATCCACCTGCAATGCAGGAGACCCAGGTTCGATCCCTGATCGGGAATATCCCCTGGAGAAGGGAATGGCTACCCACTCCAGTATTCTTGCCTGGAGAATTCCATGGACAGAGGAGCCTGGCGGGCTACACAGTCCATGGATGGGGTCACAGAATTGGACATGACTGGGCAACTAATACAAGTGGGTTTGAGACTTGGCTTAGGAGAGAAGCTTGGCACCGCAGGCATGGGAGCCATACAGGTTTCCAGGTAGGACTGTGGGTCACAAGTTGACATGTGCTGTTTCCCTTCAGGTATATGGGAATGCCAGACACACCCCGGATATGCTCAGCTCCCCTCAAGCTGCTGTATGTGTACCTGAAAACTTCACATCTCCAAATGGGAAATAGGTCCAGGGAGGGGTACGGACCGAGCTTCCATTCTCTTGGGGAAACAGTCTGTCAAAGTTCGAGCTATGCAAGCCCTACAATGCCCCAATTCCCCTCCTGAGAGTGTGCTTGCCTATTTGGAACAGGAGATGCGTATAGGAGCAAATAAGGCAGCGTTGCTGCCAACCACGAGAGACAGAAACAGCTCAGATATCTGTTAACAGGAGAATACGAATAAACAAATTGTCTAGTAACACAATGTGGGCTTCCCTGGTGGCTCAGCGGTAAAGAATCTGCCTGCAATGTCTCCTGCAATGGAGACACAGGAGATGCTGGTTTGATCCCTGGGGGAGTTGGGAAGATCCCCTGGAGGAGGGCATGGCAACCCACTCCAATATTCTTGCCTGGAGAATCCCTTGGACAGAGGAGCCTGGCAGGCTACAGTCCAAAGGGTCACAAAGAGTTAAACACAACTGAAGCGACTTAGCACGCGCACACACACACATAGTAACACAATAGAATGCTATATAGCAGTAACAACTACTGCTACCGGCAAATATGAATCTTAGTAGCAGAGCGGGCGGTGGAGCATCTTGATGAAAAGTGCACACTGACCAACCTGCCTGGCATGCTAGCTTGGAGCTACTGGGGAGATCATGTAACCACTCTGGGCCTCAGTTTCCCTCCATCAAATGGCAAAAATAGTGTGTGTCCCCCAGGCCAATAGGAGGGTTTATACGAGTCAATATTTACAAAGAGGTCAGAAGAGTGCCTGGCACACATGTTCAGTGCTACATGAATATTTGTTAGATAAAAATAGAATGTTGAGGGACTTCCCTGGCGGTCCAGTGGTTAAGAATCTGCCTTCCAATGCAGGAGATGTGAGTTTGATTCCTGGTTGAGGAACTCAGATCTGACATGCCAAGGGGCAACTAAGCACTCGCATCACAAGAGAATCCCAAACACCACAAGGAGAAGCCCTTGCACTGCAACAAGAGAAGCCCATGTATCGCAAAGAGCCTAAATAAGTAAATAAAACATAGAGTATTGAGTGGGGGAAAAGACAAGACTCCAAAGATTACACACTTTTAAAAGTTCAGAAGCAACAGCAACTAAATGAGATGGTGTGGTAGGGATGGGGAAGTTGAGCCAGGTGTGAGTGAGTTGGGGTCTCAGGAGAGAGGTGGGGTCCCAGGTGCTTGCTATGTAATTAAAGGAAAATCTGTACTGCAATAACCCTTCAGCACCAGAGCCTTGGACCTTGGGCCCAGAGTAACTGGATGCTTTGGGGAGGAAGAAGGCCGCTCAGCCCATGACTGCCCCCCGTGGCACTGCAGAAATGCTGCAGTGGCCTATCCCTCACTGCCAGCCAACCAAAGGGAGGAGGGTCCAAGCAAGTCAGAGGGAGATGGGCCCCAGAGAGTAAGAAAGGAGGACAAAAGCTGGTCCAAAAGATGGATCTAACCAGTCAAATGGAGGAGGGCCTCAGTCTAAAGGAGGAGGCCAGGCCTACCGAGGGGCCCCTAGAGGACTTGTTTCCCTTGTGGTTTTTTTGCACTTCCTGTTCCCCCACTCACTGCGGAAGTTCCTCTTCTTACCCTGCACTCAGAGCCCAGCCGGAGAGGACAAGGGCAGGAGGCACCATGAGTGGGGGCCCTTCAGGAGGCAGGCCTGGGGGCCGCGGAGGACAAGGGGTTCAGCAGAACATCCCGTCCACCCTCCTCCAGGACCATGAGAACCAACAACTCTTTGAGATGCTCGGACGGAAGTGCTGGGTGAGCTGGGGATCTTCTGGCCCTCCTTGTCTCCCTCTCCTCTTCTTCTCCTCCTCCTCTTCGTCCTCTTCATCTTCCCCATCCTCTCCCTCTCCTCCTTTCCTCCCCTTCCTCTCTCCTCATCTTTCCCATCCTCCTCTCCTTCTCCTCCTCTTCCTCTCCATCATCTCCTCTCAGAATCCACTTACCCCCATTCACCAATCCCAGGAAGAACTCAATGTTCATTCACTTTCCCTCTGGTTGTGGCTCTTCCTTTGGAGCCATGATGGCCACAGGCAAGAAAGGGCCAGGACTGGTTCCCAGACCCTCTGGATGCCCCTGACTGCATTCCAATGAGTCCTACTCTCCCCTCTCAGACGCTGGCCACTGCGGTTGTTCAGCTGTACCTGGCGCTGCCCCCTGGAGCCGAGCACTGGACCAAGGGACACTGTGGAGCTGTGTGCTTCGTGAAGGATAACCCCAAGAAGTCTTACTTCATCCGCCTTTATGGCCTTCAGGTGATCCCCGCCCCACCACTGGACAGACAATCCAGTTTTCAACCCATAAACCCAGATCTGTGTCCATAGCCCTGAGCCCTCAGACAGATCAGTGAACCCCCTGAGCTCTAGAACCAAAGACTTTATCCAGATGCCAGCCTCTGGTTTGTCTTTCTAAGCCTGTGATGACAGACCCCAGAGTCTTTGTGTCAAGATCTGTAACCCCCAATATTAGTATACCCCCTAAATCTAATCTGTTCCACAAATTCCATATATATATATACACACACACACACATACTATATTTTTACCTGAACCTCATATCTATTTGAAACTCCACATTTTAGGTCTCAGAAACCTCCCATCAGTACTCCTGAACTCCAGAATTTTGCCTAGCTTCTAAGTCAAAAATATGTTCCACAAATCCCAAACCTAAGTATGCCTTTGAATCTTCAACTCCAAATCTGTCCTTTTAAGCCCACAGCATTGGATCCCAGAACTTCTATATGAAAACTCCTAATCACCTAAATATTGAGGTAGCTCATAAGTCAAAAACCTATTCCACAAACCCTTAACATAAATCCTCCAAGCAAAAATCCCAAATTCATCCCATTAAACTGATAAAGATAGACCCAGTAGAACCGCATCAAGATCCCAGGGTCATCAAATATTGACCAAACTCCTAATTTATAACTCTGCTCTGCAAATCTCAAATTGGCTCAACCCCCTCCAAAAAGACTTCCCAAGTCTGTATTTCTGAACCTCAAATCTCAATCCCAACTCCTAATACTGGAACCCTACCTGACCTAATGAAGGTCCCCATATAAGGGGGGGATTTGGGACAGATTCTCTGAATGGACTCAGTTTCCTAGAACTAGAGTCCCAAATCCTCAAATTCAAGTCCCCTTATTCCACATCTGGACCCCAAATCCAAGTTTCTCGCTGAAGGGTCTGACTCCCATACTGTACCCTAATCCTCCACATCTGACTCCTAGATTCCCAGCTCCTCAGTTCTGAGCTGGAATTCTCCAAATCAGATTTTGGGGCCCAAAATTTGTATACCATGCTCCCTATCTGGAAAACAGAGGCCCTCCACCCAGGGCGTGCCTCGGTGCCAGTGTGCTCCCTCCTCTCCAGGCTGGCCGGCTGCTGTGGGAACAGGAGCTGTACTCACAGCTGGTCTACTCTGCTCCCACCCCCTTTTTCCACACCTTTGCTGGAGATGTAAGTGACCACCTAAACCCTGGGCCTCAGTTGGGGTGCAAGGAGGAGAGGGGAAAGGTGTGGGGAGGTCTGGAAGGCAGCTGACCCCCCAGGCATGTGCAGGACTGCCAAGCGGGGCTGAACTTTGCAGACGAGGGCGAGGCCCAGGCCTTCCGGAACCTGGTGCAGGAGAAGATACAAAAACGGAATCAGAGGCAAAGCGGGGGTAAGAAGGCCTTGGGGAAGGGAAAGAGGTTGAGCAGAAGTGAGGGCAAGAGTGGGGAGCTGGAAAAGCCCCTCTCCTGATTCTGATTTCCTGTCTCTCCACAGACAGGCGCCAGCTCCCGCCTTCACCAGTGCCAGCCAGTGAAGGTGAGTCCTCTAGTGCAAGGAGGAGTAATAAGGGGCTAGCGCAGAAAACTGAGGCAGGGTTGTGATAGTTCTCTATCCATTGCATCTTCCCAGAGAGAAGAGGAGGGCTCCCACCCCTGCCCCCGCACCCAGGTGGAGACCAAGGGGGTGAGTGCTGAATATTCCCTGTGTCTCTGGGTGGGCAGCTATCACCAGCCCCAGAGACACTGGGCTGGCTGCTGGGCCTGTGGGGAAAATGGGTGACTGGGCCATTGACCCATTTACCTACCAACCAGAGCATAAGAGAGACAGGAAGGCGGTTGGGAGAATCAGTGTGTTAGATGGTCATGGAAGGAGTGGGAGAATGAATAGATACACAGGTGGGGCGTGGGTAGATAAATGAGTAGATGGGTGGGTGCAGTGATAAATAGGTGAATGAATAGGTGGATAGATGTGTGGGCGGATGGATTGGTGGTGGACAGATGGTTAAATGGGGGCATGAATTGATGGAAGGACGCAGATGTACCGGTGGGTGTATAGATGTAGGTGAATGGGTATGTGGGTGAGTGGATAAATAGATGGATGGATGACTGAGTAAATTAATGAGTGAGTGATGGAATGAATTCAACAGTGAATAAATGAATAAGTGACAAAATTTCAATCAGTGGAGAAAGCAATGATTGAATGAGTGAAGGAATAATTTAACAAATTAGTCAATGAGCCAGTGAATAAATGAGTCAATACTTAAGTGTGAGTAAATTAATTAATGAATCAGTGAATGTATGGATGGTATGCAGGACCCACCCACCCACTTCTCCATAAACCTACTTGGACCCCTCACCCACTCCTTCCATGACCATCTAACACACTGATTCCCCCAACTGTCTTCCTGTCTCTAACTCTCATGCTCTGGTTAGTAGGTAAGTGGGTCAATGGCCCAGTCACCCATTTTCCCCACAGGCCCAGCAGCCAGCCCAGTGTCTCTGGGGCTGGTGACAGTGGACATCCAGAACCCAGACATCACGAATTCACGATACCGTTCGCTCCCAGCACCTGGGCCTGGCCCAAGTAATAAGAAACGCTCAGGGAAGAAAAAGATCAGCAAGTCTGATATTGGTGCACCCAGTGGATTCAAGTGAGAACCTCTCCAGTGGGCCCATGGATCCTGGGGGTGGGGGAGCAGAGAGCAGGTGGATAGGAGGAGAGCTGAGTGAATGAAAGGATGGAAAAATGGATGGGTAGGTGAGAGAGTAGGCAAATGAGTGGATGGGTGAGGGGGAGAGTGCAAAGCTAGGACTAGGGAGATATACCAAAGGCACCAAGATTGCAAATTTTACAGAGGCAGTCACTCTCTACCGCATCACGCAACTATAATCCATGACTTTAAAGAGTGAGTGCCTCTTTAAATTTTGCTTCCTAGGCATTACACTCAACCTAGTCCCTCCCTGGTTAGGCTGGAATGGATGGATGGGTAGATAGATGGATGAATGAATGAATGGTTGGGTTGGAGAATGAATGGTTGGTAAATGGGAAGTGGGTAGGTAGATGGGTGGGTGAGTGGATGAGTATGTGGACAGAATGATATACAGGCCAATGGGTTCATATACAAGGTGGATGGGGATGGACAGGTTGCCACATATGTGGATGAAGGACAATTCAGTGGCTACATAGAAGTGTGTGATTGAATGGGAAATCAAGTGAGTGAATGAATGCAAAGATGGGCATATGGGTAGATGGATGGGTGGATGGACAAGTGTGGGTTAGGACAGATTGGTGGACAAATGGGTAAATAAATGTGTGTGGACAGATGAATGGGGAGACAAATGTATATATAGATCAGTGGTCTGACAGGTGAATGTGAACACCCAGGTGGACAAATAGATGGGTGGATGGATGGTGGAAAGAGGGATGGGCAGACAGATGGGCACCACAAACTGTGAACCCTCTTTAGTTCCATAACTACTACTCTCACTCATTCATTAACTTAAGACTCATTCATTAATTCTGGCTCCTGAGAGTCCGTCTGGGCAGGGGAGGGCAAGAGAGCTTCACTAGGAAGGTAGGGAAGAAACGGCCATGGCGCTTCACTGGGGTCTCCTCACCTCCCTCAGACATGTCAGCCACGTGGGGTGGGACCCCCAGAATGGATTTGACGTGAGTAACTCCAGAGTCCCCTGGACTCCACTCAACTCCTGCCTACCCTTCCATAGTCCACAGCTCCAGATCTACCCCCCAGACCCCATCCTTCCCACTCTCCTCTCAGATCCCTCTCTGGGGTGGACCCCATGATAATCTGTGCCCCTCCCCTCCCCACCTTATTCCCCGACCCTTGCTGGGGCCTTTTTCCTCCTGGGAAGGTGAACAACCTGGACCCAGATCTGCGGAGCCTGTTCTCAAGGGCGGGAATCAGTGATGCCCAGCTCACCGATGCTGAGACCTCCAAATTTATCTATGACTTCATTGAGAACCAGGGTGGGATGGAAGCTGTGCGGAAGGAGATGAGGCGCCAGGGTGAGCTCCCCCCCCCCGCCCACTTTCTGGACCACCTCTTCTTCTCCAACCCTGGTAGCTGATTTCTAAGAGATACCCTGTAGGCTCTCAGTCCTCATAGAAACCCCTATACTGCTTGAATTGGGAGTTGGTCGGTTGGGGTACCCATTTTACAAGTGAGCAAAACTGAGGCTCTGAAGGAAACTATAATAATAGCTATGTGTTGTCTTTCCCCTCAGAGCCACTTCCACCGCCCCCACCGCCATCCCGAGGAGGGAACCAGCCCCCCCGGCCCCCAACTGTGGGGAGTAACAAGGGTCGCTCTGGCCCTCTGCCCCCTGTACCTTCGGGAGGTGCTCCTCCCCCACCAACTCCCCGGGGACCCCCACCCCCGGGCCGAGGGGGCCCTCCGCCACCACCCCCTCCAGCCACTGGACGCTCCGTGCCACCGCCCCCTCCACCCCCTGGAGCTGGGGGTGGACCGCCCATGCCTCCGCCACCACCACCGCCACCACCGCCACCACCCAGCTCTGGGGATGGACCAATCCCTCCCCCACCCCCTCCTTCTCTGGGGCTTGTGGGGGGCCCGGCCCCTGGTGGGGGTCGGGGGGCACTTTTGGATCAAATCCGGCAGGGAATTCAGCTGAACAAGGTGAGAACCAGTGTGATGGATGATTGGGGAACTGGGACTCTGGGGTGTGCTGTGCAAGTGAGGATGGTAGGGGGCTGGGGCTGAGAGTGACGGGGGTCCCATGATTTGGGGGTTCACTGATAGGGTTGGGAGGTTGGTGGGGAGAGGTGAGTTTCAAGGCGACTAGAGTATGTGGGAGGAGAAAGAATGATGAAGGGGTGGGGAGAAGCGCTCCTCTCACAGGCCCTGAGCCCTCTGTGCTGGATCCTGCTTGCTGCAGACCCCAGGGGCCCCAGAGAGCTCAGCGCTGCAGCCACCACCTCAGAGCTCAGAGGGGCTGGTGGGTGCCCTGATGCATGTGATGCAGAAGAGAAGCAAAGCCATCCATTCCTCTGGTGAGAGTGCACCCTCCCTGTGAGCCTGCCATTCAAAGCCCATCCTGCCAGGACCTGTGGCCCTGGTTCCCAGCTAGTGTTGACCTAAAAACACCCCCAACAGCCACCAGCAATTAGTCCCATCTGTTGATGTGAGAATGAACATGAATCTGTAGCAGTCTCTTTTTTGACAGTGTTAACTGTCATTATGTAACAGTAATATGATTAACTCTCTTTGACAATGATATTAACATTAACCCCATATGTTCAATAGTATTAACATTAGCCCACTATGTGATGATAGTATTATAAAGAACCCCTTCTTTGACACTAATATTAACTCTAATGTCATGTGTCAAAAGATTAACTCATTAAGTGACAATATTATAACTAATTCAATCTTTTACAATAGTGTTAATGTTAGTCCCTTAATGTGTCAACAACATTGTCATATGAGAATTATATGAGGATACTATTAACCTCAGGGCTTCCCAGGTGGCTCAGTGATAAAGAATCCGCCTGCCAATGCAGGAGACGCAGGGCACGCCGGTTCGATCCCTGATTCAGGAGAAGCCCCTGGAGGAGGAAATGGCAACCCACTCCAGTATTCTTGCCTGGGAAGTCTTATGGACAGAGGAGCCTGGTGTGCTACAGTCCAAAGGGTCGCAAAGAGTCAGACATGACTGAGCAGAGCAGAGAAAGAGAGAGTATTAGCCTCAACCTACTGTGTGACAATAATATAATTAAAGTTCAGCTTTGACAATAACACTGACATCAACCCAGGAGTCTGTTCACAGATCAATAGGAATCCATTATATGACAGAATTATAACAAACCTCCTCTTTTGACCATGATATCATCACTAACCCCATTCTGTGTCAACAATGTTAACATTAACGCACTATGAAAAAACAACATTGTAACTTCCTCCACCTTTGCTAATATTTAAATCCACTCCATTGAGTGACAAGCCTGTTAACAGTAACCCTTTGTGTGACAATAATATCCCAACCAACCACACATTTTTTATAATATTAACCTCGACTCCAACTAGAACCTAGACCCCAGCTATAGTCCCTATCTTGCCCCTCCCTAACTCTCCCTCCTCTTAGGAGGTCCCTTTATCTAACACACAAACCTCAGATCTAACTTCCAAGTGGGAGATCTCAGCCCCCAGGGTTTAGTAATCCCAACCTCCTAGACCCTAGTAACTCCTCTCTCCAGGGCTTTTGAACCCTCCTACCCATCCTGAGTTCCACTCTTTCTCTCTCCCTCCAGACGAAGGGGAGGACCAGGCCGGGGATGATGATGATGATGATGAATGGGACGACTGAATCACCACCACCTCTGCTGTTCTGTACTGGGCTCCCCTGGCAGCCCTCCTCGCCACCCTCCTGGCCCCCAAGCCCCTTTTCTTTCCTACCCACCCCTCCAATGCTGTTATCTCTGACTGGCCTCCTCCCACACACACTCACCCTAGCAATAGCCAGGGACCTTTTTATATAAAATGTCTCAGTTCAACTCATTCAAGGATTTTTAAACAAAAATAAAATAACTGTCTTTTTGTTTCTTTAAATCTCAGTTTCTTTACCTACCAAACGTGAGAATTTGGGGTCCTTTTCCCCCAAAGTTCCTTTTATTCCCATTTCATTTGTTTAGCCATACATATGTATATTTATTTATTCATTTGTTCCCTTGGTCATTTAGTCTGTATTTCTTTGTTTCCTTCTGCCCTTCCTTCTTTCCACAGATATTTATTACCAGGCACTACTTTGGGGGCTGGGGATAAAGCAATGGGAAACAAACAACAAAAATTCTTGGTCTTGTAAGGTCAACATTCTAGGGCAGGAGATAGACAAGAAACAAGGAATTAAAAACAAAAAGAGTTACAGATCATGGTAAGAGCTATATTGTGCTGAGAGGAAGTGATGGGAAGATGTAGAGTTCAGGGAAAGACACTTGGAGGAGGTGACAGTTATGCTGAATCTAGAGAGAAAGGATTCAACCATGTGAATATTTAGAGGGAAGGGCCTTCCAGGCAGAGGGAATAGCCAATGCAAAGGCCCTGAGGTGGGAAAAAGCTTGGTGTGAGGCTGAATGTGGTTAATGAGTGAGAGAGTTATTTGTACACTCATTAAAAAAAAAAAGTGTGATCAACACGGTATTAGATCAAGAGAGCACTCAATGATCAGACTTCCCACTCTCCATGCACACAACTCCCACACAATGCTGAAATTTGATTCTGCCCAGTTCCCAGTGCAATCTAAGTCCTGGCCAATGCCAATGAAAGAGGCAAAGATTTAATAATCACATAGATCTGCTCTAGATCACAGGCAAGATGCCTCACCTCTGAGCCTCAGTTTCCTCATCTATACAATGGGGGCAACAATATGTAACCTATTTCCAACTTGGATCCCACTGGGTCACCCTCCTCCTCTAGAACTTGCTCTCCAGAGGGGGAAAAAGGCACAACTCAAAACTGTCCCTGGTGTCAAAGCTGTTTCCAAGGGGGTAATTGGAAACTCTTGTACATCAAAGCCTAGAATAGAGGGGCCTACCCCTTCCCATTTCTGAAACCTGGTGGATACAAGATCTCAGGTTTCATACCTTCAGAGGAGTAAGAGAGCAGGGAGGAAAATAAAGGTGAGGGGAAATTCAAAGGGGGCAGACTTCTTCCATCTGCAAGATCAGTGCAATAATTTCTGAACCATCCAAGGGCAGCTTAAGGGGTTAGAGGAGGGTGGAGGTATAAGGAGTAGGAGCTGGCTTTGCCCCTTAAGAATTTCCCTGCAGCCATGGAAGCTGGAGAAGGAGGGAGTCCTGGGTTCCCTTTAATTTTTTCATTATTCTTCATCCTTTACTCAACTCCCCGCCCCACCCTGGTTGGGTTCCCATGGCAAACACTGAGTCTAGGAAGGGCCTGTCATATCACTTCTACCCCTGCCAAACCCAGAATTCCATAACCCTTTGGGCAGGTTTTGTCCTGGAAAAGACCTTACATCACACAACCTCTGAATCCCCAGGAGCATTGGCTAGAGCAAGCACAGATCTGGGGTAAAAGAGTTGACTATAGGGAAGTTGCTTGAGCTCCCTGGGCCTCAGTTTCTTCAGTCTTTAAAATGAAGATACAAATGCTTACTTCACGGGGTTGTGACAAGAATGAAAGTAGATGGTGTGTGCAAAGTTCCTGGCTCTTTGTAGGCCTTTATAAATGTGAGATGCTGTTTCTGCTGTTGTTACTATTGTTATTATTGGGTGTCGCTGATCCTGAGTCATCACTGATTATAAAATGCACCATTATTCTATATATCACTTAAAAAGACCAAAAAAAAGTACTTCCAGTTAAGTTATGACCCATCAGTGCTTTTAAGACAGTCTGACTTTAAACAATTAAGTGCTTCTAGGGCCCTGGCTGACAATGTTGTTTCTTAACCTGGATTCTGATTCCACATGTATGTTCATTTGTGAAACTCATTACACGGGGTCACCACCCATGGTCTCCTTGTTTTTCTGTATGTGTGGTACACTCCAATGTTAGGTTTATATTAAAAGCCAGTCAAACTTGCACAGTTAGGAAAGGATAAAATCTTGTATTGGCCCCGCACTGGGAGATGTAGGCTACAGCAGAGTAGGCACTAAACTAATGCTGAGTGAGCAGATGGACAGCTGGGTGTGGGACACAGTAATAAGAGGGTCGTTTCTTACTTTGAGGTCTTCTAAAAAGGTGCTATCCCAGAAAGATTCATTTTCCGGATGAGCAAGAGATACCCACCCCAAGGTCACTCATCCAGGGTTTTACAGATGAAGGAACTGGCTAAGGTCCCACACTTTAGTGAAGGGTTGAGCTTGGATTGTACCCAGGTATTTGGGCTCTAAAATCCAAGCCTTTACCCACTATACTATCCTATGTGGGGAAGACTGAGGGATGGTCCCCAACACCTGTAAACCAGTACATCTTCCCCAGATTCAGGCAGAAAGAGGTCATGCCAAAGAAAAGAAAAAGAAAGAGCTCATGCCTTAAACTACTTTTGTGGGTTGGACAGGCCTCCTGGCTCCTAGGAGTGGGAAGGTCCTGCCTGCCCGGGGAGACTGGGGTCATGTGAGGACCAGCATCTGACTGTTCTAGAAGTAATAATGGAGAGAAGAATTCACAGTGAGACTTCCACTGTTAACTGTTCCACCCATGGCAAGCAGGGGCTAATGGAACCTCATCCTGACCAGTCATTTCCCCAGCTGGCTCACAGTTGGACTGGCAGGCACAGAATAACCATTTGGTTGACTACATAAAGTATGGAGCAACAGGGAGAGGGGCAATTTGAGGAAATGACAGTGTGGGTTATTGACACTGTGAGCTACTTAAAATCTAACTGAATTACAGCCTGCTTGGGACTGGCTGGGGCTGATGACCTGATGCTGCAAAAGAGAGGCAGCCTCCTGAGGGACTTACAGGTTGACTGACTGATGACCCGTGCTGTTGCTGCCTGCCTGGGTAGCCGGATGTTGTGAATGGCTGACTATTGCTAGGAATCACACCTGGCCGGAGAGCATGTGCGGATGTTACACTGTCTGGGGATGTGTAAAGGAGATCTGCTCAGTCGCTCAGTTGTGTCCTACTCTTTGCGAACCCATGAACTGCAGCCCACCAGACTCCTCTGTCCATGGAATTTTCCGGGCAAGAATACTAGAGTTGGTTGTCATTTCCTAATCCAGAGGATCTTTCCAACCCAGGGATCAAACCTGTATCTCCTGCCTTGGCAGGCAAATTCTTTACTACTGAGCCACCTGGGAAGCCCCTAAAGGAGGTCTACCCTGAGGGAATTTCAGGTTGACTGATGGACAGATCTGTGCCTGCCTGATAGGCAACCATATCTAGTGACTGACTGTCTACTGTGAACAAATCACAGTGTACTTGACAGACTGTGTGCTCAGTCAGATGTTGAGAATGGCTACCTAGTTGACTGATACGAGGGGCAGACTGAATGAGTCACAGGCCAGCTGGCCCACTGAAAAATCAGTGTAGCCGCTTGAAACCATGGCTGTCCACAGACAGAATCACATCCACCCTAAAGGGCCCTGGGGGTAGAGAATGCTGACTGACCTACCAATGGAGGGTATGCCTTGCCTGAGAAATGACAGATTGCTGGCCACTGACAGGTGGCCTGGAGGCTTTAGCTGCTGTGAGTACGTGCTCTGGGGGAATAAACTGCCTGATCACGGCATGAATGAGGAGGAACCTGAGAGAATTATGAAGTGACCAGCTGACAGTGGAGCGTGTAGCCCACACGACAGGGCTACATTCGATGTTGACAATGACAGTCTGTCCTGACATAATCACAGCCAGCCAGAGGGCCCAAGCTGGCTTCCTGGGCGGTGGTGAGATGATTTCCCCCAGAGGATTCGGAGCTGCTTCCAGGGCCAGGGTAGATGGAGAACCTGGCTACTGGACAGACTGATGGTGTGATGAAGGGACAATCTAAGGGAATGGCAGTCTGGCTTACAGCAGCATAGCTGTTGTCAACGCCGTTTGATTGCCTCGGGGGCCTCGCAGCTGGCCCGAAAGCAAGAATGGATGCTGCTGCTGACAGACTGACAGCGTGAATGGCGGGCGGGGGTCTGATGAGACAGTGGTAGTGGTGATGGATTTCAGTCGGGTGACTGCCCGAGCAGCTGTATGCGGCGGTAGTCCACCTGGGGAGTCACGGACTGCTTGGGGTTAAAATATGGTGACGGACTGACTGACGGCGGTAATTGGGGGTCTGACAGGACGGAGAATCCCCTCTTGCGGCTAGCTGACAACGTGATTGGCTGACAGCGTGACAGACAGACCGGCGTACGGGCAGGGCCTCCGGCAACCTCAGCCGCCCTTGCTGCCGCGGCCGCCCCCCAGAGGCACTCTCGCAAAACACTGGCGAGCACCCGCCTTCGGGACAGGGCCGGGTGGCCGGGAGGGGTCCCGTCACGGCTCGCCGGTTGGTCCGCGCAGGCGCTGCTCGCTGCGCGGCGCGGCCAATAGGCTGCGCATTCTCGGCCACGCCCGCGCGAGCTCTCTTCTCGCGAGGCCGGTTAGGCCCGAATGTCGTTAGCCGTGGGGAAAGATGGCGGAAAATTTAAAAGGTGAAGCAGTGGCGGCAGCGACGCGGGCCCGCTGGCCGGCTGGGTGGGCTGGAGGGGTGGCGTCGCGGACTCGGGGCCCCCGGCGTCCGAGGCCACCGGGCCGGGAGCCGGAAGGTCGGCGCCAAAAGGCTGGGGCTCGAGGCGCGCGGGCCTGGCGCGCGGGGCTGGGCGGGGCTGAGGGGAGGGGGCGCGTGCCTTGGAACACGGAGGGCGCGGGGCTAAGTGGGGACGCGAGAGGGGGGCGCGCGCCGCAGATTGCGACCTGACGGCGCGCGCACGCGCGGGGGCTTGTTGGGGGAGGCCGCGCCCGCGCGCGGGAAAATTGGCCGCCGGTGACCGTTACCCTCTTGGTGTCCACGCGAGACGCCGGAAGGGGAGGGGAGGGAAGGGGACGGACCTCCTTTTCAGTGTTGCGGGACAGGGGAATCATCAAGGGGAGGATATCTGCTCGCAGCGTGATGGGGGAAGGATTTGAGGCAGAGAGAACTCCCCCAGGAAGACGGGAAGAAGACTTCCCTAATGGGAGAGCTGGGCTCCCTCAAGCGCAGGCAAAGAGGGGTGACTCAGTGTTGAGGAAGGTGGGCCCCTCTGGATGAGGAAAGCTGCGGGGGGGGATGGGTTCCACAGGTGTGAAGGGGAGCTCTGAGGGTAGGAGAGTCCACCTGTGGTCAGTGCGGAGACAGCAGCATATTTGAGTTGGGATCACATTAGTTGGGGCTTCAAATGCAAGTTTGCAAGGGAGAGGCATAGGGAAAGGAAGGCGTGGGCACAGGCCGAGTCTCCACTAGGCCTGTCTAAGAGGAGGGGTGGAAATGCACACGTAATGATTTTGCAAAGCTCTTGTACATTTGTAGGTTGACATCTAGAGTATTTCACCATGAGTTTCAGTTTTTGTAATGGAAGGTAGAAAATATTAAACATTTTTAAAAGATGAAACAGGATGAGGACTGACTGATTACATTTGGAACAAGGGTTTTGTGAAATGATTTGATAAAATGGCTTCTAAAGCACAGCAACTAAGAATATGCCTTGAACCAAAAGAAGCCTTTTAAATTAAAAAAATCTGTCCTGAAAAATTTTGGTAGCCTCCCCACCCCCCCAACAACTAACCTATTTGTTCTGTCTGTTCTTGAATTCAGAGCACACTCCTTTGGGTGAGCTTTACCCTTCAGAGAAATATGAATGAGACAGAAAATCAAAATGCAGCCTGAAAAAATATGGATTTAAGGCACTCACGTGAATCATTTGGGGAAGCTTCCTATAATCTAATATCACTCCACAATCTCTAATTCTTAATTCCAAAATCCAAAAAGCCCTGAAAGTTTAAATTTGGTGTCATTCAGTGGCAAAATTAGGCTATCACTGCCACTATCTTGCATCTTTCTCTTATTCAGTGTGAAAATTCACACTTTTTCTGCAGAACTATTAATGTGATTATGGCTTGATACCCTTGACCACACTAGGCTGTTAGGGAATGTAGGGGATATACTTAGAACTACACTTGTAAAATCCCCCAAAAGGAATTTGGATTCTAAAACATCTGGCACCAGGAGTTACAGATGAGATTGTGGACCAGTCTTTCCAGTTAATGCCTTTGTCTGGTGCCCTGGAGGCTTTAATCCCATCCCTACCCACCCACCTTGGGACAGTGCACCCTACTGAGATGGGGGTTGTTCTCTTTCTTTTGCAAAGTGGGGAGAAGGACAATTAGGTCCTGAACTCCAAGGAGGTTTGCAGGCAGTTTAAAGAATGGTATAGAGGGAGCTGAAAGCTCCAGAGGAGGGGTGGGGAATAGATTCCTTTAGGGCGATCCGTGCAGCAGAAACCACTTGGAAGTCTGCTGCTCCAGGGTAAGCCTTGGACAGTGGGCACTGGGGTAGATGGGAGTGGCACATCTTTGTTGAAGGGTCTTAGCATTGGGAAGGCCTGTGGATTAAATTTCACTGACTCTGAGGTAGTCCTTTGGAATTCCTAGGGATGATTTGGGGTCCTCTTTGACCCCTGGCCTCATCAGGATGCTCAGCAAATAGTTCTTTCTGGCCCTCTTTGTTCTAGGCTGCAGTGTGTGTTGCAAATCTTCTTGGAATCAGCTACAGGACCTGTGCCGCCTGGCCAAGCTCTCCTGCCCTGCCCTTGGCATCTCCAAGAGGAACCTCTATGACTTTGAAGTCGAGTACCTGTGCGATTACAAAAAGATCCGCGTGAGTCTGGGGTGCCTGTGGCCAGGGCAGAGGTGACTCAAGGAAGCTGGCTTCCTGCCCCCCTCCTCCCCCATTACCCACATCTGTTTCCAAAAGCAGTTTTCTCCTCTGATCTTAAAAACGTAGGATTAGTAGGCCCTCTTATCATTTCCATTTTACAGGTGGGAAAACCAAGTGACTTTCTGAGAGGGGCAGGAGCCAGAAGGAATCCTTAAATAAATCTCTCCTCCTACCTCCCTCTGAATACAAACCAATTGCAAAGATTGAGATGCTGAGCCCAGGAGTGGAGATAATGATAGCTAATGGTTTTGATGATGATGGACAGGGAAGCCTGGCATGCTGCAGTCCATGGGGTCACAAAGAGTCTGACACGACTCAGCGACTGAACTGAACTGAATGGTTTTGAGCACTTTGCGTTGGGAGGCACTTTCTTTTAGAAACTAATTTAATCCCACCAGCAACATTGTAAAATGGCAACTGTTACTGTTGCCCGAGGAGATAATGGCAGGACAGTTAACAGAACAGCCTGGAGCCAGCATGCTTCAGTTCACATCCAGGCTGTGTAACCCTGGAAAACTTACACCAATTCTCTGTACTTCATTTTCCTCATCTATAAAATGGGGATAATTAGCAGTATCTACCTTATATAGAGTTGTAAGTGTTAAATTAGCTAATAATACATATAAGTTGCTTAGAACAATACCTTCTACATAATGAATGCTAGAAAAACATCTGCTCTTTTTTTTTCTTATTTACAGGATGAGGAAACTGAGGCCCAGTGAAGTTAAATAACTGCCCGAGTTTAAGTTTGCATTACTAGGGAGCAGCAGATTCAGGATGTGTACCCAACGTGTTTAGTTGTAGAATCTGTGTAGTTAAACTCTATCCTATAGTGCCTCTCGGCAAGAAAAGATCCTTCTGGCTGCTGTGTGGAGAACAGACCTAGGGGTGAGGGTGGAAACAGAGGGACAAGTGAGGAGGCTGCTGCTGCACTCCAGGCGAGCAATGAGGGTGGTGACAGAGATTTGAAGTGTAGTATTCTGGATGTAGCTTGAAGGATTTCCTGAGGGTGGATATGGGGAGTGTGAGAAGAAGGAGTCAAAGATGACTCTGAGAGGAAAGGCTGAACAGCTAGCAGGAGGGGATAGATTTGGGAGATGAAAGTTGGATTTAGACAGATAGTAAGGGGAAGAGAGGGATTTGAACCTAGTGAGCCTTACTCTGAGAGCATATGTTTTTTTATCACTGCAAAGAGTCATTCTAGGAAAGGAGCGGTTTGGGTGTTGCCCACAGCCATTGGGATGGAAGTGCCACAAGACCTGGCCCAAGGGTCTCGTCTGTCACTTACAGTGCCCCCACCCCTTCCCCACTCCCCCAGGAACAGGAGTATTACCTGGTAAAATGGCGTGGGTACCCAGACTCCGAGAGCACCTGGGAACCACGGCAGAATCTGAAGTGTGTGCGCATTCTCAAGCAGTTCCACAAGGACTTGGAAAGGGAGTTGCTCCGGCGGCACCACCGGTCGAAGCCACCCCGGCACCTGGACCCAAGCCTGGCCAACTACCTGGTGCAGAAGGCCAAGCAGAGGCGGGCACTCCAGCGCTGGGAGCAGGAGCTCAATGCCAAGCGCAGCCACCTGGGACGCATCACCGTGGAAAACGAAGTGGACCTGGATGGCCCCCCACGGGCCTTCGTGTACATCAACGAGTACCGTGTTGGTGAGGGCATCACCCTCAACCAGGTGGCTGTGGGCTGCGAGTGCCAGGACTGTCTGTGGGCACCGGCTGGAGGCTGCTGCCCTGGGGCATCACTGCACAAGTTTGCCTACAATGACCAGGGCCAGGTGCGCCTGCGAGCCGGGCTGCCCATCTACGAGTGCAACTCCCGCTGCCGCTGTGGCTATGACTGCCCCAACCGAGTGGTACAGAAGGGCATCCGCTACGACCTCTGCATCTTCCGCACGGATGATGGACGCGGCTGGGGTGTCCGCACGCTGGAGAAGATCCGCAAGAACAGTTTCGTCATGGAGTACGTGGGCGAGGTAGGGAGACAGGGCTTGGCGGGTGTGTATGGCTCTCCCCACTGTGTGTTCCCACCCTGAGCGCCTGCCTCTTTCTCCCTGCTGTATGCCCGAAGTTCCCCTGCTTTCCCTGGGGGGAAGGTGTTGAGGGGGTAACCTGAGTGTGAGAGGGACATCCTGGCAGGGGCACATATTCCACGCTGGTAGTTAAAGGCACGTTGAAATACTTTCAAACTGGGTTGACTTCATAAGGGTACCTAGCAAAGAGGTAAGCGGGAACTGAAATCCAGGCAGCATTCCTTTTAACAGACCACGTGGTCTGCACAGGATTGCATCATCTGAAAAGGCACTTCCTCTTCTCATTTCATGAGGGTCCAGCTTATCACCAGTCAGTGTCTGCCCAGGAGTACTTTTTTTTTTACTAATCTGCACAAAAAGAACACAGTCTGCCTTGGGCGGGAAGCGGGGGCGGGGTTGGCTACCTCCTCCTCTAGCCACTGCAGGACACTGGGGCAAAGCTGGTATCCTTCCACCCAAATGGTGTGGCTGCCTAGGTTCTTTCCCTCTTGTGCCTTTACCGTGGCTTAGAGCTGCCTCTGATCCTCACTGTTGCCTGGCGGGTGGGCTGCTGGGGGGCAGAAGGGGAGGTCTCTAATGGGCTGGGCCAGGATATGGTCCATATCATGTCTGCCCACACCTATTGGCTGCGACCAAGTCATGGGCCTTACTTCAGTTCAAAGGCAGCTGCAAAGCATGATTCAGCCATATGCCCAAGTGGAAAACAAAAGGGGGTTGGGTGAATAACTAGCAGGTGTCTGCAACAGCAAGTTTTGAAGTGGGTCACAGTGGGCATTTGGGGTGAGACAGTTGTTTGTTACATAGGAACGCCTCATGCATTGGGGAACATTTAACATCCCTGGACCGTGACCATTTAAATCCATGAGTGTACCTTGTCACAGGGACAGCCCCAAACACCTCTGTATTTCTGTGGGTCTCTTAGGGGTGTGATACAGCTGGGAGGTGACAGCATTGGCTATAGTGATAACAGTGATGAAGAGGAGAGGCTCCTGTTCTGAGGAACTATGTGTGCGTGCTTAATTGCTTCAGTTGTGTCTGACTCTTTTCGACCTTATGGACTGTAGCCTGCCAGGTTCCTCTGTCCACGGGATTCTCCAGACAAGAATACTCGAGTGGGTTTCCATGCCCTCCTCCAGGGAATCTTCCTGACCCAGGGATCAAAGCCATGTCTCTTAACATCTCCTGCATTGGCAGGTGGGGTTTTTTCTTTTTTAACCACTAGCACCACCTGGAAAGCCCTGGGGAACTATAGAGAGGGTCATAGCCCCAGGGGGCGGGGGAACAGAAACTGTCTAGAGATTGAGCAGTCCACACAGCAGAGGACCCTGACAGTCTGAACAGAGAGATATCCACACCCCAGACAATCCTGGGGGCTGGGTGGAGTAAATGTCCACGTGTCGAAGGACTTGACAGTCCAGAGGAAGGAGGAGGCGGCCACAGCTCAGAGGGTTCCTGATAGTCTGTAGGAAGAGGTGTCTATGTCCCAGCGTGACTCAAGGAAGAGGGCAAGCTCTCCAGAGGACCCTGGCAGTCCGAGTTAAGAAGTATCCACGCTCACGCTGCCCTGACAGGAAAGTGAAGTGTCCTCACCCCAGCGGGATAGTGACAGTCAAGAAGCTCAGGTGTACACCAAAGAGGCTCTGACAGCCTGGAGGGAGTGTCCACACCCTCAGAGCCCTGACACTCCAGTGGAGATATTCAGGTCTTAGAGGGAGAGCAACAGTGTGGAAGAAATGTCACAGCCTAGAGGGGTCGTAGCTATGCAGGGGAGGAGGCATGCCACAGCCACAGGAGTCAGAGGTCCTAAGGAAGTCCAGAGCAGGGGTGTACCTAGTTTCACCGCACTGGCCATCTTTGGAGGAGTTGTCAGCAGCACAGGAAGATGCTGACAGGCGAGGAGGAGGAAGAGTCTACAACTCATTGGCACTCCAAGGTCCCACAAGCCCGACTCTCTTCACACCATTCTTCTTAGCGTCCTTATTCCTCCATGCTATAAACATGGCAGTAACTGGGGACCCTCTCATTCCCTATCCTCACTCTTCCCCCTCTTCCCACATTCTCTTCAAGGTATTTCTTGGCTTCCCTCCTGCCACATTCAGTGACTTCCAGGCCCACCTCTGACATCCTTAGACCTGCGGGGCCTCCTGATGGCAGCACAGGCCCCCAAACACTGCCAGGTCCAAAACTACCCCCCAGCATCCCACTCTGACAAGGCAGCATGGCAGAGGGCTCAGGAGGATGGAGTCTGGGTGCCTAAGGCTGAATCCCAGCTCCACCACTCATCAGCAGTCACTTAACCTGTTTGTGTCTTATTCTCCTAATCTGTGTAACGGGAATGATAATAGCACCCACCTCATAGACTTGTTCCAAGAACTAAAGTGAGTTATGATGTGTGAAGCATTTGGTGTTCAGTACACAGTAAGTCTTCAAACAACGTCAGCCATTATAGTCCAAAATTCAGAACATCCAAAATGTCCAGAAACCAAAAATTTCTGTAGCCTGCCTGGCTACAAAAGCCAACCAGACCGGATATATGCCTATTTGTAATCTGTTTATCCCACTTGGTGTGCATATTCGTCATTTTGCAGAAATATTAACTTACTTGATTATGTGGTGCTGGCCTACTGCATGTTACATAATCGGGGGCATACCTCTGACCCCCTCCACTCTGGAACCCAGTTCACTCTCCATCTCTGCTGTCAGTCCCCACACCAGCTGTGCTTCCACGTTCATCGGAACATCACCATCCTAACCCACCAGAGAACGTAGCCTAGTTTATCAGTTCTGAAACATGCACTTTCTTCGTGTTTTTTTCAACTCTGAAATGAAAGTGAACCTCACTTTAATTAGTTTAATTAAATGATGGCATATCATCATTTAATTAGCAGAAGTTTTTCTTTTCTTGAGAAAGGGCACACAAAAGAAGGGAGCCTGTTAGATTTTGACAAGCTACAGTACTCAGCCACTCCTAACATGAAAACAAACAGAAACCCCTTTCACATATCTGAACTTGTTGGATTCTTACAACAGCCCCTGTCAAGTTGAGATTATTGTCATCTCCATTCTACAGATGAGAAAACTGAGGCACAGAGAGGTAACGTGCTCAGAGTCACCATGCTAGTAAAGTGGGCCCAGACGTCTAAAATTGGTGTCCTGTCAGACCTGGTGGAGTGTTGTCGTTTGGGTTTGTTTGTTTGTTTTATTTGGCTGAGAAAACAGGCACAGGGAGAGAACATTCAGGATCCCATATCCGGGAGGGGGCAGAACAGCAACTGGCTTCTGAGTCTTCTGGTTCCCATTCCCATCAAAATCCTTTCCTGGCTGCCAGCTTCTAGCCCATCTATCTTCCCCAGTCACTCTGGCAGGGAGCGGGGACATGGACTGTTTTGCTCTCAGGTTTTTTGGGGGGTGGACCAACCATTACACAGTGGAGCTGAAAAGAAGCCAGAAGGAACCATTTGTACCCTGCAAGGTCTGCAGTGTGACTCACTCATGGGGAGACTGAGGGAGCAGGTTGGGGAAGAACGGACAGGAAAATAGAAACTGGGGAGGAGGTGGGCATTCCGTCTGGCTGGGGAGGAACCCAAAGGGAAAAACCAGCCCAGGCACTACCTGGTCTGCTCGTGAGCCCAGGAGAAGCTGCCCTTTGATCCCAGGCTTCTAGAGGGGGCGGTGGGTGGGGAGCGGGAGCTTCAGGAAGGCTGCACAGATAAGTGACATCTGTGGGAGCTGACATCAGAAGGAAGGGTGTGTTCTCTGGGAGGTGGAGGGAGGCTGACCTTGATGTACTCCTACTCAAAATGCTTCTGTGACTCCTGTTTTGTCCCACAGGAGAGAGTCCCCACTCTTCAATCTGGTCAAAGCCCTTTTGTGATCTGCAGTTCCCTTTAGATGCTATCTCTCTTCCACTGCCCCTCAAGCTCTAAGCACTAACTAGACTGATCCATGAAGGCCAGCCCAGGCCTGGTCCCTGTGCTCTCCCGCCAGTGACCCCCAAGGGCCAGGGGGTCCTGTGTCTCCCCCACCCAGCTGTGACCCCTGAGTACTGGGGCCAGGCACAGGGTAGGCCCCATGAAAATCCACTGAATGAATGAGCGAACAAACAGAAATTGCGATGGGGAAGCCAGGTTCCTCAAGGAATGGAGCTGGAGTAAGGGGCAGTGAGCAGCGTGGCCCAGGGGATAAGCCTGCATCTTCTAAGGGGGCTGTTGATCAGCCTTCGGCACAGAACAGAGGCTGGAGGTGGTGATGGAGGAGGCAAGGAAGAGGCTAGAGAAAACAGAGGCTGGTCACGGGCTGACATGAGAATGAGCAAGAAATGAGGCTGGGGTGTGTCTCAGGCTTATGTCCAGTGTGGCAGGAGGGTAGTGGTGGGCGGTGGTCTCTGACAGAGGGAGAGGGAAGGAAGATGGGATGTGGCAAGAAGAGAGCTGAGCTGCCTTTAGGACCACTGCTGGACGAAGGTCAGGGCTCCGAGCTAGAGGGCGGAATACACATGACAGGTGTCTACTGCGTGTCAGCGGCGTACTGTGCTGGCACTTGTGGCTGATGGGCAGCAAGAACCCAGGAGTGGAGAATGAGGCTGGCCCTGGTCTAAGGGCACCCAGGCTGAGAAGGGGGAGTCTTGGCTACTGGTGGGACCTCACCCAGAGGGAGCATGGTCAGGGATTACCAGAAGGCTGTGGTTGACCAGGAAGAGGGGACACGAGGGATAGAGAGGAGGGGTGGTGTGTGGCGGGGGTTGGGTGGGGAGTCCATCACCAGCACTTGGGAGGCAAGGACAGGCTGGGCTAGGATAGTGTTCCGGTCACTCGGACAGGCGGGGACCCAGCTGGGGAGGAGGATACACCTCCTGCTGTCTTAAATACCAGCTGTTGGCAGTGTTAGGCCTGAGTGAGGTGGTCTCATCTGTGCTATGGTCTCCTTACTTTCCTCTTCCTTCTCTGTCTGAGTTTTTTGCCTCCACCTCTTTTTTGTGCTCTCAGACTCTCTGGGGTCTTGGCCTTTTCTCTGGACCTGGGACCTTTGCATTAAGATTCTGTGTTTAATTCTGCCTCTGGCTCTGGCATCTGAGTCTCTTTCTCATTCATTCAGTCTCCCTTTCCCCAGGCCTCTCATGCTCACTATGTGCTTTTTGCTGTCTGCACTGCCCTGCATAGGCTTCCCAGGTGGAACAGTGGTAAAGAATTCACCTGCCAGTGCAGGAATCATAAGGGACGTGGGTTCGATCCCTGGGTCGGGAAAACCCCCTGAAGAAGGAAATGACAACCCACTCCAGTATTCTTGCCTGGAGAATCCCATGGACAGAGGAGTCTGGTGGGCTACAGTTCTTGGGGTCACAAAGAGTTGGATATGACTGAGAACACAGTGCACACACCGACCTGTACTGGCTTGATTCTCTTGTGCTGGTCCTTCAGTGCCTCAGGCTCTCTTGCCCTGGATCAGCCTCTCACTCCCACTCTCCCTGCCCCTCTCTGTTCAGCCCTGGTTCTTTTTCTTCCTCACCTTTGATGTGGGTTTCTCACTAAGGGGGTTTCTCTCTCACACCTGGACCTTGTGGCCGGCCTCCACCATACCATCCAGAGGCCTGAGAAGGGCTACCAGCCCTTGTGTGTCCCTGCTGAGCTAGCCACAGGGGTGCCTCCTTGCTCCCTTGTTCTCCTCCAGGGGGCCAGGATGGGGGTCAGGAGCTGTGCTGGCTTTCCTGAACCTTCTGGGCCAACCTCCTCTCCCCTGTGACCTTCTCCCCAGATCATTACCTCAGAGGAGGCAGAGCGGCGGGGCCAGATCTATGACCGCCAGGGTGCCACCTACCTCTTCGACCTGGACTACGTGGAGGATGTGTACACTGTGGACGCCGCCTATTACGGCAACATCTCCCACTTTGTCAACCACAGTGTGGGTACCCGCAGGGGGGCAGGGGGTTGGGAGGAGCAGGCTGGGGCCCCTCCTCACCCTCCTGCCGTTTTTTGTTTTTTTGCCCAGTGTGACCCCAACCTCCAGGTGTACAACGTCTTCATAGACAACCTTGATGAGCGGCTGCCCCGCATTGCTTTCTTTGCCACCAGAACCATCCGGGCAGGCGAGGAGCTCACCTTTGATTACAACATGCAAGGTGGGGGTGGCAGGGGACTGGGGGTAGGGACACACAGTGACATGGGACATGAGGACCCCTCCCCAAGGAGCTTTAAGAGGCTCTTCCTCACTCCCAGGCTCCTATCTGGACTCCTGGATTCATGCCTATCCTTTGGGGATCCCTTCATTCCTAACCACTGGACCCCAAGCCTGAGACCCTCATACCAACTTCTCCTGAAGCTCCTGGGGGAGGATGTTTGGCTCAAGAGTTGAGACTCCTCCTGATTGCAATCTTGTCTGATTTCCCCAGTCCCCCAACCTTCACTGCTCCTAACCCCCTTTGACCTTCCTCATTCCAAGACTCTGGACACCCTTGTGGCCTCCAGCCAGTCCCTTTCTTGACAAAGTAGCCACCTCTGAGACACTCGAGGGGAATCTTTGGCAGGAGAGTTCAGATGCCCCTCTGGATGCCCAGGTGACCCTCCATTCCTGACCCCTGTCTGACACAACCCTCTCGCTCACCCCGACAGCTCCCTGCCTCCTCCGAGAACCCTCACTCCCTGGCCATCTTCCTAACACCTGAACACCCCTCTAGTGGAAGCCCTGGCCCTTACCCGAAACCACCAACCCTATGACCCGCTACCTGACTCACATCTCAGACTTCCCCGCCCCTCAGACTCCTGGGTCCTGTGGTAAAAAGGGCAGCGGGACCCTTCCATCTTGGCCTTCTGTCTAACAAGTACCCCCCTCCGGCTGTGACTCTACAGTGGACCCTGTGGACATGGAGAGCACACGCATGGACTCCAACTTTGGCCTGGCTGGGCTCCCCGGCTCTCCCAAGAAGCGGGTCCGCATCGAATGCAAGTGTGGGACTGAATCCTGCCGCAAATACCTCTTCTAGCCCCATGAAGTCTGAGGCCAGACTGACCAGGGGGGGCTAAAAAGCAGCCCACCCCACCCACCCACTGCTGCCCTCCTGTTGAAGAACAACTGCCAGGCCCTCCTGCCTGCCTCCGCCTGCCCCCTGCTCAGGGCTGCATGGCCATGGGGAGGACGGACTCCAGGAGTCCCCTCTCCCTGTCCCAGCCCCATCCATGGGTTGCACTTACAAACCCCTGCCCACCTTCAGAAGTGATTTTTCAACACCAGGACTTTCTGCAGTTGGGATTCATGGCCTAGCAAGGCGGTCCGAGGGCTGAGCCCCAGCCCATACCCAAAGTAGAAACGTCTGTTTTTGCACCTGCTTCTGGCCAGAGCTTGAAGGGTCTGCTGCAGGCCCTCTCCCTGCTGCCCCAAGGGTGTGAGGAAGCATTCCCAGGACAGGCTGACCCCAGAGCCCAGGATTCCCAGCCCATTCGCCTCCCCTACCACAGAAATGTGCTAGTGAAAGAAGGGGGGCGGTCTTCAAGGGCTGCAGGCTGTGGCTGGGTCCTGCTCATGCTTGCATGCTGGCTGGTGTTGGCCTGACAGCTGTAGGGTCTCCTTTTCAAAGCTGTGCCTCTGAGAAGCAGACACCCACATGCCACTAGAGGAGAGTGGATGCCCACAGCCTGTTGGCCAGTGAGAGGCAGCCCAGACTTTACCTGTCCTTAAGGTGGGCAACCCCCTCCAGTATTCTAGCCTGGAAAGTCCCATGGACGGAGGAACCTGGTAGGCTACAGTCCATGGGGTCAGAAAGAGTCAGACACGACTGAGCAAGTTCACTTCACTAAGGTGGTATGGGACTCAGCTCTGCCCTTGCAACAGCTAGAAAGTGCCCAGGGCTCTTGAGTTCAAAGGATTCTGGGAGCCCTTAACCTGTGGTGTGAGGACTGCTGATAGCACCCAGAGCTGGACCTGAGACCTAGCTAGGCTGTAGACAGCACTTAGACAAAACATGCATGGATGGGGTGCTGAGGAGGTGCCAGGCACTGGGCTGAGCACCTGGTCCACGTGGATCGTCTCAGGGAAGCCTTGAAAACTGTGGAGGTGGATCCCAGGAAAGGGCCTGGGTGGCAGAAGGCAAAGCACAGACCAAGAATGGGGTGGGGCTGGCTTACCCACCAGGATGTGGCGAGGTGAGGGGAAGCCCCTGCCACCTCCTAGCCCTCCAGCCCTTTGCACTCACCTTGGGTCCTCTGGTCTCAGTTCCCTGCCCACAAATGTATAAAAGGTGAAGGCGCTGATGGCTGCCTCATCCCTTGCTTCCCCTGTGAGGTCTTCTCTAGGAAGCCTTCCTTCCCTGACTACCTGTGTGCAGTGTTCCCACGTGAGACTGTGTGCCCTGCCAGCAGATGCCAGATCTGTGTGTCTGTTTTTGTGTCCATCTGTGTGTCTGTGCTCCCCACCCCCAGACTGACCTTCAGGCTTGGACTGAATCTGATTCTCCTCTTGTATATCCCCTTGGCCCTCCCAGTCTGGGAATGGGCGTCAATAAAACAGGTTATTGGCTGAAAAAACCAAGGTGTGGGGATTGAAGACCTTGTGTACGTGGGGGTTGGGGAGATGAGAGGCTGGGAGCAGGGGTGCCCAGGAATGCAGTCCTCCAACCTCAGCCATTTAAATTCCCTGCAGTGCACCACTTGCACCACCGTCTGCATACATGCTGACCTAAGATAAGCTTGCTTTATACTTCAAAGTTATCATACACTGGACAAGCAAACTAAATCCATTGCTGTTGAAATGGACAAAGCATTATCACTGGCCATACATATGACACAATTCTAGCTGGATCCTCCATGCTTTTCAAACTTTTGAGCCCAAAGCCTGCTTACTACATTCAAAGAGAAAAGTCTGTATGTGCTGGGGGAAGTTTTCTGCAAATATTTATTGAGCACCTATATGTGCCAGGGTATAAAACATAAGAGATGGTGTTTCAAGTATACATACTTGCCTTCATCATCATTCAACCTGAATGTGAACCCATGCCCTTTGGTTCTGCTCAGAGACCACACATGCTATGACAGGTACCCAAATATTTCAGAGACCTTGCACACAGGCGACAGGATCCTGAACAGCTCAGAGTTCTAGGCACCTAAGCACGGGCCTCCAAACAGCTCATAGACCTTATACCCTAGAAATGGACCCTGGACCTCAGGGACCTCACACCTTGGGACACATCTCCCTACAGCTCTGCAATCCTACCTGGACATGAACCCCATATAACCCATGCTGCACTGAACCTAGGGGACACAGACTTCCAAAGAACCCCGAGGCTGCAAACGCTGCCCTGCTACACTGCGTCCAATTTTGGGGATAGAGATTCACAAACATCTCAAAGACCTCACAACCTGTGATACTGTTCCCCAATCTATTCGGAGCCTTCACCCCTGATCATCTATTCCCAAACCGCCCAGAGGCCTCACAGCCTCAGACAGACCCCTGCACCCCAAACAGCAGAGCTGTGAAACCCTGGACATGGACCACCCAAACACCCAAGAGAACACAGATCCCTAACTGGTTCTAAAACCTCATACTTTAGACACGCACCCCTGAGTTACTGAGACACCTTGGAACACAGAGCACTAAACATTCCAGAGGCCTTATTCCATAGAATATAGTGCCACAAACAACTCAGACTCATGTCTTGGACACAGACTCCAAAGAACTCAGAGATTCCATGGCCCAGAAACAGACCCTGTTCAGAGAATTCTGACCCTGGGAAACGTCTATACACAGCTCAGAGACTCCACAACTTCCGACACAGACCTCTAAACAGTTCAAGTCAGGGCATCCTAGGAAAGACTGAAGCATTTCAGAGACCTCATGCTTTGCAACCCACACACCCAAAGAGCTCAGAGACCCGAAAGTCTGACTTCAGGTCCCCACAAAACTCACAGACTTCACAACCAAGGATAAAGACCCAGCAACTTCTCAAGAGAACTTCCAAACTGGAATAAAGATGGGCAAACATTTCAGAGACCTCATATCCCAAACATGATGGTAGGGCACACCAAAACCACATCTGCTGAGACACGGGCACTAAACCAGCTCAGCAACCTCACACTCAACAGATTCCTGTTCAGACATGTCACAAATTGGAGAGAGATTCCCCCTAAAACGGCTCAGAGCCTTCAACACAGACACGTCTGCAAACAGCTCAAAGGCCTCATGTTCTAGTTCATAGGAGAGCTCGGAGACCTGAAAATCTGGACACGGATCCTCTACAGCTTCTAGGCTTCATGTCCTGTGATACAGACCCAAAAAAACTCCGAGGTCACACGTTCAAGACACAGACCCTAAACAGAAACCTCACACCCATCCCCAACAAAAAAACACAGACTGCCAAATGATTGAGAAATAGCACACCCCGGACTCAGACCTCAAAAGCACTCAGGGAACTTGCACTTTGTACTTGTATACAGGAAGACTTCAGACACTGACCCTCATGGACACAGATCACCAAACAGCCCAGAAACCTAACATTCTGGGCAAAGTCGGCCATACATGGCAGAGAAACCTCAGAACTGGGACACGGACCCACAACATCTTGCAGACCTTGCATCAGAGAACTTCTATGCTGGGAGACAAACACAAAAACGGCTCAGACACAGCACATCCTGGCTCCCTGTGCCCACAAACAAGCAACTCACATTGTGGGACAAAAACTCTCAGACTTCATTAACCTCACGCCCTGGAAAGCAGACTTGCAAACAGGCCAGTTCAGTTCAGTTCAGTCGCTCAGTCGTGTCCGACTCTTTGCGACCCCATGAATGGCAGCACTCCAGGCCTCCCTGTCCATCATCAACTCCCGGAGTTCACTCAGACTCACGTCCATCGAGTCAGTGATGCTGTCCAGCCATCTCATCTTCTGTCGTCCCCTTTTCCTCCTGCCCCCAATCCCTCCCAGCATCAGGGTCTTTTCCAATGAGTCAACTCTTCCCATGAGGTGGCCAAAGTACTGGAGTTTCAGCTTAAGCATCATTCCTTCCAAAGAACACCCAGGGCTGATCTCCTTTAGAATGGACTGGTTGGATCTCCTTGCAGTCCAAGGGACTCTCAAGAGTCTTCTCCAACACCACAGTTCAAAAGCATCAATTCTTCAGTGCTCAGCTTTCTTCACAGTCCAACTCTCACATCCATACATGACCATTGGAAAAACCATAGCCTTGATTAGACGGACCTTTGTGGGCAAAGTAATGTCTCTGCTTTTCAATATGCTATCTAGGTTGGTCACAATTTTTCTTCAGAGACCTCACATATCAGATACACAATGCCAAAATGCTCAAAATTAATGAACATCACACCCTATGACACAGATCCCTACACTGCTCAGAAACATAACAGGACATGGACCCCAAAACACCCAAGAGACACCATAAACTGCTGAAAGAACCCCAAACCTCTCAGAGACCTCAAACCCTGGAAACCTAGTAAGTCAGGGATACCATTCCCTGGGATGGAGGCTCCTCCAACAGGAGTTACCTCACTCTCGAAAACACACCCCAACAGTTAGGGACCTCAACAGCAAGGGGATACAGAGCTCAGAGATCTCACACTCTGGGACACAGAGAGTGAAGCACCTCTGAGGCCTGAGGCATTAGAAAGACCCCAAACTCTGGAAACATATCCAGAAACTGCCCCTCAAAATCGCACCCAAAGACAAAACCCCCAACATCAGCAAGAACTCATTCCCTGGGACGTGGGCTCAAAACAGTTCAGGGGGTGACACCCAAAACAGCTCAGCCTCCTTACCCCTAAACAGAGACTTCTCAATGGTTCAGAAATGTCATACTCTGCACAGAAACTACCACAGAGTTGAGAGATTGCACACACCTAGTAAAGACTTCCAAATAGCTCAGAAAACTCACTAACCAGCACCCCCATCCCCCCATTAAAAGCTCAGAGAACTTGACCTGGGAACAAATCCCTAATGAGTCAGATAGCTCACACCCTGGGATTGAGGCCTCCCAAAAAGAAGAGGCCTGAAAATATGTCCCAAACAGGTCAAGAACCTCTCAAACCAAAAGAGCTCAGGGACCACAGACTCTAGGACAGTCACCCAGAAAACACAGTGAACTCACCCCTGGAATGTAGACCAGAAAGAGCTCAGAAACCCCAAATCCAGAATTCAGAAATCCTTCTGAGACTTAGGATATAGACCCTAAAATATAATTCAAATAAAATATGCTAGATGTAGAACATTGAATAACTTTAAATTGCAGGACGCACACACCCAAACAAATCAGGAAACTCACACCCTGGGACATACATACAAAAACAGCTCAGAGAATTCAAATTCTAGGAAATACAAGCCCCGAAAGACCAGACCTCACATCCTGTGACATACTCACAAAAAGATCAAAAACCACACAGGCTGAGATACACACAAGTATTTCAGAGAAACAGCATTCAGGGACATATACCACAAACATCATAGACCTCAATCCCTGCGACATTTGCACATAAACATACAGGCATGCCACATGCTGGCATTTGGTGTTTAGTCGCTAAGTTATGTCTGACTCTTTTGCAACCCCATGGACTATAGCCCGCCAGGCTCCTCTGTCCATGGGATTCTCCAGGCAAGAATACTGGAGTAGGTTGCCATTTCCTTCTCCAGGGGATCTTCCTGACCCAGGGATCGAACCCCCATCTCCTGCATTGGCAGGCAGATTCTTCTTCTGCTGGGCCACCAAGGAAGCCCTGGGATACATACCCACAAACAGATCAGAGCACTCATATCCTGGGAAATAAACCAAAGAATGGATGAGAGATTCACACCCACAAAAAGACCAGAGACTCAAATCCTGAAACACAAACCCAAAACACCCTGGGACCTCACATGCTAGGACAAGAAAGACAGGTTAAAACCTTGTGATCTGGGACATAGAGCCCCAGACAGATGAGACACCACACACTGTTGATGGACATACTAGAATATATCTTCACATCTTGAGACATACCACCACTAGAGCTGTTGAAGTACACCCACAAACAAACGTGATACCTGGGGACATGGGTCCTCACATAGATCAAAGACTTCACACCCTTGGACATATACCCACAGACAAGTAAGAGACCTTGAAAGCTGGAAATACACACAGAACTACATGAAAGAGCTCTCATCCTGGGGCATAAACCCCAAAGAGGTCAGATAACTCATGTCTTTGGACATACGCCCATAATCACAACAGAGACCTCAGACCCTAAGACACAGAACGTCACACAGAGCACATACCATGGAATGTACACAGCAAAGGGATCAGATACTGCCCACCCTGGGACATACCCTGAAAAAGGCCAGAGAGAGAGACATGCTAGGAAATATACTTTAAAATCTTGGGAAACACATCCATAAAGAGACTAGAGACCTCAAACATTGGGATATGCACCCCAAAACAGATCAGAGACCACACAGCCTGGGACACATATCCACAAAGAGCTTGGGATTTCAGATCCTGGAACAAACAGCAAGAAACAAATTAAGAGACTTCGAATGCTTGACAATACACATGAAGATATCAGGGCTACCACATCCTGGGACATAGAGTAACAAAATGTTCACAGACCTCACATGCTAGGAAATACAGAAACAGATCAGAAACTTTACATCCTAGAACACACACTCAAACAGATCACAGATATGAAACCCTGCAAAACACACCCACAAACCATTCACAAACCTTGTATCCTGGAATATACAGCAAATCAGAGACCTCTCATCTGATGCCTGCAACCAAAAAGGATACAGATAACAGATCCTGAGACGGACATCCAAAACCTATCAGTGACCTGAAATTCTGGGAAGACAGCAACAAACAGATCAGAGACCTCCATTCAGCAAGACAGACACACAAAGTTGATAGAGACACACATTCCGGAATACTCATCCACAAAGAGCTCCCCCAAAAGTCATGTATTGGGAAATACACCCACAAACACCTCAGAGACTTTACATCCTTGGACATTCACCAACAGATCAGACATCAAAACCTATAAATCACATACAGAAACATACTGGTCCTTATATTCAGGGGAATACATCCACAAATAGATTGGAATGCTCAAGTCCTGGGGTGTACATTGACAAAAAGATCAGAGACCTTACAGCCTGGAGCATATAAAACAAAGAAAGACATCAAATCCTGAAACACCCATCCACAATCAAGTTAGATACTCCATGTGCTGAAGAATACATCCAGCAAATACACAAGATTGTAGACGTCACATTTTGTAGCACAACCCACAAAGAGGACAGAGGATCCAAGCATTTGTAGGTTCAAATCTCTCTCACCTCAGCTTCTGCCATCACATTACTTTTTGTGACTTTCCTCTGTCATCACATAGCCCTCCATGTCTCAATAAACAGTTACTTCATCCTCTCTGATACTGAAGGTTCTGCCTCCCTCATATAAAGATCATATGATGACTATACTGGATCCTCCAAGGTAATCCAGGATAACTGCCCCAATCTCAGGATGCTTACTAGTACATATTTACCAAGTCCCTTCTTCCAGGTAAGATAACACATTAAAAAGTTCTAGGAGTGGGGTGAGGACATTGATCTATTATTCAACCAAAGAGAATATATATGCACAAACAAAAAGAGGCCTCACATCCCAGTACTTACACCCATGAAATGCTCGAAGAATTCACATCTGGAGTCACATACCTCAGAGACCTTCTACCCTGAGAACACACTTGTGAAAGATTAGAGAGCTGGATATTCTGGAACATTCACCAATTAATGCTTAGGGTCCTCACACTCTGAGAATCAGACCCACAAAGACATAAGAGAATGCACTCTCTGGGACATACACCCCCAAAGAAAAGAGGGACCTGACATCCTGGGATAAACTCCCACAAAGAGGGACCCACATTCTAGGATGCCCAAATAGAGCCCCTCTGACTCTGGGATATGTACACACACAAAGGGCAGAAAAAAGCCCACATTCTCTGACATACACACACAAACAGGTCAGGGATCTCACAAACTGGGACATATAACCTCAAATGAAACAGACCTCATATACTCTTTAACAAACCTACCCAAAGAGATGACACACTCGCATGTGGCATAGACACACAAAATATCAAATAGTCAGTCTGATAAATACAACCCAAATCACACCAGAGACCTTTAATCTTGCAACATGAACTGACAAACAGGTTACAGACTTCACGTGCTAATAAATGCACCCAGATAAATACAAACACTGGAAATCTTTGGGCACACAGACTCAAGGAGATCAGAGAGATCAGATCCTGGGATACACACCTACAGAGATCCTCCTTGAAACAAGTGCATGGAAATACACCCATAAGCACCTCAGAGGGCTGTCAGTGTGGGACATGCGCCCACAAATAGATCAGAGGCCTCACATCCCAAAACACACACCCAGAATGAACTTAGAAATCTCACATCCTGGATATATTTCTGTCTATCTGGGCTTCCCTAGTGGCTTACATGGTAAAAAATCTGCCTGCAATGCAGGAGACCCGGGTTTGATCCTTGGGTTGGGAAGATCCCCTGGAGAAGGGAATGGCAACCCACTCCAGTATTCTTGCCTAGAGAATCCCATGGACAGAGGAGCCTGGCGGGCTATAGTCCAAAGGGTTGCAAAGAATCAGACATGACTGAGTGACTAACACTTTCTACTTTTCACTTTAATCTATCTATAGCGATATGAATATTGATATAGATAGGTTTTAATAGATAAGACTTTCACTTCATGGCATATATGCCATCAAACAAGTTAAAAAATGCTTAAATTATACCCATAAGACATCAGATACCTGGAATAAATACCCACAAACAGCTCAGAGATCTCACACTCTGGGATGTATTATACATTCACAAAACACCAGAGACCTCATATCCTAGGACATGCACTGAGAAACAGATCAGAGAACTCACCTCCTGGGAAAACACCGTCAGGCACATCAGAGACCTCACACTCTTGTTCATTCCCCCATGAAAAGACCAGACACTTCACACTATCAGACAAGTACACACAAACAGATGAAAGAATTCCCATGATGGCATATATACCTGGATTCACTCCCTGCTTCATTCACCAGTAAACATACTGGGGCCTCTCAACACAAAACTGAGACAAAAAACAGATCAGGAATCCTCACATCCTGGAACATACTCTGAGAAACAGATCTGGGGTTTCAATCAAAGGGAAATCTACCTACAACGAGCTCAGCATCCTTACACCCTGAGCATGCATACCTCAACAGTTCAGAGAACTCACATCCTGGGACCTGTACACAAAGTCAGATCAGAGGCCTCCTCTCTTACTCCAAAACAGCTGGGCCCACAAATTCTGGGACATGCAACATCAAAGACAACAGAGACCTCACACCCTGGTTCAAACACTCGAACACAAACCAGAGACCTTCCATCAGCAGACACACACTCACAGATCATGGCGTTTACGTTCTTGGGTGTGTACTAACAACCAGACAGAGACATCACAACCTGGGACGTTGTATTCTTCTCTTTTCCCTCTCTCCCTGCCTCCCTCTCATCCTTCCTACCTTCCTTCCTTCTTTCTTTCCTTCCAGAGAAGAAGGCTACATTTACTCTATTTCTTTTTTTAAGTTTTTTGGGTCATATTGTGCAGCCTGTGGGGATCTTAGTTCCCTGACCAGGGATTGAACCCCGGACCTCAGCAGTGAAAGCATGGAGTCCTAACCACTGGATCACCAGGGAATTCCTTATTCCATTTCTGGAAGATGCAGGCCTTTCATCTTCTCAGAACTTGCTGCTGTAACAAATCACCACAATCCTACTGCCATAAAACAAGCTTGTTATCTTACATTTCTGCAGATCAAAAGACTAGCAAGGAGTCTTACAAGGTCAAAGTTAAGTGGCAGCAGAGCTGGTTTCCTGGATTTCCGAAGGGAGGAACTAGCTCCTCCAGGCCGCTTGTGTCCCCAAGCTCCTGGCCCCTCCCTCCCATCCTCAGTCTAGTGTTTCATCTTCAGATCTCTCTCTCTTTTGATTGTCTATCTGTATCTCTGTGTCCCTTGGATTTCTGCTTATGTCACCATGTTGCCTTTTCTGACTCCGCTCTGTCACTACGCTGTGCTCTCTGACTCTTCCCTTCATGTGTCCCTCCTAGAAGGACACTTGTGATTACACTGGGCTGCCTGGGTAATCTGGGATAACTTCCTCATCTCAGGGTGCTTAACACAATCACACCTGCAATGCCCCCTTTTCCATACAAAGTAACATAAGTATGCTGCTGCCGCTGCTAAGTCACTTCAGTCGTGTCCGACTCTGTGCAACCCCATAGACAGCAGCCACCAGGCTCCACTGTCCCTGGGATTCTCCAGGCAAGAACACTGGAATGGGTTGCCATTTCCTTCTCCAATGCAGGAAAGTGAAAAGTGAAAGTGAAGTCGCTCAGTCGTGTCCGACTCTTGGCAACCCCATGGACTGCAGCCCACCAGGCTCCTCCGTCCATGGGATTCTCCAGGCAAGAGTACTGGAGTGGGGTGCCATTGCCTTCTCCAAACATAAGTATAGGTTCCAGGGATTAGAGAGTGGACCTCTTAGAGGGGCTCTTATTCAGTCACCAAAGACAAACATGCACCAGTAGTTCATGGACCTCACGCTCTGAGTCACACACTTCCAAACAGATGAGACACCTCCCACCCTGTAATATCCACCCAAAAAGAACAAAGAGACACTCATTTTGGAACACATACCCACCAAAATGCTCAGTGTCCTCAATCACTTGGAATTAAACTTACCATCTAGGACACACACACAAATTGTCAAGAGAAACACATCCTGAGACATAAACCACAAACAAGACACGTAGCAGTGAGCTAAATGCATCTCACACCCTTGATAAACCTGCACAAACATCTCAGGCACTCACATACTGTGATAAATGCTCACAAACAGATCAGAGACCTTACAGGAGAAATACCACCAAAAAGAGACCAGAGCCCTCAAATCCTGCAGCATGAAACTACCTTACATACAGGAAATACAACCAGAATGAGTACAGAGACATGGCGCCTTGGCATGCACATCCACAAACAGATCAGAGAACTCACAACCTGAGACAGACAGCCACAGACAAATCAGAGATCTCAAATCCTGCAATATATACCCACCATCAAGTCAGAGACCTCATTTGCTTGTTTGCTCTGTTGTTCAGTCATGTCCGACTCTTTGCTATCCTATGGACTGTAGCCTGCCAGGCTCCTCTGTCCATGGAATTGTCCAAGCAAGAATATTGGAGTGGGCTGCCATTTCCTTCTCCAGGGGATCTTCCTGACCCAGGGATTGAACCTGTGTCTCCTGCATTGGCAGGTGGGTTCTTTTACCACTGAGCCACCAGGGAAGCCCAGAGATCTTGTATGCTAGGGAAAAAGAGCCAGAAACCAGTCATAGGCCTGAGAGCTTACAACATATACCATGTAAAAGGTCAGAGAGCTTATATTCTGGGACATTCCTCCTAAACAGGTCAGAGGTTTCAAAACAAAGAAAATAACCCACTGAGAGCTCAGCAACCTCACAGCCTGGATACACATACCTTTAGATCAGATAAGTACACAGACATAGACATGGGTGTATATGTTAAGTCACTTCAATCATGTCCAACTCTGCATCATGTCTGACTCTTTGCAACCCTATGGACTGTAGCCCGCCAGACTCCTCTGTCCATGGGATTCTCCAGGCCACAATACTGGAGTGGGTTGCCACACCCTCCTCCAGGGGATCTTCCTGACTCAGACTCAGAGATAGAACCCGTGTCTGTAACGTCTTCTGCATTGGCAGATGGGTTCTTTACCACTAGTGCCACCTGGGAAGTACATACCTTCAGATCAGATAAGTATATAGATATAGACATCAGTCAGTCAGTCAGTCAGTTCAGTCACTCAGTCGTGTCCGACTCTTTGTGACCCCATGAACTGCAGCACGCCAGGCCTCCCTGTCCATCAGCAACTCCCAGAGTCCACCCAAACCCATGTCCATTGAGTCGGTGATGCCATCCAACCATCTCATCCTCTGTCGTCCCTTTCTGCTCCTGCCCTCAACTTTCCCACCATCAGGGTCTTTTCAAATGTCAGTTCTTTGCATCATAGACACAGACATATATCTATCTATCTATCTATCTAGGCAAACAAACCAGAAATCTCATAAGCTTGGAAGTATCCTCCCCGAACCTCAGAAATCTGACAACCTGGAACATGCACACACCAATGGCACAGAGAACTCATATCCTTGGAATGAATATCCATAAAGAGTTCAGAGACTGAATACTTCCTAGAGCATGCTGAAAGCAAATGGATCAGAGAACTAAGATCCTGGAAGAACACCTTGGCATAGGTCGGAGACTTCACACTCTGGTTCACTGGCCAGTGAACACATCAGACATTTCATAGCATCAGATGCTACCTACCAACAGATCAGGGCATTCACATCCTGGGACAGACCAACAAAGAAATTACAGACATCAGCACCTGGACATGTAGCCATAAACAGATCAGAGACCTCAAACACAGTTTGGAGGCCTCCCATGTGACATACATCATCAAACAGATCAGGGACCTGAGATCCTAGGATATACATCCACACACAGATGAGAGCCTCACAACCCTCCCATGAAGTCACAAAAAGACCACAGACTTCAAACTCTGCAACACACACCCACAAATAGATCAGAAACCTCAAGCCCTGGTTCATATGTAACAAACAGATCAGAAAGTTCAAATCCTGGGACATGTTTGACAAACAATGTTGAGATCATAGGTACCTGAGACCTAAGGTCTCACAAATGGAGACCTTAAATCCTGCAATGCACAACCACAATCAAATCAGAGACCTTACAGGTTAAGAAAACACCAGCAGAGACCGGACATCTTGCAACATAGATCCATTAACAGATCAGAGAGCTCATATACTAAGACATACTAGCAAACAGATCCGAGTCCTCAAGTCAAGGACATACACCCACAAAGAGCTCTGGACTCCCCCACACACTGGACATACAAACCTAAATAAATCAGAGATCTAACATTCTGGTAAACACATGATCAAACAAATCAAAAACCTCATATCATCAGAAATACCCCCCCAAGCATATCAGAGACCTAACAAACTGAAATGCAACTCTCAAACATTGCAGAGACCTCAGATATTGGAATGTCCTCTCTAAATCAGGTCAGACACCTCACATGCAAGGACACGTACCAAAAAAATGTGTGGAGACCTCACATCCTGAGACATATCCCCACCAACAGCTGTAAGACCACAAGTTCTGGGACACACCCCCTCAAACATTCAAAGACCTCTCAACATGGTTCATACACCTGCACACAGATCAGAGACCTCCCACCATCAGACACACATTCACAAACAGATCATGGAGTTCACACCCTGGGATGTGCCCTGACAATCATAGAGACAGCACAACCTGAGACATTGTTTTCATTTCCTATTGCTGCTGTAACAAGTCACAATCTTAGTGTCATAAAACAGCACACATTTATTATAGAAGCCAAAAATGGGTTTCAAAGGGCTAAACCCAAGTTGTTGGCAGAGCTGTGTCACTCCTGGAGGGGGAGAATCAAATGTTTCCTTGCCTTTTCCAGTTTCTAAAGATGCCTGCATTCCTTAGCTCATAACTCCTTCCTCCATCTTCAAAGCCACCAGCATTTCATCTTCAAATCTCTCTCTCTGATCTCTACGGCTGTCATTACATCTGACATCTTCCCTGACTGACTGTTCTGCCTCTCTCCTGTAAGGACCCTTGTGATTACCTTGTGCACACCTGGAAAACTCAGAATAACCTCCTTGATCTCAAGATGATTACTTCACATCTACAAAGGACTTTTTGACTTGTTCCAGAGACTAGGGCATGGACATCTTTCGGGGTCCTTTATTCCAACAACCCCACATATACCTCCACACCCAAGTAAAAACACCCCATCCTGAGACATATACCAATAAGTAGCTCAACGACTTCACATTCCATTCCATATAATTCAAAGAGGTGAGAGATCTCCAACCCTTGGCCATACATCCAAAAGAGGAGTGAGGCACATGTTCTGTGCACATCATCTACCCACAAACAAAGCAGGGACCTCACAAACTGAAACATATAACCACAAATAGAAGATATCTCACATCTTTGACAAACACACACAAGGAACCAGAAACAAAGTCTGTGATAGAAAGGTGGAAACAGAACAGAGACCTCAGATGACAAATGTACCCACACGCAGAGGAGAGACTCTCGGCAACCCAAGACATACACTCACAAACATAGTAGAGCTCTCAAGTCCCGCAGTACACACCAACAATCAAGGAAGAGACCTCACATTCTAGGAAAAACTGCTTGAGGCTGATTGTATCCCTGACATCTTCACAAAACACCCACAAAGAGTTCCAAGGATTCATATCTTGGGACACAGACCCACAAAAAGATCAGAGACCTCAAGCCATACAAAATGCAGCCATAATGAGCTTCAAACCTCACACCTGGATGTGTGTGCTTGTGTGCTTAGTCGCTCAGTCATGTCCAACTCTTTGCAACCCTTTGGACTTTAGCCTGCCAGGCTCCTCTGTCCACGGGGTTTTTCAGGAAAGAATACTGGACTAGGTTAACATTTCCTTCTTCAGGGGATCTTTCTGACCTAGGGATCAAACTAGCTTCTCCTATGTCTCCTGCACTGAAGACAGATTCTTTACCTGCTGAGCCATCAGGGAAGCCCCACACCTGGAAATACACACTGAAATAGGTCAGAAATACATACATATATGTATACGTATACATCTACATGTGTATATGTAAGTATATATACGTACATCACCAAATTAATCTGAAATCTCCTATTTCAGAAACACCTATGAAACACCCAAGACCTAGCAACCTAAACATAACTCACAAACACCTCAGAGACCTCACATATGTACACATAATCAGTACAGAGACCTCATGTTCTGGGGCACACACTCGCAAACAGATCAGAGCCCACATGTTCTGAGACATACACCCACAAAAACCTCAGAGTCCATAATTTTAGGGGGATACACACTCTCAAACAGGTCAGAGACCTCTCACCTGGGCTCACACACTCACACACACAGATCCAAGACCCTTGTCATCAGACACACTCACAAACACCGTGGAGTTCACATCCTCAGATGGCCAGATAGAGGTGTCGTGACCCAGGACACTGTATCCATTTCTTATTGCTGTTCTAACAAATTACCACAATCTTAGTGTCATGAGAAAACACACATTTATTTATTTCATTACATTTGTGTAGGTCAGAAACCCAAAAGTGGGTCTTCCAGTCAGTCCTAAAATCAGATATAAACAGAGCTGTCTTCCTTCTCGGGACTCTAAAGAGAATCCATTTCCTTGCCTTTTCCAGTTTCCAGAGCCACCTGCATTCTTGGTCCTGGGCCCCTTCCTACACCTGCAAAGCCATAAGCACTTCATCTTCAAATCTCTCTGATCTCTGCCTGGGTCATCACATCTCCTTCTCTGTCTCTGCTTCTCTCATTATTTCCTCCTCGACTAGGGCTCCCTGGCACATGCCCTTTGCTGGGGCCTATTAGTTGCCCAGACACATATATACAAACAAGTAGAGATGTCACAGCCTAAGACAGACTCCCATCAACAACTCAAAGACTTCACAAGCTGGGACATATACCCACAAACATCTTCACATCAGCTCACTGTGTCTGATCTGGCTTTTGTCATTTCCATTCCTGACAATAACCATTCTGTCCCTTTCTTGAGAGTCCCTTGGACAGCAAGGAGATCAAACCAGTCAATCCTGAGGGAAATCAACCCTGAATACTCACTGGAAGGACTGATGCTGAAGCTGAAGCTCCAAAACTTTGGCCACCTAACACAAACAGTCAAATCATTGGAATATAAGACCTGATGCAGGGAAAGATTGAAGGCAAAAAGAGAAGAGGGTGATAGAGAATGAGATGCTTGGATGGCATCACTGATTCAACGGATATGAACTTGGGTGAATTCCAGGAGATGGAAAGGGACAGGGAGGCCTGGTGTGCTGCAGTCCATGGGGTTGCAAAGAGTTGGATACAACTTAGCCACTGAACAACAATCCCCTCATTTTAGGATGTTGTGCTTACACTGGACCCACCTAGACAATCTAAGAAAATCTCCCCATCTCAAGATGGTTAATTTAACAAGGTCCTACTGTATAGCATGGGGAACTATATTCAATATCCTGGCATACATCATAATGGAAAAGAATATAAAAAGAATGTATGTATGTGTGTAACGGAGCCACTGTGCTGTGCAGCAGGAATTAACACAGCATTGTAAATCAACTATACTTCAATTAAAAATACATTTTAAAAAGCAGATGCTTAATTTAATCATATCTGCCAAGTACCTTTTAACATGTAAGGTCACATTTTCATAGTTTTCAAGGTTGAAGACATTGGACAAGGATTTAGACATCTTTAGAAGGCTTTAAGTCAGCAGAGCAGAGACAGACATTCAAAATTAGAGACGTCATATCACAAAACACACACCTACAAAAAGCTCAGAGACCTAAAATCCTGGGGCATACACCAGAAATAGTTCACATCCCTCATCCAGAGTCACACATCTAGAGAGGGATCCTCCAACCCTCAGACAGACATCTAAAGAGAGCAGAGAGATGTACATCGTGGGACATACACCCACAAAGAGGTGTATGGAACAGGTCTGGAACCTCACAAATTGGGAACACATACTCCCACTCAAACAGACCTCATATCTTTGCCTAATAAGCAGAAGAGACTAGGAAAAAAACTTCAGTTACCATGATACACACACAAATGGATCAAAGACCTCGTCTGAGAAATACTATCAAAAATGGTTTGGAGACCTCAAACTCAACAATAAGAACCCACAATATGTCAGAGAGCTCATATCCTGGAACATACTCCCAGAGTGATTAAAGATACTTTACATCTTGGCACATATATCCACAAGGAGATGACAGAGCTCAAATCCTGGGGCATATACCTGTAAACAGATCAGAGACCTCAACTCTGAGATATACACTCAAAAAGAACTCAGAAACCTCATACCTTGGATATACACACTTTAACACATAATAAACCTCTCATCCCATCATATGTTTTATCATCAGTTCAGTTCAGTTCAGTTGCTCAGTCATGTCTGACTCTTTGCAACCCCATGGACTGCAGCATCCCAGGCATCCCTGTCCATCACCAACTCGCAGAGTTTACTCAAACTCATCTCCATTGAGTCAGTAATGCCATCCAACCATCTCATCCTCTGTCACCCCCTTCTCCTCTCGCCTTCAATCTTTCCCAGCATCAGGGTCTTTTCAAATGAGTCAGCTCTTCACATCAGGTGGCCAAAGTATTGGAGTTTCAGCTTCAACATCAGTCTTTCCAATGAACACTCAGGACTGATCTCCTTTAGGATGGACTGGTTGGATCTCCTTGCAGTCCAAGGGACTCTCAAGAGTCTTCTCCAACACCACAGTTCAAAAGCATCAAATCAGAAATCTCATATGCTTGCAAATAACACCGAAAGTATCAGTACCTAACACCCTGGGATATATAGCCTCCATCAGCTCAGGGAACTCACACCTGGGATGTTTATCCACAAAGGGCTCTAAGACCACACGTCCTAAGATCTGTGTCCAGAAACAGATCAAAGAACTCACGTCCTGGGAAAACACCCTCAAACACATCAGAGTCCTTTCAACCCGGTTCATTTACCAGAAAACAGATCTGAATCTTCACACCATTAGACATGTACTGCTCCCCCGACCCAACACACACCGAGATCAGAGAGTTCACACCCTGGGATATACCTCAACAAACAGATTAGAGACCTCAAAACCTGGACACATAACCACAGAGACCACAAACCTCAAACCCTGCAGTCTATGCCTTCAAAGAGACCAGAGACCTCATACTCTGAGAAATATACCAACAAACAGATCAGGGGACTCACATCATGGGATATACTCCAGAACACTTCAGAGACCATATACAACCGCAACTAGATCAGAGATCTCAAATCCTGCAACAGATATTCACAAGAACATCAGAGACAAGACATGCTTTGAAAAAGATCCAGAAACAGATGACAGAACGAATATCTTGTGACATATACCCACAAAGAGATCAGAGAGCTCAAAGCCAAGCATAGGTACTCACAAGAGATCAGAGGATTCAAGCCAAGCGACATAAACTCACAGTGAGCTCTTTGAAACCTCGCACTCTAGATATTCATAACAAAATAGGTTCGAGACTTCATATTATGGTAGATATATCACTGAGAAAAGCAGAAAGTTCATTAACATCAGAAATACCTCTGAAACACACCAGAGACCTAATAACCTGGAATGCAAACCCCAGATATGTTATTAAAGAGCTCATATACTATGGGCATTCCCTGACGGTCCAATGGTTATAGGTTTTGTGCTTTCACTGCTGTAAGCCCAGGTTCAATCCCTGGTCAGGGAACTAAGATTCCATAAGTGGCACGACCCCCCTGTGAAAAAAAGACCTCAAGTACTGGACACACATCCTGAATCAGCTCAAAGACCTCATATCCTAGGACACAAACATACAAACAGATTGGAGACCTCACATTCTGAGACATACAGGAACAAACAGCTCAGAGACCAAAAATTTGGGGGCACACCCTCACACCATCTGACACACATTCACCGACAGATAATGGAGTTCTCATCCTGGGATGCGCACTGACAATCAGAGACATCACAAGCCAGGACACTGTTCATCTCCTATAACAAATCACTAAAATCTTGGTATTGTAAAACAACACTAATTTATTATCGTACACTTCTATAGGTCAGAGACCTAAAATTGAGTCTTACAGAGATAAAGTCAAGTTTTCGGCAGAGCTACTTCCCTTCAGGAAGCTCCAGGAAAATGCACTTCCTTTCATTTTCCAGTTTTAGAGGCTGTCTGCAAGTCCTTGGTTCATGGCCCCTTCCTCCATCTTCAAAGCCAGCAGCGTTTCATCTTCAAATGTCTCTCTGATCTCTCTTCTCTCTGTTTCAGCTGTCAAATCTCCTTTTCCAACTCTGCTTCCATCATTACATCACCTTCTTAGACAGCCTGCATTGTCACAGTGTCATTTCTGACTCTCACCATCATGCCTCCCACACGTAAGGACCTTAGTGACTACTCTGGGCCCACATGGATAATCCAGGATAAACCCCCAGCCTCCTGGTGATTAACTTAATCAAATCTGCAAAGTCCCTTCTGCCAGAAAGTTAACATAGTCACAGGCTTCCCAGGTGGCTCAGATGGTAAAGAATCTGCCTGCAGTGCATGAGACCCAGGTTCAATCCTTGGGTCAGGAAGATCCCCTGGAGAAGGAAATGGCAACCCACTCCAGTATTTTTGCCTAAAGAATCCCATGGACAGAGGAACCTGGGGTTGCAGAGTCAGACATGACTCAGTGACTAACACTTTCACTAGGGACTGAGACATGGATATTACTGAGGGCCAGGATTCAGCTGAACAGAGAGGTACATGCATAAATCAGTCGAGACATGATGTCCTGGGAGACACACACCCACAAACTAATCAGGGAGCTCATATGTGATTTATATACCCACAAACGGATCAAGGACTGAAAAACCTGGAAAATATAGCCATAAAAAATCATAGACCTAAAATCCTGCAACATAAGCCTACAAAGAGTTCAGAGACCTCACATGTAGGGTAGCACACCTAGAAACAGATTAGCATTCTCTCACTAGCACATATACTGACAGACATGTGAGAGCTCTCAAAGCCTGGTACATAGACTCAAAATGAGTTCAGATACATCACCTGCTAGAATTCACTTCTAAACAGATCTGAAACCTCACAATATATACCCACAAACCCGTCATGACCCTCCCTCCCTGGGACATATACATACAAAGAGCTCAGACACCTACTCTGGGATATTCACCACCAAGCAGATCAGAGAGTCTTCAAGTCCTGGAATATAAAACAAACAGATTAGAGCACTTGCATCCTTGACAAAATTCAAGAGCAGACATCACATACTGAAACATAGGAATGAACAGAGAATAGACCTCATACCATGAAACACACCCACAGAGAGGTCACAAGCCTTACATTCTCTGGTCATACACACCCTAAGAGATCTAAAACTTCATATGTACCCACAAACAAAATAGAAATCTCAAATCTTGGGCTTCCCTGGTGGTTCAGCGGTGAAGAATCCATCTGCCAATGCAGGAGACATGAGTTCTATCCCTGATCTGGTAAGATCCCACATGCCGTAGAGCAAATAAGCCCATGAGCCACAACTATGAAGCCTGTGCTCTAGAGCCTGGGAGCCGCAACTACTGGAGCCTGAGTGCCCTAGAGCCTGCGCTCCATAACAAGAGAAGCCGCCACAATGAAAAATTTGTGCAATGCAACTAGAGAGTAGCGCCCCCCTCCGCTTGCCACAACTAGAGAAAAGCCTGCGTGCAGCAACAAAGACCCAGCAAGCCAAAAAGAAAGAAGGAAATCTTAAATCTTGGGAAATAATCCTCCTAGAAGATCAGAGAACTGACAGCCTGGGATGTACACCTATTAAAAGGTAGAGAAACTCGCAAATGATCAGAGAATCATTCAATCAAATCCTGGGAATTACACCCACAATGAGATCAGAGACCTTACATCCTGGAATATGTACCCTAAAACAGATTAGAAATCTCACCCCTGGACAAACATACCCCAACGGATCAGAGACCTCACATCCTGGGACAAATGCCTGCAAACAGCTGTGGTCCTTACATCCTGGGACATAAATGCACAATCAGATCATGCATTACACCCTTGACAAACACAGATCAGACAACCCCTTCTGTGATGTTCACCCACAGAGAGACTAGGAACCTCACAACCTGAGACATACAAACATAATATACCAAAGAACTCAAATCCTGCAGTATCCACCACAAACAGATCAGAAACCCCATATACTGGGAAAAACATCCAGAAACAAAGCAGAGTCCTTTCAAATTGGAAGACATCACTCAAAAGAGAGGAGAGCGTGCATATCCTGGGACTATACCAACAAATAAATTTGAGGCCTCATATCACAGGCCATATACTGTTGCTCAGATGGGAGAACTTACCTCTCTCTGGAGAAACGAATAGAGAACAGGAATAGAGGAGAACATCAAGGGACGTCAAGAACACCAAGTGACATACTACCACAAATAGATCAAAGACTACATTTTTTTCACATACATCCACGTGAGAGACCTCACATATTGGAACATACAATGACAAACAGTCACAGATCTCACACCCTTAAACATACAATGACAAAAAGGATCATAATCTTAAAAAAGTCTTAAACCATTAAATAATCCCCCAAACCGATAAGAGACCTCACACTTTGGGACCTACACCCCAAAAGACTTCATGGGCCTCACACACTGAGACCTAACCCACAGACAAAAAGAAACCTTACAACTAGGTTTATTCAACTCACAAACATATCAGAGGACTTACATTCTTGGCATACACTCATGAAAGATACCTCACATACTGGTAATTATAGTGATATGAAGATCTCAGATCCTGGGACCTACATGCACAAACAAATGAGTGACCTCATGCTCTGGGACAGACACTCACAAACATAACACAGATCTTCCATTCTGATGAATATACCCATAAACAGATCAGGACCTCACAACTGAGACCTACACACACAATGAAACAGCAGACATCACATCCTGGGATATTGCAGAAACAACCCAGATACCTAAAATTCCAAGACAGAAAGCCACAAACACAACACAGACATCACACCTTGGAATAATAACCATAAGAGATGAAAGAGTTCAAACTCTTGATATAGTCATGAAAAGATCAGAGACCTTACATACAGAGACTTCTGTGGACAAACAGATCAGGGACTTCTTACTCTGTGACATACACCCAGAAACAGATAAGAGACCTCATAACCTGGGAAATATACACACAAACAGGCCTCGACATACACCAAGGAAAACAGACTCACATACTGGTATACAGCAACAAACAGATCAGAGACCTTACATTCTTGGAAATATACCACCCAACATATCAGAGACCTCACACTTGGGATATACACCAACAAAGAGCTCAGACACTTTATACCATAGGATACACATGTCCAAAGAGATCAGAGACCCACATCATAAGTCATGCAGTCACAAACATACTTGAAAACTCACATTATGCAACTCTCCCCCAAATAAAACCCCACAGATCAGAGACCTCATTCCCCAGAATATACAAACAGAAAAATATCAGAGAGTTTGACATACACCCATATCCTTGACATATACCCATCAAGAGAGACCTCATATACTGAGACATATACAGGGGCAGAGAAGTGAGACCTCATTTTGGGACATACATCCAGAAATACATGACAGATTTCATACTGTGGGACATACACCCACAAAGATTTCAAGGAACTTACATCTTGGGAACCATACCCACAAACATTTTAGAGACCTCACACCCACACTCACAAACTAAGCAGAGACCTCACACTCTGGGACATTCACCCTCAGCTAGAATAGTCCTAACATCATATAACACACACCTAACAAACAGATCAGAGTACTTATACTCTCAGAAAACCACACCAAAAAATCTGGGAAATATGATAACCAGGGCAATATATCCACAAAGAGCTCAGAGACCTCATATCTTGGGACACATACCACAAACAGATCAGAGAGCTCATACATAGGCACAAACACCTACAAAGAGATCAGAGCTCTAATATCCAAGTGTGCATGCTCAGTCACTTCAGTCGTGTCTGACTCTTTGTGACCCTATACACTGTAGCCTGCCAGGTTCCTCTGTCCATGGAATTCTCCAGGCAAAAATCCTGGAGCGGGTTGTCATTTCCTCCTCCAGGGGATCTTCCTGACCCTGGGATCAAACCTGAATCTCTTGTGTCTCCTGCATTTTGGGGCAGATTCTTTACTACTTGAGCCAACAAGGGTATAAGCCCCCAAAATAGATCAAGGACTTTATACTCTTGACATACACCCAAGAAGAGAGACCTCACTCAAATTCTGTAGCATACAATGACAAACAGATCAGAGAACTCATACCCTGAGATATATACCCACAAGCAGCTCAAAACTTTATATCATTGGATGTATACCCACAACAGAAACCTCACACTCTGGACATTCACACCCAAACAGATCAGACAACTCATATCCTGGAATATACACCCACAACCAAATCAGAAGTCTGTCATCCTGGGAAACAACACCCAAACAGATCAGAGAGACCTCATGATCTCAGACACACACTCAAAGAGCTCAGAGACCTCACACCCTGGTATATACACCTATGAAGAGAGACCTTGTATACTGCAACATTCAGCCACAGTCATGTCAGGGATCCCACACATTTGGGACATACATCGAACAACAGCACAGGAACATTATAACACCCTTAAACAGTTCAGGGGGCTGAAACCCTAGGACACAGATTCCCCCTGCCCTCAAAATCAGTCATATTAATATCTGAACACAGACTCTCAAACACCACAGAAACTTCATATCCAGGAACCTGGCGGCCCAAACTGTTCTGTCACCCAGTACTCTGGATGCAGACTCTAGTCACCTCGGTGATATCTCTTTCTGGGTCCTAAAAATCCCTATAGTTCAAAGAACAAACAAAACCTGTACGCATCCTCCAAAGAGTTCATGGCTGTGAAATCTGAGACACAAACTCCTAAAGGCCTCAATGTCCTCACACCCAGAACACAGACTGCCAGAGGGCTCAGAAAGTTCAAATCCTGGACCCCAATACAAGGTATTTTAGAGACATTATACCTTAGGATCACAAATCCCAAGTAGTTATGATCACATTCTGGAAGTGAACAGAAAAACATCCCAGAACTCCCATAATTCTAGACCTAGATCCTCAATTAGTTCAGACATCTAAAACAGAGAGAGAACCCAGAGATCAGAGACCTGAAAGAGTGAAGCACAGAATGCTTACAACATGCAGATATGCATACAGTTTACAGGAAACGCAGGACTCTGGAATCCTGGACCGAGACTCTCAAAGAGCTCAGAAACACCACAAATTACCCCTAAACTTGGCAGCTTAAAACAATGGTAAATGTTAATTATCTCACACAGTTTTGAGGAGTCAGGAACTCAGAAGCTTGGCTGCACAGTTCTGGTTTTGGATCTCTTGGGCTGCAGTCATCTGAAGGCTGGAGTGGAACCAGAAGCTCCACTTGCAGGTTGGATCACTTACACGGCTAATGAATTAGTGCTGGCTTTTGGCCGAGATACTTCAGTTATGTGGTACAGGTGTCTCCCCAAGGGGCTGCTTGAGTATCCTCACAATATGGTGGATGGCTTCCACTAAAGCAAGAGATCCCAGAAAAGCAAGGCAGAAGCCAAAATCCCTTTTAAACTTCCCTAGAGGGCAGAAGGAGAAGGGGGCAACAGAGAATGAGATGGTTGGATGTGAGTCTGAGCAATGGACATGAGTTTGAGCAAACTCCAGGAGACAGAGAAGGACAGGGAAGCCTGGTGTGCTGCAGTCCATGGGGTTGCAGAGTTGGACACAACTTAGTGACTGAACAACAACTAAGTAAGCATTGCTTTGCTGCATTCCACAAATTAGGGAGTTTTAGTTTCATTTTTATTTAGTTCAAACTATTTAAAAAATTTTGTCTTAAGGCTTCTTTGACTCATTGAGCCTCTGTGCGCATGTGTGGTAAGTCACTTCAGTCGTATCCAACTCTTTGCAACTCTGTGGACTGTAGCCCACCAGGCTCCTCTGTCCATGGGATTCTCCAGCCAAGAATACTGGAGTGAGTTGCCATACCCTTCTCCAGGGGATCTTCCCCACCCAGGGACCAAGCCCACACCTCTTACATTTCCTGCATTGGCAGGCGGGTTCTTTACCACTAGCACCACCTGGGAAGCCCCTTAAGCCTCTGCGCCCTCTCCCAAAGCCTTTCTCCAGAGCTCAGAACCTACCTCTTGCATAAATGCACAAACCTGTCTGTCTTATAACCAGATTTATAGTTTTCACAAGAGAAACAATGTTTTTTCCTCATTGTGTACCCCTGCATCATGGTATACAGTCTATTATGTCTGTTCTCAAGAGAACAAGTGAAGTACAATTGTGAATTTTGTAGAGATGGAGACACAATTCTGGCGAGTATTTTATTTACTCTTTCTTGAATCCAACACACATTTATAGTAAATAATACGTGCATGTTACTCCTACATTCCAACTGAGACAATCTCAGACCCACACTGGCCCCTGACCAGAGATGGCATTTACCTGGATTGCATTCTTCCCCCTACCCCTGAATTCTGCTTTCAGAAGTCAAGGGAGTGTAGGTGTGTGGACTGTATATTGTCCTATTGACTCAGAGCTAAGTCTTCTAAAGCTTCAGTAAATCAAGGTTTAGAAAGATGATTCAAAAAGTTAGACTCTCCTACCATCCAGCCAGGACTTAGGGGTTCCAGACTCTGAAACAGGGTCTGAAAGTGAAGGGAAAGTGTTAGTTGCTCAGTCATGTCCGACCCTTTGCAACCCCATGGACTGTAGCCCGCCAGGCTCTTCTATCCATGGGATTCTGCTGGCAAGAATACTGGAGTGGGTAGGCATTTCCTTTGCCAGGGGATCTTCCCAACCTAGGGATCAAACCTGGGTCTCCAGCATTGCAGGCAGATCCTTTACCATCTGAGCCACCATATGTGACAACATCTAGGGACAGTTGGGAGGGCGGAGGTGCTACTGGCATCTAGAGGGTGGAGATCAAGGATGCTGCTTGTCATTGCCCTTTAGCCAAAGACCCCCCACCCCCAGGAACATACCTGTAGTTACACAAGTTGGGTTTATTACTCATTGCAGTGAGCAAGAATGTGGGGAACCGTGGGACATCTAGGTAAGAGGGTGTTAGAGAGAACAAATCATAGAATCTGGGCTTCAGTTGAGTGGTTTGGGGAAGGGTCTAAGGAACTGCAGGCTCACTCCAGATTGGATGCTGTCAGAAAGTGAGAGCAGATTTATTATTTGGTATCTCAATAAGCCTTTAAATCTATGGGGAAGGCAGCCTAGAGTAAGGATAATGCTGAAATTGATAGAAAAGTAGCAGTCACTCATTTTAACCAAGTTGTTGTCCAATCCCTAGTCATGTCCAACTTTGTGAATTTATGGACTGCAGCATGCCAGACTCCTCTGTCCTCTACTATTTCCTGGAGTTTGCTCAAATTCATGTCCACTGAGCCAGTGATACTATCAAACCATCTCATCCTCTGTCACCCGCTTCTCCTTTTGCCTTGTCTTTCCCAGCATCAGGGTCTTTTCCAATGAGTCAGCTCTTCCATACAGTCCGTATAGTCAAAGCTATGGTTTTTCTAGTAGTCGTACGGATGTGAGTTGGATCATAAAGAAGGCTGAACACCAAAGTATTGATGCTTTCAAACTGTGATGCTAGAGAAGACTCTTGAGTCCCTTGGACTGCAAAGAGATCAAACCAGTCAATCCTAAAGGAAATCAACTCTGAATATTCACTGGAAGGACTGAAGCTGAAGCTGATGCTCCAACACTTTGGCTACCTGATGTGAAGGGCCCACTCATTTTAACCAAGAGAGAGGGATGTTTGCTATCGTGTGGATGGCACAGTGACCTTGTTTTTGCCTATGCTTAGACAACATTATTGGAGAAGGAAATGGCAACCCACTCCAGTATTCTTGCCTGGAGAATCCCAGGGACAGAGGAGCCTGGTGGGCTGCCATCTACGGGGTCACACAGAGTCGGACACGACTGAAGTGACTTAGCAGCAGCAGCAGACAACATTATAACATGGCTTGGCTTTGTCTCATTTTAGCATGGTCTCAGAATAACCTTGTCTGAGGTTAGTATTCTATGAGATTTTTTTATGTCTAATAAGAGAATAACAGCCTACCTGTGGGTGCCAGGACAATTTCTGGATGTTGGAGACTGCTCCTTCTCTCTCTCCCTCCTTTCTTTTCTTTCTCATGCTAAACATCTATTATGAGTTCAGTTGTGTCCCTCAAAATTCACATGGTGAAGTTCTAATCCCTAGGACCTCAGAATGTGACCTTATTTGGAAATAGGGTCATTACAAATATAAGACAAGGTTATACTGCAGTAGGGTGAGCCCCTAATGCAATATGACTGGTGTCTATATAAAAAAAGAAATTTGGGCACAGACATACACAGGGAGAATGCCATATGGAGATGAAGGCAGAGATTGGGGTGATGCAGCAAAAGCCAAGGAATGTCAGACTGCCAGCAAACCACCAGAAGCTAGGAAAAAGGCATGGAACAAATTCTCCTTCTCACCCCCCAACAAAGAACCAACTGGACTCACACCTTGATCTCAGACTTCCAGCCTTTAGAACTGTGAGAAAATAAATGTCAGTTGTTTGAGATACTGAGGTTTTGAGACTATTTTAAAATTTTTATTGTTGCTTTACAATGTTGTGTTAGTTTCTGCTGTACAATGAAGTGAATCAGCTATATACATATATACACACACATGTATCCCCTTCCTCTTGGACCTCCCTCCCATCCTACCCACATCCCACCCATCTAGGTCATCACAGACTGAGCTGAACTCCCTGCATTATACAGCAGGCTCCCACTAGCTAGCTATTTTACACATAGTAATGTATATATGTCAATACTACTTTCCTAATTCATCCTACGCCCCTTCACTCCCATGTCCACACATCCGTTCTCTATCTCTGTGTCTCTGCTCCTGCCCTTGATGTGGTGCTGTTTTTACAGCAGCTCTAGCAAATGAAAACAATATCCTACAACGTCTTCCATAAAGGATTTTCCAATCCAAAATGTCAATAGTGTGTGGTGATCATTTTGTAATGTATCAAAATATCAAATCACTACTATGCACTTGCAACTAACATCATGTTGTAGATCAATTATATTTCAATTTTAAATGTATTATTTATCCAATTATTATTTTTTCTGTGTATTCCTCTTTATTTTTATTATTTTTAAGCTTAACAGTTGATTTAATTCTGTTATGAATAACAGAAATCTACTCACATTGGCTTAAAACACAGTTTTTTCCTTTCACACATTTTATTTATTTTTTAATTTAATTTTTATTTTATATTGGAGTATAGTTGATTTACAATGTTGTGTTAGTTTCAAGTGTACAACAAAGTGATTCAGTTATACATATACATATATTCATTCTTTTTTCAGATTCTTTTCCTATATAGGTTATTAAAGAATATTGAGTAAAATTCCCTATGCTATACATATCCACTTATTCTTGATTTGGGGGAAATTTACGTAGAATATCATAATCTTAAGATTCATGGTCTGAGTTTTCACTTACATAATAAATTTAAGCAATACCCAAAAAAAAAAAAAAAAAAACTGTCAACAGTGCTGAGGTTGAAGAATCCCGCCCTAGACATGGAACCCAAAAGTACTTACTAACCTCAGAATCTCTGATAAAGACCAATAAAAAGTAGCAGAGTACACACAGCTTTGTACATAGACCCCCAAAGTGCTCAAAGACCTCACACCCTGAATACAGAAGCCTAAACAGCTCAGAGAAGACATGCCTTCAAGAGACCCCTAATAAATCAAAAACATTATTCTCTGGGGCAGAGACCGCCAAGAAGATGAAAAACCTAGCATCTAGAAACAGAAACCAAATGCTCAGAGACATCAAGTATGGGACAGGAAACCTAAGAGAGCTCTGGGTCCAAAATGCTCAGATATTTCATGCTTTGAACACACACCAGATAGGTGAACAGCTCAAGAACAATAGTATCATTCATTTCCTGCTTCTAGAACTGTATTATCTTTATGTAAGTGCTTTACATTAGGGGAAGCTGGGCAAAGGGTATACAAGAACTCTGCAGTATTTGTGCAATTTTTCTCTAAGTCTAAAATGATTTTTAAAATAAGCTTTTTAAAGGAAAAAATATCAAAGGACATAGAAAGGAATTTATAAACCTTAAATACATGGTTCCACAAGCTCAGAAAACAACATTACATACCTCTATTAGTCAAAAAAATGCCAAAAAAAAAAAGGAATTCAACTTTAAGGGGAAAAAACCCACTTACCCAAGGAGAAAGACCCTCAAACAGCTTAGAGACTTTATACCCTGGGACAGAGATCCACAAACGTCTGTAAAACCACAACCCCTGTGACAAGGGCCTCAAAACAGCTGAGACTTCACTGTAGGGCCATAGAAATCATACCTTGAACTGAGATTCCAAACAATGAGATTTCACATTCTGAACACAGTCCTCCAAAATGCACACAGCATGTAATAATTATAAGTCGACTGACTTCAAAATCATTTTCCTCCTACTCACTTACACTCAGCCAAGCACCTTCCCTGCCTGATGCTTAAAATCCCATCATCAAAGTTTACTCCTTTGAGTTGTCTTTCTCCCCTTCAAAATTCTCCTTTAATTGTCACACATCCTTCTGTCCTAGAGCGTGAAATCATGCATCTCTCTGTAGTCATTTATGACCCAGCCCCTCACCCTACTCCTCCACACACACACACACACACACACACACACACACACACACACACACACACACTGCCACACACCCTGAGTCAGGCCTGGTCCAGAAGGGGTAGGAAACGTCCAAGTCATCCTTTCCCGGGGGAGGAGGGGATGGCTTGGAGGAGGATCATGAGATCGCCTTGAACCTTCTCTGCTGGACTCAGACCTACAAAGGCAGCCTAATACAGTGATGTCAGGAACCCTGGAGAAGAATTTTTCTCAGTTGCTGTTGTGAATGGTGAGTGGATCCTGAAATCAATATAATGGGATGCAATATGCATTGTTCTAAAAAGAGAAACAACAGGTAGAAGAGAATAGAAAAGATTACCCGACACATTCTGTGCCAGCCAATAATACCAGCTTCTTTTACAGGTGCGCAAACTGAAGTTCCTAGATGGGATTCGAACCTACAGTCTCCAGTAGCCAAAGCCCTGCCTCAGCAACCCCGAACGCCAACCCGGGAGCCATAGCGCCTGCGCCAAACCAGCAGCCAATGGCATCCCGGAGCCGGTGGACCCCGGGCTCGTAGCCTTTAAGAGATTCCAGAAAACCTTGGTACCCTGGAAGAGCTTCTGTAGGCAATCTAGCGGCGGCCAATCAAAGCTCAGGGCAAGATTTGATCCCGCCCTCCTCATCTAGGATCCAATCACCACTCCACGACCTTCCACCCCACTCCACCCACCCCGCTGTTGCTTAGAAGCGGTAGCCAACTCAAGCGGGATCAAACATAAGATCACGGCGGTGGCTGAGGGTGGAGTTTACCCTACCCCGGATCCCAGGGCCGAGGTCGGTCAGGGCATCGCTATTCTCAGTCTGGGGAAGGGGCCGATAAACACGCGGGATATTTCGTGTCCCCAGATATGAAGTGGTTTCTTCCAAATACACTACCTACCCACCTCCGTGGTACCTCCCACAGCGGACTGTTCCATCTCTGCGTCGCGCGATGGAGAGTCCCGGAGGTGCAGTCTCGTCAGTAACTTCATTCCCAAACCTGACGCTCTTTGTGTGTGTGACCTAAAAAGAGCTGTTTTATGTCAACACTCTAAGGATCATTCACACTTCGATTCACGCTGACATAACTACAGACTGTCTCTCTCTTTCATATCTTTCTCCCCTTGCCCATGTTCCATCCCTCATCTCCCTCTCAAATGTCCCTCAATAGAGCATCCTAGCCTAGTGATCTTGTTGAGAGCCATGCTGAGGGATCCAACCCTCTGATGCAGATCCCTGGCCCATAAAAAGGCATTCGTTCCCCTGATGCCACTGATAGAAGTGTGCATTTATGTGCCAGCATCTATAAGAATTAAAAAAAAAAAAGACACCTCTTCCTACTAGAATGTCAGTACTACCAGGGTGTATATAGATTTCTAGTTCCCCCGTGTCCCCACAGCACCTAAAACTGTGCCCTGTACACAGTAGGTGCTCAAAGAGGGGTGGGGTGGGGGTTATTGAATAAATTGAGTCCTTTGACCCAGCAGTTCCACTTCTCAATATGCGTTCTAAGGAAATACACATGCACAGGTTTGTGTGCACATGAATATGAGAAACACACAACTGGGGCACAGGGTAATTGATGTCATACTGTTGCAGAAACCAGTAATCTAGAAACCAAGCACCACACTTGGAGAGTTGGAGAACTCAGGTTTATTATGCCAGTGAGCCCAGAGGAGTTGGGCCCAGAGTGGGCCCAAGCTCTGAGCCGTGAACAAAGGGGTTACAGAGTTTTATATACGGACAGGCATGATTAAGTGGGTTTGCAGGTTTGCAGGCACTGGGCGATTGCAAAGAGCAGGACAAGGGTGAGTGAGGTAAGCTCCAGTTCCTAGTATTGTAAGTCCCCACTTTCTGAGACTATGTGACTGACGTGATCCAGACTTTGCAAGGAGAAAGCTGAGTTACAGAGGCAGAAGGAGCAGGAGGTTATGTAAAGTTTTAACTTTTCCTCTTCAATACCACAGAGTATGGGCTGTGAGACAAAATAAGACCTCAACACTGGAAACATACCCCACATGGCTCAGGAATGTTACATCATTGGACATAGCACAAAAGAACTTGGAGAACTCACATGATGAGGCATAGATAACCAGTTCATAGATCTCATCCTTTGGTCACAGACTCCTATAAACATCTTAGAGATTTTACTCCCTGGGACACCAAAATGCCTCAGGGACCCCTCACACTGGGACACAAACCCCAAATAGCTCACATACCTCATACCACAAACACAGACCCCCCAACAGCTCAGAGATCTTGTCAACTGAGATTTACATTAAAAATCTAGACAAAGACCTCTGGCTCTTGACATAGACCACAAAACAATTCAGAGGCCTGGACACAAACAGAATGAGGGTGCTGGAGGGACCATTTAAAAGACATACTGTTAATGGGAAAGCAAGTAGGAATGCAAGTGAAAGAAATGCTCAAAGACATGAGATGAGCACTGGCCCTGCAAAGTGTTCTGAGACCTTATACCCATACAACTCAGAGAAACAACTCAGACACAAATCTTGTACCCCAAATCATAATCACTTCAGTGATCACACTCCCTAGGATATTGACCCCAAGGAGCTCAAAAAGGTGACATCCTGCACATAAGTTCCCAAACAACTCAGGAGACTCTCACACCCTGGGACAAAACAGGGTGTCTTGTCCCAAAAAAATAGAATAGTGGGGACTTCCCCAGTGGTCCAGTGGTTAAGTCTCCACACCTCCACTGCAGAGGGCACAGGTTCAGGACCTAGTGGGGGAACTAAGATCCTTATGCCATGCAGCATGACCAAATAAATAAATATAGTACAGCAACCTGTGACTCCAGAAACAGGTCTCTAGATTTCCCTGGTAGCTCAGACGGTAAACCATCTATCTACAATGCAGGAGACCTGGGTTCGATCCCTGGGTTGGGAAGATCCCCTGGAGAAGGAAATGGCAATCCACTCCAGTACTATTGCCTGGAAAATCCCATGGACAGAGGAGCCTGGTAGGCTACAGTCCATGGGGTTGCAAAGAGTCAGACACGACTGAGCGACTTCACTTTGCTAACAGCTAATGAGACTTTATACTCAGGAACACCGACATCCAAATATTCATAGACCCCCTACACCCTGGAAGAGAAGTTTCAAAACACTGCAGAGATATAACCCTCTGTTACAAAGGCCCCCAAATATCTCAGGTACCCCAAAACACAAGACACAAAGTTCACAACAACATAGAGGCCTCATACCTTGGATGCAGACCTGGAAACAGTTCAGAGACCTTACAACACAAGTTAAATGAAAAAATAGAAGACTTCATAGAAATAAACCACAAATAGCCTATGAGACTTCATACTCAAGAACTCAGACACTCAAAAAACACAGATGCCTTGGAAAAGGGACACTGGTACAACTCAGTGACCTCACTGTTCAGACATAGACCCTAATATAGACACATCAGTCTCTGGAACTGAGATCACCAAAATGATCAGAAGCCTCATGCCTGGAAACAAAACTCAGCTTACTCAAAAATCTGACATCCTATAACTCAGGATGCACATGACCTCAAACAGCTTGCACATTAAAACCAAGAATCTCAAACCACTCACAGATCTCCAGACATGGGTACCCAGCAGCTGACAGACTTTATACACTAGACACAGACTTCTAAAACATTTCCAAGACTTCACATTCTGGGATAGAGACCTGACAAGAGAATAGCGATGTCCTGCTTTGTGACACATTCCCATAAATAACTTTGGAAACTGACCCCAAATAGGGAAGGTACATCATAATCAAGAAAGTAATCCCTACCCTCCTACACTCTTGGTGGGAATGTAAATTGGTGCAGCCACGACAGAAAAATGACATGGCGATTACTTCAAAAACTAAAAATAGAGTCATCAGATGATCCAGCAATCCCACTCCTGGCATATATCCGGAGAAAACTCTAATTAAAAGAGATACATGCAGCCCTAATCTCTGTTTATAGCAGTACTATTTACAATAGCCAAGATATGGAAGACATAGAGGCAACCTAAATGTCCATTGACAGATGTATGTATGTATGTATATATATATACATACATACATACAATGGACTATTATTCAGCCATTAAAAAGAATGAAATAATGCTATTTTCAGCAACATAGACGGACCTAGAGATTATCATACTAAGTGAAGTAAGTCAGAAAACAAGACAAATACCACATGATCTCACTCATATGTGGAATCTAAAATATGACACAAATGAACCTATCTGTGAGACTGTCTGTGAGACAGACTCAGAGACCTAGAGATCAGACTTGTGGTTGCCAAGGAGGAGGCAGGTAGAGGAGGGATGAATTGGGAGTTTGGGGTTAGCAGATGCAAACTATTATCTAGAGAGCGGCTAAACAACAAGGTCCTACTGTACAGCACAGGGAACTACATTCAATAGCCTATGATAAACCATAACGGAAAAGAGAATGAAAAAGAACATATGTCTATATATCACTATATATAGTAATATCTAGTGATTCACTTTGCTGTACAGCAAAAATTAACACAACATTGTAAATCAACTATACTTTAGTAAAGTGAATTATTTTTTTAAAAAGAAAGAGGACTTCTCTGGCAATCCAGTGGTTAAGACTCCATGCTTCCAATGGAGGGGCATGAGTTCCATCCCTGGTCAGGGAACTAAGATCTCACATGCTGTGCAGAGTGGCCAAAAAAAAAATTAATTAAATTGAAAAAAGAAAGAAAGTAATCTCTAACAGGATAAAGACACCACATCCTGGGACTGACATATCTGAAAGGAAAAGAGATTTCACATTCCAAATGGTTCAAGGATATCAACATATGGAGCTCAGAATCCAAAGAACTTGGATACCTCCCACCCTGGAACACAAAGACTGGAACAGCTCTGGAAACTGAGACACTGGACACAGACCCTAAACAGCTCAGAGACCTCACACGTCAGGACACAGATCCTGAAACTCCTTAAAGGTGTAACATCATGGCATGACACACTCACAAAAATACCTCAGAGACCCAGACCCTGCAAACAGAACCCAGAAATAAATAAAAAGCCTTATTCTTGAGAACCTGTGGAATAGCACAAGGAACTCTACTCAGTGCTCTGTGGTGACCCAAATGGGAAGGAAATCCAAAAAAGGGGGGATATATGTATATATATAGCTGATTCACTTTCTTGTACAGCAGAAACTAACACAACATTGTAAAACAACTATTTGTTCTTCTGTTGATGCTCCTGTTTTAGTCCCTAAGTGATGTCCAACACGTTTGTGACGCCATGGGCTGTAGCCTGCCAGGCTCTCCTGTCCATGGGATTTCTCAGAAAAGAATACTGGAGTGGGTTGCTATTTCCATCTCCAGGGCATCTTCCTGACCCAAGGATTGAACCCTCATTCCTGCACTGGCAGATGGATTCTTTACCAGTGAGCCACCAAGGAAACCCATGAGCTAAAGATAAGGCTACTATACTTCAATAATTTTATTTTTTTACAAAAAAGACCTCATTCCTGCACCTGAGACCCACATAAGCATCAAAGACCTCACACATAAAAACGTCTGCCAAATAGCTCAAAGATTTCATGTGGTAAGATTTAGACCCATAAGAGCTATGAGGTCCCACATCTTTGACAGAGACTTCCGCAAAGTTAAGAAACTTTAAACTCTGGACCCACATCCCCCTGCAAAGCACAAATCCTCACACACATGCAGAAAATACACTCCAACAGCTCAGAAAACTGACACTGCAACAACAACAACAAAAACTATGAACACCTCAACAATCTCATTCTGTGGTACCACACTATTCAAGCATGAAGACCTCACACACTTGGACACAGAACATGATTCTGAGGCCTTGGACAGTGATTCCCAAGAAACTCAGAGATTTCATAGGCTGGGACAATGATTCGGAAACTGCAGAGACCTCACACCCTGAGACACAGTGTCCCAAGGAGCTCATTTGTCTTACACTGTGGGCAAATCAGAAAACAATTCTGAGGCCTCAAGCTTTGGACTGAGTCCACTCTCTCCACCCCTTACTCCTGGCCAACCTCAGAGACCTCGCGAGTTCAGAAAAAATCCAAAGCAGACACCTCACATCCTGTCACATAGAATCCTAATATGTCGGAGACCTTCAGACCTGAACACATACCCCAGACAGCTCTGGCAATTCACACCCTAGGGACGCACAACCCCCTAAGGGCTCAAGCAATTCACTTAGGGGCATCAGTGGCAAGTACCTCAGCGATATCATCTCCTTGAGATTCAGCTCTCCAAAACAGTTCAGAGGACATAACACAAAACCCCAAACAGTTCAGAGGTCTCACGCTCCGGAACACCAATCCACGGACAAACAGTGATACCACACAGTTACACAGATGACTAAACAGACTCCACCCCTTAGAAATGGAACAGAGGTCAGAGACATCATACCCTTATCAGTGATTGTCCATAGGAAGAGACTCTTCACGCACCTGGAAACATATCCCAAATGGCTCGTAATTCCCATCATGAGACACAGAACCTCCCCCCGAAAAAACACACAGATTTCATACTCTGAACATAGATCCCCAAATTGCAGAAAGTTCACATCCTGGGACCCAGACCCTAAAGAGCTCAGAGAACTTGAACCCTTGGACAGAGGCCAGGAAACAAATGGAGACGTCAGGCCATGAACACAGATGCCCATGAGTTCACAGATCCCCTGTGTTGGGACCAGGATCCAAAATACCCCAGAGATTTCACACTATGGGTTACAGGTCCCCCAGAAAGTCCTTGCAGCCTAATCATAGTCACCAGGGAGTCTGAATCCAGAGAGTCTGAATTCACCTAGAGAGTTCAGACATCTCATACCTTGGACACAGAACACAAAAAACAAAACAAAACAAAAACTGTTCAGAAACCTCCTACCTTGATAACAGATCTCAAACAGATTCACAAACTTCATGGAAACCAAATGGCAAAGACAACTCCAACTTGAGACATAAACCTGATCATTTTTCTAACAGACCACTTATTAGTCATAGGTATCACACCCTTACACAGAAACCACCAAAAGTGTGAGAATACCCTAAGTGACACAGGAGTTTTATGGCATGGAACATACACCAAAAAGAACTCAGATGCCTCATACCCTTCAGACAGCTCATATCCTCAAACAGTTAAAAGACCTCATTTCTTGGATCCTGACTAAAAAATAATTCATAACCATTGTACCACTACCAAACATCCCAAAGAAACTCAAAAGCCTCAAGCGCTGGGGGACAGATATAGAACTACCTCCAAGACATCACACTGTGGAACACACCCAATGTGAAAGTGAAAGTTTTAGTCACTCAGTTTTGTGACCTCATGGACTGTAGCCCACCAGGCTCCTCTGTCCATGTGGATTCTCCAGGCGGGAATACTAGAATGGGTGGCCATTCCCTTCTCCAGGGGATCTTCTCAACCAAGGGATCATTCCTGGGTCTCTTGTATTGCAGGCAGATTCTTTACTGTCTGAGCCACTAGGAACACACCCAGGGACACTGTAATTCAAACAGCTCAGAGACCTCATTTCTTGGAATAGAGCCCTCACCCTCCACCCACATCCCCACCCCAATGCCTCAGAGACCTCACACCGTGGGACAGAATACCTCACACATTTCAAAGACTTCAATTCTTGAGAAAAATACATATATTTTTCAGATCTCTCACAGCCTGGACACACATTCCAAAAGAGCTCAGATACAAAATACCATAAGGCACACAGGATCAACCTTGGAATTGAGATTTTCCAAAAAGAACAGATATATTGTGCTTAAAAATGTACCTCAAATGGTTCAGGAACCTTGTACCATGCAAGACAGATGCCAAAAGAGTTCTGAGAATTTACATTCTGAGATCTGGACACCAAAACAACTGAGAGATCTCACACTCAAATACAGGAACTATGAACAGCTTAGAGTGCTCATTCTTTGGGATTCAGGTCCATAAATGGCTTAGAGACTTCAGTCACTGGAAACTACTTTAATAAATTGATAACATCACACACTGGAACTGATACCACCACCCCTGCAAGGAACAGAGACTTAACACTTGGAAATATACCCCTAAACAACTTAGGGAACTCAGGTCATTGGACACAGAAACCAATGGTTCCAAGACATGTCACCCACTGGACAGAGACACTCACACATAATCCAGAGTTTTCAAATTCTTTGCTGCTGCTGCTGCTGCTAAGTTGCTTCAGTCGTGTCCAACTCTGTGCGACCCCATAGACAGCAGCCTACCAGGCTCCCCGTCCCTGGAATTATCCAGGCAAGAACACTGGAGTGGGCTGCCATTTCCTTCTCCAATGCATGAAAGTGAAAAGTGAAAGTGAAGTCGCTCAGTTGTGTCTGACTCTTCGCGACCCCATGGACTGCAGCCTACCAGGCTCCTCCACCCATGGGATTTTCCAGGCAAGAGTACTGGAGTAGGGTTCCATTGCCTTCTCCAAAATTCTTTGCTACAGGTACCCAAATAGTTAAATTCTAATTCAAATAAAGTCCCCAAAGATCTGAGTGATCACATATTCTTTAGGATGAACTTTCAACAGTATAAGGATCTTTCACCCAGAACCACAGTACCCAACTATAATTTGAAGGGTGTGAGGGGGAATCTCTAGGGATTTTTTTTCTTTCTTGGTTTGCCCCTAATGGTGGCCCCACTCCAGAACCATATGGCAGCACTGTAGGCAGCTAAATATCCAAGAGAAATGACACCATTCTGGCCAGAGGACCAAGAAAACAAGCTCCCAAAGGCTGCAGAATGGGAAGGGAAATTCCACAGAAGAGAGAGATAGAGAAAGGAATCCCCTAATTCAATGTATGAACTGACACAAGTCTCAGGCTTGCTCCTGAGCTGTACGTGCATAAGGATAGCAAAGCTTTGAATACTACAGTCCACAAAAGGTGAGATAAAACATGTAGTTTGAACCTAAACAAGTGGATTGTCTGGTAAAACAAATAAATCATTATTTTCAGGAACTTAAAAAGACCTAGAGTCTAAACAACACAATCTTTAAAATATCCAAGATATAACCTAAACTTCCTGTATATACAAAGAACCAAGAAAATGCAGCCAATTCTCAGAGACTGGACAACAGAAAACAACATGTAAAAATTTAGATGTTAGAATTCTCAAAACCTTTTTAAAAGACACCTGAAATGAATGGTATGTTAGAAGATTTTGGAAGAGAAATAAGTTTTAAAGGGGCTTCCCAGGTGGCAGTGGTGGTAAGGTACTCCCCAACCAATGAAGGAGACATAAGAGATGCGTGTTTGATCCCTGGATCAGGAAGCTACCTCGGAGTAGGAAATGGCAACCTACTCCAGTGTTCTTGCCTAGAGAATCCCATGGACAGAGGAGCCTGGCAGGCTACAGTTCATAGGGTCACAAAGAGTCAGACATGACTGAAGCAACTTAACATGCACGCATGCACCTGTTTTAAAGACTGTAATTTTTTTAATACTCTACAGAGTATGTAAAAACTATAGAGAAACAATAACAAAGAACCATGTGGAAATTTTAGAACCCAAAAATACAACATTAGAATTTTAAAAATTATCTGAATAGTCTCAATAGAAGAATAGGTATGACAGAGGAGTCAGTGAACTTGCAGATAGGTGAATAGAAATTATCCAATTTGATGAACAAAAAGGTAATATTGTGAGAACTTCAGGAACCTATAGGAAATTATCAAAAGGTCTAATATGCATGTTACTGGAGTCTCAGAAACCGAGGATGATACTGGTAAATGTTGAAGAAATAATAGGAAAATCATCTCCAACTTGGGTGAAAGACATAAATTAACAGACTCGAGAAATGCAATGATCCTCAAGCAGCATAAACTCAAAGAAAATAATGTCAAGAAATATCATAATCAAATTGCCAAAAACAAAAGATGAAGTATCTTGAAAGCAATTAGAGAAAAACATACATTACTCATAGGAGGGAAAGGATACAAATTCCACATATTTCTCATCAAAAATATGATGGCCAAAAGACTAGAACAACATCTTGATTTTAACAGTCACCCAGAGTTCCAATCAGCAAAAATGACATTCAGAACTGAGAATAAAATACATTTTCAGATGACAAAATTATGAGAATTTGTCAACAGCAGACCTGCTCTACAAGAAATGATACAGAAAAATGATACCAGAGGGAAACTTGGAACTTCAGGAATGAAGGACGAGCAACAGAAATGGTAAATACCTGGGTAAACATAGAACACCATTTTTCTCCTCATATATGCTTTAAAATATGAATGACTTTCCTAAACAAAAATGTTATTATTGTCTCTTGATGTTTCAGAGTATACAAATGTAATACAGTTGAAAATGTAACAGAAGAACTAGGGTAAAGGAACTACATGTTGCAAAACTTCCACATTTTACCTGAAGTGCTAAAATATCAACTCTAAGACTGTGAAAGGTTAGGTATATTCATTGTAATCCCTAGAGCAACCACTAAAAATTATTGCAAAGCCAAAATCCTCTTTGTTCTTCAGTCACTCAGTCGTGTCCAACTTGTTGCGACTCCATGTACTGCAGCATACCAGGCTTCCCTGTCCTTCATTGTCTCCCGGACTTTGCTCAACCTCATGCCCACTGAGTCAAGGATTCCATCCAATCATCTCATCCTCTGTCATCCCCTTCTCCTCCTGCCCTCAATCTTTCCCAGCATCAGGGTCTTTTCCAATGAGTCGGCTCTTCCCATCAGGTGGCCAAAGTATTGGAGCTTCAGCTTCAGCATCAGTCCTTATGATGGATATCCAGGATTGATTTTCTTTCATATTGACTGGTTTGATCTCCTTGCAGTCCAAGGGATGCTCAAGAGTCTTCTCTAGCACCACAGTTTGAAAGCATCAATTCTTCAGTGCTCAGCTTTATGGTCCAATGCTCACATCCATACATGACTATTGGGAAAACCATCTATTTGAGTATACGGACCTTTGTCAGTCAAGTGATCTCTTCTTTTTAATATGCTGTCTAGCTTTCTCATAGCTTTCCTTCCAAGGAGCAAGCGTCTTTTAATTTCAGGGCTGCAGTCAATGTCCACAGTGATTTGGGAGCCCAAGATAATAAAGTCTGTCACTGTTTCCATTTTTTTGCTCATCTATTTGCAAGGAAGTGATGGGACCTAATGCCATGATCTTATTTTTTTTTTCATTTTTACTTTATTTTACTTTACAATACTGTATTGGTTTTGCCATACATTGACATGAATCCACCACGGGTGTACATGAGTTCATGAACCCCCTCCCACCTCCCACCCCATATCATCTCTCTGGATCATCCCCATGGATCTTAGTTTGTTTTTTTTTTTTGAGTGTGGAGTTTTAAGCCAGCTTTTTCAATGTCCTCTTTCACTTTCATCAAGAGGCTCTTTAGTTTCTTTACACTTTCTGCCATTAAGGTGCTATCATCTGCATATGTGAGGTTATTGATATGTCTCCCAGCAATCTTTTTTTTTAATATTTATTTATTTATTTGGCTACACCAGGTCTTAATTGCAGCATGTGAGATCTTCAGTCTTTAGTTGCAGCATGTGGGATCTAGTTCCCTGACCAGGGCTTGAACAGGGGCCCTCTGGATTATGAGTGCAGAGTCTTAGCCACTGGACCACCAGGGAAGTCCCCCTCCCAGCAATCTTGATTCCAGCTTGTGAGTCATCCAGCCCAGCATTTTGAATGATTCACTCTGCATATAGTTAAATAAGCTAAGTGACAATAAACAGCCTTGACGTACTTCTTTCCCACTTTTGAACCAGTCCATTGTTGCACGTCCAGTTCTAACCATTGCTTCATGTTCTGCATACAGGTTTCTCAGGAAACAGGTAAGGTGGTCTGGTATTCCCATCTCTTTCAGAATTTTCCACAGTTTGTTGTGATCCACATAGTCAAAGGCTTTAGGGTAGTCAATGAAGCAGAAGCAGATGATTTTGGGGGAATTTCCGTGCTTTTTCTAGGATCTAGAGCATGTTGGCAATTTGATCTCTGGTTCCTCTGCCTTTTCTAAATTCAGCTTATACCTCTGGTACTTCTTGGTTTAGGTACTGCTGAAGCCTAGCATGAAGGATTTTGAGCATAATCTTGTTAGCATATGAAATGAGAGCAATTGTACTGTAATTTGAACATTCTTTGGCATTGCCTTTCTTTGGGATTGAAATGAAAACTGACCTTTTCCAGTCCTGTGGCCACTGCTGAGTTTTCCAACTTTGGGGGCATATTGAGTGCAACACTTTAACAGCATCACCTTTTAGGATTTGAAATAGCTCAGCTGGAATTCCATCACCTACACTAGCTTTGTTCTTTTAAGGTGAAATTTCCGTTTACCTGTGAGGGCAAGCTGTGCTTTATAAGGCACAGATTTCCAGAATGAAGCCAGAGTTTTGAGAAGGTTTGGAGGAGTTGGGCATCTAGGGATGGCAGACATGAGAAGCAAGAATATGGAAGCATCATTGGACTTGTAGCCTGTTCCTGCAATGATTGGAGTAAGGCTGCTGTCAACTGTCTACTTTAGAACAGGCTGTGGGAGTGAGCACTTGCTGATTGACTGTTCCGTAGAAACGTGGGGTTGTCTCTGATTGGCTGATATTCAGGAGGATTTTTCCACTGGCTGACTCTAGTACTGGCCATTAGTCACTCAGGGATAATTGATTGGGTGTATTATTCCACAGTTTGTTTATCCTTTCTCCAATATGCCTGAAGAAGCAGAATTTCTGGATCACAGAAAACTCATATATTTCAACTTTCTTAAATGATTCTGAGAGGGTAACAGGCAGGAAGGCTAGAGGCCCCCAAATGGAGGAAACAAACTACAAGTGATAGATTTTTTTTTCCCCTTCTCTATACAAAATTAAAAGGAGGTTTCTTTTAAAATTCCATGTTGCCATGATGACACCTGGTTCCACCTGAACTTTTCTCAAACCTTGAGCTAACCAATGAGTTTTTCTTAAGCTATGTTAATGAGCTATGTATTTACCCTAGACTCTCTTTCTTCAAATTGGTTCTGCCTAAGACTCAGAACCCATAATGGCTGAAGAAACCAGTATGTTTTACTCATACAGTTGTTCTCCTACTCAATGTTAATGAGTCTATGTATTTGCTTGAAAATCCACCTTTCTTCAAGATTCATGTCAATCATGAATGGCCTGGGATGACTCACCTTGTGCCAACGTTATCTCAAAATGCATGTTGTGGGTGAGGGGCCTGGTGCCACTCTCTGAGTTTTGAGACATTTCCTTTCTCTAATTAGAAGCCTGCTAGTAGGTATATGGCTTCCCTGGTGGCTCAGAGGTTAAAGCATCTGCCTGCAATGTGGGAGACCCGGGTTCGATCCCTGGGTCAGGAAGATCCCTGGAGAAGGAAATGGCAACCCACTCCAGTTTCCTTGCCTGGAGAATCCCATGGAAAGAGGAGCCTGGTAGGCTTCAGTCCATGGGAGTCGCAAAGAATCGGACATGACTGAACTACTTCACTTTCAGTAGGTATATAACTTCCTTCTAAAGAATAGCAGAGAGGCACTCATTCTGCCACCTTCTGATGTCTGTCAGAAACTTTCTCTATCTCTTTTATACTTTAATAAAATTTATTATGCAAAAGCTCTGAGATCAAGCCTTGTCACTGGCTATGGATTGAATTCCTCTTCTCCAGAGGCCAACATTTCTGGCATCTTTCATGGCTCAGCAGCAACCTTTCAGTTCCAAATAGTTTTCTGACATGCTTCAATCATTTTACATTCCCACCAGCAGTGCACAAAGAATTACCTTGAAGTTTTTTCTTTTCTCTCTTTTTTAACAATCTGATATTATGTTATGCTCCTTATTGTGGTTTTAATTTGCATTTCCCCTGTGATTTATGAGGTTGAATGCCTTTCACATTTATTGGACATCTGTAATGTCTTCTGTAATTTGCCTGTTCAGATGGTTTGTCCACTTTTTGAAGCTTGGGCCTGTTGCTGATGTGCCAAGTCCACAAATATAGTCCCTGGGGTGAGGCTATTCCTGACTGGCTGATTTTCCAAGCACCTGCACACAGCTGAAGTTATATCTAAATGGTGATTACCTGGTCACAACTTGAGACTTTCCCTACAAAACAGCCTTTTCCTTTCTGCAGTGTGTATTTTTCATTCTCAGTCACCCTTTTTGGTCTTTCCTCCCTCAAACCTGCAGGAGCAACTGTAAGAGATTTTCCAGATCTTTGTTTGGGGAGGTATGATTTTCAGTAGTGTTGCCATGTTAGCAATTTAAGAAGCAAATATTCGAATTTCCCTGGTGGTCCAGTGGTTAAGACTCCATGCTTCCAATGCAGGGAGCACAAGTTTGATCCCTGGAAGGGAAACTGAGATCCCACATGCTGAGGGACACAAGGAAAAAGACAAAGAACCAGTTACTGAGGCAGAAAAATGGGTTCAAATGTGCAGTTTTTGCCAGCTTCCCAGGTGGCACTAGTGGTAAAGAATCTGGCTGCTAATGCAGGAGACACAAGAGATGTGAGTTTGATCCATGGGTGGGAAGATCCCCTGGAGTTGGAAATGGCAACCCACTCCAGTATTCTTATTGAGAGACATGCACGTCCAGTGTTGGTAAGTCAATAAGGGGAAAAAAGCTAAATACAAGATTTGGGGAATCCTGACAAAGGCAATGCAGGGACATAGCACAAAATAAATACAGGACAGGCCCTGTATATATAAGATGCCTGGGAACCCTGCTCACTACCGTTGGACCAGACCCCCACCACACACATATACACCTATATACACACAATGGGATTCATCAGATTTACACTGCACAGTAGTATAACGACCAACGAAATTGTTAGGGAAAGCACACTGACTGAAACTGCCCACCCTGGCCAGGCACCATAGTAACCATTTGCATGAGTTGTTTTATGATTGGAGATCCTGGTAAGGAACACAGAACTAATAAGCCACCACCAACCGGAAAAGTTCGGGAAAGGTCAAAAGGAGATACCACATGTTCAGCCACCTCCCAGAGTCTTTCTAACTGGCATCTATCTTGGCTGAACTAGGCGTGCACCACCAGGAAGGACTCTGAGTCAGAACGATCGGCTAAAGACAACCCAAATACAAATCCAATAACCATAAAAACCAAGACTGCCAGCCACGTTGCAGAGCAGTTCTCCTGGGTTCCCCTACCCTACTGCTCTCTGCCCATTAGAAGGTCAAATGTAGCTCCCCCGTTCTTCTCACCCAACATGGAGCAATGGCTCTCAGGCAGGTCCTGGAGGCTTTCTCTGCCTGGCTTACTAGGTGATGCCTCAGGGACCTGCATGCCCACTGACCTCACCATTGCACAGTCAGCTATAAAGTTCAAGAATGATTGGTGAATATTTTCTCAGCTTAAAGTCCTAATAGTAATATTGGCAGCTGGATCCTCATTTTAAATTTGAGCTATATTTTAATTAATAAGAATGTGCTTTAAAAATCCACAAAAATTTCATACCTTGAATTAATGAGGGAGAGCCAGGAAGGGTTCAGTTTGATTTTGTGATAACCCTGTATGCAAGACAGCAAAAGAGACACAGATGTATAGAACAGGCTTTTGGACTCTGTGGGAGAGGGAGAGGGTGGGATGATTTGGGAGAATGGCATGAAACATGTATAATATCATGTATGAAACGAATTGCCAGTCCAGGTTCAATGCATGACACTGGATGCTTGGGGCTGGTGCACTGGGATGACTCAGAGGGATGGTATGGGGAGGAAGGAGGGAGGGGGGTTTAGGATGGGGAACACGTGTACACCTGTGGTGGATTCATGTTGATGTATGGCAAAACCAATACAATATTGTAAAGTAATTAACCTCCAATTAAAATAAATAAATTTATATAAAAAAATTAAATAAAGATTTTTAATCTTTTTTTAACTTATAAAAGTCTGTCTGCTCTATATTCCTTAACAGCCTAAATGGTAAAAGAATTTGAAAAATAATCAATATATGTAAATATATAACTGAGTTTCTTTCCTGTACACCTGAAACTAACACAGCATTGTAAATCAACTATAGCCCAATATAATATAACATTTTTTGGATATCTCTGGTGGTCCAGTGGTTGAGAGTCCACCTGCCATTGCAGGAGACACGGATTCCAACCCTGGTCTGGGAAGATTCCGCATGCTCTTGGGCAACTAAGCCCATGTGCCCCAACCACTGAAGCCCACAGGGTGTAGAACCTGTGCTCTGCAACAAGAGAAGCCACTGGAATGAGGAGCCTGCACACCGCAACTAGAGAGTAGTCCTTACTCACCACAACTAGAGAAAGTCTGCTCACAGCAGCAAAGATCCAGTGCAGCCAAAAATAAATAAATAATTTTTAAAAATAAAATAGATTTTTAAAAGGCTCTGTGAACAACAGGATGAGGATATCTTAGAGATCAGGGCCAAAATTAAATGTGATACTTCCAGAGAAAACTGTTGATGTGATGGACTCTGTTCTAGACAAGAATGATGTATTTTTTGGCCCCTGATCTCAGCATTTCTATGCCATGTGCAGAGCTGGCACCTGGAGATCCACATGATACCCCATGGGCCTGTGCTTTCTGTCAACTGAGGAGTCATAAGCACCATTCTGATCTGTCACAGGTTGACAGGTTGGCTGAGAGGTTATAAGACTGAAAATAAAGTATCTTTGAGGAATTAAATCAGCCCTCTCAGAACATACTTTGAAATTATTATCACATGGAAGTTGTTTCTTTGGAGCAAAGTAGCGGGTAAATGTCAGTGTATCAGTCTTCTCAGACTGCCATAGCAATATCACAGATGAGTGGCTGACACATCAGAAGTGTATTTTCTCACAGTGCCAGAGGCTAAAAGCCCCAAATCTAAGTGCTGGCATGGTTAGTTTCTCCTGAGGCCTCTCTCCTTGGCTTGCAAATGGCCACCTACTCATTGTGTCTTCACCTGGTCTTTCTGTGTTATTGCTGTCCTAATCTTGCCCTTCGTAAAAGGATATCAATCATAGTGGATTAGGGCCCACTCGACCTCATTTTAACTTAATCACTCCTTTAAAGGCCATATCTCCAGTTATGGTCACCTTCTGAGCTACTGGGGACTAGGGCTTCAACATCTGAATTTGGGAAGAAAACAGTTCAGTGCAGAACAGCCAGGCACAAATTTTATCTATTTGTCTACAATGTGGGGAGAGGAGGAAGGAGTAGGCTAGATCTGGGCTGTGCTGCTTGGCTGAGGAGCCCTCATCTGGGATGCACAGATTGCCCAATGGTGGCTACGACTTTGGCAATGAACATAAATAATCATGGCCTTATCATTTGGTTAAAAATAATGATAATAATGCCTGCTCATTAAAAATAAAAGCCCCCCAAAAGTGCCAAGAAGCACAAAGATGAAATATTTTTTTAAAAAATCACTCTAGGTGGGTTCAAGATGGAGGGGACATATGTACACCTAATGCTGATTCATGTTGATGTATGGCAAAAACCATCATAATATTGTAAAGCAATTAACCTCTAATTAAAACAAACAAAAACCTTCTAGAAAAAAAAAATTATTCTAAGTCTCACCACCAAGAAATAACCATTTTCTCTCACCATGTTTTTCTACACATGTATCGGAGAAGGCGATGGCACCCCACTCCAGTACTCTTACCTGGAAAATCCCATAGACAGAGGAGCCTGGTAGGCTGCGGTCCAGGGGGTCGCAAAGAGTCAGACACGACTGAGCGACTTAATTTTCACTTTTCGCTTTCATGCATTGGAGAAGGAAATGGCAACCCACTCCAGTGTTCTTGCCTGGAGAATCCCAGGGACGGGGGAGCCTGGTGGGCTGCCGTCTATGGGGTCACACAGAGTTGGACACGACTGAAGTGACTTAGCAGCAGCAGCAAACAGATAGAAGGCAAGATTGGTGGGTGCAGAGAGAAAGGAGAGAAATAAAAGCAATTTACACAAGTGGACTTATAGTACATATCTTAGTTGAAGTCAAAGGTGTTGAGTTTCTCTTCAATGACATTAAGAGGAGAAAAATAAAAGGATGCTGTATGAGTCTCCTATCGCTGCTGTAACAAATCAGCACAAACCTAGTGGCTCAAGGCAACACTACTTAATACCTTACAGCTCTGGAGGTCAGAAATCTGACACGGGTCTCACTGGCCTCCAATCAAAGTGTTAGCAGGCCTGCGTTCCTTTCTAGATGCTCTACGGGAAAATGTGTATTCTTGCCTTTTCCAGCTTTCAGAGGCCCCTGCATTCCTCAGTTCCTGACCTACTTCCTCCATCTTGAAAGCTAATAACTTCAGCTGAGTTCTCCCATCTTATCGATTCTGAGTCCCTCTTCACTTTGAAGGACCCCTGTGATTACACTGGGTCCACCAGACAATCCATGATACTCTCCCTATTTTAAGGTCACTTGATTTACAACCTTAATTCCATCTGAAACCTTGATTTTTCTTTTGCCACGTAATGCACCATATTCATGTGGGGGCATGCTCAGTCCCTTCAGTTGTGTCCGACTCTGTGCGACCCTATGGAATGTAGCCTGTCCAGCTCCTCTGTCCATGGGATTCTCCAGGCAAGAATACTGGAGTGGGTTGCCATGCCTCCTCCAGGAGATCTTCCCGACCAGGGATCGAACCCGCATCTCTTACATCTCCTGCATTGGCAGGTGGGATCTGTGGCACTAGTGCCACCTGGGAATTCCTAACACATTCACAGGTTCTGGGAATTAGGTCCAGGACATCTTTGGGGGGTAAGGGCATCATTCTGCTTGCTGCAAATGTAAAATGTAAAAAAAAAAACAAAAACAAAGACTGCTGAACTTCAGCTAAATTTTTCATCACAACATCCTCCACTTTAAAATTTTTCTTAATTTTCTATGTTAAAAAAAAAAAAAGAAAAAGGAAAAACCCTTATCAGATAAAATGCTTTTGTTTACAAGTAACAGAAACCAAATTGAACCAGCTTGACCAATAAGAGACTAAACAGCTTACAAAAGAGGAAGTGAGCTCTGGCGCCCTGAATGCAGACCTAGAGGCCCCACATTCTTCTTACCTCTCTCCCCTGAAATATCCCAAGGCTCATAATACCTCTTGGTATTCATAATTACTAACATTTGCAAACACCTACTACCTGGAGTACAAGAAAGAGGAGAGGGCGCTCCAGAGAGGATAGGTAAACTGCACAAGGCCACCCTGCCAGGGGTCCCAGGTCACCCAACTCTAGAAGCCAGTATCTTAACCACTGTCAGCCCTCACTGACCTGTGCTGGTGGGGACACTGTGGTCCAGAGACCTGACTTGCTGAGTGCGTGAGTTTCCAGGTCTGGTGAGAGGCACAGGCCAGCCCTCAGCCTGTCCATTACACACGATTATGGAGCTGCACCAGGATATTGCCAGGTTGCCTATTTCCTTCTCTTCCCTCTGCCTGGCTGGGCTAATCTGGGCCTTGGCAATGTGCCTATTGCTCGACAGGCTGGTCTGCTACCTTAAATGGCTTGGTTTTCCCAGGTTAAAATTGTTTGTTCTTAGGATTTCCCTGGTAGTTCAGTGGCTAAGACTCTCTGCTCCTAAAGGAGAGGTCCTGGGTTCAATTCCCAGTCAGGGAACTAGATTTCACAGGATGCAACTAAACAGATCCCACATACCACAGTGAAGATCAGAGATCTCCTGTCATGCAACTTGGACACGGGCAGCCAAATAAATAAATATACTTTAAAAAAATATTGTTTGTCCTTGCCGCCTCCAGGCCACCGGTGCACAGGTAGTGCCTCCTCAAGGGGGGGCCTCTCTTTAGTGTGCAATATTTAGCAGGAGCGCTGGGAGGGGTTTGATGACGTGCAAAACTGTGGCCCAACAAAGGCTTCCCAGAGTGTCTCTTCAGTGGCGGCCTGAGGAAGAGGTGGTGGCGGCGGTTGGCGTTGGCAAAGAAATGCGTTTGAGCCAGAACCAGGGTTTGCAGTGTGCTCTCCACCCACAGAAATGAGCCGTGAGGCTGCACCAGCATTACCTACTGGAACCTCAACATGTATGCCATCCTCCCAGAGTGTGCCTGCCCTGACACTGCTGCGGCCAACAATGACCTGGCGAGTCTTTTTGAGTGACCGGTCTGCTTTGACTATGTGTTACCGCCCATTTTTCCCTGTCAATGTGGCCGTCTCATTTGTCTCAACTGTCGCCCAAAGCTCACACGTTGTCCGACTTGCCGGGGCCCATTGGGGTCCACTTGCAACTTGGCTATGGACAAAGTGGCCAATTCAGTACTTTTGCCATGTACACATTCCTCTTCTGGATGTGAACTAACTCTACACAGAAAAGGCAGACCAACCACGAAGAGCTCTGTGAGTTTAGGCCTTGTTCCTGTCCATTCCCTGGTGTTGCCTGTAAATGGCAAGGCTCTTTGGATGCTGTTGTGCCACATCTGATGCATCACCATGAGTCCATGACAACCCTACAGGGAGAGGATATAGTTTTCCTTGCTATAGACATTAATCTTCCTGGTGCTGTTGACTGGGTGATGGTGCAGTCCTGTTTTGACTTTGACTTCATGCTAGTCTTGGAGAAACAGGAAAACCAAGATGGTCACCAGCAATTCTTTGCGATTGTACAGCTGACAGGAATACGTGAGCAAGCTAAAAATTCTGCTTATTGACTTGAGCTAAATGCTCATAGGCGGCGATTGGCTTGGGAAGCCACTCCTCAATCTATTCATGAGGGAATTGCAACAGCCATTATGAACAGTGACTGCCTAGTCTTTGACACCAGCATTGCACAGCGTTTTGCAGAAAATGGCAATTTATGCATCACTGTAACTATTTCCATGTGTTGAAATGGCAAACAAACATTTTCTGGCCAGTGTTTAAAACCATTGCATACAGTTTCCCAGAGAATAAGGCACCTGTCTGCCTACCAACCAGAAATCTTTGGTAGGTGGAAGCTAGATACATGATAGTAAATCTAATACAATATTATAAAGTTAAAAAATAATAATAATTAAAAAATGATAAATGGTTAAACAAACAAACAAAAATAATAAATACCCTCCAAAAAATAAAAATAAAAAAAGACAAAGGAAAGGCTGTTAAATAGAGGGAAGATTTGCATGTAATAACATTAATATATTTAAAAATAAGTCAACAGTAAACCACTGAAAAATACAGATATATTTAATGCAACATGGGCATCTTTTGTATTAAAAAAGGAAGCATTGTAAAGCAGTTCTGAATTTGTGTTTGCTATAGATTGAGTGTACTGTTGAAAAATGCTGGGTTCTTGTTTTTGTTTTTTGTTTGCCTGTGTGTGTGTGTATGTTTGGATTTTTTTCCCTTTAACTGACAAGATGTGTTGAGTGCCCTTGAACCACTGATATTCCCCTATGTGAGTCAATACATAGTGCTGCTGCTGTTTGTATATATATTTTTTGTGCCTGTATTTGCTAATTTTATAATTCTAGTTTTCATTGAATAAATTTCACTTTCTTTTCTATAAATAAAAAAATATTGACTGTTCTCATCTCCAAGTGCTTTTACACATGTCACTGGCACATTCTGTCTCCCCTTCTTCTGCTTGGTTAACTTCATATCCTTTATATTTCAACCAAGATGTCACTTACTCAAGGGCCCCTTCCTGTCATCCTCAACTGTAGAAGGCTAATTAACACATGCATGTCTGCTAAGGGGCTTCAGTTGTGTTTGACTCTTTGTGATCCTATGGACTGTGCCCACCAGGCTCCTCTGTCCATGGGATCTTCCAGGTAAAAAAGTACTGGAGTGGGTTGCCACATCCTTCTTCAGGGGATCTTCCTGATCCAGGGATCCAACCTACGTCTCTTAGGTCTTCTGCACTGGCAAGCAAGTTCTTTACCACTACTGCCACCTGGAAAGTCCAGGCTAACTAATAGCCCTACAAAATTATCTACCTCCTAATCCTTGAAACCTGTGACTGTTCATTTATATGGCAAAAAAGACTTTGTAGGTGTGATTAAGTGAAGAGTCTTAGACATGGAGATTATCTTGATTATCTGACGGGCTCTAAATGAAACCACATTTAGATCCACTGGATCATCGAAAAAGCAAGAGAGTTCCAGAAAAACATCTATTTCTGCTTTATTGACTATGCCAAAGCCTTTGACTGTGTGGATCACAATAAACTGTGGAAAATTCTGAAAGAGATGGAAATACCAGACCACCTGACCTGCCTCCTGAGAAACCTGTATGCAGGTCAGGAAGCAACAGGTAGAATTGGACATGGAACAACAGACTGGTTCCAAATAGGAAAAGGAGTACATCAAGGCTGTATATTGTCACCCTGCTTATTTAACTTCTATGCAGAGTACATCATGAGAAACCCTGGGCTGGAAGAAGCACAAGCTGGAATCAAGATTGCCGGGAGAAATATCAATAACCTCAGATATGCAGATGACACCACCCTTATGGCAGAAAGTGAAGAGGAACTAAAAAGCCTCTTGATGAAAGTGAAAGTGAAAAAGTTGGCTTAAAGCTCAACATTCAGGAAACGAAGATCATGGCATCTGGTCCCATCACTTCATGGAAAATAGATGGGGAAACAGTGGAAACAGTGTCAGACTTTATTTTCGGGGGGCTCCAAAATCACTGCAGAAGGTGATTGCAGCCATGAAATTCAAAGATGCTTACTCCTTGGAAGGAAAGTTATGACCAACCTAGATAGCATATTCAAAAGCATAGACATTATTTTGCCAGGAAAGGTCCATCTAGTCAAGGGTATGGTTTTTTTAATGGTCATGTATGGATGTGAGAGTTGGACTGTGAAGAAAGCTGAGCACTGAAGAATTGATGGTTTTGAACTATGGTGTTGGAGAAGACTCTTGAGAGTCCCTTGGACTGCAAGGAGATCCAACCAGTCCATCCTAAAGGAGATCAGTACTGGGTGTTCATTGGAAGGACTGATGCTGAAGCTAAAACTCCAATACTTTGGCCACCTCATGCAAAGAATTGACTCATTGGAAAAGACCTTGATGCTGGGGCAGGAGGAAAAGGAGACGACAGAGGATGAGATGGCTGGATGGCATCACTGACTCGATGGACGTGAGTTTGAGTGAACTCTGGGAGCTGGTGATGTACAGGGAGGCGTGCTTTGATTCACAGGGTCACAAAGAATGGGATATGACTGAGCGACTGAATTGAACTGAAATGTAACCACAAGTGTCCTTATAAGAGGGAGCCTGAGGGAGATTTGAGATAGATAGTAGAGGAGATGCACACACAGAGGAGGTGGCATTATGACCATGGGGGAAGAGACTGGAGTGATGTGGCCAAAACCAAGAAATGCTAGCGGCCACCAGAAGCTGGAAGACTCAACCAGACAGTGCCCCATTAGAAAGCCTTTTTCCTGATCCCTTTTTCCAGGATTGGATATAGATATGAAGGCTGGAGGTACAGTAGCCATCTTGGGACCACAAGGCATAAACATGAAAACATAAAAGTTAGTATGCTTAAAGATGATCAAGATGAAAGATGGAGAGAATATTCGAAGCTGTTTACAGTATCATTGAGCTCGTGACTGCCAACCTCAAATGTTCTGGTAATGGGAGAAAATAAAGCCTTCCCACTTGAAGGCCGTCTAATAGAATTTTCTGTTACTTGCAGGGAGAAGAAAGCTTTACTGAAAAAAAAAAAAAAAAAAAAAAAAACCTCTCAGATAATCTCTTAACTACCCCTTTGAAATTGCCAGGCTAGGTTCTAGCATGTCAATTCTGTAAACAAGGAAACAGAGCTGCAGAGCCTATGTGGTTTAAATGTCTGGATCTGGTGGAAAGAGCATTTTTCTTTTCTTTTTTTTTGGTTTTGCTGCAAGGCTTCAGGGATCTTTGTTCCATGATCAGGGATTGATCCACAGCCCTTGCCAGTGAAAAAGCACAGAGTCCCAACCACGGAACTGCCTATGAATTCAGGCAGGCATTTCCTTTGGGGTAGAAATAATACTGTCTAAACAAGAACTAGTGCAGCATATTGTGTGGGCCTGTATCATAAGAACATCAAATGGCCCTGAAGGTGGCACAGTTGGGGAACCCCTGCCCACTGCCCCACTAGCCCCAGGGGCTTTGTCCTAGGAGAAGCACTGGATCCAGTGGTGGGGGTGGGAAGGAGCATGATCGGTCTCATTTACAACAGAAAGTGCCTTCATTCTAAGGAGAGGAAGAAAGCCACTACTGGAGGCATTTAGTGAAATCAAAGTTATATTTAATGCTGTGGCTGAATTCTCCCAACTCTAGATGGACCCTGAAACCCATTATTAAAGCCAAGCAGGCTATAGAACACCAGCACGTCATTCATCTCTAGTCTCTGAAGAACAGCATTCCATGTCCAGGGTCACTCCGCCCCCAGCAGTGTTGCCCAGAGCAGAGTCCAGCTTAGAGATGCAAATACCCTCCCATCCCCACCCCCTGGCCAGTGCTGTGTCTGCTATTAAGGAAGGAAAAGCAAATCCTAGAAGCTAGGAGGCCCTCCCAGAAGAAGGCTGCCCTGTCCTTGAGCTCCTCAGCTTGCAGAGCCCATTTCCACAGAGGATTCAATCCACACAGTACTGTGTGTGTGTGTTCAGGAATGAATTCTCCTGCAGTAACAAACCAACACCCCAATGTCAGTGGTGCAACACAATAATAAACATCGCAGACTAATACCTGTGTTCCTGGTTGACAGGTGGATTTCCAAGTAGTGGCAGAGGACCCCAGGCTCCTTGTACACTGTGGCTTCACTCTGCTGAGGCTCTGTAAAAGCACATTAAAGTTATAGTTGCTCAGTTGTGTCTGACTCTTTGTGACCCCATGGATTATACAGTCCATGGAATTCTCCAGGTCAGAATATTGGAGTTGGTAGCCACTCCCTTCTGCAAGGTATCTTCCCAACCCATGGATCGAACCCAGGTCTCCCACATTACGAATGGATTCTTTACCAGCTGAGCCAGCAGGGAAGCCCATAAGCTAATGATAAACAACTATAATCCAATAACTTTTTTTTTACCAAAAAAAAATCTCATTCCTATAGCTGCTGCTGCTGCTCCTGCTGCTGCTGCTGCTAAGTTGCTTCAGTCATGTCTGACTCCATGCGACCCCATAGACAGCAGCCCACCAGGCTCCACTGTCCCTGGGATTCTCCAGGCAAGAACACTGGAGTGGGTTGCCATTTCCTTCTCCAGTGCATGAAAGTGAGCGACCCCATGGACTGCAGCCCACCAGGCTCCTCTGGCCATGGGATTCTCCAGGCAAGAGTACTGGAGTGGGTTGCCAGTGCCTTCTCCTCCTATAGCTGAAACCCACACAAACATCAAAGACCTCACACATGAAAACATCTGCCAAATAGCTCAAAGATTTCATGTGATAAGATTTAGACCATTAAGAGTTATGAGTTCCCGCATCTTTGACAGAGACTTCCGCAAAGTTCAGAAGACCTCACACACTCAGACTCAACACAATTCTGAGGCCATGGACAATGATTCCCAAGAACCTCAGAGATTTCATAGACTGAGACAATGACTGGGAAACACTGCAGAGACTTCACACCCTGAGACACAGTCCAAAAGAGCTCAGTGATCTTACACTGTGGGTGCAACAGAAAACAATTCTGAGGCCTTAAGCTTTGGAATGGGTCCACTCTCTCCACCCCTAACTCCTCACCAACCTCACAGACCTCGCAAGTTCAGAGAAAATCTGAAGCAGAGATTTCACATCCGATCACATAGAATCCTAATATGTTGGAGACCTTCAGACCTGAACACATACCCCAGACGGCTCTGGCAATTCACACCCTAGGAACGCACAACCCCCTAAGGGCTCAAACTATTCACTCAGGGGCACAGGTGGCAAGTACCTCAGTGATCTCATCCCCTTGAGAGTCAGCTCTCCAAAACAGTTCAGAGGACATGACATAAAACCCCAAACAGCTCAGAAGACTCACACTCTGGAATCCCAATCCATGGACAAACAGTGATACCACACAGTTACACAGATGGCTAAACAGACGCCACCCCTTAGAAACAGAACAGAGGTCAGAGACATCATACTCTTAACAGAGATTGTCCATAGGGACAGACTCTTCACACATGGGAACATATCCCAAATGGCTCATAATTCCCATCATGTGACACAGGACCTCCCACCCCAAAAAACACACAGACTTCATACTCTGAACATAGATCCCCAAATTGCAGAAAGTTCACATCCTGGGACCCAGACCCCAAAGAGCTCAGAGAACTTGCACTCTTGGACACAAGCCAGAAAACAATCTGGAGACATTAGGCCATGGAACAGATGCCCATGAGTTCACAGACCCCCTGTGTTGGGACCAGGATACAAAATATCCCAGAGATTTCACACTATGGGGTACAGGTCCCCTAGAGAGTTCTTGCAGCCTAGACATAGTCACCAGAGAGTCTAATTCACCTAGAGTGTTCAGACATGTCACACCTTGGACACAGACCACCACCACCAAAAAAAAAAAAAAAACCTGTTCAGGAAATTCCTAAATTGGGAACAGATTTCAAACAGACTCACAGAGTTCATGGAAACCAACTGGCAAAGACAACTCCAACTTGAAACATAAACCTGATCAAATTCTAACAGACCAATTATTAGTCAGAGGCATCACACCCTTACACAGAAACCACCAAATGTATGAGTATACCCCAAATGACACAGTGGTTTTATGTCATGGAACACACACCCAAAAGAACTCAGATGCCTCATACCCTTCAAACAGCTCATATCCTCAAACAGCTAAAAGACCTCTTATCTTGGACCCTGACTGAAAAATAATTTATAACCATTGTAGAATTGACAAGCATCCCAGAGAAACTCAGAGACCTCAAGTGTTGGGGCACAGATACAGAACCACCTCCAAGACATGACACCAAAGCAAAAGTGTCACTCAGTTGTGTCTGACTCTTTGTGAATTAATGGACTGTAGCCCACCAGGGTTGTCTATCCATGTGGATTCTCCAGGCAAGAATACTGCAGTGCGTTGCCATGCCCTTCTTCAGGGAATCTCCCTGACCAGGGATCTAACCTGCATCTCTTAGGTCTCCTGCACTGGCAAGTGGGTTCCTTACCACTAGCACCATCTGGAAAGCCTGGGCTAACTAATAGCCCTACAAAATCATCCACCTCCTAATCATTGAAACCTGTCAACAATTGAAAACTTGCAAAAGAAGACTTTGTAGATGTGATTAAGTGAAGGATCTGGAGACAGGGAGATTATCCTAATTATCTGGTGGGCTCTAAATGTAACCACCAAGTGTTATACAAGGGAGCCTGAGGCAGATTTTAGATAGCAGAAGAGGAGATGCATACACAGAGGAGGTGGCATTATGTCCATGGAGGAAGATATTGGAGTGATGGGGCCACAAGTGAAAAAATGCCAGCCGCTATCAGAAGCTGGAAGACGCAACAAGACAATGCCTAATTAGAAAGAAAGCCTTTGTCCTGATCCCCTTTTCCTGCATTGGATATAGATGTGAGGGCTGAAAGTGCAGCAGCCATCTTGGGACCACAAGGCAATAAATGTGATGACAAAAGTCACTATGCTTAAAAGTGGTTAAGATGAAAGAGGGAAAGAAAATTCAAACCTGTTTGCAATATCATTGAGCCTGCGATTGCCAGCCACAAATGTTCTGGTAATGGGAGAAAATAAAGTCTTCCCACTTGAAGGTGTAGACTAAAAAAAAGATATACAACTTGAGAGTTGTGAGTTAAGTTTTATTTGGGGCAAAATGAGGACCGTAGCCCAGGAGGCAGCATCTCAGATAGCTCTGAGAGACTGCTCTAAAATGGCAGTGGGGGCAAGTCAATATATAAGGTTTTGGTGAAGGGGGAATTCAATGCTATGAAGCACTCATTTCACAAAAGGTTTTTGTTAGTCACAAGGATCTGATGTCACCATGAAGGGATTTAGTGCTTCTCCAGATATGAGGAGATGCAAGGATTGAGATCATAAAATCTGTTCCTAAAAACATCCAACTATCTAAAGACCTGTCCCACCAGGTTCCCTGGAGCACAGAGTGCCTCACCCGACCCTGAACTCCCTCAGGGATTGTTGAAGGTCAACCCTGAGCTATAGCAGCATGGGGTTCAATCTCCATAGAAAAGTGAAGTCACTCAGTCGTGTCCAACTCTTTGGGACCCCATGGACTGTAGCCTACCAAGCTCCTCTGTCCATGGGATTTTCCAGGCAATAGTACTGGAGTGGATTGCCATTTCCTTCTCCAAGGGATCTTCCTGACTCAGGGATCGAACCTAGGTCTCCTACATTGTAGACAGATGCTTTACCATCTGAGCCAGCAGGGAAGTCCTGATCTCCATAGAGGCAGATGACAAATACCTTTGTTGTTCAGTTGTTGGCAATGCTCTTGGTAAGTGCCAATTTGTAGTTGACACGACCCCCTTGTGGTCATAAATCCAACCATATTTTGCAGGGCATTTTATGACCATTTTGTCCTGCATTGCTGGGAAGGCTCGTTCCCAGTTCTGAAGAAGGTTTTTGTTGATAAGACACTCAATGTGCTATTACTGGATTAGGTCTTAATAGTCAAAGATCTCTGGACACCTGTCTTCTAGTTATGGTCCAGAAAAATATTCCCTCTCATTGCATCTTTTCATACCTAGAGTTACACTATTACAATCATTGATCATATATTGGGCTATACATTTGACCAACTGCTTCATGTCTAGTTATCATTTTCATTGGAAGCTCAGTCATACACTTGGTAATACAAGAAATAATACTCTTGTGAAACAAGCAAAATACAAATGGTATAGTTAATAACATTAGTGGAATTAAATATTTTAGCCACGAGCCTCACACACCAAACCAGTTTTTTTAAAAGATTGTTAAGACTAGGGAGTGGGTCACTTAAAGCAGAAATCTGATTTTTCATGTGGTTCATCAAAAGAGGATTAAAGGATTTATCAGGTATGAAAATATAGCATTCAGTTTGAATTTTAGCACAGATATCTTCCTGAGATGCTGTAAGGTATCAATGGCTTTGCAGTTGTGTACCACTGCCTTTCTCGTCATAGAGATCTCAGAATTCAATAGACTAACAGCCCGATTACTATCATTTAAAGCTTATGAAAGTTGTTAAGGCTTAGATATCATCAACTATATCTTCCAACCCCATTGAAGGCACACACACACACACACACACACACACACACACACACACACACACAAGCTGCTAAATGGTCATACCAGTAGAATACAGATCTTTGACCCACTGGGATCATACCAATGGTAGATTAGTTAGGGTTACCTCTAATTTGTTAACATGTATGACCTTAAATTCATGGGAATCCCAGGCTACACCTTCGTATCCATCCCTGTAGATGTCAAGGCCATAAATTAGTGCTATAAATCCACTGAGTTCCATACCGATCACTCTCTCTAAGGGTAATAATAGGCATAGTTCATAAAGCACCCAGCCTTGTCTCATAATTACCAGGTTGATCATTTTTAGTATGACTTAACTGTTCCCAACATAGAGGAGCCTTAAAACTTAAATGACCATAGCCTGGTGTTAACCATGTAGAGCCTCCCCACAATTGTGGGAGTTTTCCTTTTAATAGATGAGAGGTTAATTTTTTATTGAGACTTAGCTCATCATTCCGATTGAGTTTAAATGACCCTAAGAGAATACTTAAATCTATGGCCAGCATCAGAGCAGGTATTATTAGTTGGCCAGGTGAGAGGACCCCATCTAATAATATCATGAATAGACAGAACAGTACTGAACACTCATCTAAAATAAATATCCTGGGGGTATCCAATCAGAGCCCTAGAGAACAGAAATCCACCAAGGTAACGCAGAAATACTAGGCACAGGTAATTGGCTACAACGCAACAATTGGATTGAGTTTTAAATTAGCATAGAATCATGTCCATGATTGAAAACATGTGATTGATAGGCATATGTCCAAGGAATCAAGAAAACATTATAAATGATCATAAAAGTCAGATCACCATCTTGGGCAAGCTGTCTACTTCTGATGTCATCTTCTTCTCGTCCTAGTATAGTGTAGCTTCCTCTGTTTGAGCATTGTTTTAAGGTGAGCTTGAGATCAGCAGGCCTCTCTATGGACCAGTCCAGCTTAGGGGCCTTTGGAAGTGGGAGTTAAACCCAAGAGTCAATTTCCCTTCAATTTCACTGGGCATGAGCTAATTAAGAGTACCTGATAGAAAGGTCCTTCCATCTAGGTTGGAGACAGTTCCTGAAATTGTCTTCCTTAAATTATGTCTTCTTCCAGTCTTGATTGTAGGTCATGTGTGAGGCATCTGATATGCATCCAAAGATAGATTACTGAGATAACCTTCAGAAACAACCCTAGAGTGTTCTCTAATGTGAAGTGAAGTTGCTCAGTTGTATCCGACTCTTTGCGACCCCATGGACTGTAGCCTACAAGGCTCCTCTGTCCATGGAATTTTCCAGGCAAGAGTACTAGAGTGGGTTGCCATTTCCTTCTCCGGGGATCTTCCCGGCCCAGGGATCAAACCCAGGTCTCCTGCACTGCAGGCAGACGCTTTACCGTCTGAGCCACCAGGGAAGTTCTTTAATAATTCAATTCAATTTTACATTAATATACCCTAACAGCAAAGAACTATCCAGGAAATGAGTCTTAGTAGATAACTAAGACTTAGAAGATAACCTTCCATTAATGAACTGGGATTTAACATTCATTGAAACATCTCTTTCTCCTTAAAATCACCATCATTTTTACCAAATATAACCAAATTAAGACCTGTTTGTAGTATAGGTCTGGTCTCAATAAACTTGGCCTGATGACTTATATAACCATAATTGATCATAGACATTTTGCTTTGCTGAAACTTTTATAGAGTCTCAGACTGAACTTTTAAAATAAAAGCTTTCAGGGCTAGGAAAGCCATGCCAAAGGCTTATCACAGATTTTGCCTAACAGATCTAAATAAATTCCTCCCTTCTCAAGGTCTCCAAAATTCCTTGAGATTTCTGTACCTGTTATTGAGATAATCTTCCTAACTTATCTGATAAAGTTACTGGAAACTAAGAGCTTCCAATCTCTGGAGGGTTCAGATATAGAGAAAAGATAAATGTTTAATTTGTTTATAAAATATAATTTTACCAAATTACTGTCATAATTAGTTTGAGGGGAAGGTTTTTTTTTCTTACACCTGGAAAACACAGATTCAAATCAGTAATTTTTCAGATAGAAACCATAAAACTTATAAGCATATTCACTACTTCCTTCAGTCCTTTTGTTAACCTTTGTGAAGTCATCAGGTTTTCTATTAGAATCTTTTACCCAGTTCAGAAACTGGTATTTATCCAAAAGTCCTTTTTATAAATCTTCTAGAAGAGGTGAAACTTGTTTAATGCTATGACAATATTTTGAGATAGTAACTAGAATTATGCTTGATAACATTTTACCCAAACATATCAGACTTTTAGGAACTCCATACAGTTTCTAGGATATCTATATTAATAACATTTACCATACAATATAACCTGACTTATTACTCACTTGACAATACATCTCATGTAATTCTGTATACAAAATGAACCTAATTAGTATAATATCTCTCTTTGGGATATTTCAGGGGCCCTCTGAAGCATCCCAAAGTTAGCTACAAATCTTCTACATTAGAATGACTTAGGAAGCTTTGTCAACAAGTATCAAAAGGTTTAGAACATTTAGTCAGATAGGATTATAGGTCATTGTGAAACAACAGCTATTCACTTAGCCAAAGTAACAATAAGGGATTTCAGAACAGGTCATTTAAAAGATAAAGAAACTTAAATCTACTATCATAGGCAGTTCAATATCTGAAGAAAAGGTGTCCTCTTAACAGAAAGAAGAGCTAAATTCAAGTTTTTGCACCATCTTACTTTACTTAAAAGGTAAACTTAATTAACTATTTTAAACTTAGTCCTCAGTTCAGTTCAGTTCAGTCGCTCAGTCATGTCCAACTGCGACCCCATGAACTGCAGCACACCAGGCCTCCCTGTCCATCACCAACTCCCAGAGTTCACTCAAACTCATGTCCATCGAGTTGGTGATGCCATCCAGCCATCTCATCCTCTGTCGTCCCCTTCTTCTACTGCCCCCAATCCCTCCCAACATCAGAGTCTTTTCCAATGAGTCAACTCTTCACATGAGGTGGCCAAAGTACTGGAGTTTCAGCTTTAGCATCATTCCTTCCAAAGAATACCCAGGACTGATCTCCTTTAGGATGGATTGGTTGATCTCCTTGCAATCCAAGGGATTCTCAAGAGTCTTCTCCAACACTGCAGTTCAAAAGCATCAATTCTTCGGCACTCAGCTTTCTTCACAGTCCAACTCTCACATCCATACATGACCACTGGAAAAACCATAGCCTTGACTAGATGGACCTTTGTTGGCAAAGTAATCTCTCTGCTTTTGAATATGCTATCTAGGTTGGTCATAACTTTCCTTCCAAGGAGCAAGCGTCTTTTAATTTCATGGCTGCAATCACCATCTGCAGTGATTTTGGAGCCCCCCAAAATAAAGTCTGACACTGTTTTTACTGTTTCCCCATCTATTTCCCATGCAGTGATGGGACCAGATGCCATGATCTTCGTTTTCTGAATGTTGAGCTTTAAGCCAACTTTTTCACTCTCCTCTTTCACTTTCATCAAGAGGCTTTTTAGTTCCTCTTCACTTTCTGCCATAAGGGTGGCGTCATCTGCATATCTGAGGTTATTGATATTTCTCCCGGCAATCTTGATTCCAGCTTGTGCTTCTTCCAGTCCAGCGTTTCTTATGATGTACTCTGCATAGAAGTTAAATAAGCAGGGTGACAATATACAGCCTTGATGTACTCCTTTTCCTATTTGGAACCAGTCTGTTGTTCCATGTCCAGTTCTAACTGTTGCTTCCTGACCTGCATACAGGTTTCTCAAGAGGCAGGTCAGGTGGTCTGGTATTCCCATCTCTTTCAGAATTTTCCACAGTTTATTGTGATCCACACAGTCAAAGGCTTTGGCATAGTCAATAAAGCAGAAGTAGATGTTTTTCTTAGCCCTAACCATATACAAAGTTAGTCCTAACCATATACAAAACTCTTTCCTCATGGTTCACTTTTCACAAACCTTATCACTTTCTGTACCCATTACTATGTTCTTCCATCCTAAAAAGCCACCTGTAAGTCAGGCTTGCCTCCTTTTCCATTCACAAAATGCAATTCCATTCCTCCTACCTTCTTTTCCAAAAACACACTTTCTACTTCCCTTAAGCAACCAAGAACTGACTTTTATGTTAGCATTTTATAGATTGGTGAGCATAAATATCAGTGATTATTTCTAAAACCTTTGTTTTCTTACAGAAAACATTTTAGGATGGCACCAAACATCATTTTTAATCCCAAATCTCTTTAATTTCTCTGTAAAAGGTAATAAGTGTTTAGTAGTAAATGTTTCAAAATCTTATTTTATTTGGAAATGACTTAGCTATTCAATGGACTTCCAACACTTAGTTTAGCACAACCCTTAGAAGTTAAAGTTACCCCAATCTGGAGAGACTATTTTAGACAGACATTCCTAAAGCATAATTATTCTTAATAGAGTTTATCTAAAGGCTCATATTACATTTACATTTTTTTAGAAGTTTCTTCACTCGAGGTAATTTCCTTGTTGACAAACTTGTAACAGATATAATAATATTTAACTTATATTAACCTAGGTACAATGAAAATATTCTGCTTAATGATAATTACTCATAGACATGTCTATATTATTTAGGTCAACAAATACACATTAATATCAGGTATTTAATACTGAATATTTCTCAGTTCACATGAACCTGAAATTCATTTAGGTTAATTTCTCTTGCATTTAGAATTATTTGATTTGTAAGTGCATACTTTTTAAAGGCCAATTAGATTAGAACTCATTTACACACTGATCTCAGCAATCAGTAATATTATATTAAAAAAAAGACACACACTGAGACATACATATATCCAAATAGACACAAGAGATCCTATAGCTTTGTTTTCCAAACTTAGTTATGAATAAAAAATGGTTGGAATAAGATTTTAAAAGGCTTTGTTCCTCCCTTTTTTTCCTTTTGGTTTCAGGAATTAGATATGGTCTAGATAAGTGATCCAGAGAGCTCTGGTCTAAAGGTATAGGAGGAGTTACTTCCTCAGGGCAAGAATTCTTAAAGAGATAATTTTTTCTTCAAGCTTCATCTGGAATCTAAAGAATATAGTGACCACATTGTCAAAAATTGTAATTTTTGTGTGTATGACCATAGTTTTATAGCCAAAATTTAGACCAGATAGTGCTCACCTTGGCCCTGATAACAAGGGCAGGTTGGTCCCAGCAGGGATTGTCCCTCTGGGGAAGTAGGGGGTCTTAGTTTGATCAGCCCCAGGCTGTTGATTACAGGAGGAAGTCCTAGACAGAAGGGAACTTCAGTCCATTTTCCTATCCTATGTCAATAAAAGATCTAATATTTTAGGCTATTTTTCTTGTCATTGGATCATAGCTATAGATTGATCAGTCAAAGAAAAATTTTTTCCCCAAGGGGTTCCCAGGTGGAGTGTGGAACCTTATAGTGAGCAATTCCCACATTAGCTTGAGCAGTTTGTACCAGATGTCTGTGCACTCAAGCCAAACAAACAAAACAAAAACAAACCAGAACTTCACCAGGCAGGAGTCACACTCCAAATGAAACAAAAGGCAAAGAGATGCCCAGAAATCAAAAGCCAAGTGGCAAGAGTGCCCCAAAAAGATGGTAAAGGGATGCCCAGAAATAAAAACCCAAATGGCATAAATGTCAAACATGACTTCCCAGTTTGACTAGACCTGCGACCTGGCAAAGTCAGAGCTAGCAGCCCTTTTTTAGTTTTGATATAGTTTCAAGCAATTTCTTGTTGATTTTCTGCGAAGAAGTTACTCTCTCATTTCCTGTTTTAGAAGCTTTAGATACCAGTCAAAGTATGGCTGGCCTTTTCTAATTGTGCATGCAAAAAATATCAATTTTACAATATCAAAAGATCCCCAATTTGGCCATTTTAGGTTGAGATCTCTTTTAGTATAATTTGTCCAATTAACTAGGTACTTGGAGGTATGAGTTCCATGCATATTGTACATGAATCTGGCTAGAGTGTAAGTCAGATGCTGGCTTTCTAACACCCCTTTGTTTCTGTTTTTGAGAGATTCTGTTTCCCTTTTTTTTTTTCTGTTTCCCATTTTAAGCTGAATTTGTCAGGGATAAAAGTCACTAGTGAACTTGTGTAGTGGACCCATGTGCTTCTTGTGAGCTTAACTCCTCCAGGAGTCACCCCAGAGTTGTTTCAGCTTGTCTTACATGTCTCGGATCTTGCCTCCAGCAATCTAAGACCACCATGGCTGCTCAGGTCGCTGAATGGCCAGTTCTTATGTGTGACCCCCCGGATGAGCAAGTATTTTAATTAATGAGTGGGCTTCCCTATGGGACCACTGCACAGTATAAGGACTAGGCCTCCACCACTCCTGTAAATTTCTCAGTCAGCTGAGAAAACCGAAACTGGCCGGGAGGAGTCTTGTCCATTTTTTTCAGAGCCAAGCTCTCGTGTATTTTCCTCACTTTTATCCTGACAAATTCTATAAAGGCAGTCAAATTGAAGAAAAGTGTCAGATCAGCCTCTTACTTAACTGCTCTACAGCAGCACGACCTCAGTGTCACGACCTCAGTATCTTTCAGCAGAGCCCTGGGTATTCCTCAATTTTATCACAGTCGAGCCCCCCCTACCCAGTACCTTTTCACTGTGTGGGCAATTCTCCTGGCATCTTTCAGCCAGCCCCAGTATCTTTTGACTGGGTGGGAATTCGTCAGTATCTTTCAACAGAGCACCATTCAGTGTCTAGACCATGAGTGGGTATGTCCTGGGTGTTTCACCTGGGCCCCTGCCCCAGTATCTTTCCTACTGGGAGGGGGCAGGTAACCTGCTCCACTGCCAAATAAAACTGAGAATCTCAACCAATATGGTAGATTCAAGAACCAGGAGAGACTTACCCAAATTCGTCTGCATCCCCTGTGGAGGCAGACGGGTGCAAGGAGCCGCTACTGGTACCAAAGCTCCGGTTCCTCATGGAGTCCAGTCAAAGGAAGGAAGTCCACTCTGGGTCCCTTCATGGTCACCGTAACTGTTGACTAAAAAATATATACAACCTGAGAGTTGTGAGTTAAGTTTTATTTGGGGCAAAATGAGAACTGCAGCCCGGGAGGCAGCATCCCAAATAGCTCTGAGAGACTGCTCCAAAGCAGCAGAGGTTGGGAAAGTCAATATATAAGGTTTTGGTGAAGGGGGAGTTCAATACCATGAAGCACTCATTTTACAAAAGGGTTTTTGTTAGTCATGAGGATCTGATGTCACCATGAAGGGATTTAGTGCTTCTCTAGACATGAGGAGATGCAAGGATTGAGATCATAAAATCTGTTCTTAAAAACATCCATCTAAAGACCTGTCCCACCAGATTCCCTGGAGCAGAGAGTGCCTCACTCCACCCTGAACTCCCTCAGGGATTGCTGAAGGTCAACAGCTATAGCAGCTGAGGGTTCAGTCTCCATAGAGGCAGATGGCAAATGCCTTTGTTGTTCAGTCGTTGGCCATGCTCTTGGTAAATGCCAATTTGTAGTTGACAACTCTAAACAAGAACTGTCGCAGCAAATTGTGTGGCCTTGTGTCATAACATCAAACGGCCCTGATAGTTGGGGAAACCATGCCTGCTGCCCCACTAGCCCCAGGGGCTTTGTCCTAGGAGAAGCACTGTGTCCAATGGTGGGGGTGGAAAGGAGCATGATGGGTCTCATTTACAATAGAAATAGCCTTCATTCTAAGGAGAAATCCACTGTTGGAGCCATTTGGTGAAATCAAAGCTATCTTTAATGTATGTGCAGACATTTGTGGCTGAATTCTCACAACTCTAGATGGACCCTGAAGCCCATTATTAAAGCCGAGCACGGTTATGGAACACCAGTGCCTCATTCACCTCTGCATCTCTGAAGAACAGCATTCCGTGTCCAGGGTCTCTCTGCTCCTGGCAGTGTTGCCCAGAGCCGGTGTCCAACTTGGAGATGCAAATGCTCTCCCATCCCCCTCACCTGGTCAGAGCTGTGTCTACTATTAAGGAAGGAAAAGCAAATCCTAGAAGCTAGGAGGCCCTCCCAGAAGAAGGCTGCCCTGTCCTTGAGCTCCTCAGCTTGCAGAGCCCATTTCCACAGAGGATTCAATCCACACAGTACTGTGTGTGTGTGTTCAGGAATGAATTCTCCTGCAGTAACAAACCAACACCCCAATGTCAGTGGTGCAACACAATAATAAACATCGCAGACTAATACCTGTGTTCCTGGTTGACAGGTGGATTTCCAAGTAGTGGCAGAGGACCCCAGGCTCCTTGTACACTGTGGCTTCACTCTGCTGAGGCTCTGTAAAAGCACATGAAAGTTATAGTTGCTCAGTTGTGTCTGACTCTTTGTGACCCTATGGATTATACAGTCCATGGAATTCTCCAGGTCAGAATATTGGAGTTGGTAGCTGCTCCCTTCTCCAGGGTATGTTCCCAACCCACGGATTGAACTCAGGTCTCCCACATTGCGAGTGGATTCTTTACCAGCTGAGCCAGCAGGGAAGCCCATAAGCTAATGATAAACAACTATAATCCAATAACTTAAAAAAAAAACCCACAAAACCTCATTCCTATAGCTGCTGCTGCTGCTAAGTCACTTCAGTCATGTCCAACTCTGTGTGACCCCATGGACTGCAGCCTACTAGGCTCCTCCGTCCATGGGATTTTCCAGGCAAGGGTACTGGAGTGGGGTGCCATTGCCTTCTCCGTCCTATAGCTGAGACCCACACAAACATCAAAGACCTCACACATAAAAACGTCTGCCAAATAGCTCAAAGATTTCACGTGGTAAGATTTAGACCCATAAGAGTTATGAGGTCCCACATCTTTGACAGAGACTTCCGCAAAGTTAAGAAACTTTAAACTCTGGACCCACATCCCCCCGCAAAGCACAAATCCTCACACACATGCAGAAAATACACTCCAACAGCTCAGAAAACTGACACTGTAAGAAAAAGAACTATGAACACCTCAACAATCTCATTCTGTGGTACCACACTATTCAAGCATGAAGACCTCACACACTTGGACACAGAACATGATTCTGAGGCCTTGGACAGTGATTCCCAAGAAACTCAGAGATTTCATAGGCTGGGACAATGATTCGGAAACACTGCAGAGACCTCACACCCTGAGACATAGTGTCCCAAGGAGCTCATTTGTCTTACACTGTGGGCACAGCAGAAAACAATTCTGAGGCCTTAAGCTTTGGACCGGGTCCACTCACTCCACCCCCTGCTCTTGCCAACCTCACAGACCTCACAAATTCAGAGAAAATCCAAAGCAGACATCTCACATCCTGTCACATAGAATCCTAATATCTTAGAGACTGTCAGACCTGAACACATACCCCAGACAGCTCTGACTATTCCCATCCTAGGAACACATAACCCCCTAAGGGCTCAAACAATTCACTCAGGTGCATGGGTGGCAACTACCTCAGTAATCTCATCTCCTTGAGATTCATCTCACTAAAACGGTTCAGAAGACATGACACAAATCCCCAAACATTGCAGAGGTCTCACACTGTGGAACCCCAATCCATGGACAGCTGATTCCACACAGTTACACAGATGGCTAAACAGATCCCACTCCTTAGAAACAGAACAGAGGTCAGAGACATCATACCATTAATAGTGATCGTCCATAGAAACAGATTCTTCATACCTGGGAACATATCCCAAATGGCTCAGAAGTCCCATCATGTGACACAGAACCTCCCACCCCCCCAAAAAAACAGGGATTTCACACTCTACATATAGATCCACAAATCTGAAAATGTTCACATCCAGGGACCCCGATTCCAAAGAGCTCAGAGAACTCACACCCTTGGACAGAGACCAGAAAAAAAATTTGGAGACCTCCAGCCATGAACACAAATACCCATGAGTTCACAGACCTCCTATGTTGGGACCAGGATCCAAAATAGCCCAGAGATCTCATACTATGGGTACATGTCTCCAGAGAGTCCTTGCAGCCTAGACATAGTCACCAGAGATTCTGAATTCACTTAGAGTTCAGACATCTCACACCTTGGACACAGAACACCTAAAAGAACTGTTCAGAAACCTCCTAAATTGGTAACAGACTCACAAACTTCACAAACTTCATGGAAACCAACTGGCAAACACAATTCCAACTTGAGACATAAAACTGAACAATTTCTAACAGACCACTTATTAGTCACAGGCATCACACCCTTACACAGAAACCACCAAATGTGTGCGTATACCCTAAGTGACAAGGGTTTTATGGCATGGAACACACACCCAAAAGAACTCAGATGCCTCATACCCTTCAGACAGCTCATATTCTCAAACAGCTAAAACAACTCATTTCTTGGACCCTGACTAAAAAACAATTCATAATCCTTGTACCAATATCAAACATCCCAAAGAAACTCAGAGACCTCAAGCGTTGGGGCACAGATATAGAATCACCTCCAAGACATCACCCTGTGGAACACACCCAATGTGAAAGGGAAAGTTTTAGTCACTCAGTCATGTCTGACTCTTTGTGACCTCATGGACTGTCGCCGACCAGGCTCCTCTGTCCATGTGGATTCTCCAGGCAAGAACACTGGAGTGGGTGGCCATTTCCTTCTCCAGGTGATCTTCTTGACCCAGGGATCAAATCTGGGTCTCCTATATTGCTGGCAGATTCTTTACTATCTGAGCCACTAGGAACACACCCAGGGATGCAATAATTCAAGCAGCTCAGAGACATCGTATCTTGGGACAGAGTCCCCACCCCCACCTCTGCCCCACTGTAATGCTTCAGAGACCTAACACCATGGAAAGAAATTCTTCACATATTTCAAAGACTTCAAATTCTTGAGAAAAAAATATATATTTTCAGATCTCTCACAGCCTGGACACACATTCCAAAAGAGCTCAGATACAACATACTATAAGGCACAGAGGATTAACCTTGGAATTACGATTTTCCAGAAAGAACAGAAATATGGTGCTTTAAAGCATGTATCAAATGGTTCAGGAATCTTGTACCATTCAAGACAGATGCCAAAGGAGTTCTGAGAATTTATCTTTTGAGATCTGGACACCAAAACAACTGAGAGACCTCACACTCAAGTACAGGAACTATAATCACCTTAGAGCTCTCATTCCTTGGGATTTGGGTCCATAAATGGCTTAGAGACTTCAGTCACTGGAAACAGTACTTTAATAAATCAATAACATCACACACTGGAACTGATAGGACCACCACCAGCCCAAAAAACAGAGACTTCACAAATATACCCCCAAACAACTTAGGGAACTCAGGTCATTGGACACAGAAATCAAAGGTTCCAAGACACCTCACCCACTGGACAGACACACATACACATAATTCAGAGTTTTCAAATTCTTTGCTACAGGATCGAACCCAGGTCTCCCACATTGCAGGCAGACGCTTTGCCATCTGAGCCAAAGCTCTCAAATAGTTAAAGTAACTCCTAATTCAAATAAAGTCCCCAAAGATCTGAGAGATGACATATTCTTTAGAATGAACTTCCAACAGTATAAGGATCTTGCACCCAGAACCACAGTACCCAATTATAATCCAAAGAGTGTGGGGGAGTAGTGGGGGGGATCTCTGAGGATTTTTTCTCTCTCTCTTGGTTTGCCCTGAACGGTGGCCCCAGTCCAGAACCATATGACAGCAGAGTAGGCAGCTAAATATCCAAGAGAAATGACACCATTTGGCCAGAGGACCAAGAAAACAAGCTCCTGAAGGCTGCAGAATGGGGAGGGAAATTCCACAGAAGAGAGAGATAGAGAAAGGAATCCCCTAATTCTATGCATAAACTGACACAAGTCTCAGGCTTACTCCTGAGCTGTACCTGCATAAGGATAGCAAAGCTTTGAATATTATGGTTCACAAAAGGGGAGATAAAACTTGTGGTTTGAACCTAAACAAGTGGATTGTTTGGTAAAACAAATAAATCATTATTTTCGGCAACTTAAAAAGACCTAGAGTCTAAACAACACAGTCTTTAAAATATCCAAGATATAACTTAAACTTCCTATACATACAAAGAACCAAGAAAATGCAGCCAATTCTCAGAGACTAGACAGCAGATACCAACATGCAAAGACTCAGATGTTAGAATTCTCAAAATCTTTTTAAAAGACTGTAAAAAAAAGATATGCCAACTATGTCTCATGAAGCAAAGGTAAATACATCTGAAATGAACAGTGTGCTAGAAGTTTTTAGTAGAGAAATATGTTTTAAAGGGGCTTCCCAAGTGGTGCTAGTAGTAAAGAACTCCCCTGCCAAAGCAGGAGACATAAGAGACACGAGTTCAATTCCTGGGTCAGAAGATCCCTTGGAGTAGGAAATGGCAACCCAGTCCAGTGTTCTTGCCTGGAGAGTCCCATGGACAGAAGAGCCTGGCAGGTTACAGTCCATAGGGTCGCAAAGAGTCAGATACAACCGAAGCAACTTAGCACGTATGCACACACATGTTTTAAAGATTATAAAGTTTCTTTAGTACTTTACAGAGTATGTAAAAACTGTAGAGGAACTATAAAAAAGAACCATGTGGAAATTTTAGAACCAAAAAATACATTAGAAATTTTAAAATTATCTGGATAGTCTCAATAGCGGAATGGGTATGACAGAGGAGTCAGTGAACTTGAACAATGGTGACACCCTTATGGTAGAAAGTGAAGAGGAACTAAAAAGCCTCTTGATGAAAGTGAAAGAGGATCTGATGAGATGGATGAAACTGGAGCCGATTATACAGAGTGAAGTAAGCCAGAAAGAAAAACACCAATACAGTATACTAACACATATATATGGAATTTAGAAAGATGGCAATGACGACCCTGTATGCAAGACAGGAAAAAAGACACAGATGTGTATAACGGACTTTTGGACTCAGAGGGAGAGGGAGAGGGTGGGATGATTTGGGAGAATGGCATTCTAACATGTATACTATCATGTAAGAATTGAATCGCCAGTCTATGTCTGACGCAGGATACAGCATGCTTGGGGCTGGTGCATGGGGATGACCCACAGAGATGTTATGGGGAGGGAGGTGGGAGGGGGGTTCATGTTTGGGAACACATGTAAGAATTAAAGATTTTAAAATTTAAAAAAAAAATTAAAAAAAAGAAAGTGAAAGAGGAGAGTGAAAAAGTTGGCTTAAAGCTCAACATTCAGAAAACAGAGATCATGGCATCTGGTCCCATCTCTTCATGGGAAATAGATGGGGAAACAGTAAAAACAGTGTCAGACTTTATTTTGGGGGGCTCCAAAATCACTGCAGATGGTGATTGCAGCCATGAAATTAAAAGACGCTTACTCCTTGGAAGGAAAGTTATGACCAACCTAGACAGCATATTCAAAAGCATAGATATTACTTTGCCAACAAAGGTCCATCTAGTCAAGGCTGTGGTTTTTTTAGTGGTCATGTATGGATGTGAGAGTTGGACTATGAAGAAGGCTGAGTGCCGAAGAATTGATGCTTTTGAATTGTGGTGTTGGAGAAGACTCTTGAGAGTCCCTTGGATTGCAAGGAGATCCAACCAGTCCATTGTGAAGGAGATCAGCCCTGGGATTTCTTTGGAAGGAATGATGCTAAAGCTGAAACTCCAGTACTTTGGCCACCTCATGTGAAGAGTTGACTCATTGGAAAAGACTCTGATGTTGGGAGGGATTGGGGGCAGTAGAAGAAGGGGACGACAGAGGATGAGATGGTTGGATGGCATCACCGACTCAATGGATGTGTGTTTGAGTGAACTCCAGGAGTTGGTGATGGACAGGGAGGCCTGGCGTGCTGCAATTCATGGGGTCGCAAAGAGTCGGACACAACTGAGTGACTGAACTGAACTGAATAGAAATTATCCAACTTGAAGGACAAAAAGAAAAATACTGAAAAATGTGGCCAGAACTTCAGGAACCTACAGGATCATATCAAAAGGTCTAATATTCATGTCATTGGAGTATAAGAAACAGAGGATGTTACTAGTAAGTACAAAATATTGAAGAAATAATAGGACAATTGTCCCCAACTTGGGTAAAAGAAATAAACAGACGTGAGAAATGCAATAATCTCCAAGATGCATACACACAAAGAAAATCATGTCAAAAATATCATAATCAAATTACCAAAAACAAAAGATGAAGTATCTTGAAAGCAATTAGAGAAAAACAACACATCACTCAGAGGAGGAAAAGGATACAAATTTAACATATTTCTCATCAGAAATACAGTGGTCAAAAGACACTGGAACAATGTCTTGAAAGTAACAGTCAACTCAGACTTCCAATCAGCAAAAATGACATTCAGAACTGAGAACAAAATACATTCTCAGATGAAAGAAAATTAAGAGAACTTGTCAACAGCAGACCTGCTCTACAAGAAATGATCGAGAAAAATGACACCAGAGGGAAATTTGGAAGTTCAAGAATGAAGGAAGAGCATACCAGGCTTCCCTGTCCTTCACTGTCTCCTGGACTTTGCTCAACCTCATGTCCCTTGAGTCAAGGATGCCAACCAACCATCTCAACCTCTGTCATCCCCTTCTCTTTCTGCCCTCAATCTTCCCCAGCATCAGGGTCTTTTCCAATGAGTCGGCTCTTCCCATCAGGTGGCCAAAGTATTGGAGCTTCAGCTTCAGCATCAGTCCTTATGATGGATATCCAGGATTGATTTCCTTTCAGATTGACTGGTTTGATCTCCATGCAGTCCAAGGGAGTCTCAAGAATCTTCTCCAGCAGCACAGTTCAAAAGCATCAATTCTTCGGTGCTCAGCCTTCTTTACGGTCGAATGCTCACATCTGTACATGACTATTGGGAAAACCATCTATTTGAGTATATGGACCTTTGTCAGCCAAGTGATGTCTCAGCTTACTAATATGCTGTCTAGCTTTGTCACAGCTTTCTCTCGAGGAGCAAGCATCTTTTAATTTCATGGCTGCAGTGACTGTCCATAGTGATTTGGGAGCCCAAAGTCTGTCACTGTTTCCATTTTTTGCCCATCTATTTGCAATGAAGTGATGGGACTGGATGCCATGATCTTAGTCTTTTTGAATGTGGACTTTTAAGCCAGCTCTTTCACTGTCCTCTTTCAATTTCATCAGAGGCTCTTTAATTTCTCTTCGATTTCTGCCCTTAAGGTGGTGTCATCTGCATATCTGAGGTTATTGATATTTCTCCTAGCAATCTTGATTCCAGCTTGTGAGTCATCCAGCCCAGCATTTCATATGATTCATTCTGCATAAAGTTAAATAAGCAGAGTGACAATAAACAGCCTTGACATAATCCTTTCCTGATTTTGAACCATCCATTCTTGCACATCTGGTTCTAAATGTTGCTTCATGTTCTGCATACAGGTTTCTCAGGAAACAGGAAAGGTGGTCTGGTATTCCCATCTCTTTCAGAATTTTCCACAGTTTGTTGTGATCCACACAGTCAAAGGTTTTAGGGTAGTCAATGAAGCAGAAATAGATGATTTTTTGGGAATTCCCATGCTTTTTCTAGGGTCCAGTGCATGTTGGCAATTTGATCTCTGGTTCTTCTCCCCTTTTCTAAATCCAGCTTACACATCTGGTACTTCTTGGGTCATGTACTACTGAAGCCTAGCTTGAAGGATTTTGAGCATAATCTTGTTAGCATACGAAATGAGTGCAATTGTACAGTTATTTGAACATCCTTTGGCATTGTCATTTGGGATCAGAATGAAAACTGACCTTTTCCAGTCCTGTGGCCACTGCTGAGTTTTCCAACTTTGCGGGCATATTAAGTGCAGCATTTTAACAGCATTATCTTTTAGGATTTGAAATAGCTCAGCTGGAATTCCATCACCTACACTAGCTTTGTTCAAATAAGGTGAACTTCACATTTACCTGTGAGGGCAAGCTGTACTTTATAAGGCACAGATTTCCAGAATGAAGCCAGAGTTTTGAGAAGGTTCAGAGGAGCTGGGCGTCTAGAGATGGCAGACATGAGAAGCAGGAATGTGGAGGCATCAATGGACTTGTAGCCTGTTCCTGCAATGGCTGGAGTAAGTTTGGTCTCAACTGTCCACTTTAGAACAGGCTCTGGGAGTGAGGACTTGCTGATTGACTGTTGGGAAGAAGCGTGGGGTTGTCTCTGATTGGCTGATATTCAGGAGGATTTTTGACTGCCTGACTCAGGACTGGGCATTTGTCACCCAGGGATAATTTATTTGGTGTATTATTCCACAGTTTGTTTATCATTTCTCCAATGTGCCTGTAGAAGCAGAATTTCTGGATCACAGAAAATACATATATTTAAACTTTCTTAAACGATTCTGAGAGGGTAACAGGCAGGAAGGGTAGAGGCCCCCAAATGGAGGAAACAAACTACAAGTGTCAGTTTTTCCCCCTTCTCTATACAAAATTAAAAAGTTTCTTCTAAAATTCTGTGTTGCCGTGACAACAGCTTGTTTCAACAGCTGAACTTAACTTTTCTCAAATGTTGAGTTTGCCAATGTGTTTTTCCTATGGAAATGTTTTTCTTAAGCTATGTTAAGGAACTATGTATTTACCCTAGACTCTGTCTTTCTTCAAGTTGGTTCAGAACCCATAATGGCTCAACAAACCAGTATGTTTTACTCATACAATTGTTCTCCAAATCTGTGTTAATGAGACCATGTATTTGCTTGGAAACCTGCCTTTCTTCACGATTCATGTCAATCGTTTTATGGCCTGGGATGACTCACCTTGTACCAATGTTATCTCAAAATGCATGTTGTGGATGAGGGGCCTGGTGCCACTGTCTGTGTTTTGAGGCATTTCCTTTCTCAATTAGCAGCCTGCTAGTAGGTATATAACTTCCTTCTAAAGTCTAGCAGGGGGCACTCTTTCTGTCCCCTTCTGATGTGTATGTCAGACGTTTTCGCTATCTCTTTTATACTTTAATAAAATTGATACTGAAGCTGAAACTCCAATACTTTGGCCACCTGATGTGAAGAACTGACTCATTAGTAAAGACCCTGAAGCTGGATAATATTGAAGGCAGGAGGACAAGGGGATGACAGAGTATGAGATAGTTGGATGGCATCATTCACTCAGTGGGCATGAGGTTGAGAAAGCTCCGGGAGTTGGCGATGGACAGGGAAGCCTGGCGTTCTGCAGTCCATGGGGTCACAAAGAATCAGACACAACTATGCAACTGAACTGAACTGAAAATTGTATTACACAAAAGTTCTGTGCAATCAAGCCTAATCACTGGCCCCAGATTGAATTCCTCTCCTCCAGAGGCCAAGAATCCCAGCGTCTTTCACGGCTCAGCAGAAACCTTTCAATTCCAAATGGTTTTCAAAAGTGCTTCAATCATTTTACATTCCCACCAGCACTGCACAAAGAATTACCTTGAATTTTTTTTCTTTTCTTTTTTTTTTACTATCTGATATTATGTGACCTTCCTTATTATGGTTTTAATTTGCATTTTTCTGCAATTTATGAGGTTGAACATCTTTCACATTTATTGGACATTTGTAATGTCTTCTGTAATTTGCCTGTTCAGATGGTTTGCCCACTCTTTGAAGCCTGGGCCTGTCGTCAATGTGCCAAGTCTCACAAATATAGTCCCTGGGGTGAGGCTATTCCTGACTGGCTGATTTTCCAAGCACCTGCACACAGCTGAGGAGAAGGCAATAGCAACCCACTCCAGTACTCTTGCCTGGAAAATCCCAGGGGCGGAGGAGCCTGGTAGGCTCCATGGGGTCCATGGGGGTCTCGAAGAGTCGGACACGACTGAGCGATTTCACTTTCACTTTTCACTTTCATGCCTTGAGAACCCCATGAACAGTATGAAAGGCAAAATAATAGGATACCGAAAGAGGAACTCCCCAGGTCATTAGGTGCCCAATAAGCTACTGGAGATCAGTGGAGAAATAACTCCAGAAAGAATGAAGGGATGGAGCCAAAGCAAAAACAACACCCAGTTGTGGATGTGACTGCTGATAGAAGCAAGATCCGATGCTGTAAAGAGCAATATTGCATAGGAACCTGGAATGTCAGGTCCATTAATCAAGGCAAATTGGAAGTGGTCAAACAAGAGATGGCAAGGGTAAACGTTGACACTCTAGGAATCAGCGAACTAAAATAGACTGGAATGGGTGAATTTAACTCAGATGACCATTATATCTACTACTGCGGGCAGGAATCCCTCAGAAGAAATGGAGTAGCCATCATGGTCAACAAAAGAGTCTGAAATGCAGTACTTGGATGCAATCTCAAAAACGACAGAATGATCTCTGTTTGTCTCCAAGGCAAACCATTCAATATCACAGTTATCCAAGTCTATGCCCCAACCAATAATGCTGAAGAAGCTGAAGTTGAACGGTTTTATGAAGACCTACAAGATCTTTTAGAACTAACACGCAAAAAAGATGTCCTTTTCATTATAGGGGACTGGAATGCAAAAGTAGGAAGTCAAGAAACACCTGGAGTAACAGGCAAATTTGGCCTTGGAATGTGGAATGAAGCAGGGCAAAGACTAATAGAGTTTTGCCAAGAGAATGCACTGGTCATAGCAAACACCCTCTTCCAACAACACAAGAGAAGACTCTACACATAGACATCACCAGATGGTCAACACCGAAATCAGATTGATTATATTCTTTGCAGCCAAAGATGGAGAAGCTCTATACAGTCAACAAAAACAAGACCAGGAGCTGACTGTGGCTCACATCATGAACTCCTTATTACCAAATTCAGACTCAAATTGAAGAAAGCAGGGAAAACCGCTAGACCATTCAGGTATGACCTAAATCAAATCCCTTATGATTATACCGTGGAAGTGAGAAATAGATTTAAGGGCCTAGATCTGATAGATAGAGCGCCTGATGAACTATGGAATGAGGTTCATGACACTGTAGAGGAGACAGGGATCAAGACCATCCCCATGGAAAAGAAATGCAAAAAAGCAAAATGGCTGTCTGGGGAGGCCTTACAAATAGCTGTGAAAAGAAGAGAGGCAAAAAGCAAAGGAGACAAGGAAAGATATAAGCATCTGAATGCAGAGTTCCAAAGAATAGCAAGAAGAGATAAGAAAGCCTTCTTCAGTGATCAATGCAAAGAAATAGAGGAAAAGAACAGAATGGGAAAGACTAGAGATCTCTTCAAGAAAATCAGAGATACCAAGAGAACATTTCATGCAAAGATGGGCTCGATAAAGGACAGAAATGGTATGGACCTAGCAGAAGCAGAAGATATTAAGAAGAGGTGGCAAGAATACATGGAAGAACTGTACAAAAAAGATCTTCACAACCCAAGTAATCATGATGATGTGATCACTAATATAGAGCCAGACATCTTGGAATGTGAAGTCAAGTGGGCCTTAGAAAGCATCACTATGAACAAAGCTAGTGGAGGTGATGGAATTCCAGTGGAGCTGTTTCAAATCCTGAAAGATGATGCTATGAAAGTGCTGCACTCAATATGCCAGCAAATTTGGAAAACTCAGCAGTGGCCACAGGACTGGAAAAGGTCAGTTTTCCTTCCAATCCCAAAGAAAGGCAATGCCAAAGAATGCTCAAACTACTGCACAATTGCACTCATCTCACATGCTAGTAAAATAATGCTCAAAATTCTCCAAGCCAGGCTTCAGCAATACGTGAACCGTGAACTCCCTGATGTTCAAGCTGCTTTTAGAAAAAGCAGAGGAACCAGAGATCAAATTGCCAACATCTGCTGGATCATGGAAAAAGCAAGAGAGTTCCAGAAAAACATCTATTTCTGCTTTATTGACTATGCCAAAGCCTTTGACTGTGTGGATCACAATAAACTGTGGAAAATTCTGAAAGAGATGGGAATACCAGACCACCTGACCTGCCTCTTGAGAAACCTGTATGCAGGTCAGGAAGCAACAGTTAGAACTGGACATGGAACAACAGACTTGTTCCAAATAGGAAAAGGAGTGCGTCAAGGCTGTATATTGTCACCCTGCTTATTTAACTTCTATGCAGAGTACATCATGAGAAACGCTGGACTGGAAGAAGCACAAGCTGGAATCAAGATTGCCGGGAGAAATATCAATAACCTCAGATATGGAGATGACACCACCCTTATGGCAGAAAGTGAAGAGGAACTAAAAAGCCTCTTGATGAAAGTGAAGGAGGAGAGCGAAAAAATTGGCTTAAAGCTCAACATTCAGAAAACGAAGATCATGGCATCTGGTCCCATCACTTCATGGGAAATAGATGGGGAAACAGTGGAAACAGTGTCAGACTTTATTTTTGGGGGCTCCAAAATCACTGCATATGGTGACTGCAGCCATGAAATTCAAAGATGCTTACTCCTTGGAAGAAAAGTTATGACCAACCTAGATAGCATATTCAAAAGCAGAGACATTACTTTGCCGACTAAGGTCCGTCTAGTCAAGGCTATGGTTTTTCCAGTGGTCATGTATGGATGTGAGAGTTGGACTATGAAGAAGGCTGAGTGCCGAAGAATTGATGCTTTTGAACTGTGGTGTTGGATAAGACTCTTGAGAGTCCCTTGGACTGCAAGGAGATCCAATCAGTCCATTGTGAAGGAGATCAACCCTGGGATTTCTTTGGAAGGAATGATGCTAAAGCTGAAACTCCAGTACTTTGGCCACCTCATGCGAAGAGTTGACTCATTGGAAAAGACTCTGATGCTGGGAGGGATTGGGGGCAGGAGAAGGGGACAACTGAGGATGAGATGGCTGGATGGCATCACGGACTCGATGGACGTGAGTTTGAGTGAACTCCAGGAGATGGTGATGGACAGGGAGGCCTGGCGTGCTGCGATTCATGGGGTCACAAAGATTCAGAGACGACTGAGCAACTGAACTGAACTGAATCTTGCCCTTCATAAAAGGATATCAATCATAGTGGATTAGGGCCCACTCGACCTCATTTTAACTTAATCACTCCTTTGAAGGCCATATCTCCAATTATGGTCACCTTCTGAGCTACTGGGGACTAGGGCTTCAACATCTGAATTTGGGAAGAAAACAGTTCAGCCCAGAACAGCCTGGCACAAATTTTATCTATTTGTCTACAATGTGGGGAGAGGAGGAAGGAGTAGGCTAGATCTGGGCTGTGCTGCTTGGCTGAGGAGCCCTCATCTGGGATGCACAGATTGCTCAATGGTGGCTACAACTTCGGCAATGAACATAAATAATCATGGCCTTATCATTTGGTTAAAAATAATGATAATAATGCCTGCTCATTAAAAATAAAAGCCCCCCAAAAGTGCCAAGAAGCACAAAGATGAAATATTTTTTTAAAAAAATCACTCTAGGGGGGTTCAAGATGGAGGGGACATATGTATACCTAATGCTGATTCATGTTGATGTATGGCAAAAACCATCATAATATTGTAAAGCAATTATTCTCTAATTAAAACAAACAAAAACCTTCTAGAATTAAAAAAAAATTATTCTACGTCTCACCACCAAGAAATAACCATTTTCTCTCACCATGTTTTTCTACACATGTACACAGATAGAAGGCAAGATTGGTGGGTGCAGAGAGAAAGGAGAGAAATAAAAGCAATTTACACAAGTGGGCTTATATTACATATCTTAGTTGAAGTCAAAGGTGTTGAGTTTCTCTTCAATGACATTAAGAGGAGAAAAATAAAAGGATGCTGTATGAGTCTCCTATCGCTGCTGTAACAAATCAGCACAAACCTAGTGGCTCAGGGCAACACTACTTAATACCTTACAGCTCTGGAGGTCAGAAATCTGACACGGGTCTCACTGGCCTCCAATCAAAGTGTTAGCAGGCCTGCGTTCCTTTCTAGATGCTCTACGGGAAAATGTGTATTCTTGCCTTTTCCAGCTTTCAGAGGCCCCTGCATTCCTCAGTTCCTGACCTACTTCCTCCATCTTGAAAGCTAATAACTTCAGCTGAGTTCTCCCATCTTATCGATTCTGAGTCCCTCTTCACTTTGAAGGACCCCTGTGATTACACTGGGTCCACCAGACAATCCATGATACTCTCCCTATTTTAAGGTCACTTGATTTACAACCTTAATCCCATCTGAAACCTTGATTTTTCTTTTGCCACGTAATGCACCATATTCATGTGGGGGCATGCTCAGTCCCTTCAGTTGTGTTCGACTCTGTGTGACCCTATGGAATGTAGCCTGTCCAGCTCCTCTGTCCATGGGATTCTCCAGGCAAGAATACTGGAGTGGGTTGCCATGCCTCCTCCAGGAGATCTTCCCGACCAGGGATCGAACCCGCATCTCTTACATCTCCTGCATTGGCAGGTGGGATCTGTGGCACTAGTGCCACCTGGGAATTCCTAACACATTCACAGGTTCTGGGAATTAGGTCCAGGACATCTTTGGGGGGTAAGGGCATCATTCTGCTTGCTGCAAATGTAAAATGTAAAAAAAAAAACAAAAACAAAGACTGCTGAACTTCAGCTAAATTTTTCATCACAACATCCTCCACTTTAAAATTTTTCTTAATTTTCTATGTAAAAAAGAAAAAGAAAAAAGAAAAACCTTTATCAGATAAAATGCTTTTGTTTACAAGTAACAGAAACCAAATTGAACCAGCTTGACCAATAAGAGACTAAACAGCTTACAAAAGAGGAAGTGAGCTCTGGCGCCCTGAATGCAGACCTAGAGGCCCCACATTCTTCTTACCTCTCTCCCCTGAAATATCCCAAGGCTCATAATACCTCTTGGTATTCATAATTACTAACATTTGCAAACACCTACTACCTGGAGTACAAGAAAGAGGAGAGGGCGCTCCAGAGAGGATAGGTAAACTGCACAAGGCCACCCTGCCAGGGGTCCCAGGTCACCCAACTCTAGAAGCCAGTATCTTAACCACTGTCAGCCCTCACTGACCTGTGCTGGTGGGGACACTGTGGTCCAGAGACCTGACTTGCTGAGTGCGTGAGTTTCCAGGTCTGGTGAGAGGCACAGGCCAGCCCTCAGCCTGTCCATTACACAGGACTATGGAGCTGCACCAGGATATTGCCAGGTTGTCTATTTCCTTCTCTTCCCTCTGCCTGGCTGGGCTAATCTGGGCCTTGGCAATGTGCCTATTGCTCGACAGGCTGGTCTGCTACCTTAAATGGCTTGGTTTTCCCAGGTTAAAATTGTTTGTTTTTAGGATTTCCCTGGTGGTCCAGTGGCTAAGACTCTCTGCTCCTAAAGGAGAGGTCCTGGGTTCAATTCCCAGTCAGGGAACTAGATTTCACAGGATGTAACTAAACAGAATCCACATGCTGCAATGAAGATCAGAGATTCCCTGTCATGCAACTAGGACCCGGGGCAGCCAAATAAAAAAACATACTTTTTAAAAAAATGTTTGAAAAAAAAATAAAAATAATGTTTGCTCTTGGCCCCCTTCCGGCTGCCATCGTGTGTGTTATTTAGTGGGAATGCACGGGGCAGTGGCGGGGGAGGGAGGTGCAATGATGTGCAAAACTGCAGCAACCAGGGAGAGCTGGGGCAGACATTGAGGGGCGCACTGTCAAGTGACAGCAGCGACCCACTGTGTCCTCTCGGTGTTGACCTGAGGAAGAGGCTTTGGTGCTGGCAAAAGGTGGTGGCTGTTGGCACTGGTGACGGAGCACCTTTGAGCCAGGACCGAGAGACGAGGTTCACTCTCCGCCCACAGAAATGAGTCGTGAGGCTGCACCAGCGGTACCTACTGGAACCTCAATGTGTGCACCATCCTCCCAGAGTGTGCCTGCCCTGACTGACACCGCTGCGGCCAACAATGACCTGGCGAGTCTTTTTGAGTGACCGGTCTGCTTTGACTATGTGTTACCGCCCATTTTTCCCTGTCAATGTGGCCGTCTCATTTGTCTCAACTGTCACCCAAAGCTCACACATTGTCTGACTTGCCAGGGCCCATTGGGGTCCACTCGCAACTTGGCTATGGGCCAAGTGGCCAGTTCAGTACTTTTCCCTTGTACATATACCTCTTCTGGATATGAACTAACTCTGCCACACACAGAAAAAGCAGACCACGAAGAGCTCTGTGAGTTTAGGCCTTGTTCCTGTCCATTCCCTGGTGTTGCCTGTAAATGGCAAGGCTCTTTGGATGCTGTTGTGCCATATCTGATGCATCACCATGAGTCCATGACAACCCTACAGGGAGAGGATATAGTTTTCCTTGCTGTAGACATTAATCTTCCTGGTGCTGTTGACTGGGTGATGGTGCAGTCCTGTTTTGACTTTGACTTCATGCTAGTCTTGGAGAAACAGGAAAACCAAGATGGTCACCAGCAATTCTTTGCGATTGTACAGCTGATAGGAACATGCGAGCAAGCTAAAAATTCTGCTTATTGACTTGAGCTAAATGCTCATAGGCGGCGATTGGCTTGGGAAGCCACTCCTCGATCTATTCATGAGGGAATTGCAACAGCCATTATGAACAGTGACTGCCTAGTCTTTGACACCAGCATTGCACAGCGTTTTGCAGAAAATGGCAATTTATGCATCACTGTAACTATTTCCATGTGTTGAAATGGCAAACAAACATTTTCTGGCCAGTGTTTAAAACCATTGCATTCAGTTTAGACTGGAGTGGGTTGCCATGCCCTTCTCCAGGGAATCTTTGTGACCCAGGGATCCAACCCATGTCTCTTAGGTTTCCTGCATTGGCAAGTGGGTTCTTTTCCACTAGCGCCACCTGGAAAACCTAGTCTAACTAATAGCCCTAGAAAATTATCTACCTCCTAATTCTTGAAACTTGTGACAGTTACTTACATGGTAAAAAAAGACTTTGTGATTAAGTGAAGGATCTAGAGACAGGAAGATTATCTTGATTATCTGATGGGCTCTAAATGTAACCACAAGTGTCTTTATAAGAGGGAGCCTGAGGGAGATTTGAGATAGACAGGAGAGGAAATGCACATACAAAGGAGGTGGCATTATGACCGTGGAGGAAGACATTGAAGAGATGGGGCCATAAGCCAAAAAATGCTGGCAGCCACCAGAAATGTCCAGGGTCACTCCACCCCCAGAAGTGGAGCTGGTGTCCAACTTGGAGGTGCAAATGCCCTCCTATCCCCTCCTGCTGGCCAGAGCTGTGTCTGCTATAAAAGGACAAGCAGCACCTAGAAGCCAGGAGGTCTCCGGGAAGAAGGCTGCCCTGTCCATGGTCTCAGCTTGCAGAGCCCATTTCCACAGAAGATTCAGTGCACACAGCACTGTGTGTATGTTCAGGAATGAATTCTCCGCAGTAACCAACCAACACCCCAATGCCAGTGATGTCACACAACAATAAACATCACAAACTAAAACCTGTCTTCCTGGTTCATAGGTGGACTTCCAAGTAGTGGCAGAGGACCCCAGGCTCCTTGTAAACTGACTTCCCTCTCTTGGGCCTCTCGACCTCCGAAAGATGAACAAAAGGCACATGAAGAAAACACTACTGTTTGTTAAGTATACACATCATTTTAGCGCAAGCTCCATTTAGCAGGACTGGCCATATGACCCCATCCCTGTGCAAAAGGGGTGGGAAATGTAGTTTATGGCTGGGCAGCTGCTTTGCAGTAGCTCAACACTAGGGAAGATGGAGCATGAATTTTGGGGATAGCCATCTGTCACCGTCACTCCCTGTCAGATGGGTGTGGTCCCCAGGAATCTCAGGCTGGGCCAAGCAAGTGAATTGTTCAAGGTCACACAGTTAGATCCGTGATTAGAAACTTGGTGTCCACTCTCCCGGCTCCTCGTGCCACGCCATTGGACCAACCAGTTCTGTGCTTTGAATTTTAGGAAAAATCTTCAGCCTGGTAATTCATGTTACGAAGCAGTTTTAACTAGAGAATGTCACTTCATCCTCAAAGTGTTTTGGCAAAGGAGGTGGGAAATAAGTTATCCCCACAGATCTGGAGAAGGAAATGGCAACCCACTCCAGTATTCTTGCCTGGAGAATCCCATCCACACAATGAGTTAATATGCATTCGGGCTTCCCCAGTGGCTTAGTGGGGAAAGATCCACCTGCAGTGCCAGAGACACAGGAGACATGGGTTCAGTCCCTAGGTTGGGAAGATCCCCTGGAGAAGGAAATGGCAACTCATTTCAATATTTTTACCTGAAAAATCTCATTGACAGTGGAGCCTGGCAGGCTGTAGTCCAATGGGTTGCAAAGAGCCAGACACGACTGAGCAACAAAGCACACAGCACAGAGTATGTGTGACCCCAGGAGTGCCCACCCGCAAAGCTGTGTCACACCAGCAGTGTTCATATCCCAGTCCCTGAGATTCTGAGTGTTCAAACCCTATATGAGTGACCCCAGAAGTGTTGACTCCCCATGTGTGTGACTCCACAAATGTCCATTCCCCAATATGTGTGACCCTATGAAGGTCTAAATACCCATATGTGTGACCCCAGAGCCATACACACCACAGCCTGTGACCTCAGCAGAGCCCACTCCCCAGTCTATACTGAGGAGTATCCATTAACCACTCTGTGTGACCACAGGAGCATACACCCTCAGTCCCTAGCCCAAGGGGTGCCAACTCATCACTTCTTTGACCACAAGAATGTCTGTACCCTTTCACTGAGACTGCAGTGATGTCTACAACACAGCCTATGCGACCATAGGACTGTCCTAGCCTCAGTCACTATGACCCCAGGAGTGTCCTCGCCTCTGTGGGACACCATGGATGCTCACACTCCAGTCTGTGCAACCGGAGGAGAGTCCAGTCCACAACATGTGTGATTTCAGGTGTCCATTCCCCAGTGTGTTTAACTTCCAGAGTGTCCCAAACCCTCTGTGACCCTTGGAGTGTTCATACCTCTGAGCGCCCTCACATCTGTCCATGCTCCAGCCTGTGTGACTCCAGGAGTGTCCAAACCCCCATCATTGTGGCCCCTCATCTCTCCACACCTGTTCTGTATGATCTCACAGTCGCCCACACCTTAGGTCGTCTGATCCTGGAAGCACACATACCAGTCTGAGTGACCCTAGAGGCTCCACACTACAATCTGTGTAAATCCAAGGGTGTCCATGCCTCAGGCTATCTGACCTCAGAGGTGTCCACACCCCAGTATGTGTAAGCCTACGAATATCTACTAACCAGTCCAGGTGACTCAGGAGTATCCACTCCCTAGTGTGTTTGAGCTCAGCAGTGTCCACATACCAATCTGTCTGACCCCAGGACCATCCACAGTCTAGTTTGTTTGACTGCAACCATATCGACACACTAGCCAATCTGACCCCAGAAGTGTCTATACTCCACTCTGTGTGATTCCAAGAGTGTGCAGTGTCCAGTGTGTGTGACTTCTGGAAAGCTCAGACCCCCATCTGAGTAACTAAGGCTGTTCACAGTGTATGCTGCTTCATATGGGCATCACGCTCCTGTTTATGTGGCCCCAGGAGTGTTTACACCCCACTCTGTGTGACTCCAGGATGATCACACCCCTGTCTCTGTGACCCCAAGGGTGTCCAGACACCAATGGTATGTTCTGAGATGGTACTAGATTCCTTATCACTGCTATTCCAGCATACCCTCTGTGGGTGTGAGCTGGGGTTGGTCTGCTCCTCAGCTCCCTCCAACACCATAAAGGGTCTCTTGTATCCCTATTTCCTGTCACTCTCTCCAGTGGACCATGCAGTTTCCATATCCCCCATCCCTGGCCACATGCACACACACACACCCACACCCCCAAATAGAGAGTCCCAGCCCCAGCCCCTGCAGGTCTTGTAGAAAGCAAAGGTCAAGGCAGCCTACCTCCTGCTGCAGACCCCACCCCACAGAGCCCACCCCACAGACAGCAGTGGAGTAAAGGCACCACTGATGAGAGTGAAACCTTCCAAGACCTTGTGAAACATCTAAATAAAAATTGGACACCCTCCTCGCCAGCTAGACTGTCAGGTCCATGTGGGCAGGGACATTTGTCTTATTCTCTGATGTCTCCCCAGCGCCAAGAACAGTGCTTGGTACACAGATCCCATTCATTAGGTGTCCACTGAATGAACGAACCCTTGACCCAGCAATTACACTTCTAACTCAACGTGCACACACATGCACAGAGCTGTGTGCTCAAGACTGGCAGGAGCAAACAGCTGGGAAAACCTTGTAAATGTCCATTTCTAGCCAATGATAGTTGCAGAGTAAAACAAATGGTGGGGGTTTATACTGTATCTCAGAGCACCCACCTAACATGATACAGAATGAATGGAACCTGTGTGTACCTGTGGGATGGGGATGCCTTCCACGGGACATGCTGTTGACCAGGAAAAGCAGGTGGGAGATGGTTATGGTGACTCTGCGTGTGTGTGTGTGTGTGTGTGTGTGTGTGTGTGTGTGTGTGTGTGTGTGTGTATAAGGAAACACTATAAACTGACTTCAGTGGTCATTTTTGGAGAGTGGAACTGGGGATCACCAGTATAGTTCATATACTGGATGTACTCTTGGAACCTTTTATACAAACCTATGTGGGCTGTGTACTAAGTCTCTTCAGTTGTGTCCGACTCTTTGCAACCCCATGAACTATAGCCCACCAGGCTCCTCTGTCCATGGGATTCTCCAGGCAAGAATACTAGAATGGGTTGCCATTTCCTCCTCCAGGGGATCTTCCCAAACCAAAGATCGAAACTGCATCTCTTATGTCTCCTGCATCAGCAGGTGTGATCTGTAGCACTAGTGCTACCTGGGAAGCCCATAGTGACTAGTGACTAGTGAAGTCGCTCAGTCGTGTCCGACTCTTTGCGACCCCACGGACTGTAGCCTACTAAGCTCCTCTGTCCATGGGATTTTCCAGGCAATAGTACTGGAGTGGATTGCCATTTCCTTCTCCAGTGGGAAGCCCATACAAACCTATATTCATGTGTAATTCTTCATAAAGGAAAATCTTAAGCAAAACCAATATGCACAGCACAAAGCATTTGTGTGTCTGTCTGAGTGGGTATCTAGGGTGTGTCTAGGTACAAGAATCTAAAACTCACATGCCCCAGGGGCTGGACAGGTCATTAACAAGAGAAAGGGCACTCAGCTCAGGGTAAGGTGAACAGCAATGGGGCTGATGAATGTTCCCTCTCAGCAGTGGAGGGTGAGGATGGGGTTGAGAAAGGGGTGGGAAGGGGAGGACTTCAGAGCTCACACCCCAAAAGCATTCATAAACTCACACCCTGGGACAGAGAACATTTAATAGCTTTGAGATCTTGGCTTGGAAACAGATCCATTATAAATTAGTGTAGTTATACTCTAACTCAGACTGTTCCTAACTTCATATGCCAGACATAAACTCCCAAACAGATCAAAGATCTCACACTTGGGAGACACACTCTAAATAGATCAAAGATCTCACACCCTAGAATAAAGGTCCTCCCCAAACTTCAGGATGGGTAGTTTTTCTATGTGATTACAAAGTAATCCTTAATTGTGGACTGAATGTTTGTGTCTCCCTCCCCAAATCCATGTGTTGAGGCCCCCAATGTGATATATTAGGGGCTTTAGGAAGGTATTATGGTTAGATGAAGTCATGAGGGTAAAACCCTCAAGATGGCATTAGTACCTGTATAAGAAGACACCAGAGGGACTTCCCTGGCAGTCCAGCAGTGAAGATTCTGCACTTCCATTGCAGGGGCTATGGGTTCAGTACCTGGTCAGGGAGCTTTTTAAAAAAGAAGACATTAGAAAGTTTGTTTTCTCTCTCTGCCATGTGAGGACCTGGCAAGAGGGTGGCCATCTGCAAGCCAGGAAGAGAGATGTTATCAGAACCCAACCATACTAGCACTCTGGTCTTGGACTTCTGGCCTCCAGAATGGTAAGAAAATAAATTACTGTTTCAGCTACCCTGTCTATAGTACTATATTATGGTGGCCTGAGCTGGCTAAGACACCTTAGGCTTTCACTTTCCAGGCCCTGTGTTTTTTGTCAGAGTCCTTGTACTTGCACCATCTACCTCTGTCAACACCTGCAGTCCCTAGTCAGTGGCCCTCCCATTCCTGCCCCTTGATCTGCAGGCATTGAGCCAGAGGGCTGTCTGGAGGCTGGGGCAAAGACACTTAGCCTACCACACTGCGCCATCTGCACTCCAGGCTGCCAGCCAGGATGTGGAGTTGGACTTTGGAGAAGAAGGTGAATGGGGTGGCCCCCGGGGGTCTTGGGGCACAGGTACTGGCAGTAAGGCTGAGAGTTCCCAGCTGGGCCTGGCAACCTGCTTCCCTTCTATGTGGCTGTCCCAGTGTGCTTTCATCCATTTCCCCACCCTCTTCCTTCTTCTTTCCTCTTTCAAAGACAAGCAGAGGGCAGCAGAGGGACATAGAAAGCCCCTGCTCTAACACACAGCAGACTGTCAGCAGGTCTGCAGGAGTGGGCAGCAGCTCAGCTCCGCTCCCTAGGGGCGGCTCCAGGAGCTGGTTCAGCCAGGGCCATTGGGGTGGAGCGGGACAGGGAGCAGCCAGGAAAGAGCGCTGCTTTTGAGGTTTGCTAAAAGAATTCCAAGGGCCACTGGCACCCCGAAGGAAACCTTGAAAAGGACTTTGTAGGAAGATAGAAGCTGTCCCTGTGGAGGAGGCCAGAGGGAGGCTATAGTATTTTGGACATTCTAGTTTTTATATATTTACATATATAATATACATATAGACATATATTTGGTTGTGAGAAAAAAAGTGGATTATGCTTTATGCAGTGCTTCAACAGAGCTTGACACATAGTAAGCTTAAGTGTGTTGCTTGTAGAAAGGGAATGGCACCTGCTGTTCCAAGTAAACAATGAATGTTGCCCAGACTCATGCCAGCAGCCACTGCAGCTGCCTCCCAACAATGCGTCCTGGGGGCATTTAGGAGAAATACCCTAGGTAGTTAAGTATACTGGCCCTAGGTAGTTAAGATGCATACCTGAGAAAAGATTTCAATGAGCCCAGACTCTTGCATCCTCTCATACATAGAAAAGTGCTAAAATCATTAACTTGAGAAGGCTGCTTTTTGTGATTAGCAGTAATATTTTGATGTTTGACTATATGGGTTTATTTTTTCTCAGCAAAAATTCCAGAATATCTAGAGTCCTCCCTTACCTATCTGGAGCAGCTCCTCAGAGCTATCTGAGCAGCTGTCTCCTGGGCTATTGTCCTCAGTCAAGTCCTGAAATATTACATAACTCAACAACTTTTAGGTTGTGCATTTTTCTTCAGTCATGGTTTTTAAAACCAGCCTCCCTAACCTCATCTCGAAACCCTGCATGATCTTGCCTGGCCTTCCCCTCTTCCAGTCTCACTCACTCTCGGATTCCAAGCCACATGGGCCTTCTTCCAGTTCCTCAAGAGAGCCAGCTTTGCTTATCCTTGAATTTGCAAGGATGGAGCTCCATGTCTGCAAAGCAGAACTGGGGAGTGAATATGAGCTAGTAGGGCATCGGATAATGGAAGGAGTTAGTTGAGTTGATTTCCAAATACTTATCAGATTTGGGGGATGTGGCTAAAGCAATTTAAAGCAGTGCTCAGGGAAAAATCTATAGCTCTAAATGTGTACAGATGTAAAAACTTGAAAATCAAGTACCTCAGCTTCCGTATCAGGAGTCTGGCAAAGGAACAGCAAATTGAACCCTGAGAAAGTGGAATTAAGGAAATTATAAAGAGAGCAGAAACTTGGAAAATGGGGAACATACAACAGAGAAAATTAATGTCAAAAATTGGTTCTTTGAACAGATTAAGAAATTATTAGTAAATTCTGTTTTCTCAATAAGAGAAAAAACATAAAATACCAATATCAGGACTGAAAGGGGAGTGCTATTATCAATCCTACAGACATTAAAAGGTTAATAAAATTTTTAATACATAGAACATTAGTTTCAATGAAGCTCAAATGGCAATCATTTCCCCAGTTCTATGGCTTCTGTGTTCATATGGATACTCTGTATCCATGAGGACAGTAGAACTCAAGAACTTTTCTAATGCCTCCTTTACTCATGAAAATAGAAAAGCACAGTATTTTTAAGCTGGGGCTCAAGTGAAAGCAACTGTTTAAAATGTAATGGGTTTTTTTTAATGTAATGGTTTCAAATGGAATTGAACACAGCAGAATAGAACAGAAGCCAGACTTTGTGCCAGGCACTGGGTCTAATTATTGTAGTGAAGTGAAGTAAAGTTGCTCAGTCGTGTCTGACTCTCCGACCCCATGGACTGTAGACTACCAGGCTCCTCTGTTCATGGGATTTTCCAGGCAATAGTACTGAAGTGGATTGCCATTTCCTTCTCCAGGGGATCTGCCCGACCCAGGTATCGAATCCGGGTCTTCCACATTGTAGACAGACGCTTTACCATCTGAGCCACCAGGGAAGTCCAATTATTATAGTAGATATTCATTAATTGAACAAATATTATAGAACATCTGCTAGCTGTTTGGGACACAGTGGGGAACAAAACAGAAATTTCTACGCTTATGAAGCTTATATTCTAATCAGGGAGACAGATACTAGCATGTGCAAAAGGCCCCAAGGCTAAAGGTTCAAGGATGGCCCTTATGAGGAACAGGCAAAAGGACAATGTGGCTTGGAATCCAAGAGCAATGAATGAGGGGACTTCCCTGATGGTCCAGTGCTTGAGGATCTGCCTTGCAATGTGGGGACACAGGTTCAATTCTTGATGGGGGAACTAAGATCCCACATGCCAGCAGGGCAACTATGCCCAGGCGCCTCAACTACAGAGCCCATGTACTCTGGAGCCCATGAGCCACAACGAAGGATCCCAAGTGCCATAACTAAGAACTGATGCAGTGAAAATAAATAAATAAATAGGTTGCAAAGATTGAGGGTCATAGTACGGAGAGTCTGGATTTTAACAAGATGACCACAACATCATCATCATCAACTCTTATAGCACTTGCTGTCAGGCATTGTTGTAATATTTTTTTATTTTTGGCCATACTGCCCAGCTTGTGGGATATTAGTTCCCCAACCAGGAGCCAAACCCGGGCCCCTGGCAGTGAGAGCACCAAGTCCTAACCACTGGACCACCAGGGAACTTCTCCCAACTTTTTTTTTTTTAAGCTGTTCACAACAGTTCTATAAAACACATAAAAAAATCATACCCATTTTCCAGAAATGGAAACCAAACTCTCTCGGCCCAGATAGCAAGTAAATATCAGTCTGGCTCCGCAATGTATTTTTTTAACCACTATACTCTGCAATTTATGGTGCATAGGCATCTTATAATCCTGTAGCAGATGTAATGTAAATATACAAATTACTAACAAACTCCAATCAAGAGAAAGATCTGGTGGGAGGTGTGCTGAAGGCAGGAAATGAGTGGTGGGTGGTGTGCCCTCCCCCTAGGTGTCAGTGCTGATCTGTAGGCACACATGCCCAGAAACATCACTGCATCTGAGATGCTCCCTTCTTGTCCTGTCCTCTGTGATTAACTGTGGAGTGATAAAGGAAGGGACTGAGTTTTAAATTGGCCAATAAAGGGCTTATACTCATGGAAGTGGGCCTCCTCTGTTCTTATTATTTCTTATAAAAGAGATGAATTTCAGCTCTGGGAAAACAAGGGAGAGTTTGGTTTTTGGTCTCAACTCTCCTATCTTCCAAAAACCAAACTCTCCCTTGTTCTATAAAGCAGCTTGTTTTGAAGAGTGGCCTGGGGGGTGGCAACCTGAATTCCATCATTAGCCCACTAGTAACATTATGTGGAATTGTCTTAAAAAACCAACAAATGAGTCCATTTTTAAACACGCACCTCCTTTAAAAAAAAAATTACAGGGCATTGTAGTATGGTAGTTCAGAGAAAGAATTGTGGTGATCAGCATCAACAAAATGCAATCGGTAAACTCATAAGGGATTTAAACCTGACTTAAGCTGATCACCTTTGGAGAAGGAAATAGCAACCCACTCCAGTATTCTTGCCTGGAGAATCCCATAGATAGAGGAACCTTGCAGGCTACAGTCCATGGGGTCGGAAGAGTCGGACACCACTGAGTGACTTTCACTTCACTCCTATCTTCACCTCTATCCCTCTGGAAGGAGGAAAAGAATAAGAAAACAGTGGAGGGTGGTCATGGCAGACACATGGACTCTTGTGAACCCACACATGAGCAATAAGTACTGAAGATTCCTCCCAGGACTTTCCCCTTGGAATGGGGGTAGAAGGAAGTATAGTCACTGGGGAGGTGAGGGGAAGTGGGGAGAAGGAAACACAGGAAACATGGGTGTGACCAGTGGCAGTGTGGTCTCTTTTGACTCTTTTTTTTTCTTTTTTTAGTCATGGAGGGACAACAGTCGGACCCCTTCCCTGTGTCTTATCCATAGACTTGACCACATTGTGATGACAGTAAAGAGACTCAAAGACACCACTATGTTTTATTCCAAGATCCTGGGCATGGAGGTCATGACTTTTGAGGTAACAACTTCCCCAAATTCCAAACTGCAGCTGGGGTAAAATTTGATTATACTATTTTAAAAAGTAGCCTAAAACTCCAAAACACACACACACAATTTAAAAATTTAAAAAGGACCAGTGGAGGAGATTCCTAACTCTGAATAGTGGGACTTCACTATTCAGTGAATAAAGGGAGGGAAGGGAGGGAGGAAATAACCAAAGAATAATGTGAGAGATCTTTCCAGTCCTTATATGGAGAGTTAACTGAGTATCCAGCATGTTTACACCTAGATATGTTCCTAAGAAATTATAGAACATCAAAATAAATACAAAGCTCCTAGAAGTTTTCAGAGAGGTTAAAAAGTAGTTCAACTACAGAAGAAAAGGAAATGTAGACTTCAGATTTCCCAAGAGTCAGAGACCAGAAGACAACAGAATAACAACTTCAAGATTCTGAGGGAAAACATTTCAACCTAGAATTCTATGACCAGACAAATTATTAATCAAGGTGGGTGTAGAATAAAACATTCTTAGACATATTAAGAAAAAGACTCAGAAACTTGGCCTACTTGCTTTCAAAATTACTTGAGAATATGTTATCAAAATGAGTGATTAATCCAGGAATAAGACATCAAAGTCAGGAAACAGTGGATTCTAAGAGGAAGATCCAGAAAGATACCTAGAACACAATCAGTCCAGTTTGGGTCAGGAAAACGAATGTCCCCAAGAAAAACGGATCCAAGGTAAAAAGGTTTCCAGAGATTGAATACAATCCTTGAGAATTTGGAACAACTCCCAATGTGGGAGATGCAGAGACACTGATTGCCTTCAATGGAAAGGGCCCATGAATGGCAAACAGAGTAAAAAAAATGTAAAATTAACATGGAATGTGTGCTCTATGGTGTGTGCTTGGTCTCTCAGTTGTGTCCAACTCTACAACCCTATGGACTGTAGCCCGCCAGGCCTCTCTGCCCATAGAATTCTCCAGACAAGAATATTGGAGTAGGGTGCCATTTCCTACTCCAGGAGATCTTCCCAACTCAGGGGTTGGACCCGAGTCTCTTGGATCTCCTGAACTTCCAGATGGATTCTTTACTACTAGCACCACCTGGGAAGCTCCAACATCGAATGTCATGCATAAAAATAGAATTATGCAGTATCAGACTGGATTTATACACAGCAAGATGGACGGGTCTTAAAAAGATCATGCTGAACGAAAAATGGCAAAGCCAAATCATGTCCATAGCACAATACCACTTATAACATACACACATAAAACAATAATACACCTTTTACAATAACTTATGAAAACCAAAGAATGAACATCAAACACATTTTAATCATTGCCTATGTTGGGGACAGGAATGAAGACTGGAGATAAAGAGATTAAGTATATAAATAAAACTAGAGAAGGGCCTTGCATGCATCAACAATAATAGGCATATGAGGCCTCAGCCCTTGGTATCTGGACACACTGGAGTGAAATTTTAGTACATCTAGGATCAAGAAAAGTCTTAAAAGCTGCAAGAGTGGAGGGTGGATGCATCATATCTAAAAGAAATGAAAACAGATTAACATCAGACGTCTTATCAGCAATACCAGATTCAGGAAGACAATGAAGCCACATATAAAAGGCTATGGGAAAATAACCTACAATCTCAAGTTCTATACTCAGCTGAACTATCATTCAAGTGAAATAAAGTCATTTTCTGATAGAATGAATGTAGTATCAGCCATGGTGATATCAAGGGAGTATAAAAGTGATTTTTTTTTTAATGGAAGAAGTCTCATCCTCCGGCTCAACCAGAACACATGCATACAGATTCTTTTCTGTGTGGTGTCTATGGAGTAGGGGAAATAGTTTTATGAAAAATTAAAATATTTTGCCATTAAATACATAAATAAATAAAAATGGCAGAAGTTGACAGGCACAGGAGAAAGAGGCAAGATGAAGACATACTTGGGTATCTCTTAGGTCAATGAGATACTATGTTCATCCATCAAAACATTAAGGTGCAAGTGGGTTATTTTTAAATTGTAAAGGAATCAAAAGAGGAGCTAAAACTGATGACATAATACTATTGGGAGGGGTAGTATTGTGGATGAGCTAAATTCTCATTTATCATAGCAGGAAAAAGATAGAAAATGTCTGAAGTTGCCAAATCAAGAAATAGTGGCACGTCAGTTAGGGACTGTGTTTGGAGGCATGTGGGAGAAAACTTAACTGGGTTAAGCTAAGTGGGCTAAATAAAATAGAGTTTTCTCTTTCTCTCATTCAACAATCAGTCTAGAGGTAGGCAGGCAGGGTGTGGGCAGTGGCTGAAAGGAGGAAATGAGTAGGCAAAAAGCGTCAGCTCAGTGGGGTGGGAAGGTTTTCAGAAGCATGGCTCAGAGCCTCTGCTAACATTTCATTGTCCAGCCTTCCATGGCTGCCCAGCAATGAATGCTGGGAAATGCAGGTTTTTAAAGCTGGGTGCACAATAGACCCCACTAAAACTTGGGTTGTATTTAAAAGAAAAAGGGGAGAAATTTATATAAAGCAGGCAGATTATAGTCTCTGCCATGGATAGTATCAACATATTATTTGCAGGTATGGAAATAATTTCCAGAAGAAACACATACACACATTGAAAGCATTTGCCTCTAGGGAACAAGATAAGAGTGGGTACCAAGTGGCTATTTTTCATCAAAGCCTTGTTCTATTTCTTTTTTTAACCTTGTTGGGGTAGATAGGGGGCTGTGCCTCACACTCACCTTGGAGGTTTAGTTCCAGGTTGTTTTCTCCCCCCATATAGGGAGACCAGAAAGCATTGTGTTTTGGAGACCAGAAATTTAACCTCCACGAGGTGGGAAAGGAATTTGAATCCAAAGCCACTCACCTGGTCCCCAGCTCCCTGGATATATGCCTGATCACAAAGATGCATTTGGAGGAAATGGTCCAGTGCCTCAAGGTGAGTCAAACTTCCATCTTCTTTTGAGAAAGCTGCTACAGATGCAATGAAAACAAAAGCATGACTCAAATTTCAGACATAACAGGTTTCATCACATCCATATAAGGTTTGCACACCATTGTTTACTCATTATCATGGACATAATTTTCCCCATAAACAAATGTATTTTAAAAGAAAACTTTATATCACCCTTGTGGAAAACAGTATACCTAAACTCTATTTATATAAATACATTTGTGTAAAAAGAAAATGTTCAACCAAGTAAGTGGAAATCCATCATATCTTGGCATAAAGGGGAGGCATTTATAAAAACAAACAGCTGTAAAAGCATCACTGTGTCATTAGATTCTAGCCACTTCTGCTTCCCCCAATCTCTGGGCTTGACAAAGTTAGGTTGGTTAGAGAGGTATCAAGGACTTCGCATCCACCAGACACTTTCTTCTTGGTATAATCAGAAGGATTGAAAGAGGACTGAACAGGGAATAATTTCTGACTCACTGTAATTTTTTTTTACTCACTGTAATTTAATTTAGTATCCTTGTAATACTTAAGATGATTTCATGTAAAGGGGACATTGGTTCTCCTTTTGGGGAACAAAGATTGAGGTATTAAATATATTTTGTGCAAATTGACCTGGACTCTTTTGGAAAATATCAGTGAAAAAGTCTGGCTTGGAAGTAAAGTGGGTAAAGCACAGGGGTTAAGGGTATGGACTTTGGCCCAGACTTGCCTGGGTTTGAATTCTGACTCTGCCACTTACTAGGCACATTATCATCCCCATTTGATGGATGAGGAAACTGAGGTGCTGAGCAGTTAGGTACTCTGCCGGGAGCCAGTGTGAGGAATCCCGCCCGTGACAAGGTCATGAGGAAGGAAGCTGACATACGCAAGGCGTGCTCAGACTTCAGGGGCCCCTCTGGAAATTCCTAAGCATGTACCCCAACAAAAATCTGCCGGTTTTTGTGCTCTGCTTTTCCACTCTTCTGACATTCTCTGGGAAAAGTCAATTCAGGGCTTTAGTCTTCTGCATTTGAAAGAGTGTTTCAATCCAAAAACCCCTCTGATGGCTTTTTAGCCTGCCTGCAGGACTCGTACAGCTGCGCGTGTGATTGTTTGAGGCCTCCTGACCGCAGGAGGCACAGGAAGCTTAAAACATCCTAGGAATGTAGGGGCTTCTGAGGAGTCAAAGTCATTAGAATAGGACTGATTAAAAGTTTCATTTGTTGAGTCAATACTTGCTGCCAAATTTTCATATCCTTTATTTGTAGATATAGTTGGTATATAGAAAAACAAGTAGTAGACCTGGTATTAGCAACATTAGATCTTTGAGTTAAGTACCTTCTTTGTTATAACCCACTGCACCTTTGTTCTATAGAGATGTAACTTTAGCGCTTTAAGGAGATGTAGATTAAAGAAAAACACTTCAGGGGAAACAAAATTAACATTCATTAAGGAAGAGAGCCAAAAAAGTGTTAACAAGCCTCTTGGCCAGAAGATAATGTAAATCACCTGAGACCTTTTGTATACAAAATGATATACAGAAAGAGTCTGGGCTGCGAACGCTACATAATTTTGTGCTACCCATTGATCTCCATGTTTTATCAAAAGTATAAAAGGCCTTCTGAACAATAAAGGATTGGACCAGTTTCTCGGACTAGTCTCTCGGCCTGGTTTCTTGGGAATCTGGCTCCCCCCCCCCCCCCCCCGTGTCTCTCTCTCTTCTTCTTCTCTCCCTTTCCCTCCCTCTGCTCTTTAATTTCAGGCTGAATTTCCACCTGGGGCGCGGAGGGCCGCCAGGTCTACTTACTTGCCCTGGCTGTTAAGACCCACGAAAGGGAGCCTAAGGCGTGGCACCCTTAGATATTCAAGCGAGCGCCGGTGGCCCAACGTAGATGGTGCAAGCTCCTTGTCTGGAACTTTATTGGCTTTCCGCGTAAACCAAGCTATTCAGCCCTCTTCCTCCACTTAATCTCCCTACTACACTGTTTCTTCCTAATCTAATCTTACATCAATCAATAAATAAGTTTTTCTCACGCCAACGCCGTCCACCCTTCGAATTCCCTGGATCCACCGGGGCTGGACCCCGGCAGTACTCTGCTTGAGGTCATACAGCTGTTACATAGCTGGAACAGAGTGAGGGAGAGGAGAATGGTAGGAGATGAAGTGTGAAAGATACAGGGGTGTTCTAGGCCATGGTAAAGAATGAAATTTTGGTCTCAAACATGGTCTGTGAATGAATGATTTTTGTTCTCTCCTCCCACTTCAGACTTGTGATGTCATTGAGGAGGGTCCAGTCCCCAGAACAGGGGCAAAAGGGCCCATTATGTCCATCTACCTCCAATACCCTGACAGAAACCTGACTGAGGGGTCCCAACTATATCTCCTCATGATGGAGGTTAGGTCTCTGCCATTCTATCCCCTGCCATGTCACCCCTCCCTTCCTTCCTGCAAACCCTCACCCAGGTCCAGAAACCTCTAAGGACTGAGGACTCAGGCACTTTATGCATTTTTCTGGGCAATCTGAAGTGGGTTTGGGACCAACATGTCTGAGAGTCCCCTATCCAAGCTGCCCCAATAAATAACTTTCAATTAACATGAGCTCTTTATTATTACTGTCTCAGCATTATATATGGCTGTTTTTCTAGAACATAAGGTCTCTGAGCTATTTGGGGGTCAGTGGCCAGGGGGTATGACATCTCTGAGGACCAAATTCAGGGTCATCAGCTTGGGATTCAAGGCCCCTGATAGATTTCTCCTTGTCAGTGAGCTTACCCTTTTCATCCTTTTTGATTCAGCTCACTCCAGCCAGGTGCTACCTGATGTTTATTCCACCCAACTGGTTTGACTGAACTCCAAGATCTCTGCAATTCCCATGGGGCCTTCAAGGGCCAGCCCAGATAATACTACCTCCTCCTAGAGCACCTTAGCTGGTTTCAGCCCTGCAGAATGTGGCACTTTCTACATTTGGATCTGGCAGGTTCAGACTCATCTCAGCTGAGGCTCTGCTCCAAACAAGAGGAGACAGATGGGACAAGAACAAATTTTCTCTGTTTCTGTCCTCTTCCCCTACCATTTACTGATTCAGTCAATCAATAAACATACATTGAACACCTACTGTGTGCTTGGGCCTGTTCCAGGCATTGGAAAGACATTGTTGAACAGAAGAGATAAGCTTATCTATGTTTGTGGAGCTGCCATTCTGGTGGGAGAGACAGAAAAGAAACAAAATTAAGTAAGGAAAATATCAAGTGTGTTAGAGGATGATAGGTGCTTTGGGAAAGTGGCAACAGATTAAAAAAAAAACTGAAGCATTTTCCAATATGTAATAGGATGGTCAGGGAAACCTCACTGAGAAAGAGACATTTTAGCCCAGACATGAAAAGATGAGGGAGGGAGCTGTGCCAATAGCTACAGGAAGACCATAGCAGGCAGAGAGGATAGCCAGTGCAAAGGCCCTGATACATGCAGGGGCCTGGTGTCTGTGAGGAGCAGCGAGGAGGCTAGTACAGAGGAAGCATGAGTAGGGGGAGCGGCAGGAGGTGAGGTGGGAGAGGTTGGGGGGACAGATGGTGTGGGGCCTCATGGGCCATGGAGAGGACTCCGGCTTTTACTCTGAGTGACAGGGGAGCCACAGGAGGGTCATGAGCAGAGGAGAACCGTGATCTGACTTAGGATTTAACAAGCTCCCTTTGGATGCTTTGAGGAAAATAGACTACAAGGTTGAGGGTGGAAGCTGGGTGACCCAGAGGAGGAGGTTACTGCAGTGGTTGAGATGAGTAACACTGGTGCTGGTGGGAGAGGTGGTAAAAAGTGGTTAGATTCTGGAGATACTCTGAAGACAGAGACTGCATGAGTTCACCAAGAGAGAACATGTCAACTAGAGAAGAGGCCCAAGGACATTTAGAGTTCTGAAACAAGAGGAGGAACCAGTGAATGAGGCAGGCAAAGAGGACAGGGGAGAGTACAGATCCCTAGGCAAATAAGAGATGGATGAAGGAGTACATACGAGACTCTCTTTAAGGTGAGGGAGCCCCTAGTCTTGTGGACTCTGGTCTCTTAAACAGTCTCCAGGTGGTAGTTTAGCCATGCCCTATGAGTAAATTCCCAGGGAGCCCCCAAAATGCTGGGGATACAGGATGGTTAAGGATGTGAGTTTTAGCACATGAAAGGCTTTGCCAAAAGCTGTAGCAGGTTTCCTGCCTATTTTTTACAAAAATAACTTGCCTTGGACCCAGATGCTATGTGCCAAGAGATAGATGATTTATGGAAGGAAGGAAGGAACAAAGGAAGGATGGAAGGAAAGGAATAATGGAAGGGAAGAAAGAAGGAAGGAAGGGCAGTAAATGGATAGATGAATAAAGGGGTAGGTGGACAGGTGGATGGATAGATGGGTGGGGAGGTGGAAGGATGGATAGACTGATATCCCCTGCCCCAGGAAAAAAACTCTTCCACATGTGTGTGCACAGAGACATAAGAGTTTGTAAGTTGCAGGTTTGCTGTAATAAAGAAAAGACTGTAAACAACCCAGATGTCCATCAGCAGATGAATGATTAACCAAAATATGGTATATCCATTCCATGGAATACTACTTGGCAATTAAAGGGAATGAACTTAAGAGGTCATCATTACTTGATACCAAAACCAGACAAAGACATAGTAAGAAAAAACAACTATAGACTAATATCACTTATGAATATACAAATAAAAATCTTCAACAAAATACTAGTAAATACTAGAATGCAGTAACATATAAAAGGATTATACACCATAACCAAGTAGGATTTATCCCTGAGATGAAAGATTAGTTCAACATGTGAAAATCAATTAATGTAATATACCATATTAAGAGAATAAAAGACAAAATCCACAGGATCTTAATAGATACAGAAAAAAGCATTTGACAAAATTCAATACCCTTTCATGATAAAACACTCAACAATGGCTGATTCACAGTGATGTACAGCAGAAACCAACACAACATTTAAAGCAATTATCCTCCAATTACAAGTAAATTAAAACAAAAACACAAAACACTCAAAAAACTAGGAATAGAAGAGAACTTCCTCAACCTGATAAAGGGCATCTACAAAAATTCTACAGCTAACATCATATTTAATGGTGAAAGACTGAATACTTTTTCCTGAAGATGAGGAACAAAACAAGGATATCCCCTCTCAGCACTTCAATATTGTATTGGAGGTTCTAGTCTGGGTAATTAGGCAAGAAAAAGAAATAAAAGACATCTATATTGGAAAGAAAGAATTATACAATCTCTATTTGCAGATAACATGATCTTGTACACAGAAAATCTTAAGGAATCCACAACAAAGCCACTACAACAAAGCTCTGTAAGGTTGTAAGACACAAGATCATAGAAAACTTGATTGTATTTCTATACACTAGCAAAGAAAAACCCACAAGTGAAATTATTAAAACAATTTCATTTACAACAGCATCAGAAAAATAAAATACTTAGTAATAAACTTAACAAAAGATGGGCAAGATTTATACATTGAAAACTATAAAACATTGTTGAAAGAAATTAAGAATACCTAAATAAAAACACATCACATGTTTATGAATACAAACTTCATAGCATTAGGATAGCAATAATCCCCAAATTGATCTACAAATTTAGTGCAATTCCTATCAGAATCCCAGCTTACTTCTTTGCAGAACTTGACAGACTGACCCTAAAATTCAAGTGGAAATGTTGGGGATTCAGAATAGCTACAAAACTATTGAAAAAGAAACACAGAGTTGGAATACTTGCACATCCCAGTTTAAAAACTTACTACATAATATGGCAATCAAGACTGAGTGGTATTGACATAAAGATAAATATACAGACCAATGGAATAGAATTCAGAGTCCAGAAATAAATTTATGCACCATGGGCAATTGATTTTGACAAGAGTGCCAAGACATTTCAATGGGGGAAGGAATAGTCTTTTCAACAAATGGTGCGGGGACAGCTGGATATACACATGGAAAGAATTAAACTGGACTCCTACTTTGCATTAAAGTAACTCAAAATGGATCAAAGACTTAAATATTAAGCACTAAAACTATAAAACTTTTAGAAGAAAACCTAGGCATAAATCTTCACAACCTTGGATTAGGCAACGGTTTCCTAGATATGACACCTAAAGCATAGCAACCAAAGAGAAAAATAAATAAACTGGACTTCTTCAAAGCTAAAAACTTTTGGGAATTCCCTGGTTTCCCAGTGGTTAGGACTCCATGTTCTCACTGTCAAGGTCCTGGGTTCAACCTCTGGTCAGAGAACTAAGATTCCACAAGCTGCATGATGCATCCAAGAAAAAAAAGGCTAAAAGCTTTTGTGCTTCAAAGGACACTCTCAAGAAAGTGAAAAGATAACCCACAAATAAGAGAAAAATATGTGCAATCACATATCTGATAAGGGTCTAGCATACAGAACAAAGAATTCTTAATACTCAAAAATAAAAAGACAACCCAATTAAAATGGGCAAAGGATTTGAATAGACATTTCTATAAAGAATATATAAAAATGGCCAACCAGAAATTCCCTGGTGGTCCAGTGGTTAGAATTCAGTGCTTTCACTGCTGGGGCCTGGGTTCAATCCCTGGTCAGGGAACTAAGATACTGCAGGCTTCATGGTATGGTTAAAAAAAAAGGCCAACAAACACATGAAAAGATGCTCAATATCATTAGCCATCAGGGAAATACAAGTCAAAAGCACAATGAGATACCATATCTCATTTACTAGGATCAAAAATGAGCACAGTAACAAGTGCTGGAAAGGATATATAACCTTCCTATAGCTACTCTGTAGAATACCTTTGAGGTTCCTCAAAAAGCTGAAAAGAGAATTACCACAGGATTTTGCAATTCCATTCCTAGATATACACCCAAGAGAACTGAAAATATATATACACATAAAAATTTCCACATGAATGTTCATAGCAGCATTATTCACGACAGCCAAAACTGTTCACTAATTGGATAGCAGAATGAAGTTTTCATGTGATAGAAAATTATTCAGCCTTAAAAAGGAATGAAGTACTGATCCATGCTACAACATGCTGCTGCTGCTGCTGCTAAGTTGCCTCAGTCGTGTCCGACTCTGTGCGACCCCATAGATGGCAGCCCACCAGGCTCTGCCGTTTCTGGGATTCTCCAGGCAAGAACACTGGAGTGGGTTGCCATTTCCTTCTCCAATGCATGAAAGTGAAAAGTGAAAGTGAAGTCGCTCAGTCATGTCTGATTCTTCGCGACTCCATGGACTGCAGCCTACCAGGCTCCTCCGCCCATGGGATTCTCCAAGCAGGAGTACTGGAGTGGGGTGCCATCACCTTCTCCGCTACAACATGAATGAACCTTTAAAACTTTATGTGAAGTAAAAGAAGCCAGTCACAAAAGCCCACATGTTGTATGATTCCATTTATATGAAATACCCATAACAGGCAAATCCATAGAGATATAAAGTAGATTAGTGGTTGCCAGGGGCTGTGGGGAGGGGGAAATGGAAAGGGAAATGGCTACTAATGGGCACAGGGTTTCTTTATGGGATAATGAAAATGTTCTGGAATCAGAAAGTGGTAACAGTTGTACAACCTTGTGAATTAACTTACCACTTAAATGTATACTTTAAAGGGTGAATTTTGTGGTATGCTAATTACATCTCAATAACAAAAAAGAATGAGCTATACAACAACTTGGATGAATCTCATAGATATTATGCTGAGCAAAATAAGCACATACTATATGATTTCATTTATATGAAGGTCAAAAACAGGCCAAAACCCCCAAGTATCATTTGCTGTTCATGGGTACATACATATGCAGTAATGTAATGTAAAACATCAAAACATTCATGAAAAAGATAAACACCAAATTCAAGGTAGTGGAAGGAGAGGGGGAGATGAAATTCAATTGGTGCAAGGGTGTCAACTGTATCTGTAATATATTTCTTTTAAAAAGGATCTGAAGTAAATAGGACAAAATATTAACATTTGACAAAGGTGAGTGCTTATTATAGTATCTTTTATACTTTTCTCTTAAAAACAAAATAGTGTGGTTTTAAGGCAAACATCTGATTCCTTAGTCGACTTTGGTTGATGCTTCTCCAGGTGCTACTGACACGGAGGGGAGCCAAGCTCGTCCCAGCCCTAGTGGACTCCACAGTCTGGAAGAGACAAGAATAGTCCAAATGCCATGGGCTTGGACCAAGCTCTGGAGCCCCAGAAGATGCCAGGAGGGAGGGAACCAGTCAGGGAAGGCTTCTGGGAAGAGAGAGGAAGAGAGGCCGTTGGGGCTGAGTCTCAAATGGAGGCCTGAGGGAAAGGATGCTCGGCCCAGACACCCACCCCTGCCCCCACCCCCGCCCTCATAGGGCTCCCCCAAAGCCTGGCCTGGCCCTGGCGATTCCCTTATCTGCCCACTCCCAGCTGCCTCCCTGCTGGCTGAACTGTCACCACAGACTTCTGGGTCTGTGCCCCCTCCACAGGGATGGGGGAGGGAATGGGGTGAGGCCTGGCCTCAGAGCCTCAGGGTTTTGGTTCTTGATGGAGGCAGAGCCCTGAGGCCCCCACTCCCCATTCTTTACTTCCGTTCTCAACCCTTTCTCCACTCCAGTTATGAAGAAATGGGCTGTGAGTCCAGCAGGCAAACCCTTGTCTTAGACATGCCTCTGAAGAGGGCAGACTTCCCCACCTTACCCCAACACTGCACCTGCTATTTCTAGTAACAGTGAGGAGAGTTACTACTACAGAGCTTACCATTTACGATGTGCATGCAGGCCCTGTGTTGAGCAGTCTCTCAACAACATTTAAGGTGGGTTCTATGATTATACCCATTTTCCAAGCAAAGAAACTGAGGCTCAGAGGTTGGCCTGCCCAGGAATCAGCAGCAAATCAGTCAGAGCTGAGACAAGAAAGAACTCAAGGCCTTGGATGAACATTTTCATTTCTCTGCACCTATTCCCAGTCCAGAAGATGGGGGCAATTATATGCACTTACACCACAAGGATTGGTGAGATCAGGATAAATATGATGCATGGACAGCACTGAGCACAGTGCCTGGGGTGGCTTGGCAAATAATGCTACTGTGGTTATTATATTAGTGCTAGGAAAAATATTAGTATCAGAATTAGTATTATTATTAGCCACTGGAGTCATTGATAGAATTAAAATGAATAATAATTATTAGTTCTAGAATTAGTATGGATATTAATAAAGTACTCATATAGATTAGAATTAGCATTATTATTTATGTTATGGTATGTTAGTCACTCAGTCGTGTCCGACTCTTTGCGACCCCATGGACTGTAGCCTACTAGGCTCCCCTGTCCATGGACTTCTCTAGGCAAGAATACTGAAGTGGGTGGCCACTTCCTTCTCCAGGGGATCTTCCAACCCAGGGATCGAACTTGGGTCTCCTGCATTGCAGGCAGAGTCTTTACCTTCTGAGCCACCAGGAAGCCCATTACTATTAATGCTTACGGCTAATAATAAGCATTATTAGTATCACTATTAAAATTAGCATTAGTACTAGTATCAATATTAGAATGTTAGTAATTAGAATTAGTACTGGTATTGGTATCAGCACATTACTAGCATTAGTACTAGAATTAGAAGTAGTGCTGATAAAACAGGGCCAAATACCATCCTTCACACACAGTAGGCACTCAATGAATAAATAAGAATACTTAACATTTATTGAGATTTCGGAATCAAATGAGTTGAAATCACTTAATGAATAAGTCTCATTGAGTCACTCTAATCACCCTGTGGAGTGGCCGCTAGTACCCCATCTTTTCAGATGAGGAACTGAAGTCTAGAGGCGACAGTAACTGCCCAAGGCCACACGCCAGTCAGTGGCCCATAAATGAGGGTGGGCCAGCTCCAGAGTGGATGTCCTGAAATCATCACTTGAGTCATAGGGGTCTTTGTCCTCTCTGTTACCAACAAGGGCTTGGCACAGACGGGCACAGAGCAGGAGGCCAATAAATAGCCTCTTTTCCTCCTCAAAGCTTCCATTTTGCATATGAGGACAGTGAGGCCCAGACAGGTAAGATGAGGATGATAAAATCCCTCTGGGGTGGGCCAGTGAGTGAGCAGAGCCTGCTCATCCTTGCCCTCTGCCCTTGGTGTGTCTCGGTCACCTCATCCATAGAATGGGTGGACCAGGGAACTCCCTGGCTCGTGGAGTCCCAGGGCCATGGCTGGTTAGTCTTACCCCCTGCCCTACAGGGGCCCAAGTTGGATGGCTATGTTTACATGTTTATTCAATGACTTTACATGGGGCACTCAGAATAGGACACGGGTCTGTGCCAGCAATGAGCCAGTGGTCATTGTCACCGTTGTTACTATTTGGGGGAAGGAGAACAGGACAAGAAGGTGGCACAGGGGCCCAGTGGCTCTCTGGAGGTCCCTCTCAGGCCACAGGCCACATGGGTCCACATCAGTCCACACCCCCTCCCATCCCACCCACCCTGGCACCACCTACCCAGGGCATATGCCAGGCTGCTACCTGGGGTCTCATGACTTCCTCTCAAACTCTGTCGCTGAATCTGTGTCTCTGTCCTCCCCTTCTCTGTATCATCTTTGTCTCCCTTCTCAGCTTTTCCACCTATGTCCCCGGCCTCTGTCGCTTTCAGGCTTTATCTTGCACCTTCTGTCCATCTCTGCCTGTCTCCCTTTCTCTTAGCCGCTGTCTGCCCTTCACTGTTTCTGGCTCTCTCTGTGCGTCTCTCACCCTCTGTCTCTCCTTCCTTTCTGTGCCCTCTCTGTCTCCTTCCATCTACGTCTCTTTCTGTCTCTTTCTCTATTTATCTGCATCTCATCATTCCCATCTCTCTACCTCTCTCCCTTCTCTATCCCTCCCTCCTTCCTTTCCCCCACCTTATCCTATTCAAGGACCTGCAGAGGAACCAACCCCTAGTCCCACCTGTTTCCCGCCTCCAAAGCCGCATGGCGGGCAAGAAGTTGAGGCCACTGTCCCTGGGTACCCCCCCAGCTCCGCCCCCCACCCCAGCCCAAGACAGCCTGTTACCACCGCGGAGCCAACAGCCACGCTGGCCTCCATCTGATAAGACTTATCTGCTGCCCCAGGGCAGGCCAGAGCTGGCGTAAGCCCCAGTGGGGCGCTGAGTGAATGTGCCTCTGCTTCCCGCCAGTCTTGGCCTGATCCCTGAGGTGGGCCTGGGTCCTGAAGATGTCCCACCAACATCTTGATTCAAATTCCCACCAAACCTCTTTGAGCCTCATTCTTGTCACCTGCAAAATGGGTACAGTCACAGCCCTTCGCTCCCTTTGGCCAGGAGGACACATACATAAGGGGCCAGCCCTCACCTGGCTAAGCACACAGTAGGGGCTTTACGTTTGTAAAACTCACTGAAAAGCCCAGCTGGGTCATGAAACCATATCTGCTATTTTCATTTTATCTTGCTTTCAGCCCATTTTTGTTTGACTGGACACTGAAGCCCACAGAAGCCCAAGTCAAACAGGGTCCAAGAATCTACAGGGTGGGCAGGTGGGGTGGAAGAAGGCCTCACTGCCCAAGAGGTGCCCCACCAGTAGGGGGCCCGCCCCCTCCCCTGGCCTGCCCCACCCACTGGGGCACCAGCCACTCCCTGGAGAGGAGGGAGGAGGGAGAGGGGAGGGAGGGAGGGAAGGAGGAAGGGAGCCTCAAAGGCCAAGGCCAGCCAGGACACCCCCCGGGATCACATTGAGCTCGTCACATCCCCAAAGCAGCTGAACCCTCCGCACCAACCAGCCCAGGTCAGTCTCAGCCCCCTAAGAGCCCCCAGCAAGGCAAACCCTGGGCCTGCTGCCCCTTACTTCAAGGCTACTCCCCCAGCCTGCTCTAGGCTCCCCAACCCACCACTGGTCCCCAAAGTGTCTACCACCCCTGAATCCCCTGACAGCTCTTCCAGACCACCTCTATCTTTCCAACCTCCATCTGTACCCCAGATCTGCCCCCTAAACCCAATTCTCTCTGCCCTGACTCCCATCCACTGCTTCCAAGATATTTATGCTCTCCTGATCCGTTAACTCTGCCCACCATACTCCATCTCTGACCCGCAATATGCTTTCATCCCACCAAATCCTAACCTCTGCCCCAAATATGACTTTCACTAACCCAAACTTGTCTCTGAATTCACCACAAAGGCTTACTTTTGTGCCCCCCCCAACACACATACCTATTTCTGCTCTGAAGCCCCTGCCTACTCCACAACTCCCCTGTCTCTGCCCCCAATTCTCTCTCTGACCTCCCAAACCTGTCTCTGGACTGCCAGGTGGACTGCCTAGCTCCACTCTTTTAACCCCATCGATTCCTCTCAAATCCCATACTTGTTCCCTGTGACTTCTCTCTGATGCCCTAAAACCATTTCTCTCTCTCAACTCCTTGCCTATGCACAAAAATGTCTTCATCACTCGAAACACCAAGTCCACCCCTTCAACCTGTTCTGTCACATGAATCCTCCTGTCTGCCTTCTCTAAACCCCATCTTAGCTTCCCGATATTTCTCTGTCCCCCTAGGTGCCCTCTCTGGCCCCGAATCTTTCTTCACTCCAATTGTATCTCTATTCTCAAACTCCTCCTGTGCTCCCATAAGCCATCTCTAGTCATTAGACACACCTCTGCCTGCCTATCGTAACTCCATCTCCGCTCCAGCAAAATCCTTGGACCCTCACACTTTTCTATGACTCTCAGAATCCACCCCAACCCCTAAACTATAGCTCCAACTTCTCAACTTTCTCTCTCTCTCTCAAACTTTGCCTCTGATCCCCAACCCTGTTTCTGCCTTCCCAACTTATTTCTGATCCCAAAATGTGACTTTTCAAGCAAACCTTTCACTGCTTCTTAAACTCGCATTTGTTTACCCCAAACTCCAGTTGTTCCCCAAACCCCTGACTCCTTAACCCCATATCTAATCCTCAAACTCCATCTCAGACTCTCCCAAGACTCATCTGCCCCCAGATCCCATCTGTACTCCCTTCAGTCCCAAGGGACCCTCCCTTGAGGGCTGGGGTGGGGATGTTACCTGGGGTGAGGGGCTGGACTGAGGGAAAGCTGAGGGCCGGCCAGCTGCCTGCCACCCGTTGGGGCAGCACTTACTCTAGTGGGGCAGCTGATAAGGAGTTTTCATATCCCCCAGCCTCGAGATAAACTTTATCTCTGTCCAGAGAGTGATAACTGGGGGGGGCGGGGGGAGTTGGGTCCCTGCCACAGAGGGGTGGGCAGTCCTGGACCTGCCAAGGTACAAGGTGTAGGGACAGGGGCAGTGGGGTTGGAAGGAGACTGGGGGGGGGGGCTGCTGGTGAGGAGAGGATGAGGGGATAAAAGAACAGTGGTTAACAGAGACAAAAAGAGTAAGAAACAAATCGAGACAGAGAAAAAGGAGGAAAAAAAAGTGAGATGGAGAGGGAGAAAAGGAGCAAAATACAGAGACATGAAGAGGAAGAAGAAAAACAGAGACTCAAAGGAAGAGTAAGAGAGACAGAGAGACAAGAAAGAGTGGGAGATTCGGGAGCAGAAAAGGAGAGTGAGACAGAAATGCAGAGAGAGACTCACAGACAGAATCATGGCGAGACAGACAGGAAAGAGATGGAGTTGGAGATGAGGAGGCAAGACACTGTTCCCAGAGAAGACAGAAGGCGGCCCAGGGCCTAGAGAAGGTTGATGGTGGGTACAATGACAGGCCCATCTCTTTCCTAGCACAACCCCAACCCAGGGCCCAGCTGTGAGCCTGTCTACATAGGCAATACAATGGGTCACTTAGGCAGGGGAAGGTGATCTTCTTTATCTCTGTCACTTCACCCTACAGACAGGGAGACCAAGGCCTTCAGATTCACAGGGCAAGTCAAGGGTAACAGTAGGTTTCCTGACTCCTCAACTGGGGTTGTGTGCAGAAGGGTATGATTAGGGGTATGGGAATATTGAGAAAGACATTAAAATAAGGCCAGAGGACCCAGAGAGAAACACGAAGGAAGAGACAAACAAGCAGAAAGTGACAGAGCGGGAGAGATATACAGACATTCAGAGAGATGAGTGGAGAGGGAAAAAGAGAAACAGAAAAATAGAGAGAGCGCAAAGAAAGAGATAAAAGAGAGATAAAGATGGAAAGAGAATCAGAGACATGGGCAGACAGACAAGGGGAGGAGGAAAAACAGACATTTATAAAAGCACAGAGAGAGCAAGATGAATCATGGTAGCATAGAAAAATGGGAGGGAAATAGAGAGCCAGACTTGACAAGAAGCAGGGTAGGGGAAAAGAGACACAGGAGACAAGAGATACGCACAGAAAAGAATAGAGGCAAAGGGGCAAAGACCCCTGTCAGCACCTCCTATCCAGCAGATGGGGAAACTAAGGCCTGGGGATGTTGGGGACTGAAGGAGCTGGAAAGCAGAACTATGGCAGACCTCTCCAGAGGACACGGCACAGGCAGAGGGAACACCTCCCACCTGTCCCCCTCCTCAGAGGAAGCCACAGGCCTTGGGGTGATTTCAAAAGTTGGGCGGGGATGGCAGAGATAAGCAGTGGGGGTACTGACCCCCCCATGAAACAGGGAGGAACTGAGGGGGCCCTCTGTCTGCACACTCAACGGAGGTGGAGGAGGGGAGAGTCAAGCCGGAAACCATGGGGTTTCTGAGAAAGTCAGAAGGCAAGATGCAACAGATAGGGATGAAGTTGGGGAGACAGGAGGCTGAACCCCAAGGTCTGGGGAATGACCAAGGAGTTCAAGGGACTCTGGTTCTGCAGCTCAGCCCACCCCACCTACACACTCCTAGGAGGGTGAGGGGGTGGAGATAGAGGGAGAAGAGAAAGTGGAGGAGGAGGAGAGGAGAAAATGAGGAAAAGGAGAAAGAGATGAGCAGAAAGGGAGGCAAAGGAGAATGATGAAGACAGAGAGGGGAGGGGAGGACAAAGGAGGAGAAGGAAAGAGGAGTGAAGCAGTTGTTGACTGGGCAAGGGGGGAGGCTAAGAAAAGCGGAGGGAGAGGAGGAAGAGACGGAAGGAGAGAAGAGATAGGGGACCAGGGAGAAAAGGACAGGGAGAGGAAGAGGAAGAAGGGAAAAAGAGAGAGCAGGGAGGAAGGAAGGAGGAGGAAGAGCAGAAAGTGAAGGAAGAGGGGGAGAGGAGGAGAAAGAAGAGATGGGGAGAGAAAATGGAGAGGAGACAAAACAGAAGAGGAGTAAAAGGAGGGTGTGAAGGAGAGAAAAGGAGGAGAGGAAAGATAAGAGGAAGAAGGGAAAAGGGGCAGGATAGGGAGTAAGAGAACTGAGTGGAAGAAAAGGGAGAGATGAGGGTGGACAGAGGAGGCAAGAGGAGGGTACTAGGGAGGTGGAAAAGGGGGGTAAGAGGACTAAGGGAATGGAGTGGGAGGAGGGAGAAAGGAGGAAGAGAGGGGAGAGGGGGTTTCTGTGTCTGAGGACCCCTCCTGTCCTCACAGGTCAAACCCCAGAAGCCCCATGGAGTTCCCTGGCCTCGGGGCCTTGGGGACCTCTGAGCCCCTACCCCAGTTTATGGACCCTGCCTTGGTATCTTCACCACCAGAATCGGGGGTCTTCTTTCCCCCCGGGTCTGAGGGCTTGGATACAGCAGCCTCCTCCACTGCTGCCAGCACCGCCACGGCTGCAGCTGCCGCACTGGCCTACTACAGGGACGCTGAGGCCTACAGACACTCCCCAGGTAACTTCTTTGGGTGGCTATCTTGGCACTGGCTCTGTGCTGTCAAGGTTGCCATGGAGACCCAGAGTCAATTGACTTCAAAGAGTCAATTCTGGAAAATGAGATAAGGCTTCACATCTCTGTGCTGACTCCTAGTCAAGTCCAGAACTGGGAATGCCATTGCTCCCCAACCTGTCCTCTTGGGGTAGCCATACCAGGAAGCAATGATGGAAGTAGACAGTGGCTGGAGTTGCCAGGTAATATATGGGGCTCCAAATCCCAACAAGTCATCCTCAAAGCTCATTTGGAAATGTTGGAGGTCAGGGGACAGAGCAACCACTAGCAACCACAGGGCCCAGAACACTGGAGTCACTCAAACGCCAGCAGTTCTTCTGGTCACCCGTTCAAAGCATGGAAACTTGGTCACCATACTGAGGCTCTTGGGCATCATTAGACCCTGAAAGTAAGATGAATTTAGACTGATTGTTTCTCTTTCCTCTTTCTTTCCCATACCCCCATAGTCTTTCAGGTGTACCCACTGATCAACTGTATGGAGGGGATCCCCGGGGGCTCACCATATGCTAGCTGGGCCTATGGCAAGACCGGGCTCTACCCTGCCTCAACTGTGTGCCCCACCCGTGAGGACTCCTCTCCCCAGGCCTCAGAAGATCTGGATGGGAAAGGGGGAAGCAGCTTCCTGGAGACTTTAAAGACGGAGCGGATGAGTCCAGACCTCTTGACACTGGGGACTGCACCACCTTCATCAATTCCAGTCCCTAGCAGTGCCTACGGGGGTCCTGACTTTTCTAGCACCTACTTTTCTCCCACTGGGAGCCCCCTTAATCCAGCACCTTATTCCTCCCCTAAGCTTCGTGGAACTCTGCCCTTAACCCCCTGCGGTGAGGTTCTCAAAAAGGGACTGGGAGGTTGAGGCTGGTGGGGGTGACCAAGGGAGAGCTGGTCTGAGACTAACTCCTTCCTCCCCTCTGTCTACCCCACCAGAGGCCAGAGAATGCGTGAACTGTGGAGCAACGGCAACACCATTGTGGCGGCGGGACAGGACAGGCCACTACCTGTGCAACGCCTGTGGCCTCTATCACAAGATGAATGGGCAGAACAGGCCTCTCATCCGGCCCAAGAAGCGCCTGGTAACACCAAGCCCTGCCATCCCTGCTGTTCTCAACCTTCACAGAAATCCCAGTCCTGATGATCTATAAGAACCCACACGCTCCGCTCCTTCCCCATCCACCAGCTGTGTACAGTACCTCTTATCCTTGACCAAACATAGGCTGCAAGCAGGAATTCTATCCTCTCCCTGCACTTTTCTTCCTTTGCATCACACTGGGATCACCTTGGGGCACTTTGAACCACTAGGGATTGAGACCCTCCTCAGATGTGTTGGTTGAACTGGCTGGGATGCGGGGGAATCATGATTACTTCTAATTCCCATAATGATTCCAGTGGAGGGCCAAAGTTACATGCAAATTGTGTAGCGCCCCATAAAATACCCCCAATGCCTATCCTGGCAGGGAGGCCCTCTCCTTACCCACACAGAAACCCGAGCCCTTGCCCTGAAGCAAACCCTGCCCTCAAACTGACCCTCACCTCTTTGGTCCTCCACCCAGCAGTGTGTCCATACTTACTTGCTCCCTCCCCCAGATTGTCAGCAAAAGGGCAGGGACCCAGTGTACCAACTGCCAGACTACCACCACGACACTGTGGCGGAGAAACGCCAGCGGGGACCCTGTGTGCAACGCCTGCGGCCTCTACTACAAACTACACCAGGTGACCTGGGGCCCTTGGAGCCTCCCTCCTCTCCTTCCTCCCATTTCCCTTCCTTCCCCTCCACCCTTCCCTCTTCCTTTCTCCATTAGATATTTTCTTCCTTCCTCCTCCTTCACCCTTTCTCCACCCCCCATTCCCTCTCACCCCTCCACCCTCTCTCCTGATTCCCACCTGTCACCTCCTCCCTAGGCCATCAGTTAATTTCCACTCCCCTGCCCTGCCCTAGACCAGGGGCAGCTCCCATCAACCTGAGAGGCTTTCCCAAACTCACAGCCTGAAAACTTCAGGATTCTTGTCATATCAGGGTCACATTCCCTAATCCTTGAATAAGTTCTCTGTTCTTAGAAGTGGGGTGAATTGGTCATCCCTGGAGGAGTCATAGAGCAAGATGTGGAGCTGGGAAACAGCCATGGCCTCCCTCTTGGCAGGTGAACCGACCACTGACCATGAGGAAGGATGGTATCCAGACTCGAAACCGCAAGGCATCTGGGAAAGGGAAAAAGAAACGGGGATCCAGCCTAGGAGCTACAGGAGCAGCAGAAGGACCATCTGGCGGCTTCATGGTGGTGGCTGGGGGCAGCAGTAGTGGGAATTGTGGGGAGGTGACCTCAGGCTTGACATTGGGCCCACCTGGTACTGCCCATGTCTACCAAGGCCTGGGCCCCGTAGTGCTGTCAGGGCCTGTCAGCCATATCATGCCATTCCCAGGACCCCTGTTGGGCTCACCCACAGGCTCCTTCCCCACAGGCCCTGTGCCTCCCACCACCACCACCACTGTGGTGGCCCCACTCAGCTCATGAGAGTACAGAGCATGGCCTCAGGGCAGGGTCTGGTGTTCCCTCCCCATTTCTAGCCAGCAGTGTGTCCTATCCAACCTTCTGGGACCCAGAAAAACCTTGGGCTGGACCTTCAAAGCTTCCGTAAAATAAAACCGCCAGAGTCCTAAAAATGGAGGTGTGAGTCTGTGTGGGACTGGGGTGTGTGTATGTATCTGTGTCCACAATTATTTCATGACACTGTGAGCTGCCATGTGTGACCATGGGAGATGGCACATGGGGCTTCACAATTGTAATGGTATATGTGAAACCAAGTGTGACAGCGTCCAGGTGGTACGAGATAGCACGTGCACCGACACATCATGGTGGGAGCCAGTGTGCAACGGGCAATAGGGATGAGGCTGTGTGACATGACGTGCGTGACTCCAGGTTCCCCTGAAAGGCCGGGCAGGGGTGAATGTGTGAAGTATGTGGAAGTGTGTCAGCGGCATCATGTGCTGAGTAAACGTGTGGGGTTGTGCAGCAGTGGGGTGATCTTTGATACAGCATGACGGCATGTGCACTGGGCACAGAAGTGGATCCATACACATTTCGGAACATTGAATAAGAACTGTTATATGATGGTGTGTGAGGCACAGCAGTGGGACCGTGAGGGTCTGAGTCTTAGAATGTCTTTGTGGGTCTGGTGACAACAGTATTTCTGTGCAAGTCTGTATGTGTGTGAGCATATCGTGTGGCATGGGCCATGTCCCAGTGTCTCTGAGTGGCTGACAATGTATGTGTTAGTTGTTCAGCTGTGTCTGACTCTTTGCAGCCCCATGGACTGTAGCCCGCCAGGCTCCTCTGTCCATGGAATTCTCCAGGCAAGAATACTGGAGTGGGTTGCCATTTCTTTCTCCAGGGGATCTTCCCAACCCAGAGACTGAACCCGGGTGTCCTGCATTGCAGGCAGATTCTTTACCGTCTGAGCCACCAGTTTCAGTTGGTGTAAGCCAGGAACCCTCTTCTAAGGGACATCAGACATCTGAGGACAGGAAAGGGAGGAAGGCGGGGGGGAATGGTAGCCGTCAAGTAGGTCAGAAGGCCAGTGAAGGACTGTGAGGCTGTTTATGGGCCTTTCTGTCACTTATCTCTTAACTCTCTCAACCCAGATAGGCCTGCAGCCCTGTGGGAAATGGTAGAGAATGAGCGGGGGAGATTAGGAGGACAAAGTGCCCTCTGAGGGTGATATTTCGACCCTGAAGGTCGGGGAGCTCACCACAGTACCAGCTCCTGCCCCAACACACCTACCTACTCACCAGGGTGAACTGCTTCCCCTAACGTGGAACCTGTACTTCCATTTAATTCTTCGGCGCTCAGCTTTCTTCACAGTCCAACTCTCACATCCATACATGACTACTGGAAAAACCACAGCCTTGACTAGACGGACCTTTGTTGGCAAAGTAATATCTCTGCTTTTGAATATGCTATCTAGGTTGGTCATAACTTTCCTTCCAAGGAGTAAGTGTCTTTTAATTTCATGGCTGCAATCAGCATCTGCAGTGATTTTGGAGCCCCAAAACCTCACACTTAATTGGTCTGGTTCTCTGTACAGCTTCTCCCCTGGAGCCCCAAGGTGGGGACTGTGGGCCCACGTATCTTGAACACAGCTGGCGTGAGTAGCTGTCCTGAACAGAGCAGCATCCCTTCAGAGCAGTCACTACACTAGCCCATGTGAGAATCATAGTGGTCCACATACTCCTTAAAGGAACTGTCCACAAGGGCCCTGGCCCTGTAAAAGCCTGGTTGCCCCTACAGGACCCCAGCCCTCTCAGCCTGGAGGAGGCCTAGTCTTCATCTTGAATAGAAACCCCTCTCAGAACCTGTGTGGAAATGTGCCTGGCCCCACCTTGCTCAGGAATCTGGGTCTGCACCCACTATAAGAATGGCTGCCCGAGCCCAGTACAGAAACCTAGTTCTGGGACTCTAAGGGAACCCCTTTTTCTAATTATCAATAGGAAACCCAGCCTGACTCTGGACAGGAACACCAGCCCTCACCTTGCACAGGAGGAACCCCTGGCCTCCCATGGCACAAGAACCTCTGCCTTACTCCTGCTGGCAATCTGGAACTCCCACTGAAAGAAAGTCCCTGTACCACCCCTAACAGAAATGCCTGTCCTGACCCTCTTCCCAAGTCTCACTCTCTTTATAGGAATCCTATCTTGACCTTGGACAGGACACCTCTGTCCTCACAACGTACTGGAGCCCTGCCCTCCAGGTAGCATTTTCAAAATACCTCACTCACTAGAAAATCTAGTGAGTTCAGAAAATCCAGACTGAGTTTAGAAGCCCTTGCCTCCATGGTGGACAATAACTCCTAACGTCACTCTGCACAACAAGCTGATTTCACAACCCACCACGCAGAGCATGCAGGAACTCATGCTCTAACTCTCAACATGAACCTCAGTCTTGAGCTTACACAGGAAGCCCTGTGTTAGGGACACCTGTCCTAATCCTCAACTTTAAGCCCATATCTCATCCTATGCAGCCACCTGTGGTCTCACTTGGCACAGGATCCCCCTCCCAGACACTGTACACGGCTTCCCCTCCTCACCCTATGTTTGCGCCAGGGCCATGACTCTCTACAGGAGGCCTTGACTATAACTGTTCTGGAACTTCTAACCAGACTTTAAGCAGAAAACCTTTATCCTGACTCTCCACAGAAATCCTTAACTTGACTCATTTATAGAAACCTCTGACCTGATCCTTTACAGGAACTCCTAACCTTCCCCTGTAGAACACCCCTGTGACCCTGCATGGGAAGCCCTGTGACTCTCTATGACAGCCCCTTCCCTGGCCTTGTCCCAGAAGCCCCACTTTTGCCCTTTACAGGAGCCACTGTCCTGACCCAACAGAAGAAACCCTCACCTGAATCTGTGAAGGTGACTGTGTCCTACGTCTGCACAGGATCTCTGTCCTGATGCTGTGTGGGACCACCCTCTGAGTCCCTTCAGGAACTTGTGTCCTGAGCTGGTACAGAAAACCCTGCTCTCACACTCAAAGGGAACCTCTGACTTGAGAGACATCCAAGAAATGAACCAGTATAAAAACATCTATCCTGCACAGGAACTTCTGCTCTGACCTTGCTAAACAATCCAAAATCTGAATCACCATGATCACCTGTCCTGAGTCTGTACAAGAACCCTGGCCTCCTGGAGTAGAAAATGGCAAGTCACTCCAGTATTCTTGCCTGCAAAATCCAATGGACAGTGGAGCCTGGCGGGCAACAGTCCACAGGGTCGCAAACAGTCGGACAACATTGAAGTGACTTACCATGCACACTGCTACATTTAAAATGGATGACCAACAAAGACGTACTGTAGCACAGAAAACTCTGTTAAATGTCATGCGGCAACTTGGATGGGAGGGGTGTTGGGAGGAGAATGGATACGTGTATATGTATGGGTGAGTCCCTTTGCTGTTCACCTGAAACTATCATAATATTGTCTGTTAATTGGCTATAACCCCAACAAAATGAAAAACAAACAAGCAAGCAAACAAACAAACAAACCCTGGCCTAACCCCTAAAAGAGTCTCTCGATCTGCATCTCTGGCCACCCAGCTCTGATCCCCTGCAGAAATACCTGGCCTCAGTATGTTAAGATCCTTTGGCCTGACCCTCTACAGAAAACCACCCTCTGTCCTCTAAAGGAACAGCCATGCTTAATCTGCCCAAGAAAACAATGCCTTCACATCCTCCCCTCTCACTCCACAATGTCTCCAACCCTCATATTTTCTACAAACCTGTCTTACCAGATAATAGGGTCATTCTTCGGACCTCAGACAAGACAAAACAACCCGACCCTGTAGAGAAACCTCTACAGGTGGAGAAACCTCCACCTCCACCCCTGTCCTGATACATTAAAGAGAATTCTCGATAGCAGTGCTGTCCAAAAGAAGTACAATTCTAGTCACATGTGTAATTTTAAATTTTCATGTGGCTGCATTAAAAAGAGAGAAAAACAGGTGATGTTAATTTAAATGATATATTTTATACTTTACCCACTATACTTGAGTACAGTTGACACTTTAACAACAAGGTGGGAGGGGCACTGACAACTCCGAGCAGTGAAAATCGTGTATAACTTTATAGTCAGTCCTCTATATTTGGTTTCTCCACATCAGCAGTTTCACATCTGTAGACTCGCAAAGAGTCAGACAAGACTGAGTTACTAAGCACAGATTCGACCAACCTTGGATCATGTAGCAGTAATATGTATTGAAAAAAAAGTTGCATACAAGTGAACCCACAAATTGAAATCCATTTTGTTCAAGGACCAACAGTATTTCATTTCAATATGTAATCGATATAGTGGCTTCCCTGGTGGCCCAGTGGTAAAGAATCCACCTGACAATGCAGGAGACGTGGGTTTGATCCCTGATCCAGGATGATCCCACATGCTGCGGAGCAACTGAGCCCGAGCACCACAACTATTGAGCCTGTGCTCTAGAGCCCAGGAACCATAATTACTGAGCCCATGCCCTAGAGCCTGTGCTTTGCAACAAGAGAAGCCACTGCAATAAGAAGCCCAAGCACCACAACTAGAGTTACTCCTGCTCTCCACAATGAGAGGAATGATCACACAGCAATGAAGATTGAGCCCAGTCAGTAATAAATAAAATTATTTTAATCAACTTAAAAGTTATTGCTGGGACTTCCTGGCAGTCCAGTGGTTAGAACTCCGCACTTCCACTCTAGGGGCCCTTCCCTCGTAGTTTCATTGGTAAACGATGTGCCTGCACTGCAGGAGACCCAGGTTCGATCCCTGGGTCAGGATGATCCCCTGGCAAAGGAAATGGCAACCCACTCCAGTATCCTTTCCTGAAATATCCCATGGATAGAGGAGCCTGGTGGGCTACAGTACATTGGGTTGCAAAGAATCGGGCACGACTGGGCGACTAACTCTTTCTCCACTTTATGGGCCTCAGGTTTGATTCCTGGTCAGGGAACTAATATCCCCCATGACACAGCTCACCCCCCAAAAAATATTATTGATACATTTATTTATACCAATTCAAAAAAAAAAAAAAAGACTCAGTGTGTATTCTATACTTACAGTACATCTCAAGTTGGACTAGTCACATTTCAAGGGCTCAGTGTGTGGCTAGTAACTACCACATTGGACAGCATAGCTCTGTGGAGTCTATAGAATCCTGTAGCAGGCATTGCTGTAGGCTCTGAAACCTGTTCCTTTTCTTTCCAGGCTCACCCACTTTTCCCACCTCCCTTATAATTAGATATGGGCATGTGACAGAGCTCTGACCAATGGAATGTGGGCAGATTGACATACTACACTTTCATACCTCTTCCATAAAATTCTGTCATAGAATCTTCGACTCTCTCTTTCCCCATCTACTAGCTGAATAGTGAGGACTCCAAGGGCTCAGAGGAGAGCAGAGCTGCAAAATGGAAGTTGCCTGGGTCCATGAATGATCAGTAATAAATATTCCCAATGGATTTTGTATGAGTAAGAAATAAACATGCATCTGTGAAGCCTCTGAGATTCTAGGTTTTACAACAGCTAACATAATTTAGCACAATTAATAATAATCTAGACTGAATCTGGACATGAACACCTAATCCTAAATTTGTATGAATACAGCTCTGAACCTTTACAGAAACACCTGTGCTGACCCTGAATTGGGCTACATAATCTCTTTTTGGGCTTCCCTGGTGGCTCAGCAGTAAAGAATCCACCTGGAATGCAGGAAACCAGGGTTCAATCCCTGGGTTGGGAAGATCCCCTGGAGGAGGACATGGCAACCCACTTCAGTATTCTTGCCTGGAGAATTCCATGGACAGAGTTGCCTGGTGGGCTACAGTCCATATCGTCACACAGAGTCAGAAACGACTGAAGTGACTAAGCAGCAGCAGCAGGGGAAGATCCCCTGGAGAATGAAATGGCAAGCCACGCCAGTATTCTTCCCTGGGAAAACCCATGGACAGAGGAGCCTGGTGGGCTACAGTCCATATCGTCACACAGAGTCAGAAACGACTGAAGTGACTAAGCAGCAGCAGCAGGGGAAGATCCCCTGGAGAATGAAATGGCAAGCCACGCCAGTATTCTTCCCTGGAAAATCCCATGGACAGAGGAGCCTGGTGGGCTATAGTCCATGGGGCTGTGAGAGTTGGACACAACTTTGCAACTAAACAACCACAACCACCTCTTTATAGGAACCTGTTATAATGCAGTCTATGGAGCCTCATCCTGAATTTGTATGGGAATGCATAGCCTGGAGTTCCCTAGAAACAACTGGCTATTTCCTGTATGGAAACCCCTGCCTAGTTCCGTAGAGGAACACCACTACAGAAACTATAGGAATCCCTGTCCAGGAACATTTGCTTGACCCAGTACAAGAACACCAGAAATAACCTGACTTTTTCTATGAATCCCTATCCTCACATCTCACATAAAAGGAATGCCACTCCTCAGGAAGCATGGAACCTCTGCACTCATCCTGTAAAAGAATCCCAGCCAGATAAAGGAAACCGAAGACTGACACTGTACAGCAGGGATCCACAAACCGTGACCTTCAGGCCAAAGCCAGACTGCAACCTGTTTTTACACTTTTAAAGAGACAAAAAGAACATAAAGGAGAGAAAAGGAGGGGAAGGGATGGAGAAAAGAAAGAAAGGGAAGCAAAAGAAAGGAAAAGGAAGGAAGAGGGGGAAGGAGAACAGGAAGGAAGACAATGCCACAGTGGCCATATGTGACCTGCAAAGCCTAAAATATTTGTTATCAGCCCCTTTATAGAAAAAGTTTGCCAACGTCAGCTCTAGAGAAATCTCTCTTCTGACTATTCAGAAAAATATGGGCCTTGGCTTTTTCAAGACTCCCTACTCTTTCACCCTGCATCACAGTCTCAAAATGCTCCTCAGGGTGTATCACTGTCTACATGCTTTCTTTGGTCTATGCAGAGGTTTAAAGGTCTTAAAGCTGTAACCCTCTTCCACTGGGACAAAAGACATGGTCAGGTAGGAAAAGACTGTAAGGGACGAGAAGGCTCGAACAGGGGTTTGCAAGACGGTCAGAGGACCCAGCTACTGGGCAATGGGGCTGTCAATCTGTTTGTTAGTAAGCGATGTTGAACCCCAGACTGCTTATCTCTCCCACCCCAGCCTACAGCCCAGTAGGAAATGGTGAAGAATGAGACAGGGAGATTAGGAGGACAAACTGGCTTACTGTGGGGCTGACATTTAGACATGTGATGTGAGGTAGCTGGGGATGGGGTGCACAAGGGCAACCTCCCCTACGTGCTAGGCACACACTTTCTATTACACCATGGGAGTAGAAGTGACACTGTGGAGGGCCACCGCCCAAATAAAAACTCCCCTCCTGAGGTCCATTCTGTCTCTGGGCACTATCATTATCACAATTTTCCAGATGAGGAAACTGAAGCACAGAGATGTTCAGTAACTTGCCCAAGGTCACATGGTTAAGTCACGTAACCTTAGTTTCCTCATCTGCAAAGCAGCCTCCAGGAACGACCTCATAGTATTTTGTCTTACGACAATGCCTGTCACACAATACTTGCTATTATCACAATTATTTGCCCCTACCAAAACTCCTGCTCCACCAGTTTCGCGGCAGAATACTAGTATCTAACATTTGGTGAATGTTTCTTGTGTACCACCTTAGTGAACATGAACTCAGAAAACCCTCACATTTATCATCATCACCACTCCCATTTTGGCCGCCACCAGCCTTGTCCAGATTCCAACGCTCTCCAGGCACTACCACCAGCCCGCCCGGGCTACGTCATTACGGCGCGTCGCGCGGGAAGCCACGGGGAGGTGAGAAAGCGCCCCTTCCTAACGCCCTTGTTTGCTTGCTTCCACTCTTGAGTCATCACACGGTAGGGTGGCGCGGGTCTGGAGGGGCCCTAAGGTAAGTGGACAGGGAATAAGGGACGGCGGCCATGGCCGATAAGACGACAGCGGGGGTGGTTGGGAGAGGGTCGGGCTTGAGCCCCGGCGCTTGGTCGAGCCGCCGGTAGGCGCCTCACGCAGGCGCAGTTCGGCCAGCGTCGAGCGCAGAGAAGTGGAGTAGCCGATAGTGAGTCCACGGGAGGTGTGGCCCTCAGTAGGGGCGCGGCGGTGCGGCACGGTCCCCTGTGTGGGCGGAATCGGGGCGGTCTATGGAGAGACTCGGCCCAGTGTAAAAGAGGGGATCACGCACCTGCGGTCGTCAGGAATTTGGAGGCTCCAGACAAGGGCGGAGTTTGAGAAAGGGGCTGCACCCGCTGAGTGGCGCGGAAGGGATTGGTCGGTGCCAATGGCGGGGCGAGAAGGAGGAGGGGCCAGCGGAAGGCGGCTCGAACTGACTGAAGGGGCTTGGTGAAGCGCTAGGGGTTGGACTTGGGTAGGGGGTGGGGCCTGTTGGAGGGAAAGAGGCAGTCCCCTGAGGAGCTGGGCTTGTCAAAACGTTAGGGTCAGGATCTAGCCAAATGGAAGGTGCTGGGCTGGCCCGATAAGGGGTGGAGTTAAGTGGATCGTTAAGGGTGGAGTCGGGGCCGGGGCCGGGGCTGGGTCTGGCTGAGTGAAAGGGTGGCTGATTATCTTAGGAGATTGGCTGGAAGGGGCAGGTTTGCGAAGGGGTGGGGTCTGCGCGAGGCTTTGGGGAATGAAAGGGTTGATAGAGCGGAAGGGGCGGAGAGAACGGACTGAGCTTGGGGGTTAATTGCTCTGTTAAAGGGCAAGACTTTGAAAGGAGAAAGAATAGTGTTAAAGGGATGGAGCCTAGTGCAATGGGCGGGACCAGGTAGGATGGACACCCGGTTGGAGGGAGAGAGCCTTGAGAGGCGGAGTTTAAAAGGCGGTGGGGAAGAGCCAGCATAAGGGAAGGAGACTAGCCTAGGGGGCGGGGTCTGGGAAGGGGCTGGTATGTGGGGTCTTCAGGGCGTTCGGGCTCCTTCACCGTCACCTCCACCCCACCCCCCAGGACCGCGTCAGGGGTGAAGTCTCCCCAGCCATGACCTCCACCGGTCAGGATTCCACCACACCCAAGGAGCGAAGGAGTAGGCACAATCCCCACTCCCCCACCCATGACTCCAGCATCACCTCGGTGAGGCCCCCCCAACCTGCCTTGATGAGGGGGAGGGGAAGCAGCGGGCTGTGCATTGGACTCTGACCCTTCTTTCTGTTTGGCAGAAGCGAGGTATTAAAAAGGGTGCCATACTCCGCTCCAGCCCCAGTCTAGCGGAGGTAAAGAAGAAAGGCAGAATGAAGAAGCTTAGCCAAACAGCCGAGCAAGACCTCATCATGGGGCTGCAAGGGCTGGTGAGAGGCTCCTGGGACAATCAAAACCCTAAGGTTCTCCATCCTGGACAGTGTGGGATGTTCCCTCTGATTCAGGCCCTCAATGCATCAGTCTCTCCCATTTTTTTCCTCGCAGAATCTGAACCTGGAGGCCAGGACACTGTCTGGCACTGGCTTGGTGTTCGATGAACAGCTAAATGAATTCCACTGCCTCTGGGATGACAGGTGAGGCTGGCTCCTCCAGGCCATACCCAGTGCACAAATATATGCACTTAGAGCCCATTAGCAAGAATGAACCCTTTCTTACTCTAGCCTAGAGACTGGAAACAAATGATTTAGGGAGATGGGGATCAGGCTCGAATGGGTTCTTTTCATTTAGCCAACGAACATTTATTGAGTGCCTACTGTGTGCCAGACATGATACAAATGTGTCAGACAAGACAGACAGGGAGCTGACAGGTAAGTAGGAGAACAGGTCGCTAAATAGCCATCAGCAACGTGAGGTATTTGATGAAGGAGGACTTAAGACCAGGGCTTTCAAGAGTGTTTACTAGAGGACCTTAGACTAGTAACCAGGGTTCTCAGGAGGCTTCCTTGAAGAAGGGACCTTTGTGCTGAAATGGAAGAATTACACTTCCCATTCAGTCACATGTTGCAATCCATCAGCAAATTCTTTTGGCTCTGTTTGAAATGGATTCAGAATCTGACCTCTCCTTGCCATCTCCACTGCCACCACCATTATGACTCACCTAGACTTGCAGAGGCCTCCTTGCTTCCACCCTCACCCCTATTGCCTGTTCTCCATACAACAGCCTAAAAGAATACATACAATGATGTTCTCTCTCTTAAAGTCTTTCAAGGACAGACTGTTTCCCTGAAGGTAAAGTTTAAATTCTTCATCCTGGCCTTCAGCGTTCCGTGTGACCTGGTTCCATATCACCTCCATGACCTCTTCAGCCAATCCTACCCCTCATTTGCTTCACTTCACTTCATGCACACTGATCCCCTTGCTGTTCTTCCAACATGCCTGGCATTCTCTCATCTCAGCCTCCTCTCCCAGTTAACATTCAGATCTCAAGGAGACCCTTGGAGAGGGCTTTGCCTGGCCACTCCCCTTTCCCCACACCTGAGATATTTCTAACCGATGCCATTGTTTTGTCCATTATTATTCTTATGTGGAGAATGAAATGGCAGCCCACTCCAGTATTCTTGCCTGGGAAATCCCATGGACAGAGGAGCCTGGGGGGCTACAGTCTATGGAGTCGCAGAGTCGGACATGACTTAGTGACTAAAAACAACATGCTTAAGTGTTTACCAGTTTAATTTCTATTGCCCCTCTTCCAGTGGAAGACTCTGGATGGCAAAAGGCTTCATTACCAAATACATGTCTATCTCCTGAGGCACTAGGGACAGGCAGTAGGCAAAACAAACAAAACTCCTGCCTTTGTGGAGATTACACTGTAGAGGAGAAAGTGAAGTCGCTCAGTCGTGACTGACTCTTTGCGACCCCATGGACTGTAGCCTACCAGGCTTCTCTGTTCATGGGATTTTCCAGGCAAGAATACTAGAGTGGGTTGCCATTTCCTTTTCCAGGAGATCTTCCTGACCCAGGGATTGAAACTGGGTCTCTCGCATTGTAGGCAGACGCTTTACCGTCTGAGCCACCAGGGAGGGAGACACAGTAAACAAACAAAAAACAAGGGATAAAGTGTATTAGAAGGAGAAGTGCTATGGAGAAATGCTGAAGCAGGAGGGAGAGTAGCAGAAAGTGCAGTGGAGGAGACTCTTCTGTTTTAAATATGATGATCAGGTAAGGCCTCACTATCTGAGCAGAGATCTGAAGGAGGTAAGGGAGTGAACTAGAGAGACATTTGGGAGAAGGTTGTCCTGGGCAGGAAGGAAAGCAAGTGGAAACGCACTTGCTTTGATTAAGGAATAGGGAGGAGCCCAGTGTAGAAGCGAGCAGTAGGAGATGGGGGTCAGAGAGGTGATGGGAGCAGGTGGTCACAGGACTTCTGGGGCATGGGGAGGACTTTAGCTTTTACCCTGAATGAGATGGGAGCCAGGAGAAGGTTTTGAGTAGAGGAAGGATGTGACCTGATTTGAGTTTTAACCAATGTCTAGGCTGCTGTGCAGAGAAAGGACTGCTGGGGGAGCAAAGGCAGAAGCCAGGAGGAGGCCAGCTGAGTTCAATAACTCAGGCCAGAGGTTATGGTAGCAGCAGTGGAGGTGATAGGAGAGGGTCAGGCTCTGGATATGTTGTGAGAACAGAGCCACCAGGTGCCGGAGGTGACTCCACAGTTTCACGTGTCAGCAGCCGTGGAAGGCAGATGGGGCAGATGTGGTGCTCACCAGTGTCATATATCTGTATCTCTGGTAACTCAGCTTCCTGGAACGCCCAGAGCGGCTCCATGCCATCAAGGAGCAACTGATCCAGGAGGGCCTCCTGGACCGCTGCGTGTCCTTTCAGGTGAGTCCCCCAACCAACATCCTGGGCGGAAGGCAGTGTCTGAGGGAGGGACCCAGGCACAGGCAGAGCCGAGCCTTAGCCCTTTATCTCTCGCTTGTCTCCCCAGGCCCGATTCGCCGAAAAGGAGGAGCTGATGTTGGTTCACAGGTGAAGGTTTAGGAGCCTTGTAGGGGATAGGGAGGAGGCTGCCCCTGGGCCAATGCTTTGAGAAGGAAAGTCACTGAGCCTCTCTGAATCTCAGTGTCATTCCTGTAACCTGGGAGCTAGTAAACATAAGGAGGATGTGATATGTACTTAGAATGGTGCCTGGCATATCATCAGTCCCTGGTGAGCCCTTTTTGTTACTGTAATCTGATGTATAAACAGACAATGGATATGTGGATGGAATGATCAGAGGGTTCCCCCAGTGGGGCTGAAGGAACCCAGAATAAGAGGCCTGTTGTGGTATGTCTCAAGGAAAGTTAGCTTGTCAGAGGGAGTATCGGAGCTGAGAAGAGAAAAAGAATGAGTCCAGTGAAGAAGGCTGAGGAGAGGAAGGTCCAGACAGCTGGGACAGTCTGGCCAAAGGCCTGGAGGTAGGATCTGGTATGGCCAGAGCAGAAGACAAAGGCTATTACTAGAAATGAGGCAGACTGGGGAAGGAGCACGGAAGGTGTCCTCTACCCCAGCTATCCCCCACATTGACAGGTGAGGAGGCCTGATTTGTCCAGCGGTTTGATGCATGGAGTACTCAGTTGGGGAGGGTATGGGGCCCCAGTTCAGGGCCAGGGAGGGAGGCGGACCCCTGAATCCCATCCCCCATCTATGTACCCAGCCTAGAATATATTGATCTGATGGAAACGACCCAGTACATGAACGAGGGGGAGCTCCACGTCCTAGCAGATACCTATGACTCAGTTTATCTGCATCCGGTATGGATGGGAACTGTGAGGGCAGAGGGTGGTGGCCATCCTGGGATTCCCCATTCCCACATCCACACCACCCTGGAGGGAGTAGCTAAGTGGACAGAGCCACTCTCTCCCCTCTCTCCCTCATTCCCCTCTCTGACTCCCTGCTGTCTTCTTCAGAACTCATACACCTGTGCCTGCCTGGCCTCAGGCTCTGTCCTCAGGCTGGTGGATGCAGTCCTGGAGGCTGAGATCCGGAATGGCATGGCCATCATCAGGTAGGGCCCACTGGCATTTGGCTTTTTACATTTAAAAAAAATTCCTTTCTCAAATGTGAAAGGTAGTGATATGGATAGTATATTTACATGGTTCAAGAATCAAATGTTAAAAAAGTTGGCAGTCAGCTACAAGTGAAAGTCCTCCCTACCCCTCACCCCATCTCTAGACCCCTGCTTCCTCTTCTGGAGGTAATCACTGTAACCAATGACTCATGTGTCCTCCTGGAAACAGTTTGTGCCTATTTGTGGGATAAATACCATATTTTGTTGATTCTAAGATGTATATTATTTCATATTTGTAATATCTTGAAATTCAGATGCATCTTAGAAACAGTAATGCCTCGGAATTCCTTTGCATCATTTCCTGCTTTGTTGTTGGCATGTGAAAAAATCACAGTCCATCTTATCAGCCTTGGCACCCCAGAAGTGATGAAATGCAGAAGATATAGCTTTTTTTCTCCCTCCTCTTTGGTTTTAGTTGCTTGATTGTGCCCAACTCTTGTGACCCCATTCCCTGTAGCCCGCCAGACTCCTCTGCCCATGGGATTCTCTAGGCAAGAATACTAGAGTGGGTTGCCATTCCCTTCTCCAGGGGATCTTCCTGATCCAGGAATCAAACCCGGGTCTCCTGCATTGCAGGCAGATTCTTTACCGACTGAGCTACAAGGGAAGCCCCCCTCCCCTTTATTAGCCACAAATTATGGTAGCATTCGACACACTCCCTGTACCATGCGTTTTTCACTTTTATATCTTGGAAAGCTTTTCTCTTTAACGGTGTATAGGCTAGACCTATGTAGAACACCATTATACAAACACACAGTAAGTTAACCAGCCCCTACCACTGGGCATTTTAGTTCTCTCCAATCAATTGCTGCTTCCAAAAAATGCTGCAGCAAATATCATCCAATTATAAACATGTTATTTCACCCTTTTTGTTACATAGGTTGTGGACTAAGTCCCCAGGAGCAGGACTTGGTATGAGGGTGTATAAGCATTTTCAAATTTCCTTCAGAGAGAGAAGAGTAGACTAGGGGTGAGGGTCTGAGGGCCCCAAGTACTCAGTTCCTGGCAGCTGCGCAGGCATCAGCACTGAGGGTGTTGGTGGTCCAGGAGTAGAAAGCAGGAAGAGTCCATCTCTGCCGAGGAGAACCCCACCACCAGCAATCTGTGGCCTTCCCTGCCCTGCCCAGGCCTCCTGGACACCATGCCCAGCACAGTCTCATGGATGGATATTGCATGTTCAACCACGTGGCCGTGGCTGCCCGTTATGCTCAACAGAAGCATGATATTCAGAGGTCAGCAGCAAACAGCAGGGCGGGTGTAATGAGGGTGATATGAGGTGGGGTGTTCCTGGTCTGGGCACTTGTTCCTTGATCTTCTTACATAGTGCCCCCCTTCTCTCCCACTCACAGGGTCCTTATCGTGGATTGGGATGTGCACCATGGTCAGGGAATACAGTTCGCCTTTGACCAAGATCCTAGGTATGCCGTGATGCTAGAGTACTACCCCAAATGCTAGACTCCCAGACACCCCCTACCTTTACAGGCGCAGCCAGAAGGGGCCCCAGAGGGAAGGGAAGGCATTCATATTCGTTGGTTGGACCTGTCCTGGGAACAGGCTCAATGCTGCCCTCTGCATGTCTGCTGTCTCTCTCAGAATTTCACTCTGAGGCAGGGGCTTTTGGGGTCCCCATTTTACAGATCAGGGAACTGAGGCTTACAGGTTAAGAGGTCATACAGAGAAGTTGAAGAGACAAGATTTGAGCCCACAGATATTTGGAGAGCTCATTTACCAAGTTACCCAGGAGCTGAAGTGAACCTCAAAATACTATTTTGTTTTCCAATTATTTGTTAAAAAATTGAAGGGAGTTAATTCCCTGGTCACCTAGTGGTTAGGATTCTGGGCTTTCACTGCCACAGCTGGGGTTCAATCCCTGGTCAGGGAACTGAGATCCCACAAGCTGTATGGCACAGCCAAAAAAAAAGTAAATAATATCAAAATGTCTAAAGCAGTGACTCTCCTGTAATTCCCATCACCTCAAAAGTAACTGAAATTTTCTTGTAGATGTACAAATATTCATCATTATCGTTACTATTATTAACATACTACCACTACATTTTCTTCGGCAACTTGCGTTTTTGTTTTTAACAGTATGGTGTGGGCACCTCTCCATGTTAGTACCTCTGAAAAGCATCTCATTCTTTGTAAGGCTCTACCATGTTCCATGGTATGGTTGTAACTTTGGTCATTTAATCCTAGGACATTTATAGTGCTTCCCAGTCTTTGCTATTACGAACAATTCTACAGTGAATCGTCTGGTAAATAAATAATTTTATGCTTCTCTGAGCACATCTGTAGGGTGTTTTATCTGGGCTTTTATTGAATTGACTGCATAAATTGTACTTTCTTCCTTGTAAAAGGGCTCTTGCACTCCTGTAGCACTTTATCTAATCTAGGTTGGTGGTTCTCCAGACATTGCTTTGTTTATTTTCCACCATTCAGTGTTGCTGGCACATGTTCAGATATCAGTCTGATTTCATTCCTTTCCAGTATATTTTCCTTTCTGGATGGTTTTAGGTTCTTCCTGGTGCCCTAAATTTTCACTTCACCACTGATTCTACTTACCAGTGGTAGACATTTTTCGTCAGAATATTCACACCTTTCTTAAATCCTCAGAAGTTTTCTGTTAGATTGTTGATGATTTCTTCTACTGTGTCCTCTCTGGTCTCTCTTGTTAGTCAGATGTTAGACTTCTGGGTTGATCCTCTGTATCTCTTATTTTTTATCTCACATCTTCTGTCTCTTTTTCCTTTTGCTCTGTGTCCTGGGAGATTTACTCAACTTCACCTTCTAATTCAACAGTCCTTCTGTTGAATTGTGTGTTTATGAATTCTTTTAATCTCCAAGAACACTTTCTTGCTCTCTGTGTCTATGCTCTACTAAGCTTTAGTTTACTTATTTTCTTTGTCTTCATAACAATGTTTTAAGAACTATCCTCCTGATGGAGTTAAGAGACAGAGATAAGGAAGCTAGATGATTGAAGGTCATGGATAGATTTCTTTTTCATTTATACATTCTTATTCATAAGGAAGAATATATTCATAGTTCTTCATACCTATACATATAGTCAGTCATATATCCACAGAAGAATACAGCTGTTGCCTCCAAGGCATTTATTAAAAAGAATGACTAATCATATTAAGGAAATCTTATTATCATGCCTAAGAAAATTAACAAGAATTCCGTTAATAAACTAAAACTTAGTAGTTAAAAGGAAAAAATAAATTTAGTGAGTTTGTCATTCAGTGACAGAATTGACTTTGAGTGCATTGACCTAGATTTGTGCTTGACTTCTCCAGAAGGGAAACTTCAAAACTGTCTTGGGTATCCTCCCAACATGTTCAGTATGGGAGAGGGCTCACTGGGGCCCTGGACCCTCAGACAACCTTCCAGGGATTTGTTGAAGTCTCTAATTGTCTGACGTCCTTTCTCCCACTCTGTTTTCCTGCGTTGATTCTTGTTTAAAATATCTTTACTATCTTTTGATAGGATTGTAGGGGAGTGAGGAGGTAAACCTGTGCTATTAATCTACCATTATTTTACTGGAAGTTGATTGAATTTATTTTATTTATTTACTTATTTTTGGCCATGCATCAGCTTGTGGGATCTTAGTTCCCTGATCAGGGATGGAACCCAGACCCTTGGCAATGAAAGCACAGAGTCCTAACCACTGGGCCATTAGGGAATTCCCAGTTGAATTTATTTTATCTCCTTCTGTTTGTTTTATAAACTTGGACTTTCTTCAGATCTTTTCTGTATTCCTTTCTTTCCCTGATGATAATCTTTATGTTCTACTATATATTTATCTATCAGAGTCAAAAGTGAAACAATCACCCCCTCATCTGCTCAAGACCAGAGTTTTCGCATGGACTTCATCCCCTAATTCGAAGATAGTTTTCTTCGATTTCAGAAATCCTTTTGTACCAGTTTGCATTTAATTTCACAACTACAGTATCAACATTTATTAAAATGTGACTGTTAAGTTTGCCTAGATTCATTGCTTACCACTATTTCTTGCCTTTTCCTAAAATAGAAAAAAAAAATGCTGCCTTAAATCCTTTCTGGAACAAGGCAGGAAGTGAATGAACAGATGGATAGAAGGATGGATGAGAGATATTCATTTTGATTGCCTCAGTCAAAATCAAGCCCTCCTACTGGGCTTACTATCAGAACATATACCATTGTGACTTTTCAGTATCTGTTCTGTGTCAGTCTTCCTCACTGCTCTGAGTGCTCAGTTTCTCTAGAAAACAGAAGTAATAGAGGTGGCCTGTAAGGTATTGGAGAGAAGGAATTGCCCCCTCACTGGCCTCATGGAGCCCCAGCCAGCATCCTCACTCTAGCCCCACATAGCTCCTGAGTCTCCCCACTTCCTTCAGTGAAAATACTAAGCTCCCTAGCCTTGCCTGGCGTTCTTTTCAGCCTTACCTGGCTCCCACTAACTAAGAGCCACATGCCCCATGGGCCTCCAGTGTCACAGTGTTCTGCGTTCACCACCGTGGTAACAGAGGCAGGTGGGTAAGCAGGCATGATCTAGAGTCCCCCATGGGGTCAGGAGCCCTTAGGGGTGGAATAGACCTGATAGCTCTTGGGGTCTCAGAGGTAGAACTGTATGGGCACTGAAAGGGGCAGCAGTGTTTGCTGTGGGAGGAATTTCAGTAAGAGACCAAATGAATGAGTGAGTGAGGTAATGGATAAATGGAAGAATTAATGAATGGGAGGATGAATAATTTGGCAACTGAATGGAAGAATGAATATATGAATTTAAAAATTCATGGGGAAATTATTGAGAGAATGAATGAGTGGTTAAGTCAACTGTGGTAGCTGTGGGTTGGAGGTTTCTGGGGAATACTGACTGAACCCCCCACCTCTTTTTTTTTTCTCTGCCTCCAGTGTCCTCTATTTCTCCATCCACCGCTATGAGCAAGGTCGGTTCTGGCCCCATCTTAAGGCCTCTAATTGGTCCACCACAGGTTTAGGCCAAGGCCAGGGATACACCATCAACGTGCCTTGGAACCAGGTCAGTGTCTGCCCACCCTTCACCCCCAAAGTGAGACCCACTCCTGCCCTTCAGAGCAGATGGCAGCACGTCCCCATTATACCTCCCTGTCTGCAGGTGGGGATGCAAGATGCTGACTACATCGCCGCTTTCCTTCACGTCCTCCTGCCAGTCGCATTTGAGGTCCTGGGGCTCTGGGGTGTGCTGGGGCAGAGGTGATGTTGAGGGATGGGCCATGATAGCAGGTGGCCTCATGTGATTCCTCCCTCCTTCAGTTCCAGCCCCAGCTGGTCCTGGTAGCCGCTGGATTTGATGCCCTCCAAGGGGACCCCAAGGTAAGGCAGGTACTTGGGGATGGCAGGAGGGCAGAAGGAGGCCCTGTGGAGCCAGGCTGACCCTCCGTGTCCCCCCCCAGGGTGAGATGGCCGCCACTCCAGCAGGGTTCGCCCAGCTCACCCATCTGCTCATGGGTCTGGCAGAAGGCAAGCTGATCCTCTCACTGGAGGTGAGTGACTCACTTCCACTTCAGCCCATGGATCCTGGAAGACAGAAGAACAACATTCAAATCTGGCAGAAGTTCCTGTCCCAGCATTACCACTTACTAGCTGGACAACCTCACCTAAGTCCCTCAACTTCCCTATGCTTCTGCTTCCCTTATGTCAGAGGTGTATCATAATAGTTGTAACCACCTCAGACTATTTGCTCAGCAAATGAAATCACCCTTCAAATGCCTTGGCATGCAGCCAGCACCACCCCAGTGTCATTCATACTCTTCTCTGGTAACATCTGGCTCTTTCCTGCCCACCCTCACATGAATTCCTTCTCCCAGGGTGGCTATAATCTCCGCTCTCTGGCTGAAGGTGTCAGCGCCTCCCTCCACACCCTTCTGGGTGACCCTTGTCCTATGTTAGAGTCTCCTGGTGCCCCCTGCCCGAGGTAAGCCCAGGTGGAGGAGGGGAGAAGCAGGCCCCTCACTGCTCATTCAGGAGCCGGTTGGTCACATTTCCCCCTCACTTGACCTCCAGTGCCCAGGTGTCACTCTCCTGTGCTCTAGAAGCCCTGGAACCCTTCTGGGAGAGCCTTGTGAGATCAGGTAGGTGGCAGGGAGTGTGTTGGGTCAGGGGTTGGGTAAGGAATGAGCTGTGGGAGGAGTTTATCTTCAGACCCCACTCTGACCTTCCGGAAGCCACCTTGCTGGGGGGAGGGGGGAGTCATGCCCTCTCTCTTACTGGGCCCTGATTTCAGGCCTCCCACCCCTTTTTAGGTCTGGGTAAACCTCGTTCCAGAGTATTACAGGGATCTAGGTTGGGGGCGGCATAAGGGAGTAGGGTGAATGTGGCCTCCCCTTGCAGTTGAGAGCCTGGAAGAAAGGGACACTGTGGAGAAGGATGATGTGGAAGAGAAGGAGGAAGAGAAACTGCCACAGTCCTCTGAGCTCTCCGTTCCAATATGGCCGGTGCTGCAGGCTCGCACGGGGTTGGTCTATGACCAGCGGATGATGGAGCACTACAACTTGTGGGATAAGTAAGCAGTCAGAGAACCAGGCTAAGTGGGAGGTGGAGAGGGACCCCCGCTTTCAGTAGTAAGCCCTGCCTCTGTTCCCTCACTCCTAGCTACCACCCTGAGATGCCCCAGCGCATCCACTGTATCATGCATCACCTGGACGAACTGGGCCTTGCCAAGCGCTGCCACTCCCTGCCCGCAAGGCCCGCTACAGATGCTGAGCTGCTCACCTGCCACAGGTCAGACCCACGTGGCCAGGGTAGGATGGGCCTCAGAGCATGGAGCCTGGGATTGCCTCTCTGATCCATGGAGCTGTTACAAGACACAGGGTGGGGAAGGATGTGGAGGGGACAGAATTACCTGGCTGTCTTCTCAAGTGCCCCCTCTGTACCTCCAGTGCCGAGCACTTGGAACGTCTGCGGGCCACGGAGAAGATGAAGACCAGGGAGCTGCGCCGTGAGGGTGCCAACTATGACTCCATCTACATCTGCTCCAGCACTTTTGCCTGTGCACAGCTGGCTGCAGGCGCCGCCTGTCGCCTGGTGGAGGCAGTACTGGCAGGAGAGGTGCCTGTGCTTTGGGGAGGGGACCTTGGGCTCCTGGCAAGGAAGTCCTGGGAGCAGGGGGGGCAGGAAAGAGGCAGCTCTGAGAGTTGGGCCAGGCCTGAGGAAAGGGGACTTGGAGAGCAGTCCGCAATGGAAGGGGACTACAGCCCCAGCTCGCCAGAGGCCTTACTCACAGGGAAGTGCACCCAGAGGGATGGGGCCTACAGGGCTGTGGGGAGGAGGCCTTAGAAGCTGGTGGAGTAGTAGGGGCACAAGAGACAGGGAAGGGGAGGGAAAGCGGTGAGGGTGGGTGGTCTAATCTTTGCTTCCTGCCCCTCCCCCAGGTTTTGAATGGCATTGCTGTAGTGCGACCTCCTGGCCACCATGCAGAGCCGGATGCAGCTTGTGGTTTCTGTTTTTTTAATTCTGTGGCTGTGGCTGCTCGCCATGCCCAGGCCATCAGTGGGCATGCGCTGCGGTAAGGCTCCCTGCCCCCACTGCCCAGTGCTTACTCAGCAGGCCCTGTAATGCAGCCCCCAAAGTTACCCAGGACCACCCCAGGGTCCAGTTGCCCAGCACTTCCAGAAAAGGACCAAGGAGGATCTAGCTTCTGGGGCCTGACCCAAATGGGATCCCCAGATTGTGGCATGCAGGTGCTTATCAAACAGAATCCAGGGTCCCCTGCCCCAGAATTTCTGGCCCTTGATGACTATCCTAACAGAACCCAGGGGCTGGCTTCTGGTGCTTACTTCAAAAGGCCCATGGCACTGATCCACATGGGGCCCAGGATCTGGCCCTGAGCACTTGCTCTGGCCCACTGTGAAGCCCTTAGGACTCTGATAGGACCCACAAGCCTGCCACCCAGTGCTTTCCCCAGGGAGTCAGGGTCCTGCCACCCGCAGTAAATGTCCCGGCACACAGACTCCAGGGGTGTAGCCCCTGCCCTCCCCCAGGGAACCAGTGTTGCCAGGTGCTGGTGCTGGTGCTGGTTAAGGTGCTGTCCCCTCCTCAGGATCCTGATCGTGGACTGGGACATCCATCATGGTAATGGAACTCAGCACATATTTGAGGAGGACCCCAGGTGAGGGGCTGGGGCAGGGGATGGAGTGTGGTCAGGGAGATGGGCAGGCCATGCCTCAGGGGCACCTTGCTAACCAGCTGTTATCCCCCCTTCCCACCCTGTCCCCACAGTGTGCTGTACATTTCCCTGCACCGCTATGATCATGGTACCTTCTTTCCCATGGGGAATGAGGGTGCCTGTACCCGAACAGGTAAAGCTACAGGCACAGGATTCACTGTCAATGTGGCCTGGAATGGGCCCCGCATGGGTGATGCTGACTACCTGGCTGCCTGGCACCGTCTGGTGCTTCCCATTGCTTATGAGGTATGATTCGGGGTGCACGTGATGAGACTCTGTATGTGGTAGTGAGTGTGCATGTGTCCAACTTACAGGTGACTGATCCTGTGAGAGGGCCTGTGGGTGACAGTAGTGATGGCTTTGAGTGAGCGGATGTGACTGTGATGGCCTTTGGGTATGTCTGTGCAGTATCTGTCTGTGACTGCCCTCTGTGTGTAACTGTGAGGACTTCTGGGTGTGTGAGAGTAATCTTGCCTGCAAGTATGCCTGGTTGTGAACATGTCCCATGTGTACACCATCACTAGTGCTGGTCTGTGTGTGATGGTGGCCCCATGTGACTGCCATCTCTATGGAACTGCACGGTGTTGAGGGGTTCGAGTATGTGTGAGACTACGGGTAGCTATTTGTCACTACCATTGCTCTGTGTGATGGCTGTGATATTGTGCACAGCTCTCTCTCTGACAGTCATCTCTCCAACTGTCTGCTATGGCCTATATATTAATATATATTTGCCTGACACTAAGTAGCTATAGGTAACTCTTCTCCATGTATAAACCATGTATGTCTGTGGCAAATCATGTATGCATGACTTACTCTGAGGGTTGATGAATGTGAGTGCCATTTTTGTGACCTCTGTGCAGACATGCGTGCTCAGATGTGTATGTATGTCTGTGCACAGTGGCTGTGACTACCATCTGTGTTTGTGTAACTCTGAAATAGTATGTGTGTGACTGTGCAAGTGTCCATTTCCTGTGGGTACAACAGCATGTATGACTATTTTGCTTTTGGTGGTGACGCGTATAATTGTGTTGGTGCAGGAGTAGCTGTGGATTACTGTTCCCTCTGAGAAATTATGTGTGTGTGTGTGTATGTGTGACTAATACCATGAATAGTCCAGTCTGTATGAGACTGTTTGATTGTGTGTGGCTGTGTGTGACCGTCTTCTGTGTGTGGCACTTTTGTTGTCATCTTCTATGATGGAAGCATGTGTGTACCTCTCTTTAGCACTGTGTATAAAACCCTGTGTTGTGCACATGTGTCCCATGTTTGATCTAGGGAGGGGAGTGTTTGCCTCTTGGTCTCAGCCTTGGGTGTGTATGTGAGAACATAATCTCTCTGTTTCATGTCACTGTCTCTTGACATGAGTCTCCACAGCTTACAATTCTGCTTCATGTCCCCGTCCATCCATTTCTCACATCTGCATCTCTCTATCTTGTGTCTCAAAATCTGTGTCTGATGTGTCCATGTCTCCAAGTCTCTCTTGTGTCTCCATGTCCTGCCCTCCCTATTTTCAGGGCTCTGGGCTTGTGTCTCCTGGGCTCCAGGTCCCATGTCTCCATCCCTCTGACTTGCATCGCCCTGTTTTCATTTGTCCTTGTCTCCATGTCTCTGGGTCTCTCTGAGCTACTAAGTCCCCATGCCCCCTCCTTCATGCTCAGTGTGTCTCTTCTCTCTCTGCCTCAGTTTAACCCAGAACTGGTGCTGGTCTCAGCTGGCTTTGATGCTGCTCGGGGGGATCCTCTGGGCGGCTGCCAGGTGTCGCCTGAGGGCTATGCCCACCTCACCCACCTGCTGATGGGCTTGGCCAATGGCCATATCATCCTAATCCTAGAGGTAACTCTCTTAGTCCCTCTTCCCATGGTTGGAGGATGGTCGGGAAGGCTTGGGTGTCCCCACCTGGGGTTGTGGGCATACACTGTGCATTAATAACACCAGCATGAGCAGCTTTAATTGAGTACTCACTATGTGCAGGACACTTCCCTCAGTACTTAACATGCGTAACTAATGCATTTACTTAAAGCAGTCTTGGGAGGTAAGGTCTGCTGACCTTATCATTTTCCTCTCTCAAGATCAGGGAAGCTGAAACACAGAGAGCTGTAGTGACTAGCCAGAGATCACACATTTAATAATGGCAGAGGCAGGCTTGGACCCAAGAAGCCTGGCGCCAAAGTCTGTGCTTTTTACCTCTGCTTGAGCTGTATCCAACAAAATCCCAGGACAAAGGAAGTTCACTGACCTTTTGTAAATTACTCAGTGCCCCTGACCCTTGTACCTCAGTATCCTTGTCTGTAAGGTGTGGCTGACTAATCGTGGAGGGGTGCCTGGAATGTCATAAGCCTTGTACGAGCTGTAGCTTATTGTTACGCATTGTTCATATGTTAGTTTTACTTTCTCAGCAACCTTCTGTGCTGTTATTATTGCTCCTTTACAGATGAGGACAAAAAGTCACAGAAAGATTAATTGACTAGTAAGATGTCCCACCATGTGCCCAGGCCTGCTTGTGGCAGGGCGGAGTGGTGGACTCTCTGCTCAGGTAGCCCAGGTTTCAACCTCAGTGCTACTTCTTACCATCTGTTAGGATCTCAGACAAGTCATCTAATCACTCTGAGCCAAAGTTTCTTTATCAGGAAAAAGAGCAGAGACTGGGGTTCCTATAGAGTGTGAGAAACAGGGGATCCCTTGCCAGATCAGGACAGAGGTTCATGTAGAGAGAAAGATCAGTTGTTCCTATACCAGTGCAGGGCAGGGGCTTCTGGGTGGGTGGGGCCAGGGGTTCCCATTACTGTGGATGCAGGTTCCTGCACTAGTTCGGTCCATGTGACTGTGAGGATTCAGTGCTTAGAATAGGGTCTAGGACTTCCCTGGTGGTCCAGTGGTTAAGACTCTGTGCTTCCACTGCAGGGAAGGGGTTTGATCCCTGGTTAGGGAACTAAGATCCCACATGCTGCAAGGCTTGGCCAAAAAAACCTAGGGTCTAGCACATAGCAAGCACTTGATGAACATTAGTTCTTACTATTGTTGCCATCAGTGCTGTTGTGGTTGTGGTTAATATTATCTTGCACATTACATCACAAGTTTATCACCCTCACAACCATCTCACACAGTAGGTGCTACTCATCTGACACATGTGGGTTCTACTTACTTGTCCCCAGTACCCACCCTCCAGACTTTCAGGGCCCCAAGGGGAGATTGGGAGGCAAGACATTGTGTCTCCTGAATTCCCTGAGGACTACCCCATCATACCTTTCCCTCCTCTTTTCCTTAACAAAGGGTGGCTATAACCTGACGTCCATCTCAGAGTCCATGGCTGCCTGCACTCGCTCCCTCCTTGGGGATCCACTGCCCCTGCTGACCCGGCTGCGGCCCCCACTATCTGGAGCCCAGGATTCTATCACTAAAACCATCCAAGTCCATCGAAGATACTGGTGCAGTTTGCGGGTCATGAGTGAGTGGGCACAGGGCATTGGGGGCAACGGGGGCTCAGGGGAGGGCAGGGATCAGAGGTGAGAGAAAAGATAGCACCCACATTCAAGAATCTCCCTCCCATGGTTCCAGAGCGCAAAAACATAGAGGGACTGTCCAGTTCTAAGTTGATCACCAAGAAGCCATCCCAACCTGCCAGTTCTGAGTTACCCAATGTGACAACCACAGTGGAAGGGAACATCCTGGGGGCAGGCATGGGACAGGCCGCCTCAGAAGCATCTGTGAAAGAGTCCACTCCAGATCAGACTGAGTCAGCGACAGCTCCAGTAGAACTTACTCAGGGCCAGTCCTCAGACACAGCCACACAAGGAGCTGCACTGGACCAGACCATCTCAGAGGGGGCCACAGGAGGAGCTGAGCTGATCCAAAACCCGCCAGCCTCATGCATCAACAACAGGATTCCTCCTGCCTTACCTGTGCAAGGAGCCGCAGCCCAGACATCCCCTAGTAAGCTGACGGCAAACCTCAGAATATTGGACCTAGATAGCACGACTCAGGTAAGGCCCACCACACCCAGGTAAGGGGAAGAAGGGATGAGGATCAGGCCTCCTAGATACATCTTTCCTCTCCATGTGTACAGGAGCCCTCAGAAGAGGAAGGACTACTAGGAGAGGCAGCTGGAGGTCAGGACACGAATGAGTCAGTGCCAGTGCAGGTCTTTGGAGATCATGCTGACACTGACCAGGTGAGCTCAGGGAGAGGCTAGAACGGTGGCTTCCTTCTCACACCCATTTGTGCCTTGACCTAGGAATATGTGCTAAAAGAACATATAATGGGGAGATAGACTCCCTAGCTTACTCAGTTTTACCCACCTCAGGTCATGTTTTATGCTGTGAGACCACTGCTTTGGTGTCCTCATTTGGCGGCAGTATGCCCCATACCTGAGACAGGGCTGAATGTGACCCAACCTTGTCAGGACTGTGGAACACTCCAAGAGAACTGGGTGTGTCTGTCTTGCTATCAGGTATGCTGCTAAAGAAGAGTGTGGGGTGGAGATTGACCCAGGAGCAAACCCTAGGTGGGTCTAATCTCTACCCAACACTCTTTCCCCAACCTCAGATCTACTGCGGTCGTTACATCAATGCTCATATGCTCCAACACCATGAAGGTTCGGGACACCCACTAGTACTCAGCTATGCCGACCTGTCTGCCTGGTGTTACCACTGTCAGGCCTATGTCCACCACAAGGTGGGCCCTGGGCAGACCCTCTAATGTGTGCATACTCACACTCCCTCCCCTACACACACACGTTTTGTGATTGGGTAAGGGACAAATGGAAACCCTTCTGCATGTGGGATAGGCCAAGAGACAGTGTGGTTGAGGGCTGGAGTTGGGGCAGCCTCCTAGCTAAGGTAGAGGGGTGCTCACTTTACCTCCCCTCTCTTGCCTCCTCCTCAGGATCTCCTAGCAGTGAAGAACATCGCCCACCAGAACAAGTTTGGGGAAGACATACCCCATTCAGACTAAATCCCAGGATGTGCTCCTTTACCTTCAGAGTCCCAAGATAGACCAGCCTTAGTTCATCCCATCCTGAAGACCCTTTCCAACTCCCCCAGGGTGCTGATTTAAGTGTACGTACTTATATGAAGACTGTGGTCATCGATTGTATATCTCTCCCTGCCTACTGCCTGCTCAAGGGACTCTATCTACTCTGCCCCCAAAGGAAAAGGGAGCACAGCTCAGTGACCCCAAAGGGGCCTGCTATAAACCTATTTTGGAGGCAGAAGAATCAACTGAAGTATGGCAGGGTTACATATGCAATAAAGTACAAATTCTTACAACACCTGGAGAAAGCTTTTAACCTTGAGTGGGTAAAGAAGCCCACCCTTCTGGCCAACAGAGCTGATGAGTGATGAAGGAATGAAGGTGTGGGTCTTTATGGGTCTTTATCAGGTCAACCCCTTGTTCAACCAGTGCCCCCCCAAGATTAACTGACAATAGAGCAAGAAGCTTAACTGGCTCCATAAGAGATTAAATGGTGAACTCTGTGAGACAAGGAGCACCTGCCTTAGAAACAGAAGGCTCACAGCCAGTCCCAGCTACACCCTGGGCTGGGAAGGTGAGAAAAATGATCATGAAGTGTCCTCATTAGGCCTCAGCCTTCCCATATGTCTTTTTGCCTTGATTGTGGGGGTGGGGAGGGGGGAACAATGTCCAGGTTTACCATGCTTAGATTTGGTGGTCATGGGTAGCTTTCCTGGGGGAAGGAGTATCTACTACTGACCAAGGGTGGGGAATTGGAGGATAATTGGGGGGTTTTATTTCCCCTACATAATGAGAATTGTTTTGGCTACTCAAAGGAGTCCAGGCTGATGTTTCCTGGACTTTTTTTTCATGGCCACCCTCGTGCTCCCAAGATGACTATCAGAGCCTCACCCAATCAAGAAAAGAGAATGGGGAAAGGGGCTGCTGGTCAGCTCAGTCATCCCCTTTAAAGGAGCATTCTGGTTGCCCCACCTCCACAACTCCTACTTACATTTCATTGGTCAGAATTGTGTCACATGACAGCCATAGCTGCAAGGGAGTCTGGGAAATGTAGCTTGGCACATATCTATCTCAAATCAGGTTCTTTAGACCTTTACAGAATAACACCTGCTTTGCAACTTTCTCCTCCCTTCAGGACCGGATGCAACTCTGTCCCATGCTACCAAAACACCTGCTTGAGGCAGCGCAAGCTCCCAGGCCTCAGAGAGGCCCTCACAAAACATTTCGCAAAGACGGGACACTCAGGTTAAAAATGTGACAACCACCCCATACTAAACACAGAAAATCACGTCCCAGGTGGGGGCAAGGTAAAGAAGGGGTACAGAAGGAGGCACGAGGTACACAGGGTAGTCGGCGCTTACAGCACACTTCAAGAATACCTCAGGGCACGCTCACCTGGGAGCGCTGACAGGGGTGCGCCAGCAGAGGGGCCTGAGGGCAGCCTGATGCGCATGTGCACTCCCTTCCTCCCCTTCCCCATCCCGCCACTGGGACCTGAGGGAGCATCTCCTCTGTCAGAGCGGCGGTTGGGGTCGCCACCGGCCTTCCTGGAACTGAGGTGAGCCGGGGCGCCAGGCCTCCCCCTGCGCCCCGCCCCCACACCGATCTGGGCGGTCCTTCTACTTAAGGCTGTGGGGGTGTGGCCGAGGTCAGGTGTGAGGGCAGTTTCTCCTGTTTGTCTCCCCTCCTCAGAGACCAGCAATCTCCAGCCGCCTTTGTGAGGACGTGAGTATGGACCTGGGTGAGGGTGTAGGCCCCAAAGCGGAGCGGGCGGGAAGGTGCAGGCCGAGTGTGGCTTTGGGGTGAAACCGGGTGTGCCCCCATCCCAGCCCCACACCGGGCCAGCCTCCTGGGCTTTAGTCAGGGGATGCCTAATTGAAGTGGTGCGGAGCCCAGGCCACCTTGGGAGGAGATGGAGGGGACTGCCGTTGGGTGGACATGCCCCTCCCTCCTTGGGTCAGGGAGGCGACAGCGGTTCATGCCTGGGGGAGGGGTCCCCGACCACCCTCCACTGGCAGTTGGCACCGTTGCTTCCCCATTCCCCTGCCACCCTGCAATGGTCTGTGTAACCTCGGGTGAGTCATCGCCACTCACTTTCCCAAGCCTCGCTGTTCCGGTTCCTCGTTGCATGGCAGCCTCAGCCCCGGTGACCCCCGCCCAGAGCGAAGGCCCCTCACACCCGGCCCTGTCTCAGGCGACAGCGGCCACCTCTCCAGCCGCCTGCACCCCGTCCCCTGCCTCCAAACCCTCAGCAAAAACCCTGTCAGGCCAGCCTCCGGAACATTCCAAATCCCGCTCTGCTCTCATACAGGTCCCCTACGGCCTGCATTGCTGCCCTGGCTCCTGGCTGGCCCTCTCTCCTCAGCCCATCCTCATGATCGGATCTCTCCGTTTCTGCCCCCAACCGGGGTGGGGGGACCACCAGAGCTCTGTCTTCTGCTAACTTCTCCCTATCAGGTCCCCCTTCCTGGCGGGAGGGCACATTCCACAGCTCTTTTCAGGGATCCTCTCTGGGCTGAGGCCCCACAGCTGGATCTCCACCTGGGACCTTCCCCCCAACCCCAACTCTGACCCTCGGATCCCAAATGCCACAGAATTCCCCCATCCCGCCTAGCTGCCACTGCCCTGGGGCTTCCGGGGAGACTTGGGGCCTCAGCCATTATGATGCATATCCTGAGGCCACACACCAAACCAAGATCAGGGATGTGTATTGAAAGGGTTAATGAAAGTGAAAGTGAAGTTGCTCAGCCGTGTCCTACTCCTTGTGACCCGTGGACTGTAGCCCACCAAGCTCCTCCATCCATGGGATTCTCCAAGCAAGAATACTGGAGTGGGTTGCCATTTCCTTCTCCAGAAAGGGTTAATGGTGACATTCTATTAATAGTAGACGCTAATTGAGCACCTGCTGTGTCTTCTGACTGCATGGTAATTTACTTGCTTATCTTGTTTATTGTCTCTTTCTCACTTCCAGAATCCTCCCAAGAGCAGGGACTTTATTTTGTTCTCAGCCACTTCACCACCCCCACACCTCCTGCCCCCAACCCTACCTCCCATCTCCACACCCATCACAATGCCTGGCATGCAGGAAGGTCCCTGAATTAGTGAATGAAAATTAAATTATAATAGAAATGCCTAACATTAACTAAGCACCTTCTCCCTGCTTATCACCTATTACTGGAGCATTCTTACTGATTTATCTTTGTTGTCTGTTTTCCTGACTAGAAAGTCACGTTCAGGAGGGCCAGGGTTTATTAATCTCTTTTTTCCCCCACCTCTTTGTCCTTGCCACACAGTAGGTTCTCAATAGCTATATGTTGAATAAGTAATAAAGACTAAATTCCAATGATTATGATTAACAGACTTCATAATTAGCTTAATTCTTTGGTTTATTGTTTCCATCTTTTTAAAATTTTTTAATTGAAGGATAATTACAATATTGCATTGGTTTCTTCAATACATCAACATGGATGAGCCATAGGTATTCATATATTTCCTCCCTCTTGATGTTTCCTTCTTTTAGAACATAAACTCCTGGGGGCAGGAATGTTGCTCAGCACAAACTGTGACTGGCAGTGTGCTGGGCTGGGGTCCAACACTGACATGATCTGAAATCAAAACTGATGAAATTCTTGCCGTCCTTCCAGAATGGGAAGGAACTGCTAATGGGCAGGAGGTATCTTTTCCAGGTGACTGGAAATGTTCTAAAATTAGATTACGGTGATGGTCACACAACTCCATGAATGAATTTAAAAAACAATTATACACTTTAGGTTAACTTTACGGTATATAAGTTAATCAAGGTGTTTTAAAAATCCCTGCCTTCACAGAGTTTATGTTGTAAAGGGGAATAAGAGAGAATAGACAACATGAATAATGTATATACTATGTTAGGTGATTGGTACACACTAGGCACTCAATAAATGTTGATTCAATGACACCTGGCTGTCCCCCGTCCCTAAATGGTCTCACCTAATCCCCCACCCCCCCCACCCCCATTGTCTTTCTTTTCTTCCCATCTGCAGGGCCTGCTGTCCACATCTCTTCCCTGAGCTGCCCGTTGGAGCCATGGCACAGCCAACAAAGCCTGACATGTTTGATTTGGGCCTGGGCACCTGGAGCCCTAGATCCCGGGAGCAGAGCCTCAGGGCTTGGGGGTCACCCTCCAAGGGTGTAGGCAAGAAGCTGCCTGAGTACAAGGCAGTGGTGGTGGGCGCAAGTGGTGTGGGAAAGAGTGCACTGACCATTCAACTGAACAACCAGTGCTTTGTGGAAGACCACGACCCCACCATCCAGGATTCCTACTGGAAGGAGATGGCCCTAGACCACGGAGGCTGCATTCTGAATGTGCTGGACACGGCAGGGCTGGCCACTCATCAGGCCCTGCGTGACCAGTGTGTGGCGATTGGCGATGGTGTGCTGGGTGTCTTCGCCCTCGATGACCCCTCATCTCTAGCCCAGCTGCAGCAGATGCGGGCCACCTGGGGCCCACACCACACCCAGCCCCTTGTCCTTGTGGGCAACAAATGTGACCTTGTGACCAGTACTGGAGATGCTCGTGCCGCTGCTGCAGCCCTCGCAAAAAGCTGGGGGGCCCCTTTCGTAGAGACCTCAGCCAAGACACGCCAGGGTGTGGTGGAGGCCTTTTCCCTACTCATCCATGAGATCCAAAGGGTCCGGGAGGCCATGGCAAAGGAGGCCACGACAGGGCCAGGTGGAGATAAAGGCCGGCACCAGAAAGCCATGTGCCACTGTGGCTGCTCTGTGGCCTGAAGGTCTTCAGTCTAGAAAAGTGGACCCTCCCCCAGACCAGGGTGATGGTTCCTTCACATGAGCCCCCCCTACCAGCAAGTAGCTGTGTGGGACACTGTTGGTGTCTCTCTCCTTGGGGAGGTTTTCTTTTGGTGATGGGCTTTTTGGCAGTGTGGGACATAGTGTTGGTTGTGTTATGTCAAGTTGAGAGATTCTGTGCAAAATTAAATAAATGGTGTTCTTAGGTTTCAAAACTGCCTCCATGCCAAGTGTTATGTGGGTGGGAATGAGACTGAGTGGGGAGAATGTTACTGAGTTGTGAAAATTCTTCCATTCAAGAAATGTGGGGGAAAACCCCTATGTGCCAGGCCCTGCTTTGGATACAGAAGTTGTAGAGCCAAGACACTGAAAATCCCTGCCCTTGTAGATAGGACATGAGGCTATGTAGTAAAGGCAGGTGGAGGAATAGAGTGACGTGGAGGTCAAGGAAAGCCTTAGTGGGTGATATTTGAGCAAAATCTTGTGGAAAACTAGGGGCAGAGGGAATAGCCAGTGCACACCAGTTACTGCCACACTGACTCCCAATATCTTTAGGGCTGGGATAACAGTACAATAAGAGTGGCCTCTATACTATTAATATCTAATTAGATATTTAAACATTACATATCAAGCTAACAAAATTCATCCTATCCTACCTTGATGAATACATTTTCTCAATAATCTGAAGGCCCAGAAAGTTCCATGCCAGAAGGTGACAGCATTGGGAGGGCTGACCCCTGGCCAGCAGCCCACTCCCTTTCTCTTCCCTCAGGTAGCCCCTCCCTATGTCAGGGAGTTCATGTGTGCAAGTGGACATCCCAGCACCATCCAAGCTCTATTCACCTGCCTCACAAACAGCTTGGTCCTTGGGATGGACTCCAAGAAGGTGCTGCTGAAAGTGGCCCTCAAAGACTTCTGGCGCCCCTATTCCCAACCGAGGCCTAGAAATGGGGCACAAAATCTGGTAGGCACTGCCATTGCCCACATGGAGATCTCCCCAGGGAGGAGAGGCAGAGACTACAGGGAGGGGGTTGTCTTAAAAGTGCTGGACCGAGGGCTGGGGCTCCTCTTCCTTTGTCTAAGAAGGGCCATCACAACTTAGTCCACTAGCCCCCTAGAGAGTCACTCACACAAGTACATAGCTGCTTCAGACTGTATTTATTGTGGGGTTGGGTGGGGATCCTGGGGTTCGAGGGCAGCAACTGTGGCTGGCGGGAGATGGCAGGGTGTCCTGGACAGGAGGGTGCACGGGATCCAGGCGGTGCTCAGGGCAGGAGGCGGCGCGCGGGCGCTTGGGGTGCAGGGGTCTCCAGACGCTTCACACGCAGCAGGGCCCCCAGCACGCCCTCAGGGGGTAGCTCAGGGCCCATATCCTGGTCAGCGGCACGGCGGAGGCGACGCGGGGCAGCGACGGCTTCGGTGTCGGCGATTCCCGTTAGGATCCGCCCCAACAAATACCTGCAGTGAGGAGGTGTCCGTGAGTCAACGCCTCGGCCCTAGGACCTGGAGGGCGCCCGTACCTCTAACCTCTCTGGGACCTGGCAGCCTCCTCCCACTCAGGCGTCCCACTGCTTTCTGGAGACAGGTGTCCTCGCCTCCCACTCCAGTCATTCGGATGAAGGGAGCCAGCCAGGCACCTCTGCCCCCGCCTAGGGTCCCAGGACCTAGGTGTTCGCACCTCCACCCTGTAAAGAAGGCCCTCCGCCGCTCCTCGCCCTCTTCCTCCCAGGATGATGGCGCCCGCCCCCCGACCGCCCTTCGTGGAGGTACCTCAGCAGCTCAGGGTCCAGGTCTGGCGTCTCGTCGCCGGCGTCCTCGCTATCGGGGCCCGTGGGGCCATCGTCGTAGACTGGGGGCCGGAGTCTGAGCGCCGCGGCGGGGGCAGGCGGGGGGACAAGCTGGGCTGCCAGGGCCGCCGGGTCCAGGCGGGCGCGGAGCAGGGCGCGGGCGAGCTGCGCGGCCGGCGCGTCGGGGTCGTTCTCCAGGCCCAGGGCCGGGTCACTGGTGCGGGGTGCGCCCCAGATGCGCCGGAGCTGCGCCAGGACGCGCGCCTGCTGATCCTCGGCCTCCTGCGCCTCAGCCCGCGCCCGCTCCTGCCGTTCGGCCTCCAGCAGGTGCGCCAGCGCCCGCGCCAGCTCCTGCACAGCCCCCGCAGCCTCTCCCCTCGGCGCCGCCCGCCGGAAGCGGCGATGACCGCTGGCCTCAGCCAAGGGCGGCGAGGCTGCGCCCAGGCTGCGGGGCTCCTGCGGGAAGACAGGTTGGAGGGGGGAGGTCTTCAGCGTTCGCCCGGCCAGAGACTCCCAACCCGCAGGACTCCGCGGACCTCAAATATCCCTAGATGCCACCAAAGGTGCTGTGGGCCCTCGAATATGAGTAGACACCCCTAAGGCCAATGGAAACCCACAAATATCTCTGGTCACACTTAGGGCCACCAAAGACCCCTAGATTCAACCCCAACCCCCCGCACCGCGAACGATTTCCTAGTGACTCAGACTTTGCCCCCCGGGGCTGCTGAAGACGAGGTTTCTTTATAGGAATAGAGATGGTAGATATGACAGCAATGGATTTTTCTATATTAATGTTGTGGACAACAGGAACTTCTATTTGCATTTTACAGATTCCTACTGTCCATCTGTTTTACCCAAAAGGTAGCAGACTGTTCTATGCCTTGTTTTTTGGAATCTATGTCTAGATCCTACCCTAAAAGCATCCTTTCTCTCTTCGATCCTTCCTTTCTTCTGCTTTGAATCCTTCTCCTATGGATGTACACAATAGTTTATTTAACCAGTCCAACTGATGAACATTGAGGATGTTTCCAATCTTTTTCTATTCTTATAAATAATGTTGGAATGAAAAACTGTGTTCATGTATCATTTATATATCTTTTGTATACATATATCGTTTGTATATACAAGTCTATCTGTAAAATAAATTACCCAATGCCTAATGTTCAGTTCAGGCAGCTTTGAAGCAATTTCAGTAAGTTTAAAGAAATAAAAGATATCAAAAGTATGAGAAAGGAACAAAAGACCATTAAATGGCCATAAAGGTTTGAAAAAGAGACATACAGAACATTTAGAAAAATAAATGACATTAAAAATTGAATGGGCAAGTTAAACCACATATTCAGTACAGTGGAAGAAATAGGATTGAACAGAGCTTGGAAACTGATTCATACATACTGACAGTTGCTACGACAGAGGAGACCCTGCAGAGCTGTGAGGGACGGGAACAACTTCAGTAAATTGTGCAGGAAAAACAAGTAATCCAAATTTGGGAACAATGGAAAGGGAAAAACTTAATTTGACTACATTCAAGCTAAGAATTTATTTTTATCCCAAGACACCATAAAAAGAATGAAAAGTAAAATCAGAGTAGGAGAATATGCTTGTAACACAATCAATAAAGGAACAGTGTCCAATATACCAAAAATTCCTAAAAAGCTGTAAGAGAAAAGCAATATAAAAATGGGCAAAACTGATGACCAAGTATTTCACAAAAAAAAGGAACCAAATACAGTTACTAAGCAAATGAAAACTAGTGAACCTCATTAGTAATCAGGAAAATGCAAATTAAAACACCAGTGAGATACACTATGCAGGGGGAGTGCAAAAGACTGCCAAAATTAAAGTCTGACTATGTCGAATGTTGATGTCGACGTAGAAAAAATGGAAGCTTTTATATATTGCTGCTGGGAACTCAACTGTCAAAATAACGTTGAGGAACAATTTGGCAACGTCTTGAAAGATGCACATATCATATGCCCCACTCCTGGGGTGTTACACCCAAGAGTAGCTTTTGTGCATATACTACTGGACAAGGGTTCATGAAAAATTACAGCAGCACTGTTCACAACAGCATAAAAGTGAAGGGAGGAAAAAAGAAACGCCTAGAAACAACCCAAATGTTGTTGCTGGCATATTGAAAATGCATCTATAAATCATGATACACTCATGATATACTCATAGTGTAAAATATTATTCAGTAATAAAAATAAATTAATTATAGCCACATACTTCAATGTGGATGAATCTCACAACCAATGTGTTAAAAAAATAAAGTTCCAGAATTCCACTGCAGACTACCTGTTACAACCAGACACCCTGATGACTTCCTAGTGACCCCTAGTGACTACCAGGAGTCAGACACCCAGTATGATTCCATCTCTGTGAGGAAAAATTAAACAAGATATTGTTTAGAGATACAGACATAGATGATAAGCTACAAACAAAAGGGATCAATTAACAGAAAATACAGGATAATGATTATGGAAGAGAGAGACTGCTGTGGCGAGAGGCACCCAGGGGCTTCTAACTATTGGTCATGTTTGATTTAAGCTGAGTAATGGGCACACAAAGGGATTATTTTATCATTATTTCTTACACTGTATATATACATATGTTTAGATATATTCTCATATATAAAGAATACTTTTAAAAAACCATCCTTGATGCAGACAGCCTTGAACTCTACATTAGAGAAGGATTTGCTCCAAGTGCCCTTGATGGCCACCACCCCTGAGACCCTCCAGGGAATCACACGTCAATCGTGGCCTCACCCACACTACTTGGAGTGACAAGCCTTGAGATGTCAAATATGCAACCCAACACTGCCCATCCACACTCGGGGGACTGCACACATTCACACTAACCAATGCTATGCAGTTACAATCGCCAAGGCATCTAGATGCAAGAACACGCACCACCCTTAAAGACATAATGCTGCACAGAGAGCGACATCATGGCTCCTCTCTCCACAATGACACAGCTCCACAAAGAAACAGTCTCATCAACACATATACAAAATCCCAGTCTCTCAGTTCAACAGAACTGAAATGGGGTGTGCACCTAGGGGATGCAAAGACCACTCCCTCCCAAACAAAAAGACAATCACACAGACACACACCCAAACACACAGACACACCCATAAGTCACACCATCACCACAGGAATCACAAACACACCGGTGTCACACTGAGAAAACTCACACACAGAAGCATCACACACAATGCACACCTGGACCCACAATGGCACCTTTGTATGGACGCTCGTAAGCGCTTACATCAAAAGAAACACACAGAGACAGCACACACTCATATCCCTGTCATCACATCTTGAGGACACAGACCGAGGCCCGCATCCCCCGCCTTACTGTGTGCTACGTCTGTGGACAGCGCCATAGGCTGCGGGCGGGGCGAGGCCGGGCCCAGCGCCTAGTGCGGAGGGATGCGCAGGGCGCGGCGGCCAGACGACCCCCAGACACTGCCACCCGCACACCCAAGAGACAGAGGCTGGCATGGGCTGGGCGCAGGCTGGAGGCTGGACCCCAGGCCCCCATGGCCGATCTCTCCACAGGTCCTGAGAACTGGGGCCAGCGAGGATAAGGGGCAGGCGACCAGGCACCGACACTCACCTGTAGCATCCTCCCTCCCACCCCCACCCAGCGCCCGACCCGGGTCGCACCTTTACCGGCCTTGCGCAAAGAGTGCGGGGTGGCCCAAGTAAGCCCAAGAGCAGCAGCACCAAAAGGCCGACGCCCCCGGCCCGCGGCCCGTGGAGCAGTGGCGACCCCGCCATGCTGCCCCAGCGAGCCGGGCTCCGGACGGGCGGACTGACTGGCAAGTGCGCAGCGCCTGAGCTACCCAGCACCGCTGCGGTGCTTTGCGGCTGCGCACGCTGAGGAATCTTGCCTTTCCCTGCCCACCCCATCCCGTCACTCTACGCAGGCGCAGCCTTTAGCTCCTTCAGCCTCTGCATCCTGCCCGTTGCCAAGGAGATGCCCGAGGGGCAAGGTGATGAGTTGGAGCCTTTGATGGCGGTTGCCATGGCAGTCGGAGGCCAGTAGCCAGAGCAACAGAACTTGCTGTCGCCTCAGCAGACAGGCAGGAAAAATGACTCAGTGAAGTGGAATGGGGGTCTGGTCGCCCCTGCCGCCCCACTTCTTGGGAAAGAGATATACAATTTTGTTCATTGGATAAACAGTTACGGATGGCCTACGGACCATGGCCTTTACAGAGTGATGAGTTCAATTAGTTCACCATTCCAAGGTGCTGTCCCTTACCTGCATAAAGCAGTTACTAGTAACTGCCTCCCAGAGTGATTTTGAAGGTTTAATAAGAATGGTATTTAGAGGCCTTCCCTGGTGGTCTTGTGGTTGAGACTTCACCTTCCAATGCAGGGAGCCATGGATTCAATCCCTCATCAGGAAGCTAAGATCCTACATGCCTCCTAGCGGAAAACCAAAACATAAAACAAAGCAATGTCATAACAAATTCAAATTTTTAAAAAAAACTTTTAAAAAATGGCATTTAGAAGGAGCTCAATAAAAGCTCCTTTCTATCCTTTCCTTGTCTCTTTCCCAGTATCTTCATCTCTCCATTGCTCTGTTTCTCTTTCTGACCTTATATGCCCATAGGTCTCTCTGTCTTCCCCTCCCATCTATCTCTTCCTGCCTCTGATTCTTTCTCTCACTTCATCTCTGCAATCTTCCTCCTGTGTCTGTCTTTATTTTGTTGTCTCTATCTACTTGTCTTCCATAGATACGCAGATTGATTTTACTCATAAATTCCAAAAGGATTTTAAGCCATGTAAAATGATACAGCAAACAAAACAAAACTTTGGTAAAATTTCTGTATCTATCGGGGGGAAAATGACAGGAAGGGCATATCAGTGGTTATTGTGGGTGCAGGGGGAGACGACAGATGCTTTGTCACATTCTCCTTTACATTTTTCTCTGTTATCTGAAAAAAAGGTTTCAATGAATATGTATCATTATTATAACCAGATTTTTAAAAGGTATTTTCATTTGGGTTGGAATTTTAAAAGTATGGTAACATGACATAAATCAAAAGTGAATAAAAGAAAGATCTATTTGTGTTGCTGTGAGTATATCTAATCCATTCTAACTGCTTCTATTGTGCATGCTCAGTCGGGTCCAACTCTTGCTCGGTGAGAATAATGGAGTGGAGACCAAGGAGCACCTCACACCCATGGCAAAGAAGGAGGTGACACGCGGCGGGATGGAGGCTACCTTAGAGCAGCACTTGGAGGACACAATGAAGAACCCATCCATTTTCGGAGTCCTGGGCACAGATTCACAGGGACTCAATCTAGCTTGCTGCGGAACCCTATCAGATGAGCATGCTCGGGTGATATCTGTTCTAGCCCAGCAAGCAGCTAAGCTAACCTCGGACCCCACTGATATTCTTGTGGTGTATCTAGAATCAAATAATGTGAACATTATGATCCAGAAACACAATGGCATTACAGTGGCAGTTCATAAAATGGCCTCCTGACAACCTGTATCAGTTCTCCAGCAGCCTGTCACAGGGACTCGGTCGTACCTTATGTTAATTATCTTATAGAACTATTAGACCATTCATGTAACACGTATCGAGCACTTTTCTATTAATTTTAGAGTAGGCTGCATTTTGACACTCTGTAGATTGACATATCAAAATATCAGTTAAGGAAAGTATCATGTTTTGAAGCAGCATATTTAGGTCACCTTGTATATAGAATTTTGTTAAGTTTAATAAACCTGGTTGGAGGAAAAAGGAGAATACTGGAGTGGGTTGCCAGGGGATCTTCCTGACCCAGGGATCGAGCCTGCATCTCCTGTGGCTCCTGCATTGGCAGGCGGCTTCTTTACCACTTGAGCCACCTGGGAAGACCCCAAATCCTTATACACATCCCCTTATGAACCTGAAGATTATATGCTCAGGATAATGTAATGGACACACAATTAAGATGGCTCCCATGATCCTTGTCTCCTTGTATTATCATCCTCGGATAATCCCTTCCCTTTGAGTTTGTGTGTGTCCAAAGGTGATCAAATGTATGTGATTACATGTAGATAATCATGTTAAAAATGAGGTGGAAATGATCAACTTGTGAGGCAACTCCCACTCCCTTGCTGGCTTTCATGAAACAGTTGACCACTTTGGGGAACCTCACATGGCAAGGAATAGAGGGTGGCCTTTAGGAGCTAAGAGTGACCCCAGCTGACAGCCAGCAAGAAATTGAAGCCTTCTGTCCTATTACTGCAAGGAACTGAATTCTGCCAACAACCTGAGTGAGCTTGAAAACAGATCCTTCCCCAGACAAGCATCAGATGAGACTGTAGCCCTGGTCAACACCTTCATTTCAACTTTGTGAGACCCTAAGCAAAGAACCCAGTTAAACCATACCCTGACTCCTGACCCACAGATACTGTTAGTTAATGTTTTAAGCTGAGAAGTTTGTGGTAATATTGTTACACAAAAGATAATCTGAATAAAAGAAGACATGTTTCATTCTCTTGGGTGAGACTATTTCATATTATAACTATTTCAGTTACATCCAAATTACTATATAATTTCTATATAATCTTAATTTAAATCCCAGCTGAACATTTTAAGGAAAATCAGTAAATCTTATTCAATAAAGTATATAAAGAGTCCACACAAAACTTTTACATGAATGTTCAAAGCAGCATTTTTCATAATAGCCCCCAAATAAAAACAACTGAAATATCTACCAACTGATGCCTGGATAGACAAAATGAGGTATAAAATGGAATATTACTCATCCATAAAAAGAAACAAAGTACTGATACATGTTGCAATGTGGATGAAACCTGAAAATATGCAGAGTGAAAAGGAGCCAGACACAAAAAGTCACATAATTTGTGATTCCATTTATGTGAAATGCTCAGAATAAGCAAATTCATAGAGATAGTTGATTAGTAGTTGCCAGGGGCTGAGGGGAGAAGAGAAGGGAACAGGGGTGGCTGCAAATAAGTACAGGGTTTCTTTTTGAGGTGATGAAAATGTTTTGGTGTTAGATAACAGTGATGGGTGACCAACTTAGTGAATATAGTAAAAACCATTGAATTGTACACTTTAAAATGATGAATCTTGTGTATGTGGATTATACCTCAATAAATAAATATCTATAAAAAAGAATAAAGATTTGTGAAGTGCTAAATCATTTCTGAAAAAGATAAAAAAGTAGACTTGACTTACCAGGTATTAGAATGTGTTCTAAGGCCAGAAAGGTAAGATGGTGTATGGAAAACTGAAAGAAAATAAGCTGGACTCCTACCTCACACCATATACAAACAATAGCTCCAGACAGGTTAAAGATTTTCATGTAAAAGAAAACACTATAGGTTATTAGAAAAATATACCATGTGACCTAGGGATGGGGAGGGACTTCCTGAACAAAACTTCAAAAGCACAAACCACACGGAAGAATGTTAATGACAATGTACATATCAAAATTTACAGTTTCTGTTTAATAAAAGACCCTATACACAAAGTTAACAGATGAAACAGCAAATATCTATTTGCTATAGCTGAAATCACCAGAGATTAAACATCCAGAATATAAAAGTGACTTTGAGAAATAGCAAGAAAGAAACAAGAGCCTCAAAGAAAAATGGGCAAAGGATAGGAATAGACAGCTCACACAAGAGGAAACCCATGAGGTTATCAAGCATGTGAAGACATGCTCAATTTTACTAATCATTAGAGAAGTGCATTTTTTTAATTGAACAAATTTTTCCATTTTTAATAGAAAAAAAGTTAGGTGATATGACTTCTACACCTTAGACTTGTTCCTGAAAGGTAGGGTCCAGCTGCTCACTGCTCAAAAGCCAATAAAATGAAATATTACTTTATATCCATCATACTGGAAAAAATTAGAAAACTGAATCACATGAAATTTGGCAGTCTTATGGAGATACAGGGACCTTTGTGTATTGTTGGTGAGAGTCTGGGCTTGAGCAGCCATTTTGGGCAATTGTCTGGCAGTACTCAACCAAATTTAGCTTGTACACCAGAGTTGTCAAGTACCCAGTGTAAGAGGGTCTACCACCCATAGTGGGGGAGGGGGCTGGGAAAATTCGCCCTGAGAAAGCGTATCTATGCTGAGATCTAAAGGTCCAGGAGGAGTTACCCAAGGAGATGGGTATAGGGGGAAAGCATTTCAGGCAAAGGAATTGCACAAGAGAAAGATCTAAGCTGAGAAGCAGCGTGGCATGTTGAAGGAAGTGAAGTAAGGCTGGTGAGCCTGAAGCACAGAAGGACATGTTCCAAATCACTGTATTTTGAAGCTTTCTGGGAGAGTGTGGCAAAATGGTCTAATGAGCAGACACATCTACCTCCCTTCCTTCCCCCAAATTCCCCCAAAGCAACCCTCCAAAATACCTTGAGTGGTGCTTTTCAAGGGAGCCATCAAAGGACCAATTATTCTGAGGCATTCTTTAGGAGACAGATTGCAGATGGAGTCAAGCCATGCAGGGTGGCGGGGTGGGATGGGGGGAGAGCTAATAATCAACCCCCAATTACAACGGATGGAGATAGACTTTTGCAGAAGTAAAAACACAAAAATAAGTCCATTGACTCTCTACGGTTGTCATTGCTGCTTTTTGCTAGGATTTTCTTTTTTTTCTCCCTTTCAGGAGCATGGAAGGTGGGATGATTGTACTTCCTCACGACTGAGTGGAAACAGCCTGTGTGGCCTCAGGCTGGAGCACTTGATTGCCAGTATGAGCTCCTCCAGAGCTCTGTCATTCTAATTCTTTTTATTTTATTTATTTTAAAAAATGTATTTGGCTGCATCCGGTCTCAGTTGTTGGCACGTGGGCTCTCTAATTGTGGTGCAGGGTCTTACTGGCCTTAAAGCATGTGGAATCTTAGTTCCCTGACCAGGGGATGGAACCCGCGTCCCCAGCACTGCAAGGTGGACTCTCAACCACTGGACCACCAGGGAAGTCCCAGTCTGATTCTTTAAAAATAGCCTGTAATTACTGTTACTCCCAAATTCACATCTCTAGCCCAGGCCTCTTGGGATTCAAACTCCAACTGCCTCCTCAACACTTCTACTTGGGTAGAAATAAGCATTTCAATGTTAACTTCCCCAAACTCCAACTGTTGATTTACTGTCTAATTCTTCAAGAGATGGGAATACCAGACCACCTGACCTGCCTCTTGAGAAATCTGTATGCAGGCCAGGAAGCAACAGTTAGAACTGGACATGGAACAACAGACTGGTTCCAAATAGGAAAAGGAGTACATCAAGGCTGTATATTGTCACCCTGCTTATTTAACTTCTATGCAGAGTACATCATGAGAAACGCTGGGCTGGAAGAAGCCCAAGCTGGAATCAAGATTGCTGGGAGAAATATCAATAACCTCAGATATGCAGATGACACCACCCTTATGGCAGAGAGTGAAGAGGAACTAAAAAGCCTCTTGATGAAAGTGAAAGAGGAGAGTGAAAATGTTGGCTTAAAGCTCAACATTCAGCAAATGAAGATCATGGCATCTGGTCCCATCACTTGAGGGGCTCCAAAATCACTACAGATGGTGACTGCAGCCATGAAATTAAAAGACGCTTACTCCTTGGAAGAAAAGTTACAACCAACCTAGATAGCATATTCAAAAGCAGAGACATTACTTTGCCTACTAAGTTCTGTCTAGTCAAGGCTATGGTTTTTCCAGTGGTCATGTATGGATATGAGAGTTGGACTGTGAAGAAAGCTGAGCGCTGAAGAATTGATGCTTTTGAACTGTGGTGTTGGAGAAGACTCTTGAGAGTCCCTTGGACTGCAAGGAGATCCAACCAATCCATTCTGAAGGAGATCAGCCCTGGGATTTCTTTGGAAAGAATGATGCTAAAGCTGAAACTCCAGTACTTTGGCTACCTCATGCGAAGAGTTGACTCATTGGAAAAGACTCTGATGCTGGGAGGGATTGGGGGCAGGAGGAGAAGGGGATGACAGAGGATGAGATGGCTGAATGTCATCACCGACTCGATGGACGTGAGTTTGAGTGAACTCCAGGAGATGGTGATGGACAAGGAGGCCTGGCGTGCTGCGATTCATGGGGTTGCAGAGAGTCGGACACGACTGAGCGACTGAACTGAACTGAACTGAAGGCCTGCTCTTCCACTGCAAAGACAAAAACAAAACAAAAACTCTATTCTTCTCTCAGTCTCCCCCATCTCCATAAGTGGTCCATCATTCACCCAGCTTCTCAGATCAAAAACCATAAAGCATCCTTTTTTAAAAAAAAAAAAAAATTGTAGTATAGTTGATTTACAATGTTTTTTTAGTTTCAGATGTACAAGAAAGTGAATGTATATGTCTATTTTCTTTCAGATTCTTTTTCCATATAGGTTATTACAGAATACTGAATAGAGTTCCCTGTGCTATGCAGAAGGTCCTTGTTAGTTGTCTATTTTATATATAGTAACGTGTGTATGTAGAGCTTCCCCAGTGGTTCAGCAAAAAATAACCCATCAGCCAATGCAGGAGACACAGGTTTGATCCCTGGGTCAGGAAGATCCTCTAGAGGAGCAATCCACTCCAGTATTCTTGCCTGGAGAATGCCATGGACAGAGGAGCCTGGTGGACTACAGTCCATAGGGTCCCAAAGAGCTGGACACAACTTAACGACTGAAAACATACATACAATTTGTGTATGTTAATCCCAATCTCCTAATTTACCACCTTCCCCCACATATCCCCTTTGGTAATTATACATTTGATTTTGAGATCTGATCTAAGCTTGTTTCTGTTTTGCAAAAAATTCATTTGTATCATTTTCTATTAGATTCCATATATAAGCGATGTTATATGATATTTGTCTTTCTCTGACTTACTTCATTTAGTATGATAATCTCTAGGTAAATCCGTGTTGTGGCAAATGGCATTATTTCATTCTTTTAAAAATCATAAAACATCCTTGATGCCTCTCTTTTTCTCACCTCCACATCCAGTCTCTGAGGAAATCCTTTAAAATAGATCCATAATCCAACCCCTTGTCTTTGCCTCCACTGCCAGCACTACCGTGTGTCATTTGGACCCTTGCAGTAGCCACCTCACCGGTCTCCCTGCTTCTTTCCTGGGCCCCTGATAGTTTCTTTTCTTCACAGCAGCCAGAGGGACCCTATTCTAATTAATGTTCCTATGTACTCAGCATTCCCTCCCAGATCCCATCTGAATAAAAGCTAAAGTCCATGTACCCACATAAAGCCTATGGTCCATGAGGTCCTGTGAGATCTTGCCCATGTTACCTCTCTGACCTCCCATCCTACCACTGCCCCCCTCATTTTCTCTGTACCTGCACTGGTCTCCTTTCTGTTCTTCATACATGCCGAGCATGTTCCCAACCTCAGTGTCTTTGCATTTGCTGTTCATTTTGCATGTGGCTTGTTCCTTTGTTTCATCCTGGTCTGTTTAAGTATCACCCCTTCACAGAGCCCTTCCTTGATCTTTCTACCTCAAATTCTCTGTGTCTAGGTCTGCTTTATTTTCCACTGTAGCACTTATCAATTTCTTTCATCATATTTCCTCTATAATGCTTTATATACTTTCTCCCCAATTACAGTGTAAGTTTCACAGGGACAGTCTTCAATCTCTTCACCACTGCATCCCCAAACCTAGAGTATAATAGGAGTTCGATAAGTATGTATAAAGCATTGAGTTAATTAATTTAAGAATAGCCAATGGGACAAAACAGAAAGACTAAGAACAAATGGAATAGGGGAAAAAATGTGAGGAAACAAAAGTAATCAAAGGAATATGGAAACTTCTTATATATTCCTAATACTACACTTAAAAATAAGAACAGGTCTAGGACTTCCCTGGCTGTCCAGTGGTTAAGATTCACCCTTCCAATGTACTGGGGTTTGGGTTTGATCCCTTGTAGGGGAACAAAGATCCTGCATGTGAAAGTGAAAGTGACAGTCACTGAGTCATGTCTGACTCTTTGCGAGAGACCAGAATTCTCCAGACCAGAATATTGGAGTGGGTAGCCTTTTCCCTTTTCCAGGGGATCTTCCCAACCCAGGGATCGAACCCAGGTTTCCCACATTGCAGGCATATTTTTTACCAGCTGAGCCACAAGGGAAGCCCAAGATCCTGCATCAGTTCAGTTCAGTTCAGTCGCTCAGTCGTGTCCGACTCTTTGCGACCCCATGAATCGCAGCATGCCAGGCCTCCTTGTCCATCACCAACTCCCGGAGTTCACTCAGACTCACGTTCATCAAGTCCGTGATGCCATCCAGCCATTTCATCCTCGGTCGTCCCCTTCTCCTCCTGCCCCCAATCCCTCCCAGCATCAGAGTCTTTTCCAATGAGTCAACTCTTTGCATGAGGTGGCCAAAGTACTGGAGTTTCAGCTTTAGCATCATTCCTTCCAAAGAAATCCCAGGGCTGATCTCCTTCACAATGGGCTGGTTGGATCTCCTTGCAGTCCAAGGGACTCTCAAGAGTCTTCTCCAACACCACAGTTCAAAAGCATCAATTCTTCGGCACTCAGCCTTCTTCACAGTCCAACTCTCACATTCATACATGACTACTGGAAAAATCATAGCCTGGAAACCATAGCCTAAGCCTTTGCTTAGTCGGCAAAGTAATGTCTCTGCTTTTGAATATACTATCTAGGTTGCTCATAACTTTTCTTCCAAGGAGCAAGCGTCTTTTAATTTCATGGCTGCAATCACCATCTGTGTGATTTTGGAGCCCCCAAAAATAAAGTCTGACACTGTTTCCACTGTTTCCCCATCTATTTCCCATGAAGTGATGGGACCGGATGCCATGATCTTCGTTTTCTGAATGTTGAACTTTAAGCCAACTTTTTCACTCTCCTCTTTCACTTTCATCAAGAGGCTTTTTAGTTCCTCTTCACTCTCTGCCATAAGGGTGGTGTCATCTGCATATCTGAGGTTATTGATATTTCTCCCGGCAATCTTGATTCCAGCTTGGGCTTCTTCCAGCCCAGCGTTTCTCATGATGTACTCTGCATAGAAGTTAAATAAGCAGGGTGACAATATACAGCCTTGACGTACCCCTTTTCCTATTTGGAACCAGTCTGTTGTTCCACGTCCAGTTCTAACTATTGCTTCCTGGCCTGCATACAGATTTCTCAAGAGGCAGGTCAGGTGGTCTGGTATTCCCATCTCTTTCAGAATTTTCCACAGTTTATTGGGACCCACACAGTCAAAGGCTTTGGCATAGTCAATAAAGCAGAAACAGATGCTTTTCTGGAACTCTCTTGCTTTTTCGATGATCCAACGAATGTTGGCGATTTGATCTCTGGTTCCTCTGCCTTTTCTAAAACCAGCTTGAACATCAGGAAGTTCATGGTTCACGTATTGCTGAAGCCTGGCTTGGAGAATTTTGAGCATTACTTTACTAGCGTGTGAGATGAGTGCAATTGTGCGGTAGTTTGAGCATTCTTTGGCATTGCCTTTCTTTGGGATTGGAATGAAAACTGACCTTTTCCAGTCCTGTGGCCACTGCTGAGTTTTCCAAATTTGTTGGCATATTGAATGCAGCACTTTCACAGCATCATATTTCAGGATTTGAAATAGCTCTACTGGAATTCCATCATCTCCACTCAGCTTTGACACCTGAGATCACCATAAGAGTGGAGGTTAGCAAAAATGCTTCATAATAGCCTTGACACTGGACCAACATTGATGGGGTAAACTTGAGGGTCTTGCTGAGATATTTCCCTTGAACGTCACAGCTCTTAACAAGCATTAAGCTCTTAAAGACTGAAAATGTAAGGTGTGGATAGGAACTAACAGCTCGAGGCCCTTTTGCTGGCACTAGTGGTAAAGGACCCACCTGCCAATGCAAGAGATGTAAGACACAGGTTCAATCCCTGGATCAGGAAGATCCCCTGGAGGAGGGCATGGCAACCCACTCCAGTATTCTTGCCTTGAGAATGCCATGGAAAGAGGAGCCTGGCGGGCTACAGTCCGCAGGGTCGCAAAGAGTCAGACATGACTTAACTGACTTAGCACACATACAAAGGGCTATGAGCAAGATCTGGTTGTGGTTTATTTTCCAGGTAAACTGCACTTTTCCTACTGGCCAGAGACTTTTTGCTAAGGACAGGGAAATAGATTGCCTTTGTAATTCCCAACTCAACTTATCTCTTCAGTAGCAAGGACAGGCATTACACCTAAATAACATATTTTAAAACTCCATAAAGTTTTTTTAAAATATAACTTAATTGAAGTTTAGTTGCTTTATAATCTTGTGTTAGAAAAACTCTGTAAAGTTTTAATTTCCCTGGAAACTCTACAGCCATTATCACCTATAATCTTCAGAAAAAGTGGAGAGACCTAATGGAATTTGGAAAGTAAAATCGACAAACTTCTAACCCCAACCCTCAAACTTCCAGGGACTAAAGTATTACCATTAGCCTTAATGGCAATGAGCTCTAACCCCTCTGGGGACCACCTCTAGTTAGCTACTTCTGTGTTAATAACAGACTGCCCCACTCTGTTTTGTCATTTCGCCTCAAATCCTACCCTCTTACAGGCCAGTGTGACTCCATACTACTAAAGACTCATGTGATACCTCTAGATGTCTCCATAATAGGTTCAAGCTGCATTTTCAAAATATCCACCTCAACAAAGTCTGCATGATCAAAGGGAAACTTCCCTTGAGTCACAGTGGAAAAGACCTTATTAACAGGCTTCAAACTGAGGATTTTTAGGAATTCTTTGGAAACTGACAATTGCAGAGGTGGACAGCTTCTGCTGCACTTTACATAAATACTACAGGTCAATAGAACAATTTCTGATGAGGGTAAAAGAAAAAAGGCACTGGGATGTCTACAAGAGACCAGCTGGGCCATAGGATTTTTCCATGGCCCAGGCTGGGTCACCTAGGATACCATGTCCAGGGTCTATTACAAGGATGAATGATCATCTGTGGCGCTTTTGGCCGACGGAGCCTGTCCAGTCTTAAATGCCACTAAGCAGCCCTTGTCACATCACAAGAGTCAACACAAACATATTTAACACACATTCAAATCTTGTAACGACTTTTCTAACTCCCTTAACTGCGATGCCCCATAGTTCTCTGTGATGTGTATTCTCCCTCAGTGCAATGAGCTAATAAACCCAACTTTAACTATTGGTAAGTTCCTGATGGTCTTTGGTTGAAGCCCATTGATGTTATTAGAAAATTTAAGAGAATCATCTAAAAAACTTTACACCTAATAGGAGAAGTGAGCTAGTTGACCAGAAGCAAGACCTCCTATGAAATTAAATAGCCTTCCTTGACAGACACTTAAAATAATTTTTAAATTTTATTTATGTTTGGCTGTGCTCAGGCTTTCTCTAGTTGCGGGAAGCAGGGCTATTCTTTGTTGGAGTGCACCAGGTTCTCAATGTGGTGGCTTATCTCATTGCGGAGCACAGGCTATAGGTGCACAGGCTTCAGTAGTTGCAGCTTGCAGGCTCAGTAGTTCAGGCTCACGAGCTCTAGAGCACGGGCTCAGTAGTAGTTGTTCTGAGGCATGTGGAATCCTCCTGGACCAGGGATCCAAATTGTGTCTCCTCCATTGGCAGGTGGATTCTTATCCACTGTACCACCAGACAAATCCAAAGCTGCTATATCTTGTACATGTCTTTGGCTAACATTTGTGCACATTTCTGTTAGGTGTACACGTAGAAATGGTAGCACAAGGTGATGGGTGTGCATACATGCAGCTCTAGTAGATACTGTCAAATAGATTTCCAAAATGATTGGTGTACCCATTACATTCCTATGAACTATGAATGAGACCCATTGTTTCCAGAAATCCTTAGCAACACTTAGTACTCTTGGATTTTAAGGGTGGTTTTTTTTTTTTTTTTGCCTGTTTGAGTGATGAAATATTATTTTGCTATTTTAAGACACAGCTCTCTGATTTATCATGAGCATATGCTCATATGTTATTGGCTACTTGGGTTTCCTCTTTTGTAAAATGTTTTTCCACATCCTTTGCTTGCTTGCTTTTCTATTTCTATTGGATTGTTTGTTAATCTTTTGTCAATTACTGTATTTTGAAGCTACCTTTTGGGGTAGTCATGTCTGTATGTTATTCTAGCAGGTGGGGCTCACAAAGCCATCCAGCTCCCATCAAGGCTGGAAAGAGCAATTAATATTTCCTATTGCCTGGGAGGGGGACACAGATTTATTCAGGAGATTTAGATCTGGTGGAGCCTGATAGCCACTTTGAGGGATAAGGCAAGAGCATCAGGCATGGCTCAACAGCTGAGGACCTCAGGATCTGGCGCATCTCAGAAGATGCCTATGTGAAGACTTCCTCTCCAAGGACAGCCCACTCTCCCCATGTACTCTCTAAGCGCCCAGAGGTTAAGACTACAACCTGGGAAATGAGGGGTGTGGGCTGAAATTACTAATAGGGTTTGGTGTGGCACATTAGAATGGAAATTTCCTTTTGTATTAGGAAACACAAAGTTTCCTTTTGTTTATTATATCACTGAAAAATTTAAAAACTCCTCCTCTTTGGCCCTATCCTTTGTATTTTGCAATAAAAATTTAGCTTCGTGGGCTTGTTTTTCCTTTCTTCATTTTTTTTTTTTTTGCCACACCTCACTGCATGAGGGATCTTAGTTCCCCAACCAGGAATATCGAACCTGTGCCCTCTGCCATGGAAGCACAGTCTTAAGCACTGGCCTGCCAGGGAAGTCTTGTTTTTTCTTTCTAATGCTCAGTGAGCAAACTCCCAGAGACCAGCCTGATAATTACCTTTATAAATAACTAAAGAAATCTAAAAAGGAATGGAGATCCTCTCCTGTCCTTTGGCTGTGAAGGAAGAGCTTCCATTCTGCATCATAAAAACAGTTCACACCATCTGATGGGGTGCTCAGTTGTGAAACTTTGTCTTGAATCCCCGTACCAAGGCACAGCCCTTTGAGAATGCCCAGGATTGTTGACAACTTAATCTCCATTGAGATAAGGCTGTCCTTGAAATTATTATTATAACAAAGGGTGTTCAGAAATTGTTGCTATGGCCTATGAAAACCTTCAAATGACACCAGTAATTATGCTGGATAAGGAGTTGTCCTGGAAATTGTGTTGCAAATGACCTCTCTGAAACGCTACACATTTTAAAGAAGACTATAAATCCCAGCGGTGGGAAGATCCGCTGGAGAAGGGAAACTCTAGTATTCTGCCTGGAAAACTCCATGGACTTTATAGTCCCTGGGGTCACAAACAGTTAGACACGACTGAGCGACTCTCACTTTCTTTCTGCTGCTTTCAGGCTGTATAAGCATGGCAAGTTGCTTTACTTTCTCTGTACTTTCAGTTTCCTCATATGCATAATGGAGGTAAGGAAAGGAAGGCTCCATTGTCACCAGCTAAGTGATCACTGGCACATCCTTCCTCCTCTACAGACTTGTAGGTAATCTGATGACACTACAGTTCACCTGGAAATGGGCCCCATTAGTCAGCTCCCTAAATTGGCCCTAAATGGGCTTCTTGAGATGGTCCCCAGGTTCCAACATCGGAGCACAGATCTCTGAAGGTGTATCCCTGGGGAAAGCAGCTCTTCCACCCACCTCTGGGCCCTGGGACCAGTGGGGGTAGAGCTCATAGGGCTGTCCTGCCCATCCAGGCCACATTTTCCAATGACCACTAAAAGAACAGAGGAAATGAGAATACTCAGACCAGGCAACTCCCAGACTCTGGGTAAGGGTGTACCCAATTCTCCTGTCTTCCTTTTCTCTCACTCTCTAGGCTCTCATTCCACTTCTCTGTCTTGTTCTTTCTCTGCCCCTCAGTTTCTCTCTTTTCTTTTCTGCTGTCTCTGTCTCTCCCAATCTCTGTCTCTATGTCCTCACTTTCACTTCCTCTTTTCCTTTTTTTTTTTTAAACATGTACTACTTTTTTTTCTCTCTTTCTTGGAATCTCCTCTGCATCTCCATCTCTCCTTCAATGGCTCTGTAAACTGGGCTTCGCTTTCGCTTGGTATCTATGCGCCTCTCCCTATCTTTTCTTCGCTGTCTATCTTTGATTTGCCCATCTCTCTTTCCCTAGCCTCTCAGGGTCTCTGCCTGAGGAAGTGGACACAGGGATTCCCCTACTCCACCGTCACGGCTGGACCCCATGGTTCTTCCCTGATTATGTCCGCATCTCTAACTCCATCCATCAAATATTTCCCTTTCCCACCACAAGCGGACAGAGGGATGGCAAACCCCAGGACTCAGGGAGGGTGAGAGCCACCAACCAGAGAAATCAAAGCAGAGAAATGAGGGTTGAGAGATGTATCAAGACAGATAGAGGCAGAAATGGGTCTCAGGCAGGGAGGAAGATAGGAAGGAAGAACCTGTGGGAGAGCCACTGTGATCCTTATTGGAAACAGATGGGATTAAATTAGAAATGAGAGAGAGGAAGAAAGAGGATGCAGTTAGGGCACCTCTCTGCCTCTCTGAGGCTGCTCAGCTACAGTGTAAGTGGGCAGGCGGCCTGGGGAGGCCTGGCCTGACAGCCCTCTGTTGGTTCAGCCCCTCAACCCAGCTCAGAACTCTACACTCCCACCTCGGTTTCTCTGCTGCCTTGGACTCCATTTGATCCTAAGGGTCTTCCCACCTGCATTTCTGACCCTCACACACCTTCTTGTATGTCTCTTTCTGCCTCCATGTCTATGTCTCCATTAATGTCTCTGTGTCACTAGGTGTATGTCCCTCAATTCCTGTTTCTCTCACTCCATCTGTTTCACCCTTGCCTTCTCTGGATTTCTGCAGTCCCTCTCGGTAGAAACCACCCGCGGTCGGATTCCACATTCCCTTATTTTTCGAAGAGAGGCAGGCGGTCAGGTCAGGGGGCGGGATCTGAGGACTCGCCCCGGCCCCAACCTCCTCCAGCTCCGGAGACCTGAACGACACCGACACCGGAAGCTCCAGCCCCAACTAGGAGCCAGGTGACAGAACAGACGCTAGGCTTCCACGAGGCCCGCACCACCACGCAGTACCTTTCTACAAATCAGCCGAAGCCCCGAGCCTCAGTTCTAAGCTCAGTCCTCTGCTACCAAATCCAGTACTGGTCCCGCCTGGCCCAGCCAGCAGCCCTAGGAGCCAGAGCACAAGGCTCTGGACTTCACCATGAACCATCCGACCGCCACACGGCTCCAACAGCCTTCCAGACACGGAGACCATGAGATAGGTCCTTAGGTTGGGAGAGGAGGGTGGGATGTCCGGGCAATTAAGGCATTCAAAGGGGTGAGAACTTAAAGAGCAGGGGAGAGTGGGGTCTGAAGATGGGGGGTCTAGAGGCTACTGAGGGATGGGAACCTGCAGGGCTAAAAGGCCTGAAAGGGCGGAGTCCATTCGGAAGGGACATCCCTGGTAGCTCAGAAGGTAAAGAATAAGCCTGTGACCCAGGTAGACCCAGGTTTGATCCCTGGATCATAAGATCCTCTGGAGAAGTGAATGGCAACCCACTCCAGTATTCTTGTCTGGAGAATTCCATGGACAGAGGAGCCTGGTGGATTATCCCTTTCACTTCTGGGGCTTCCCAGGTGGCGCTAGTGGTAAAGAACCCACCTGCCAATGCAGGAGACTTAAGAGACAGGGTTTCGATCCCTGGATCAGGAAGATCCCCTGGAGAAGTAAATGGCAACCCACCCCAGTATTGTTGCCTGGAGAATCCCCATGGACAAAGGAGCCAGGCAGGCTACAGTCCATAGTGTTGCAAAGAGTCTGACATGACTGAAGACACTTAGCCCACATGCAGTGAGTCACAGCTGTGTCTGGTTCCTCTGCCTTTTGTAAATCCAGCTTGAACATCTGGAAGTCCTCGGTTCATGCACTTTTGAAGCCTAGCTTGAAAAATTTTGAGCATTACTTTGCTAGCGTGTGAGATGAATGCAATGTTCAGTAGTCTGAACTTTCTTTGGCATTGCCTTTCTTCGGGATTGAAATGAAAACTAACCTTTTCCAGTCCTGTGGCCACTGCTGAGTTTTTCAAATTTGCTGGCATATTGAGTGCAGCACTTTCACAGCATCATCTTTTGGATTTGAAATAGCTCAACTGGAATTCCATCACTTCCACTAGCTTTGTTCATAGTGATGTTTCCTAAGTCCCACTTGACTTCACATTCCATGATGTCTGGCTCTCCACGAGTGATCACAGAGATCACAGGGATCTGGCTCAGAGGTGAGTTATCTGGGTCATTAAGATCTTTTTTTGTATAGTTCTTCTGTGTATTCTTTCCACCTCTTCTTAATATCCTCTGCTTCTGTTAGGTCCATACCGTTTCTGTCCTTTATTGTGCCCATCTTTGCATGAAATGTTCCCTTGGTATCTCTAATTTTCTTGAAGAGATCTTTAGTCTTTCCCATTCACTTGTTTTCCTCTATATCTTTGCATTGATCACTAAGGAAGGCTTTCTTATCTCTCCTTGCTATTCTTTGGAACTCTGCATTCAGATGGGTATTTCTTTCCTTTTCTCTTTTGCCTTTCACTTCTCTTCTTTCCTAAGCTATTCGTAAGGCCTCCTCAGACAACCATTTTGCCTTTTTGCACTTCTTTTTCTTGGGGATGGTCTTGATCACTGCCTCTTATACAATGTCATGAACCTCCATCCATAGTTCTTCAGGCACTCTGTCTATCAGATCTAATCCCTTGAATCTATTTCTCACTTCCACTGTATAATCGTAAGGGATTTGATTTAGGTCATACCTGAATGGTCTAGTGGTTTCCCCTACTTTCTTCAATTTATGCCTAAATTTGGAAGCATGGAGTTCATGATCTGAGCCATAGTCAGCTCCCAGTCTTGTTTCTGCTGACTGTATAGAGCTTCTCCATCTTCGGATGCAAAGAATATAATGAATCTGATTTCTCTATTGACCATCTGGTGATGTCCATCTGTAGAGTCCTCTCTTGTGTTGTTGGAAGAGGGTGTTTGCTATGACCAGTGCGTTCTCTTGGCAAAACTCTGTTAGCCTTTGCCCTGCTTCATTTTGTGCTTCAAGGCCAAACTTGCCTGTTACTCAAGGTATTTCTTGACTTCCTACTTTTGTACTCCAGTTCCCTATGATGAAAAGGACATCTTTTTTGGTGTTAGTTCTAGAAGGTCTTGTAGGTCATCATAGAACTGTTCAACTTCAGCTTCTTTGGCGTTATTGTTGGGGCATAGATGTGGATTATTGTCATATTGAATGGTTTGCCTTGAAAACAACAGAGATCATTCTGTCATTTGTATGACTGCACCCATTGTGGACAAGCATTCTAACCTCTCTGTGCTTCCATATCTGCTTGTGTGATCTTAGTCAAAGTGCCTGACCTCTCTGGGCTTCCACTTATGAGCTGTTTGATCTTAGGCAAGTTGCCTGACCTTTCTGCCCTCCCACTTAAGAGGTGAGTGATCTTAGGCAAGTTGTTAAAACATTCTGTGCTTCCACTTCTGAGGTCTGTGATCTTAGGCAAGTTACCTGAAGCCTCGGTTTTTCCACATCTACGTTGTGTGATCTTATGAAAGTTGCCTGACATCTCTGTGCTTTCACTTCTTAGCTGTGTGATCATAGGCAAGTTGCCTATCTCTCTGTGCTTCCACTTCTGAGCTCTGTGATTGGTAGACAAGAGGTGAAACATCTTGGTATTTTCATATCTGAGCTATGTGATCTTAGGAAACTTGCTGACTACTCTGTGCTTCCACTTCTGAGCTGTGTAATCTTAGACAAGTTGTCTGATGCCCCTATGCTTCACTACTGAGCCATATGATTTTAGAAAAGTTGCCTGACCATTCTGAGCTTCCACTTATGATCCGTGTGATCATAAGCAAGTTGCAGAACCTCTCTGTTTTTCCATACAAGAGCTGAGTGATCTAAGGCAAGTTGCCTAACCTCTCTATGCTTCCATTTCTGAACTCTGTCATCTTAGGCAAGTTGCTTAACCTCTTTGTGCTTCCATTTTTGAGCTCTGTGATCGTAAGCAAGTTGCCTGTCATCTCTGTGCTTCCGATTAAGAGCTGTGTGATCGGACCCAAGTTGCCTGACCTTTCCGTGCTTCCACTTCTAAGCTCTGTGATATTACAGAAGTTGCCTATTCCCTCTGTGCTTCCACCTCTGAGCTGTGTCATCTTAGGGCAAGTGAGCTGATCTCTCTGTGCTTCCATGTCTGAGCTATCTGATCTTGGGCAAGTTGCCTGACCTCCCTGTGCTTCCACGTCTGAGCTGTGTGATCATAGGCAAGTTGGCTAACCTCTCTGTGTCTCCACTTCTGAGCTCTCTGATCTTAGTCAGTTGAGTAACACATTTGTGATTTCATATAGGAGCTGTGTGATCATAGGCAAGTTCTCTGACCTCTATGTGCTTCCACTTAGGAGCTGTGTGATGTTATTCAAGTTGCCTGACTTCTCTGTTCTGCTTATGAGTTGTGATCTTTGGCAAGTTGCATAAACTCACTGTGCTTCCATATCTCAGCTTGGTGATTAGGCAAGTTGCCTGACAATTCTGTGCTTTCATGTTTAAGCTGTGTGATCTTAGGCAAGTTGTCTAAGTTCTCTGTGGTTCCACTTCTGAGCTCCGTGATCTTAGTCAAGTGGAGTAACATCTCTGTGCTTTTATATCTTAGCTTTATGTGATCTTATGCAAGTTGACTGACTTCTCTGTGCTTCCACTTCCGATCTATGTGATCATAGGTAAGTTGAAGAAACTCTGTTTTTCCACCTAGGAGCTGTGTGATCATAGGCAAACTTACCTAACCTCTCTGTGCCTCCACTTCTGAGCTTGGTCATATTAGGCAAGTTTCCAACTTCTCTGGTCTTAACATGAGAGCAGTGTGATTGTAGACAAGGTGCCTGACCTCTCTGTGCTCCCATTTAGGAGCTGTGTGGTCTTAGGCACATTGCCTGACATTTCTGTGGTTCCAATTCTGATCTGTTCAATCTTAGGCAAGTTGCCAGACCTCTCAGTTTTTCCACCTCTATGCTGTGTGATCTTAGGCCAACGGCCTGACCTCTCTGTGCTTCCACTTCTAAACTGTGTGATCTTAGGCACATTGCCTGAATTCCCAATGCTTCCACATTTGAGCTGTGTGATCTTTGGCATGTTGTCTGATCTCTCTTTGCTTCCACTTCTGAGCTTTGTTATTTTAGTCAAGTTGCCTGTTTCTCTTTCTTCCATGTATGAGCTGTGTGATCTTAAGCAAGTTGCATAACCTCTCTGTGCTTCCACTTAGGAGCTGTGTGATCTTTTGCTGATTACCTAACTTCTCTGTGCTTTCATATCTCAGCTTGGTGATTAGACAAGTTGCCTGACAACTCTGTGCTTTCATGTTTAAGCTGTGTGATCTTAGGCAAGTTGTCTAAACTCTATGTGTTTCCACTTCTGAGCTCTCTGATCTTAGTCAAGTGGAGTAACATCTCTGTGCTTTTATATCTTAGCTTAGTGTGATCTTATGCAAGTTGCCTGACTTCTCTGTGCTTCCACTTCCGCTCTATGTGATCATACGTAAGTTGCAGATACGCTGTTTTTCCACCCTGGAGCTGTGTCATCATAGGCAAACTTGCCTAACCTCTCTGTGCTTCCACTTCTGAGCTCGGTCATCTTAGGCAAGTTTCCAACTTCTCTGGGCTTCAACATGTGAGCTGTGTGATTGTAGACAAGATGCCTGACCTCTCTGTGCTCCCATTTAGGAGCTGTGTGGTCTTAGACACATTGCCTGATATTTCTATGGTTCCAATTCTGATCTGTTCCATCTTAGGCAAGTTGCCAGACCTCTCTATTTTTCCACCTCTATGCTGTGTGATCTTAGGCAAGCTGTCTGACCTCTCTGTGCTTCCACTTCTGAATTGTGTGATTTTAGGCACATTGCCTGACTTCCCTATGCTTCCACATGTGAGCTGTGTGATCTTAGGCAAGTTGTCTGACCTCTCTTTGCTTCCACTTCTGAGCTTTGTTATTTTAGTCAAGTTACGTGACTTCTCTTTCTTCCACTTATGAGCTCTGTGATCTTAAGCAAGTTGCCTGTCATCTCTGTGCTTCTGTTTAAGAGCTGTGTGATCGGACCCAAGTTGCCTGACCTTTCCGTGCTTCCACTTCTAAGCTCTGTGATATTACAGAAATTGCCTATTCCCTCTGTGCTTCCACTTCTGAACTGTGTCATCTTAGGCATATTGCCTGTCTTCCCTATGTTTCGACATTTGAGCTGTGTGATCTTAGGCAGGTTGTCTGACTACTCTTTGCTTCTAATTCTGAGCTTTGGTATTTTAGTCAAGTTGCCTGACTTCTCTTTCTTCCACTTATGAGCTGTGTGATCTTAAGCAAGTTGCCTAACCTCCTTGTGCTTCTACTAAGGAGCTCTGTGATCTTAGGCTAATTAGCTAACCTCTCTGAGCTTCCGTATCTGAGGTGTGTGATCTTAGGCAACTTGCCTAACCTCTCTGTGTTTCGGCTTTGAACTGTGTCATCTTAGGCAAGTGACCTGGTCGCCCTGTGTTTCTATGTCTGAGCTAACTGACCTTAGGCAAGTTGCCTGACCTCTCTGTGCTTCCATTTAGGAGCTGTGTGATCTTAGGCAAGTTGTCTAAACTCTCTGTGTTTTCAATTCTGAGCTCTGTGATATTAGTCACATCTCTGTGCTTTCATATCTTAGCTTCGTGTGATCGTATGCAGGTTGCCTGACTTCTCTCTGCTTCCACTTCCGATCTGTGTGATCATAGTTAAGTTGCAGAAACTCTGTTTTTCCACCTTGCAGAAACTGTTTTTCCACCTAGGAGCTGTGTGATCATAGGCAAACTTGCCTCACCTCTCTGTGCTTCCACTTCTAAGATGGGTCATCCTAGGCATGTTTTCAACTTCTCTTGGCTTCAACATAAGAGCTGTGTGATTGTAGACAAGTTGCCTGACCTCTCTGTGCTCCCATTTAGGAGCTGTGTGGTCTTAGGCATATTGCCTGATATCTCTGTGCTTCCCATTCTGATCTGTTCCATCTTAGGCAAGTTGCCAGACCTCTTAGTTTTTCCACCTCTATGCTGTGTGATCTTAGGCAAGCTGCCTGACCTCTCTGTGCTTCCACTTCTGAACTGCATGCTCTTAGGCACATTGCCTGACTTCCCTATGCTTCTACATTTGAGCTGTGTGATCTTAGGCAAGTTGTCTGACCTCTCTTTGCTTCCACTTCTGAGCTTTTTATTTTAGTCAAGTTGCTTGACTTCTCTTTCTTCCACTTACAAGCTGTGTGATCATCGGCTGATTACCTAACCTCTCTGTGCTTCCGTATCTCAGCTTGGTGATTAAGCAAGTTGCTTGTCTACTCTGTGCTTTCATGTTTAAGCTGTGTGATCTTAGGCAAGTTGTCTAAGCTCTGTTTCCACTTCTGAGCTCTGTGATCTTAGTCAAGTGGAGTAACATCTCTGTCCTTTCATATCTTAGCTTAGTGTGATCTTATACAAGTTGCCTGACTTCTCTGTGCTTCTACTTCTAATCTATGTGATCATAGGTAAGTTGCAGAAACTGTTTTTCCACCTAAGAGTTGTGTGATCATAGGCAAACTTGCCTAACTTCTCTGTGCTTCCACTTCTGAACTCTGTCATCTTAGGGAAGTTTCCAACTTCTGTGGGCTTCAACATAAGAGCTGTGTGATTGTAAACAAGTTGCCTGACCTCTCTGTGCACCCATTTAGGGGCTGTGTGCTCATAGGCACATTGCCTGATATCTCAGTGCTTCCAATTCTGATCTGTTCCGTCTTAGACAAGTTGCCAGACCTCTCAGTTTTTCCACCTCTGTGCTGTGTGATCTTAGGCCACCTGGCTGACCTCTCTGTGCTTCCACTTCTGAACTGTGTGATCTTAGGCACATTGCCTCACTTCCCTAAGCTTCCAAATGTGAGCTGTGTGATCTTAGGCAAGTTGTCTGACCGCTCTTTGCTTCCACTTCTGAGCTTTGTTATTTTAGTCAAGTTGCCTGACTTCTCTTTCTTCCACTTATGAGCTGTGTGATCTTAGGCAAATTGCCTAATCTCTCTGTGCTTCCACTTATGAGCTGTGTGATATTAGGCTGATTACCTAACCTCTCTGTGCTTCCATGTCTCAGCTTGGTGTTAGGTGAAGTTGCTTGAAAACTATGTGCATCATGTTTAAACTGTGTGATTTTAGGCAAGTTGTCTAAGCTCTCTGTGTTTCCACTTCTGAGCTTTCTTATTTTAGTCAAGTTGCCTGACTTCTCTTTGTTCCACTTATGAGCTGTGTGATCTTAAGCAAGTTGCCTAACCTCTCTGTGATTCCACTTAGGAGCTGTGTGATCTTCAGCTAGTTTGCTAACCTCCCTGAGCTTCCATATCTGAAGTGTGTGATCTTAGGCAACTTGCCTAACCTCTCTGTGCTTCCCCTCTGAGCTGTGTGATCTTAGGCATGTTGCTGAGCTCTCTGTGCTTCCAATTCTGATCTATTTGATCACAGGCACCTTGCAGGATGTGTCTTTTTTTCTGCATCTGAGTTGTGTGATCTTAGGCAAGTTGTCTGACCTCTCTTTGCTTCTACTTCTGACTTTATTTATTATTTTAGTCAAGTTGCCTGACTTCTCTTTCTTTCACTTATGAGCTGTGTGATCTTAAGCAACTTGTCTAACCTCTCTGTTGTTCTAGTCAGGTGCTGTGTGATCTTAGACTGATTACCTAACCTCTCTTTGCTTCCATATCTCATCTTGGTGTTTAGGCAAGTTGCCTGTCAACTCTGTGCTTTCATGTTTAAGCTGTGTGATCTTAAGCAAGTGTCTAAGCTCTGTGTGTTTCCACTTCTGAGCTCTGTGATCTTAGTCAAGTGGTGTAACATCTCTATGCTTTCATATCTTAGCTTAGTTTGATCTTATGCAAGTTGCCTGACTTCTCTGTGTTCCATTGCCATCTATGTGATCATAGGTAAGTTGCAGAAACTCTGTTTTTCCTCCTAGGAGCTGTGTGATCACAGGCAAACTTGCCTAACATCTCTATACTTCCACTTCTGAGATCAGTCATCTTAGGCAAGTTTCCAACATCTCTGAGCTTCAGCATGTGAGCTGTGTGATTGTAGACAAGTTGCCTGACTTCTCTGTGCTCCCATTTAGGAGCTGTGTGGTCTTAGGCACATTGCCTGATATTTCTTTGCTTCCAATTCTGAACTGTTCAAACTTAGGTAAGTTGCCAGACCTCTCAGTTTTTCAACCTCTATGCTGTGTGATCTTAGGCAAGCTGCCTGACCTCTCTGTGCTTCCACTTAGGAGCTGTGTGATCCTAGGCCAATTCGTAACCTCTCTGTGGTTCCATATCTCAGCTTGGTGATTATGCAACTTGCCTGACAACTCTGTGCTTTCATGTTTAAGCTGTGTGGTCTTAGGCAAGTTGTCTAAGCTCTATGTGTTTCCACTTCTCAGCTCCGTGATCTTAGTTAAGTGGAGTAACATCTCTGTGCTTTCATATCTTAGCTTAGTGTGATCTTATGCAAGTTGCCTGACTTCTTTGTGCCTCTACTTCTGATCTATGTGATCATAGATAAGTTGCGGAAACTCTGTTTTTCCACCGAGGAGCTGTGTGATCATAGGCAAACTTGCTTAACCTCTCTGTGCTTCCACTTCTGAGCTCGGTCATCTTAGGCAAGTTTCCAACTTCTCTTGGCTTCAACATGAGAGCTGTGTGATTGTAGACAAGTTGCCTGACCTCTCTGTGCACCCATTTAGGAGCTGTGTGGTCTTAGGCACATTGCCTGATATCTCAGTGCTTCCAATTCTGATCCGTTCCATCTTAGGCAAGTTGCCAGTCTTCTCAGTTTTTATACCTCTGTGCTGTGTGTTCTTAGTCTAGCTGGCTGATCTCTCTGTGCTTCCACCTCTGAACTGTGTGCTCTTATTCACATTGCCTGACTTCCCTATGCTTCCACATTTGAGCTGGGTGATCTTTGGTAAGTTATCTGAACTCTCTTTGCTTCCACTTATGAGCTTTGTTATTTTAGTCAAGTTGCCTGACTTCTCTTTCTTCCGCTAATGAGCTGTGTGATCTTAGGCAAGTTGCCTAACCTCTCTGTGCTTCCACTTAGGAGCTGTATGATCTTGGCTAATTACCTAACCTCTCTGTGCTTCCATATCTCAGCTTGGTGATTATGCAAGTTGCCTGACAACTCTGTGCTTTCATGTTTAAGCTGTGTGATCTTAGGCAAGTTGTCTAAGCTCTGTCTGTTTCCACTTCTGAGCTCTGTGATCTTAGTCAAGTGGAGTAACATCTCTGTCCTTTCATATCTTAGCTTAGCGTGATCTTATGCAAATTGCCTGACTTCTCTGTGCTTCCACTTCCAATCTATGTGATCATAGGTAAGTTGCAGAAACTCTGTTTTTCCACCCTGGAGCTGTGTGATCATAGGCAAACTTGCCTAACCTCTTTGTGCTTCCACTTCTGAGCTCGGTCATATTAGGCAAGTTTCCAACTTCTCTGGGCTTCAACATGAGAGCTGTGTGATTGTAGACATGTTGCCTGACCTCTCTGTGCTCCCATATAGGAGCTGTGTGGTCTTAGGTACATTGCCTGATATCTCTGTGCTTCCAATTCTGAACTGTTCCATTTCAGGCAAGTGCCAGACCTCTCAGTTTTTCCACCTCTGTGCTGTGTGATCTTAGGCCACCTGGCTGACCTCTCTGTGCTTCCACTTCTGAATTGTGTGCTCTTAGGCACATTGCCTGATTTCCCTACCCTTCCACATTTGAGCTGTTTGATCTTAGGCAAGTTGTCTGACCTCTCTTTGCTTCCATTTCTGAGCTCTGTTATTTTAGTCAAGTTGCCTGACTTCTCTTTCTTCCACGTATGAGCTGTGTGATCTTAAGCAAGTTGCCTAATCTCTCTGTGCTTCCACTAAGGAGCTGTGTGATCTTAGGCTAGTTAGCTAACCTCCCTGAGCTTCTGTTTCTGAGGTGTATGTTCTTAGGCAACTTGCCTAACCTATCTGTGCTTCCCCTCTGAGCTGTGTGATCTTAGGCATGTTGCCTGACCTCTCTGTGCTTCCACCTAGGAGATCTGTGATCTTAGGCAAGTTGTCTGACCTCTCTTTGATTCCACTTCTGCGCTTTTTTATTTTAGTGAAGATGCCTGACTTCTCTTTCTTCCACTTATGAGCTGTGTGATCTTATGCAAGTTGCCTGACTTCTTCGTGCTTCCACTTCTGATCTATCTGATCATAGGTAAGTTGCAGAAACTCTCTTTTTCCACCTAGGAGCTGTGTGATCATAGGAAAACTTGCCTAACCTCTCTGTGCTTCCACTTCTGAGATGGGTCATCTTCGGCAAGTTTCCAACTTCTCTGGGCTTCAACATGAGAGCTGTGTGATTGTAGACAAGTTGCCTGACCTCTCTGTGTTCCCATTTAGCAGCTGTGTGGTCTTTGCCATATTGCCTGATATCTCTGTGCTTCCAATTCTGATCTGTTCCATCTTAGGCAAGTTGGGAAACTTCTCAGGTTTTCCAACTCTCTATGCTGTGTGATATTAGACCAGATGCCTGACCTCTCTGTGCTTCCACTTCTGAACTGTGTGCTCTTGGGCACATTGCCTGACTTCCCTATTCTTCCACATTTGAGCTGTGTGATCTTAGTCAAGTTGTCTGACCTCACTTTGCTTCCACTTCTGAGCTTTGTTACTTTAGTCAAGTTGTCTAACTTCTCTTTCTTCCACTTATGAGCTGTGTGATCATAAGCAAATTGCCTAACCTCTCTGTGCTTCCACTTAGGAGCTGTGTGATCTTTGGCCGATTACCTAACCTCTCTGTGCTTCCATATCTCAGCTTGGTGATTAGGCAAGTTGCCTGACAACTCTGTGCTTTCATGTTTAAGCTGTGTGATCTTAGGCAAGTTGTCTAAGCTCTGTGTTTCCACTTCTGAGCTCTGTAATCTTAGTCAAGTGGAGTAACGTCTCTGTGCTTTTATATCTTAGCTTAGTGTGATCTTATGCAAGTTGCCTGACTTCTCTGTGCTTCCACTTCTGATCTATGTGACCATAGGTAAGTTGCAGAAACTCTGTTTTTCCACCCTGGAGCTGTGTGATCATAGGCAAACTTGCCTAACCTCTTTGTGCTTCCACCTCTGAGCTCGTCATTTTAGGCAAATTTCTAACTCTCTATGCTTCATTCAATATGTGAGCTGTGTGATTGTAGACAAGTTGCCTGACCTCCCTGTGCTCCAATTTAGGAGTTGTGTGGTCTTAGGCACATTGCCCGATATCTCTGTGCTTCCAGTTCTGATCTGTTCAATCTTAGGCAAGTTGCCAGACCTCTCAGTTTTTCAACCTCTATGCTGTGTGATCTTGTGCAAGCTACCTGACCTCTCTGTGATTCCACTTCTGAACTTGGTGATCTGAGGCACATTGACTGACTTCCCTATCCCTTTACATTTGAGCTGTGTGATCTTAGGCAAGTTGTCTGACCTCTCTTTGCTTCCACTTCTGAGCTTTGTTATTTTAGTCAAGTTGCCTGACTTCTCTTTCTTCCACTTATGAGCTGTGTGATCTTAAGCAAGTTGCCTAACCTCTCTGTGCTTCCACTCAGGAGCTGTGTGATCTTAGGCTAGTTAGCTAACCTCCTTGAGCTTCTGTTTCTGAGGTGTGTGTTCTTAGGCAACTTGCCTAACCTCTCTGTGCTTCCCCTCTGAGCTGTGTGATCTTAGGCATGTAGCCTGACCTCTCTGTGCTTTCACTTCTGATCTGTTTGATCACAGGCACCTTTCAGCATGTGTCTTTTTTTCTACATCTGAGGTGTGTGTTCTTAGGCATCTTGTCAAACCTCACTGTGCTTACACTTCTGAGCTGTGTGACATTAGGCAAGTTGCCAGACCTCTCTGTGCTTTTACCGTTGAGCTGTGTCATCTTCAGCAAGTTGCCTATATCTGTGCTTCCACTTCTGAGCTGTGTGATCTTAGGCAAGTTGCTTAAGCTCGCTATGCTTCTACTTAATCTGTATCATTTTAGGCAAGTTTCCTAACCTCTCTGGACTTCCACCTCTGAGCTCTGTGATCTAATCAAGTTACATATGCTGTCTGTGCTACCACTACTGAGCTATATGATTTTAGACAAGTTGCCTGACCTTTCTCAGCTTCCACTTATGATCTGTGTGATCATAGGCAAGTTGCAGGACCTCTCAGATTTTCCACCTAAGAACTGAGTGATCTAAGGCAAGTTGTGTAATCTCTCTGTTCTTCCATTTCTGAGCTCTGTCATCTTAGGCAAGTTGCCTAACCTATTTGTGCTTCCATTTTTGAGCTCTGTGATCTTAAGCAAGTTGCCTAACCTCTCTATGCTTCCATTTCTGAGCTCTGTCATCTTAGGCAAGTTGCTTAACCTCTTTGTGCTTCCATTTTTGAGCTCTGTGATCGTAAGCAAGTTGCCTGTCATCTCTGTGCTTCCGATTAAGAGCTGTGTGATCGGACCCAAGTTGCCTGACCTTTCCGTGCTTCCACTTCTAAGCTCTGTGATATTACAGAAGTTGCCTATTCCCTCTGTGCTTCCACCTCTGAGCTGTGTCATCTTAGGCAAGTGAGCTGATCTCTCTGTGCTTCCATGTCTGAGCTATCTGATCTTGGGCAAGTTGCCTGACCTCCCTGTGCTTCCACGTCTGAGCTGTGTGATTGTAGGCAAGTTGGCTAACCTCTCTGTGTCTCCACTTCTGAGCTCTCTGAATTTAGTCAAGTTGAGTAATACCTCTGTGATTTCATATCGGAGCTGTATGATCTTAGACAAGTTGTCTGACCTCTCTGTGTTTCCACTTAGGAGCTGTGTGATGTTATTCAAGTTGCCTGACTTCTCTGTTCTTCTGCTTATGAGTTGATCTTTGACAAGTTGCCTGACATCACTGTGCTTTCATGTTTAAGCTGTGTGATCTTAGGCAAGTTGTCTAAGCTCACTGTGTTTCCACCTCTGAACTCTGTGATCTTAGTCAAGTGGAGTAACATCTCTGTGCTTTCGTATCTTAGCTTATGCTGTGTGTTCTTAATCCAGCTGCCTGACCTCTCTGTGCTTCCACTTCTGAACTGTGTGCTCTTATTCACATTGCCTGACTTCCCTATGCTTCCACATGTGAGCTGTGTGATCTTAGGCAAGTACCCGGACCTCTCTGTGCTGCCACTTCTGAGCTCTGTCATCTTAGGCGTGTCCAACCTCTCTCTGCTTCCACATATGAGCTGTGTGATCTTAGACAAGTTGCATGATCTCTCTGTGCTTCCATTTAGGAGCTCTGTGGTCTTAGGCACATTGCCTGACCTCTCTTTGCTTCCACTTCTGATCTGTTTGATCTTAGGCAAGTTGCCTGACCACTCCATTTTTCCACATCTATGGTATGTGATCTTAGGTAAGTTCCTGACCTCTGTGCTTCCACTTCTGACCTGTGTGGTCTTAGGCAAATTGCCTGACCTCCCTATGCTTCCACATTTGAGCTGTGTGATCTTATGCCAGTTGCCTGACTTCTCTCTGCTTCCACTTCTGACCTTTATTTTAGTCAAGTTGCCTCACTTCTCCACGCTTCCACTACTGAGTTGGTGATCTTAAGCAAGTTGCCTAACCTCTTCTGCATCCACTTCTGAACTCTCTCATCTTAAGCAATTGATAACTCTGTGCTTCCATATATAAGCTCTGTAATCTTAGGCAAGTTGCCTGACCTCTCTGTGCTTCCACCTGTGAGCTTTATTTGTTATTTTAGTCAAGTAGCCTTACTTTGTGCTTCCACTTATGAGTTGGTGATCCTACGCAACTTATCTAACCTCTCTGTGCTTCCACTTCTGAGCTCGCTCATCTTAGGCAACTGATAACTCTCTGTGTTTCCATATATAAGCTCTGTTATCTTAGGCAAGTTTCCTGACCTCTTTTTGCTTCCACTTTGAGCTGTGTGATCTTAGACAAGTTGTCTGACCTCTCTGTGCCTTCTTTCTTTGAGCTTTTTGATCTTAGCCCACTTGCCTATACTTAGTGCTTCCACTTCTGAGCGGATATCATCCAAGTTGCCTGACCTCCATGTTCTTCCACTTCTGAGCTCTGTAATATTGTGGAAGTTACCTAATCTCTCTGTGCCTCCACCTAGGAGTTGTATGATCTTAGGCAACTTACCTGACCGCTCTGAGCTTCTACTTTGCAGCTGTGTGATCTTAGGCATGTTGCCTGACCTCTCTGTGCTTCTACTTCTGATCTGCATTATCATGGGCAATTTTTAGGACCTCTCTTCTTTTTCTGCATTTGAGCTGTGTGATCTCAGGCAACCTAACCTCTAACTTCTCTGTCCTACTTCTCAGCTCTATCATCTTAAGCAAGTTGACAAAACTCTCTGAGCTTCCACATTTGGGCTGTGTGATCTTAAGCAAGTGTCTGGACCTCTCTGTGCTGCCACTTCTGAGCTGTGTGAACTTAAGTAAGTTGCCTAAACCCTCTTTGATTTGCCTAAGCTCATATAATCCACTTATCAGCTCTGTGATCTTAGGCAAGTTGCCTGACCTCTCCTTGCATCACTTCTTACCTGTGTGATATTAGGCAAGTTGTCTAACCTCTCTGTGCTTCTGCCTCTGAGCTGAGTGATCTTAGGCAAGTTGCCTAGGCTGTCTTACAATTCTGCTTACAGTTCTGAGCTGTGTAATCTTATTCAACTTGCCTGACCTCCATGCTTCCAAATCTGTATTATGTGATCTTAGACAAGTTGCCCAACCTCTCTGTACTTCCATATGTGTGCTGCGTGATCTTAGACAAGTTGCCTGACCTCACTTTTATACCACTTTTGAGCTGTGTGATCTAGGACATTTGCCTGACCTCTCTGTGCTTCCACTTCTGCTCTGTGCGATCATAGCCAAGTTGCAGAACCCATCTTTTTCCAACTGGGAGCTGTGTGTTTTTAGGCAAGTTGCCTGACTTCTCTGTGCTTCCACCTCTGACCTGTGTGAACTTAGGAAATTTGCCTAAACTCTTTACTTCCACTTCTGAGCTGTGTGGTCATAAGCAAGTTGCCACACCTCTCTGTGCTTCCACTTCTGAGCTGTGTGATCTAAGGCAAATTGCCTAGTTTCTGTATGCTGCCACTTAAGATCTGTGTAATCTTAGGCAAGTTCTGTGACCTCTCCATGCCTCCACTCTGGTTATGTTTGATCATAGGCAAGTTGCAGGACTTCTCTGTTTTTCCGTATCTGAGCTGTGTGATCACAGGCAAGTTGCCTAACTTCTCTGTGCTTCCACTTTAGAGCTGTGACATCTTAGGCAAGTTGCCGAACCCCTCTGTGCCTCCATATGTGAGCTCTGTGATATAGGCTATTTGCCTCACTTCTCTGTATTTCTGGTTCTGAGCTGTATGACCTTAGGCAAGTTCTTTAAGCGCTCTCTGCTTCCACTTCTGAGTTATGTGATCTTAGGCAAAGTTGCATGACTTCTCTCTGCTTCCACTTATGAGCTGTGAGGTCTTAGGCACATTGCCTGACTTCTGTGTGCTTCCACATCTGATCTGTTTGACCTTAGGCAAGTTGCCTGACCTCTGTGTTTCCACATCTGAACTGTGTGATCTTAGGCCAATTGTCTAACCTCTCTGTTTCCACTTCTGTGCTCTGTGATCTTAGTCAAGTTACATAACATCTCTGTTTTCATAACTGAGCTATGTGATATTAGGCCAGTTCCCTGACTCTCTGTGCTTCCACTTCTGAGCTGGGTGATCTCAGTCAAGTTTCTGACCTCTCAGTTACTCCACATATACACTATGTGATCTTGGGCAAGTTGCCTACACTCTCTGTGCTTTCACTTCTGCACTGTGTCATCTTATTCAAATTGCCTGACCTCTCCATTTCTGAGCTGTGTGGTCTTAGGCAAATTGCCTAACCTATCTATGCTTCCACTTCTGAGCTCTGTCATCTTAGGCAAGTTGCCTAACCTCATTGTGCTTCCATATGTGAGCTGTGTGATCACAGGCAGGTTGCCTAAGTTCTCTGTGCTCCCAGCTCTGAGCTGTGTGATCTAAGGCAAATTGCCTGTATGTACTTCCAATTCTAAGCTGTGCAATCCTAAGCAAGTTTCTTGACATCGCTGTGCTTCCATTTCTAAGCTGTGTGATCTTAAGCAAATTGCTTACCATCTCTGTGCTTCCACTTCTCAGCAGTGTAATATTAGGCAAGTTTCCTGATCTCTCTGTACTTCAACATCTGAGCTGTGTTATCTTAGTCAAGTTGCCTATCTTCTCTGTGCTTCCACTTCAGACCTCTGTGATCTCAAGCAAGTTGCCTAAACTCTCTGTGCTTCCATTAATGAGCTGTGTGATTTTATGCCTATTGCCAGACCTCTCTGTGCTTCAACATCTGAGATGTGTGATCTTAGGCAAGTTGCCTATCTTCTCTGTGCTTCCACTTCAGACCTCTGTGATCTCAAGCAAGTTGCCTAAACTCTCTGTGCTTCCATTAATGAGCTGTGTGATCTTATGCCTATTGCCAGACCTCTCTGTGCTTCAACATCTGAGATGTGTGATCTTAGGCAAGTTGCATAATTTCTCTATGCTTCCACTTCTGGTCTGTGTGATCTATTTAAGTTTCCTGACATCTTCTGTGCTTCCACATTTGAGTTGTGCTATCTTAGGCAAATGGCATAACTTCTCTGTTTCCACATCTGAGCTGTGTGATCTTAGGCAACTTGTTTAAGCTCTTGGCGCTTCCACTTCTGAGCTGTATCATCTTAGGAAGGTCCCTACTTCTCAGTTTTTCCACATTTATGCTGTGTGATCTTAGGCACATTGCCTACCCTCTTTGGGATTCCACATTTGAGCTGTGATCTTACTCAAGTTGCCTGATCTCTGTGGGCCTACACTTCTGATCTATATGATCACAGGCAAGTTGCAGGACCTCTCTGTGCTTCTACTTTTGGCTGTGTGATATTACCCAAGGTGCCTAGTCTCTCTGGGCTTCCACCTCTAAGTAGTGGGATCTTATGCAAGTTGTCTGACCTCTCTGAGCTTGCACATATGCGCTGTGTGATCTTAGGCAGGTTGCCTGACCTCTCTATGCTTCATCTTACGAGCTTAGTTATCTTAGGCAAGTTGCCTAACTTCTCTGTGATTCCACTTCTGATCTGTGTGATTATAGGCAAGTTGCAGTCTCTCTGTTTTTCCACATCTGTCCTGTGTAATCTTAGGCAAGTTGCCTAACCTCTCTGTCCTTCCACTTCTGAGCTCTGTCATCCTAGGCAATTGCCTAACCTCTCTGTCCTTCCACTTTGGAGCTGTGTGGTATTAGGCAAGTTGCCTAATTTCTCTATGCTTCCACTTAAGATCTACATGATCTTAAACAAGTTTCCTGACCTCTCTGTGCTTCCACATTTGACCTATGTGATCTTACACAAGTTGCCTGACCTCGCTGTGATTCCACGTCTGAGCTGTGTGATCTTACGCTAATTGTCTAGCCTCTCGTTTTCACTTCTGAGCTCTGTGATCTTAGTCAGGTTGCATAACATCTCTGTGTTTTCATACTTGAACTGTGTGATATTAAGCAAGCTGCCTGAATCTGTTTCCATTTCTGAGCTGTGTGATCTTAGGCAAGTTGCCTAATTACTCTAGGGTTCCACTTCTGATCTGTGTGAACTTAGGCCTAAGTTTCCTGACCACTTTGTGCTTCCCCACCTGAGTTGTGTGATCTTAGGCAAGTTGCCTTACCTCTTTGTGCTTCTACTCCTGAGCTGTGTCATCTTAGGCAATTTGCGTGACCTTTCTGCTTCCACTTCTCAGCTGTGTAATCTTAAGCAAGTTGCCTGAACACTCTGTGCATCCACTTCTGAACTCTTGTCATCTTAGGCAAGGTACCTAACCTCTCTGTGCTTCCATGTTTGAGCTCTGTGATGTTAGACAAGTTGCCTAACTTCTCTGTGTTTCCACTTCTGAGATGTGTGATCTCAGGCAAGTTGTTTAAGCTCTCTGTGCTTTCAATTCTGAACTGTGTGATCATAGGCAAGTTGCCTGACCACTCAGTTTTTCCACATCTATGCTGTGTGATCTTTGGCAAGTTGCCTACCCTCTCTGTGATTCCACATTTGAGCTGTGTGATCTTAAGCAAGTTGCAAGACCTCTGTGTGCTTCTACTTCTGAGCTGTGTTGTCTTACGCTAGTTGCCTAAACCCTCTTTGTTTCCACTTCTGAGCTGTGATCTTAGGCCAGTTGCCTAAGCTCTCTGTGAATGAAAACCACAATCACAGAAAACCAATCAAACTGATCACATGGACCACAGCCTTGTCTATTTCAATGGAACTATGAGCCATGCCATGTAGGGCCACCCAAGACGGATGGGTTATAGTGGAGAGTTCTGTTAAAATATGGTCCACTGGAGAAGGGAACGGTGAATCACGTCAGCATTCTTGCCTTGAGAACCCCATGAACAGTATAAAAAGGCAAAAAGATATGACACTGAAAGATAAACTCCACAGGCCAGTAGGTGTGCAATATGCTACTGCAGAAGAGTGGAGAAATAACTCCAGAAAGAATGAAGGGATGGAGCCAAAGCAAAACAACACCCAGTTGTGGATGTCACTGCTGATGGAAGTAAAGTCTGATGCTGTAAAGAACAATATTGCATACAAACCTGGAAAGTTAGGTCCATCAATCAAAGTAAGTTGGAGTTGGTCAAACAGGAGACGGCAAGAGTGAACATAGATATTTTAGGAATCAGTGAACTAAAATGGGACTGGAATGGGTGAACTTAATTCAGATGACCGTTATATCTACTACTGTGGGCAAGAATCCCTTAGAAGAAATGGAGTAGCCCTCACAGTCAACAAAACAGTCCAAAATGCAGTACTTGAGTGCAATCTCAAAAATGACAGAATGATCTTGGTTAGTTTCCAAGACAAAACATTCAATATGACAGTAATCCAAGTCAATGCCCCAACCACTAATGCTGAAGAAGCTGAAGTTGAACAGTTCTATGAAGACCTACAAGACCTTCTAGAACTAACACAAAAAAAGATGTCCTTTTCATCACAGGGGACTGGAATGTAAAAATAGGAAGGCAAGATACCTGGAGTAATATGCAAGTTTGGCCTTGGAGTACAAAATGAAGCAGGGCAAAGGTTAATAGAATTTTGCTAAGAGAACGCACTGATCATAGCAAACACCCTCTTCCAACAACACAAGAGACAACTCTACACATGGATATCACCAGATGGTCAATACCGAAGTCATACTGATTATATTCTTTGCAGCTGAAGATGGAGAAGCTCTATACAGTCAGCAGAAACAAGACTGGGAGCTGACTGTGGCTTATTGCAAAATGCAGAGTTAAATTGAAGAAAGTAGGGAAAACCACTAGACTATTTAGGTATGACCTAAATCAAATCCCTTATGATTATACAGTGGAAGTGAGAAATAGATTCAAGGGATTAGACCTGATCCACAAAGTACCTGAGGAACTATGGAAGGAGGTTCATGACATTGTACAGGAGGTAGTGATCAAGAACATCCCGAAGAAAAAGAAATGCAAAAAGGCAAAATGGTTGTCTGAGGAGGCCTTATGAATAGCTGAGAAAAGAAGAGAAATGAAAAGCAAAGGAGAAAAGGAAAGATATACCCATTTGAATGCAGAATAGCATTCAAATGAAAGGACAGAAAGGAGAGATGAGAACGCCTTCCTCAGTGATCAATTCAAAGAAATAGAGGAAAACAACAGAATAGGAAAGACTAGACATCTCTTCAGTAAAATCAGAGATATCAAGGGAACATCTCATGCAAAGATGGGCAAAATAAAGGACAGAAACAGTACAGAATTACCAGAAGCAAAAGATATTAAGAGGTGGCTAACAATGAGAAAACAGAAATTAAGGAAACAATTCCATTCACCATTGCAATGAAAAGAATACTTAGGAATATATCTACCTAAAGAAACAAAAGACCTATATATAGAAAACCATAAAACACTGATGAAAGAAATCAAAGAGGACACAAACAGATGAAGAAATATACCATGGTCATGGATTGGAAGACTCAATATAGTGAAAATGAGTATACTACCCAAAGCAATCTATAGATTCAATGCAATCCCCATCAAGCTACCAATGGTATTTTTCACAGAACAAGAACAAATAATTTCACAATTTGTATGGCAATACAAAAAACCTCAAACAGCCAAAGCAATCCTGAGAAAGAAGAATGGAACTGGAGGAATCAACCTGCCTGACTTCAGGCTATGCTACAAAGCTACAGTGATCAGGACAGTATGGTACTGGCACAAAGACAGAAATATAGTTCAATGGAACAAAATAGAAAGCCCAGAGATAAATCCACACAACTATGGACACCTTATCTTTGCCAAAGGAGGCAAGAATATACAATGGAGAAAAGGCAATCTCTTTAACAAGTGGTGCTGGGAAAACCGGTCAACCACTTGTAAAAGAATAAAACTAGAACACTTTCTAACACAACACACAAAAATAAACTCAAAATGGATTAAAGATTTAAACTTAAGACCAGAAAGTACAGAACTCCTAGAGGAAAACATAGGCAAAACACTCTCCGACATAAACCACAGCAAGATCCTCTATGACCCACCTCCAAGAGTAATAGGAATAAAAGCAAAAATAAAGAAATGGGACCTAATTAAACTTAAAAGCTTTTGCACAACAAAGGAAACTATAAGCAAGGTGAAAAGAGCCTTCAGAATGGGAGAAAATAATAGCAAATGAAGCAACTGACAAAGAAGTAATCTCAAAAATTCACAAGCAACTCCTGTAGCTCAATTCCAGACAAATAAATGACCCAATCAAAAAATGGGCCAAAGAACTAAACAGACATTTCTTCAAAGACATACAGATGGCTAACAAACACATGAAAAGATGCTCAACATCACTCATTATCAGAGAAATGCAAATCAAAACCACAATGAGGTAGCATCTCATGCCGGTCAGAATGGCTGCTACCCAAAAATCTACAAGCAATAAATGCTGGAGAGGATGTGGAGAAAAGGGAACCCTCTTACTCTGTTGGTGGGAATGCAAACTAGTACAGCCACTATGGAGAACAGTGTGGAGATTCCTTAAAAAACTGGAAATAGAACTGCCATATGATCCAGCAATCCCACTGCTGGGCATGCACACCAAGGAAACCAGAATTGAAAGAGACACATGTACCCCAATGTTCATCCCAGCACTGTTTACAATAGCCAGGACATGGAAGCAACCTAGATGTCCATCAGCAGATGAATGGATTAAGAAAGCTGTGGTACATATACACAATGGAATTATTCAGCCATTAAAAAGAACACATTTGAATAAGTTCTAATGGGGTGGATGAAACCGGAGCCTATTATACAGAGTGAAGTAAGTCAGAAAGAAAACCACCAATACAGTATACTAACACATATATATGGAATTTAGAAAGATGGTAACAATAACTCTGTGCGAGACAGCAAAAGAGACACAGATGTATAGGACAGTCTTCTGGACTCTGTGGGAGAAGGCAAGGGTGGATGATCTGAGAGAATAGCATTGAAACACGTACATTATCATATGTGAAACAGATCGCCAGTCCAGGTTTGATGCATGAGACAGGGTGCTCAGGGCTGGTGCATTGGGATGACCCAGAGGGATGGAATGGCGAGGGAGGTGGGAGGGGGGTTCAGGATGGGGAATACATGTACACCCATGACTGATTCATGTCAAGGTATGGCAAAAACCACTACAATATTGTAAAGTAATTAGCCTCAATTAAATTTAAAAAATTAAATTAAAAGAAGAGCTATACAAAAAGATCTTAATGACCCAGATAACCACAGTACTGTGATCACTCACCTAGAACCAGACATCCTGGAATGTGAAGTCACGTGGGCCTTAGGAAGCATCACTACGAACAAAGTTAGTGGAGGTGATGGAATTCCAGTTGAGCTATTTCAAATCCTAAAAGATGATGTTGTTAAAAGTGTTGCACTCAATACACCAGCAAATTTGGAAAGCTCAGCAATGGCCACAGGACTGGAAAAGGTCAGTTTTTATTCCAATCCCAAAGGGCAATGCCAAAGAATGTTCAAACTACTGCACAATTGCACTCATCTTACACGCTAGTAAAGTAATCCTCAAAATTCTCCAAGTGAGGCTTTAACAATACGTGAACCGAGAACTTCCAAATGTTCAAGCTGGATTTAGACCCCATGGACTATACAGTCCATGGAATTCTACAGGCCAGAATACTGGAGTGGATAGCCTTTCCCTTCTTCAGGGGATCTTCCCAACCCAGGGATCAAACCCAGGTCTCCTGCATTGTAGGTGGATTCTTTACCAGCTGACCCACAAGGGAAGCCCAAAGGCAGAGGAACCAGAGATCAAATTGCTAACATCCATTGTACCATAGAAAAAGCAAGAGATTTCCAGAAAAACATCTACTTCTGGTTTATTGACTACACCAAAGCCTTTGCCTGTATGGATCACAACTGTGGAAAATTCTTGGAAGAGATGGGAATACCAGACCACTTAACCTGCCTCCTGAGAAATATGTATGCAGTTCAAGAAGCAACAGTTAGAACTAGACATGAACTATGGACTGGTTCCAAATTGGGAAAGGAGTATGTCAAGGCTATATATTGTCACACTGATTAAACTTATATGCAGAGTACATCATGCAAAATGCCAGGCTGGATGAAGCACAAGCTGGAATCAAGATAGCCAGGAGAAATATCAATAGCCTCAGATAGGCAGATGACACCACCCTTATGGCAGAAAGCAAAGATGAAGTGAGGAGCCTCCTGATGAAAGTAAAAAACGAGTGAAAAAGCTGGCTTAACACTCAAAAAACTAAGATCATGGCATCTGGTCCCCATCACTTCAAGGCAAACAGATGAGGAAACAATGGAAACAGTTAGAGACTTTATTTTCTTGGCCTCCAAAATCAGTGCAGATGGTGACTGCAGCCATGAAATTAAGCTGCTTGCTCCTTGGAAGAAAAGCTATGACCCACCTAGACAGCATATTAAAAAGCAGAGACATTAACTTCGCCAACAGAGGTCTGCTTAGTCAAAGCAGTGGTTTTTCCAGTAGTCATGCACAGAAGTGAGAGGTGGACCATAAAGAAAGCTGAGCACCGAAGAATTGATGCTTTTGAACTGTGGTGTTGGAGAACTTGAGAGTCCCTTGGATTGCAAGGAGATCAAACTAGTCAATCCTAAAGGAAATCAGTCCTGCATATGCATTGGAAGGACTGATGCTGAAGGTGAAGCTCTAATACTTTGGCCACCTGATGCCAAGAACTGACTCATTGGAAAAGACCCTGATGCTGGGAAAGATTGAAGGCAAGAGAAGAAGGGGACAGCAGAGGATGAGATGTTTGCATGGCATCACCAACTTGATGGACATGAGTCTGAGCAGGCTCTGGGAGTTGGTGATGGACAGGGAAGCCTGGGGTTACAAAGAGTTGGACATGACTGAGTGGCTGGACTGAAATGTACTGAGGGAGACACAGCAGGGGCAAGGCCTCAGGAGAGCTGGAGCTGATACACAGAGGGCCTGCAGGAGGCTAAGAGGGCTGGGTGGGAGAGAGGGCAGACCAGAGCGAGAGGATCCTGGAGACGTCTGTGGACGTTACAGAGGGCTGAGGATGGTGGAAACAGAGAGCTGACAGGAGAACACCGCTTAGAAGAGCTAGAGCATGCCTGTTTGATAGGAGCAGGGTGGGGTCTGGAAACAGCGGGGAATGGGGTCTGGAAGTCACGAAGTATGAGGCCTAGGTGCAGCGAATGGGCGGAAGTGGCCTATAAACACAAGGGCTGCAGACCGAGATACCCTGGGTCTGGCTGGAGACCAGGTCCTGCACTGGCAGGTGTGTTGCTGCTGGTGGAGTCTCTAAATTCAAGGCTAGAGCCCTGCTGTGACACTGAGAGCTACAGGCACTGGGCCAGCTGCCCATACCTGGCACTGATTCCATCAAGGAGTGCTGCAGTTCTACCACCATCAAGGATCACTAGGTCCTCATTGAGGCCTTGGGAGGCCTGAGAACTCAGCATTTGCACCCCCAGGGAGTGACTTTGTTTAAGAGAGAGAGCATTTCCACCTCTCTGCAAGGGACAGTTTGTGTGTCTCCCATGAGGCCATCTGCACCCCACTGGAGGCGTCTGCCCTACACATGTAGGTGTTTGCACACAAGAGACAGTGTTTGGGGCCAGTGTCTATCCAGGAAGTTCTCTTTCCCATAATCCCCACCCCACCCCCAAATGAAAACTCATTTTCTGGTTATTCTGTGGTACTCTTAAATACTGACAACACTGAGCATTGCAGAGCACAAATATGGCTGTGGTGCAGAGGAAACTAAAGGTACCTTCTTGAAGGAAACTGGGTCTCCTGGATCCCTACTTCCATCCCAGGTCCCTGATGAAGCCACATGGAGGGGGGAATTATCTTCACAAATGTGGGGACTGCTATCTAGGCAGACTGTTCATTGTGAGGTCAGATTTCTCAGCCTTGGCAATGAGGACGTAGGGAAGAGGGCTCAGAGGTGCCACATGCTGAACCACCACCTCCACCCCAGCAATCTGTGTTCACTCCTTTTCTAAGCCCATTCCTCTTCTGTCTGCTTGTGATTCACCACTTGGCCCCCACACATCCTTATTCATGTACTATTCCCATCTTGATTCATAGACCCCCTCCTACTCACTCATCCACAAACCTTTATTAGAGACGACTCTCTGTGTGACTCCAAATGCGATGGTTCCCACATCCCTGAAGAGGGCTCTACCCTGTCCCAGGGAGCGGCTCCTATGGGTGGCTCAAGGAGTACATACACAGGCATTTTCAAAACTGGCTTTAAATACTCATCAGAGTGCCATGCAAAGGGATTGGGGTGAGAGCATGTGAATGGGGGTTGGGGTGCCCTGAGAGAAAAGGGACCCATCCATCAGGGCAGCTGGGGTGCCCCACCCCCAACCTGGGATAAAGGAACAGATAGAGGCCCTCTTGAGGGTCCCATGGGCCAACTGGGAGCCAGCCCTCCCTTCGAGGTAGATCATTGGGGAGGGGACCGAGGAGGAGCTCCCACAGTGGCGGTGACAGGTGGTCACTTCCTCAGTGGTACTGCTGATAGCTGGGGTAGCCTGGGCCTGGGGTACCCTCCTTAGAGGGCAGCTGGCCAGGGTCCTCCAGGAATGGGGGCGCTAGAAAGGAGATAAACAGGTAAACGTGAGTGGAGGAGACAAGACAGAGCATTTCCCACCTCTCCCTGACCAGCTTCACTGGTTACTCACCATTGCGGAACTGCTGGGCAGTATAGCGAGTGAGAAGGATGCCAACACCCTCGATGAGGGCCAACAGGATGCCCCCCATCATTGCTGAGCCCACCATGGCCAATGGGCCACCTGGAGAAAGGAGGGGACAGGGAGGTGGACAGCAGTGAGAACAGGCAGAGCAGGGTGGAAGGGGCTGGGGCCTGGGGTTGGGGCACTCACTGCGGGCAGCCAGCACAGCCCCGGTCAGTGCTCCACTGGTGATGGAATTCCAGGGATCTTCCTTGCCCCGAAGCCGCACCAGACCGCAGTCGATGGTGGAAAATAGGCCCCCCCACACAGCGAAGCTACCTGTGGGGAAACCAAAGCCTAATCAGTGTCTGCGGGTAGTCCTGAGAAACCATGGCTCAGGGACTCCCAGGGCCTGAATACTGTGACAAAGAATGGGGAGAATAACCAGACATAAAGGCAGATGGCAAACTCCTAGAAGACAATGTCCACCTGCCCCTGTGGTAGCTCCTTCAAGCTCTTTATAATCCCCATCGGCACTCCCTGCACCTTCATAGGGAGCGGATACGTGGTTACAAGCAGACTTGTCTGCTTCAATGTGGCTTTTTTTTTTTTTTTTGGCCCTGTCATAGGACTTTCAAGATCTCAGTTCCCCAACCTGGGACTGAACCCAGGTCACAGCAATGAAAGCCCAGAATCCTAACCACTAGGCCACCAGGGAACTCCTGTCTATACGGCTTTTAACAGAGCAACTCTGACCTTCGTAACTACCACACAGAATTGGAATCTGACCTGGGTTTAGGAGAAAAGGAAATGGGTGAGGAGAGCCAGTTAACAATGATAGTTATTTACAGAAGTCTTACCATGTGCCAAGACCTGATCTACACACTTTATGTTACTGACTTCTGAAAATTTTTATTAGTTAATATTATCAAAGTGCTTAGCAAGCAACCAGCACTTAGTAAGTACTATGTAAGTTACCTAACTACAAAACTGATTGAGGTGGTTACTGCTTTTATCATTCCCATGTTACAGGTGAGGTTCAGAGAGGTTCAGCCACTAGCCCAAGGTCACACAGACATCAGGGAAGAGCCAGGGCCTGGATCTAAACTCCAGAACTCACCCGTATGAAACTGCCGAGAAATATCACTCCCCCCGGGAAGCCCCAGGCAGAGTTGGGGCTAGAATCTGGACCCTCAACTTTCAGTCTAGACTCCAAGGAGCAAGCATTCCCAACTCTGTTATCATACCTGTCTCCCCAAACCTCTCACCTCCAATCTGAGGGGCTCTGATCCTTACAGCATTGACACTGCCTCTCAATCGGTGCCGCATTCCCTGAGGGAAAGTGAGAAGGAAGGGAGTCAGAGCAGGGTTCAGGTCACTGGCAGATAAGGTTTCTAGTTTTTAAGAGAGGAATGGAGGGAGGAAACCTGTTAGGGGCCTCAAGGGTACAGATGTGGAGAAGTGGCCAAGAACTAGGGCCCACTACAAGTGCTCTCAGAGCTAGGATAGGAAGTTATTCATTCATTCAGTACTTAGCACCGATGTGCCAAGCACCATGGTATATGCAGGGATACAGCAGTGAACAAGGTAGACCTGGCTCCTACCCTCTCAGAGCTCACATTATAGTGGGAGAGACAGATCCTGAATAAGGATTCAGATAAACAAGATAGTTTCAGGCAGCAATCAGGACCCTAGAGGAAACGAGATAAAGAGCTATGACAGTGGCTGAGAGGTCAGGAAAGGCCTCTTAAAGGAAGGGGGCATTTGCTCTGAGACCTTGAGAATGAGAGGGAGAAACCTGGACAAAGATTCAGGAAAGAGGGTGCCAGGATTTGAGAGGAAGTACAGGGCTAGAGAAATTGCAGAGACCTTGGGAAGTGGATAGCATTTAAAGTCATGACATTCGATGAGATCTCCCAAGAAGGGAAAAGGGGAGTGTTGTCAGAGAGAGAGAATTGATTATGTTACATTAAAAGCATGTGCTCAACTTTAAGGCTGTCCTCCTCCTGCCAGTTAAACTCCTGTCACTTCCCTTTTCCCAGGCTTCTCACCCAGAATCTGACTCTAGGTAAAATCTGACTGACTTTGCACACAATTAGGTTTTGGTTTTATGACCCTTTTGACAGCACAGCATTTCTGAGGAGCTCCAGCAGAGTGAGGGTCAGAGGTCATGTTTGCAGTTCCCCCAAACTCCCAGATCCTGGAGCTAGGCCTGCCACACAGTAGGTAAGCAGACACCAGAATGAATAAGTGCACGTGACTGGCAGTTCCAAGCAGTTTCAGAACAGTATCCCATGTGGTCAGGGCAGGACCTCAGCAGCACCCAGGGAAGGCTAGGACTCACGACAGGGGCATTGCGGAAGCCCTTAATGGCCTGGAAGACTCCACCGCCGATAACACCCATAGTGAAGGCTCCACCGCAATCATCCACAATTCGCCATGGGCTGCAAGCGGGAAGGGGAGGATGAGGTTAATGTGAGCGCTCCCTCATGCCAAGTCACAAGATCTCTTTCCAACTGGGAGCAATACGTCACCCAAATGAGAACTAGCACTTCAGATAATACTGGGATTATTTCTCCCCTCATTTAAGCAAAAAATAATGTGAAGAGGGGAAAACATCAGTCTTGGACCTGTCCGCCCCCCCCCCCTTCACAGCCAACCAGGGAATCAACCAACTGCTTGACTACGGTCAAAGATTAAATGAATTAATGAGAGGGCATTAATTAAAGAATTGGCACGTTTGAATTACGCTACAGGTGTTGCAGGCACTGTTCCTTAAGCAGAATGGGGTAGCACCCCTTTTTCCGATAATGAGCACGTCCAACAAAGCCACGTCCTCTTCCCTTTTCACCCTCGCACAACTGGGGAAAATCAAGCACATACAGTGCGGAGGACCCATCACCCCTCCATGACCAGAATCGTGGTCAGGCTCATCCAGGCCCCGCCAGCATTAACCAAAGCGACCTGGAAAAAACCATGCGTTTTTCCAGGGGATTTCCGCTCAACACAGCACCACCCCCTGGCTGGAATGGATTCGACCAGCGTGTCTTTAACAGAGGGGCTGGGAGGTACGGAATCAAGGGAAACGTGGAGTGGTCCGTCCTGCACCAAACCTTCTTCTGCAGGCACACAATTGTGGCCCCTTTTAACGGAGCCCGAGTAAGAGAAACCAAGTGGAGAGGAGCAGAAGACAACAAAAGTCTAAATGTGTTCCGAGTCTGGGACGTGGCGCTGTGTGGCCCGTGCCTCCCCCACCCGCCTCCCACCGCTGGCCATGGCGCCGCAGCAACAGTCCCGACACCTATGCCCCTCGCTGTACCAAGGTTCCCGAGCATACTCCTCCATGGCGCCGGCGTCCGGCCGCGCAGTATCGCTAAACCCTGGCCGGGCCACACCTCCACTGGAAACGTATACAAGCGCCCGAGCTTTCCACCTATCCCAGGGCAACGGTTCTGTTGTTTCGCCAGACTTCAGACCAAAGCGCATTCTCATTGGCTAGGTAGGTTTGCGTCATCTTTTCACTGCGTGAGCGTCGTCACGTTACGTCTAAGCTCGGGGAGAGAGAAACTCATTCTGTGCTTTGGGAGAAGAGAGTCGTGTGGTCCTGGCGCTCATAGAGACGACGAGAGAGAGGTGGCCAGTTGGAAAGTCGTCCACTACTTGCGTAACTGTATTGGTAATTTGGGGTGGGTGCATTTTTGGGAGCTGGAGGAGGTGTTACACTGTGCTCCCCCATCCCAACGCTTTGGTTCCTCCCACCCAGCAGTCTTTGGGGGACGTTGGGTGAAACCATTTTGGGTAGTGGGGGAGCCGCGCATGGCCCCTCGGGCGATGGGCGGAGCCTGGGCCTAGGACGGGAACCCGGTGCTGCAGCCACTGGCCTGGGAGAGCAGAGTTGGTGAGAGTGTTGGTGATATTGCTGTTTACAACCCCTTCCACCTTTCAGCGGGTAGGGTCTGTTTCCCTCCTAGTGTAGATGGGGGTCCAGATTGAGTACATGCTGCGGGGAGGCGCTTGGTTACTCTTGTAACCAGATTCAGTCCTCATCTGAGCTGTTTTTCAGTCTGTCTGTCCTTCCGTAGGCCTGTCTGCCATCCGCTATGCCGCTGCCCGTTGCGTTGCAGACCCGCTTGGCCAAGAGAGGCATCCTCAAACATTTGGAGCCTGGTGAGAGAACTAAGAGAAGAGAGGCCTACCATGTGCCCGACTTGACAGGCACTTTGTTGTGGATACTGCCGCTTGATATCTAGCATGGGCCTATTGTGCACCAAGCAGTGGGGTGGCAGGCATTTCCTTGTTAACAATACGTGTTGAAAGTGAAAGAAAGTGAAAGTGAAGTCGCTCAGTCGTGTCCGACTCTTTGCGACCCCGTGGACTGTAGCCTACGAGGCTCCTCCGTCCATGGAATTCTCCAGGCAAGAATACTTGGACGGGAGTGGGTTGCCATTTCCTTCTCCAGGGGAATCTTCCCAACCCAGGGATCGAACCCGGGTCTCCCGCATTGCGGGCAGATGATTTAACCTCTGAGCTACCAGGGAAGCCCAACAATACGTGTTACTGACCCCTATTCCTATCCTATGAGGAGGAGGGGAGGTGGGGTGTGGAATAGACATTGCCTCTTTAACACTGACAGTTGATGTGTATTTTGGGGTCTTCTGTAGCCAAAGTTTAACCCATCAGTTAATTCCTGGAAGTGTAATAAGGATAGTAATAGTAAGCTGACACCTATGGCAGCCTCCTGTCGGCCAAGTATAGTCGCAGGGTGCTGATACTTTGTTCTGTAACATACTAGTAGGTAACATTATTTCAGACCTGCTGTGGAACTAGGCACTGTGTGAGTTGTCCATACCTTATTGTTCACCATGTCAATAGTTGACATGTATTTTGAGTCTTCTTAAGTGCTTATCATACACTGTGGTTAACAGTATATAAAGTAATGATAGGATCTATCATTTAGGCCTACTGTGCTGCTGTTGCTAGTATTTATACCTTATTTATCAATAATAGTAAAAGCTGGCATCTATTTTGGGCTAAGGTGTGCCAGGTACTAGAAAACTCATCTTATTTTCACTTTATTGATAAGTGACATCTATTACAAGCCTGTTGTATGCCAAACAAAGATCTTTGGTTATCAATAATATTGATAATGATACTGATATGGTATTTATTTTAAGGCTGTTTGCTACCAGGCCCTGTACTAACTGTATGTATCTTACTAACAATATTAATGATTGTAGCTGACATCTATTTGGGGCCTATTGTGTGACAGGCACTATGCTGTTGCTGACATACATTTAATTGTTAACTATATCCATGGGTGAAATCTGTGATAGGACTACTGAGGTCCAAGTACTCATACACCTTTCTTTATTCTGTTGATAGTAACTGACAACTATTGCAGGCATCAGGAACTGAACAGATTTAGAGAAGTGTTTGGATAAATCCCTTGCTGTCCAAACTTGCTAGTCAATATATAGGAGTCAGAAACCCCATATTTGCCATCTGTGGAAGCTGAATAGATTTGGACATATTTTTAGGTAAACCCCTTGCTGTTGAAACTCATTTTATTCAAATTTGCATAATACAGTGTCACATACTATTTGAACTCAGAAGCTGAATAAATATGGATACTTTTTTAAAAAAATGTATCCCTGTCTAAAGTCTGAAACCAGATAAGTTTGGGTAGTAGTTCCCATAAACAGATTTGAGTAAATTTTTTTGGTAAATCCTGATATTCAGATACTTGGATTTGGAACAGGAGCAGTATTTGCTCTGGCATGTGAGACCTGGCGTGCACACACACACACACAGTCCACGTGAATGTGAGTGTGTCTCTCCAGGCCCTGATTGCAGGATGGGAATCTCCCTGGTTCTTACTGCTGTCCTCTTCCCTTCCTTGTCCTGCCAGAACCAGAGGAAGAGATCATTGCTGAGGACTATGATGACGATCCTGTGGACTATGAGGCTACCCGGTTGGAGGGCCTGCCACCAAGCTGGTACAAGGTGTTTGACCCTTCCTGGTGAGCCTGATGACATGGGGGTGGGGAGGGAGAGCTAACTTCTGACTTCACCCTTCCTGTGCTATCCCTCAGTTCAGTTCAGTCACTCAGTCGTGTCCGACTCTTTGTGACCCCATGAATCGCAGCACACCAGGCCTCCCTGTCCATCACCAACTCCCGGAGTTCACTCAAACTCATGTCCATCGAGTCAGTGATGCCATCCAGCCATCTCATCCTCTGCCGTCCCCTTCTCCTCCTGCCCCCAATCCCTCCCAGCATCAGAGTCTTTTCCAATGAGTCAACACTTTGCATGAGATGGCCAAAGTATTAGGGTTTCAGCTTCGGCATCAGTCCTTCCAGTGAACACCCAGGACTGATCTCCTTTAGAATGAACTGGTAGGATCTCCTTGCAATCCAAGGGACACGCAAGAGTCTTTTCCAGCACCACAGTTCAAAAGCATCAATTTTTTGGTGCTCAGCTTTCTTCACAGTCCAGCTCTCACATCCATACATGACTACTGGAAAAACCACAGCCTTGACTAGACGGACCTTTGTTGGCAAAGAAATGTCTCTGCTTTTTAATATGCTATCTAGGTTGGTCATAACTTCCCTTCCAAGGAGTAAGCATCTTTTAATTTCATGGCTGCAGACACCATCTGTAGTCATTTTGGAGCCCCCAGAAGTAAAGTCAGCCACTGTCCAGTTTCCTCATCTATTTCCCATGAGGTGATGGGACCGGATGCCATGATCTTCGTTTTCTGAATGTTGAGCTTTAGGCCAACTTTTTCACTCTCCTCTTTCACTTTCATCAAGAGGCTTTTTAGTTCCTCTTCACTCTCTGCCATAAGGGTGGTGTAATCTGCATATCTGAGGTGATTGATATTTCTCCCGGCAATCTTGATTCCAGCTTGTGCTTCTTCCAGCCCAGCGTTTCTCATGATGTACTCTGCATATCAGTTAAATAAGCAGGGTGACAATATACAGCCTTGACGTACTCCTTTTCCTATTGGGAACCAGTCTGTTGTTTCATGTCCAGTTCTAATTGTTGCTTCCTCATCTGCATATAGGTTTGTCAAGAGGCAGGTCAGGTGGTCTGGTATTCCCATCTCTTTCAGAATTTTCCACAGTTTATTGTGGTCCACACAATCAAAGGCTTTGGCATAGTCATTAAAGCAGAAATAGATGTTTTTCTGGAACTCTCTTGCTTTTGCGATGATCGGTTGGATGTTGGCAATCTGATCTCTGGTTCCTCTGCCTTTTCTAAAACCAGCTTGAACATCTGGAAGTTCACAGTTCACGTATTGCTGAAGCCTGGCTTGGAGAATTTTGAGCATTACATTACTAGTGTGTGAGATGAGTGCAATTGTGCGGTAGTTTGAGCATTCTTTGGCATTTCCTTTCTTTGGTATTGGAATGAAACTGACCTTTTCCAGTCCTGTGGCCACTGCTGAGTTTTCCAAATTTGCTGGCATATTGAGTGCAGCACTTTCACAGCATCATCTTTCAGGATTTGAAATAGCTCAACTGGAATTCCATCACCTCCACTAGCTTTGTTCGTAGTAATGCTTTCTAAGGCCCATTTGACTTTACATTCCATGATGTCTGGTCCTGGGAAGAGGTAAATGGGGGCCAGTGGGGAAGAGATCTGGTGGGGGGGGCGGTCTTCCCTGTGGGGTCCTGGAATGGGGCAGGTATAGGCAGAGATTGGGGAGACGTGTTGAGGCTACAAGGAGAGCAGATCTGTGATGACATTCCTTCCCTCTCTTCCCCCTCCCCCCAACTGCCTCACAGCGGACTTCCTTACTACTGGAATGTGGACACAGACCTAGTGTCCTGGCTTTCCCCACACGACCCCAACTCTGTTGTTACCAAATCCACCAAGAAGCTCAGGAGCAGTAATGCAGGTCAGTTGGCCTCAGGGCCTTCTAGTGGATCAAGGAGGGGCGGGTAAGGTCAGAAGGCCCAGCCCAGGCAGGGGAGGCTGCTGGAGGCCAAGGCTGCTGGGTTCCGAGGTGGGAGGAGGATCACAAGGCTTTCATGTTCCCAGATGCTGAGGAGAAGCTGGATCGGAGCCATGAGAAATCAGACCGTGGCCACGAGAAATCGGACCGAGGTCATGAGAAGTCAGACCGCAGCCATGAGAAGTCAGAGCGGAACCATGAGAAGTCTGATAGGGACCGGGAGCGTGGTTATGACAAGGTAGATAGAGAGAGAGAGCGGGACCGGGATCGGGACCGCGGGTATGACAAGGCTGACCGAGAAGAGAGCAAAGAACGGCGCCACCATCGCCGGGAGGAGCTGGCTCCCTACCCCAAGAGCAAGAAGGGTAAGCTGGGGTGAGGCGGGGCGGGGAGGCACCAGGGGCCCACAGTGTAAGGAAACCCTCGCTTGGCTTCTCGTGAGTGCCAGGACCTGGGGCCTGGCAACCACATGCTCCACTTGTGGGGATGGAAGAGCTTGGTGACACGAGACTCCTTGTGCCCCTGTGGAAGACCCCACTCTGCTATGTACTTCCACAGCAGCAAGCCGAAAGGATGAAGAATTAGACCCCATGGACCCCAGCTCATACTCAGATGCACCCCGGTAAGTGACCACTCCTCAAGATCCCTTCCTTTTTCCTTGGCTCACTCCACCACTGATCATTCCTTTCTTCCTCATTATCTCCTTTCCTCCTTCATCATTTGTTGGGGGCGAGGGTGCCTGACACATTACGCATATTAGACATTTCCACCCCTGACCCTCTTATCACTCCCCAGGGGCACGTGGTCAACGGGACTCCCCAAGCGGAATGAGGCCAAGACAGGTGCAGACACGACAGCAGCTGGGCCCCTCTTCCAGCAGCGCCCTTACCCCTCCCCAGGGGCTGTTCTCCGGGCCAATGCCGAGGCCTCCCGAACCAAGCAGCAGGACTGAACCTCCCCCCACCCCCACCCCCACCCCCCCTGGGGTTTTTAATAAAAGCTTTTCAGTGGATCATGCCGATGAGACCTGAGTGCTTCCTTCTCTCTCTCACACTTTTGAGACTTCCCAACCCAAACCAGCAAGATGCAAAGCATGTTTTATTTACAAAAACTCACCTAAGAAATACTGTAGGGATAGTAGGGGCTGGAGGCTGAGGTGGTTGGGTCCTGTCTGGGCCCTCATTTAGTCATGTCAGCCCTGCATGGGAGGGGGTGGTGGGGACAGGGGATTCAGTGTCTGCTTCTCCCCACCACTAATACTGATCAGAAAGTTTGGTCCTGGCTGGGCCAGGGCAACAAGGAAGAGCGAGGCCAGGCCAGCGTCTTCAGTCCCAGCGGCTAGGAGCCCTTCACCTTGGTGAGCAACCTGTGGTGGGAACGGGAAGGAAAGAAAAACACAAGAGAGCTGGGGTGGGCTGGCAAGTGGGCATCCTGAGCAAGCGAGGGTGACTAGTGAGGCTGGTAGTCCAAGGTTAGTAACAGCCCACGTGGAGAGAGCAGGTCCCCTGGGTCAGAAAGCTACACGTGGACTAAATAAATACAATATCTTTATTTGGCATTGGGTATCCTGACATTTGTTCATTACAGTCCCTTAAAAAACAAACCAAAAAATCAGAACAAATTAATCAAAAATAAAGATCCAATGGCCCTATGTACATATAGCAAAGACAGCCCAGGCATCTCTCATGTGCAAGCACACGCACACACGCACAAACAGATGCACACACATACTCCCCACACACCCTGGGAGACAGTTAAGGGGTTAATAAGCTTTGGGGAGTGCAGGGGGGCAGGTTCCACATGTCAGCAATTTAAAGACACCCTTCCACATGAAGTAAGGGTGCCTCATACAGCCAGTGGGGTATCACAAGTGTGGTTCGCAGCTTTATTTTCCTCTCCGGATGTCTCAGAAAATAACCCTGCATCCAGCAACTTACAGTGTCTTTTCCATGAGACTAGGCCACTTCAAGGACCTCCCTTCTTTTTTCCCACACCCTGGATCATTCATCTGATTACACCACAAACCCCCAAACCACTTACAAACCAATGGCTCCTACTGCACCCTCCCCCTGAGTGGGCTGATGCAAAAATCTCAGCTCTCATCCCCCTTCCTCTCTCCCTAGGTGCTCATAAGAGGCCCTTTTTCAAGTCCCTGTGTCAGGGAAGCTGCCCCAAGGCCACAAAAAGACTGAGCTGCTAACATGATCCAGTGTAGTTACCAGGGAGGAGAGAAGGCCTCGAGCTATGGGAATCGGAACCCCACAGGTAGGCATCAGTCACTACTAAAGAGCTGAAGAATTTTTGTCCAGTTTGTCCCTACAAAGGTGGAGAGATTGCTGGGACTCTCCCAGGCTTGAGAGACAGGACACCTCTGGCTGAGGGGTTAGACTGGGGCAGAGGAGGCAGCTCTAAAAACCCCTGGCTACAAGGAAGGGTTCATGTGATGCCCTGCCCTAGTCCCACACCCTTCTGGAAATTTCAGTGACTTGGAAGAAAAAACCCTTCCAACCCCAGAGGAGCCAGGCCCCAGTGGCAACTTGAATCCTGCAGATGCCCAACACCCTCCACCCAGAGTCCCTCCCTGTCCCCCCCTCGCTGCCACCAGCCCTCACTTCACCAGCACTGACTTTGGCAGAAAGGGCTCCGTGCTGAGGTCTCCGTGGTGGGAAGACAGCTGTGGTGGCGGTGGCTGCCCGGGAGGCTGCTGGTGAGTGCAGGGACCGGAGGTGGGGGCAGAGGCAGAAGCTATGGCTTTGGCTGCACCTCGGGGCAGGCTGTAGAGGTAGACGGCACCGATGACCAGCCCCGCACCCAGGGCAAACAATGGGTCCACATGGAAGCCAAAGAGGCGGATGGAGGCAACAGTGGACAGCACAATGGACAAGGAGGTGGCAAAGCCCTTGAGGATATTGTCAGCATACTTGACGACAACAGCCACCAGGAGCCCACCAAAGGCCTGGTTGAGCACCACACCCCAGACGGCAGGTGTATACCCAAAAAAGAATCCGCGGTGGGCTACAGCTGTGCCCTCAGCCCACCAGAGCCCCACCAGGCCCAGGGCTGTGCCAAAGAGGCCCAGCTGCAGGTTGCGCAACCACACGGAGCCTGAGCTGCCTTTGAGGATCTTCTCAAAGTAGACACCGGCAAAGCCTGAGGAGAGACAGGAAGCCACCACAGCCGCTAGGCCCACCCCAGGGTTCTGATCCAGTGGCCGTGGACCCCCGCCGCCAGCTTGCTGTGCCTGGACAATGGCGACGCCAGTGAAGAGGAGCAGCAGGGAGGCCCATTGCAGCCGGGAGAGGCTGCGGTTCAGCATGAGCACGGAGAACAGTGCTGTGGTCAGGATCTTCAGCTGGTACGTCACCTGTGAGCAGCATGCAGAAGGCACTGAGGGCTGATCCCAACCCCAACATGTGCACATGGGGGATGGCGCCCACTGTGGGCCCCCAGGCACAGTGGAGGCACAGGGCAGAGTAGATGATCGTAGAAACAGCAAAGATATCCAGGCGCTGGCCACTAACTGGGATGCGACTACATAGCTCTGAGGTGCCTCCCAGAAAGTACACAGGAGGATGGCTGTGCAAGGATGCCCAGACCACAGCTAAGTCCACATTCCAACCCCGTGTCCCAGCTGTGTGAAATGGGAGGAAGCACTTGCCCTGAGTCCTGACATAATCATCTGTAAATACAACTGATATATTTGAAGTACCTCACACAGCAGGTAACCAATGAATTGTAAACATTCTGATGAGGGAGGTCTTGATAAATATATTGATAAAAAGGAACCCGTACATATTGATACAAATGAATCCGTTATGAAATAACATCAGTAAACATTTACATAGAGGCTACTGTGTGTGCCAGGTGCGGGTCTAAGCAGTTCACATGAATTCATTTAATCCTCACATAAGAAGTGTACTATTGCAATGTCCAATTTAAAGATGAGACAGAGAGGTTAAGTGACTTGCCCAATATCACACAGCTGGAAAGCAGCAGAGCTGGGATTTGAACCCAGGCAGCCTGGCGCCAGAATCCAGGCTCTTTAACCAATTAAAGAGGCCACCTGTAAATAGCCTAAAGCTCATCACCAACCAAGGGCTCTTCACAGATATCATTTCTTTTAATCATTCCAGCATCCCAGTGAGTAGCTATTATTACCATTTCCCTTCCCAGTTCTCACAGATAAGGAAACTGAGGTTGAGGAAGAGCCAAGGACATTCCATTCCACAGGAGACACAGCCCCTGCACTTTGCAGTACTTCCTCCCCAAACATCCTATATCCCCCACCCCAGCCAGTTCCTCTAGGGCTGGGCTTTGGGCTCACCTGGAAAGTGGCAGCTGGCAGGTTGGAGATGGCAACATACTGGAGGTTATTCTGCAAGGTATAGATGAGAGAGGGCACTGCAAGCTTGAGTGTGTCCATGTACTGCACCAGGACAGCCTCATGGAGGAAAAGAACCAGGTGCTTCACGTTACCTAGGTGGAGGGAAGAGAGCCCTTTTTAGCACTGACTACCAACAGATGGGGATCCTCTAAAGGACAGGAGTGGGCCTGGTCCTGTGTCTCCCCACTACACTGACTTCCTGAGGGCTAGAATGAGGTCTGTGCTCAGTTTCTCTACAGCACAATGTCTCCAGCAAGCCTTTTGGATACTCAGTCTGGGAACCACAGTCCATATTTCATCACTCATCTTAGAGCCCACCTCCCTGGCACAAAGCCCCAGGGCAAGCCCTCAGTGCAGTGTGTGCAATGAAACTATCAGCACTAACTAGGAGCTTGTGAAGTAGATGCTCTCGGATGGTGGGTGGAAGGCTGTTTACCAAGAGGGATTGTTTCAGACTGAGCTTTTAGACTTTTCCTAGATCCTTCCTAGCCTGAGAGCCACCTGAGAGCAGGGGCAATCTTCCACTTGGCCACTTCTTTCCGTCAGCCTCCCACACACCAAGCATTTGCCCCTGTCAAATGGAAGAATGCAGGCTTAACTATGAAGCAGAAAGTCTGGCTGGGATCTGCTCCAGTCAATTCATGAGAATACTTTTCTATATAATAAGACCTTTACAAATCTCACCCCACTTTTTTGCAGCTCAACTTTTAAGGCTCAGCTAAGTATCCTTCCTCAGGGAAAACCCCACAACCACTGTACATGGTTATTGCAGGAACTCCTGATGTTCATTCACAAAACCCTGTCCTTGCCCTTCATGGCATTAAGTCCCAGGAGTAATTATTGATCTCTAACCCCTTACACATATCCCCTGCACCCAGGGGTTTGGGTGTTCAAAAATGTCCAAGTATTAGGAAGGTAACATGGTATACATGCTATATATTTCACACACCACACATGTGGGGCTACACACCATAATCAAGCTCATTCATATTTCTGCAGTGACTCATGGACAAATTCATGCCAGATGAGAAAACTGAAAATAAAAAAAATTGGGTGGGGGACAGGCTGAAATAGATAAGAGATGAAAGCCTGTGATTAACCTGTAGCTGTTTCTCCCTGTCTAAAATATGAGCCCCCTGAGGGCAAGATGTATGTCTCCATCACTAAAATGTTCACCTCCACAAGCCAGAAGAGAGCCTGCCACACAGTGTTCACTCGAACCTTCTCAGAATCAATCAAGAACACAGGAGGTTAGTACCTAAACTGTTGCCTCCCAGTGTCCTGGAGCTAACAAATGGGTGAGAATGTTTTCTTCAGTGTAAATACCTAAGGCAGAGCCACATGCGAGGCCTTTATAGAGAAATGACTGGGCAACATTTTAAAGAAGAAGGCCTTTAGGGAGGTGTTTAAATTAGTAAATAAATCCAACAACTTAGGAAATACACAGGACAGAAGAACATGTGAAATGAGACCACTGGGAGGCACTCAGCAAAATTCAAGCTACCCAAAGTCTATAAGACAAATGATCCAGTTTCTTCAACAAATTAACTGCAGAGAGAGAAAAAAAAAAAAGAGTTGAGAGGGAATCTAGAAATAGCAGACCCAGAAGACACCAACCAATTACAAAGCACTGACTTTATATAAACCTGACTCAAACAAAGTTTTTAAAACTTTTATGATATTTGAGAAATCATTACAAATTTGAATGCTGACTGGGTATATGATTGTTAACTTTAAAAAGTATTAATTTTTTGATGTATGACTTCTAGATATTGCAGTTATTTTTCTAAATGTAACAAAATATTTACTCAAGATAGTTAAGAGGGAATTAAAATAATTCTTCATGTGGAACATATTTCAATATAACATGGTGCGGGTTAGGTAAACAGACACATAGATTGGTAGTGAGTGGATAATCACTGATGATTATCTATTTAATTGCAGAGTGGCCATGAGATGATAATTGTTGAATCTGTGTGATAGGACATAGTTATTATTTTCTCTGATTTTGTATTTGAAATTCTCCATAAAGAAAGAGAGAAATCAATAAACCATTATGTAAGGGTCACCTGCTACCTTATAGGAACAGACTATCTCCCTCCTTCAGTGTTTATGGGCCAGTTCCTGGGGAGTTAGGGGTATAAAAATGTGGATGCAGCTACTCAGAGCTGGAGGTACAAGGCAGCCAAGCTGCACTTCCACAGTTGCCAGGAATTTTCATAGACACAGAAATACTCCCCCAACAAACCCTCCATGTGGGTTCAGGCACACACACAAACACACAGAGTACCCTCCACAGACTCCAATGCAGCCCCTCTCCCTGGCTCATACCCCTCTTCTGTGCGAAGAGCAGCAGCAGGCAGGTGAGACCTTTGAGCACTTCAGCCATGACCACAGCAGTGGTGGCAAAGAAGCGGTCCCCAGGCAATGTGCGGGCGTAGCGGATGCTGAGGATGAGGGAAGCATTCTGGACCACCAGCACGGCTAGGGATATGTATTTGAGGCGCCGGTGAGCTGTGGGGAATGGAAGGAGCAAGGGGGAAGAAGGGGTCAGAAGCTGTTGTGGCATAACCACACCATCACTCTCCCCTCTCCTTTATCAACCAGGATCCTCCTAGCCACCAGTACTTCCTCCTTCTGCCTGCCTATCCTAACCCATGTGGGTCCGATCCCTACGCCAGCTTCCACTGCTTCAGCCACAGGCAGGAAGAGCCAAAATGGGAGAAGTAGGCCTCACCCTGTTCAGCCTATACCTGGAATCCTTGCTGAGGTGTTGGGAAATAGGTGGGGCAGCCTATTTCCGCCTCAGCCCTCTCTCTTCCTCTCCTGGGTGAGAAGCAACCCTGCCCTGGGCAGAATACCAACTGCTTCCTCGACATTTATTGAGTGCTTACTGGGTGCCTATCACTGGGATAAGGGATTTATATGGATCACCTCAACAGAACCCTACACAGCTCTGATCTCTAAAGGAACTATCAGTATTCTCATTTTACGGATGAACAAGCCAAAGATTTAGGAACTGTCTTTCTTTTATCTAAATTATTCTATTCTCTCACATTCAGAATGGTCTCTCCAACCCCTCCCTCCTATGATGACTGATTCCTCCCTGACCCAGAATGGTCTAACAAATATAAGAAATTATTCTTCCACTGTCCAAAGGATTGAACACCATAGAATAAATGGTTTCTCCACTAACAATGGTCTGGGTCCTTTAACAATATAAGGAAATATTTCCCCATACACCAATCATCCTTCCACCACCGCATACCCCTACCTCCAGCCAAGGAATTATCGCTTGTCCTACTCACAATCAATTCTCCTCGCTATAAGGAAGGGCCTGACACCCTCGGAATGTCCTTTCTCCACCATAGAAGGAAAACTGTATGTTCACTGCAATATACAATGAACTACCTCCATTAGGAAGGGACCCCCAGAACGTTCCTCTCCCCATATAACAGGCATCGCTATCTTCAAAATGTACTAAGTCCTATAAGGGAGAAGCCGCCCCACCCTAACTCACAATACCCCCTGTCCCTTTACAAGGAAGAAACCACTACCCTCTCTTCTGTAAGGAAAAACTGTCCCGCTCTCAGAATAGTGTCTCCCGTGTATAAGGACGGAACCCCCATACACACACCCTGAGAATGGTCTCAGCGGTCTTAGCCTCTTTAAAGTGAAATACCCCTCTCCAACTCAGAATGGTCTCTACACTCTATTTGCAGAAAGGACCTCCATACCTTGCCCGGAATGGTCTCTGCCCCGCCCCCAAAACCCACTTCCTCCCCTCTACCCCCAACACACATAGGTTGGTCCATACGGGATGCTCCCTCTCGCCTTAGTGAAGGATCTTCCTAATCCCCCAGAGATCCCGACCTCCGCCGCGCCGCTGACCGCTCAGCCACAACCTGTCTCACCCGCACTCGAGGTCCCAGGCTCCAACGCCCCTGCGGAGACAGCCCCTGGCCCGGCCGTCGCGGTGGAACCACCAGACCCAACAGCTGCCATGTTGGCATCTGCCTGGCCCGTCCCCTCGGCAACAGCCGGTCACTTCCGCATTCGTCATTTCCGCTTCCGGGCCTCCTAAGTTGGGGTGGGGCGAGCGAGAGGCTGACCGCGTCGTTGGCTCTCCTCGTCCGTCCTGACCGCTAGTTTTAAGAGCGGCCTCAGAATTTCCAAATTCCACGCGGATCCGGAGACTGGGCACGTAGCCGGCTCAGTTTCCCGCCGTCTTTACAGAACCTTTGGCTCATTCCCGTTACTAAACCCGCCCTCGTCTTCCCATATCACCAGCTCATTCTGTCTCCTCGTCTCATTGATTCCGCTATCCGTCTCCTATCTCGGCTCTTTATTGCCACCTTCTGATGGCACCGCCCTTTCTGCATCAAAACTCCTGGGTCTTTCCCGGTTGGCCCGAAGTTCTTGTCCCTTCTTCTGGCGAGCTCCCCACCCCCCACCGCACCCCGCGCCCTCTGGAGAGATCACAGGCCTCTGGAAGGGAAGTGAGAGGGGTCAGGGGCAGGTGAGGGTCTGGCAGATAAGCGAGCAGGGCAGTTGAAGATATACTAGTGAAAAAGCACAGGAGAGTTGAGACTGAGAAGGGAAGACAATTGAGTCACCATTTAGAATGGAAAAGTGAGAAGGGGATAGGTAAGCCAGGAGGTGAGGAGCTTACAGGTTAGCTTTATTTTTGGCCGCACTTTTCCGGGATCTTAGCTCCCCTACCAAAGGCTGAACCTTGGCCAAGGCAGTGAAAGCACCAAGCCCTAACCACTGGACGCCAGGGAATTCCCTAGGGGCTTCCCAGGTGGCACGTGGTCAACAATCTGCCTGCCAATGCAAGAAGCATAAGAGACTTGGGTTCAGTCCCTGGGTCGGGAAGATCCTCTGGAGGAGCATGGCAACCCATTGCAGTATTCTTGCCTGGAGAATGTCATGGACAGAGGAGCCTTGCAGACGACAGTCCATAGGGTCGCAGAGTCAGAAGCGACTGAAGCGACTTAGCATGCAGCACACATCTTTTGAAAGCATGGCAAGAGGGTACAGCTGAGGTCAGGACAAGATTAGGGTAGGGCAAGTAAGTCAAGAGTTAAGGATTAGAGGGATGAGCAGGTAAGAAGACAGGGAGAGGTGAAAAGGTTGGGGCAAAGCAGGTGACTACACCTTGGATATTATTAGAAAACAAGGACTAGGAGGATTCCTATCAGCACTCAACCTCCACCACACCCCCACCAGTGCCCAAAAAGGGCTTTTCTCCTCCCATGGGAAAGGATTTCCTCCCCTGGGGTTGGGGGAAAGGAGTTTTTTCTGCCTCTGAACTGGCCATCATTGATTTGGGAGTGTGTTCCAGATGTCTTCAATGTCTACAATATCTCCAGAGGAGCCCTTCGGCACATACTGGGTGCTACATATGAGCTGAGGGGAAAATCAAGTTTTTCTTTGTGGTCCTCCTTGCATGCTAGGTCATTTCAGTCGCATCCAACTCTTTGTGACCCTATGAACTGTAGCCCACCAGGCTCCTCTATCCATGGGATTCTCCCTGCCCTCCTCCAGGTGGTCTTCCCAACCCAGGGATCAAACCCACATCTCTTATATCTCCTGCATTGGCAGGCGGGTTCTTTACCCCTAGTGCCACCTGGAAAGTGGTCCTCCTTAAATGAACCCATAAAAGATCTTCAGGATGGTACCACAAGACTGAGGCTTCCTGCAGACAAAGGAGAGATCCAATCCATCTCCCTCTTGGTTCAGCATTCAGTAGATGCTCCACGAGCAGGAAATGGCAACCCACTCCAGTGTTCTTGCCTGGAGAATCCCAGGGACGGGGCAGCCTGGTGGGTTGCTGTCCCTGGGGTCGCACAGAGTCGGACACGACTGAAGCGACTTAGCAGCAGCAGCAGCAGCAGCAGATGCTCCACGAATGCCTCACTGCATCTACAAATGGCCAGTCACTTCTGATTCTATTACGTTTATTAAATAGTGGGTTTCCACGCATGGCTTTTTAAATAATCCAGGCAGGGGGAGAAGGAAGAGGAAGATAACAGTTGGAGCTCCCCTTCCCCAATACATAAGTATTTACATTTCAGCAACTGGACAACCCTGGCTCAGAAGGAGGCAGCAAGAATCTGAAAAAGATGGAGGGCAGGGCCCCAGGAGAACAAACAAGACTTATTTCCCCCACCCCATTCCCCAAAAAAACCATCCACCCCAACCTAGTGGACTCTAGTAGTGTCCATCTCCCATTCCCTCCCACATCATGAAAGTGGGGTTTCTCCTCACCAGAATAAGGGCACTTGGGATAACAGAGTAGGGTCCCCTCACCAAAAAAAAAAAGCCCTGGGACAACAATAGGGCTTACCTCCCCCAGAATAAACAACCCTGGGCTGAGGCAGGCAAGCAGCTTGACTGAATATGGGACCCGAGGCTAGGGGAAAGGGTCCCTTTGCTAAAATAAGAGCCACTGGGGTATTGGAAGGAAAGCACCCTTGCCCAAATCAGAGCATTTAAACTAAGTTTGTGTGGTAGTAGCAGGAGGTGCCAGTGTAGGGGTTACTACTCATCAGAATAAGAGTCCCGGGGGGTTCAGAATGTAAGTAACCTCAACCAAATAAACATCCTTAGCAAAACGAGAAGCAAAGAAGGAGCCTCTCCAGAATAAGAGAGCATATGTTCTACAAAGACGGCTCCTTAGAAGGACGGGAATGGGAACTGGGCAAACTTGGGTTATGTCTTCTTACCCCTGATCCCCAATCTCTGACCCTAGTTAACACTGGATTTTTAGAGACCTGTAAAACCAGATCAACAGGTAACCATCTATCCCTGTGGCATGGCCACGGGATGACTATTTCAACTAATGGGAGCCCCAGCCAGCACTAGGGCAGTAGGGACCAGTCCAAAGGGGTGGGACCCCCTTTGGGAGTGTTGAGGGATGCATCCTCAGCTGGTGTCTGCATCCAGGGGTCCAGCAGGATCTCCTCCAGTGAGGGTCGGGCAGAGGGTTTGGGGGCCAGGCACCGGCGGATTAGGGCACAACAATCTGCAGATCAGAAGAACACAGGAGATTAGCAGTGAGTTGGGGGCACCAGTTCCTGGGAGGGATGAAGGCTGGTGGGCTAGAGGGGGTTGAGTCTCACCTGGGGAGACATGGGCAGGGAAGTGGAGTTCAGCCTCCAGAATCTCCTGGTCTCTCTCAAAGGGAATGTCCCCACATACCATGTCATAGAGGAGGATACCCAGTGACCAGACAGTGGCTGGCAGGGCGTGGTACTGGTGACGAGAGATCCACTCTGGGGGACTGTACACCCTTGTCCCTGCACACAAACCACAAGTTAGACCATTTTCTGATAATGCCCTTCTCCCACCCCACCCTCTCCAGAAATATGGTCCCTTCACTAGAATTAAGAGAACTCACTATATGAGCAGGGTCCCCTCACCAGAATAGAAGCTCATTGGAATAAAAGCACTTAAGAGGTACAGCTGGACCTCCTTACCAGAAAAAGACTACTCAGGGTAATAATAGGACCTCCTCATCAGAATAAGAGCCCAGAGCAAGACCAGGTCATTGTCAGAGGATGGACTTTATTAGAGGGCAAGGCTTGAAAGTACCTAATATTAAAAACCAAGAACATTATAAAGGTGCACTATAGAACAAGGGTTACAGAACACCCCAGCACTGGAGGTCAAAAGTCAAGAGGCCAAAAAGATAAAAGGTGAAAACTCCCTCCACAGAGATTTAGGGAAGCCTTACTTACCATCAAAGTCAGTATAGGGTTCATCATGAAGCAGGGCACCAGAACCAAAATCAATGAGTTTGGTACAACCCCGGCGGAGGTCCATCAGGATGTTCTCATCCTTGATGTCACGATGGACAACTCCACGGGCGTGGCAGTGCCGAACAGCTGCCACTACCTGGGCAAAGAGACAGCGGCTTCGGCCTTCACCCAATGGGCCTTGCTCTGTGATGTAGTCAAAGAGATCCTGGGCAGGCAGAGGCCGCTCAAGGACCAGCATGAAGCCCTCTGGTGTCTCAAACCAGTCAAGCAGGCGGATCACACCAGGGTGCCCACCGCCTGCACCCACCTTCCATAGCAGTGCCACTTCCAGTGGGCATGCGACTGAGTCTGACTGTGGAGGGAAGCAGGGAGAGAAAAGAGAACACAGATGTCAGGCTAGCAGCTTTGAGGCTGACTTCTCAGATCTATGATCTGAACTTAAATCATAGGTCCTCAGCCTCCTGACTATGTGGCCTTAAGCAACCCCCTTCCCTCCTGGGCCCACAGTTCTCTCATCTTAAGGGCTTAAACTCATATAGCCATTGGGAAGTTGATTCAAGCCAAAGCCTATGGTAGGGGTGGGGGAGAGACAAATTGGAAGATTGGGATAGACACATACACACTACTCTAAATAAAGTAGATAACTAATAAGGATCTATTGTATAGCACAGGGAACTCTACTCAATACTCTTTAATGACCTATATGGGAAAAGAATCTTTAAAAAGTGGATATATGTATAACTGATTCACTTTGCTGTACACCAGAAACTAACATGCTGTGAATCAACTAACTTCAATAAAAATTAATTTAAAAATAAGCCAAAAAAAATTAAAAAGCCAAAGTCTATGTACATCTGGCGTGTAATAGGAGCTCAGTAAATTTTTTTTTTATTTTGGTCACACCCTGTGGCTTTTGGGATTCTAGTTCCCCAACCAGGGACTGAATCTGAGGCGTAGCAGTGAAAGTGCTGACTGTCAATCACTGGACCACCAGGGAATTTCCTCAGTAAATGTTTGAAGAATAAATGAAAGTGATTCTTAACAAAAGCCTCCAGCAGAAGCAACTGATGAACACTACTTTGTAGTAATTTATCTGTTTTGTCTACTGACATATCCAAAGAAACTAGAATAGCACCTTACACACAGTAGGTGCTTGATAAATGTTTGTTAAATAGATAAAAAGCACTTTATGGCATAGGATCTGACACAGCACTCAATAAATACTATTATTGTGTAATGGTTTGTCTGCTTTATTCACTGACACAGCTCAAACACTAAAACAGCGCCTGGTATAGTTGCTAAACAGGTGAAATCAATTCGTAGAAAAGAATTAGCGCAAAAAGAATGCTCAATAAATGTAATATATTGCCAAGTATCTAGAACTGTGCCTGGCACATTCTAGGTGCTAAAATACATTTGCTAAATAGCTAAAAGTAATTAATTGCAAGGGAACTGGCATAAACAAGATCTCAATAGTGTCATCATATGATATTTTGTCACTATCACTAAGCACTTAGAACCGTGTTGAATACAAGTACTTAGTGGAGCTTGGAACACAGTAAGCTTTTATGATGAAACAAAATCTGAGGCATACCGTCAGTGCTCAATAAAAGGCATACATGTTACTGGCCACAAAACCCACCCCACGCTAGAAGCTTTGCGGGGACACACGGACTACCAGAAGCAGTCTTCCTGCCCGAGGTGGGGCCCTCTCCCGGCCAATCTACTGACACGCACAGTCGCAGACAGGTTTTCTCACGGGGCTGAAAAAAAATGCCGCTACTGCGCAGGCGCACCTTCTCCCTCTGAGTCCCACAGCCTGCACAGGCGCAGTTCCCCCATAGCCCACCAGGGGGCACTCCCGCCCCTACAACTTGCCCAGACCCGCCCAGTTGTCCGTTAGAGCTCTAGCTGTGGAAAAGAAGCAGCCACCATCACCATGGCAACCAATGACCTCTGCCCCTCTTTTCTCACCAGCATGCCCTGCGGGCAGCCCCCGAGGCAATGTTTGGAGGAGGATGAAAAAGGAGGGTGGGAGGGGAGAATCCAGGGCTCTAGGGGAACAGGGGTGAGTCAGAACTGCATGGAGGTGTGGATGTCACCATAGGGGAGTAAACATGGACTGGTAGGAGTGTTCTTCTCACCGTTACACGGCCCAAAGAATCATACAAACCATAGCAAGGTGAAATCCATCGTCAGAGATGGCGTCGCCAGGTCAATAAGGACTCAAAAGATACTCACCAAGGGGGACCAGCCCAGCACGCGATTCCGGGGGATCACTTTGATGGCCACCTGAAGAAGCAGGCTGAGGTGAGGGGGCCAGCAGATGACCCCCAGACATCTCTTAGTCTGGACCCTCACCCTAGTCTTTCTGGTCCCACTCCCCCACCCCCCACACCACAATCCTAAATGAGCTGAAGCTTCTCCCAAGTCCCCAAAACCAAGTACACCTCTCCCACCATCTTTGGCCCCGGGCTCTCCCTTCTCAGGCTTCTCTCCTCCCCTCATGCCAGGCGCTGAGTTCTGAACTTCCTAACACCCTAAACCCTTGATCTTCCTATCTGGCCCCAGGATACCACAACCCTGTAGCGGGGTCCTGGACCTCACGACTCCTCCCTGGACACCTGCCTCCAAAATCCCCCAAAATCTCAGCTCTAGGTCCCCACCTTCCCACATATATTCACCTCTCCCAGATCCCAAGGTCTAGGGTCCTCATGACCCCCCCAACTCCCCAGTCTCACTCCCCTGGACCTCCAGAAATCTTGCCCTGAAAATTCTCCCTTCCCCCATATACCCACCAGGACTTACACACACACATGCGTGCGCGCACCCGCGCGCGCGCGCACTCGGACACCCTCAACGACCGGATCCCGGCCCTCATGACCCTACCACTCACATAGTGTAAGCTCATTCCGTGGTCAATTAGCATCCCGGCCCCGGGGCTCCCGCCGCCACCACACACACACCTGGCCCTCCCAAGACCCTCGTGGTGGATACCTGGAGTCGGTCTGTGACGCGATGTCCTGCGAAGACGGTGCCAAAGCCCCCCTTACCGAGGAGGGGGCCGAGTTGGTACTCGGCCTCGAACGCTTCCCGATCCTTGCCTCCTACGCAGGCGGAGGCGAGGAAGTCAGGGTGGCGGCGTGCTAAGGCTGGCCGCGACCCGCGACCCTTTCCCCCTCCCCCTCGCGCCGCCCTCAACCACTGCAGCCCGCCTGGCCTGGTTGCACTAGGGGGAGCCTCTCTCACCTGGCAGCGGCGTAGGAGTCATGGGGGCCACCGGGAGCCCCTGCAGAGGCTTAGTCAACATGGAGGAGGAGCTGCGCAGATTGAGCCCGCTGAGCCCGCAGGGTGTGGACGCCCGGGGCAGTGAGTCCGGGGAACCTGGACTAGGGGGCGCCAGGATGGAAGGTAAGGAGACTGGTGGCCCAGAAGGGCCAGCAAAGAGCGCAATGTTAAGATTCGCCGCGCGCGCCAGCCCTGACGCTACTGAGACAGGGCACGCGCCTCCCGAGAGAGTCGCCCGGGGCGACGGCCCCTCCCACTTGTCTTTGATCAATCCGGACTCAGCACCTGCTGTACCCCAGCCAATCGGAACCAGCTCTTATTTGCATACCACCCTCAACGTTTCAAGTACCCCCTTATGCAAATACATGCCCGTATCCTCCGCGGGGCGGGGTCTGCATGCACACGAGGGGACGCGTGTGGAGAGGAAACTGGTTTTAGGAATCCCTTTCGCAGCAACCGGGTTTGTTTTGGTTGTGCGGCATTGTTTTTATATGTCTGTATCTGCAGATATAAACTTGAAAAAATACACCGCCCCCTTTCCTAGGAAGTTGGTTGGCCGCCACTGCCTCGAGACTAGAGCAGAGATAATGCCAGGCCTTCTAAGGCTTCTAAGAATCAGCCTGTGGTTATCCATGACCCTTTTTCCAAAGGGTACTCTTCAAACCAGGTCCAGAGCTCTCTAGGCGACAGGTGGCCTTCGCCCAGGAAGTAAAGCCAGGGATCCTTGAAGAACCTGTTCAGCCGTTAGGAAGGACTAACCTGACCACCACTGCCGTGGAGTGGAGCCCTTAACGTAGACAGACCTGGCTAGACCTGGCCATGAGCCAGTCAGCAAGTACAGATTCTGGAGTAGTAAGGAGGGGTGCTTCTTGCAGGTGGGAGCAAGCCAGGGTGGTGGTGGCTTGGGATGTGTTTCTGGACAAGACACACACAGGGACGGCGGGAGCTCAGAGGGGTGATAAAATACCCTTAGCCACAAATTTGGAAACAACATGCCTCATGCTGCAGGCAGACAGACATGCACTCCAAAGACACACACACAGCAAAGTACCATGTGAGAAATACACAAACACATTGCCAGACACATTCCCATGAGCTTGTCCTAAACACATACAGATATGTACTGTCAGAGACTGAAATCCACTGTCAAGCAGGCATGCTGCCAGAGTTATGTCCCAGCATGACACCAGAGATGCAGTTACAGAAAGGCACTCCAGATTCACATACACCTACACTGCCATGTGACAAGGACACAAAAATGTCCCATCAGACACACCACCAAAACTTGTCACAAAGATACTTGTACTGTCAGACATGCAGTGTCACAGAAAGACTAGTACTATTCCAGAAATGAGACCCAGAGTCTGTCACAGGAAGACACACAGACGCTGAAGACATACATGCACTGCTCCAAAGACATACATATTTATGTGATAGAGCCACAGATAGGCAGTATCACAAAAACAGACATGGATCCACCCAGTCAGTCGCTCGCTCTCTCTCTCACACACACACACCAGCAGACATGCAGCATTGTCACTGAAACTATCCAGAAATAGCTACCCAGAATCTGTCACAGGAATACAAACGGACATTCATCCACCCTATCGGAAAGAAACCACAGATGCACTGTCACAGACAGACCCACGCAGACATGCACTTGTCTCAGAAACAGACACAAACTGTCAGAGATTGAGTCCCACACGCAGTCCCCATCTGACACACCTGGAAACAAGCCCTCATCTCACACACAACTAGAGACACTCTGAGATGCACAAAGGCTTGGACTCACCAGTCTCTCTCACACACAAACACTCAAAAAGCAAATATACACAGGTACTCTCCCTTATTCATCCAACATTTATTAAGGGTCTACTGTAAGCCTACAAGGCCCTAGAGGGGGTGTAGATACTAAGAGATACACAGGTTAAGTCAGGCATCATAGCCCTGCCCAGGAATTTGATAGTACAGTACTGGAGAAGACATATCTGTAGATAAAGGTGAGAATGTAAACGGGGTCACACAGGGCTTCTCAGAAGGAGACCCTCTACCCATCTTGAAAGACAAAGTTGGAGGCTTGGGACAGAGGAAGGGCAAATTCCAGGCAGAGGCCAAGGAAAACTGGACAGAGAGGCAAGATGAAGTAGTCAGGGGCCAAATAGTGCAGAAACTTCAACTTTAAGATAATAAATAATACCTGCTAACATAGAGCTCTCAGAATGTGCCAGGCACCGTGCCATCATACATTATGTTGACCATATACACTCTCTCCCAATGCTCAAAACAGAGAGAGCGTGAGGTAGTAGATATTTATCACTCCTGTCCTATACATGGGACACTTGAAACTCAGAGAGCCTGCGACTTGACCAAAGCCACATAGTTAGAAAAAGCCGGTTTTAAACCAACTCTCCAACACAGTGCTTAACCAGTGGATTCCACAGAGACATCTGCAGATAGCCACACCCTCATCTGCAGAGCTAGACATACATCCTTCCACAGGGACCCCATTATTAGGGACACTGAAAAACCTGGGGCCAGCCATCCTTCTTTGCCTTGGCTTTACCTCTAGGAAGGGCAAGGACAAAAGTGTCAAGAGAACTGGGAACATGAATAAAAAGGTTTAGCTATTCCTCAATTTCTAAAACTCAGTGTGCTTGTGTGGGGGGTCCACCCTCTGGTCACTTCCACTAAACTTGGGTTGCTATGAAGCGACTGTTGTGCCTGTCCAAAGCATTTCCTCATCAAATACTCACAATGAAAGAGCAAACATATTGGGGCTAGAGGCAGGCAAAGAAGTTGGACATTCAGTCCCTGCCATCAAATTCAATTCTCTGTTCCCATCACACCCCAGGAAATAGGGTGGGCAGGCTATATCCTGTGCCAATACTGAGGCAGGGGCAGTGGGCAAAGACAGAGCTTTCTTGGTGGTAACAGGTCCAAAGGCTGATTCAATAAGCAGTGAATCAAGTATGAACAAACTCTGGGCCTCCAGAGAGACCCCAATGGAGAGCATATAGCCCTCAGAAGTCAAGCCAAGGTCTGTGCCATCACCACCTCTGACCAAAGGCTCACCCACCCCCTGCCCCACACAGAACAGAAGCGCTCAGGGGAAACTGACATTTGGTTTTATTGTGCCAAGGACATTACAGATGGTGGATCTTGTTGACACCTGCAAGGCATGGGTGCCCCATCTGCCGAGGCTGCTCCCACCCCCCACACTCAAATCCTGGGCGGCGGCCATGATTCTCAAAAGTACCCCCCACCCTGAGATTCCAAAGACTGGTGGTGGTGGTGGAAGCATAAGGAATGCAGCGAGGTCAGAGTCTCATTGTCCAAAGCCCACTTGACACCTGCCCCCTCCTGCCCTCCCACCCCACCCTGGCTTATACTCTAGACCCTGCCCATCTCCACAGAGCTGGAGGCCAGGTACATCAACCACATCTTTGTGCCCCGTGGCCTACCTGCCTCCAAACCAGAGAGATGTCACCTTCATAGAGCCAATGCTGTTGTCTACATCACTGATTTGATTTTATAAGATAAAATAATAAAGAAAAACCTCAATATTGAAGGCTCAGACACTTTAAGGGTACTGGGAAGGGGATTTTTTTCCCACTTCTTCCTCCCACCTCCCTGGTATCATTTGTGAAGGTAGGGTGACAAGTTTCTGATCTTGGAAGGAATAGGGGGAAGGGAGACTCTGCTGTCTGAATGTCTCTCCTCCGGGGCTGCCTGGCTGCCAGTTGGTTTGTCTCTGTGTGCCCCTTGCCTACCTTCAGCACCCTTGCCCAAGTCCCCTGTGGAATGCAGGGATGGTGCTGTGCAGGGGGAAACAGGGCACATCAGCTGGCGAAGAGACAGTTGGTGGAGGTGGTGGCAGCGATGAGAGGGTGTACAGGGGTGGGCCAGCCAGAGGGAAGTGGGGAGGAGCAAAAGAAGCGGAAAGAAGGAAGAAGGCAAGAGGGAAGAAAGCCAAAGGTGGGGTGGCACCGGAGGGCAGGAGTGGTGGGGATTGGGAAATGGTCTCCAGTCTCTGGGTCTCCATCAACTCTTGTCTGGGGGTGGGTCTCTGTGCACTTTGTTTTTCTTCATACTGTCTAGGTATTCCTGTTGGGATACTGCCAGCACCGAGGCTAGGATCTCATCATCATCCCAGTCATTCAGACCTGCTGGGCAAGAGGAAGGGGAAAAGAATGACACAGCACTTTAAGCCTGCTTTCTCCTTGCCCTTTGCTGATTCTTGGCTCTGGAGAGATCCCGTTCAGGCCCCTACCACTTTTTTCTCTAAGGAGAAGGCTCCTCTGAGCCTACAAAACCCCACTCAAATCCCCTCTGGAACAGACTGTTGGGCCTGAAAAACTCTCTTTTCCTGAAGAGATGTCCAGAGGCTCCAGAAGCCCCCTTTTCAGGACCAGCTGCTTCTTCCATCTCTCCCCAACTCCCAGCTGGCCCCTAGACCCTAGACAGAAGAGGCTTACCAAAGGCGGAGGGGGACATCTGCTGAATGAGGGCCCGGCACTCCAGAGCAGGGTAAAGGGACACAAGGGGGGAAGTAGCCCGGTCGGCCCCTGTCGAGAACTGGCTGCTTGTACCTGGAGCAGACAAACAGTCAAAGGCAGGGCTCAGGGCCTAGGCAGGACTTCCTGACCCCTGCATGCTCCCTATCAGCAAGTCACTGACCTGGTGCACAGGGTGAAGGAGGTTTGGCAAGAGCTAAGACAGTGCCTGGGGAAGGGGGCTTGATGCCCAGCTCAGCATGCAGCTCAGGGTGCTCAGGTGACGACGCTGAACTCCGCTGCCTTGGGGACCGGCTGGTCCACTCCTCAAGACCACTGGAGGCTGCTGCTGTGGCAGAGCTGCATGTGGCGCTGGCTTTCCGGGGCTGTGGTGAGGAAGGTGGTGGTAAAGACCCATAGCAGGTGCAACCGTCCTCTGCCCCATTCCCGAAGGGCTCCCTCCCTCCCAGAATCCTGGCTATGAAATAGCTTCTACATAGGCCACCAACAATGGTCACATAATGGACCACAGGATCAAGGTCAGCACTTTAAAGCCCCTCTCACACCTTTACAAGCCAGTCTGACAGGAAACCTGTTACTCCACCTTCAAAATAGATCCAGAATCTATCCCCTTCTGACTGCCTCCCTTGCCAGTACTACCATCAATCATGAGGACTACTATAGTTATCTTCTCCTTGGTGGTCTCCTGCTTCCACCTTTGCCCCTTTGACTCCATTTTAGTCAGCAGTCAGAAGGATCCTGTTAAATTCTAAGTTTCCACTCTTTTCCTGCTCATAACCCTCTCATCATTTTTGCTTCACTCAGAAGAAAAGCCAAAGTCCTCACCACAGGCCACATTGAAGGTCACAAGCCCCTTCCAATATGGCACACCCACCTTTCCGACTCCATCTCTACTACATTCTGTTCTGCCACACTGGCCTCCAGGCTGCTTCCAAATCACACCAGGTGTGCACATACCTCAGGGTCTCTGCTCTAGCTGGTCCTCTGTCTTCCCTGGTATAGACAAGTAATTCCCTCACCTCTGCAAGCTTTCGCTCAAATCTCACCTGGTCTGAGGCCAACTCTGATCATGCTATTTAATATTGTGAACTCCCAGCCCTACTCAGTCCTACTCATCCCCTTTACCCTGCTCTACATTTTTCATCCATACCACCTCTCAACTGATTTATTCATTATGTTTATTCCGTTCCACTCTGCATAAATGGAAGCACCACAAAGACAGACCTGGGACTGCCCAGCTCACCAATGTACTCCTATACACTAAGAACAGTGCCTGGCATAGACCTGCAATAAATACTTGTTTAACGAATGAGTCAGCTCTTGCCAACATCTATTAATCACTCTATAAACTCCTTGTGACTCCTCAAATACCTGGCTGCCCTGTCTCACTCCCTGCTCTAAAAATTCAACCTTTCCGTATGAAGACTGACCAGATCCCCCACCTCTACTGGTCTTCCAGTCAGAGTCAAGGGCTCCACTGATGCATGTGTCTCCCCATCAAAAGACAGGATCACTGAGGCTGGAGCATGCAGGACCTGATTTTACATCCTCAGCACAGAGTCTGGCACACAAGAACATTCAGCAAAAGCTTGTCCCTCTGAAACTATCCATGAATCTGGCATTTCACCATCAGTGGCTGCCCTCCCTCACTCCTTTAAAAAAAAATAAAAAAGAGCTTGTTCTGCACAGGTGTTGAGAGTTCTAAGGCACAATGCCAAGACTAAGGCCAAGATGAGGTACAGAAAAGGCTAGGAGCTTCCTTCTCTCCCACATGTCAGAATTCCTTAGTTTGTTTCTGCCTGTTTGGGGACAGAACATGGGAAGTAACAGGTTCTTCGCCAGGCTAGTGACAGACCCCAGGACCCACCTGGCTGGGGCCACGGACTTGGCGAGCTTGTTTTTCTTGATCCCGCAGCCACTGCAAGTAGGATTCCCGGGCCACCTGCTCCTCAATGGCCTCATTTGTGGCCTCCCAATCTGTGGCCCGCTTCTTGTCTTCCAGCATCTGCTGTTCAATCCATGATTCCTCTGATGTTTTTATGGCATTCTTCATCAGGGACTGCTCTGCAAACTACAAGGAGTGGGAGAGGAACAGAGATGTGAGGTGACACTCTGAACTCTGGCCAAGAGCCAGAAGTGGCTCAGGGAGGTGGGCTCACAGGCTCAGAAGAGAGGCAGGAAGGCAGATACTCTTACTAAGCACCCCCCTGGGCAGGCTGCCTATTCATCAGGGACTAGGGGAAGGCAGGCTTGGGTTGGGGGACTTGTCATTTCAAATTCCTATATTCAGAAGTCCTGCCGCCACCCCCAAGATACCTCAACTGATGTACTAAGTCTGGGGCAGTCAGGTGCCCTCCAGCCAGGGTTAGAATTTAAAGACACCTCACCGATTGATGACTCAGTTGTTGAGGCCTTCTTCACCTATGCCCAGATGGGACAAGGAGAAAAGATCACCTAAGAAGTTGAGTCCTGTGTGCACAGGGTAGATTTGAGTATTGGGGCATTTAAGTAGACAAGAGGACAGTGTCAGCATGGTGTGGGGTACTATGAGTTGTGGAACACCGTATGAGAGTGTCAGGCTGTGAGACATAACAGATTTTTTAAAAAGGAATAATGAAAAGTATCAGTGCATACCCCACGGAATAAAAGTAAATTTCGTTCAGTGAAAACTTATTTTAATGCACATACACACACCATACACCAACGTGTGTGTACAATAATGGTGTAAAATATAATTTTTTACCCATGGATAACAGTCCAAAAAGAATGCAAAATGCTGTTAGAATAAGCCAATTAAAAATGGGCAAAAAAGTCTAGACACACAACTTCATCAAAGAAGATAGACAGCAAATAGGCACATGAAAAGATGCTCAACATCATTTGTCATTAGGAATTGCAAATTAAAACAAGGTGCCCCTCAGTTAAAGGTATCAGTAAGAATCATAGTGTCATACAGATACTTACATACAGAAATATTTCTAGACATGTGTATACACACAGGTTAGTTTATACATATATTTTCTTGCTCTATCAGCTGAAAGGGCCTAAAGCAAGGATACCCCAATAGCAAAGAGCATACTCAGCACCCAGATCTTGGTTTCTAATATAACATTCTCCAATAAAAGGAACTAGGGCTCCTTGGAGAAATGGCTGGATCTAGAAATGGGGCAAGGAATATACAAGATGAGCCTCTAGCACCTTGTAGTGCCAGAAAGTTAAGTATTCAAAATAAAAATGAAAATGAAAAATAAAATAAAAATGAAAACAAACAAACCAAAAAACAACCCCTCACAAACACCACCACAATGATGGGGATATTTCAAAGAGATGCAGGAACCAACTAAAAGAACTCCCAATAGCCAAAACTGGAAAAACTTGGGCATCAAAATAAAAACAGTACTGGATTATAACCCAAAGTATAAAAGTATTAAATAAATAAATATCCATCATCCACAATGATATAAATAAATGACTAAATAAATGGAGAATGAGATTAATCTCCCTTGCAGAAGAATTTCAAATAATTTATGTAAATACTCTGCCCTCAAAGAGATGGAGTATAACCTTCACCTTTTATTTGTATTTTTGCACTGCACTGCACTGTACCCAGGCCTTTGGCAGTGGAAGTGTGGAGTCCTAACAACTAGTCCGCCATGAAATTCCCTAATGCCTACCTCTTTTTTAAAATATTTATCTATTTATTTGGCTGAACTGGGTTTTTTTTAGTTGCACCATGTGGGATCTAGTTCCCTGACCAGGGATAGAACATGGGCCCCCTGCATTGAGAAGGTGGCGTCTTAGCCACTGGACTACTAGGAAAGTCCCCCTAATCCCTACTTCTTAACTTTGGAGTATAAATGACTTCCCTCCACACAGTATAACATGGAAAAGGAAGTAGGGGTAGGGAAGAGTAATTTTACAGTGGAGAAAACTTGATAAAACTACTTCTGCCAGATGATCAAGGTCAACATCAACAATTACAAATCATGTTCAGGGTACATACTGTTGATATGATGTGATAAGAATGGCACTTTACCACCATGGTCCCCCTCTCTAAAACCCATAACCTCAAGTCTAATGAGAAATACATCAGACAAACTCCAAAAGAGAAACATCCTACAATATACATGACTGCTGCTGCTGCTAAGTCACTTCAGTCGTGTCCGACTCTGTGCGACCCCATAGATGGCAGCCCACTAGGCTCCTCTGTCCCTGGGATTCTCCAGGCAAGAATACTGGAGTGGGTTGCCATTTCCTTCTCCAATGCATGAATGTGAAAAGTGAAAGTGAAGCCGCTCAGTCGTGCCCAACTCTTAGCGACCCCGTGGACTGCAGCCTACCAGGCTCCTCTGTCCATGGGATTTTCCAGACAAGAGTACTGGAATGGGTTGCCATTGCCTTCTCCGATAAACATGACTAGTACTCTTCAAAACTGCCAAGGTCACCAAAAACATGAAAATGTGAGAAACCATCAAAAACAAAGGAGCTAAAGAGGTATGATGACTTTCAGTTAATAACAATGTATCAATACTGGTTCATATAACAAATGTATTAGTCATCTGACATGTGTGAATAATAGGGAAACTGGGCAAAAGAGGGGAAGTATGTGGGAACTCTGCACTATCTTAATTTTTCTGTAAATCTAAAACTATTCTAAATAATTAAATCTATTTAAAAAAAAAACTTAGGGCACTCAGTTTTAACAAATGGAAAAAGAAAAGACACAAGTGGTCAAACCACTAAAAGTCAGGAGTGACTCTTAAATGCACAGTGTTACCTAAAAGAAGCCATTGAAAAAACTATATATTGTATGATTCCAATTATATGACATTCTAGAAAAGGTCATAGAGTCTGTAACAGATCGAAAACAAAGAAATTCGGAGAAACTGTCACAGCCAGGAGGAGCCAAAGGAGACATGACAACTAAATGTAATACAGTATCCTGGATGGGATCCTGGAACAGATAAGATCATTGGGGAAAAACTGAGGTAATCTGTTTTTGTTTTATCCGTTTCTGAAGGTATCATCATTTACTGTTGTTGTTTGGTCACTGTTGTGTCCGACTCTTTTGCGACCCCATGGACTGTAGCCCTCCAGGCTCCTCTGTGCATGGAATTTCCCAGGTAAGAATACTGGAATGGGTTACCATTTCCTTCTCCAGGGCATCTTCCGCACCCAGGGATCAAACCTGTGTATCCTGCATTGGTAGGTGGATTCTTTACCACTGAGCCACCTGGGAAGCCCAAAACTGAGGTAATTTGAACAAAGTATGGTCTTTAGTTAATATATCAATATTGGTTCATTGATTATGACAAACATACTATGCTAATATGTTAATCACAGCGGAGTATATAGGAATTCTCTAATCACAATAATTACATAAATCTAAAACTGTTCTGAGATTAAAGGTTTATTTAAAAAAATGAAACCAAAAAACCTCTATGGGGACTTTTGGTGGTCCAGTGGTTAAGACTTCACCTTCTAATGCAGGGGGTACAGGTTTGATCCCTGGTTGGGGAGCTAAGCTCTCACATGCCTATCAGCCAAAAAAACTGAAACATTAAACAGAAGCAGTATTCTAACAAATTCAATAAAGATTTTAAAAATGGTCCACATCAAAAAACCTCTATGTTGGAAGGTATGCTGGTGTTAGGGTGTGTTTCCTAAAATGAGGCAGGAGTACTTTTGTAGGAAGTGAAACCTCAATAGAAGATAGCAAAATCCCCAACAGACAACTGTTTGAGACAGAGAATGAAAATCTGTCAGTGTGTGCTGAGAAAATCTACTGCCCTTTCCTGAGCACCTAACAGGTACCAGGCCCTGTGTTAGGCACTTTCTGTATCACCCAAGCTCCCAGTCAAATCACTTGTACAACCTGACTTAGATACCAAGGCCAGCAAGTGGTAGGGCCAGGCCTACACTCCAAGTCTCTGTGACCACAGCTGTCTGTCCGTGCTGGGGTTTGAAGGAGGATCCATGTGGGTACCAAGACACATAGACTAAGCCCTGGTTCACAGTTCCCAAGTTTGACTCCATATCTCAAAATGCCAACTCTCAACAGGCACAAAAGATAGGTGAACCAGCTCAGACAGTAAAACTGAGACCACAAAATGAGCCCTGAGGGATCACCTTGGATAACTTCCTAATTTCAGAGGTGAGACCTTAAGGGCGATTCAGAGAGGTTAACAGGACACTTTTGTGGGCAAGGGGCAAAATTGAGGCCCCAACATCAGATTTCTGGTCCATCTCCAGTATCCATTCTAGGCACAGGGACCTGCTTACCCCCGGTTTGAATGATGGCAGGCCCAGTCCCACGCCAATGGTGGCCTTGTTAGGATTCACTACTGAGTTGTAGTGGATATTCCTATGGTAGCTGACACGAATGGGTTCATCCTCATTTTGATGGATCCCATGGAATGTATTGATGGGTTCTGCAGAGAAAGAGGAGACAGGATTCACAGTGGGCTGGGTGGAACAGGCTCAGACCAAGAGTGGTCAACTGCTCACCTACCCACCACAGAAGTACCTGTGCTGTACTGGTACACCTCCACAGGCCGGTTGTACATCTCTGCCATGGCCTGCATCTCAATGTGGTTGCCATGGCAGTTGTTTTTCCGCTTCCGGTTGATGTAGGTGGTAAAGTCCTCTGTGACATAGTTGGAGAAGTAGTCAGCATTCTTCATCTGCAGAAAAGATCAGAGGATCAATGTCTATGTGGAGAAGAGATCCTCCATTCTGCCCTCGCCCCAAGGTCTCTGCAAGGTCTCACCAGATAGTCCATGCAGTGCTTTCGAACAACCTCATGCATGTCCTGGTCTCCATATACCTGGTCAGCTGTGGGGACAGAAGGAGAGGCTGGAGTCAGAGCTGCCACCAAAGAAGAGTTCTGAATCAGAACATCCTTGTGGGTGAAGGGCTGGGGGCCAAGGAAACTCCCTTACCTACCCTAAGGAATGGAGAGTTCTTGGCTTTGTGGGCTGGAATATGGTCACGAAAAAAGAGACAGGCAAGGACAGTCTTTAAGAACAAGAGTACAGGTAAGAGAGACAGAACCACAGCTATCTTGTGTAGATAAGCGGCCTTAAGCACCATCAATTCCACATATACCACTCTTCGCTCTTCACATGAGGACACTGAGGCTCGGGGAGTTTGTGATTTGACCAAGGTCACCCAGAAGTCAGTCCACGACAGATTCAACTTTAGAATTCAGTTTCCTGACTCTCAGGAGTCATTATGGCCTTTATAAGGTGAAAAAAGAGAAGAAGGGAAGGGAAAATAACTGGGCTCTAAGCCCAGTTCTATTCAGTTCAGTTCAGTCGCTCAGTCGTGTCCGACTCTTTGCCACCCCATGAATCGCAGCACACCAGGCCTCCCTGTCCATCACCAACTCCTGGAGTTCACTCAAACCCACGTCCATCGAGTTGGTGATGACATCCAGCCATCTCACCCTCTGTCATCCCCTTCTCCTCCTGCCCCCAATCCCTCCCAGCATCAGAGTTTTTCCCAATGAGTCAACTCTTCTCATGAGGTGGCCAAAGTACTGGAGTTTCAGCTTTAGCATCATTCCTTCTAAAGAACACCCAGGAATGATCTCCTTTAGAATGGACTGGTTGGATCTCCTTACAGTCCAAAGGACTCTCAAGAGTCTTCTCCAACACCACAGTTCAAAAGCATCAATTCTTCGGCACTCAGCTTTCTTCACAGTCCAACTCTCACATTCATACATGACTACTGGAAAAATCACAGCCTTGATTAGACGGACCTTTGTTGGCAAAGTAATGTCTCTGCTTTTTAATATGCTATCTAGGTTGGTCATAACTTTCCTTCCAAGGAGTAAGCATCTTTTAATTTCATGGCTGCAATCACCATCTGCAGTGATTTTGGAGCTCCCAAAAAATAAACTCTGACACTGTTTCCACTTTTTCCCATCTATTTCCCATGAAGTGATGGGACAAGATGCCATGATCTTCGTTTTCTGAATGTTGAGCTTTAACCCAACATTTTCACTCTCCTCTCTCACTTTTATCAAGAGGCTTTTTAGTTCCTCTTCACTTTCTGCCATAAGGGTGGTGTCATCTGCATATCTGAGGTTATTGATATTTCTCCTGGCAATCTTGATTCCAGCTTGTGCTTCTTCCAGCCCAGCATTTCTCATGATGTACTCTGCATATAAGTTAAATAAGCAAGGTGACAATATATAGCCTTGATGTACTCCTTTTCCTCTTTGGAACCAGTCTGTTGTTCCATGTCCAGTTCTAACTGTTGCTTCCTGATCTGCATACAGGTTTGTCAAGAGGCAGGTCAGATGGTCTGGGATTCCCATCTCTTTCAGAATTTTCCACAGTTTATTGTGATCCACACAGTCAAAGGCTTTGGCATAGTCAATAAAGCAGAAATAGATGTTTTTCTGGAACTCTCTTGCTTTTTCCATGATCCAGCGGATGTTAGCAATTTGCTCTCTGTTCCTCTGCCTTTTATAAAACCAGCTTGAACATCGGGAAGTTCACGGTTCATGTAGTACTGAAGCCTGGCTTGGAGAATTTTGAGCTTTACTTTACTAGCATGTGAGGTGAGTGCAATTGTGCGGTAGTTTGAGCATTCTTTGGCATTGCCTTTCTTTGGGATTGGAATGAAAACTGACCTTTTCCAGTCCTGTGGCTACTGCTGAGTTTTCCAAATTTGCTGGCATATTGAGTGCAGCACTTTCACAGCATCATCTTTCAGGATTTGAAATAGCTCAACTGGAATTTCATCATCTCCACTAGCTTTGTTTGTAGTAATGCTTTCTAAGGCCCACTTGACTTCACATTCCAGAATGTCTGGCTCTAGGTGAGTGATCACACCATTGTGATTATCTTGGTCATGAAGATCATTTTTGTACAGTTCTTCTGTGTATTCTTGCCACCTCTTCTTAGTATCTTCTGCTTCTGCTATGTCCATACCATTTCTGTCCTTTATCGAGCCCTTCTTTGCATGAAATGTTCCCTTGGTATCTTTAATTTTCTTGAAGAGATCTCTAGTCTTTCCCATTGTGTTGTTTTCCTCTATCTTTGCATTGATCGCTGAAGAAGGCTTTCTTATCTCTTCTTGCTATTCTTCGGAACTCTGCATTCAGATGCTTACATCTTTCCTTTTCTCCTTTGCTTTTCTCTTCTCTTCTTTTCATAGCTATTTGTAAGGCCTCCCCAGACAGCCATTTTGCTTTTTTGCATTTCTTTTCCATGGGGATGGTCTTGATCCCTGTCACCTGTACAATGTCACAAACCTCCGTCCATAGTACATCAGGCACTCTATCTATCAGATCTAGGCCCTTAAATCTATTTCTCACTTCCACTGTATAATCATAAGGGATTTGATTTAGGTCATACCTGAATGGTCTAGTGGTTTTCCCTACTTCCTTCAATTTAAGTCTGAATTTGGCAATAAGGAGTTCATGATCTGAGCCACAGTCAGCTCCCGGTCTTGTTTTTGCTGACTGTATAGAGCTTCTCCATCTTTGGCTGCAAAGAATATAATCAATCTGATTTTGGTGTTGACCATCTGGTGATGTCCATGTGTAGAGTCTTCTCTTGTGTTGTTGGAAGAGGGTGTTTGCTATGACCAGTGTCTTCTCTTGGTACTAGTAAACAAAATGACCCAAGTGTTCTGAGCTTCATATGCCTCAAGTGTAAAATGGGATCAAGCTGGGTAACTTCCTGGCAAGCCTATTGTGGAATTAATGAGATAATAGGTGTGAAGTGACTGGCCTTAGTCTTGGGACAGAGCAGTCACTCAGAGACCCTGTCCCGTAGTGGGGCCTGAATGTGGGGTACTATGAAGGTGACAGAAGTGAGTAAAATTCTGACCCTATCCGCAAGAAGCATGTGGTCTGTAAGAGAGATAAGACACATATGCACCTAACTTAATTAAGGTCCAGGCATCACAGGGCTTTGGTCACAATAAGAACCAGGCTCCCTCTGCCTCAACTGAGGATGTTCACACATGCTGTTTCCTCTTTTCAGGATGTTCCTTCCATCTTATTTGGCTGCCTACTTGTCAAATACCCATGCACTCTTAAAACAGTTTCCCACTCCTCCAAGGCACCCCATCACCAGATTTATCAAAGATGCATACAGACTTTGCCTAATCACACTGGGCTCCCACTGAGGGCAGAGGGCAGTTCATATACAAGTCCACCCCCAGGCTCAGAGCCTGGTGCGGTGCAAGAAATGCAAGTTTGCTGAGTGGATTGGGGAGGCTAGGGGAGTCAGGGAGCCTTCTCCATGAGAAATTAAAGTGGGCTTGAAGATGAAGCATGCCTGATGTCCACTGGCTAAGACGAAGAGGGAATGTCCCTTTGTCTCCTCAGAGGACTGTTGCTCTGATGGGATATCCCTGTGACACTGGGGCAGGGGCAGGTCCCACAGCGAACACCGCAGAGCTCTTCCATGACACAGTCTACCTCTGCAAAGAATCGCCAGAACACCCTCCCCCCTTCCCCCTCCATGAAAGGTTCTGTGAGATAAAGAGAAAAAGGCAGCTCTGAGATAGAAAACGGGGCCCATGCCTGTCTCATGTCCTCCTGGAGGTGCAGAGACCAGAGGGTGATGGGGAGTTGGGAAGGGGTAGCCCCTTTACCGATGTAAACAAGGATGTGGGTTCTGTGGCCACACTCTCCCTCACCCTCCTCCCCCTCTGCAGCACTTCCAGCAAGTCACATGCCCTGTGCACAGGCTGGGGGGCCCCTGCCACTGCCTTTCTTAGAAGCCAGGACCACAAACCCACTGTGGCTGCCGGAGCTGCTTGAGGAGCTATTTCCGTAGAATAAACCTGGGGTGCTGAAGAGGCAGTGCTGTTGGCAGCTGCAGTAAACAGGAACTGAGATGGGAGTGAAGGGGTTAAATAGGGGTTGGTCTGCCAGGCTCAGGAAGGTGGCTGAGATGTTCCCAGGCAAGCATCAACAGGCATTTCCAGTCCTGGGAGGTGGATCTACCCAACCGAGATGCCAGATGTAAGAAGTCAGGGGAAAGGGGAGACTATGGGCCCGGGAAGAGAGTTGGGAGAGAACCTTCCCAAGAAGTTCCCATTTCCCTGCCATTGACTCCCTGCTTGACAAAAAGGCTCTTCTGCCCCGTGTGGCACTGGACAAGGCCTTAACCTCTCTGGGCTGCAATGTCCTCTACTATAAAGTGGGGAAAATAACTCCTTTTCCTCTCATGGGACGTTGTCAATACTACCGGGGATGGTCTGCCAAATACCTAAGGCATACTAGATATTCAAGAGATGGGGTTCCGTTTGTCATAAGGAGAACGATGACTCCTTCAGATAGCCAGTCACCCACAAGTCAGCTAGAATTTCACCAGAACCACTTAAGTCCTTCCTCATTTCTGCTGCACTTCATCAGCCAGAGGAAAGTCCCAAACTCAAAGTGTAGGTTATCTCTCCTCATGCAGGCAGAACTGGTTCTCTACCTTTGCTGAATCCAAAGGTCCATTAGCCTACCTTGTGCCCATAGTTCAAATCTTTAGCAACCAAATTAACATCAAATCAGTAACACAGGCCTCACAAAATAGGGTCCTTAAGTGTGGGCAAGGGATGACCTTCTCAACTTACCTATAAAATGTAAAATACCACCTTCTCTCTTCAATTCTAAGATGCACCAATAGGTGATACAGAACATGTATTTAATCACAGGTTTTGGGAGAGGGTGGTTATAAGACATACCCTAGATTGGGAATCATCAATGTGGAAGAAAATGTGCATCTCTGAACCAAGGAAAGAGAGCAACAATACCTTGCCAATGAAAGAGAGTAGAAGGACCTTCTCAATGACATAAACACACCCAGTGCAGGACTAAGAACACAGGAAATCCTCACTGTGGAGATGCTTGTCTCAATTTGCCAGCCCCACCTGTCCTCCAGAAAGCCCTCCTCCCTGGAGATTGGCACATGGAACTAGGGACTGAGCTGGACTTCCCTGTGGGGGCCAAGATGGAGGAAAAGAGCCCAATGGTCCTGCACAGGTAGGGGAATTCAGAGCACTTGTTTTGATAGAAACTGAAACTCCTCCTCTTGCTGACACTGCACTTGTGGGCAATGTGCACCTGCTCTCCCCTCCCAGAGTCCAGTTGGAAGGGGGTCCCCCACTCCCTCACCTCTGTCCCCAACCCAAAGAGGGCTCAGAAATCTTCAGTACATTACTACAATTGGTTCCGCCAAGGCCTTTTCACATCCCAGCTCATTCCATTCTTACTCTAAAAAACCCTACTTTACACAGGAGGGATACTAAGGTACAGAAATGTGGCACAGCTGGCCCAAGGCCACACATTGGGGAGGTTGAAAGAGAGGCCAGGCTTTCAAGGAATAACTGGTAACTTTGAGCACTGATGCCGAGAAGACATTACCACCACCAATCTGGCTGTCACCTTAGCCACCTGACTCCCTAGGTTAGGCTTGTCTGCCTCAGTTTCCCCACCAACACAAGCAGGAATCAGCTGGAACCTAGGAAAGGCCTGCAAGTGGTCAGAGATTACAGATATATTAGGACCTGTACCCCTCACTAAGGCCACAGAGGTCAGCATGAACATTCCCTCCCCACACCCTATTATGTCCTTTCTCTGAGCATACAGAGACACCAGCACAGAAATGCACATGTGCATGCACACAGTCAGTAAAAGATGTTCCTTGAAGCCAAATACCCACGCAACAACCACAACTACAGGGAACTGTCACATTCAAAAAGTAGATGCCCTTGCCACCCTCAGTTGGGGAGCCAGCAAAACTCAGCCCTCTCAATAGCCTGGTCTCTCAGATGCCTGCTCCTCTACTCAAGAATTCCCACCGCAAAGATGGAAAAACTGAAGGAGGCAGGGCAGAGAGGTCAACAGAAGCCGGTGTACATGGTGGTCCATGGGATTCTTCTCCTTCTGGCCTGCTTCAACCTCAAACACGAATGTCTGATACTGGCTGTGTGACCTAGATAATAAGGCCCTGACCTTCTCTTGAGGCCTGTTTCCCATTTATAAAACGACAAATTGATCTAAGATCCATTCCTCCAATGCTGATAGTCCATGTTCCAAGGCCAAAAGGCCTTGAGCAGTGGACCTTGCTGTTTCTGGGCCCAATCACCGAAATATGCACAGCCCCAGCTGCATCCCCACAACTCATGCAGACACCCACACACACGGCCACCACTCTGCCCACAGAAGCCAAGGCCAGGGCCAGAGGTTTTTGCTGAGTCAAAGCTGTATGCAGAGAGGGAGGGAAGAGAGATGCAGACTCATGTTTCCAGGAGAAGGTTATCTGAGCACAGCAGGGGCAGGGTGGACCACAGGATACCTCTGGGACCCAGGCTCCCACTTTCACTCCACCCCAGCCTATGCTGATGCCCACAAGTCTCCAATAGGTGGTGGGCGAAAGAACTGTGCACAAGCATGGGATACTGGTTCACACTGGGGACACCCAGATCTCAGAGGCAAAACAGAGGGCAAAACCCACCTGACTCAGGATTCCTAAGAGTAGAGGGCCACAGGCTCTTTGCTGCAAGAAGCAAGGCCCTAGAGATCAAGGAATACAGCCACAGTCACCCAGGCAGTGACCTAAGAAGTTAGGGCTTTCCTAGGATAATAGAAAGAATGTGTCCTTTGGACACATCTGGGTTCCCATGCCAGTTCTGCCACTACTTACCCTGGGCACATCACTTCCCCTTCCTGAGCCTCAATGGGAGGCTCTTCTCACCTGGTTTCATGGGATAAGGATCCCAATTTTGCAGGTGAACCTGAAGTACCACGTGGAATGCCCAGCAATCAGTCAGGGTCAAGGAACAAGAGTGGTCTCTTTGTCTCTCCTCATTCCAACTCCAACCCTCAGTTATGTGGTCCTTCTACTATTCAATGTGTGACAGGAAGTTAGAAATTGTCACCCTTCTCACCAGAGCCTAGAGCAACTACCACCTGCCCCTGTCCCAGTGAGGCTGGAAGCAGAGGGGTAGCAGAAAGCGTGAGGATAAAGTCCCCTTTGGGGTTACATGTCCTGTGCACTGTGCCCCAGGGAAACCTCCACATGAGGCCTAGAGACCCAGGGGTCATGTACTTCTCAGGGAGAGGCCATGGGGCTTCTGAGGTTTTACAAAGAAAAGCCAAGTGCAGCCCAGTCAGAGGAAATGTGTAGCCATAGTGCTAATAGGGAAAGGCCTTCAACCTGTCATGGTCAGCTCTTCCTGTAAGCTTAGGCCCCTTACTGGAAGGTCTCAATGAGGGGGAAGGGTCAGAATGTGTTTGGGAAGAACAGCCAGATGAACACACACTTAAATTTTGTTTCTTACATGGGTTACTGCCAAGCCTGGTCTTAACTAGGCCCAAGGCCCACCTCAAATAACACCCAAGACACAGATGCCCAGCTGCATTCTCTGACCCTCACTCCACCAGCAGCCTTGCCTACCCCACATTCAGACTAAGGTCTTGGCACAGGCCTAACATCTAATGGGTCCCCACCTATTCTTTCTTTGCATTCCTTTGGTCCAAGATGCCCCCAAACCTATTTCTTTCTCTAGGAAACATCCCTGGGAGAACATGGACTTGAGCCACAGGGATAAGGGAGTTGGAATTTTCCCAGACCACCAAAGTCCACTGCCTGAACCTCTTCTGCTTGGTAAAATAGGGAGACAACCACTCACCCCACCGAACTTTCTATCACCCACTCAAACATTTGTGACTCTGAGGCACCACTAAGAACTGCAGAATCAACACCATTTCAAATATGGGAAAACGGAAGTTATGAGTCAGGGGGAGTACAGAAATACAGGGCTTCCGACTCTCAGGTCAAGGCTCTTATCAGAGGGGATGTTTCCTTGAGAGACAGCAGAGCTCCAAAGGGAGTGAATCACACTCTCAGCTTGTCCCTTGGATACTAGCACAGAACTTCAAAACTGCTTTTTGAGTCACCGATCAGAGCCAGAGAAGCTTCAAAGATCTAGCTCAGACTGGACAGCAGATGGTATTAAGGAATTATTAATTTTGTTATGTATGTAATGGTATTTTTGTTATGTTAAAAAAGAAAGAGTCCTTATTTGTCAGAGAAACATACAGAAATATTTACAAATGAGATTATCCATGTTGGGATTCTGTTTTAAAAATATTCTTGTTTCAGGAGAGTGAAAGAGTGGGTGGGGTAGTGACGAAATAAAGTTGGCAATATGTTAACAATTATTTTGAAGATGAGTGATGGGTACATAAAGGGTTCACTATTCTACTTTTGTGTAAGTTAAAAAAAAAGTTCTGTGATCCCAAGGTGACAGCTGTGTGCTGCAGTTAAGAGCACAGGCCTCACACTAAACTAACCCAGACTCTGCCTCCTGACTGTAATATGTACTCTCTGAACCTAGGTAAGTCACTCTATTTCTGAGCTGCTTTTCTCATCTGACAACTGCAAGCAATGGTTCTTCACTTATCTAGCTTGGAGGAGAATTAAAAAGTTTTCCTCTAGCACCTGACAGAGCAGTTTGTCCCCGCTGCGGCTGCTGCTGCTAAGTCACTTCAGTCGTGTCCGACTCTGTGCGACCCCATAGACAGCAGCCCACCAGGCTCCTCTGTCCCTGGGATTCTCCAGGCAAGAATACTGGAGTGGTTTGCCACTTCCTTCTCCAATCTGTCCCTAAATAATGTTATTTTCTCCATCTTTATTACTACTGTTATTATTACTTTCACACCACCATACTGCCTCATGACAGGCTAGAGGCCAACTACTAACTTAGGCTGAGGCCAGGAGTCCCTAAAAGACCAGCTAACTCTGCCCCCAACCCTGTCACACAAGTCACACCTGACAAGTACAACATAGTTCAGGGGCAGCCCTAGGCCCTTGAAGGCTAAGGCAAAGACTCACCTACAGCCCGGAAGAGACAGGCACCATCCTCCTTCATCTGCTTGATGATGAAGCCCTTCTTGTCTCGCAAGGCCTTTTCAAACCAGTGCTCCTGCTGGAGGGAAGAGGTAGGGATCATCAACAAGAAAGACCCATACCCTCACCACCAAGGCCCTGTCCTTGAGCTCTTGAGGGACCCAGATGATTGGCTGAGAGGACAACGGACAAGGTCCAGTTCTCTGCCCTGCTAGACCACTCCATGCATGTGGAGCAGGAGACCCTTCTAGTGAATCAGTCTCTGTGTAAGCAGAAGGCTTGCTCCCAGAGGGGCCTCAGCTGCCCCGAGAGCAGAAGCCTCATCTGTATTCTAACCCCTGCTCACCATCCTGGGAATCCCATGTTGGGCCTATCCCCTAGGCAGCCAGATGCCCAGAACCAGCAAGTGCCCAGGGGGAGAACCTGACTTGACCTAGAGGAGATTCACCTGGGGACCTTCTAGTCACTTAGGGTAGGGGAGATATTGAGGAGGGAGTAGACTGGCAAGAGCCTAGATCCAGAGCCCCACATACAGCCAAAGAATTCCAAGATATACTGTATAAAGCAAAATATATGCTAAGTACAATCTCACTTGTGGCATTTAACATATATATATATGTACGTATACAAACACATATGCACACGAAGTTGGGAACACTTAACACAACAAAATATTATCCCAAAGTGTTGGTATTACAGGTGATTCTACTTCACCATCTCATTTATAAGAGGTATATAATGTTATCCAAAATTCTAAAAGCTTTTAAAAGCAAGTCTTTATCTAACTCATTTAGCATCACAATCTGACCTGAGCTGACAAGAACCCATCTATTCCACTTAAAAGCAAATATTCAAACATTTCCATGCAGAAACATCCAAGTGTTTGACTTTGAGGTGCTGCTATAGACCCCATGGCAAGTGTTAACATAATACACAGTTTATATCCAAGTGACTTTCTTAAAATTCTGAAATATTTCTAAATTCCAAAGTACAGCTCGCCCTAACGGTGTGGGTTAAGTGAACCTGTACAAATGTGTATTTGCGAACGTTTTAATGAATAGGTGGAACATACAGAATGTTTAGGGCAGTGAAACTATGCTACATACCTTAATGGTGGTTACATGTCATTATACAATTATCCAAACCCATAGAAAATGTACAACACTAAGAGCAAACTCTAAGGCAAACTATGGACTTTGGGTGATTATGAAGTGTCCATGTAGGTCCAATGACTATAACAAATGTACCACTTAGTGGGGGACACTGATACTGGAGGAAATTCTGCATGTGTGGGGTCAGGAGGTATATGGGAACTCCCTGTACCCTCGGCTCAGTTTTTCTATGAACCTATAATTGCTCAAAAAAATAAAGTCTATTAAAAAATGTCCACGTGTCACTTAAAACATTTTCCATCTCAACACTAAACAAAGCAGAAGCAGAAGACCTTTCTTAGCCTCCTCACGCCATCTGCTGGTCACCAGAAGAAGTCAGCCTGAGCCCGCATCCGGCCCAGGGGCCAGAAATCTCAAGGCTGCTCCCTGGGCACACCATCCAGCCCAGGGATTTATAGGATCTGGGCTACTGCTGATCAGACAGAGGGGATCACCTCTTCGCAGGCCATTTTTAACTATCTCAGATGAGATAAATTCCTGGAAAAGTAGGAAGCATAAGGTCTAGAGGATAAAACCTCTGGGTCCAAGCCCAGCTCTGTCACCCATTTGCTGCATGAGTTTAGGTAATCTACCTGAACTCTCCAAACCTCAGTTTCCTGTCAAATGGGGGATACCTGAGCTGCCTGACAGAGCTGTCAAGAGGCTGAGAAGTTTCAGGAACTGAAAAGGCTTTCTAAACAACATACCATGCACTGGTGAGGTGGTCAGAAAGAGAAGGGACAAGACCAGCACACACACAGGTGACGTACATCTGAGAGGCCCTCAGAAAGTCCTAGGTGAGTGGTAGACAGGAAACGAAGCACGAGGGACAAGAGAATACCCTATAGCGCCACCATCAGGGCCCACACCCCAGGAAGGTGTGGCTGGCTTTCCAGAGATGACAAAGGCACCTGGAAGCTCTTAATGGGCTTCCACAGGCAGCACAAACTCTTGTTTATGTACAACATTTCAGCAGTCCAGGTGTCCCTCCTTCCCCAGAGGCTATCACACTGGACTAGCCTGCTCCAGCCAGTTCCCCTATCCCTGTCCTGCAGGTCAGCCATCTTCCAATACCATGGCACCTGCAGAGAAGCTGCAACTAGGACTACAATCCCAGACTGGACAGGAGACGTTCTAAAGAAGCAGTGCACATAGCAACTTCCTGACTTCAAATATGGGGGGGAAAAGATCGACAGGGGAAAAGGGGGTCAAAGAGCACGAGAGGTGCTCCTACCTATTCATCCAACAAAGGTTTACCAGGCAGCTACTAAGTCAGACCCTGGGCTGGCAATGAGGACAGAAAAAATGAATCAGATTTGGTCTCAACTGTGATAAATTCATAAACTACTAGGGGGTGGGGAAATAGGCAATGTCCACACACAAGTGTGAGCAGGGCTTTAAAAGAGGTGAACACAGGGTCGCTGTGAAACAGAGCAAGGGACCTGGGTCAGTCATTAAGCCTGGCATCTGAGAGAAGGGGCCACCTGAGTAAAGAAGTAAAATATCAAGACCTCCAGAAATGCTTAGTAATCACTTCTGTAATTCCAGGGATGCCAGAGACCCAACAATAAGTCCAGTAGAGCTAAAGTCCTGGAGTGGACTAGGCAAGTAAGCAGGGCAGAGCCAGGAAAAAAAAGGTGAATTCCTATTAGCCAAATGCCTACCATGCCAGCTGCCAGATGCAAAAGGTAATCTCATTTAACTGTCCTCACCACAGCTCAGGTGGCAGGAAGCATTATCTTCATTTTATAAAGGCAGAAAGGAACTGGGATTCGGGCATCAGCAAAGCCTAGCGCAGAGGCAACAAGAAAAGCTTCATGAATCACAGCATGGAAACACACCTGGCAGCCCATTTGGGAAAATCCTGATTTGTCCTTAAAAGTGGAGAAGGCCTGCGTGTTCCCCTCGCACAAGCAAGGCTTTGGTACTGGGGCAGCCAGACTGGCATCTGGGCCTGGATATGGAGGCCAGACAACTAGTCACCCACTGCCTTTGGCACCAGCAGCCTTTGGAGCAGGCTCTGGCTGAAACCCCCTTCTCTCCCGCTGTGGGGAGAAAACAGGGAGGTCATGGTCCTAGGCTTCAAAGAGAGCTTAGAATCCCAAGAGATCCAAACAGTCTTTTCCTTTCCCCAACTAGACAGGAGCCTCCAAAGAAGATGCCAACTTGGATGCTGTTTAGGAAAATGGCCCAGGAAGGAAGGGTTGGCGGAAGTAAGAGGTGGGAGCAGGCCCAGCCATAAGCTACATCAATGCCCTGGCCTAAGAAAGTCAAGTCCAGACCCTGGGATTTCACTGGTAGTCCAGTGGTTAAAACTCTACAGGGAGCATGGGTTCAATCCCTTGTCAGGGAACTAAGATCCTTCATGAGGCATGGCATGGCCAAAATAATAATAAATTAAAAAGTCCAGACCCTGAATCTTGCAAGCCCACTGCTGAACCTGAGGGCGACTCCCTCCACATCTCTGAGCCTCCAAAATGGGGCTCGGTAAAGCTCTCTGACACGATGGCATCTGAGGTACAAAACTGCAACCTACTACTTCAAAGGTTCAAGAGAAGTTGAAGCAGCCTGTGGGACCCAACTGACGTAGGTTCCAATCCAACTCCAACAATTATTAGTCAGTGATTAACTGCTCTGAGCCACAGTTTTCCTATCTGTAAAATGGGCTAACAAGCCTCCCAATAACACGGATACTGGGCAGACTCAAATATTACAAGACTGTTCAGTACTTCCCTAGTGGCTCAGAGGGTTAAGCGTCTGTCTACAATGCGGGAAACCCAGGTTCAATCCCTGGGTCAGGAAGATCCCCTGGAGAAGGAAATGGCAATCCACTCCAGTACTACTGCCTGGAAAATCCCATGGACAGAGGAGCCTGGTAGGCTACAGTCCATGGGGTCACAAAGAGTCGGACATGACTGAATGACTTCACTTCACTTCAGTATGACAGCACTTAATGAGTTCCCTTCCTTGCCCTGAAGGGAAACAAGAACATCCCTGAATAACAACCACCCAAAAATATCAGGCCCTAATCCCTGGGACCTGTAAATATTACAAGGAAAAAGGGTCTTTGCAAATGTGGTTAAGCATCTTGTGATGGGAGATTATCTTGGAGTAGGGTAGGACCTAAATGCAGTGCAATTTCAAGTGTCCTTAGGACAGCAGAGGAGGATCTGACACAGCCAGGAGAGACTGCCCATATACAGAGAAGCCAGGCAGAGGTCAGAGTGATGCAGTCAGAAACTAAGCAATGGTAGCAGCCACCAGAAGCTGGAAGAGGACTGGATTCTCCCCTAGAGACTCTGGAAGAAGTTTGGCTCGGCCAATGCCTTGATTTTGACCCAGTGGAAGTGACTTTGAAATTCTGGCCTCCAGAACAAAGAAAGAATAAATTTCTGCTGTTTTAAACTGCCAAGTTTGTGGTAATTTGTCACAGCAGCCACAGGACGCAAATATAACACCCTTGTAGCACTCCCTGGTGTGAACTGTGAGGCAACATGGCATAGCTCCCACCCCATAGGATCCACCTCAGCTGCATCCCACGCCCAGGGAAAGGGTTAGAATTAAAGCTGCAAGGGCCTGGAAGCCCCCCTCCTAGCCTGGGAAGCTGCTGACCCTGTCTATCGATGAATGAGTTGCCAATGAAACAAGGAGGAGGCAGGGGGAGATGGCAGCAGCAGTGGTAGCTCATGGACAGACAGATGTCTAGGAAGAGCCCACAGCCAAGAGGTTTTTAGTATTCTGGACTACACAGCTCTGTCCCAGCAAGTCTGGTGCCAAGACCACCCCTCTCTCCCCCAAAACACCCAGAACACTGGCTCTGCTCCACAGGCTAAACATAACCAACCCATCCAGCGAGAAATACAGACAACACACTGCTCTTTAAGGACTAACAGAAGCTCTCCAGGGCAGAGGAATCAGAAAAGAGCAAGACCCCAAACCTACTACTAGGCCACTGAAGGGGGGAGGGAATAATTAAAAAACAAAGATGCAGGGGACTTTCCTGGTAGTTCACTGGCTAAGACTGCACTCCCAATATAGGGGGCCCACGTTCAATCCCTGGCAAGGGAACCAGATCCCACAGGACACAACTAAGACCGGGTGCAGTCAAAAAATAAAAATAAATATTTTTTAAAAAATGAAGATGCTATTATTCTTCAACAAAAATAAATGAAGTCCTGATGCATGCTACAACATGGATGAACCCTGAAAACATTATTGTAAGTGAAAGAAATGAAGTCACAAAGGACTGCATGGTGTATGATTCCATTTATATGCAATGTACAGAAAAGACCAATCAATCAAGACAAAAGTAAATGAGTGGTTGCCAGAGGCTGAGAAGGGATGAAGGGAGAGGGGATGATGATGCAGGGTTTCTTCCTGAGATGAAGAAAATGTTCTAAAAGGGACTGATTGTGATAACAGATGCAAAACTCTGTGAATACACTAAAAGTCACTGAATTGTACACTTTAAACTGGTGAATTGCATGATGTGTGAATGATCTCTCAATAAAGCTGTTAAACACACACACACACACAAAGGCCTACAGCACTGGCTGGGCAGAGGGAAGCTGGTAAGTGCTTAAAACTTCATAGCATACCCCCATAAGCCAAGGAGCCCCACTCAAACTTTCACAATGGATGAGGGGAGTAGGGAGCAGGGAATTAAAAGAGATTACAATGAGTAAACCATCTTTCCTCATCACTACCCATTTTATGGATGGAGAAACTGAGACTCAGAAAAAGTAACTGCAGAAGATACAGGACTCAAACCCAGACCCCCAGGCCGAGTCCAGCCATTTGCTGCTATACCACTCTGCTTCCTGATCAGAGGAATCAGCAGGTTCATAGGTGCCAAATGAAGCTATGGCAAAGGCTCCTAGGAAAAACCCAGATGATCCTGGGGAAACTGCAGAAGAAAAATCAGCCAAGGTTCAAGGTAGGCAAGGTCAGATAATCAGTCAATAACCCTGGGCATGGATGTACTTCTGGCAGCTAAGCAGGAGTCCTAGGATTTGAAGTCAGACCCGTCAGGTCCAAAGCCTAAACTTTTTCTACACACAACCCTACCTCCACACCATCCAACAGGCCTCCTAACAACCCCCAAGCTAGCTGGCCACAAAAATCACTGTGAGGCCAACCCTGAGCCTCACACTTACCAGACTGTTTGTCCTGACCACCAAGCTTGGATGGCTGAGAGGGAACAGAGCAGCAGGGGAGGAACCCAGTTCTTCCTTGAAAGACACCTACCATACCCTATCACCCCCAGGCCCAAAGGGCTTTGGTGTGAGCTCCCTGAAATCCTAAAGTTAAACAATGTCCCACCAGCTTTTACCTGACCAATGAGAAAACTGTGGCCCAGGAAGCACAGGCAGAACAATTCTGGTTCATCCAGAAAAGCCCCAGCAGAGCCAGAATGGGAAACCTGGCAGCTTGGCTACAGTGCCAGGTCCACCTTCTTCCAAATCTCAGCACACAGGCCCCCTTCTCAAAATGCTCTGTGGGGTCCTCAAGCTCAGGACCCTCTCAAGTCATTCTTTTCATAGGGGAGACTCTGGCAGGCAGCCATACCTAGGAAAGGAAATCCCTGACACCACCACCTTCCTAGCACTGGGACCTCTGGGGTGTCAAAAGGGCTCCTAAAGGCAGTAGATACAGTAACAGCACCAGGTCAGACAGGAAATCTGGGTAGTCACAACAAGGACCAGAGTCACTATGTGGACTCCTTCTCAACAACTCTCCCCTTTCCCCAGGGTCTAAATGGCCCTCTAGGTCACAAATGGCCCCAGTGATGGTTCAGGCCTAGGGCAGCAGGAAGAATCTCTCCCGTTTTCATCCCCTAGTTGAATTAGGTGAGGCAAGAAGCATCTTCTTTGCCCTTTTGTCCCAAAAAGTGAGGAGAACATGAAACCTCTCCTCTGTCACTGGGAAGGGAAGGGATCATGCAACCACACAGTTTTACTTCCATGTTCTTATGGGGACAATAGAAGGGAAGATCTCCTAGCCTAAGAGATGACAAAGGGGATGTAAGGAGGTGTCTTTCTAGTCACCATGGTGGCACATGACTTTCTCTGTCCCTGAAACTCCTTATTTCTGTGGAAAATAAGGAAAAGGAAAGGCACACTTTATCACGACCAGCGAGAGAAGAAACAACTCCTGGTCCAGACCCTGGCAGATGATTCATCCTGCCAGGAGTAGTAGTAATGGATGAAAAGGGAACAAGGATAGGGGCTCAAGACAAGGCCTTGGCCCCCATGAAGAATAGAAAGATTTACCTGAGCCAAGTGGGGAAAGAGTGTGGGTGGAGAATCCCCTGCAGTGGGGATGTCCCAAACCCCTTCCCTTCCTCTGGAAGAAAAAAGCTATTGAAAGCTATTCAGGAAACTCAGGATACTTCTCGGATCCAAAAAATTAGAAGCATAGCTGAATCCTCCTAGTTCTTGAGAATAGGAGTTCTTTCTCAGTCCTCATGTCCCTGACAACCTTCTCATAGAAAGTAAGGGGGACTTCCTAGTCTGAGCTGGCTCAGACAGGCAATTCTTATGATTGTGAAAAGCATCCAGGTCCTCTGTCCAGTAAGGGGTGGCCTCAGGCTACACTGCGGTGACATCATATCCTTCTTCCAGATGAGAAAGGATTGTCTGGTTGGGGAGGGAGGGAGAGCTTCATACCGAAGAGGGGAGCTCAAGCCCCTCCCTAATGGAAAGGATCTCTTGTCCCAGAGGGGAAGCTCAGACCCCTGGGAGGAGATTCAGACTGCTTCCCTCAGAATCCCATCTTACCCATGTCCCCAAGGGGAATGAGCAGCCAGAAGGATTCAGTTCAAAGTGGAAGGTGGGCTTAGGCTCAAGTCCCCAAGGCAGGAAATTTTATGACCCCAAAAGGCCTCTTAAGACTAGGGTACACATATGCTGTTTTAAGTGAGGGGACAGTTCTTTCAGGGTAGGTTCAGTTATCAGATCCTAAGGTTGGGGAGGTGTCTCTCATGAACCCGAGGCCAAGTCAAACTCACGATGGGAGATGCAGAACCCTATCCCAGAGGGACTCTATCCATGCCCCAAAGGAAAGGTCTCAGGGCTCAATTCTGGTCCTGGGAGACCTCCTGCTCCCAAGGAGTGCCTTAAGTTCCTTGAGGGGGAAGCGTGGACCTCATCTCTAGAGACATGCTAGTTAGTGAAATATGTATGCATCTCTTATCCTTGAGGGAAAGCTCAAGAATCCTTGGCACAGTGGGTCTCAGATGCCCAAAGAGAAGACCAGTCCCTGAGTAGTAAAGTCCCCTAGAGACCTCTGAGGGAGATATCAATTTCCTGAAGAGGGCTTCAGACTTAAAAGCCCAGTCTATAAGCAGGGGGAATCCTAGGCTCCAGTATACAAAACAGTGAGTCTCATTTTCTTGAAGAAAGGTTCAAGCTTGGGGGAGGGGTGTCCAGCCCTTAAAAAAAGCTTAAGCTCCTAGAGAAAGATTCAGACTCTTGTCTCCAAGGAGGTCTCAGATCCCTTAGAGAGAGCACAGACCCCTGTCACTTAGAAAGGGATGAATCTCATGTACCCTAGTGTGTGTGTGTGTGTGTGTGTGTGTGTGTGTGTGTGTGTGTGTCAGGTCCCTGACTTCTAGAAAAGGGAGTCTCAGACTCCACTGCTGCATGGTCCTGTGCTGTATCCCCCTGAGGAGAAAGGGTTGTCCTATATAGTGTCTCAGACCCCTGAAAAGGATTTAGGTATCCTGGGGACACTCGTATCTCTGAGGTAGCCACCTTACTTGTATTCCCAGGAGGAGGAATCTTAAGAATCTCATTCCAGGGGAAAAGAAATTTCAAGTCACCAAACACAAACCAAGGTCCTTTGGAGAGTCACGAGACTCTCCTTGCCTGTCTCTCCTGGGGAGTGCCTACCTACTGGCCCTACACGATGAGGCCCCAAGGCCCACAATCAACTATGGGTCCTAGAAGAGACCACAGACTCCATCTTTAAATCCTCCATCTTATCTGGGGCCTCTAATCCCAAATCCCTGGGGGGGAGGGGCGGGGTGGGAGAGTATATCGCAACCCCATCACCAAGGAAAAGAGTGCCAGACTCAAGAGAAAAGACATAGGCCCCTTGGAGCAGGCTCAAACAGCCTTCCTTGGGTTCCTAGCCAGTCTAGGGATCCCGACCACCACATTCACTCACCTCCCCCATCCCAATGCCCATACCTGCTCGACGGTGGCGGGGTCCATGGCCTCTATGCGCGCTGCAGCCGCTTCATATTCATCCTCACTGTTGTAACCTGCGCCGACCTCCTCACGCTCAGGACTGCCCCCGCCAACCGCACCAACCCCGGGGGCCTGACGCCGCCGCTTGCTGTGACCCGGCCCTGAGCAGCAGCCGCCCACACCCACGGCACCGCCCACGCCCACCACCACACCCGCCGCGCCCACGCCCGTCGCTGCTGTACCCAACGCATCACCAGGACCGCCGCCGGGACCTCCGGGGCCCCCGCAAGGAGGTGGAGAGGCCTGCTGTGGCCGAGGACCCGCCACGGCGCCGGGCGGCACGGCCAGCGCCCAGCGGTGAAGCGCACCCGGTGGCCCTGGAAGAGGGCCTTGAGGCGGTGGCGAAGCCCGGGGACGGGCCCCCACGACGCCCGAGTCACGGTCGCGGTCGCCGCCGCCCACACCCGTGCCGCCGCCGCCCACGCCTACACCCCCGCCGCGGCGAGGCGCCGGGGGCAGCGGTCCGGGCGGCGGCGGCTCGTTGGCGGGGTCGCCGTCGGGAGGCGGCGGCTTCTTTTTGGGGAGAATAGTCATGGCGGCACCGCCGAGTAGCCCCCAGCAAACCCGCCGCGGGGGACGCTGGGAGAGAACCCGGATTGGGGGGGGGGGGGGCTACAGTGGTGCGCGAAGGACGACGGGATCGCCGGGACCCGGATAAAGAGCTCGCTGCACCAGTTCTCGAACCGTCGGCGGAACGCGGGTCAAGCGGCAGGAGAACCCGATGTGAAGTCCAAGACTAAGGCACCGCGGCGAGCTTGTCGTAGCCTCTCCAAGTCCAACAACTTTATTGCTACGCTCGTTCCGGCCTACGGCTTCAAAGGAAACAGAACCAAAACAAGCACCTCTTCGCCCCGCCCCCTCGCAGGTTCTTGAACTACCGGGTGGGGCCTGGAACGTTGCGCAGGCGCGCCGGGGCACAGCCCCGCCTCTCGTTCGGAAGTACGTGGGCAAAATCTTCGCTGCCGCCACAACAATTGCGAGCACCAACCAATCGAAGCGGTTGCGTGGGTGTTCGATGATGACCACGGGCCAATCAGAAGCGGACGTCGCCCTCCCCTGCCCTCCGTCTCAGATTTCAGTCAAAGTCGGCACCCTTGTTCCTTGCCTTTCCCTTCACTGGTTCCGTCCGGCTCTTCTTTCCCCGACGCTCTGGCTCGCAGGCGCGGGCACTGCGACAGAATAGCGTGGCTTGCCCCACGCACAAGTTTAAAGTCGCCTCCCTTCCAGGCTTTTAAGTTGGCCGAAGTCAGCCGGACTGACTGCAAAAATATCAACACTCCCAGAGCTTAGCTAGCCCTTGAAGCGTCAATTCCGGTTCCACCCACCTACAAATTCACATCCGGTGGAGAGGCGGGCGCCGCTTCACCCTGGCAACAGGCCGAGTTCCGCGGTGATTGGTTAAGAGATGCCACCACTCAAGTCGGACGGGCCAACCTTGGGACAGACATGCATCGTGGGGACAAGTGGGTGTTTGGGAAGCAAACACGCCCTCTCTGGCATCCGCGTACACTCGCCCTCGCGTTGACCTCCCCGCCTCCGTGGCTAGCGCGCAGGCGCGGCACATAATTTTTTTCTTTTTTTTCCCCTCCTCTGAAACTGTTTACCTGAATCGAGCAATGTTTATAAACCAGCTCGGTCACCAGCCAGCGTCTTTACTGCAGGAATTTTACCTGCTACTGAACGAATGGAGAACTACAAGCTAATCCTAGCTGTGCCTCTTCAATCTGGGTGATCTCTGACAAGTCATTTAATACCCACCCCATCCTTAGTTTCTACTTCTCTGTAAATGGCAATGATAATCCCAATTTAAGATAAAAGGTTAATCCTTGCAAAGGGTTTGGTGCTATGCCTGGCACATCACTAATTAGTCTGTACTGTGGTACAATGGAAAGGACCCCAAGCTTTTGAGTCAGGAAGACCTCAGTTCCAGGCACATGTGGACCATTACCACTATATGACCTTGAGGAAGTCAGTGTCTCAAATTTGAGGTTGCTGCTGCTGCTGCTGCTGCTAAGTCGCTTCAGTCGTGTCCGACTCTGTGCGACCCCATAGACAGCAGCCCACAAGGCTCCCCCGTCCATGGGACTCTCCAGGCAAGAACACTGGAGTGGGTTGCCATTTCCTTCTCCAATGCATGAAAGTGAAAAGTGAAAGTGAAGTCGCTCACCCATGTGTAAAACAGGAATGATAACGCCTGCCCAGAGTACCTCGAGTAGTTATGGGGGTGAGTTGAGCTCATGAACGAAGAAAGTGTTGTGAGATGCGAGGGCTCCTTGCCAGTGTTAGGAGCCAAGCCATATAATAGGCCATCATATAACTCTCTTCAGTGCCACCTAACCTTCTCCCTTCAGATGCCAACCCTAGTTAAAGGTCTTCCCTGAAAGGTGTCAGTAATAAATAGACTATAATAGTATTTTCTGCTTATGAGACTAAATTGGAGGAGAAGACTCACGTTTACTGAGCTTCTTGTGTTTAGGGCACTGTGCCAAATGCCTATGTAAATTATCACACTGAATCTTTTCATGACCATCTCACTTACCCAGTATTTGTCCAGCACTATACATCTAGAAGTGAACTTATGATAATAATTGTAGTCAACCTTCACCAAGTACTATGTGCCTGTCACTGTGTATTCAACAGCTTTGATGTTCCTTTTGCCAATGAATGAATGGCACCCCCCTCTAGTCTTTGCCCAAGACAGAAACCTGGGAGTTAACCCTGTTTCCTCTTCCTCAAATCCCACATACCTGTCAACCCCAAGTTTTTCCAATCCTGTCTCTGCAATCTCTTGACTTTCTAACTCTTGCTGCCACCTACCTGGTCTCTGCAATCTCTTGACTTTCTAACTCTTGCTGCCACCTACCTGGTCTAAACCACTATCATCTGCCAGCTGGACAACTGCAAAAGCCTCATCACTTTCTTCCTCCAAGACTGGTTCTCTGTAATCCACTCCCCACAGTCAGAATAATCCTTCTGAAAAACCTCAGGATGACTTTCCTGTTTATAAGCCTTCAGAGGTCCCCATTATCCTTAGGATGAAGTCCACATCTGTATCATAGCTTCAAAGGCCTTTTGTTATCTGGCCTATATCTTCACCTCCATCACAGCCTCACACTCTCCTCACCAGCTGTGCTGAACCACTTCAGTTTCCCAAGGCCCTGAGCTGGTGCTCTAACCTCCAGGTCATTGAACATGCTGTTCCCTCTGCCTAAAACGTTCCACTCTTTGGTCTTTTGCCTGGCCAATTCCAATTCATTAATTCGGCCAGGTTAGATTCTCCTGCCATCCATTAATCTTGGTTCTACTACACTATGTTGTAATTGCCTTCCACACTCATTCCTGTAGATCAGAGATGTCTAGTTTGCCCATTTTTGTACACCTAGGGCTAGGACATGATATGCAGTTAATAAATATTTGGTGCATAAATGAATGATTATCTCTATTTCACAGATTAGCAACTTGAGGCAAGAGAAGATGAGTGATCCTCTCACCCAGGGACTGGAATCCATGTCACCCTGAATCCAAGGGGTGTCTTCTCGGTGCTCCACGGAGCTCAGTTACACTAGTCTAGAATATCCAGTGGCCCAAAAGAGAGAATAAAGGTAGGGGACATCCACAGGGAAGTGGAATTCGCCAAACAGAGAGATGCTTTTCATCGGGGTTTAATTCAAAGCTGTTTGCTGTCAGGAAGCCTAGTTTTAAGTCTCCTCTAAGCAAGTGTGTGCTGCCTTGGTTCTCAGTTTCTCTATCTGTGAGTGAGGGGGCTGGAGCAAATTATGTTCATGGGGCATGTCTCAGGATCTCCTAGTCTGTCTCACTGGCTGTAGATTTACCTCTTCTAAGCACCCTCTTCCATTTCTCCTAGATTCCTGTCTTCTAAAATATACCAGCAACCATCCACCTCCCATAACTTTTCCCACAACAGCCCTTCTACTAGTTAAAAGGAATTGAAATTGGAGTATTTTCAACCTCCCAGTCCAACCCAGCCCCAAATCCACAGAGCCAGGAGGTGCTCATCCTCATCTCTCCTCTCGGGTTTTATTGACTGATGGAAACTACATCTTTGTCAGCCACCAACTCCACAGGGACAGTGCTGGGGACAGGGAACCTGAGATGATGCCAGATTTCAGCCTGAGAGCAGACAGAGAGTTCTGGAAGGTGACCCAAGAGGGAGAAGAGAGAGGAATATGTGAAAAGGCATTGTGGGGTTGGAGAAAGAGGTCAAGAAGTTTCTCCTGCCACCTACAACTCCTAGAGTTCAGGAATAAGCTGGGCCTCAGTCCCTGACACTTCTGGACTCCTGCCCAAGAACATGGAGTCAGCCCATGATCTCTAAACACAGCCCAGTTCTTGCTGGCTGCCAGACTTTTATCTCAGCCAGTCCAGACTCCAGCCCAACCCAGGAAGGAGGTAAACCAGAGAAGAGAGAAGGAGGCATAGTTAGAGGTGGCCCCTGTGATTAGGGCAGATGTAAATGCTGCAGCAAACTGGGCAGAGGCTTTGCATAATGTCACGGCAGCAGCTGCTATTGCTAGAGTTTGTTGGTGACCCAGTGGAGGACAGGGTTGTGGGGACCCATTTCCAGCAGCCAGGGAAGGGGATTGGTGTTTGTGCTATCTGTGTGTTTGGGGAAAGGCAGCCTAACCCCTCAGCCAAGGTTTAGGGGTGGCAGGTCACTGCTGAGACCACAGCCCATGAAACCTGTGGTTGCATTCCAAGCTTCAGAGTTTGGGAGTTGTTGGGCCTGGTGGAGGGTGGGGTCTTCTTCTAGAGGCCAGATCATCAGTGAGAGTTCTCTTCTCTGAACCCCCAAACCTCCATAGCTCAGCCAGAGAGAAGAGGAAGTCTCACCTCTCCTTCTTGTGTCAGAACTGGGGAGGGGAGGAGCATGCAGGAGGCCAGCTTGGGTAGAGAGGCCAGTCCCAGTGTGCTGGGGCAAGGAAGTTGAGGGTCTGAGGAAGCCCAGCACTTCAGCTCCCACAAGGAAAACTGTCTGGGGTAGGGGAAGTTTTCCATTCCCTGGCTATTTCCCCACCAGGTAGGCCATTCCATGAAACTCCATTGCATAGTTCTCAGTGGGGGGGCAGAAGGGGTCCCCAGGCCTACCCTTCTCTACCTTCCCAAAATATGGCTTTGGAAAGGAGTCCCCAAGAATTGGGAGGGCACTCTGGATGGGCAGGCCTGCCTGTCATAGGGAAGAGATCTTGACAGTCTCGGGAAGGAGGCAAGGGGTACCCAGGCTGGAGTTCCTGAGGGTGCTGCTGGCCCCACCACCACCACCGCCAGGGGAGGAAGGTTGGCTCTCATCTGGGGTGTTGGCAGGAGGGGTGGGGATACTGATGATGGCAGCCACGAAGTCCCGGCTGTCGCAGGTCAAGTCAAGGCTGTCATGGGGCTTGGCATTGAGGCTTGAGCGGCTGTGGATAAGGGTGGGAATATGGAAGGTTCTTAAAAAGTCATCTTAATACTTGCCACAGCAATCATGACATTTACTGAGTGCCTGTTGGGTCCCTGGCCCTGAGCTCAGTGCTTCCCCTGCACCCTCAATTATGGTGGTACCAAGTGAGTGCTCTGGAGTCAAACAGTCCTAACCCCACTTTAACCATTCTAAAACTGTCTTCTCTCATCTGGAGCATGGAAATAATATTTCCTACCTCAGAGAGTTGTTGTGGGGATTAAATAAGATAATAAATGGTACAAAGTGCTCAGAATAGTGTCTGGAACACAATGAGCACACACATAAAAGTGTTCTCTATCGTGGTTACTCCTTACAGTGTCAGAGTCTTCACAACAGTCTACAGGAAGATGACACAATCTGGTCCCTATTCTTTTCTGATTTTACCTCCTCCCACTCTTCCCTTCGCTCACTCCACTCTACATGCAGAAGCTTCCTGGTTGTGCCTCTAACCTGCAGACCCATTCCTGCCTCGGGGTCTTTGCATAGACTGTTTGCTCTACCTGGAAAGCTCTCTCTAGATATCCACATGGCTCATTCCTTCTCTTCCTTCAGGGCTCAACTCCCAATGTCATCTCAGCAAAACCTTCCCCAACCACACTATTAAAACTTGCATCACACCCTGTTCTACACTCTCTATCCCCCATCCCTGATTTATTTTTCTCCTTGGCACATAACATACAGCATTGTGGATAAGAATCCACCTGCCAATACAGGGGACAGAGGTTCAATCCCTGGTCCAGGAAGATTCCACAGGCTGTGGAGCAACTAAGCCCATGGGCCACAACTGCTGAGGCTGTGTGCTGCAACTTGGAAGCCCACACACCCTGGAGCCCACACACCGCAACTGCTGAGCCCATTGCTGCTGCCTAGAAGACTCTGCTCCACGACAAGAGAAGCCACCACAATGAGAAGCCTGAACACCACAATGAAGAGCAAGTCTCCTGCTCACTGCAACTAGAGAAAGCCAGTGCGCAGCAGCGAAGACACAGTGCAGCCAGAAATAAATAAATAAATGGAACACACTGCACCATCTGTGCTTCTGTTTTTTAACTGTCTCATCCCACTAGAATATAAGTTCCATAATGTCAGGATTTCTGTCTGTTTTATTCATCTCCTAAATTGAACTAAACTCCTAAACTAAAATGAACTCCAGAATGCCCCAAACTGTACCTAGCATACAGTAGGTGCTCATAAATGTTTGTTGAAAGTGCAAATGAAAAATGAGGCGTTCCAAACAAGATAAGCAAACTTCCAGCATGGAGGAGTTTGGATTTGAGCTCGACTGGCGAGATCTGCAGTCATAAAATCTCAGATCCTGTGGTCCAAGCTCTGAGCTTCCCTGGGGAAAGTGGGGCACAGCAGGTGGGGGTCCTCACCTCTGAGGGGCAGAGCTCCTTCGCAGCCCTGCCAGTGTGTCCAGCTCCTGCATGCTACCACGGCTGACCGAGGCAGTGGAGTTGGCAAGGCGGATGGCACGACGCTTGGCCCTGCGGGGGCAGCAAGAAGATAGCAGGCTGCCAGCTCCCACTGGCTGGGAGGACACGGAAGTGCTGCGGCTGGTGCGACTACCCAGCGAGACAGCACCCAGGGCCTCGCTGAAGGTTAACTCGTCCGTGAACTCATGGCACTGTGGGCAGAATGGAGGCATGATCACAAGGCACCACACAGACACTGACCTCACCCCCAGGCCCTTGCTCAGGCCATTCCTTTCTGTCAGTTGCTCTCTCTTCCCTTCCCCTGCCCACCCTTCAAGACTCAGCTCTACTGGGGCCTCTTCCAGGAAGCCCTGTGTGATTTCTACAGTTAGTAGTAAGCCTCCCATTACAGGAGGGAGCTAGCTTGGTGGAAAAGGGACCCCCTTCATTCTGCCATACCACCTCTCATTAGGCCTCACCGTCGTCTTCTCTAGACAATGCAGCAAGTGGTGATGTTGCTGCTCGAAAGCAGAGCGGTTCCTGACACACAGTGCCTGCTCCTCCCCACCGCCACTGTCCTGGAGTGGATAGAGCAGAGGGATAGGGTCAGCCCCTTCCACCTCCTGTCACTGCTCACCTCTCACCCCAATCTGAGCCCCTATCCACCTCAAGGCTCCCATTCTGCTTGTACTGCAGGAAGGCATTGGTGGTACCACTCTTTGCCAACCGAATCCTTGCCAGGCGCACCTTCTACAGAGAGAGGAGGAGAAAAGATCAGGTGGGCAAACAAAAGGAGACTGGCTTGGGGTGTGGGGAATAGTAGGTACTCAGGTGGAAGGTGCAGTTACCTGCTGTGCTCGGCGCTTGTCAGCACGCTGGTTCTGGTGGTAGATGCGGCTAAAGTTGGACACAATGACTGGCACAGGCAGGGCAATGACCAAGACGCCACTGAGTGAGCAGATGGATCCAAAAATCTTGCCAGCAATGGTGCTGGGCACCATATCTCCATAGCTGGGGCCAGGGGAGGTAAGCCAAGGTCAAGAAATATGCCCACTCACCCCTCAGTCCCCCACCCAATCCCATCCAACCTGACTCACTCTGCAACCCTGGCCAGGCACTCAAACTCTCAGTTTCTTGTTCTGCAAACTGTAGGGAATGACCTCCCTGGCCACCAGTAGGGGTCAAGTGAGAAATGGGCCCTCAGCCCCTACTGTCTGCTGCCCTCATCCAAGCTGTGCACTGGGCATCTGAGTCAGCTAGAAATCTATTAATACCCAGAATAGGAGAGAAGGAGGAAGTCACAGGCAGTAAATATAGCCTCCCAGACAAAGAGTCCCACCACCACAAGTCAGCTAAAGGGCTCTGAGTCCTAGGAGCAGTTCTCTGTTGGTGTTGCTCCCGTGTGTCTTACCTTCTCTAGGTAGGATCCCTTCTTATTCCCCCAGGGGAAGCCTTGAAACTGTCCTCATATGAAAAAAATAGGGGGGAGTCTTGAAACTCCTCCCTCTCTTTCTCCATACCATGCCCCTCCCCCTCCGATGGAGATGGAGCAGAGCCAATCTTACCAACTTGTTTGGTTGGGGGTGGGGGGTGAAGCTCAGAGAGGTTCCATAACTGATTTGCTCAAGATCACACAGTGTACTTTTGTTCTAACCACAGAACCAGATCCGCTCCACAGAAACGCAGCCTCTGCAGTCTTCAGCCTCTAGGCCTTTGCTCCGGCTGTGCCTGCCCCCCGAAACCTCTCCCACTCCCAGGATACTTCTTATTTCTTTCCTTTGACTCACTTAAAAGTCTCTTCAACTTGACCATTCTGGCTCTGTGATGTGTCATCTCAGACTATGTCCACAACTATGAGACACCCTCCCCGGGTTGTTGTGAAGACTGAATAGGACAAAAAGATATCAAAATACTCAGTTCCAACCTGTTCTCAGTGCTCAGTATTTGTCGATATAATCATGAACCCCCAACTAGAATTTTTCTTAGAAACCTCAAATAAACTTTTTGTACCTCTACTAAGGTACTGAGTAATCCTAAGGCATTCACTCAACAGATACCAAGCAGCGACTGTCTACTGATTCCCAGTGATAGAGATTTAGAAAAGGATCACAGTATCTGCCCTAGACAAAGTCTTTAAGAACAAAATAAGTTTGATGATTTCATCTGATGCTTTTATCCCATTTCCTCTCAAGGACTAAAAAAAAAAAAGAGAAAACACTGAAAATATCTTGTTCTGGGGAAACATCAAGGAATCACCAAGCCACAAAGGTACTGCCCCACACAGCTGATGAATCTAAAGAGTTGGGAGACATGGGCCCTCAAGATGGAAAAGAGGAGGCTAGAAAGCTAATTTCTATTTATCCTGCACCAGAAACATGATGAGAATTTTCACAATGTGACTGAGTCCACCCTGGATGGTGAAAGAAAGAAAGTGAAGTCGCTCAGTCATGTCTGACTCTTTGCGACCCCATGGACTGTGGCCCACTAGGCTCCTCTGTCCATGGGATTTTCCAGGCAAGAGTACTGGAGGGGGTTGCCATTTCTTTTTCCAGGGGATCTTCCCGACCCAGGGATCAAACCCAGGTCTCTCATGTTGCAGGCAGATGCTTTACCAACTGAGCCACCAGGAAAGCCCATCTGGATGTTGAAGGGGTTATCATTTCTCATTTTGCAGAGGGGAAAACTGGCCCAGGGGGGAAATGTCAACAGAAACAGTGCAGCTAAGACCATCCAGGAATCCAAGTCTACTGACAGGGAAAATAAAGGCATTGTCAGAGGTGGAAGGGATTTGGAGATTAATCCAACTCCCTCAATTTTACAGATGACAGATTGGAGCTCAAATAGAGAAAGAGATCATTGATCTAACCTTTTTTAATTTTACAGAAAAGGTGAGTATAATTGATTGACCGGGCAGCTCCCCACACAGGGTCTGCACTCACCCAAGTGTGGTCATGGTGACAATGGTATACCAGAAGGCCGCGGGGATGCTAGTAAAGTTGGTCTTGTTTGTGCCCTTCTCAGCATAAAACATAACAGTGGCGAATATGATGATGGCCATGGTAAGGGAAAAGAGGAGAAAGCCCAGCTCAGAGGCACAGCTCTTGAGTGTGTAGCCCAGAATCCGCAAGCCCTGTGAGTGCCTGGAGAACTTGAAGATGCGGAACACCCGGAACACCCGCAGGGTGACAAAGGCGCCTGAGACATCCTCGTTCTTGGGCATGAAGAGCCCGATGTAGTAGGGCAGGATGGCCACCACGTCGATGAGGCTCATCACACTCCGCAGGAAGCGGCAACGGCTGGGGGCAGCAAACAGCCGCAGGAGGTATTCACCCGTAAATATGAGTACACAGGCCGTGTCCATACAAAAAAAGGCCAGTGGGAAGCGGTCGCCACAGGGCTGCTCCCTTGATGGCCGCCGTGTAGGGCCACGGCACGGAATGGTCTCCACCACGTTGGCAATGACCGACACGGCGATGAAAAAGCCAGTCACGTAGTAGAACACAAGGGCCGCGGTGCTCGTATGTGGGTTTTCGAAGGCCCGCCAGAGCCGCTGCCGCAGGGAGCTGCCGGCTGGCAGCATTGGGCCGTCCCCGGCCTGCTCGGCCTCCTCGTCCTCTGCCAGGCGCTCGGCGTTCTCTTTCTTGCGGTCCCGGTACTCCTCGAGGCAGCAGTCACCCACGAGCTCGGGCACCAGGCCATAGAAAGCCAGCTCTTCGTCGAAGGCCTGGATGCACTCCTGCCGCGGGCAGTGCAGCCTGCCCGTGCGGTAGAAATTCAGCACGTGCCGGAACATGTCTGGGTCGCGGTCAAAGAAGTACTCGCCTGAGTCGGCGTCGTAGAAGAATTCCTTCTCTGAACTGCCCAGCAGAGTGTCTGGGTAGCGGTCCAGCGTGTTCTTCCAGGTCTCAAAACGCCGGCCGCTCACATTCACCACCAGAACCTCATCCCCTCGAGATGCCTTCACCCCCGGCGCCGGGGGCAGGGGCTGCTGGGCCAGGGGCAACCAGCCCACAGCAGCTGCCCGTGCGAAAGGCAGCCAGGTGGCCACGCCTGCTGCCATCCTGCCGTGCCCCAGGCCCGTGGAGACTTGGGGGGAAGCCTTTAGGAAAATGTGGCTGTCTCCAGGATGATGGAAGCTTGGAGAGGCCCTGGGCCACTCTCACAAGGAAACTGGGGGGTGTCTAGAGAGGCCAAGAGGAACCAGAAGGAGGAACTAGAGATAGAGAGATGGGCAAGGGCTTGGGGGGATGTAGAGGGTCTTAGAGGGACCAGGGGGGTGTCTTGAGAGGGTAAGAAGGGGCTAGGGAACATGGAAAGGAGCAGAAAGGGGGCATCTACAGATGCCAAGAAGGATCCGAGGGAGGGTTCAGAGAGACTGAGACAGCTCTAGAGGATTCTGAGAGATATCTGGGGATGTCTAGGAAGGAGCAGGAAATACTGGGAAGTTGTCCATACTCTCAAGAATTTTGAGGGAAGGAAGAAGGAACTGGAACCAGTTAGTGGGCTTGGAGAGAGGATTGGAGCATCCAGAGGGGTAGAAACAGAACCAGAGGTGTTTGCAAGAGGCTGAGAGTGTCTGGAAGGGGATTGTAGAGGGTCTGAGAGAGTTGAGGAGGGCCGTCCAAACTCTCAAGACTTCTGGGGAGAAGATAAGGGGATTGGAGCCCCCTCGTGGGTCTAGGAAAGGGGTTGGTGCATCTAAGGGGTGACTACAGAGCCAGGAAGTTGTAAAGAGGCTGAGAGGTGTCTTGAGTGCCTAGAGCTGCCAAGAACAGCCTGGGGGTGGTGTGTCCACACTCTACAAGAGTTCTAGGGAAGGAAGGAGAGGTAGGGACCCTAGCAGGGCTGGAGAAGGGGGTGGAGTATCTAAAAGGGGAGATATGGGGCCAGGTTATTTTGCAAAGGCTGATGTGTCTGAGAGAGAAGGGTATCTGGTGGGGCTGAGAAAGCCTGGTCCACGCTCTCAAGAGTTCCGGGGGGAGGGAAGGGACCTGGGAAACCCCTCAGGGCTGGGACTCAATTGGAAGGAAGTTGGGCACAGCCCCGGAGCTCCCAGAGAATTAAAAAAGGCGAAGAGGAAGGGGGGGCGGTCCCCCTCCAAACGGACTAGAGAACGGGGTGGGGTGTTGAAAGGAAGTTGGGTGTGTCTCAGGAAGGGGGTTGTTGGGCCTTGCAGGAGGCCCACGGGGAAGGCTAGGATCAGGCTGCGTCCTACCGTTGGGGGCTGGTCTAGGGAAACCACACCCCGAGGGGCTGGCGGTGTGTGCTGGGCATCGGCAAAAGCAGCGTTGGCAGCTGGAGGAGGAAGAGGAGAAGCAGCCACAGCCGGGCCTGGGAGAGAAGGCAGTACAGGCAGGAGGAGGGGGCTGGGTCCTTGGAAGCAGGCTCTGGAAGGACACGGTCCAGCGGGACCCTTGGGACTGTCCCAGGGTGGGCTAGGGCACGGGGGCTGGATCAGGCAAGGACAAGGACAGCACTCTTGGTGGCCCCCTCCCCCTTCCCCAAGGGCCGTCCTCACCTATGTCCCCGTTGCAGCAGCAGCAACAGCGGTGGGGCTGGGGGTATCAAACACCGGAGCTCCTGCCCCCCTCTGCAGAGCTGCTCCGAGTTCTCCACCTCCTCTGGCTCTCTCTCCCCGCCCCTCTGAGCTTGCCGGGAGATGGAGGGAGAGGCAGGGAGGGGCCTTGTGGCTCCCAGAGCCCCCTCCCCTAGGACAGCCTGAGAAGGACCCTGGGGAGACTCCGCCTCCTACAACGCTGGTTGGGCCTCAGTCGCGTCATCTGGAAAATGGGGGTGGCAGGGAGCTTTGCCAATTCTCCCCACCTCCTTCCTGGATTGCCCCCTCTTCCTGCCCAGATCTACCCCCTCTGCCCCCAGGGCCCCCACCCCCACCCGTCTGAATCAGCAGCACTTAGCAGATCGATCGATGGGGAAGCATCGGTTAATGGCCCCAGAGCGCAGAGTGCCATGGGGAATGATGCAGCGCTGTGTCCCCACCCTGCCCCCTAGGCTGGAGGAGGCGGGGGATTGGTGGGGGGGCATTTTTCTAGATGCCAAACCCCCAAAGCTGCTCCTTGGCGGTCCTAGGTTAGAGTCCAGCTCTAAGACACCTGCTGTGGGACTAGAGCACTGTCTTCCGTTTTCAGATGTGGAATAGGGGTGCAAGTATAAGAGGAGTACAGACGGGGACTAGGCCAGGTAGCACGCTCTCCCTCAGGCAGTCTCCACTCTGAGGTGCAGTCTCCCCCATTTGTCCACATCCAGGAGCCTCAAATCATGCCTCCTTCCCTAGAGGGCTCTGCTCCTAGGCAGCAAGAGTGCCTGAGACATGGGTGGGTTCAAACCCCAGCTGTGCCACTGATTTGTGTCCTTGAGCAAGTGACTTTCATCGTTTTCTTTGCTGTCCATGGAGTTACCCCAACATGAGTGTCATTGGGAGGATTACATTGAGTGATGTGAGAGGGGCATGGCACACAGAGGACGCCTCACCTTTAGTAATTAAAGGTATGTGGGAATGGGGGAGCAGTAATGCAGGACCAATTTTAGCCTTTCAATGGACTTCCCCACCCATGTAATCCTCCATTTGTTCATCACAATCCTGATCTGTCCATGTCTCCATCCCTCCCCATACCCACTGCCCACCTATCCATTCTTCCACACACACAACCAATTTCTCTACCCTTCCTTCTACCTACCCATCTATCCATTTAGATGGGCCTATCTGTCATTAACTCACCATCTAGTCAACTATCCATCTAGTCATTAACTCACCTACCTATTCACTCATCCATTTGTATATTAACCCCATACACCTATTTACCAACCTATCCATATGGATACCCCACCACCACCCATCTGTCTATCTATCCATAGCTCTAAAAGTGAAAGTGAAAGTCACTCAGTAGTGTACAACTCTTTGTGACCCCATACAATCCATGGAATTGTCCAGGCTAGAATACTGGAGTCGGTACCTTTATCTTCTCCAGGGGATCTTCCCAACCCAGGGATCAAATCCAGATCTCTTGCATTGCAGGCAGACTCTTTACCAGCTGAGCCACAAGGGAAGCCCAAGAATACTGGAATGGGTAGCCTATCCCTTCTCCAGCAGATCTTCCCGACTCAGGAATCAAACCAGGGTCTCATGTATTGCAGGCAGATTCTTTACCAACTGAGCTATCAGGGAAGTCCATCCATAGCTCTATCTATCATTTATTATACCTACTCTTTAGTCTTCCCATTAGCTCATCCATCAACCTGGCCACTCATCCATCCTCACATCCCCCAAGCCATCCATCTGTCCATTTATATCCCCACCTGTTCCTCCTCTACCTATCCACTTGTCCAGCAACCCATTTGTCCATTTATTCACCCAGTCACCTATCCATCCGTCCATTTATTTCCCATCACCAACCCATGCAACATTCTACTTTATCCGTCAGTCCATCCAACCACTTATCCATCCTCCCATCTGTCCACTCATCTATACCACACCCCAAACAGATCCAACCACATACATGTCTGTGGGTATTTCTGCTCCACTCAGTTTGAGAGACTGGTCAACAGTAACTGGAGACAGGCTGGCTGAGGGTGGGGGAAGAGAGTAAAGGTGCACCCAGTGACCACCCTCCCCCTTCCAGTAACCTCCCTACCCTAAGCACATCCCTCATAGTTGGAAAGAATCAGAGCAGACAGTGAGTGGGTGGGCCCATCTGGCCAGATGGTATTTTGGCTGCACAGCCGTTACACACACACACATTGCTAGAACGCTGAACATGGACCATGCCCCACCCAACATCCCCAATCCCAAATGCAGAGTAGCCAGGCTTCCAGACATAAATTAAAAAATAAAATTAAATTAAAAAGAGTTGGTCTCTTGGAGGGAGAGCTCATGCAGAGATGAAGGCAAAGGCCCCTGGGAGCCAGGACCAAGGAGGAAGAGAAAACCCTGCCCCTCCCCTCAGGATTCCCCATTCCCCAGGGGCCTCAGCCCTAAGACAGGGTCACTGACACCAGCCATCAGGCCTCCAACCCCTTTAATGTCCAGTCTCCCAACCTATTTGATATTGGCCCCAGCCCCCATTTTCCCAACACAGCCCAAGGGAATGGTGTCCTGGGAGCCACAGAAGGAAGGGAGTGGGTGCAGCCTGCAGGTCTTTAGCTGGCTTCTCCTGGTTCTAGGTCGGGGTCGGGGGACCCCACACACTCCTTGCTGAGCCGCACAATTTCCTGGGACAGAACTTCCATGTCCTAAGAAACAAAGGAGCCATCAGGGGTCAGAGAAGGTGGCAGGAGATGGCACCCTCACCAAGCCTGGGTGTCATTCATCTCATCCCCTCGATCTCCAGGTATGTCTAGCTTGAGACAGGAAAGTATTTGAAGAAATCCCAGAGCTCCCAGCAGTGGGCTGGGCTCAGGGAAGGTGTGTGTGCTGTGTGTGAGGGGGTGAGGGGTGCCTAGAGCCAGGGATATGGACATGGGAGTGGATCATCTGCTGTACCCCATCCCCACCACCTTCTTGTCTACTAAATAGTGAGCTTGCTTCTCCGAAGTAGGGCCTGGACCTGTATCCTTTCTGACTTACCCTGAGATGGGGAAATACTTGGATGGCAGGGTGGGTGAGTGGACACATGGGTGAATTCATGGGAGATCCATGGTAGGCAAATAGGTGGACAGATGAACTGTTCAGAGGACAGATGGAGGATAACAGGTGGGCGGGCAGATTGCTGGGCGGGTGGGCGAAAGGCAAGACAAGGGGTGACTGATGATTAGGTGAGAGAGATGTCAGGAAATGGATGCAAAGATATGTGCAGATGATCAGACAGGTCGCAAGGCAGATGGGCAAAGAGCTGGTGGGCTGATGGGAGAGTGGCCGAATGTGTATGACTGGATGAGTGCATGGAGACAAGGACAGAAAGAAGAGTGAAAGACTAAAACTGAGAGTGAGTATGTTGACTGGATGATGGGAAGATTAGGGGGAAGGAGCACCTGGTGAATGGGGTAGATGAAGGGGGAACTGGCAGATGACCCAGGGGCTGTGTGGCTAGACAAAGGGGTGGGTTGGTAGGCCACACTTGCCTTGTGCAAATGCATATTCTTGGTCAACTGCTCTTCCAGCATGTTCTGTAGCTTCTTGTTCATCTCCCGAAGGTTCTCGTCACCTGGCTTCACTAGGTCTCTCAGGACGCTGCCCAGCCCGCTGCGGTCTGTGTGGCCTGCTGCCACAGATACATCTGCAAGGACCCAAGCTGAGAACCACCCCCTTGGCCAAGATGGACAGAAACAGAACAGGAAAGAGGGAAACAGGGAGTAGGGGAGAAGAATGGGAGGAGAAGCCTAATGGAGGGGCAGAGGCTTTGCCATGTGAGACCCTGGCTTCACTTACTAGCTGTACAGCCCTGAGAAATCAGGATAAGAACTAACTCATGGAAAAATGCCTATGATTGTGTGCAACACAGTCAGCTCTCAGCACGTGTCAAGTGGTATTGTTCTGATGAAGATTTAATAAAACAGGGAGAGGAGAAGGTCTGAAAGAAAGGGACAAAAGAAGCAAAGATGGGGGTGGGGGAAGAAAGAGGAAGAGGAGGAGAGGGGAGGAAGAGCAGGGAGGAGGGAAGGACCCTAAAAGGGCTATGCATCCAGAGAATGAAAATTTCCAGAGGTGGAACCATTTAGACAGGCAGTAGGAACAGTGAGCCATAATGAAGGGGGGCGGGGATGAGGCAGAAAGAAGAGAAGGGAGAGAAAGCAGAGGAAACACAGGGAGGAGAAAGAAGAATGGGAAGGAAAGACGCTCAAGATAGGAAGGTGGCAGAGCCTCAGACAAGAGGGAGGAACCAAGAAGAGAGATAGGGTAGAGAGGAAGGCAGTAAGGTCCTGGCCTGCCTGGCTCCCCACTCCACCACCTGTGGTCTTTGCAATAACTTTGGTGAGTTCCATCAGAAGAGAGAGGCCACAGCTCTGGATGGCAGGGAAGGCAGGGGCAGGTGAGGGGCTGGATGAGGGGTGAGGGCTGGGGAGGGAGCACTAACCAATCCGGCTGTCCATGACATAGGTCTCAATGATGGCACTCTTCCGGCAGAGGTCCTCTGCCATGGACGCACTGCTCACCTCCAGGTGCTTCACCTGCAGGGTGGCCCAGTCCACCTCAGACCCTAAACTGCAGCATGTTCACCCAGGAGGAAGGGCCTGGCCAGATACTGCCCCATCTCCACCCCCAACTCCTGCCACCCCAGCCTCCTTGCCAAGGAAGGCCAAGCAGGGACAAGCAAGCAGATGGCACCTTCTCCTCCAGCATCCATTTCTCCTGCTGCATCTCTGCCAGGCGCTGAAAGAGCTCAGCCACTTCCTCATCTGACAGCTCTGCTGGCCGTGGGGGCTGGGCCTGAGGACTGCTGGATAAGGACTGCAGGGAAGAGTAGGGGAGAGGCCAGCCCAGGCTCAGCACTGTCACCCCAGGCTCAGCACTGTCACCCCAGATAGGATCCGGGACTGAGCAGAACCAAGCTGGGGGTGGCCTTTGCAACTGGGGCTGCAAACTATAGACAAGTCTTGGCACCCTCAGAGACTCTGGATCCCCCTTTGCCTAAAGAGGGAGGCAGGAACCATCACACCACACACAGTATAGACTTATTGAGATCATGAAGGGAGAGCCTGGGGCCCCTGAGTTCTCCCAGTTGGCAGGAGAATCAGGGGAGAGAATAACAAACTAAATGACACCACCAGGAAGCCCACAGGAAAATCCCAAAGGTGGGACACTTTCTGCAGGTTAACTGGGCTGGTCTCTTCTACAAGTTGATGTCATGAAAATGAGGGATCACACTCGATTCAAGAGATTTAAGGGACATAAAGCAACCAGATGCAACAAGTGTGCTCGAAATTGAATGCTGGTTTTCATAAGACCAGCAATAAAGGACATTTGGGGACCAACTAAAGAAATCTGATTAAGGTCAAAGTACTACAGAAGATGTGTGAGTGCTCAGTTGTGTCCGACTCTTTGCAACCCCATGGAATATACCCCGCCAGGCTCCTCTGTCCATGGAATTCTCCAGGCAAGAATACTAGAGTGGGTAGACATTTCCTCCTCCAGGGGATCTTTCTGACCCAGGGATCAAACCCACATCACTTGAACATTTACCAATTAGGATGGTAGAGATCAGTTGGTTCCTTGCAATCTTATTCAGGTTTAAAAAAAGAGAGGGGTCTAGAAGGGTATGAACTAAGAATTTATAGTGGTGATCTCTGGAGGTAAAGATGTGATTTCCTTGGATTAAAAAAAAAACTTTTGCTGTCTCTTTTTTAATTTTCCTACAATGTATGTGCGTGCATGCTCAGTTGCTTCAGTCATATCCAACTCTTTGTGATCCTATGGACTGTAGCCCACCAGGCTCCTCTATCCAAGGGATTCTCCAGGTAAGAATATTGGAGTGGGTTGCCGTGCCCTCCTCCAGGGGATCGTCCCAACCCAGGGATCAAACCTGGGTCTCCTGTGTCTCCTACATTGCAGGCAGATTCTTTACCACTGAGCCACCACACCAAGGAAGCCCCTCTACAATGTACACAAACTACTTATAGAATGATTAAAGAAAGTTATTTCCAAATATAAGGGTCTGGCAAGGAAGCTGACATAGACAATAATAAATGATAACTATGAATTGGGGAAAAAAAAGGATCTCCTACATGGATAATGCACCTACTATGAGCCACGTATTTTGTGGCACCAGGAAAGGTAGAATTAGCCCAGAGATGATGAAACAGAGGGTCAGAGAAAATAATTTGTTCATCCTCCATTTAGCAATCTGTATCCAAGTTTGTGAGCTTGAGGAAAACTTGACAAGAATATATGTGTGCTGGGCCCAGAATGTGGGCAGAAGCTGGGGCTATAGGTTCTTCCCTGCCCCTTACCCTTGCTGGAACAGTTGAGCTCTCCTTCTCCCGCAAGATCTCACGGTAGCTGAAGGAGGAGACGCTACTGCTGTCCCCAGTCTGGGTCCGGCTTGGTGAGTTCATCTCTGAGAGAACCAACTCCTCGAGCCCTGGGCAGAGAGGGAAGAGAAATCTGAGCCCCAATCCCCCAGGGTCCCAGGGCAGGAAGAGGCAGAAATAGATTTGACAGAGATGGAGAGAGGCAAAGAGACACTCAGGCATGATGCAGACAGTAGGATAGGGAAAGGCAGAAACAGAAAAAAGAGCTGTTTCTCTAGGCAAACACACACCAGAAGTGAAACAAAGGTGAAGATGGGGAGAAAGAGGCGATGCAGGCACAAATGGGCATAAACTGGTGTATGCACTCAGACTCAAGATACACCATAGCTGGAGAGGGCACAGGGACACCTGCACGTGCAGAGAAAAGACCCCAGATAGACAGCAAGCCAGAGCAGATGACAGAGGCTAACAGAGATGCTGGTTTAGGACACAAGTCATAGTAGTGACACAGAGAGAAAAGATGGCGATAGACTCATAGGCATACACCCAAATCTGACTTTCCTAATGGACAAATAGAACGTATGGCACACAGTTTGAATCTGTTTATTGATTTGTACACCAACTTGCAACAGAAAGAAATAAAAGTCCTGCCTTATAAAGAGAGGTAACTTCAGGAGACTGAGTGCCTCAGTGAGACAGTGATTTGGTGAGAAATACACCCATTTTGGAGAAGGCAGTGGCAACCCACTCCAGTACTCTTGCCTGGAAAATCCCATGGACGAGGAGCCTGGTAGGCTGCGGTCCATGGGGTCACTAAGAGTCGGACACGACTGAGCGACTCCACTTTCATCTTTCATTTTCATGCATTGGAGAAGGAAATGGCAACCCACTCCAGTGTCCTTGCCTGGAGAATCCCAGGGACAGGGGAGCCTGGTGGGCTGCCGTCTATGGGGTTGCACAGAGTCGGACACGACTGACGCGACTTAGCAGTAGCAGCAGCACACCTGTTTTTGACAGATCACTTGAAACACAGCCACTAAGCATGTGCCTCTGTTCCTGCAGCTGCTTCTGAGTGTCAGGGAGGGGGTCTGACACAACAAGCCAAGGATCTCCAGCAAGAGCAGAGTGGCTGGGGAGGGACAGGCAGCAAGTTTTCTCTCACTTGTGATACAGGAACTACACCAGAGCCATCACTGCAACTTATTTATTTAAACATAGTTTTAGGCCATTTCTTTGTTAAAGTAAAAAAAAAAAGTCTGAGGCAACTCAAATTTTTCTGTTTTATCTTCTGCCTTAAGTGGCAGAAATAATGTAGACTTTAACTGCATAATGATCACATGGTAGTTCTGCTACCTGATTGTAAGTCTGTCTCCCCAGCTCAACAGGAAACTTCTGGAGGACTGAGACTTGGGGCGGGGGGTTCCTATCAGGGACCCCAGATGTGAGTGTGAGGGCTCAGTCCATATTTACAGAATGAGAGAATGAACACAAGAGACTGAGAGATACTAGGTGAGGTGTGGGAGTGTATGAGGGGTAGTGAGGACACAGAGACAAAGACAGATGAGAGAGACCGAGGAGGGAGAGAGACAAAGGAACAGAGAGAAGAAAAGACCAGGATGAGAAAAAGAGAGAACTAGAGAGGGAAAGCTGGGAGAGAAAGGCAGATAGAGATGAAATGAGGAGGCAGAGAGATAGAAACAGAAGAGACACAGCAAAATGGAGGGAGAGCCCAGAGAGAGAAAGCAGAGAGAGAGAAACAGAGGAGGGAGAGATGCAGAGAAAGGGTAAAAGACAAAGTTCAAGAGGGACAGAACACACAGGAGTGCTCTACAGAATGAAGTACAGGAAGCGGCCCCAGCCTTCAGGCCCAGGCTATGCCTCCCCACACCTCAGCCTCCCCTGTGCTCTGGGCCCTTCACCTGAGCGGCTCTTGCTGTTCGTGAGAATGTCTTGCAGCCGCTCCTGCAGCTTATCTGCCCGTTTCCGCTCTAGGTGCAGCTGCCGTTTGAGGTCCTTGAGCTGTGGGGAAAGGCAGAAAGAGGGGGGCTGAGGCCTGGTGGGCCCACAGGTGGGGGCACCACAGGGCAGGAGTGGGCCACGCGTGAAAGCCTCCCAAGCATGTGTTGTCATACCGCAGCACTGCCCTTCTTTTCCAGGATTCGCTGCCCATCCACGGTGTCCTTCACTTCCTGTGGGAGAGAGACAGCGTGGCTGTGGGTGCCAGCATGGCTGCCTGTAGTGTGCTCCCTCCCTGCCCCACCACTGCATGCTGATCCCCAGGGTATTTCAAGGGCTCAGGAGGGACCAGGGACCTGCTTCAGGCTGTTGATGGTCTTCAAATGACAGTCCCGCTCCTCCTGGGCCTGTCGGAGCTGCTCCTGCACACCCTGTAGTTCCTCCTCCTTGCTCTGCAAAGCAGAAGGCAGCTCAGGCCAAGGCCTGGGAAACCTCAGTCCTCCCACCAGAAAGAAATGCCGTCATACAATAGGCACCTTCAGCTCGCTGGCGTGCTGCTCCTGACACTGCCTGAGGGCTTCCTCTTGTTCCTGTTGCTGCTGCTGCAGAGATTCCTACAAGACAAGTCCCAGGTCTGACCACAGCCCCCCAGAGAACATCACGCCCAGTGAGGAGGGTAAGGGATTGCAGGGGGCCCCTGGGTGTGCAGAGAAGACACTCCCACAGGGAACACTGGATGCAGAAGTGTCACATCGAGGACCAACATCTGCATTTACATCTTATTTAATAAAACATAACATGGCACTACTGAATGCCAGGAATGCTGTGCATGCTAAGTCGCTTCAGTCGTGTCCAACTCTTTGTAACCCCATGGACTCTAGCCCACCAGGCTACTCTGTCCATGGGATTCTCCAGGCAAGAATACTGGAGTGGGTTGCCATTTCCTCCTCCAGGGGCTCTTCCTGACTCAGGGATCAAACCCACATCTTTTTCGTCTCCTGCATTGGCAGGCAGGTTTTTTACCGTTAGCGCCACCTGGGACTTTATATATATTACCTCATTTTATAGAACCCTCCCATAGTACCTAGACAGCAAGTATTATTATCATTTTTTTATGGATGTTGAAAACCGGCCACAGAGAAGTAAATAACTTGTCCAAGGCCACACAGCTATAATAGAAAGCAGCCTAGCCAGGATTCAAACCCAGGCAAACAACTGGCTCCAGCTTGTATGTTCTTCACTGCCATGTGACACAGCCTATTATGTACTATCATCAGTTTTCCAGAAAATGGTAGTAAAAGTTCTGGTTGGAACAAAAGTAGAATGATTGTATTACAATAAATTCCTGACAGAAGCACAGTTTAAGAAGGAAGAGGTGCCTTTTCAAATTTGCACAGCTGACATCCTGCCCTACTGATTGATGACCATGCCCCATTCCCCTCCAGAGGGGTGCCATTGAGCCAGGGAGTACGGTGAGAATGCTCAAGTCCAGAGCATCTCAGAAACTTCCAGGGCCTGACCACTCCTGGTCCCTTGGTTTGCCATGGGTACCCTCCCAACCAGCTTCAGAGCATCCTCAGGCACCAACTCACCTCAGCCTCCTTCAAGCGCCGTTCAAACCAGCCCTTGGCTCCATCCATAGAGTGTACCTGAGCTTGAAGTTCTTCTACTGTCTGCTGAAGAGTCTCCAGTTCCCGTGTTCGGGCCTGTGAGAGAGCCGGCCACCATGGGCCAGGTGGAGAGGTGGGAACCTCACCCATGCCACCCCTGGCCCATCAGCAGTACTTCACTCCCCAGGTTTTAGAGGCGGAAGAGCACCATCATCTACCCACTCACCTTCTCCTCACGGATCTGCCCACGCAGCTCCTCCTCCTGCCGCTTCTTGTCTTCGTGCAGCTCACGGAGCTCACGCTCGTAGCGGGCCCGCACCCCCAGCACCTCCTTCTCATGCCGTAGTCGCACTGCTCCCAGCTCTTCCTTGTGCTGGGACTTCTCCTGCAGTGTCTCCATGGCCAGCTCATCCAACATGGCCTTCCGCTTCTCAGCACTCTGGTGGCCAGGCAGGAGGATGCCAGTCAACCTCCTCTCCAAAACCAAATAAGGGCAAAGGAACAAGCCAAAGTGCACCTCTTCCCCAGCCACACTGACCAGGCTAAGCCACCTACCCCTCCTCATAGAACTGGCTACTTTCTGCCCCCTCGCATTCCCTTGGGTTGGCCCACATCACCTGTGTCCCTGCAGTCTGGGTGACCCCCTCAGTGTTGCCCACCTTCCGAGCCTCCTGTAGTTCTTGGCTCAATTGCTCCTTCTCCTGCCCAAGTTCCTGGAGTTGTTCCAGCAGCCGACTATTGGCCCGCAATGACTCCTAATGTGGAAACAAAGGGAGTGAGTTTGATAAAGAGCCCCCAGGAGGTGCTGGTCACCCAAGATACATCTGGTCAAGTGAATGATGGTCTCTCCATTTCTAGATTAGAAACATGCAGAGACCCCTAGCTGCTCCTCAGCATTAATTCTCCCACCATTATTCTGGTTTCTATTATGAAATCAGATTGGCTATCCTAACTAACTGAAGAGGCTCAATCTCAAGTGAAATGACTTGGCAGGGACACACTGGTGTTAATAAGCTCAGGAATCATACTAGAACCCAGGTCTGCCTGACTCCATGGTCTTCCCACCGCACCTCATGGGAAGTTCCACTGAGCCAGAACTAGGGAACTAGGGGGAGACAGGTGCAAGCCAGAGTTGTCACCTGGAGCTGGCAGTTCAGGTCATCTTTCTGTCCCATGAGGTCCTCATACTGACTCTGCCGCTGCTGCAACTCAGCTGTCAGTCCAGCAGTTTGTTCCCGGAGCATATTCAGTTCTTGGGTCTTTGCTGTTTGGATCTGGAAAGAATGGTGGTAATGGGAGTGGAGTGAAAGAGACCCGAGGGGCCAGTCACTAGATGTTCCCAGGGAGACAGGGAGAGAGGTGAAAAGAGAGCCAGGAGGAGAGAGAGAATTTCAAAGAGAAAATCAGTCAAAGTGATCAAGAGGGGAGTGGACAAATGTGGTATATTCATACAATGAAACAGTACACAGAGATGGCAAAACAGATTAGTGCTACATATGGATAAACCTCACAGATAGAATGCTTCAAGAAAGAGGCCAGACATAAGATTGGGTGTCTGATTCCATTTACATGAAGTTGAAGAACAAACAAAACTAATCTATGTTGCTAAAGGTCAGAGAAGTGCTTACTTCTGGGAAGTACTGACTGAAAAAAGGTAATAGGGGCCTCTGGGATGCTGAAAATGCTCTATATCTTCCTCTGGGTGGTGGTTGCATGGAGATAGATAAATATACAGACAGGGAAAATTCACTGAATGTACACTTAAGATTAGTACACTTCTTGGCTTTTTACCGATGAGAAACTAGAATATAAGAAAAGCAGAGATGGGGGACCAGAGAGAAGAGGGGTGGAAGCCAAGAGAAAGAAGCTGAGAATGAAATAGAAGCAGAGGCAGGAGAACAGCATGAAGTCAAGGCGACCCTACCCCAATGTGGATCACAAGCAGAGGGAGACGGGGGAACTAGGGAGGGATCAGCATGGGCTCCCACGTATCCTGTACCTGCTCCAGGGCAGCCAGGCTAGTTCTCAGAGCATTATTCTCAGTCAAAAGTCCTTCCACTTGCTCCTGCGCATCTGCACTCTGGAGGGACACCTGGCCCCACCCCACAACAAGTGAGAGTGGGTCCAGAACCGGAAGACAGGACCTACCCGCAGCCAAGAAAGAAAGGACACACATACACACACCCACAAGAACCACGACCAGGGGGAGCAGGACCCCTGGGTCCTTGCCTGCCTGCACAGTACCCGCTCAACCTGCCCTCACCCCCACCTCCCCAAGCCCGCTCAGTACAATATACCTGATCCTGTAGGGCTCGCAGAGCTGCCGCATGCTCCAGGCGCTCCCCTTGCCGCTGATCTCTCAGCTCTGCCAAGCTCTGTAGAGACCAGGTCAAGGGAGCCCATTCTAGACCTCAGCCTCCCCTGGGGTACGTATAACCATACAGACCTCCTCTATGGAAGGGGGAAGCATGTTGCCAGCACTTGAGGGTCTGGGGCTACCCAGCTATCAGTGATCTCAGGCTCACCCACACTCTAGGTCATTATCCCGAAGGGCCTCACACACCCCTGTATACATCCCAGTACTAAGCACTTCAGAAAACACCTACAGTCCTAGGGATCTCAAATTCACTCAGCCCCCAACCATGCGAGGTCTCACGTTGACCCAGAGTCCAGCACAGGGGCCTCAGGATTCTGAGACACGCTCAACTCCCAGGGACTACAGTTTCACCCAGACTCCTGACCCCAACCCTCAGGGGTTTTAGACACATGCAACTCCTATGTCCCTAGTCCCCAAGAGTCTCTGACCCACCCAAACTCACAGCCCCAGATCCTTCAAGTTTCAAACTGATACAACTGCATAGTTTCCAGCTCCTGGTGAGGTCTCAGACCAACACCTCACCTGCCACTCCTGCCCCCAGTCTCTGGGGATCTTTAGACCCAGCTAACTGAAGACCCAGCTTTATCTAGACTTCTGTCCCCAGCTCCGAGGGGCCTTGGACTCACAGCCACTATATCTCCCAGTCCAAGGGACCTCAGACAACATTCACTCTAAAGGAAAGCCTAGCGACTTTAAAGTCACCCAGCCCCCCACCCTTAGGAGCCTCAAACCTCCCCAGACTTTTGCTCCAATCTCTGGATGTCTCAGACTCACCAGTTTTTTATCCATAGCCCCCAGGAGTCTCAGAACCACCCAGCTCACATGATCCAAATACCCAGGTGTCTCAAGACCCAAACCAGCTCCCAAGCTCTGAGGGTCTCAAATGCACTCAGCCTCCAGGCCCAGCTGTGTCCATAGTTCTAAAAGTTACCCAGCCTCCGGAGAGTTCAGACTCACTCCAATTCCTGGTCCCAGTCCAGTGACCACAGATTTCTTCAGATTCCTATCTCTAATACCCCAGCAATTCAGATTCATCCACACTTGTGGCACACAGCCCTCTAGTCCTCAGCCCCTCTGAGATTTTTGATTCATGCAGAGTCCTAGCCCAACCCCTAGGGCTCTCAAGATTCCCCAGTTTCCATTTTCCTAGCTCCTAGGGGGTCCAGGACCCATTCAGTCCTTATATTTCTAACACAGGAATTATCAGACTCCCCAGCTAGCCTCCATGGACCTCAGAGCTCCCCAGACTTGCAGCCCTGTCCCTGTCCCTGTCCCTGTCCCAGTGATCTCAGAAACCAGCCCCTCACCTGATTGGCAGCCTCGAGCTCCTGCTGCAGCTTTTGAGTTCGAGCCAACTGGGCTTTGAGATCAGCCTCCTTCCGCTGTTGTAACTCCTCAATCTTGTTCCTGGGGGTGATTGGTGGAGGCGGAGACGTGCTGACCACAGCCCAAGGCCCAGTCTCCCAGTTTGGCCCCAGGATCTTCGGTTAATCATGCTGGGCACTGCCATATTATCCACCAATATCCCCAACCCTGGTAGTTACCGGCTGTCATTGAATAGTGTCTCCTTTTCTGTCTGCAGACGGCAAAAACTAGGCACAGAAAGATAGATGTATATGGATCAGTTCCACTAGTCAAGCTCCTCCCTAATCCCCCCCAAACCCCTTCCTCCCCAGCTCTGAAAAAAAGAAACTTACCTTTCTTGTTTCTTTTTCAGTTTCTCAGAGAGCTGGGGTTGGGGAAGGGGTTACAGACAAGTGATAACAATGAGAATAACATTAATAAAGACAAAAATTAACTTCATGTTTACAGACACTTTCCACTAAGGCCTTTCCGGAAACTGGAATTTACTTATGTTACCTCACGGAATCCTCAAAACTGTCCTGAGAAGTGAACACTACTGGCTTTACAAATGGGGAAACAGTCTCAGAAGGGTTAAGTAATTTGGTTGGCAGCAAAAATATGACCTCTACCCAGCTCCTCTGGCTCCAAAGCCCAACATATGCCCCCAATCTATTGACTAATGGCCACATCATAGAATAGCTAGGCTGGGAGTCCTGGAAAGCAGGATCATAATTAGCTGCCTCACCACTGGGTCTCAAGTCCCTAAGAGCCAGCAGTCTATAAATGCTTGGATGGATGGATGGACAGATGAATGAAGAAGCAGAACTGGGAGGACACAGAAGAATGGGATGGGACCTGCCAAGCACAAGACACAGGGGGACATTAGCGCATATCATATTGAAAGCCTATCTGTGACATAAATGTGTATCTCTGCATTTCACAGATGATGAAATTGGGCTTTGAGGAGATACTCTGCCCCTCTATCCTACTAACGGAAGCATGGCAGGCAGGGAGTGGGTTAGGGCAAAGTCCAGGGAAAGCTTAGCAGCCCCACCTTAGCAAGTTCTTCCTGCAGCCTGGATGTTTCAGCCTGCTTCAAGGTCTGCCAGAATGGATGAAAGAGGGAATTGTTATCAGCAAGGCAGGAGGTAGGGCCTGTGCCTTTCCCTGCCCTCCTAATCCATCAGCCCACAAGATGGTAATGTCACAGACATCACCAGGCAGAGCTAGGGCATCCACCTGCCTTCTGGCACCCCAGCCCCAACAGACCCAGATTCACCTTCAAGCCTTGCAGTTGCTCCCAGAGCAATCTCTTTTCCTCCTTCTCCATCTCCCATTTCAGCTCCACTTCTGCCAATGGCATGGGGGCCACGACAGGGGAAGCTGGGCCCCCTGGGGGGTCCCCTTCACCCTCACTGGCAGCTGGGGACCTCCCAGCCTCTTTCCCATAGCGCTCCTGCAGGGCTAGTGGGCAGAACAGACATATAATGGATGAGGTAGTCTTTGAAGACCCTCGACTCACCTCAAATAGAGGGAGAACTGGCTTTCAGTAGCAGAAACTCTGCTCCAATGGTCACAAGCCTACAAAATCAAGGTTCAGCCCCCACTTCTCACAAATCTTTTAAGCCCCACCAACCACAGAAAGCCTATCTACCATCAAATCAGCCCAAGTTAGTTTCCCAAGACCCAATTCCATCCTTAAGCCCCACCCAGTCTTCCAAGGTGATGGTGATACCCACCCTCCTCCATTTACAGCTGAATCCTTCTACAACCTCTAATCCCCAGCCACATTCTACCAAGTCTCCCTCCTGATCATCAAACTATCACCCACCACCCCACAAGCCCCACCTGCTCTCCAAAAGTCCACATATCAGGACACTCCCACACTCGATGAAGCTTTCTTTCAGCTTTCATCCCAGACCCCACTGACAACTTCGGCTCAGAATCTTCCTAACGCTTCTGCCTTCCCTTTCTCCATTTAGCAAACATCTTTCTGATGTTCAAGCTGCTAATCTGTATCACTTGCCAGGTATCAGGTGCTGAACTAAACTCAGAAAGATGATCACATCTTATCTCTATTACAATTTTCCAGGTGCATGAACTTGGTAGATGACAAAGCTTTAGCTCAGAGAGGTGAAATGGCTTGTCCAAAGTTATAACACTGCTTTACGGCAGGGGCAAGCCTGTTTCTGAAGCCTGTCCCTTCTCTGAGGGAAGACAACACCTGACTCAAGTCCCAAGGTTCCCACATTACCAGCAGGGTGTCCACACACCTGCCACATTCTTCTGCAAGGCTGTGTTCTCCGCCTGCAGTCTCAGTAGTTCCCCATCCACAAGGCTCCCAGCTTGGGAAGCCCCTGCCCTGGCAGCCCCAGCCTTCAGTTGCTGGTTCTCCCGCTCCAGCTGTTCCATCTGGCTGCAGAGCTGAGGAGGGGACAGGTGAGGTGGCAGAAAAGCAAAGAATCAGAACAGCATTTCCTGAAATATACATAGCACTTGGTCTATGTACTTTACAATTCATTTAGTCCCCATAACACCCTTGTGATGTAGAGGCTACACAGATAAGGATACTGAGGCACAGAGGTTAAACAACCTCAAATTCACACAGCTGTGAAGTGAAAGAGTAACAGAAGATTTGAGAATACTGAGAACAATTTTCCACCTGCCCACGCCCAACCTCACAGTCACAATTCAAGACCTCAGGCTCCTCTACAAGTTGCTGGTCCCAGATGTCAACATCATGGATGGCCCCATTGCCAGCCCTCTTCTGTGGAGCAGTCTGCATCTGGGAGCCAAGGCACCACAGACAGTTTTCAGAGCATTTCCAGGGTCAGTATTGCCCACAGCTCCTTATCAATAGCCCTGGGAGAGCTCATGAAGAATACAATGCAAATCAAACTAAGCCAGCCCCCTGTTCAACTACTGGACAGTAGACCTGACAAGATCCTTTGTCCCCATTTTCAGATGAGAATACTGAGGCCTCCAGAGAATTTTTATTTTATTGCCTGGCCTATTTTCTATCCAAAACACCATTCCTTTCATCCAGTTCTTCAGATGACTGGCTTTTTTGCAACCACCAGTGCTCTGCTCAAATGTGACCTTTCAAGTAATATTCCCCAACACAGAAACTATAATACTTGCTAGCAAGGCGTTTTGTTCACTTCTTTCTTACTTAGCACAAACTGCAATTAAATTCACCTAATATGATTTTAATTTCTTACATCTCTGAAAAATTTTGAATCATAAATTGTGATTCACAATTAAATTTTATTTCATAACATAGGGTCACAAGCACAGATTCCAAAGCCAGACTGCTTGCATGTGAATTTCTACTCTGCCATTTGATCTTGGCACAAGTTTTTTCATCTCTCTGGGACTGTTTTCCTGACAGTAATGATATCTCATCATTTTGCCAAGAGAATTAAATGAGTGAATAATGTAAAGCACAACAAACAGGACCTACTCGTTCAGTCGTGTCTGACTCTTTGTGACCCCATGGGCTGCAGCCTGCCAGGATCCTCTGTCCATGGGATTCTCCAGGCAAGAATACTGGAGTGGTTTGCCATTTCCTTCCCCAGAGGATCTTCCTGACCCAGGAATCGAACCCAGGTCTCCTGCATTGCAGGCAGATTCTTTACTGCCTGAGCTACGAGGGAAGCCCAAATAGGATCCGGCACACAGTAAATTCAATATAACTGTCAACTATCAGTGCTATTATTTGTCTACTATATTATCATCTTTTCTCCCATTCCACTCCCAGAAATACAAGCTACCCAAGAAGGAAGACTATTCTGTACTGCTTACAACTATTTCGAGAACACAGAGCACACAGTGGGGGCTCAGTAACTATTTGTTGAAGGAACAACTGAGCTGAAATATCTTGGCAAATAAGTGGCAGAGACAGACCTTGAACTCAGGCCTCCCTGTGAGCACTTTTAGCTTCTAGAAGGAGAAGGGGGAGTGTGAAGGAGGTTCTATACTTGGCCCAGTGCCTAGCTCAGGACAGGTGCTGAGAAACACGAGCTGGATTTCTGGAGGAATAACTGCCCCACCTCACCCAGCAAGAACCATGATACCATTGAGGCTGAAGGAAGCAGTGAAAAGTGAGGCAATGACATCAGCTGTTATGTGAGCACCAGGGGTTCTGAATTTTGGGGGACAAGGACCCACTGGGAGGTATTGTGGAAAGGAGCAATGTGGTAAGACCTGCAGGTCAGAACACTCTTTAGACCAGGCCTGGTACAAGAAGCTGGAAGTGAGGAAACAGCAAGGAGGCTGTGGGAGTAGAGCAGGTAATAGGTGGTAAGGGCTGAGGCAGGGCAAGGCCACAGGATAAACCTTTTGAATAGTCAAGAAATATTTTAGAGGGAAAGTGAACTAATAAAAGAGTATTACCAGCAGCTAACACCAACATAAGCTGATGCTATGTGCAAGACTGTTCTAAGTGGTTTGCAGACATTAGCTGATTCAGTTCGCACAAAAGCCCTGCCAGGCAGGTACTGTCATCATCAGCTTTTCCATTTTAACATTTGGGAACCAAGAAACATGGAGCTTAAGTGAACTGTTCAATGTTACAGTTAGTAAAAGGCAGAGCTGAGAGTTTAATCGAGGCCTTCTAGATCTTTACTATTACTTACTAAATTGCCTCTGGTATCGTACCTGCATACAAACATACTTTGCTTTGTTTTCTTTTTTGCTCGAGCCCTACATTCTCAGGTAGAGCCTTGGAAATACCTATTTTGTTGCCATGAGACTTCTCCCCTTAAAAGACACTAAAAACTTAGAAGAGAAAAGGGAAGCAGCTTAAACATCTTTCCATCCCATACTAAGCATAAGAATTTTACCTAAGACCCCCCAATAACCTGGGGCTGTATAGCACCAGCTCCAAAATATACACCAGGAGACTTGAAGCTCAAAGAAAAGGAGTGACCTGGTCAAGAACCAGCTGACATTAAGGCTTGCGGCCTTCTAATCCCAGCAGTGAGTGGTCCCATCTGTCAAACCACTGCCCCCCAACACAGTTTCAGGCCGTGTTTCAGCACCATGGACAGTGAATCAGGGCCAGACTCTGTCCAACCACCCTCAGCAGCCCTCCAGCCATAGCCCATGTGGTCCCTACCCCTCACACCCCCCCTCAATTATCCAGGGCACCTGCACCTTGCTGAATTCGGCCATAAGCGTGCTGTTCTGCAAGCGGAAGTCCTCCTCCTGGCTATGCAGCTTTGCCTGAAGCATCTCATTTTCACTCAGCAGCCCCTCGACTTCCTGCAGTGGCAGATGTAAGCCGGGTCTCCAACAAGGGTAGAAAAGATGGAGCAATAGGGCAAAGAAACAGAAATGGAGAAAATGACATTGTGCGGAGAACACAGGGTACAGAGAATGGGATGGGTGAAATCAGGAGATACAAGGGGAAAGAGAGATAAAGGAGGAGTAAAAGAGGAGATAGGGAGGGAGAAAAAGACAAGGGAGAGAATGAGAGGAAAAGAAGGGTATATAGAAATTGGAGAGAAAGAAAACAGAGAGATGGGGAAAGGAGGTTAGAGACGAAGGACAGAGGGATGGGGAGGGGGAGAGAGAGAAAAAGAAAAAGTAGGACGATAGAGAGATAGGAACAAAGAGGTCAACAGAGGGAGGATGGAACAGAGAGAGGGGGTCAGGGAAAGAAATGAACCAGGAAAAGAGAGAGGAACAGGGGAGTAAGGAAAAAGGAGTCAAGAGAGACAAAGAAAGGGAAAGAAGAAATGAGACAATGGCAGAGATAACAGGTGGGAGAAAGACAAAGAGAAGGTTGGGGAGAGAAACAAGAGTCCAAGAAGAACAGGAAGACAGAGACAGAGAGAGGCTCAGAGAGGAGGATAAAGAAAAAGGGAGAAAGACACACAGAGAGAGACAAAACAGGAACACAAAAGACAGACACAAAAACACATGGCTGGGAGGCAGTCACAGATGCAAGTGCACACACAGAGAAAGAAAGGCCAGTGCAAGGAGATCCCAGCATACTGAAACATCCCCTCTAAGGCAGTCTACCAGACACATTTACCCGCCAGGGGTCCCCTTACCTGAGCTTTCTTGCTCTTGCTCAGTGCCTAAAGGTGAGGGGGATGGGAAGAGAGATAAGGTGAACAGAGATGGACTCCTTCACTAGGATATGGAGAGATTGTGGCAAATGTCAAGGGGGCACAATGATAACAGGGGTTGAGGGATGGGGGTGTCTATAACCACAGAACTCACGCAACAATTTATAGCCTAAAGAAATGGAGTGAGTGAGTAAGGAGCACCCTGCTTACACCCTTTCCTCTAAGCTCTTGAGCTTTTCACGGGTCATAGTATTTAACCCTTCACAGGCTGGATCTCTGGGCTCAGAAATTATGGCTTCATTGCTACATCTGTCCAAACATATCTATGTGGATCCCTCCAAAGAACCATGGAAACTGCTGTTCCTCTGCTGGGCAGCTGAGGACACTGCCAATTTGGGAAATCAGCACCCTATCAAAGACAGAGAAGCCCAGCTTTCTGACTGCCAGACTTTCTGCATTCTGTATTCCTTCATCTAGCAAATGTTTATGGAGCACATACTATGTATAACATTGTGCAATGCTTGGGGACAGAGCAATGAAGAAAGAGACAAAGGAGGGCCTTGAATGCCTTAAGGGGCCATGACAGGTTATATGCTATCTCACCTTCAAAGGATCTGAGAGGTAGGTTTAGTCTTACTTTACCAACAGGACCAGGACGGGGTGGGGAATAGGAGCACAAGGCAGGAGTATGAGTGGAGGACAGAAGGCAGAGTCAAGGTGACTTACTGATAGATTTGATTATTTTGAATAAGTAGTTGAAATTAAAAATGAATTGAGTAAACAAAAATTAATCAATAAATTAAACAAAATTAGATAAAATTACCGAACAAAGGATAATTCCATGAGAAATTTCTGAATGACTAATGATAACATGTAACATTAGGTTACATGCTGGTTCACTGCAGGTGCTCACTGGACAAATGAATGAGTCAGATGGCTACAGGGAAACTTGGGTGAGTGAGTAGGCTGAGGGAGGTACCTTCTGAGCTTTGTTGAACTCCTTATCCAGGTAGGCAACCTTCTGTCGAAGACTGGTGAGTTCTGGTGTGGGGAAAGCAGGGAGTCTCAGCTTCAGTCAGTGGTAAGGAGCTGAAAGGTCTTTCTGCCAGGCCTCTGAGGTATTTTCCCCCTTGGCCTCTGTCCCCCAGAGCCACCCCCATCTAATGAGACCCTCTTTGCTTACCAACACCATTCTTGCGTAGTTCATCTGAAAGCTGGTAGTTGTTTGTCCGGAGTTCTAGTAGCTGAGCCTGAGAGGGAAGCATGGAAGGAAATGACTTGGCAGGAATGTGCCCCCTACCTTCATGAGGAGGGAACCAACCCTCTGAGCCCCAGAGACCCTGTTGCCCTTCTTCTGCCTTTTTAGTCACTCTTAAGACCTGTGCCTGCTGCATCCCAAATGAGTCCAGCCACTCAGCCCCTGTCCCACCTTCTCCAGTTCTACTTATGACCACAGCCAGCCTCGCCCATCTCCCTGCTGCCTCCACCTCTCCCCTTTCAGTCCAACTATGACCCCAGGCGATGCCACAGTGCTGACCCAGTCCATCTCTTGTGCCTGTGTGTTCCATGGCTCTCCGTGCCCTCAGGATGAAGTTGGCCTCCTCACCCTGGCTGGCCTCATCACACACTAAACACTTTTCAGTCTTCTATCAGAGGTGCTGTCTATCCTCTTGGCCTGAGTAGGGGGCAGGGCACTGCCTTCTTCCCTCTTTCCCAAGGGAAGAGGATTTGGTATTATGACCAATTTCACTGAGTAAAAACGGGCTCCCTGGGGTTCCCACAAGCAAGGCTCTCAAAATGTCCAGATCCCTTTCAAGAATCGAGGACAAGTGAAGTATGGGCCATTCCAAACAGCATATCCCTACCTACCAGCCCTGCAGGGCACTGAGGCCAGTTCTTCCCAGAACGACCATCCCTTACAGCACCAGGACCTTTCCCTCTCTCCCATGGCACTAGACTCCATCCCTGGATGGTCTGCTAAAGGGGAGAGGGCTTGGTCCCTATACAACCTTTCCTGCCCCTGTCCACTCCTGGACCCTCTCCTCCTGATCCAATGAGAACACCCCTGGCACCCACTTAAGAATCTCTATCCATCAGAGTCCAATGGTTTTCCCTTCACTCATGACTAATGGAATCAACCTTCCTCACTCAAGGGTCTCCTACACCCCACAAGATCTTCCCAGTCATGATCCAATGAGATGAACCTATACCCTTCAGGGTTTTTCCCCCCACAAGGCCTTGGATGGGTTAGGTGGATTACCCTTACTCACATGGGATAACCCTTATGCACAAGTTACAAGGGCCTTCCCCTTTTATGGTCCAATTATCTCGCCCTTCCACCCTCAGGGTCCTTCACACAGTGACAACTGGTTTCCTTCATTCAAAGACGAATGGATTATCTGTCTTCACTTGGAGTTCCTCCTGTCCTCCCACAGACCCTACACAGGGTTTCCCCCCTTGAGTCTACCCACACACACAATCCAATGGTCTTCCCCAGTAAGGAACTATGTCAACAAGGGCCCCCTTTGGCCTTTCATCCCATCTCTGAGCCCCACCAAAAGAATCAAGTGGTCAGAATACTCAGGGTACCTTCCCAGAGCCCGGTGATCTCCTCTCCACGTGGTCCAAGGGTATCACTCTTTCACCTCCTCTGGTTCTCTCTCCAACAAGGATTAATGGTATTACCCATTCAGGGCCTTCATCACCCCAGCCCTAATGGGATCACCCCTAATCATCCAATGGTACCACCCCTTGCACAGAAGCTCCACCTCCCAGGAACAATGACAACATGTGGGGTCTTTCCCCAGTGCCCTGGCATAGTGGTATCTCCCACAAAAATGTCTACCTCCCACCAGTAATGGTATTGCCCTCTCCAGGGCTCCCCCCACCATGACGCAAACAACCAAACGCCCGCTTCCTTCCTCTCCAGGCAAAATGGTTTCGCCTTCTCAGGATCTCCTTCCCTCAAAGCTCAGCAATATAATCGCCCACCTAGGGTGTCTCCCACACGAGCCCAAAGGTCTCGTCCCCTCCAAGTCTCAGTAAGGTATCACCCACGCTAGATCTCTCTTCCACCCACAAGGCTAACAGAATCCAACTGCTGAGAGCCCAACAGTTTCTCGGAATCCAGTAGTCTCACCACTCGGAGCCTCAGTTTCCCTTCTCCAGACCCCTTAGACTCAAGGTCCATCCCAACCAACCCCTGCTCAAAGCTGGTGGCACAATCTCTCTCTTCCCCGCACCCCCGTCGCCTAGCCTGCTTTTCCCCGCCAAGCGGTACCTGCATCCGCTGAAACTCCTCTTCTGACAGAGCTTGCGCCATGTTCCTCCCCCCCCACCCCCCCAACAGCTTTCTGCGCCGACGCGGTTTGTCTCTCCTGTCAGTAGAATTGGGTCGGACCAAACCACCGGGCAGGAATAGAGGGGGAGGAGTCCACTCCGGAAGTTCAGCGTTTTGGAAACCGAGACAAGAGAAAAAACAAACAAACAAACAACTGGCCGGTTAAGTGAATTACAGTTTAGTATTTTACCAGAATCCAGGTCATTAGATCTGGTTTTTGAGCTATCATTAGACTACTCATTGTGATGCGACACTGTGACATTCCTGTGTCATGGGACTCGTCGCTAGGGAAGTGTTTGCCGACGGAAAATCGCGCTTCCGCGATACTCCTTTAAGGAAGATGGTCGGCTTTACAGTGGAAATGAAAGCGGAAGCTTTGCGCGTGTCTTGTTCCGGCCCTCCTCCGGGTGACCCCAAAAAGGGAATCCCGTCTCTTGTGAAGCCCTTGGCGTGTTTTGTTTTGTTTTGTTTTGTTTTTAAGATTTGACGCTGAATTTTTTTTTTTTTAACATGATACTGTTAGGTAAAGGGCCCAGCCACCAATAAATTTAAAATACCTGTGAGGAAAGAATGGCAGTGAATCAAACGGGAAAGCTTCACTTAAAAAACAAAACTAGGATAGCAAAACATCAGGAACATTTAAATAAGTGTTAAAATGCATTATAAACGTCTCTTGTGCTTACCGGCCACCGCTGCAAACCCTGCCACCCAAGCAGTAGTTTTTATTTGGGAAAGAAAAAAATTAGCATGTTTAGCAGCAACATATCTGGTACTAGGATATGCCCTATTTTCTCTATCTTTTTTGTCTTTTTAGTGGGAAGAGGAGAAAAACGATTTTATGCCATTTTAAACTTACAGAAAAGCAAGAATGGTATAAGGAAATGTGCTTAGTCACTCAGTCGTGTCCGACCTTTTTTGACCCCATGGACTGTAGCCCGCCAGGCTCCTCTGTCCATGGGGATTCTCCAGGCAAGAATGCTGGAGTGGATTGCCATGCCCTCCTCCAGGGGATCTTCCCAACCCAAGGACTGAACACAGGTCTCCCGCATTGCAGGCGGGTCCTTTACTGTCTGAGCTACCAGGGAAGCCCATAAGGAAATTACCTGTACCCTTCTGCCAGCTTCATCAGTTGTTCACATTTTGCCACCTTTCCTTTATCATCCTGATTTTAGATATAAAATTTTTGAACTATTGACTTCAGCATCCATCAATGATTTCCTAACACCAACATTCCTTTGTTAGTTATTAGTCTACTGTAAGAAAGAGCTTTCTCTTCTTCCCCATTTATGTGTTTAGATCTGTACAGACTCATTCTTATTTTATTCCATAGATTATCAATCAGTATCATTATTTCCTTTGACGCCCAAATTGTCCCAGATTTGGCCAATGGAAGCTCCTTCAGGTTGACTTTTGTGTCCCTTTGACATGGCCCCATCATTTTTTTTTTTAAAGCATTTCCTTGCTTTCTGGCATTTCAAGATGCACCAGACTCAACATTATTCCTTTTTAGCCCCAGATGAGAAAGTATTCATTGCTACTAGAGTGTAATTTTTTCTATGCCGTCTCAGTGTACAGAGCCAAAAAATACATGTATATGGACTAATTCATGTATACACACATATCTATTATATCTAGTTACGTATTTTGCTATAGGTATATGTATTTTTTATTTTTATTTTTTTGGTCATGCTGTGTGGCATGTTGGATCTTAGTTCCCTGACCAGGAATAGAACCTGCACCCTCTGCAGTGGAAGCAAGGAGTCTTAACCACTGGACCATGGGGGTAAGTACCTTTTATTTTTTAGGTATATGTACTTTAAAAACATAAGTACACTACTAATAACTTCCATTTCAACACAACACACAAGATTCATTTTAGTTTCCTCACTTTTCATATTCTTCTCCAACAGAAAGAAACCTATCTCCCACTGTCCACAATAAATGTACTTATTTGTGTAATCATAATGCACATTAACTCCAGGATTGCTTACCCATAAACTATGAAAAACAAATCTATCAACTAGAGGTCAATACTTTTTTACAGCTTCTTTTGTCTTTAGATTCCTGTTGGTTTCTAGTCAAAATATTGTGTTTAACAAGACTACCATAGCTTCAGTACAATGCAGTTCCTTTTGTTTTTAATCTGATGGTAGTCAAAATACTGTGTCCAAAACTTGCTTGGCTTGGACTTCCCTGGTGGTCTAGTGGTTTAAACTCTGAGATGCCAATGCAGGTGGTGAGGTTTGATCCCTGGTCGGGGAACTAAGATCCCACATGCCAGTGGCCAAAAAGATTTTTTAAAAATTTGCTTGGGTTAGTGCTCACTCGCCCCGATGCCCCTCCCCCATGAGGCTGCATGATTCATTTGAAATATGGTTAGATTCCTTTGTTTGTGTTTGAATTCCATTTTGCCCTTCCCTCCACCTTGTTGAGGTAACCAACCTATTTAATTTCTAGTTTATCCTTTCTCTTTCTTTTCACACAAATGAGCACGTGTGAAGAGGAGCAGAAATGCCACCTCCAAATATGCCACTTCGATTTGCATTGCTCTAATAATTAGCGCTACTGAGCATCTTTTCACGTACCTGTTGGCCATCTGTGTCTTCTTTAGAGAAATGTCTACAAAATGTGGTACTTTGGTGTGTGACTTATTTTAAGCTGTAAAGAATCAAGACCAGCACACTGAAGAAAAATTTCTACCTCTCCTTTAACCGCTTAGAAGAATTAAGATAGGTGGTCTGGCCCAGAAAGAGAACTATACCAGCGATAATGTTTTATCTAAAAGACCTGGCATAGCCAAGCAAACATTTGACTAAGAAACATCTGCTCTTATCATCCTGTGAATTGCCCTCCTCCCCTTTGAAACCTCTCTGAAGCCCTTATCCCATTCCTTAGCTCAGTTTGGCATGTAAGCCTCAATTGCCTAGCTACCTTTGGGTCTCATATTTTTATGGGTATCCTGCACATACAAAATTAGTTTTTCTCCTATTTATCTGTCTTATGTCAGTTTAATTAATAAACCAGCAAAGAACCTACAGAATAGAAGGAAAACTTTTCTGCTGTAACACATACATGTATATTATCTCATTTATCCTACATGAAGGGTAACATCCTGTAACTACTCTTTTGCACTTTGCATTTTTCATTTGATAATATCTTCTTTCTCTCTGTCTCAGGTACATAGTACCCCATTTTTTCAATGTATCATAATTGAACTACCCTCCTATGTTTGCCCATATAGGCGGTTTCTAATATTTTGCAATTATAAACAATGCCAAAAAGAATAACCTTGTACATATATTTTTTAAATTATTATCTGAAGTATATCTTCAGGGTAAATTCATAGAACTGGGATTGCTGCATCAAAAAATGAATATCTGGGGATTTCCCTGGTGGTGCAGTGGCTAAGACTCCATGCTCCCAATGCAGGGGGAGGGGGTTCAATCCCTGGTCAGGGAACTAGATCCCATGTGCTGCAACTAAGACCTGGTGCAGTCACATAAATTAAAAAAAAATTTTTTTTCATAAATATCTGGTTTTAGTCAATACTCCCAAATTCCCTCCCAAATGGGCTGTTCCAAGTTCATAATCACTATCAACGTATTTGAGTACCTGTTTCCTCACAGCCTAGCCAATATTCTGTGTTGTTCTATTTTATAATTTTCTCCAATCTCAGAACAAAGAAATGACATCTCACTGTATCCTTTATTTCTTGGAGCACATGTGGGATCAAACCCATGCCCCTGCATTTTTTTCTGTCATTTTCATCAGACTAAATGATCTGCTTGCTGTGGGAAAATTATATTAGCCAGGTCTCTTTTTTACTTTTTTTAATGTATGAACTTTACTGAGATATATTCTCTATTTACCTATCTACCTATTTGTATAATTCAATGAGTTCTGACAAACACATACCTTGTAACCACCACCACAATCAATATATAGAAATTTTCCATTACCCTCAGAAAGTTCCTTAGTTACCCATCCCAACCCTCCACTCCATCTCTGGCAACCACTGATTGGCTTTCTGTCATGGGAGATTATATTTGTCATTTGTAGGGTTTCATACAAATAGAATCAGACGATATATACTCATTTGCATCTGGCATCTTTCACTCAGTGTAATGCTTTTGAGATTCATCCAAGTTGTTGTATGTATCAATATTTTTTCCATTTTATTGATAAGTAGAATTCCATACTATGGATATACCACAGTTTGTTTATTCATCCTCTTAGTATAGTTTTAATTTGTGTCACTCTAATTATGAATGAAATTATGCTTTTCATATAAATAAAACCATTTTAATCTGTGACCTGTCCACATCTTTTTCCCACTTTTCTAGTGGCTTTTTGGACTTTTTTCCCCTTAATGTTCAAGAATTCTTTGTATATTGGGAGTTGACTGAGCGTCTTCACTTTCACTTTTCACTTTCACGCATTGGAGAAGGAAATGGCAACCCACTCCAGTGTTCTTGCCTGGAGAATCCCAGCGACGGGGAGCCTGGTGGGCTGCCGTCTATGGGGTCGCACAGAGTCAGACACGACTGAAGCGACTTGGCAGCAGCAGCAGCAACACTATGCTGCACTATATGTTGCATATATATTGTCCCAGTCTGTCAGTTGTCCTTTAACCATGTTTATGATTCTATACAGTCCATGGAATTCTCCAGGCTAGAATATTTGTGTAGGTAGCCATTCCCTTCTCTAAGGGATCTTCCCAACCCAGGGGTCAAAACCAGGTCTCCCTCATTGCAGGCGGATTCTTTACCAGCTGAGCCACTAGGGAAGCCCATTTATGATTCTGTGAGCTAGAAAATCAATGTATGCATGCTAACCCATGTATTCACACATATCTATAAGTATTTCTGCATCTATTCATATCTATATATTTTAAGATAAGCATGAATTCATACTGATGTTCCAGTACCATATGGTTCATCTTAACCTTCCCTTCTTGCTCATCTGTAGCCTGCCATTCCAACAGTGAGAAACCCAGCTCCAGCCATCCACCACTGATTTACTTAATTGTTTGATCCTAGTGTATATGGATTGCAATATCAGAATTGTTAACCTGTATTCCTATGAGAGACAACTTTACCAAAGTTAAGTGCTTTTCAATGGTTCCCTTTGTCTTTTAGCTCTGGAGTTTCCAGTCAAAATACCATTTTCCAGGGTTACTTAGGTCAGCATATCTTCTCCCCATACTCTTCAGGGACATTATGTCATACATTTTCAATACAGTTGGATTAGGTTGTCACAGCCTCTATTCCATACTGGGATTCCCTGACCTCCAGGTTGATTTAAAAATTTTTTTCATACATTAAGATGATTTTTTTTTTTGGTGTGTGCTATAAAGATCTTTGGGTTTTGACAAATTTTAAAGTTTTCTTCACATAGATTTTTTTTTTCACATTTCTTGTTAGGTTCCTTCATAAGGTATATTACCTTCTTAAGCGCTGATATAAATGGGGTTTTCTCTAACTGGTTATTATTTGTATATATGAAGGTCATTGATTTGTCTGTTAATTTTGTATCATCCCACTTTGCTGAATAATTTTATCATTAGTTTTATCATTGATTCTCTAAGGTTTGCTTCGCTGATAGCTCAGTTGGTAAAGAATCCGCCTGCAATGCAGGAGACTCTGGTTCAATTCCTGGATCAGGAAGATCCACTGGAGGAGGGATAGGCTACCCACTCCAGTGTTCTTGGGCTTCCCTTGTGGCTCAGCTGGTAAAAAAATCTGCCTGCAATGTGGGAGACCTGTGTTTGATCGCTGGGTGGGAAGATCTCCTGGAGAAGGGAAAGGCTACCAACTCCAGTATTCTGGCCTGGAGAATTCCATGGACTGTATAGTGCATGGGGTCGCAAAGAGTCGGAGACGACTGAGCAACTTTTACTTTCTCACTTTCTAAACTTTGCCAGGTACAAAATCATATAATCTGAAAACAGAGATATCTTTATTTCTTCTGTCCATTTATGTGTCTCTAACTGGTTTCTTTCATCTAGCTGATGTGTCAGGAGAATGGAGTGAGAGAGGATGGTCATGTCCCATGTCTCAGGTGATTCCCTGGGACAGGTCTCCAAGTGAGGGTCCTTGGATTTACACAGGAAAGAATTAAAGAGCAAGCCATAGTAAAGTGAAAGCAGGTTTATTTAAAGAGATACACACCCCACAGAGAGAATCTGGCCCTTCTCAGAAGGCAGGAGTGGTCCCAGGGCCTAGGGTCATCTTACAAAGTGAGAGTGGACCTGAAACCTGGGATAGTTTTTGTGGGCTGAATATTTCATATGCTATTAAATGGGAGGATTACACCAGCTATTTTGGAGAAGGGGTGATGATGTCCAGGAATTGGGCCACTGTCCACTTTTTGGCTTTTTATGGTCCGCCTTGGAATAGCAATAACTTCAGATATGCAGATGACACCACCCTTATGGCAGAAAGTGAAGAAGAACTAAAGAGCCTCTTGATTAAAGTGAAAGAGGGGAGTGAAAAAGTTGGCTTAAACCTCAACATTCAGAAAACTAAGATCATGGCATCCGGTCCCATCACTTCATGGCAAATAGATGGGGAAACAGCAGAAACAGTGGCAGGCTTTACTTGGGGGGCTCCAAAATCACTGCAGATGATGACTGCAGCCATGAAATTAAAAGACGCTTACTCCTTGGAAGGAAAGTTATGACCAACCTAGACAACATATTAAAAAGCAGAGACATTACTTTGTCAACAAAGGTCCATCTAGTCAAGGCTATGGTTTTTCCAGTAGTCATGTATGGATGTGAGAGTTGGACTATAAAGAAAGCTGAGCACTAAAGAATTGATGCTTTTAAACTGTGGTGTTGGAGAAGATGCTTGAGAGTCCCTTGGACTGCAAGGAGATCCAACCAGTCAGTCCTAAAGGAGATCAATCCTCAGTGTTCATTGGAAGGATTGATACTGAAGCTGAAACTCCAATTCTTTGGCCACTTGAGGTGAAGAGCTGACTCAATGGAAAAGACCCTGATGATGGGAAAGATTGAAGGAAGGAGGAGAAGGGGATGACAGAGGATGAGATGGTTGGATGCATCCCAGACTCAAAGGACATGAGTTTGGGTAAACTCCGGGAGTTGGTGATGAACAGGGAGGCCTGGGGTGCTGCAGTCCATGGGGTCGCAGAGTCAGACACGACTGAGCGACTGAACTGAACTGAACTTAGATTTTGTGCCCAAGGCAAGTGTATCACTTGCCTGATCCTAATCCTAACTATGGTTAGGTCCTGCTTTTTATTTTTCTGGTCTTAAAATCCTTCTCTTTAATGGGAGCTTTTAGTCCATTTACATATTATGGAATTATTGATATGGTCAGAATAAGCTCTATCAGGTTGTAATATGTTTTCTGTTTGTTCCTTCTGGTTTTTGATCCTCTTCTCTCTCCTCCTTTCCCACCTTCTTTCGAGTTAACCAAATATATTTCCATATTTGTTATTCTTCTATTGGCTTTTTTATTTAAAAATATTTATTTATTTTTGTCTGCACTGAGTCTTTATTGTTGTGCACAGGCTTTCTCCAGTTGTGGTGCACGGGCTTCTCATTGTGGTGGCTTCTCCTGTTGTGGAGCATGGGCTCCAGGCACACGGGCTTCAGTAGTTGCAGCAGGTAGGCTTAGTTGCCCTGCGGCATGTGGGATCTTCCTGGACCAGGGATTGAACCTGTGTCCCCTGCATTGGCAGGTGGATTCATAACCACTGGATCACCAGGGAAGCCCTCTATTGGCTTTTGAGTTGTACCTGTTTTCATTATCTTTTTTAGATGTTGCCCTGGTGATTACAAAATGCATCCTTAATTTATTACAGTCAACTCAAAGTTAATATTGCACCATTTCATATGAGATGGAAAAATCTTGCAAAGCTATGGTTTCATTTCCCAAATCCTGTCTTTTGTGTTATTGTTATATATGCTGTATCTACATACATTCTAAATGTCACAATTCAACTTGATCCTTTTGAAGCATGGTTTTAGCATATTTTGGAGAAGATCTATAGTAACCCTTACTCAAGAGCTGAAGCGGCATGGTCTTAAGGCATGGTCTTTCTGGGGTGTCTGTTTCTCACTGGGGTATTGGGTAAAGATTCTCCACTCAGGCTGGTCAAAATCTCTGTCTCCCAGGAATGTGCAAGCATCCATTCAGTTCACGTAAGCCCAGGACTAATCTCTGCTTGGTCTCGCAGTGCCTCACTCTAAACCTGCACAGCCTAGCATTTGGTCAAAGACCTAAAGCAACGCCTATGATGATTTCTGAAAGCCTGACTCTACAAAGCTCTTTTTTCTCCAGTACCATGCCTGCTAGTCCTAAGGTCTGAAATCTGATCTCTCTCACCCAGCTCAGCTATATCGCTATTCTTTTCCTAGGCTCCACTTCCCTCCAAGCGGGGTCCTGAACCTGACCCAGGCAGAAAGAATGTACAGTCCAGGCTCACTGTGTGCCCACCTTCAAGTTTTGCCCACTAATTTTAGCATGCAGTGGATCCAGTCCAGAGTAATTATTATTGTGGTATTCTAGTGGTAATTTTCCATTTCTCTCATTCCTTCTATATTTATTATTTGGAAATCTTATGCAAGGAAGAGTTGTCCCATCTCCAGCATTTATTTACTTATACAATCATATCACTGATTTATATAAGTATGGAATCATGGATATTTAGTTTTTGGACTATAATACAGCACTATTGTTATTTTTTTGCTGCTCAGATTGTTCTGCCTTTGGCTGTTGGGAGTTCTTTCAGATTGGCTCCCGCATCTTTATGACACAGTCTCATTTTTTTTTAGGTTCTTCCTTACTTTCTGGCACTGCACAATGATCCAGTCTTGTCTTGTTAAATTTCTCTTCATCAGCCTTAAAATCAGTCATTTCTCCAGGGAGCCCATGTTCCTTTTATTGGAGCGTGGCGCTTAGAAACCAAGATCTGGGTACTAAATGTGCTTGTTACTTCTGGCATAGTACAATGCCTTCTCAATGGGCAGACTGAGAAACTGTCCGAGGAGACCATGAGAATGTGACAGCTCAACCCAGTGTGGTAGGGAGCTTCTAAAACAGCCCCTCAGTGGTCCTACTGATAATTCATGATCTTGTGTAATCCTCTCCCTGAGTAATTTGCTTCTAACCAACAGAATGCCCTAACGGTGAGGGGATGTCACTTCTATATTGGATTACAAGAGATTGTAACTTCCGTTTTGCTAGCGGACTCTTCTAACGTTGACTTTGATGAAGTAAACTACATATGTTGTGAGCTGCCTCACGGGAGGAAAGGCACACATAGTAAGGACTGAGGGCACCTCCAGCTAACAGCCAACGAGGAACTGAGGCCCTCAGTTTAACAGGCTGCAGAAAACTGAGGTCTGCCCCAAACCATATTAGCACGGAGCAGATTCTTTTCCAGTCCCCCTTTCAGATGAGCCCTCAGTCCCACCCACACCTCCCCTGACTGCACTCTTGCGACAGCCACTGGAGCAGAGGACCCAGCTAAGCCAGCCTGGATTCCTGACCTGCAAAAACTGGGAGATAATGAGTGCATCATCTTTTAGCCACTAAGATTGTGGTCATTTGTTACACAGAGAGAGATAGCAAATAGAGTATCCTTACTTGAATCTTAGAACAGGAAAAAGACATTTGTGAAAAAACCAGTGAAATCCAAATAGTCTGGACTTCCTAGTACTGTGCCAATGTGATTTTCCTAGCCTTAATAAATGTGCCATGGTTATTAAAGCTGTTAACATTAGGGGGAGCTGGATTGTAGCTATGAGAACTCTCTATTATCTTTGCCACACTTCTGTAAATCTGAATTATTCCAGAATACAAACTTAAACCATTTCTGGGTGTTATATGTTATCTTTGTAAAATAAATAGAATATAGCAAATTTGAGGAGAAAAAAAAAGCTATCAGAGAACAACCATTCTGGTGGTAGAGGCTCAGCAACCAAGCTCTAGGACTCACAGTACATTAAGCTAGAAAGGTGCAAGGCAGTGTGGTAGTCAGTCTGACTGGGGAAACACAGGACCAGGCTGGGTCCCAGTGCTCAGGGGTCAATGTTTGATGGGGGTGACACAGGAGGCAGCCTGATACCTGTCCTGGGAGTCAGTTAGGTTGAGAAATTCCAAGAGTATTTTTCCCCAACCTAAGATACTTGTGTCTTTTCACTTCCATTTAAATCCTCCCCCGCCCCCATGTCAACTTCTGTTCCAAAACTAAGTTGTCTGCTTATTCCTCTACCTTTACGGTTTTTGTCTTCGCCTTTTTCACCATCTGGAATACCTCTATTGTTTTCCAGTAGATATCATCATATACTCTTTTTCTGTTGTTGTTTCAAAAGTGAACTTGCAAGAAAATCTCTTTTGGCTCATCTGTCCTCAGTGACATTTTTCAGACCAGAGCCCTCACTTAACCTAACTTTACCATTAAGCTCTTCATCCACTTACCAGTTGTGTATCTTCAGATAGTTCTTAAACTCTTAATCTGTTTCTGAAAACTTGAAATAGGAATAGGAACCAGTACTATCTTGATAAAAATTCCTTAGAATAATAAATTGGGTACAACACTTGCAACCGGCTGCCAGGCAGATAGTTGAGGACTGATTTTGTTTGTACATTGTTTTCCTCCAGCCCCTCTACCTAAATTGTTTTATTCATCCTCTCAAATCTGTTTCTTCCAAGAACCTTTCTCCCTCCTGGCCTTCATGAGCCATGCTCACTCCACAGACAAAAACAAGAACAGGAGACTCTTTGCCAAAGTTAAAAGCGCATCAAACACGCCTAGCATTTATTAATCACAAACTTACAGACCCCTCAGAACACCCTCCTCGGGGCATGGCCCCAACAATTCAAAGCTGACAACCTTGGGTATATGTGTAGGGAGGGATGGGGATGAGCAGGGAGTGTCTCTTGATAACTCTGAAATGGGAAGGATTTCTCCAAATGGAGAACTGGGTGGAGGCCAGAGGTTGGGGGTGACTTAGCTTCTGAGTAGGGGGTGGGAGTCAAAAAATCAGAATAACAGAAGAGTGGATATGTATGCTTTCACAATCCTCCCCTATGCCTCTGTCTTGGTGGGATAGGCTTCCACTTGTTCCCGGGCTGGGGAACTCCCTGGAAAGGTCCCTTCCTTTATCCTGTTCCTCTACATGTTGAAAAAGAATACTGTGGTGCTGGTTGTGTAAAACTGGACCAAGTACTCCCTAATCTCAATCACCTCTCCAGTCTACCCCTGAAAGGAACGGAACAACACTCTGCCTAAGGGTGCGGGGTCTAACTCTCACTCACTGCTGATCTAGGTCTGGAATGTCAACCCACAAGATTTCAAGATCTGCCCCCTTCTTCAAGGGCAAGGCCAGCTTAAAGCCCTCTTAGGTTAGGTCAAGTTGGTCCCAGGTTAAGACGGGGCGGGGGTGGGGGGGTCGGGGGTCGGGGGTCGGGGGTGGAGCTTAAGTACCACTCCTCCCTGCAGTATGGAATGCTGGATGGGATATTGCTAAGAGACAATGACTGTGATGTCCACAAAGCTGCCTGATCTTACTGACTCCTCCACACCTGAAATACCTGCGCTGAGTTGTTCCTATAGGGAAGGGGCAGGGCCTGAGTCCTCCACTGTTACAAGGCCAGGACTGAGTTCCCAGGTGAAGGGGCTGGCTCTCATCCTCACTTCTGTTCCTTGCCTGGGCAGGGCAGGATTCACAGGGGAAGGGACAGGGCTTAAACACTTAAGCTGGGACCGCCATCATTTTGACTCCTCTTCCAAGGATGGACTAGACTGGTGGTTCCAAGAGAGGGGATGGAGCAGTATCCGGACACCTCTTTATCCCAGGAAACCAGCTAGGACAGTCCCTAGGGGCCAGGGGCCAACCTCATCCCATCTCTTTCCCTCACCTGGGCAAGGGCGGGTCCCACGGGATAAGGTCAGGCTGTGATCTGCAGGAGACAGGCCCTGATGTCCCTACCTTCTCCATGCCTGAACAGCTGCACTGGCCTGTCCTGTGGGGAAGAGGTGGGGCCTCATCAAGTCTCCTTTTCCCCAGGGTACACCTGGACAGGGCAGTCTCATGGAAAGGTGGGGGAAAAGGTGGGGCCTCATCCTGACAGGTCCTCCCTTCCTGGGTGGGGAAGTCCCAGGGGAGGGCTGAGGCGTGATCAGGACTCCTCTTCCATGCTGAAGCTGCTGCGGCGACTGCTGGCCTTGGAGACTGCAGGGGATACTGAAGAAAGCAGGGGATCAGAGGCAGCCCGCAGTGGGGACAGGGTGCCCCCTGACAGTCCCCCCACCACCCCCTCTTCCTCCTCCATCAGAATGTCCTCCAGCCCCAGGTGGAAGGGGTCGCCGAGATCTCCCAGGTGGTCGCTGGGAAAGTGCAGGTCCAGAAGTGCATCCGAGGGTGGTGGTGGGGGCTGCTGATGGGGAGCACTTTGGGCAAGGCCCCCTGCTGCATGAAAAATTGCTGTGCCTGGCCTGCCTTCCTCTTCAACATCCAGCTGCTCTGGCTTGAGACTGTCAGAGGCTGAAGTTGCAGCCAGCGAGAGCAGCCCTGGGGTGGGAGGCACCGGCAGACCATGAATCTGGGCCTGCAGCTCCAGCTCCTGCAAAACATAGGTGGGGGGGGGGGTGGTAGGACAAGATGGGGTTCAGAGGTCCTTCAGAGGCAGAGGATTTAAGAGTTAAAAGAGTAGGCTGCCTAGGTTCAAATTCAGCCTCTGCCACTCACTAGTTGCATAACGTCAGGCAAGTTGCTTACCATCTGTCTCTGAGCCTCAGAGTCCCAATCCATAAAATGGGTATAATAATGGTCCCTGTCTCACAGGATTGTTGTATTAACTTAGTAAATGGAGAGAAGGCTCTTGTCACAGTTCATGGCACAAGATAAACACCATGTCTGTTAGCCAATATTCATTATTATTCTTGTTAATATTATGACTGATCTTCCCAGGTGGCGCTAGTGGTAAAGTACCCACCTGCTAATGCAGGAGACATAAGAGACAGGTTCGATCCTTGGGTGGGGAAGATCCCCTGGAGGAGAGCATGGCAACCCACTCCAGTATTCTTGCCTGGAGAGCTACAGTCCATGGAGTCACAGAGTCGGACATGACTGAAGCAGCTCAGCACTAGCACAATGTTATGATCACTGCTTATGATCATCATCATCATCAACGTGTGAGTCAGGAAGCCCAGGGATCCCCCAAATATGCCCAGAGGGGAAATCCTGGCTTGTTCTCCCTCTGCTTCTGCCTCAGGAAGCCCCTCACCCCCACCTCTGCTACTGCCTCTTCCTTCCAGACCTGGATTCGGAGCTGCAGGCTGCGGTTGGCTTGCTCCAGGGATCGCTGCCGGCTCTCCAGGTCTTTGGAGCGCTGTTGCTCCTTCTGCAACTTGCGGATGTAATCCACAGAGGCTTTTAGGATGGTGCCCTTGTTCCAGCGCATCTCCCTGTGGAACCCAAGGGGGAGGAAAGAAGGGAATGCTGGGAAAGAAGGGAATGGAGTCTCTTGGGAGCTGAAGGGGGCACTGCACCAGGTAGATGGAGCACCCAGCCACATGCCTGGAACTTGAAATGTAGGACCATCATGGGTATGGAGTGCTCAGATGAAAACCACCTGCCTGGAACCCTCCAATGATGCCCCATCACACTCCAAACCCAGGAGACTCCCTGACCTGATCCCTTACCGCTCCTCTTATCGACCCCCCTCTGATTTATCTCACTGCAGCCACATTGGCTTCTCAATGCTCCTACAACATGGAAAATCATTCCACATCAGGGCCTCCAGCTCAGTTCTGCCCTCCACCTTGAGCTCTCTTTTTCCCTAGACACCCAGATGGCTCCAGCCTCAGCTACTCAGGCTCTTTATTCAAATGTTTCCTCATCAGCTGAGGCCTACCCTGTCCCTATCCTCTCCTCACCCTAAACTGTGACCTCCCCAACATCCCCCCTTCTTCCTTCCATTCTTCATTCCTCTCCACCACACTCATCATAACCACCAGATTTTACTTATTTATCTTGTTTGCTGTCTGTCTGCCCCCACTAAAACATCAGTTCCATGAGGTCGGAGACTTTTGTGTGTTTTGTGCCCTATGGTATCCTCAGGGCCTAGCATGGTACCTGACACAAAGCAGAAGCAACTGAATACATTTCTTAAGTAAATAAAAGAAGTACTAAATAAGCAGAAAACTCATGCGGGGGTTGGATGAGGTACAGGGACCATAATGTCATGCACCTAAATTTAGATTGGGACATGGTGAGGGGTTGCCACCCTGCTCAGAGTGAGAGAAGCTGGGTGAGAAAGAGGCACATAAGCAGGACTGCCTGGGTGGTTCCCATTTAGGGTGGGCCCACCCAGGAATGACTTTCAGGGAGTGGGGCCCCTGTCCCACCTTCCACTGGCCCTGGGGCTCCCGGCCCAGACTCACGGGTCACTGGACTTGGGGATGAGGGTGCCCAACTCCTTGATCCTGTCGTTAATGTTGAATCGCCTGCGACGTTCAACTTGGAAGGTGAGGGAAAGAAAGAGGAGTCATCAATAGGCCGAGGAGGGAAGGAGAAAAACTGGGGAGTTGAGAGGCTGCTGCAGGGAGAGCCCCACCCGCTCAAGGAAGGCTGGGCAGAGTAAAGCAGGGCTGCATGGCACGCAGCCAGGGGTACATGCTCCCACTCACTCAGGTTGTGATTGTCTTTCTTCTGCCGTTCCTTCAAAAGGGCCTTGGCCTCTGTCTCTGGAAGAGATGGGGTAGTGGTCAGGGCTTCTAGGCCTGGGAAAGGTGATAGACGACGGAGGGCAGCACATGTAGCCACTGGGGTAGGCTTTGGTGGGCGCAGGCAGGGGAAGTGACTACTTACAAAGTGCTACCCTTTTTACGATTTTTAAAGAAGCCATGGTGACAGGCTATTTGTTAAACCCAAGAGAAGAGGAAGTGGACTGAAAGCAGGACCACAGGCCATACGGCCAAAGGTGGCAAACAGCCCCCATTACTGTCTGTTTAAACCCTCTTCCCCTATTACCAGGCCTGACCTCCAGACCTGGTAGAAATGGGGCTTGCCCTGGGGTAAAGGATGATGGCACAGGGCCAAGACCCTGTTCCTTACCAGAGATCTCCCGTTTGATATTGGGCAGCTCAGCTGGACAGGAGTTGCTGACAGTGATGGCTGGTGTGGCTACGCTCTGATTACTATACACATCAAGCAGATTCCCCGATACAGGCAGCTGTGGGCAGAGTGAGCAGAAAAACCATGGTTGGAACAGACCCCAGGGTCAGCCTCTTCTCCAAACCTAGTTCCTGACCCTCCACACACCCCAAAGATGGCCCCCCCCCCATGCAAGGATTGCCTGGCTCCATGTGGGAACCCTTCCTTCTTTGTCAAGGGAATTTCATACGGTGACTCACAGGGAGGACAGGGTCAAGGGGACCTACCCTGCTTTGCTGGGGGACCAGTCCCTGCCTGGCCTGTTCATTGTGACCCCATAGCCCCTCCAATCCCCTGGAGACTTCTGAAGCCTCTCTCCCAAACCCCAGGGCTGGCTCTGAAGAGAAGTGCCAGAAAACCACCCTTCTCAGGCCTTTATCAGCTCCAATGCAACATTTCAGCCCCTCCTAGCATGACATTCCAATTCAGCATTCTTGGAACACTCCAACCCAGTCTTCTCAGACCTTAGGAAATTGTCATGGCAATATTTCACCCCAAATCTGGCCTCCTGGAAAGTTCCCCAGCCCAATCTCCAGTCTTTTGCTGTGACTGCATTGCATCACATTACATACAATCTCCAGCTGCTATTCACCAAGGTCCTGACTCTAACATCTTGCACATTCTGATCTCAGGATTTCTTTTCCAACCACTCAACAAGCACTGTTTTCACATCACCTAGTTTGTTTTCTCCTTCAAACTCTCCTGAATACACCCTAGGGCAAGAAACTAATCCATAAGCGATCAGTCCCACCTCTTGATGAGTTTTCATTTCTTGAAACCCCCCCACTAGTCCACTGGATCTGTCTAATATAAATCCCAATCTTTAGCTGTTGTCCAAATCAATGAAAAATTCTGATAAATTGATACCATTTTTTACATGCACTTCTATCTTCTTGATGAGCTGGAAAGAAGTAAAGCTATAGCCACTTGCTATGTCCCAAGCGAGTTATGGGACTCTTGGAATGTTCAAAACCAGAATGTTATAGTTCACTGGTACATCTCTTACTCTAGAAAGCTTTATCCAATCTTTACAAGGACCCAGCCTCTTGGCACAGTTCACTGTAAGAGATGTGGTACGTTCTAATTACTTCAAGGTCCAAGTACATCAAATCTGGCTACCTTTGGCATATCATGTTCCAATCACTTCATGGTCTGTGTATGTCCTCATGATCTGAATGTCTTAATACATTCAAAATGCTACAAGAGTCCTCCTCTTCTTTTTTCTCACAGTGAAGCTTGAGTGCTTTGGTATGCCCTAATATGTCCATAAAGTTCCCACTGTGTATGTATCAAAATCTACAAAGTCAACCTGTTCATGCAGTCCAACGTGGCCCCAGGACACTGATGTGCCCCGTTCTTATCATTCAGCCCCCACACTCTATCTCAGTACAATTCAACATGAGAATCTCTTATATATAGCCAGCTTGGGTGTACATAAGCTATCCCTCAGGGACAGAGAGACAAATTTTTAGACCAACCTCCCCTCTTAGGGCCTTACCGTGCTGGGGAGCTGCAGCCCTGTGTTGCCCCCAGGCAGATAGCTGAGCATCTCATCATTGTAACTGGACTCCAGGCTAATGATTTCATCGATTACATCGTCAATCTGGGAGAAATACAGAAGAGCATTAGAAGAAGCTGGGGTAGGGGGAGCATGTGAGGGTCGTCTGCAGCCACTCACCTCCTTCTCTGAGCTAGACCCGATGGTGAGCAGCGCCATGGGGCTGTTGGGAGCACTGCTGGTGGGGCCAGGAGCGTGGGCAGCCTCGGGGGTGGGGAGCGGCTGGGCACTAGCACCCCCTGGTGGTGGGGTGAGGGCCTGGGAAGCCAGCTTGGGCCCAAGTGTGGTGGACAGGTACTGTTTCACCTGCTGTCGGCGCGCCTGCTGTAGATGATAGCGTGTTGGGTTCTCCAGATGGGTCTGCACCTGTGGAATGAAAGGGAGATGGGGTAGGAGGGAACAAGGCAGAACAGGGCTCAGAAAGAGCAACTCTGAGCCCCAGTTTGCCTCCCAGAAGTCATCTGTTTCTAGGCTCAGGATGGCAAGCCAGGCCCAGAATCTGAGAATCCTCCCCCAACCCCCAAACACTGGTAACTCTCCCCTAGGACCCAAACTCCCTCTCTCAGAGATCCTGCACAGCCCCCCAAGATCTACCCAAGGCTGGCAGACTCCTTCAGCTTCTGGAGCAGCTTGTCACAGTCCCCAAGACTCCCCACGTCTGCAAAGCCTCTGACCCCGCTTAACAAACCTGGGAACCACACACACGGCTTCCCAAGACACTCCAATGCCAAAGAACTCCTAATGCATCACCAGACACAAAGTGCTTCCTACTGAGTCACTTCACAGACTCCAGGGCACTCGTGCACCTCCATGGGCCACCAAGACATCCTATGGCCCCCAAGAACCCCTCACAACTCCACGGGAACACCTTGGAAACCCAAAGCACAGTGGGATACTAGCACAGCCCCCTTTTACCAGTACCCAAGACCCTCCTTTAGAGCCCCTAGGACCTCACCCCAAAGCCACCAGGGCCAATCCTCAGTCACCAGGAGCCCCTCCCAGGGCCTCTGGATATGGCCTTACCTTGAGCACCTCCCTGGGCACCTGAGCTGGGGGAGGACGACCCAGTGTGTGGCCCCCAGCAGAGACGCCAACCACAGAGATGGCGGGAGAGGCAGGTGCAGGACTAGGGAAGGAAGAGGCCTGTTCCCGACGCTCACGCCTCTCCTGTTCCTGGGCCTGGGCCCGCATTAGCTGCTGCCGCAGCAAGACCCGCGATGAAGAAGAGGACGACATGGCAGGGGTCCTGGAGCCCTCTGCAGAAGATGATGCAGAGAGTGTAGCTGGGGTGGCTGGGGTGGCCTGCAGTGATATTGGGAGGCTGTGGAATGGGAAATACGGGGCCACAGGTAAGCTAAAAGTCTCAGCCCCCAGCCTAAGGAGTCACAGGGGGATGGAGCAGACAAAAGAACCTGGCCTGTTCTCCACCTCCAGAGGCCACAACATAGTGGGGAGATACAGGAACCAGACCCAGTAGCCACACTCAGGGCTCACAGTCTGCTGGGGCAACTTTAGCCCTCAGTCCTTAGGGTGAAGCCAGGACTGGGGCCTGTTCTTATATTGAGCTATCACTGTTCAGCTCTGGGAGCAATTTAAAGGAGAGCTGAAAGAAACAGAATTAAGACTGTGGCACAGAAGGCTCCTAAGCTCTATTTCAGGCTGGACATACTCCCTGATCTCCTGGGGGCGGGCATCAGGCTTCCGGGCAACCGAAAGCCCTTCTTCCCTGCTTAGGCCTCTGGTCCCAGGAGCTAGTCAGTCTTGAAAAGGAGATTTCACAATCCTCTCTTCCTGCCCCTCTTCCAGGTCCCCTCCCCTCTCTTAGAGCCCAGGCCCATGACTCAGCACATTTCGACTTCGCAAGCTTGGGGGGAAAGAAGACACCAGCAGGGGTTCTTAAAGGGCGAGGGGAGTGAATTCGTGGAGTTAGGAGGGAGGACGACCAGGGATTTGGGGAACGGCTCCACCCACTTGGGGGCTGGACTTAAGCACGCCACGCCCCGGGTCTGGGAACTCCAGGCACGCTGCAATTTTTATCATGAATGGATGAGCAGGTGGGGCGGGAGGAAGCAGAGGAGATTTCCTCTGAGATACTGGAATCCTAGTTTGGCCTCCTGCTTTTTACATGTTCTTTCTGGTTCTTTTACTCTCTGAAAAGTTTAGGCTGGTGAGAGAATGGGCTGGGCTGGCACTGAGACCTCTGCCCATCAAGCGGGGATGGAGGTGCCTGAGGAATCGGGAGGGGAAGTCAGAGGAGACATACCTTGAGCGTAGCGATAGGGGCTGGCTTTTGAGCTCGTAGAAGCTGTCTGGATCAAGGACGTTTTCTAACTCGATGTCAGCAACAATCCCGGACTCCGGAAGCAAAGAGTTCAGGCTGAGGGTGGGGAAAAGGCAGGGGTAATGGTCAGTGATTGTATGCAGATATCATTCCCCTCAGACAGACAGACACACACACAAACGCACAGAGAGAGAACAGAAGCACACACCAGGAGGGAGGAGAACCGAGTGTGGCCTTCGCGTTCTGCCACTTTGCTAAAACCACCACCATGAATTCCCAGGTCTTCTTCCCTCCCCACTCTCTTTTGCTCCGTGTTACCCATAGCTCCTTAAGATTCAAAATAATAAGCCTGGATCCCAGCTCCTCGATCTAACAATCACGTGTACAACCTGGGTTTCAGGAAAATAGAAATGAAGAATTTAGGAGTGACAATTCACTTTGAGGGATTCCTGATTCCGCATTCAGAGTTCACCCAGCCCCCACAGTCCCCCGCTGTTTTCCTAGCTGCTGAAGGTGAGCCCACGTTGGTCCAAGTAGGGTCATCCCTCTGCAGAACAGTCTATTGTAACACAAACTGAATGCACCACAAAGAGAACTGGGGTAGCTGATTCACTTTACTGAAGGATCCACCGCTTTGCAAATGAGCCCCGCTCCCTCCCCACCAACCCTGCCCCAGCTAGAGTTTGTGGGATGCAAATAGGCATCCAAAAACAAGATGGGAATAACAGAGGCTCCCCTCAGTCCAACAATCTGGATTTACAAGAGGGAGAATTTGGGCGGATGATCCGCTTTATATAAACATTTTTTCTTGGTCAGAGGAGCCTGCCCAGCCCTCTCCAGTTTTTTGGATAAATCAAAACACAAACGCACCTCCAATACCAAAACCCGCTGACACACAAAATGAGAAGCCACGAACACACCTCCCCTTCAACTACTGCCACTACTGTGATGCTCTAAGCTGTTATAAAGACATCAGAAGATGGTTAATTGATATATGGAAAGGCTCCTACTCAACCCTCCATGCTGGGTGCAAGACCCTAGTGTGTGAGGGACATTAACGTATAGACAGATGGATATGCATCCTTGAATTTAATCAAAGATTTAGAATCCTGAAATTGTCATTGACTTCCCTTGACAAAAATTCTTGCCCCTCCCCAAGAATCTGTCTTCCTCCCTTTCCTCACCCACAGTTGGGGCCCTAAAACCACCCAGGAAGCCGGGAAGAGGAAGCTCAGGGAGCCGCTGAGCTCAGCACAATCCCAAGGCAGAAAGTAGGCAAAGCCCCCTCCCATGCTCACACATCCATTGCACAGAAGTTGGAAGAGGTGGGCACTGGGGCTGGGATAGGCAGGGTATACACAGAGAGGGCTGGGATTCCAGGCCCTCTGATGGAAGTGAGGCTAAGATGTCAGAGAAGATCCACCTAGGCAAGGATGGTGCAATTGGTGCTCATTCCAGCTCTAGGGTCAGATTCAAGATTGTCTCCAGGGCCAGAGAGACAGTCTGGAAAGGTGAGATTAAAAAAAAAAAACAACTGTCTGTTTGTGTGTAGGGGTTGAAAAGGGCTGGCTGAGAGACTAGGGCAGGCAGCAGCAGGAACAAGACCCTCCTCTGGATTCCAAAATAAGGTCTGAGGCCTTCTCTGAGATAAGAGGTGGCACCATCTCCATTGCCTGTCTGTCTCCCATTTGAGCCCCTACAGGGGTGTTGGGAAGACGGCTTTTCCACTACCCAGCTGAATGGGTGGGCAGGTGAGGGGATTACTCTGATCAAGTCTTGACTAATGTTGCTTTTCTTGTTCACTCACACACTCACAAGGATGGTTCCACGCAGTATATTCGAGATACCCCCAAATCCCTCCAGAGTCATGTTATCCTCAAACACAGCCTCCAGCAACCAGCCACTGGGAGTAATTAAGCTCCCAAGACAGTACCTCTCTCTTCCAGGAGCCCTTCCCAGAGGGAATAAGTCCCTTCAATGTCCCCTCATACCCGACTCAAAGACCCCAAATTCAGCCTCTAGTCAGAGTCTCAGTACTCAAAGCTCAGCAACCCTAGACTAGTTTCTGGACACAACAGAATCAGCCCCTGTTAGACCTAGTCAAGAGGCCCCCCAAATCTGAACCAGGCCTCCCTTAATGCACTTCCATGACTCCTTTAAGCTTCAGTCCAAGCAAGCCACCGCCAGATTCCTTAGGTGCCCCCCCAAGTCGGGCGCCCAGACGTCCTCCAAGTCTAGCCCAAGGGCCTCCAATCACAGCCCTTGGCCCCCGCTGCCCCAAGATCAGGCCCCCAGGAACCCCAGTTAGCACTACCGGTCCCAGGCGGCCCCGCACCTGAGCAGCTGGGCTGAGTCGGCCGGCCTGCGGTCCTCCAACAACAGGAACACGGCTCGAGGGCCCTCCGCGCTGGCCTCTACGCCGTCCCGAGCTGGCTCGGCCGCATGAGACATGACGCCCGGCCCCGGGTGAGCCCTGCAAGGCCGGTCGGGCCTCGGCCCGGTCCCCCTAACAAATTAAGAGTACCCTCCCCCGCTCGCCACCGCCTCCTCCGCTAAGCCATGGAGCGAGCTCTGCGCGGGCGGACGGCGTCGGGGAGATGGGATGGGCCGTGAGTCATCTCCCGCCCAGAACGGACCAACAACCCCCTCAACCTAACCCCGGACGACCGCCCTCCTCCCCCTCGCCCTCCTCCCCCTCCTCCTCGGGTTGGGGAAACTCCACAGGAAGTGACCGAACCACGGATAGACAGATAGCCGGGCCACGCCCTCCGGGTGAGGCGACCAATCATTGAGGGGTGATTCAAGGACCCGCCCTAAGCTACGCCTCCAAACTGCGAGAGAACTAGGTTCTGCAGGCCCTTATTCCGAGAAGGGGCCACGCCCTCAGAGACAGAGGCAAATCAATGAGAGGTAATTTGATTGAGGCACGCCTTCTCTTCACAAATTATCCCTCCGCAAGATATTAAGCCGCGCCTTGGGTCCTCTGCGCCTGCGTACTGATGGCCTGTCTGTGCGAGGAGGGTCTCCAGGCTATGCTTCTACCTGCGGAAACGCGCCCCCTCTAGGCCAATCTTCGTAATATTTGTTGCCTAAACCGTGCTGCCACCTTGATCTAGCGTTGCCTCCTCAGCCAAAGCCACAGCCTTGAGGCCTTGTTGTTTTGTCAGTAAGTTATGTTCGATTCTTTTGCGACGCTATGGACTGTAGCCGCCAGGCTCCTCTGTCCATGAGATTTTCCAGGCAATAATACTGGAGTGGGTTTCTATTCCCTTCTCCAGCCATCTTCCTGACCCAGGGATCGAACCGAAGCCTCCTACATTGGCAGGCGGATTCTTTACCACTGAGCCACCAGGGAAGCCCTAGCCTTGAGGCCTAGGTGGCTGTAATACATTGCCTGGAGGTGCACACCAGAAACCTCACCCTCTCGGTACCTAAAGTCCAGCCGCCCAGGTGGTCTTCCTAGAAGCCCTCCACCTACTCTATGTCATTTAGAGCGGTTGTTGTATTTGGTTGTTGTGCTTCCCAGTAGGTGCTTAGTAAATCCTTGACAGATGGATGAATGAGTGGAATGATGGAAATGAAAACTGGTCCCTTCTGTGGATGACTTCTGGAATCATAAAGACCTGGGTTTGAAGATGGGCAAGGGACTTCCCCTCTCTGAGCCTCAGTTTTCCTGGCCTGTCAAATGGGGGGTCACAATACCTGTCTGGAAGGGTTATTATGAAGATTAGCACTATTATGAATAGTGCTGGCAGGTTGTTTGACATACAATAATCTCTCCAAAATTTAATTGAGTCACTCCTTTGTGCACTGATTTAACAAAAATTTTTGAGCTCCTCTGTGTGCTGGATATATGCAAGCTGGCTTGCACACAGCAGAGAGTCCCACCCAGATCTTCAGATGCACAGTCAGCTCACAAAACATCCGGACCTGCAGCCCTCCTTTTATCCCTCCCAACGTCCCAAGACTATGCCCATCAGTTGGACCACTGGGAACTTCACTGGGGTCCCATTTGCTTTGCACCTTCCTGTACGGGCACCCTTATTTCCCAAGTTGGCTTGGGAAACATCCACATCCCTCTATGCTCACAAACATTATCCACATAATAAAGATGACAATTCTTTCCCGAATTAATTTTTTTTAATCAATACATTACTGCAAAATGGAACTTGCAGACCTGATGTTCCTATGGTGCCTTAAATATGCAAGAATATCTAATTTATGAAAGAATAAGAAAGAGGAGGGCGCCCTCTTAACCAAATTCAAAATGTCTGACAAAGTTCTAGTAATTAAAACATTGTAATATGGGAGTAGGAATAGAAAAACTAGATCAATGTATTATGGGAATTAGTAAATGACAAAAGTGATACTTCAAGTCACTGGGCGATGGACTAGTTACTAAAATGGTCTGGGGAGAATGACTCTCTTCTGGGGAAGAGGGATTCGATTCCTAATTTACTCAATTCAGAAAAATTAATTCTAAATTGGCTAAAGACCTAACCATTAAAAAAGAATAACACCTATCACACTTTTCTGGTTGTCCAGTGGCTAAGACTTTATGCTTCCACTGTAGAAGGCCCAGGTTCATCCCTGGGTGGGGAACTAAGAGCTCACATGCTGCGTGCCATGGCCAAACACAAAACACCTGTAAGAAATATCAGAAAAAAATATGTTTGGAGAATATGTTTAAGTCTTTGGCAAAAAAAAGAAGGCCTTCTTAAACAGGATACAAAAAGCAAAGCTATAAAGAAATAACAATAAAATAAAACATCTATCAATCATTCTTGGCACTTTACTGTATTAATTCATTTTAATTCTCAAAACAGACTTCTGAGGAGGCTTCCATTTATTACTTATCCTACAGATTAGGAAATCAAGGTACAGCAAAGTTAAATCACTTGCCCTAGGTCACCTCAGTTTATAAAACCTGCTGTGGAACCCAGGCACTCTTTATCACCATGCTCCACCATTTCTCCAGTTTTACCCATCGAAATATAAAACCATAATCTGACGAAAGATGCTATAAACGAGTTAAAAGACTTGCAGCAGACAGAGAAAAAAATTACAGCATTAAACCCAAAGATTAGCTATCCTGTCACATACCCCAATTCTACAAACACCAGCCTCATACACACATCCCAAATATCTCCATGACAAGTGCATCCCCATCACATACCCTGCATCCATCCTCCATCTGTCTGTCTCTTTTAATCTCTTGCTCACAAGTCACAACTTTTTCAACACTGCTCTCTCAGTCTCTATCTCTGTCTCTCTCGGGAAGCTGGGGTTTCATTGCAATGCAACTGAAGAGTAGGGTAAATGGGAGATATGGAGAGAGAAAAGAGGGCAGTTGGGTGGTGAAATTGGGGATATTTATAAAGAGATGTTGGTGGTGATTGAGGATGGCGTGGGGTGATGTTGGGGGCCTATTACAGGACAGTTGCTACACAACTAAAGAACCACATCTTCAGGAGAAATGGGGCTACTAGAGGACAGTATAGGAGTGTAGATAGAAGCTACTGGAGGGTAAATTGGGAATACTTTTGGGGAGGGTGGTTGGAAGATGGTTTGAGATGCAGTTGGAGGGAGTATCGAAAGTTAGTGTTTGGTCTTTTGAAGTTTAAGGAATTTTTCATAGAACTGTTAATTGTCATAAGATAGTGTGGTGGGCTAATGGCCCCCCAAAAGATGTCCATGTCCTAATCCCTGGAATTTGTAAATGTTACCTTATATGGCAAAGAGCAGGGAATTGCAAATGTGGTTAAATTAAGGATTTTGAGATCGGGAGATTGCCCTGGACTATTTGAATGGAACTTAATTGTAACCCCATGTCTTTATACTAGGAAACCAGAGAAAGATTTGACAAACCTTAACAGAGAAGAAATGGCAACCCACTCCAGTGTTCTTGCCTGGAGAATCCCAGGGATGGCGGAGCCTGGTGGGAGGCTGTCTATGGGGTCGCACAGAGTCAGACACGACTGAAGTGACTTAGCAGCAGCAGCAAAGGAGAAGACAACGTGACCACAGAGGCAGAGATTGTAGTGATATGGCCACAAGCCAAGGAATGCCAGCAGCCACCAGGAGCTGAAAGAGGCAACATGTTCTTCCCTAGAGCCTCCAGGGAATGTATGGCCCTGCTGACGCCTTGATTTTGCCCAGTGAAATGGATTTTGAACTTATGACTCAGAACTGTGAAAGAGTAGAGTTCTTATATTGTTAAGCCACCAAATTTGTGTTGATTATTTACAGCAGTCACATAAAGTAGATTTTGGTACCTGGATATGAGATGCTGCTGGGTCTTAATCTGCTTGGGCTGTCGTAATAGAATACACAGACTGGGTGTATTAAACAATAGAAGTTTATTTTCTCATAGTCCTGGAGGCCAGAAGTCCAAGATCACTGGGCCATCTGGGCTGATTTCTGATGAGATTGGTCTTCCTAACTTGCAGATGACTGCTTTTTGCTGTGTCCTCACGTGCTCTTTCCTTTGTGCATGTGTACTCTTGGTGTCTCTCCCTCTTCTCATAAGGACACTAGTTCTATTGGATAAGGACCCTATCCTTATGACCCCATTTAACCTTAATCATCTCCTTGAAGGCCCTATTTCCAAATACAATCATATTGGGGGTTAGGGATTCAACAGAGTAATTGGGAGCGGGGTAGGGTAGACATAAGTCCATAATATGCTGTAACAAGTACCTGAAATTATTGAACTGTCTTTGGAATTAGTGAGCAGAGGCTGGAAGAATTTTGAAGTATGTGATAGAAAAAGCCTAGATTGTCTTGAATAAACTGTTGGCAGAAATATGAATGTTAAAAGCACTGCTGATGAAGGCTCAGAAGGAAGTGAGGAGCACAGTAGGGAAATCATGCACTGTCTTAGAGAAAACATACATATATCATCATAAACAGAGTGCTCATAGAAATATTAATATTAAAGGTGCTGCTGGTAAGGGCTCAGAAGGACACAAGGAACATGTTATTGGAAACTAGAGGAAAGAAAGTCCTTATTATATAAAGGCAGAAAACTTAGCTGAATTGTGTCCTACAGTTGTATGGAAAGCAGAGCTTGTAAGTGATGTATATTTAGCTGAGGAGATTTCCAAGGAAAGTGTTGAAGGTACTACCTGGTTTCTTCTTGCTGCTTGTGGTGAAATGTAAAAGGAAAGAGATAAATTGAGGGAAGAACTATTAAGCAAAATGGACCCAGGATTTGATGATTTGGAAAATTCTCAGGCTGTCCAGATTGCAAAAGACAAAATTTAGGAGATGAATTGTCTGAAAAGTATGCTCTAGAGAGAAAGCTAAGGGTGTGGCAGGACAGCATTTTGCTAGTACCAAGGAGATGTTGTGTGACTCATGGATCCCCTCAACCGTCTCAGAAGAAGTCAGGAATAGAGATGGGATTATCCATGAAAAATTTGAGGAGGACCTTCTTGTCTAATGAGCTCCTGTGGTGGCTCAGATGGTAAAGAATCTGCCTGCCAATGCAGGAGATGTGGGTTCTATCCCCTGGAGAAGGGAATGACAACCCGTTCCAATATTCTTGCCTGGGAAATCCCACGGACAGAGGGGCTACAGTGAGACTCTGGGTATGATCCACTCTGAGGCAAAATTCCACTCCATCTTTGGAGTTGTGGAAGTAGAGAACAAGTTATCTGTTCCCAAAGCACATTGGTGGGACAGGCATATGATAAGAGTTATAGACATTCTTATTCCAAAAGGGAGAAAACAGAAGGGGAAAAAAGGGTGGGCTACAGTCCATGGAGTTTCAAAGAGTCAAATACGACTGAGCAACTGACACTTTCTCCACTTTTCTTGTCTAATGATGTGAATCTCTGAGACCCCCATGGGAGACCCAAAAGATTTTTCAGAATGTTTTGCAGACAGAAACACTGCCTAATGGGCTTGAAAAAATAACAGATGCAGGATGAAATGAAGGAATGATGTTGGACTCTCAAAATTTTACTGGAAGGATACAGGCTAAAACTACTTAGCTGCAAACGTGTGCTACCCTTCAAGGGAAAGGAAGAATGACTGACAGCACAGCCTTGAGCCCACATGTGAAGCCTCAAGCCACAGAGACTGCTTCTCAGGCCTTGCAACTAAATGAAACTTGCCCTGCTGGATTTCACAAGTACTTGGGACCAGTCACACCTTTTTTTCCCCTTCTGTTTTCTCCCTTTTGGAATAAGAATATCTATAACTCTTATCCTTATCCTATCTTTCCTGGTGGCTCAGATGGTAAAGCGTCCGTCTACAATGCGGGAGACCCGGGTTCGATCCCTGGGTTGGGAAGATCCCCTGGAGAAGGAAATGGCAATCCACTCCAGGACTATTGCCTGGAAAATCCCATGGACAGAGGAGCCTGGTAGGCTACAGTCCATGGGGTGGCAAAGGGTCGGACATGACTGAGCGACTTCACTCACTTTATCCTATGCCTGTCCCACCAATGTGCTTTGGGAACAGATAACTTGTTCTCTACTTCCACAACTCCAAAGGTGGAGAGGAATTTTGCCTCAGAGTGGATCATACCCAGAGTCTCACTCATACCGGCTTTAGATTATTTAGATGATGAGATGTGAAATTTCTGAGCTGATGATATTAAACTCAGATTCTGAACTTGATTTGATGCTGTGATGGGTTGAAATTCTGGGAGTACTAGGATAAGGTATGTTTATTTCACACAGAGTGGATGTGTATCTTTGGAGGCCAAGGGGTATACTGTTGTAGGCTGATTGATGTCCTCACCAAAAGATATGCACATCCTAATCCCTGTAACCTTTGAATTTACCTTAAACGAGAAAAAAGAAGAAAAGAAAAAGACCAAGGACTCTGCAGTTTGCAGATGTGATTAAGGCGAGAATGTTGAGATGGAGAGATTATCTTGGATTGTCCAAGCGACTCTAATTGTAACCATAGTGTCCTCCTAAGAGGAAGGCAGAGGCAGATTTGACAGAAAAGAAGGCAATGTGACCATCAAGCAGAGATTGTACTGAAATGGCCACAAGCCAAAAAAGGTGGATATTCATCAAAAGAGGAAGCAGCAACAAGCAGATTCTCCCTTGGAGCCTCTGAGGAGAGCATGACCCTGCTGGCACCTTAATTTTGGTCTTCTGGCTCTCAGAACTGAAGGAATCAATTATTTTAAATTTTTTGCATTTCAAACCACTAAATTTGTGGTGATTCATCACAGTAGCCACAGGAAGCTTAGGGGTAGATTTGAGGGTTGTTGGATGGACTCAAGGGTATGCTTGAAGCTTATTGAGGGCAGTTTGAGGGTATAATGAGGGCATTGGAAAATGTTTGGGTGCAGTTGGAGCCGTCAAAGGGAAGACTGAGGTGGTGTTGAGGGGGTCAACAGGGGATGACTCCCGGAGGTGTGCAGGCACAGTTGGGAGTCTCTGGAAGGTGGTTTGGGTGGTACAGTTGAAGAAAATTGGAAAATGTTTTGTGAGTGTATTGCATGTACAGTCGCCCCTTGGTATCCAAGGGGAGATTGGTTCCAGAACACTCCCATGCACAAATACCAAAATCCAAGGATGCATAAGTCCCTTATATAAAATGGCATAACACAATTGGCCCTCCCTATTCCCAGATGTGGGACCAGTGGATATGGAGGCAGACTGTAATTTAAGACAGCTATAGCTGTTACTGAAGTGTGGCTTAGAGGTATAGTTTGGGGCTGTAGCTGTGGGACCAAGGCAAGGTAGTTAAGGGGTATTTAGAGGCAGAGATGGGGGGTTTTGGAAGGGAAATTGAGAGATGAATTTTATAATTGTTGGAGAATAGTTTGAGATTAGAGTTGGGTATCATTGAAAGGGCAATTTGGGGATATTCTTGGGAGTTAGAGGGCAGTGTGAGGGTAAAGTAAGGTATGTAGAAAGATTTGGAAGTGAAGATGAGGACCTGGTTGGATAGTTTAGAGATGAAGTTTGAGGATCAATAGCACGGTTTGGGGACATAGCTGAAGGCTGGCGGGTACAGTCTCGGATGCAGTTTACGGGCCTGTTTTGAGGTCAGGGTGTCAGGGGGATTTTATGCATTACAGTTGTAGATCCAGTAATGGTTGATTTGGGGAGCAGGTAAAAGATCATTGGACGGAATACTGTTCTCAGTAATAAAAGAAACAAAATGCTGATACATGCTACAACATGACTGAAGCTCAAAAATATTATACTAAGTGAAAGAAGTCAAATACCAAACATCAATATATTGCGTTTATATGAATTATCCAGAAAAGGCAAATCTGTAGAGACAAAAACTAGATTAGCAGTTGCCTGGGACTGGGAATGTGAGAGGGATTAAATGTATTTGGGCATGAGGGGTCTTATGGAGATGATGAAAATGCTGTAAAACTGGATTGCAGTGATTAGCACACATTTTGGTAACTTTACTAAAATAATTAAATTGAATGCTTAAAATGAGTGACTTTTCAGTTCAGTAGCTCAGTCATGTCCGACTCTTTGCAACCCCATGGACTGCAGCACGCCAGGCTTCCCTGTCCATCACCAACTCCCAGAGCTTGCTCAAACTCATGTCATCGAGGTGGTGATGTCATCCAACTATCTCATCCTCTGTTGTCCCCTTCTCTTCCTGCCTTCAATCGTTCCCAGCATCATGGTCTTTTCCAGTTTGTCAGTTCCTCACATCAGGTGTCCAAAGGATTGGAGTTTCAGCTTCAGCGTCAGTCCTTCCAATGAATATTCAGGACTGATTTCCTTTAGGATGGACTGGTTGGATCTCCTTGCTGTCCAAGGGACTCTAAGAGCCTTCTCCAACACCACAGTTCAAAAGCATCAATTCTTTGGTGCTCAGCTTTCTTTATAGTCAAACTCTCACATCCATGCATGACTACTGGAAAAACCATAGCCTTGACTAGACGGACCTTTGTTGGCAAAATAATGTCTCTACTTTTTAATATGCTGTCTAGGTTGGTCATAACTTTTCTTCCAAGTAGCAAGTGTCTTTTAATTTCATGGCTGCAGTCAACATATGCAGTGATTTTGGAGTCCCCCAAAAATAAAGTCTGTCACTGTTTCCACTGTTTGCCCATCACTTGAAGTGATGGGGCCAGATGCCATGATCTTCGTTTTCTGAATGTTGAGGTTTAAGCCAACTTTTTCACTCTCCTCTTTCACTTTCATCAAGAGGCTCTTTAGTTCTTCGCTTTCTGCCATAAGGATGCTGATATTTGCATATCTGAGGTTATTGATATTTCTCCCGGCAATCTTGATTCCAGCTTGTGCTTCATCCAGCCTGGCTTTTCCCATGATGTACTCTACATATAAGTTAAATAAGCAGGGTGACAATATACAGCCTTGATGTACTCTTTTCCCAGTTTTGGAACCAGTTTGTTATTCCATGTCCAGTTCTAACTATTACTTCCTGACCTGCATACAGATTTCTCAGGAGGCAGGTCAGGTGGTCTGGTATTCCCGTCTCTTTCAGAATTTTCCACAGTTTGTTGTGATCCACACAGTCAAAGGTTTTGGCGTAGTCAATAAAGCAGAAGTAGATGTTTTTCTGGAACTCTCTTGCTTTTTCTTGATCCAACGGATGTGGCAATTTGATCTCTGGTTCCTCTGCCTTTTCTAAATCCAGCTTGAACACCTGAAAGATCACAGTTAACATACTGTTGAAGCCCAGCTTGGAGAATTTTGAGCATTACTTTGCTAGCATGTGAGATGAGTGCAACTGTGCAGTAGTTTGAGCATTCTTTGGCCTTGCCTTTCTTTGGGATTGGAATGAAAACTGGCCTTTTCCAGTCCTGTGGCCACTGCTGAGTTTTCCAAATGTGCTGGCATGTTGAGTGCAGCACTTTTCACAGCATCATCTTTCAGGATTTGAAATAGCTCAACTGGAATTCCATCACCTCCACTAGCTTGTTCGTAGTGTTGCTTCCTAAGGCCCACTTGACTTCCCATTCCAGGATGTCTGGTTCTAGGTGAGTGATCACACCATTGTGATTATCTGGGTCATGAGGATCTTTTTTGTATAGTTCTTCTGTGTATTCTTGCCACCTCTTCTTAATATCTTCTGCTTCTGTTCAGTCCATAACATTTCTGTCCTTTATTGTGCCCATCTTTGCATGAAATTGTTCCCTTGGTGTCTCTAATTTTCTTGAAGAGATCTCTAGTCTTTCCCATTCTCTTGTTTTCTTTTATTTCTTTGCATTGGTCACTGAGGAAGGCTTTCTTATCTCTCCTTGCGATTCTTTTGAACTCTGCATTCAAATGGGTATATCTTTCCTTTCCTCCTTTACCTTTAGCTTCTCTTCTTTTCTCAGCTATTTGTAAGGCCTCCTCAGACAGCCATTTTGCCTTTTTGCATTTCTTTTTCTTGGGGATGGTCTTGATCACTGCCTCTTGTACAACATCACAAACCTCCGTCCATAGTTCTTCAGGCACTCTGTCTACCAGATCTAATTCCTTGAATCTATTTTCACTTCCATTGTATAATAGTAAGGGATTTGAGTGAGGCCATACCTGAATGGTCCAGTGGTTTTCCCTACCTTCTTCAATTTATGTCTGAATTTGGCAATAAGGAGGTCATGATCTGAGCCATGATCTGACAGAATGTGGTCCACTGGAGAAGGGAATGGCAAAACACTTCAGTATTCTTGCCTTGAGAACCCCATGAACAGTATGAAAAGGCAAAAAGATAGGAAACTGAAAGAGGAACTCCCCAGGTCAGTAGGTGCCCAATATGCTACTGGAATCAGTGGAGAAATAACTCCAGAAAGAATGAAGGGATGGAGCCAAAGCAAAAACAACACCCAGTTGTGGATGTGACTGGTGATAGAAGCAAGGCCCGTTGCTGTAAAGAGCAATATTGCATAGGAATCTGGAATGTCAGGTCCATGAATCAAGGCAAATTGGAAGTGGTCAAACAGGAGATGGCAAGAGTGAACATTGATATTCTAGGAATCAGCGAACTAAAATGGACTGGAATGGGTGAATTTAACTCATGACCATTATATCAGTTTTCATTCCAATTCCAAAGAAAGGCAATGCCAAAGAATGCTCAAACTACCGCACAATTGCACTCATCTCACATGCTGGTAAAGTAATACTCAAAATTCTCCAAGCCAGGCTTCAGCAATACGTGAACCGTGAACTCCCTGATGTTCAAGCTGGTTTTAGAAAAGGCAGAGGAACCAGAGATCAAATTGCCAACATCCGCTGGATCATGGAAAAAGCAAGAGAGTTCCAGAAAAACATCTATTTCTGCTTTATTGACTATGCCAAAGCCTTTGACTGTGTGGATCACAATAAACTGTGGAAAATTCTGAAAGAGATGGGAACGCCAGACCATCTAACCTGCCTCTTGAGAAACTTATATGCAGATCAGGAAGCAACAGTTAGAACTGGACAGTCTGTTGGAACCAACAGACTGGTTCCAAATAGGAAAAGGAGTACATGAACGCTGTATATTGTCACCCTGCTTATTTAACTTCTATGCAGAGTACATCATGAGAAACGCTGGACTGGAAGATGCACAAGCTGGAATCAAGATTGCCTGGAGAAATATCAATAACCTCAGATATGCAGATGACACCACCCTTATGGCAGAAAGTGAAGAGGAACTAAAAAGCCTCTTGATGAAAGTGAAAGTGGAGATTGAAAAAGTTGGCTTAAACCTCAACATTCAGAAAATGAAGATCATGGCATCTGGTCCCATCACTTCATGGCAAATAGATGGGGAAACAGTGGAAACAGTGTCAGATTTTATTTTTTTGGGCTCCAAAGTCACTGCAGATGGTGACTGCAGCCATGAAATTAAAAGACACTTACTCCTTGGAAGAAACGTTATGACCAACCTAGATAGTATATTCAAAAGCAGAGACATTACTTTGCTGACTAAGGTCCGTCTAGTCAAGGCTATGGTTTTTCCAGTGGTCATGTATGGATGTGAGAGTTGGACTGTGAAGAAGGCTGAGCACCGAAGAATTGATGCTTTTGAACTGTGGTGTTGGAGAAGACTCTTGAGAGTCCCTTGGACTGCAAGGAGATCCAACCAGTCCATTGTGAAGGAGATCAGCCCTGGGATTTCTTTGGAAGGAATGATGTTAAAGCTGAAACTCCAGTACTTTGGCCACCTCATGCAAAGAGTTGACTCATTGGAAAAGACTCTGATGCTGGGAGGGATTGGGGGCAGGAGGAGAAGGGGACGACAGAGGATGAGATGGCTGGATGGCACCACTGACTCGATGGACGTGGGTCTCAGTGAACTCCAGGAGTTGGTGATGGACAGGGAGGCCTGGCGTGCTGCGATTCATGGAGTCACAAGAGTCAGACATGACTGAGCGACTGAAGCGAACCGAACTGAACTGATCTGAGCCACAGTCAACTCCCAGTCTTGTTTTTGCTGACTGTATAGAGCTTCTACATCTTTGGCTGCAAAGAATATGATCAATCTGATTTCAGTATTGACCATCTGGTGATATCCATGTGTAGAGTCTTCTCCTGTGTTGTTGGAAAATGGTGTTTTCTATGACCAATGCGTTCTCTTGGCAGAACTCTATTAGCTTTTGCCCTGCTTCATTCTGTACTCCAAGGCCACATTTGCCTGTTACTCCAGGTATCTCTTGACTTCCTACTTTCGCATTCCAGTCCTCTACAATGAAAAGGATATCTTTTTGGGTGTTAGTTTTAGAAGGTCTTATAGGTCTTCACAGAACTGTTCAACTTCAACTTCTTCAGCATTACTGGTCAGGGCATAAACTTGGATTACTGTAATATTGAATGGTTTGCCTTCGAAACGAACAGAGATCATTCTGTCATTTTTGAGATTGCATCCAAGTATTGCATTTCAGACTCTTTTGTTTACTATGATAACTACTCCATTTCTTCTAAGGGATTCTTGCCCACAGTGTAGATATAATGGTCATCTGAGTTAAATTCACCCATTCCAGTCCATTTTAGTTCACTGATTAGTAAAATGTTGATGCTTACTCTTGCCATCTCCTGTTTGACCACTTCCAATTCGCCTTGATTCATGGACCTAACATTCCAGATTCCTATGCAATATTGCTCTTTACAGCATCAGACTTTACTTCCATCACCAGTCACAGCCACAACTGCATGTTGTTTTTGCTTTGGCTTTGTTTCTTCATTCTTTCTGGAGTTATTTCTCCACTGATCTCCCATAGCATATTGGGCCCCTATTGACCTGGGGAGTTCATCGTTCAGTTTCCTATCTTTTTGCCTTTTCATGCTGTTCATGGGGTTCTCAAGGCAAGAATACCGAAGTGGTTTGGCATTCCCTTCTCCAGTGGACCACGTTTTGTCAGTGACTTTTATTGTATGCAAATTATACCTCAATTAAGCTGTTTTAAGAAAAGATCATTGAAGGATGCTCTGTAATATAATAGGGTCACTTAAGAATGATTTAGGGTGTGGGTAAGTGTCATTGGAAGGCTTGAGGGACACATTTGGGGTCACTGGAGTATGATTTGAAGGTAACTGCAGAAATAAAGTTAGTGATTATTTGGAGATATTGTTGAGGATTGTTGGAGTGTGCTCTGGGGTCAGAGTATGGGTCAGTATTTGGAGATGGAGAAGGTGTGGAGGGTAGTTTGAAGTGCAGTTGGGGGAATCTCACTTTGAGTAGTTGGGAGTATATGGAATAGTGATAGGGGCTTTGGAAGTTAGTTTTTCTGGGAGTGGGGTTGGTCAGTGAAATGTTTGGTGGTGGTAGGGAGTTTAGAGTTAGAGCTGGTGACTGTTGGAATTGATTTGGGGTGCAGGTAAAGGTCACATCCAAAGGTAGTTGAGAATGTTTGGAGTGGCTTGAGTGCCATCTGGGGGTCAAAAGAGTATGGCTAGAAGGGTACATGGAGAGTGGTTTAGGGTCCATGCAGGATGTTTTGGGTGCATACTGGGGGGAGATGAGTGTGATTTGGAAGTGGTCTTTGGACACTCAAGGTTTCAGGGCTGATTGTAGATGGTTGGGGGAACAATTTGAGGTATTGGGGGGTAGCTTATTCCTACAGCTTAGGTGTTCAACGGAGGTAGATTGGGGGTACTGCTTTGGGATCAATGGACAGTAGTTTGGGGATACAATTTGGGAGATGTGAAATGTGGTTTGGAGTGCATTGGGGGCATGGAGGGCAGTTGGGGGAATTCAGAGGTGTGCTGGTGGCTGACAGAAGGAAGTTTGGGGTGTTCGTCACGGGGTGACTTGGGGTGAGAGGACACTAGTCTGATCACTGAGGGGGCGTGGCTTCGGTATGAGAAAGATCCACGGCCTCGAGAAAGCGTGTGCGCACGCGCTCCGAGCTGGTTCGCTCCTGGCGCTCCCAGGGCAGGAAAATCGAAGACCCAAACTAGCGCCTGCGCACTCGGACTCCGCCGCTGCTGTGGTCTCGCGCCCCGCCCCCCGTCTGCCCCCCCCCCGACCCCGCCCCTCCCAGCTCGCGCTCAGCGGCGGAGGTGGAGGTGCAGTCGGGGAGCCGACAGACCCGAGTTGAAGGTGGGGGGCCGGGGTCCACCGCCCGCGGCGGAACGGGTACTCCTCTCCTACCCTCCCCGCGTCCCCAGTCTGGCCCCCACGGCTCACAGTCGCGCGGCCGAACGCGGCCCGCGGGCAGGGCGCGGAAAGGGAGTAGGCAGGAGCCCGGGGACGAGCTGGGGGTAGCGAGGGAGGGGCGCCGCGCCCCCCTCCCCACGCCATTGCCTGCACGGACACCGCCTACGCCGCGGGCGCGGACACTAGGTGAGTAGAGCCGGCTTGGGGTTGTAAAAGAGGAGACAGGGTGGGGTGAAGGCCCAGAAACGCCGACCAGAGGTGTACCTGCGCTTGCACCCCCGACCTCTGACTCCGTGGTCTCCCTCTCGACCCTTGACTTACCTGGCTCCATCTTTTTAAATCTGGAACCCCTGCCAGTTTTGGCCCAAGGACCTCTGGACTGACCCCTGACTAACCATATTCTGGCCTGGTGTGATCCTCAACCTTTGTTTTGCCCCCCTAAACCCAGTCCTGACCCCAAAGCATCCTTGACCTGACCCCAGATCCTTGCCTGACCCGTTCCGTCTCCGAAGCTCATCTTGCCTTGTCTTGATCACCCCAGTTTTTGTCCTGATGCTTCACGTGCCTGTTGCCTAAACTCTAGTCTAGTCACTGGACCCCTACCAGTCATGTCCTGTCCGCTAAACTCCAGTCTGATCTAGGTCTGTCCTGATCCCCAACCTCTGATTTCTGTACTTTCTCCCCCAGGTCCCCCTCCTGACTCCTGAACTCCATCCTGGCCCATCACCTTTAGACTCTCCCTCTTGCCTCCTGCCATGCCCCTGCCCCCAAGTCTATGCTGTTTCCCGTTGTCTTCCCTAGGCCCACCCCTGTCCTCATTCCTATCTACATTCTGTCCAGATCTTTTCCTGTTCCTTACCTCCATCCTGAACCTGCTCTTTTCCCTACCCTCTTCCTTGACTGCTGTCTTGGCCTGTCCTCCATCATGCCTTCTGACTGCCCTTTTATACTGACCCTGATCCCTGCCTGCTCTTTTGTCCCCTACTTTTTCTCTGGCCTTTGTCCTGAACCTCATTCTATCCCATTCTCTGGCCAGTGTCCTGGCTCCTTCTCCGTCTTTTGACCTCCATCCTACAATGATTCTGATTTTGTTTTGTTCCCTATACTCCTTCCTGTTCTGTCCCTTCATCCTGTCCCAACCCGAGGCCCCTTTTCTGCCCCTTACCATGACCTTCCATGCCATTCAGATCTCTCTTCTTCGTAACATCCACTTTCCATCTTCTCTGAGCCCAGAAGGACAGGGGTCCCATTATACCTTCCCCTTGAACTTGGAGGTTCCACTGTACCCATTATCTCTGAAATTCATCCCAGAAGCTTTTCTTAGCATGAGCAAATAAATAGCAAACAACCTTGTGGGCCCCCTGCGACTGAGGGAGTTTTCACATGTGATTTCTCTCATCCCCCACCCAGTGATCTCACACAGAAATTGCATTTCTCTCCCTGCCCCAGGAGGGCGTGGAACTGTTCCTGGCACCCCCCCCCCGCCACTCCCCAAGTGTGAAGGAGCACCCTAAATTATTCAGTGACTCTCTGGAAGTCTGTGAAGTCTGGGTCATGTTTCCAGCCTTGCTACATTGGGGGCTGATGTGAGTCCTCTAGGTCGTGTTATCCCCATCTCCTGGTCTTGATCCTGGGTGCAATGATCCCTGCTTTCCTGGCCTGAAAAAAGTCCATTCTAGGCCAGAGGCTTCAGGGCTTGGTAGAGATAGGATGCAGGCAGGAGTTTATCCTTTTCCTCTCAGCAGGAAGCAATACAAATCTTGATGCTAAGTCGATCCTACCTCTGCGGGCAGGTCTGTGTGTATTGGGTGTGTGGTGGGGGTCTGTTAGAATCAGGCCCATCCAGTAGTGACAGTAATATCAAGAAAAAATATGAAGTTCTCTCACTGTCTGAATCTCCTTGATTTTGAAGACAGACAAGGAGAATTTGAGTACTGAGGAGGTAACATGTCATTCAATTCTGTTTTATTCTTGTATTTCTCATAGAGAATAGTGAGAGTTTGAATAATGAAATAACGGACCTGTTTCATTTATCCAAACCTGTTAATGACAACACAAACATCTCTCACTATTCTAGTGTATTTGGTACCCAAGTTCTGAGAGGAGAGTTTGAATAGTTCACACAGTGAAAGATACTAAGTTATCTGAAGGTATTTTGTTTTAGCATTTTACAGAGTGAGTACGGAGAGTTCAGGTAGTGAAGGATAATGGCTTTAACTCAGAAATGTGTTCAGATCTACTAATTTTCCTGTGCTCCAGTGGCAAGGATTGGGATAGTAAGGGCATCTCGTTATAGAAATATATTTGGTTCCTGTTATTTTGCCTGGTGAGTAAGGAAAGCTCAGAGAGTGAGGAAAAGGAAAAGGGAAAGTGAAAAAGGAAAAGGACAGCTCAGAGATTGAGTCCTATCTCAGAAATGTATCAAAGCCCATTCACTTCCTGTATTTGGATAGTGAGAGTTCAGACAATTTTTCTGAATATATTTGGTTCCTGCATTTTTGATGTTGAGTAGGGAGAGGCTGGATAATGAGGAAAAACAGCTCTGTTTCAAATATGTCTTGTTTGGCAAGTAGAGAGGATTCTATATCTGGGTGGCAAGTAGGGAGGGTTTTGAGGCTGAAATATGTGTGTGTGTGTGTATTTGATTCCTGAGTTTGGACTGGGAAGAAACAATTATGTATAACATAGTACATATGCATATTGACCACTTACCATGGGCCAACCTGTCCTAAACTGTCCCAAGCAAGCTTTGGATCTCTTAGCTCATGTCATGCTCACAATCACCCTGTGAGTTATATACTGCTGTCATCACCCCCATTTTACAGATGAAGACGTTGAGTTACAGAGAAGTTGAGTGACTTGCCCAAGCAGTCACACTTTTGAATCCCAGACCCACCACTTGCTAGCCCTACAGGAAGAGGCCCCAGGAGACTCAGGTCCCCACTGGGGTGTGGCTTAGAGGTGGTTTTCTTCTCAGTTCAGTTCAGTTGCTCAGTCGTGTCTGACTCTTTGCAACCCCATGGACTGCAGCACGCCAGGCTTCCCTGTCCATCACCAACTCCCAGAACTTACTCAAATTCATGTCCATTGAGTCAGTGATGCCATCCAACCATCTCATCCTCTGTCGTCCCCTTCTCCTCCCACTTCCATTCTTTCCCAGCATCAGGGTCTTTTCCAATGAGTCAGCTCTTCGCATGAGGTGGCCAAAGGATTGGAGTTTCAGCTTCAGTATCAGTCCTATTAATGAATATTTAGGACTGATTTCCTTTAGGATTGACTGGTTGGATCTCCTTGCAGTCCAGGGGACTCTCAAGAGTCTTCTGCAACACCATGGTTCAAAAGCATCAATTTTTTGGTGCTCACCTTTCTTTATAGTCCAACTCTCACATCCATACATGACTACTGGACAAACCAAACCTTTGACTAGATGGACCGTTGTTGGCAAAGTGAGGTCTCTGCTTTTTAATATGTTGTCTAGGTTGGTCATAACTTTTCTTCCAAGAAGCAAGCATCTTTTAATTTCATGTCTGCAGTCACCATATGCAGTGATTTTGGAGCCCAAAAAAATAAAGTCTGTCATTGTTTCTATTGTTTCCCCATCTATTTGCCATGAAGTGGTGGGACCAGATGCCATGATCTTAGTTTTCTGAATGTTGAGGTTTAAGCCAACTTTTTCACTCTCCTCTTTCACTTTCATCAAGAGGCTCTTTAGTTCTTCCTCACTTTTGCCATAATTGTGGTGTCATCTGCATATCTGATGTTATTGATATTTCTCCTGGCAATCTTGATTCCAGCTTGTACTTCATCCAGTCCAGCATTTCTCATGATGTACTCTGCATATAAGTTAAATAAGCAGGGTGATAATATACAGCCTTGACAGATTCCTTTCCTGATTTGGAACCAGTCTGTTGTTCCATGTCCAGTTCTAACTGTTGCTTCTTAACCTGCATACAGATTTCTCAGGAGGCAGGTCAGGTGGTCTGGTATTCCCATCTCTTTAAGAATTTTCCACAGTTTGTTGTGATCCACATAGTCAAAGGCTTTGGCGTAGTCAATAAAGCAGAAGTAGATGTTTTTCTGGAACTCTCTTGCTTTTTCTTGATCCAACGGATGTGGCAATTTGATCTCTGGTTCCTCTGCCTTTTCTAAATCCAGCTTGAATACCTGGAAGTTCACGGTTCATGTACTGTTGAAGCCCAGCTTGGAGAATTTTGACCATTACTTTGCTAGCATGTGAGATGAGGTAGTGTGTGGTAGTTTGTGTGGTAGTTTGAGCATTCTTTGGCATTGCCTTTCTTTGGGATTGGAATGAAAACTGACCTTTTCCAGTCCTGTGGCCACTGCTGAGTTTTCCAAATTTGCTGGCATATTGACTGCAGCACTTTCACAGCATCATCTTTTAGGATTTGAAATACTCAACTGCAAATCCATCACCTCCACTAGCTTTGTTCGTAGTGTTGCTTCCTAAGGCCCACTTGACTTCCCATTCCAGGATGTCTGGTTCTAGGTGAGTGATCACACCATCGTGGTTATCTGGGTCATGAGGATCTTTTTTGTATAGTTCTTCTGTGTATTCTTGCCACCTCTTCTTAATATCTTCTGCTTCTGTTCAGTCCATAACATTTCTGTCCTTTACTGTGCCCATCTTTGTCTTGTGGGGGCTGTTAAAAGTCATGGACAAGGCCAATGATGTGTGTGGGTGACTCCGCCCTGCCTCGCCCAAGAGCCCCAGTTACCTGCTTTTCCCTTCTTACTCTCGTCCCAACCCACCTGTGCTTGAGTTTATTATGTAGTTATTAGCAATTGTGAATGACATGGTGTGAGTTTCCTTGCATTTTGAAATGTCTTCCAAAGTTACTTTGGCCTCCGTTGGTTGGCTGTGTTTGCGCCATTTACCCGTTTTCCAGATGTGGAAACCTAAGCCTTGAGACTCAGTCTGCATCGCTGGCCAGATACCCTGTCCCTCTCAGCCCTGAATTTATAAATATCCCCCTTCTGAGCATCCTTGGTGTCCCACAACACAGGGGGTTGGGGGCCATGGCTGAGAGGACACTCCCCACCAACACTCAGCTGCCCAGCTTGTGGCTTCTGCCTCCATCAGCCCCAGGCAGTAAAGGGAGGGAGAAGGGGGGTGATGAAAGTGGCCTTTGTGTCCCATGCCGGAAATCTCACAGCCAGGAAGAAAGGTGGGCAGGGTAGCAGGAGGCCTGTAGCGTGCACATGGGGCATTGCTGATACAGAGCAAGTTCCTTTCCAGCCTTGGCCCACCTGTCAAGTGGGGAGGGAGCTTTCCTCACTCTGCTCTTTCACATCATGGCATGGGCTGCTGTCAGGGCCTGGGCTGGGCTTGGGCCCTGAGGGCACAGAGCAGATGGTCCCTAATGGAACTCAGGATGTGTGTGGGGTGTGCCAGGGCAGGCCCAAAGCCCAGGTGGTGGTGTAGGGGAAACAGTCAGTCCATCAGTCTGATCCATCGCAGAGACTGATAGCCTCCCATTTCCTTGACTCCTGGCCAGAAATGCCCCAGGGGGTGGGGGAGACCCAGCCTGGATATGAAGTGTGAACCGCCCCTACTCCTCCTCCCCTGCAGGAGTTGCCTCTGTCAACCTGCAATCCAGCACCCCGCCCCTGCAGTTCTGATTGTAGCTGCTCTCACGCCTCTGTGATCAGAGTTGGGCCTCTTCACCTGTGCGGGGAGGCCCCCCGCTTTCATCTCTCCAAGCTGGCTCTGTGGAGCTGGGTCTGTGCCATCCTCTCAGGTGTGTAGGGGTTGGGGGGGTGGTTAAACCACTGGTGTGTTTCTGCCCTTTGCTGGGATGATTTCTTGTGGCGCTGCAGAAGGTTGTAGGGTCCTGAGACATGGTCTCTCTTAGAAAAGTGGACCTCGTTTGTCCCACTTTGGGAAACTGTTACCTCAACGAGGGTGGGAATTGCCTTCTGACCTTTTCCCACACCTGCCTCGCCTTGGGAGGAAAGGGTAAAGGATATTCAGAAAGTGATGGGTGCTGCCACAAGAGGCACACACCCATTGTGCACCCAAATCCTTCTGTGTGCTTAACCTCTCCCCAGACCTCCAGCCTTCGGCTCCTAGGGTGGGCAGGATTGAATCTGGGGACTTGGGCAGCACCAGAGGCAGCTACCACTCCCACGACCATTAGCCCTTCCTCCTCGGTCCTCTGCTAGGTATATGGGGTAAAGGGGGAGGTCCAGGCTCTCTTCTTGGCCATGCTGGACTGCCGGGGGAGACATGACTCCAAGACAGCTCTTAAGGGTGACCCAAGCCCTGGTGTCAGGCAGGCAAGGGTTAAAAGGTATGGGCTGGCCCAGTCCCTGGCCAGGTAGGCTGGGCCATTACCTAGTGGGAGGTGGCCTAGGCATCCGCCACTGGGCTCACCACTTATTGCCACTACCAGCGGGAGCAGGGCCTTGTCGAAGCAACTTTTTTTTTTTGAGGTACCTGAGGCCACCCCACAGCACCTCTCTGACGGGTGAGCACCCGGGAGCAGTGGGGCCAGGGGCGAGGGGTGAGGGGAGAAGGGTATGGGTATGCTGAAGTTCCCTGCCAGAGTGAGGTTTGTGTGAGAGACACAACCAAGAAGGAGGGCCTGGCTAAAGGGGCAAAGCCTAAAATGTCCAATTTCCTTTCCTGGCATGAAGCCAGTTCCTTGCTGGAAGTGGATGAGGGGAAGGAACGAGGGAGAAGAGAAGCTGGCACCCTATTAGCAGAAGAGCGCCCCTTCTCCACTGCCTCCTACTTCCTGTCCCCTTTCCTCCACTGCCGGGGTAGCCCCTGCCCTCCTTCAACCCAGGGCTCAGCCCCCTAGGAAAGCGTAGACTGGGGTATTGAGAACTGCCTCCCACACCTGTCTGCTCACCACCCCTATCTGTCCCCCTAGAGGGGGCCCCGGGGGAACCTCTCGGGCAGTGTGGGGAACAGTGCAATACATCAGGAGTTGTTATTTGCTCCAGAGATGGCAGGATGTAGAAATGGGGGTCCCACTGAGGTGTTGGGGTGCCACCCAGGTGAAGTGTCTTGGTTGTAAACAGTCATTACAGCCAGGAATTTCTTTCTCAGCTGTGGTGTCAGAAGGGCAGACCTGAAAAACCTGCTGGGCCCGCCGCCTCTGGGTGTGTGTAGGGGCCCTTTGCAGCTCTCACTGCAGCCCATCCTCAGATAGGACAGGGACACAGGGTCACCAGTAGGGAGACCCAGGGGCTGGTTGGGAGTGTGTCGGGAGGGAGCTGCTGGGATCCCCTCTTTCTCACCATCCTTGGGTGGGAACCAGGCTGCCCCAGGCCAGTGTGGAGAGGGTAGGCGAGTGGAGGCAGAGGCTTGGGAGTGGGTGTGAGAGTGTGGGGGTGTGGGGCGTTGACCTGTGTCTAACCTGCCTGATGACCCCATGACTCAGGCGCTAGCTATGTCCCTGAGGTCAGGCTGACAGGGTGTGGAGTCGGGGTTCCTGTCTGGACCCCGTGTGGACTTCCAGGATGCCACAAGCTCTACAAGCTCCCAGGGAAAGAAGGCTGAGGGAGATGGAAGGAAGATGAAGCAGCCCAGTGTGGGATGGAGGAGTGATCCTGGTGAATGGGCCCATTGGGGAGGAGTTGAGGCTCCTGTTGGGGTTAAGGAAGGTTTAGGGGAGCCTTCCTCAAACCCAAATGGGAGCTGAGGAAGAAGGAACCCCTGGAGCCAAGGAACAGAGGAATCTAAGCTGGGACCTCAAGGAAAGCCTGCCATGCCAGGCAATGTCAGCCCTTGGAAGCTGACTGCTGCCTGGGGGTGCAAAATAGCTTTAGGGACTGACCCCGCCCCTGATTTTGAGGATTAGGAACCCCTGCTTTGTTGGAGGGGCATAGACCCCAAGAGGTGGGTGAGAGGCCTGCTGAGAAACTGCTGGCACCCTATTAGCAGCTTGGCCATGTACTCCAAGATACACATACAGAAGGGGCTTGAACCCACCCCACCAAGGGTGCCTGGGTCTTCTCCACACCTGGCCACCACGTAACGACAAGCTGGGGATTGCGGAGGCAGGTAGAGATGGAACCTCTATAGCCTCAGGAGGTCCCCCCAGTCGCCTGCTGCCGAGGTCAGACCAGGTGGTGGGAGGTGATGTCACCTAGCTACCCAGCTGGGGACTGAGCAGGCTGTGGGAGGGAGGGAGCAAACTCCAAAGGAAGGGATGAGGACAGGGCTGGCAACCAGCCAAGGCCAGCTCCATGGCCAACCAGGATGTCTGGGGCCGAGAAGGAGGCAGTCGCTTGTTATCTGCAGCTGTGGACTTTGCCACTCCCAGTCCTGGCAGGGTGACTTCCCTATGCCTCTGCGGGACAGGCTGGCATGCTGGGTGGGGCTGGATGGGTCCTGAGGCCAAGTGAACGCTTTTGCTGCTGCACCAGGGCCACAGGACGGAGTTGGGACAAGGAGTTTGCAGTCATTCTTTTATTCACCCAGCAGACACTCCCTTGAGCACTTGCTGTGTGCCCGGAAGTATTCTGAATGCCAGAGTTACTGATAACATTTTCTGTTCTCATAAAGGTACAAGGGAGGCATAGTCTTGACATAGTGTGGGGCCCACCTCTGGAAATCACACTGAAGCCCCAGAATATAAGAGAGAACCAGGGGCTGGAGTGGCCGGAGGGGAAAGTGCACTCCAGACAGCAGCCGCAGCCTGCGCAAAGGCCTGGAACCCTGATGGGCTGAGAGGTTATGAGGGATTCGTGAGGTTCAGCACCTCTGGGGAGGGAGAGTGTTGGACCAGAGGGTGGGCCTGGCTACATCCTTAGCTGTAGGCAGATTATTTCATCTCTTTGTGTCTTACTCGTATCTCTAAAATGGAGGTAATAATGGTCACAGAAACTGCCATCGCAGGGTGGTTGTGAGGATTAAATGTGACATATAAGGTAACCAGATGGTTAATAAAGGCCCACTGTTGTTCTAGTTGGTTGCATCTGTACTGTTAATTCTCCTTTCCCAGGCAAGACTCCTGACGGTGGCCCATGGGCCTCTGAGGAGGTGTTGTAAGTCCGCCCAGCTCCCCACTTGCTGTGCTCCCACTCAATGGGAAGGGAACCAAGGTACCCGGGCCTTGACATTGGCACAGATTCTGAGAGGGCAGGCCAAGCAGGTGGGTGGGGTCAGGGTCCTCCTTATTCCAGCTGGGGCACGGGCACCTGGGTAGGGGTGGAGGGTTGGGGGCGCATGCTGGATGATCCCCAGTGGCTCCCCTGCATCACTGCTAGGCCTTGTCCAGCCATCAGTCACGGCATCCTGACAGCTTCAGGATGGAAGTCAAAGGTCAGCTGATCAGCTCTCCCACCTTCAATGCCTCAGGTCGGTGTCTGGTTCCCCCTTCTGCTGCCTCCTCCCCTGCTCTGAGTTACCACTCGCCTGTGTGGGAAGGAGTGGGCCCTGGCCCCACAGCTGCTCCAAGATGCCCCCCACCCCCTGATCTTCACTCCTTCTGTGTCCAGCTGCCCTGTTTGGAGAGGCTGCCCCCCAGATGAAGTCAGAACGTCTACGGAGTCTGCTCGACCGGCAGCGGGCCCTGCAGGAGGCCCTGAGCCTGAAACTTCAGGAGCTGAGGAAAGTGTGTCTCCAGGAGGCGGTGAGGGCCTGAACCTAAGGGCGTCTGTGGTGGGAAGAGGGAGGTGAGGAGCAGGGATGAGGTAGGCAGACTGAGGCGCTTGTCTGAGCTGGAGATTCCCCAAAGCTCAGCTTGGATGTCTTCGAATACGGTAATATTTTACCACAATCCCTTATCAACAATTTGAAATCCAAAAAAGAAGAAGAAGAAAAGCCTCAAAGACAAAAGAAGTTATTTCCCAAACGTGGCAGTAAAACCTGACCAGAAGTGACATGGGCTGATTTATAGTTTCGATTCACCTCTCTCGCTGCGAATGTCCACACAGTTTGCCAGAAACGGTAATGCGGTTCAGAGCATGCAGTCCAGGCCCTGAAGGGAGTGTCATATAATATGTAGTATACAGACGGTGTCACCTTTATAAAAACTGTGAGATTCTGGATTCCAAAGCAGGCTTCCCTGCCTCCCATGCCCACCGGCCCTGGGCTTTGGGCCACGGAGGGGCTGAGAGTGTGCCACACATCCACCTGGTGGAGAATTAGGAAGAGGAAGAGAAATAACAGGTGTGGGCGCTGAGCAGGGCTGGGCTGCTAGTGGGACTTCTGTACCTTCGTGTCATGACTGTTTTGCCCCATCCCCCCAACTAACCCTTGGTAGTCTTCAATCCCTGACCCCACCCAGGAGCTGACTGGCCAGTTGCCTCCCGAGTGCCCACTGGAGCCTGGTGAACGACCCCAGTTGGTCCGCCGGCGTCCCCCTGCAGCCCGCGCCTACCCTCCACCGCACCCCAACCCAGCACACCACTCCATGTGCCCCACCGAGGTGAGCTGATGGGCACGCCGAGCAAGGCAGGGGTGGGACAGGGTCCCAGAGGAAGCTGAGAGGGGCTTATGGCCAGGGAAAGGAGAGACTAAGGCTTCCCTGGTGGCTCAGAATCCACCTGCAATATGGGAGACCTGGTTTCCATCCCTGGGTGGGGAAGATCCCCTGGAGAAGGGAACAGCTACCCACTCCAGTATTCTTGCCTGGAAAATCTCATGGACAGAGGAGCCTGCTGGGCTATAGTCCACAGGGTCACAAAGAGTGGGACACAACTGAGCACCTTTCACTTTCACTCTCAAGGTGGGGAGGGAAGGAGCCTAAGGGAGGTGGCTTCCAGGTCTGAGAGAAGATGCTGGTCCCTAACTGTCAGAATAAGCCTTTCCCCTGCCCCAGAAGATGAGCAGGTGCAGCTCTAATGCACACAAACCCTGCCCCCAGAGGAACAGTAGGTGCCCCCAGGAGGGGCAGGCCCCGCCCCCAGCCTATCCAGACTCTGACACCGCCTGGTCCTGGTGCCTGGCATTTCCGTTTCCAACATCTGGTCCTGTCGCACCCTCTCGGGTGGGCCCCGCAGGAGCTGGCGCTTGAGGCCCTGGAGCGAGAGGTGTCTGTGCAACAGCAGATTGCCGCAGCTGCCCGCCGCCTGGCCTTGGCCCCCGAGCTCAGTGCTGAGCAGCGCCGGCGCCGGCGCCAAGTCCAGGCAGATGCCCTTCGGAGGTTGCACGAGCTGGAGGAGCAGCTTGGGGAGGTCCGGGCCCGCCTTGGCCTCTCGGGGGTCCCGCCATCCCAGCCCCTGCCCCTGTCCACCGGAGGAGCCGTTATCACCGCCCAGGGAGTCTGCCTGGGCACGCGCCTTGCTCAGCTCAGCCATGGTGAGCTCAGGCCCTGTTATCCCACCGACGAGAGCGGGAAGGTGGGCACTGGCTAAGGGGCCTGGCAGGGGTGGAGCTGATGAGCAGCCAGTGAAGATTGGGGGAGGTAGGCAGGACTTAGGGGACCCTAGCTGTGAGAGGAATTGTAGGCTGCTCCCAGGAAAGGGTGGGGACATTGGGAATAGGCCTCAGGCAAGTGAGGGACAGGGCCTTCCCTGGCGGTCCAGTGGTCAAGGCTCTGCACTTCCACTGCAGGGGGCACAGGTTTGATCTCTGGTATAAAAACTAAGATCCCTCATGCCACTCAGTGCAGCCCAACAACAACAACAAAAAAAGTGAGGGACTCAGCCCCTGGTGGTCTTGGATTTAGGCAAAGGTGGATTCTTGGGAAGTGTGCCAGGTGGGGAGGAGACTGTCCAGTGGTGTAAGCGGGTGGCACCCAGGCCTTGCATTGATAAGCCTGGGTCTCTGCTTTTCACCTGTAGAGGATGTGGTTCTGCACTCGGAGAGCAGCTCCCTCTCAGAGTCTGGGGCCAGCCACGATAATGGTGAGAACCCTTGTCCCCTAAATTCTCCCGTGCTCTGACGCATCGCCCCTGCCCTCCCTCTTCAGCTCCTCTTGAGCCACACCCCATCCTCTGGCGGAGCTCCCACCTTCTTCACCTCACCACCCTCTCCCCTGTCTCTCCTATCAGCCCCAGTTCCTGCCTGCCTCCCTTGGTTCCTCCTCTACCTGTCCTCTGCTGCTTAGCCCTCTGCACCTTCCTAGCCCCTGCCCTTGGCTTTGTCCACAACCCTCCCATTGAATCCCCCCTCCACCATTTTCTCCCTTCTGCTCAGAGGAGCCCCGTGGCTGCTTCCCTCTGGCTGAGCGCCCCTCACCGCCCAAGGCCTGGGACCAGCTGCGGGCAGTCTCTGGGGGCAGCCCTGAGCGGCGAACCCCATGGAAACCACCCCCATCAGATCTTTATGGGGATCTGAAGGGCCGGCGAAACTCTGTGGCCAGCCCCACCAGGTGAGGGTGAGCCCCTCCACTCCTTCCGCACAGCCAGGAGTGGGGGCTGAGCCTGGGTGGGCAGGAGGACCTGCTGGGAGGTACGGTCTCTAACCTGGCCCCCACCCCCACCCTGGGCCTGCATGTCTCTGTCTAGCCCTACACGCTCACTGCCCAGGAGTGCCTCCAGTTTTGAGGGGCGAAGTGTGCCTGCTACTCCTGTCCTCACCCGGGGCGCTGGCCCCCAGCTCTGCAAGTAAGTGGACTCTAAGGGTGAGTTTGAGGACCAGAGGAGGGAACTGGTAGTTATAACAGGGGGTACCGGGGAGAGTATTTGGATTCCAAGAGTGTAGGACATGAAAGACTGAGCTTTGAATCCATCAGTTTTATTCTGATTTTCTGTGTAGGTTGTATGAAGAAGCAAGAATTTTATTTATGCTTCAGAACTTTTGTTCATAATGCATCCTATTACATGATAAAGAAATATAGGTAAAATATATTTTGGAATATGCCATACATAATGTATGTGTAACATCACATTATAAATAAATTTTTTAATTGACCAAAAAAAGAAAAGAAAGGCCGAGCTTTGAAAGTTGAATAGGAGTTGTCTTGGTTGTCTTGGTGCTATATGAGCACCCCCAGCCAACCCCCGCCTTGGAGAAAGAGGGTGGGGATTTGGGGCAGAAGCATTGAAGTTTGAGTATGGGCTTTTCTGTGCATTTTGGGCAAGTCATTTCCCTTTTCTGAATCTTGGTCTCCTCATTTGTAAAACAGGCATATCAATACCTGACTCTGGAAGAGGCTGTAGGCATAAATGAGTTCTGGTTAACATGTGCTGCATACCTACCATCTGCTAGGAATCAGTCCTTTACTTGGTATCAAACTCATTTAGTTATCACAACATCCCTATGAGGTAGATGCCGTTATTCTCATTTTAGAGATAAGAAACCCGAGACACAGGTTAACTAACTTGTTGGTAAACCAAAGACCTGGTATTTGAACCCAGACAAATTTGACTCAAGAGTCCATGCTTTTAACCATGGTAGTCTCCTAGTCCTTAAACAAATACGTACTTACCAAGTGCCTACTTTTTCCAGGCTGTGAACAAAAGTCCCCATCCTTGTGACGCTTGCTTTCTATGAATAGTGACCTCCCCTGCTAGCATTTCCTCTGGAGTCCCTTGCTTCCATCTCCCTCGGAGCTTAACAGCCCCAGGCACCCCATACATTTTCAACCCCTCTGCTCCCCAGTCCTGGCTAGGGCCTCTGCTGCTCTTAATGTGCCACTCCCTAATGCCTTTACACCCCATTTCTAGTCGGGGGCCCATTTTGGAGTGTGAAAATGAAGGCCCAGAGAGAGGCGTGTGTTGGGGGAAGGGTTGCGGAGCGTGCTTATCCCATCTGCCTGATATTTCTGACCCTTCTCCCATCACCCCCACCTCTGTGCCCCTAGACCCGAAGGCCTCCATTCTCGCCAGTGGTCCAGCAGCCAGGACTCCCAGATGGGCTTCCCACGGGTGGACCCTGTCTCCGACCGCACCTCCCTCTTCGCAGCTCGCACCCGCCGCAGCAATAGCTCCGAGGCCCTGCTGGTGGACCGGGCAGCGGGTGGGGGAGCTGGGTCCCCGCCCGCACCTCTGGTTCCCCCTGCCACCGGTCCCCCAGTCTGCAAGAGCAGTGAGGTGCTATATGAGCGCCCCCAGCCAACCCCTGCCTTCTCCTCCCGCACGGCTGGCCTCCCAGACCCTCCCCGGGCTGCCCGGCCCAGCTCAGCCGCTCCGGCCTCCCGCGGGCCCCCCCGGCTCCCACCCGTGTGTGGGGACTTCCTCTTGGACTATTCCCTGGACCGGGGCCTGCCCCGTGGGGGCAGCGGGACAGGCTGGGGGGAGCTGTTGCCGGCAGCTGAGGTTCCAGGACCCCTCTCCCGCCGCGATGGGCTCGTCGCCATGCTCCCAGGCCCACCGCCTGTGTATGCAGCTGACGGCAGCAGCCCCCTCCTCCGCAGCAAGGACCCCCATAGCCGTGCCCCCCGCGCCAAGCCCTGTGGTCTGCCCCTGGAGGCCGCCGAGGGCCTGGAGGCGCATCCCAACCCTCTGCTGTGGATGCCCCCACCCGCCCGTATCCCCTCGGCCGGTGAGCGCAGTGGCCACAAGAACCTTGCCCTGGAGGGGCTGCGGGACTGGTACATCCGGAACTCGGGACTGGCCTCGGGGCCCCAGCGCCGGCCTGGGCTCCCTCACATGGGCCCGCAGCACCCGCCCTTCCTTCATGCCCGCTGCTATGAGGTGGGCCAGGCACTGTACGGGGCCCCCAGCCAGGCGCCGCTCCCACACTCGAGGAGTTTCACGGCACCCCCTGTCTCCGGCAGGTATGGGGGCTGTTTTTACTGATGGGTAGGGGTCTCTTGAGGCAGATGGCAAAGGTGTCCAGGCCAAGGAGCAGCTAGTCATGGTAGCTAATGACAGGGACCACGAAAGAAGTAGCTGCAGCCTTGGCCTGTGGTCCCTGGGCTCTGCCTGACCCGCATTAATTCGTGGGGCCTCGGCAGAGGGGTATCTTGGGCCCCGGTAGCAGCAGTTCTTCACCGAACTATTCAAGAGTTGTAATAGTTGAACAGCCAGTGCATGTCAGCTAAAAATGAGCCTTGAAACTAGGGTGCTGGGAGGAAGGGCTGTCCTGTGCCCCTCGCCTTTCTCTTCCTCTTTTCACCGCGCCCCGCACCTGCGAGCCTAAAGGTACTCTCCTGTGCCTGTTTCCACCTCTTTAACGAGCCTCTTTTCCTCTTTCTGTGTCTTGTCCGTCTTTTCCTCTGTCCGGTCTTCCCACCCTGTCTTCTGGATTCCTGCTACCCCTTCTAAAGATACTACGCGGATTTCCTGTACCCCCCGGAGCTGAGCGCTCGTTTAAGTGACCTGACGCTAGAGGGGGAGCAGTCCTCCGGTTCTGACCCCCAGACCCCGGGAACGCTGGTCTGACCCCTTCTGACATGCCCCTTACTGGCCTGGGCAAGACTCCAGTTTGGGGAGTGCACAGCTGACCTCGCTGAGCCCTGGGATAGGGTTGCTGTCACTCCTGGTGGTGGGCACCAACCTGATCATCCAAGGCCCCTGGCTCCCCGTGGGCCCATAAAGGTGTCTGACACCCTGCATCTCCTTTCATGCTGTGCTGGGGACTGGGGGCCTTCTGCCAGCTTAAAAGAGAGGAGGTGATGCAATGGAGACTCCAAGCCCCTTCCTCCATTTCTGTTTACAGTTGTGATTTAGGTATTCACTGTCCTCCCCCAACACTAGACGTTTTATAAAAAGGGAAACTGTGATCTCATCCTGGTTGGGTTCATTCCTGTCCCTGTGCCCAGCCTGCTGCATTCAGGAACCCCCTCCACAAAATGGACCAGATAGGGTCTTGGGGCCCAATTTAGGGCAGTCAGGAGACTGATGTGAACAGAACTCCCTGCCATCCATCCACTGGGACAATTTTTTCTTGGCAGAGGTGCCCACATTTGGAAGGAATGAAGTCTCTGCCCACATGTGGAAGGACTGAAGTCTGGGTGGGAGGCTTGGGTTCATTTTCCCTTCCCCAGGGGTGCCTGAAGGTGCCCCAGACTCTGTCTGTCTGTGCCCGCTGTCTCTGCCCACAGAATCAGATGGCTCAGCCTTTGGTGGCAGCCTCTGCCCTCTTCCCAATCAGGAAGCCCCACAGGAGGACCAAAGGGCAGAGCCATTGGGTGTTTTGTGTCCTGGAATGCTGCGGTGGTGGAACCTAGCATCTGGTAGATGCCAATGAAATCCTCAAGTGACGCCTTGCCACTGGCTCCATCGCATCTTCTTGGCTTTCCTTCCATCCACCACTTTTTAAAAAAAAAATTCCATACAAGCTGTGTTTTCTATGATACCTTTCTGTGACTTTCTGAAGCTGGGGGTTCCTCTACCCCCTTTACCTGGTGTGAAAACTTTTCTTTTTGTATCAATGGATCTGGACCCAAAACACTACCACATTGGAAGGGGATTTCTATAATAAATGTGTAAACTGAACCCATGTATTGCTTCCCTATCTGCCTTGCCTTGGGGGCCCACATCTTTACCTAAGATGACATTTTAACAAGAAAAAAAAATATATATATAGCACTGTGGAAACAGCCTTTGATAATGTAATCTGCTTTGGTTTTACTTGCTTTGTGATGTGGGGCAACTTCTTTGCCTGTCCATGCCCAGATTCCTAGGCAAGAGCCCTTAGAGAAACAAACGATGGCAGCAAACACTCCTTGCCCTTAACTCCCTGTGTGTTAATGCCACTCTAGGGATTCCCTGGTGGAACAGTGGTTAGGACCCTGCACTTTCAGTGTTGAAGGGCCAAGTTCAACCCCTGGTCAGGGAATTTAGATCCCACAAGCTGCTCAGCACTGAAAAAAAAAAAAAAAAACCCGCCACTCCAGAGGTAATAGATTTGAGAAAGGAACTGAAAGCTAGTCTTTTCAGCTCACATATGTGACAGACTCAGTCAGAAAAGTCTCCAGCAGAATTGAAAAACAGGTCACTTCTGGCCATTGAAACACACAGACTACCCAAGAGGCCCGAATTGACTTGAGCAATGCAACAGCCTTTATTGTTGCAGCAATACTGCTATATATGCCCTATTCTTGGTCAGGGCTAGCCCCACACCACCCCACCCCACAGTCCTTGTCACTGTGGAATTTCTCGGGGAAGTGGCAGAACTCCTAAGCAGAGCTGGAGGGAGGCAAGTGGGACTGGTGAGTGTTGGGGTCATCTGGGACCAAGGGTTCAATGGGGTCAGGATACCTGAATCCTCTACCCTGATGGGGGCTGAGAACACTTGGATCCTGGGTTCAAAGCTGGGGTGGGGTCTGGAAAAGCCTTGGTTCAGGGTTCAGGATTTGAGAATGCCTTGGTCCCAGACCCCAGCTTTGGGACTGAGCAAGGAGGATAGATGGGTCCCAGATTGGGGTTGGGGGTGTGGGCCTAGAGTTTGAGGTTGGCTATGGATGCTCTGGTCTCCAACTCTTCAGTTTTGGGCTGGATGTGTCTCTGGGTCCAAGTTCAGGGCTGGGAAGACTCTGGTTTCCTAAAATGGGGGGTGGGGGTGGGTATGAGGGAATATCCCAGTTTGGGATCTGGGGAAAGGGTTGCAGTTGTCTTTCGAACTGGGTGGGAGGCTCCTATTTTAAGGGTTGGGCAAGGGCTCTGGGTTCGGGCCAGGGTGGGGATGGCATTCTCCATGCCTTTGGGTACAGATCCTAGGCCCCTAGGATCCAGCCTCCTGTTCTTGTCCCAGCGCCTCCAGTAGCAGCCCCATTGGTGTCCGCTTGAGACCAATGCTCTCAATCTTGTTCTCAATCTTGTTCTTGAGGTTGCGCAGGCGCAGTGACGCATGCACCAGGATCACTGTGGGCAATACCGAGAGGAAGTGGGGTCAGTGGGATGGGACATCTGTCTTTAGCTAATGGGGGGCCAGAGAAAGGAACTGGAACACTGGCAGACCAACGGAATGGTCGGTAGCCAGGTCGCCTTCAAACCCTGCTAATATGGCGGAGTAATACGTTTCACAACAGGGGCGTGGCCAGAAGGGTGCACAGCAATGGGGACGTGGCCAGCGGAAGGCACTTCATACCCGCAGTGACGCCCAGAAAGGCGGGTAGTAAGAGGGGCGTTCCCAGAGAGGGGCTCAAAGCCAGGGAAGGCGCTTTGTAAGGGACGGGTGTGGCCTTGCCCGCCGGGTATCCCAGCCCCCTCTCAGCCCAGGAACCGGGGTAAGACGGGCCCGGCGCCGTTCGCGAGCGCTGGCTGGCTTTCCGGTTATCTCAGGGTAGTGAAGACTCACGAAGCACTGGCCCGGCGATGCTGAGCAGGAAGGTGCCAGCGCCGCCCGCGGCCCAGAGAACGAGGAAGCCGACGGCAAGCACTGCGGCCAGGCAGGCGGCTGGGTGGCTGCGACGGCAGCGGCGCACGGCGGCTCGATTCTCAGCCGCGCACACCAGCATGCCAAGGGCCACCGCCACTACCAGCGCGCTTAGGAGGGTGTGCAGAGGGCGCACGTACCTGTGGGGACAATGGAACTAAGCTAGCCCCCGGGCAGGCGGGGAGAGGGCCTCCCAGACCACCGTCCACCAAAGCCTGGATGGGCCCCAAGAGCTTTGGTTTGTTCCCACCTCTACCCCTGCTCTGGATCCTCCCGCTCAGCAAATACTCCCGCCATCCCTGTTCCCACTTCTGGGAGCCCTGGGCTCCCCTGTGGATTTTTTTTTAAAAATCAATCCTACAGTCCCATCTTCCTGCAGCCTTTCTCTGCTCTTTCCTTCTGACTCTGCCCCCCCCCCCCGCAGAACCCACTCCAGCCGCACCTCCCCATTCCAAGCCTGACCCCAAACCCACTCTTTCCAGTCCTATTTCCATACATTTCCCACTCCCCAAGCCCAGAGTCCCTTCCAGACTTCCTTTCTTTGAAATTCCCCCTCCAGGCTCCCATTTCCTACAGATTCCTCCCTCCATCATTGCTAGAACCCCTTCCAGGCTTTCAGTACCACTGTTAACTTCCAATCCTGACCAAGTCCTTCCTCTGGGTTCTCGATCTGTCCCTCGTCTCAGGCCTTCCATCCTGGGGTCCTTCCTCATAACTCAAGTTTCCCAACTAGTACCTGCTCCTGGAGCATTCCAATTATAGCCAGGTTCCAAGTCCAGATCCTCCACAAGTCCACTCTTCAACTTGACCAAGTCCAGCCCCTGTCTCTGCAGTAAATTGTTCAAGGCCACCTAAAGCTGGTCCCATCACCCCTCAGGCAGTCATGTCCCAATTTCAGGCCCTCCTTATCTTCAGATCCACACTTAACCCTACCCCCGCAGGACCTATTCCAGCCGACCCTCCCATCCCAACCTGTCCCTAAACCTTTGCAAAGGCCCAGCCCTCTTCGAGGGCTTCTGTCACCCAGTTTCCCCCTCAGTTCCTCATACTACTGAATTCGCCCTTCAAGATCTTGCATCCCTCTAAAAATCCAGCGGGCCCACCCTCCATGCCAGTGGGCATCCCCGGCCAACCGGCGCCTCCCTCCCTCCCTCACCCGGCCAAAGCGAGACCAAGGCCGAAGCAGATAAGGTAGTTGGTTTGGTAGTAGAGGAGGTTGTTGATGACGCGGTGGCACCATCGCTGTGGGTCGCAAGGATCCGGGGCCACCAGACGCGCCGACCCCAAAACGAAGTCGTCCAAGGCGCGTAGCGGTGGCAGCCGCACCTCCGACATCCTGCCTGTCGATGTAGCTGGACCAGAGAAGCGGTCAGACTACAACACCCGTACCACCTCGCGCCAACACGAGGCACACCGGGAAATGAAGTCTCGATCCTGCAGCCGCTACCCGGACGACCCAGTGACTGCGCATGTGCACTGATGCACGTGACCGGAAGTGCAGGCAACAAACCGGAACTGTAGGCTAGCGGGGGCTGCCGGGAAATTAAGTCTTCGCCATGGGGCGAGACATTCCCATCCACCCCCACGCGGGGGCGCCACAGGGCCGGTTGTGGGAGATGCTGGCTGTTCTGGCACCCAGTAGCCAGATCTTAAAGAACACGCAGAGACTGTCAGAAGGGCCTGAGCAAGATCCCACTTCCTTCCCATCAAGGTCCAAGAGGGTCACACCTTCCAGGAAACTCCTGCAGGGCCTTTTCAGCCTCATCTTCTCTAGGCTCCACTCCCAAGGTCCAGTCATAAATACTATTAAGGGCCTTTTATTATTTATATTCATCACATCAGAGTCTCTTTCTGGGAAGTTTTAAAAAAATCCCTACAGGTTGGATTAGGGCACCCACTCTGGGTCCTTAGCAGTTTTCTTCAGGCTGGGAGCTCCAGGGGGTCCACTGTCTCCCTGAGTCCCTGGCTTGGCCCTGCAGGCACACCCACACAGTCATCAGGAAGTGCTTGGGACAAAGTGGGCACCCGCTCCATTAATGCTTCCTGGGTGGCGGCTTCCACAGCACTCCCACCCCCACACAGCCTTTGCAATCTGCCACTGAAGGTCCCTAGCACAACCCACAGGGTCCTTAAAAGTCATCATCATCACAGATGTCAAGGTACACATCGAAAGCCTCTCGGTTGCAGTTTCCATCGGGAGTGAAGACATATTTGTGGAAGGTCCCATCTACACAGATGGCTGGAAGAGAGGGGAGCATTGGAAAAGGTTAGAGGCTGCCAAAGCCACACTCTAATCCTCTCAGGTGTCCCATAGCCTAGGGTCTACCTCCAGGCCTTTGGCCACATCTCTTCTGGATTGGGAAGATCCCCTGGAGAAGGAAATGGCAACCCACTCCAGTATTCTTGCCTGGAAAATCCCATGGACAGAGGAGCCTGGAAGGCTACAGTCCATGGCGTTGCAGAGTTGGACACGACTGAGCAACTTCACTTCACTTCACTGATGATGGAAGTGACCCATCCATTTTGCTCCCTCAGGCCTCCCATGACCTAAAATTCTTTCAGGTCCAATTTGCAGGCCTCAGCCCATGCAGTACCCCCAATCAAGGGCTATTCCTACTCACCAATGACAGAGTTGACATTCTTGGAAGTATTTCGACCAAAAGCACAGATGCAGGCTGACTCAGCAGGCACGGTGAAGCTCGCCAGGCTCCACTGAGAGTCCACATACTGCCCAATCATAGGCCCCACCTTGCCCACGCGAGCCAGCCTGTAGGCAATACTGGCTAAGCTCAGGTGTGGTATATGTGCAGGGGGATGATGGGGGTAAGGCAGGGTAGGGCAGGAGGTACTCACGCAGAACGGCGGTTGAGGCGGGTATCCTTGAGAGCAAAGATATGGACTGTGCCCTTATCACTGGATGCACACAGGAAGGAGGAATCATGGCTGAAGTTGATGCTGAAAGACAGACCAGCAGTGATGCCCACATGTCATGCTGGCCATGGGGTCAAGAGCCCACCACCCATGCCCTGTGCTTACCAGTAGAGGGTGGCAGGATCGGTGCCTCGACGCAGTTCCACCAGTTTCTCCTTGGACTGTGTATCAAAAAGGCGAATAAGTGTGCCCTTCTGAGAGGCCGAGGCCACTACCGTGCCTGGCTGGTTCAGAGACACACAGGCCACGTCGCTCTGATGTGCATTGATGGTAAACGGAGCAGAGGAAGTGCCAGGCTTTGTGCTTGCCAGGTCCTATGGTAGAAGGAGCAGTTCAGGCTTAGAGCAGGTAGTAAGGAGGTCAGTGGCGAAGAGTCCACAGGGACAGCCAGCCCACCTACCCATCCCTGCCCACTGGACAGCTTACCACAAGTTGTAGGCTCCCGCATTTGTGTCCTGGGAACACTAGCAGCTGTTTCTCCAGGCTGGGGCAGAGGTCACAGAGCCCTAAGGTGCGAGGGGGGGTGGGCTGGTAAAGAGGACGATGGGGCCAGGCAGGGTCTCAGATGGACAGAGCTGGATAAAGGCTGGACTTCAACCTTCTACGATACATGTTACCCACAGAACCCACAGGGGGCTTGTTCTCAGCTGTGCTCCCCACCATCAAAGCAGATTCTCCGACTCCCAATGCATTTGTGGCAGTTCCAGGAGGCCCAGGAATCCCTGGCATACCTGCAAATGTCCTTACTGAGCCTTTTTGCTCTGTGATCTCAGATAGCCAGGGGTAGGACAGGGCCAAGAGTGGAGAGAGAGAACTGGCTAAGGGATGGGAAAATGGATACACTGGGAGTCTCAGCCCATCAGAGCATCTCTATGCACTTTCTTCCTGCCTCTCTTTCCCAGTTCCTTTCTGCATGTCCCTCTTCCCCATCCACTACCTCCTGCCATTACGTCTGCATCTCAGGGTCCTCTCACCCTTGGGGTTGTCCCGGGTGTCAAATTCAAACAGCTTTCGGGGATTGTCAGGGAAGGAGTACACATAGATGCGGTTCTTCAGCACGATCACGATTCTGTGGGCATCACACAACACAGGATGGTCATGAGAGAGGGCAGGGTACCCATGCAGGATGAACCCTCTCGCCTGCTGGGGGGACTTCCTACCTCCCCCACCCCCAGTCCACCTCAGGCTCACTTGTCATGGCGCATGCGCACAGCCAGCACTGGCTTGGTGAAGGTGAACTCCAGCACCAGCTTGTCCTTGGAGTCCTTGCCCTCCCGGGCATCGTCCCAGATCAGCACTGCTTGGCAGGTGGGTGTGTTGTCGGGGCCAACGTGTAGGGTGAGGGGCAGCCCTGGTGACACAAGACCTACCCCTACTCCCCATGGGACCTCAACCCACTTGCTTAACCTTTTGCTAGCACCCCATGTGATCCTCACACAGCATGACTACTTGTGATTCCTCAGGAGACAGGTTCTAGAACTGTTATACTCATTTACAGATGAGGAAGCTGAGGCTCAAAGGGGTTGGCTATCTGGCCAAGGACCTCACAACCCATCAGCAACCAAGCAGAGACTCATATCCAGGCCTGGAACTTCCCATCGGTAACCATTTCTGCCTCCAGGGTCCCAGTCCATACACCCCCAGAAGACTTCTGTGAGGAATCCTAGGCCTTCTTTTGCCATGCCCCAGTGGGATAAACAAAAACCCTTAAAACAAGATGGTGCTTGAGACTCAAAGCAAGAGGGCAATGGGGAGACTGCCCCAAGATTTTAAAACCTATTGATTGTGTGACCTTGGATAAATCACTTAACCTCTCTGGGCCTCAGTTTCTTCACCTGTAAAAATGGGAATAATGATACTTCCTACCACACATAGTTATTATGAGTATTAAATGAGTTAATACATGTAAAGTGGTTAGGACAGCACCAGGATCACAGCAAGCGCTCTATAGGTAAGGACATGTCATATAGGAGGCATTCAACAAGTGTTTGTTAAATGAAGACAAAACACCAAGCTTCTCAAGCAATGAGATCCAGGACTTGTAAGCCTCACTGTGTGACTCTGAGTTACTCTTCATATGCCCGTGCCTCTGGGAGGCCAGGATTCTAGGGAATCTGGGCCAAGGGTGGGATGGGATGAGGACACTTACCTGAGATCTCTGAGAACTTGGGGCTGCTACCACCGCCCACCAGGGCCAGCAGGTTGGAGCGGTGCAGCATTTCCACCAGGCCCATGCTGCCCACCTGCTCATGGTCTGGACAAGGACCAGGGTGTCAGTAGGGGTGGGTGCCAATGCCCAACCCATCCCTTCTGCCCATTGCACCTCCCCCACCGACAGCTCACCCAGATGCCCCTTCTCCATCAATGGCTCCACGTTGTAGATGCGCACACCTGTCTCCATAGCGCAGCAAAAGCAGCCTGGGGATGGGAGGAATCCGGGCTGCCTCAAAGGATGCCCAAGTGGGAAGCTAGGGGCTTAACATCCACCTGTGGCCATTCTCTCCCTCCCCACGCTCCCAAAAGGGCATAGGCACAAGCCTCTCTCACTCTGGTCTTGGTTGAAACGCAGACTGGTCACGCCTCGAAGTGGCTGCTGAGTCATGGTCCAGGATTACTTCCCTGGACACAAATGAGGGTAGGGTTGGGAAGAGTCCTTTGGTCTGTTCTCTGAGTCCTAGAACTCCTGTTCTCAACTGATTACTTCCTCCTCCTTCCACTCTGCTACCTAACCCCAGCAGTATTGCAGAGAAGACAAAATCAGGGGAAGAATCCTAGGGTCTCCAGTCTAAGCTCTCAAGACCCCAAGAAGCATGGCCAGGAACGTTCCCATCTTCTCACACTTGGTTGACCCCAACTCTGTGTGTCTACCCCGACCTCGACCACCCCTGCCCCTCCTCCTTACTCCCTGGCCCTGACTGTTTCTCAGGAAATAATGAGGTAGGAGGTATTTCAGTGATGTCTCCTCTTTACCCCCAGCCAATCCTGACCTTAGTGCCCAACATGGCCTGGAACCACCCCATACCCACTTTTCTTCTTACACCTGGACCTAGCACCTAAGTCTGCCTGTCAATAAACGGGAAAGGGAGCTCAACCACCCACCTCCTTCTGCACCTCCCTGACCTGGCCCTGAAACCTGCTATAGTTGGTTCACCATTCTGAGGAGCTCTCCTTCCATGTCCTTCTACTCCAACCTATTCTATCACTCCTGAGCTCTCACACCTTCCCTCCTCACAGGCTTCCCGAAATACCTTCAGGATCCCATTCCTACCTCCAGACAACCCCTCTCATGATATGCTAACTTCTGCCTGATCATGGACAACCTGGACCTTCCCCCAGATCCCTGTATGCCCTAAAGACCCTTCTTCAGAATTCCCTTATCACTCAGATGCCCCACCCCTGGGACATACCCTTGCATGTGTTCAGCTATCCCTGACTTTGACATGGGTTGGCTGGGACCTACCCTCAGGAATTGCATACCCCCTAAGATCCCTCCTCCAGACTCCCTATCTTCTCCCCAAGACCCTTTCCCAGGGGACCCTACTGCCTCAAGACCCTTGCTCAGGACACAGACATTCCAAAACTCCTACCTGGGACTTCTCAATCCCCCCAGCAAGATGCCTGCCCCAGATTCCCCTAATATTCTTGCCCTAGAGTCCTCATACTCCCTTTAAACACCCATCTTCCCCAAATCTTTGCCCCGGCACACCCTCTTCCCACCCTTCAAATGTCCCCCTCACCTGTCCGCACCACCTCCACTGGACTGCCTTCACCTCCCCTCCCCACAAAGACCCATTCGTTGGAGATTCCCCCACCCAAGAACCCTGCCCAGGGATTCCTCACACATAGCTCTCCCACCCCTTACGTCCAAGACCACCCTCATACTCCTCCCAATGCCAGCACCTACTTAAGATGCTTGTCCTAGATACCTTCCATCAACCAAAACTCCTGCTCAAAAGACCCCTTTGTCCCCTAGACCGCAACCAATTTTGGGACCATGCCCCAGATCCCTGCTTCTGCACTGACCTGACCTCTGTGCGTCCCCGATCCCAGCTCCAGTTCTCGGTGCCGCCCGCGGCACGGCTTTCTGACCTCCCGGGCCTTGACGCCCTGCTCCGGTGTTTACATCAGGCCTCACTTCCGGGGGAGGGAGCCTGTGACCGGAAATGATTCACCCTGCCCAGAAAACGCGGCCAGTCCTGCTAGCTCAGCTTCTGGGTCATTGGAGCAATGAGAGAGAGCGTGGCGTCCTCCCAGGAGGGCGCGGGAAGCAGAGGATGCTCAGCCAAGGCATGACTGTCTGAGGGAACCGCGGACGGGTGGGCGAGAGTCTTTCCCTCGCTGAGCGGAAAAGGGCGAGAATTCTTCAATTCGGTCCAGCTCCGACAGCTAAAGGCGTTATCTTCTGGGCTAATAAGACGTGGACCGAGGTGGGGAGAGGGGCCGCCCCCGTTAGCAATTTGTAGTTCCCGCACACTCCTAGGGAGGGGCGACCCAGGACCCTTGAGGCGGGGGTGATCCTGGAAACCTTGAAAGCTGTCTATCACAATAGCCAGGGAAAACCAGGTTGAGATTCCCCATCCCACCCTCGCTAAGTTTTATTCACAAAGTGAAAAAAAAGTTTTTTTTTTTGATGGCAAGATAAATGTTCTCTGTGGGGGGAAGAAACCTCCAATTATGTACGTAGTGGAAATATTTTTTTATTCAACTTTTAAATTTTGAGATGTCGACTCACGTGTAGTTTTGAGAAATAATACAGAGAATTCCCATGTACTTAAACACTTCCCCCTAAAGGTAACATGTTATGTATAGTAACATGTACTATAGTAAACTATAGTAAAATATTACAATGAGAATATTGATATATTTGATATTGATACAATCCACCCATCATTTACTTTTTTTCAAGTATTGTTTTTATACTTTCAAAAGTTGCTAATATATAATGGACAATGGTTTAATGTATCCTTTTTAATTGATTCATGGTATTCCGTGGAATAAATGTCTAATTGTTCAGCTGTTCCCCTACTGATTGGAGAAGGAAATGGCAACCCACTCCAGTATTCTTGCCTGGAAAATCCCATGGACGGATGAGCCTGGTAGGCTACAGTCCATGGGGTCGCAAAGAGTCGGACAGGACTGAGCGACTTCACTTTTTTCTCCCCTACTGATAGCCATCTAGGTGGTTTGATGGACTGTGTTGACAACATCCACAGGCATGTTTACTTGTGAATTTTGGCCCCATATACTACTGTATAGCTTCCCTGGTGGCTCAGACAGTAAAGTGTCTGCCTCCAATGCGGGAGACCTGGGTCCAATCCCTAGGTCGGGAAGATCCTTTGGAGGAGGAAATGGCAACCCACTCCAGTACTCTTGCCTGGAAAATCCCATGGATGGAGGACCCTGGTAGGGTATAGTCCATGGGGTTCCAAAGAGTTGGACACGACTGAGTGACTTCACTTTCTTTCTTTCTACTACTCTAGGCATTACTCCATTGTTATGCTCCTCCACAAAGCCAATCTTCTGGCTCTCTTCAGTCTCCACTTTCTCACAACCTGGCGCATATGTAACTTTTTTTTTTTTAATTTGCTGTGCCATTGGCATATTGCAGGATCTTAGTTCCCTGAGCAAGGACTGAACCTAGGCACCAGCAGTGAAAGCTTCAAGTCCTAGCCAGTGGGCCATCAGGGACTTCCTAAGGCATATTTGACTTAATTCACTTTGGCTTCTATCTGTCTCCAAGACTCCCTGTCTCTGAGACGTCTCTTAACCAGATTACTGATGATTAACAATCTTCCCAAACCAGCAGTTACTTCTCTACCCCTTCCTGTGGCCACTCAGCGTATTCCAGTTTCTTGCCCTCACTCTTGGTTTTCTCCTGTATCTCTGACTACTGCTCCCCTTTCATCATTTCCAAATATTGGTGTATCCTTGGCCATGATCCTGGCCCCCTTACTTTTATAGCTCATATTTTGTCCCTAGGTGACTTCATCTTGTCTCCTAGCCTTAATTATTACAAATATTTGTAAGATGCACTAATTTAGGCCTCTGGCCTAGAAGTCACCAGACTCATATATGCTATGGCTTGTTGCACATTTTCACATGGATGTCTCATAAGCCATCTGAGATTTAACCCATCCAAACAAATTTCTTGAATTTCCCTAACTCAAACACCCTCCTGTCACCCTCATCTCAACCAATGGCACCATTACACCAAGTCTGTCATGCAAGCCAAAGAGCAGATATATCATGCTTGATTCTCCTTTGTCACTGGAAAATTGTGTTGATACTACTGTCAAAATGGTATCACAGATACAACCCCTGGGATTTCCCTGGTTCGTCCAGTGGGTAAGAATCCACCTGCCAATGCAGGGGACATGGGTTCTATTTCTGGTCTGGGAAGATTCCACATGCTGTGGAGCAACTAAGCCCGTGCACCACAACTCCCAAGTGCTGCAACTACTGAAGTCCGTGCGCCTGGAACGAGAAGCCTCCACAATGAGAAGCCTGTGCGCCACAACTAGAGAGTAGCCCCTGCTCTCCACAACTAGAGAAAGCCCACACAGCAATGAAGACCCAGTGCAGCCAAAAATAAATAGATAATAAATAAATATAGCAGTGTGTACACGTCAAAAAAACCCGAAAAGGCCTGGCACATAGGTCGATTGGAAAAACTCATAATTCACAGGGCATGAAATACACAGGAAGGTTGTGGGGAATAATTAGCCCTGGACTTAGAACCACTCCATACCCAATTAATCATTAAAGGAAGATACTAAAAAATCAAATTGCTTCCAAGTAACTGTATTTCAGTACAAAGATAAGGAAGATTCATAGGAATAATAATAAAACCCTAGTACCTAATAAGGTAAAATTCACAATGTCTGTTACCAAAAAAAAAAAAATGACTAGGCATAAAAAGAAGGAAGAACCCTGAAAAACATATGCTAAGTGAAAAGAGCCAGTCACAAAGGACCACATGTTGTATGCTCTCCTTTGTAGATAATGTCCATAATAGGCAAGTGAAATACAAAGTAGATTAGTGGTTGCCTAGGGCTGGTGGGTGGGGGATATGACTGGGGGAAAAAAGGCAATGACTGCTAAGGAGTGTGGGGTTTTGGGGTGCTGAAAATGTTCTAAAACTGATTGTGATGATGGTTGCACAAGCCTGTAAGTATCCTTTAAAAAGAACATTTAACTGTACACTTTAAATTGTGTATTGTGTGGTGTGTGAATTATATCTCAATGTTGTTTTTTTTAAGCAGGAAAACAGGACCCATAATAATCAATCAATGGAAATTGACCCAGAATGGACACACATGTTAGAATTAGGAGAGAATAATTCTTAAAAAAGTTATTAAAAGCTGCACTCCATATGTTAAAAAAAAGTTGATCAGAGACATGGAACATTCACCCAAAGTGAATTTCTAAAGATGAAAAATACACCCGATGGGATTAATGACTAGAGATTGCAGAAGAAAAACGTTAATGACAGAAGTCCTAGCAATAGAAACTAAGAAAATGAAAAAGGGAAAAGGAATCTCCAAAAATAAAAAGAGCATATATGAGCTGTAGAACAATTTTGTGTGACCTAATATGCAGGAAATTGAAACCCCAAAGAAGAGCAGAGGGGACAGAAAAAGTATGTAAAGAATAAAGTCCTAAAATTTTCCAAAATTAATAAAAAATATAAGCTTACAGATCCAAGAAATTCAATAAACACCAGCAAAAGATGCATGAAAAATACTACACAAAGGCACATTGTAATAAAATTGCTCCAAACCAATGAAGAGAAAATCTTTATTTTTTCTTCCAGTTTTATTGAGATATAATTGACTTACAGCACTATATGTGGAAAATTCTGAAAGAGATGGGAATACCAGACCACCTGACCTGCCTCTTGAGAAACCTATATGCAGGTCAGGGAGCAATAGTTAGAACTGGACATGGAACAGACTGGTTCCAAATAGGAAAAGGAGTACATCAAGGCTGTATATTGTCACCCTGCTTATTTAACTTCTATGCAGAGTACATCATGAGAAATGCTGGGCTGGAAGAAGCACAAGCTGGAATCAAGATTGCCAGGAGAAATATCAATAACCTCAGATATGCAGATGACACCACCCTTATGGCAGAAAGTGAAGAGGAACTAAAAAGCCTATTGATGAAAGTGAAAGAGGAGAGTGAAAAAGTTGGTTTAAAGCTCAACATTCAGAAAACTAAGATCGTGGCATCTGGTCCCATCACTTCATGGGAAATAAATGGGGAAACAGTGGAAACAGTGGCTGACTTTATTTTGGGGGGCTCCAAAATCACTGCAGATGGTGACTGCAGCCATGAAATTAAAAGATACTTACTCCTTGGAAGGAAAGTTATGACCAACCTAGATAGCATATTGAAAAGCAGAGACATTACCTTGCCAACGAAGGTCCATCTAGTCAAGGCTATGGTTTTTCCAGTGGTCATGTATGGATGTGAGAGTTGGACTGTGAAGAAAGCTGAGTGCCGAAGAATTGATGCTTTTGAACTGTGGTGTTGGAGAAGACTCTTGAGAGTCCCTTGGACTGCAAGGAGATCCAACCAATCCATCCTAAAGGAGATCACTCCTGGGTGTTCACTGGAAGGACTGATGTTGAAGCTGAAACTCCAATAACTTTGGCCACCTGATGCAAAGAACTGACTGATTGGAAAAGACCCTGATGCTGGGAAAGATTGAGGGCAGGAGGAGAAGGGAACGACAGAGGATGAGATGGTTGGATGGCATCACTGACTCAATGGACATGGGTTTGGGTGGACTCCAGGAGTTGGTGATGGACAGGAAGGCCTGGTGTGCTGCAGTTCATGGGGTCACAAAGAGTTGGACACAACTGAGCAACTGAACTGAACTGACAGCACTATATGTTTGAAGTGTGCAGATAATGATTTGATTTGCATACACTGTGAAATGATTATCACAAGTTTAGTGAACATCCATCTTTCCATATAAAATTAAGGAAATAGAAAAAATTTTTCCCTGTGATCCTCTTATAATTTACTCTTTTATATATATCATACAGCAGTGTTCATTATATTTGTCATGTTGTACATTACATCCCTAGTACTTATTTATCAAATATCTGGAAGTTTGTACCTTTTAAACCTTCTTCATCTTATTCCCCCTTTCCCACCCCCACCTCTGAAAAACACAAATCTGATCTTTATGAGTTTGTTTGTTTTTGAAGGTGGGGATTGAGGAAGGGGCAGCAAGAAAGACAGTTAGGAGGCTATTTCAGTAAATCGGTGGGTTTTGGTGCCTTATGGCACAAAGCAAAGAAGACCTAAAGAGCCTCTTGATGAAAGTGAAAGAGGAGAGTAGAAAAGTTGGCTTAAAACTCAACATTCAGAAAACTAAGATCATGGCATGCTTCCCTGGTGGTGCAGAGGTTAAAGCGTCTGCCTGCAATGTGGGAGACCCGGGTTTGATCCCTGGGTCAGGAAGATCCCCTAGAGAAGGAAATGGCAACCCACTCCAGTATTCTTGCCTGGAGAATCCCATGGACAGAGGAGCTTGGTGGGCTACAGTCCATGGGTCGCAAAGAGTCAGACATGACTGAGTGACTTCACTTTCACTTTTCTTATCCCATCACTTCATGGGAAATAAATGGGGAAACAATGGAAACAGTGAGAGACTTGATGTTGCTGGGCTCCAAAATCACTGCATATGGTGACTGCAGCCATGAAATTAAAAGACGTTTGCTCCTTGGAAGAAAACCTATGACCCACCTAGACAACATATTAAAAAGCAGAGACATTATTTTGCCAACAAAGGTCCGTCTAGTCAAGGCTATGGTTTTTCCAGTAGTCATGTATGGATGTGAGAGTTGGACTATAAAGAAAGCTGAGCGCCAAAGAATTGATGCTTTTACAAGGATATCAAACCAGTCCATCCTAAAGGAAATCAGTCCTGAATATTCATGGGAAGGACTGATGCTAAAGCTGAAACTCCAATACTTTGGCCACCTGATGGGAAGAACTGACTCATTGGAAAAGACCCTGATGCTGGAAAAGATTGAAGGTGGGAAGAAAAGGGGACAACAGACGATGAAATGGTTGGATGACATCATCAACTTGATGGACATGAGTTTGAGTAAGCTCCGGGATTTGGTGATGCACAGGGAAGCCTGGCATGCTGCAGTCCATGGGGTCACAAAGAGTTGGACATGACTGAGGACTGAACTGAATTGTCCTTCAACACAAGGTTGACTTTCAACAACCTGCCTGGTGCTGTTAAAACTTCTGATAGTAGGAGTACCACCTCGCCCCTTCACCTCACTTTTTTTCCTGGAGCAAATAGGACTTAGCATCTTATTTGAATTAAGATGTATTCCTGAGTCTTTAATCCTTTTTAGTTTGCTTTTCAAACTAGCAGTCTGATTATTTACTTACTTAACAGGACAGTCACCAGAGAATGAAGAATGATGCACATGCCTGTCATGCCAAGTTGTCACAAGAAGGGCGTTAGGATCAAAAAGGACCCACCTGTCATGACTGAGTAACCTGTGGAAGAAATCCAAACTAGGATGAATGTTTAGGCATTCCAGGTTTGTGGGAATGAGTTTCAAGTATCTATATCTCAGTCAAAATCTTTCTTAAAACAGAAATCTTGAAGTTAAACATGGCTCTGCTCAAACCCAGTTGGGTCAACTTTAATATCAGAATTTCTCCTTGGAACATTTCACCTTCTTTTGTGGATATGACTCAATGAATTAATTTTCTCTTAACACATCCTGGAAAATTGATTGTTTGGCAAGTGAGAAATTAGGTTTTGCTCTGATGTTCTGAAAAGTAACATACTAATCCCCTTAATTAATAGCTAATTCTTAACATGTATTTGTTTATTTATCCAATGTATATTGAGTGCCTACAACACACCAGGTACCTGTACTAAGTGTTGGAGAATGGAACAATAAACAGAACAATGTCCTTGGAAGAAAAAGGTGGTGAATAAATGGATGAGTAAACATATTTATATATAAATTAGAGATAAAATGGATTAGGAGATAGGAAGGGTTGCTACCTTATTTGGGATGATCAGAGAAACTTCTATGATAAGGTGACATTGGAGCAGAAACCTGAGGGAATGAAGTCTGTGGAAGTTTGGGGAAAGAGCATTCTGCGAGAAGGAACAGCAGCCTGAGCAAGTGAGTCACAGAAGTATGTTGTGGGGGCAGAATATGCAGGGCCTCATTGCCATTTTAAATGCTTTGGCTCCTATTCTGAGTGAGATAGGGAGCCATTTGGAGGGTTTGGGGCAGAGAAGAGAAACATAACCAGACTGGTTTCTGTGTGTGGACCACACAGAAGGCAGGAAGTAGGGGAAGAGGCAGCAAGACAGACAGTTAAGAGGCTATTTCAGTAAATCACACAGTGGTGCCTTGGACACTGGGCAGTGGAGGAGATGTTTTCTGGAATTATTTTGAAGGTAGAGCTGAAGGACTATGTTGATGGATTAGATACAGGGTGTGTGGAAGGTTTTAGTTAAGCTGAGAGTCAGCTGGAGAAGCAGATTAGGAGTTTTGTACTGTCCTTGTGAACTGTGAAATGCTTCTGAAATATCATTTAGAGATGTTAAGTAGGTGACTGGATATGACTAAAGGTCAGGAGTGAGGTACAGGCTGGAGACAACACATTTAGGACGCATCAGAATATCAAACTCATTTACAGCCAGAGGAAATTACCTAGGAAGTGAAAGTAGGTGAGGTTAGAAGCCTAAGCCCTGGGGCATTTCCAAGGTATAAAAGTCAGTGTAATGAGGAGGAACTGGCAAAAGACTGAGTAGGAGCAGCTAGTGTGGCAGGAACAGAACCAAATCCTTTCCAGAAGGATTTCTGGAAGTCAAGAGAAAAAGCATTTCAAGAAGGGAGTCAAATGTTGCTGAGAGGGAATGATAAGGAGCACTCATGATATGCAGGCACTGGGTGTACAAAGATGAACCAGAATGCCAGGCACATAGTAGGTGTCCATGTACTTTTAATTGTAACAAAATATACACAACAAAGTGCTTCACTGGGGGCTCAGAAGGTAAAGAATCTGCCTTCAAAGCAGGAAACCCGAGTTTGATCCCTAGGTGGGGAAGATTCCGTGGAGAAGGGAATAGCTGGCTACCCAATCCAGGATTCTTGGCTGGAAAATCCCATGGACAGAGAAGCCTGGTGGGCTACAGCCCATGGGATCAACTGAGTGACTAACACTTTCACTTTTTTATACATAACATAAAATTTACTACCTCAACCATTTTAAAGTATACAGTGCATCAGTGTTAAGAATATTTACATTGTTGTGAAACAAATCTTCAGAACTTTTTTATCTTGCAAAACTGAAACTCTAGACTCATTAAACAACATCTCTCCACTAAACCTCCTGCCCCTCCCCAGTCCCTGGGAACTACCTTTCTACCTTACATTTCTATGAATTTGACTCCTTTAGATACCTCACAGAAGTGGAAACATACAGTATTTGTATTTGTATGACTGGCTTATTTCACACAACATAATGTTCTCAAGGTTCATTCGTGTTGCAGCATGTGTCAGAATTTTCTTCCCTTTAGAGGCTGAATAATATTCTATTGTATGAATATCCCACTTTTTGCTTATCCATTCATTTATTGATGGACACTTGGATTGGTTCCACCTTTTGGCTTTTGTGACTAATGCCGCAATGAACATGGGTATGTGAAGTCTATTACATACTGTGCTTTCTTTTTTAGGTAGTTTTGTTATTTTATTTTTGTGGTAACTTTACAGTATTTTAAGGTTATATATGTTTAAATATCTCCCTGAAAAGGGCTGACTTATAATGATCTAAACGTGACTGTATCATTCTTCTACTACAAGGTGGGAGAGAACTCCCTTTGTAAAACTATGAATCCAAATAAATGACTGTTTATAAAGCTGGCTCTGATGGTAACTAAAACATTACCAATTTCGTTTTTTTGAAAAAGCAATGTTCTGTCACTGCCATGGGTCTGATCTGAACACAAATCCAATCTGATTTGTGTTCTATTCAAGACATCATCCACCGGACGGCAGTTTCCCATGTTGCAGGTAAGGTACGTAGGAGGCTTAAAAACAAGCCTCTAGGGGGCAAGCATGCAAGTTATAGGATGGACTGGCTTTAAGAAGTTAAGTGTTTCTAAAGGGAACAAGAAGCTCCCTAGGGAAGAAGCTTCCTCCTATAAAGGCAGGAACCTGTTTACAAAAGCTCATATACCTTGAAATGAATAGGAATCCTATACCTGTGGGGGATACTGGGTGGTCACAACTCAAAAGATGGACACAACCAACGCAGTGTCTCTCCAGATCCTTCCTTTAATGTCAGGTAATGTTTCAACCCAAACACAGGATACATACTGTAATGAAAAGGACCTGAGGGCATCTGAGTCATGCATGGTATAGTAAGTACAAACCTTGAAGGTGAAGTCGCTCAGTCGTGTCTGACTCTTTGTGACCCCATGGACTGTAGCCTACCAGGCTCCTCCATCCATGGGATTCTCGAGGCAAGAATACTGGAATGGGTTGCTATTTCCTTCTCCAGGGGATCTTCCCAACCCAGGGATCGAACCCAGGTCTCCCGCATTGGGGGCAGACGCTTTAACCAGTGAGCCACCAGGGAAGTACAAACCTTGGCCCCACGCAAAGGAGCAGTCAAGGGCCTGGAAGATTCACCTCTTTATTTCTCTTTCCTGCTGGGCTTAAAGTCCATGGAAGAGAAAGAGCTTTCAATCAGTGGAACCAATGAGGCGTCAGGGCCTTGGAGGGTAGATTTGGTTGTACAGTATTACAAAATATATTTAGGAAAAAAACAGCCCAGGCCTCCCAGCAGTATCCCAAGCCTCAGCTGGTCCAGTGGCCCAACCTCTACATCATACTGTGCTTTCAATTATTCTGGATATTTTTGCAGAAGTGGAATTGTTGGATCATATGGTAATTCTGTTTTTTTTTTTTTTAAATTTTGGGGGAACTGCCATATATATATTTTTTCCATAGTGGCTGCACCATTTTATATTCCTACCAAGAGTGCACAAGGGTTCTAATTTTCTCCACATCTGAACCAACACTTCTTTCCTTTTTCATAGTAACCATCCTAATGAGTGTGAGGCCCAGAGAATTATCATTCTTGATCTGTATGGCAGTTCCCTGGAAACCTTCACTTACAGGGCTTGTCTTTATTTGACCTGATACAGAGCTCTCTCTGAATCACATCTGCTGAGGTGGTGATAACAGCTGGAATCAACAATAAGTTGACCAAAAAATCATGAAGAACTGGGAGTGAGATGTCCAGAGGGACCTTTGAAAAACTCTTGACATATTTCTGGGAATCTGGAAGGCCACATGCATGTGCAACTGCAGGACTGCAAGCATGCCCAGGAAAGAGCTGAGGAGACCGTATGCTTTCACCTCTGGGTGACTTTTTTTTATTGGAGTATAGCTGATTTACAATGTGTGATAGTGTCAAGTGTACAGCAAAGTGAGTCAGTTATCCATATATATATATATATATATATATATATATATATATATATACATATTTCCACTCATTTTCAAATTGTTTTCCCATACTGGTTATTACAGAACATTGAGTAGAATTCACTGTGCTATACAGTAGGTCCTTATTAGTTATCTATTTTATATATAGTAGTGTGTATATGACCAATATAGTCTCCTAATGAATCACTTTCCCCCATGTTTCCCTTTTGGTAAACCATAAATTTGACTTTGAGATCTATGAATCTGTTTAAGTTCATTTGTATCATTCTTTTTTAGATTCCACATATAAGTGGTATCATGTGGTATTTGTCCTTCCTCGCCTGACTTACTTCACTTAGTATGATAACCTCTAGGTCCATCTGTGTTGCTACAAATGGCATTATTTCCACTTCTGCGTGATCTTGATGCCCTGTGGAAAACTCTGCTAAGGCAGAGCTGTAAACTACCTTGCTGGAGTTTTCAAAGCATTCAATGACACACACAGAAACCCTAAGCAAAGGTTGAAGACCTGGTTCAAAGAACTTAAGGAAATCTCTATTGGCTGGCTACTAAGTTAATGAAGGTCACTTTGGTGAGCACACACAACAAAGGACTTTACAAAAATAGTTAAGAAAAGTCACTAAACAGCAGCAACAACAAACCCTGGGGAGGAGAAAATCTGAATTTCAGAGCTGCCACATTATTTCAAATGTCCACATTTTAAATTACAATGAAAACAGAAAGTATAAACCAGATTTCCCTGGTGGTTCAGTGGTTCAGAATCCACCTGTCAATGGAGGGGACATGGGTTTGATCCCTGGTCCAGGAAGATCCCACATGCTGCAGGGCAACTAAGCCCATGTGCCACAGCTACTGAGCCCACAATCTAGAGCCTCTGCTCTGCAACAAGAGAAGCCACCACAGTGAGAAGCCCACACACTGCAACTAGAGAGTAGTCCTCACTCACCACAACTAGAGAAAGCCCGCCCACAATAACAGAGTAACCCAGCACAGCCAAAAATAAATACATAAAATAAAAATAAAGTATAAACCATACACAGGGGGAAAGTCACTAAATAGAAACCATCCCTGCTGCTGCTAAGCTGCTAAGTCACTTCAGTCGTGTCCGACTCTGTGCGGCCCCATTGACGGCAGCCCACCAGGCTCCCCCATCCCTGGGATTCTCCAGGCAAGAACACTGGAGTGGGTTGCCATTTCCTTCTCCAATGCATGAAAGTGAAAAGTGAAAGTGAAGTCGCTCAGTCGTGTCCGACTCTTAGCGACCCCATGGGCTGCAGCCTACCAGGCTCCTCCGTCCATGGGATTTTCCAGGCAAGAGTACTGGAGTGGGGTGCCATTGCCTTCTCTGGAAACCATCCCTAAGGAAGCCCAAACATTGGATGTACTACATTTTAGATTTTTTTTTAAGTACAGTTGATTTACAGTGTTGTGTTAGTTTCTGGTGTACAGCGTAAGTGATTAAGAATATATACATTCTGGGGTTTCCCTGGTGGTCCAGTGGCTAAGTCTCTGCACTCCCAATGCAGGGAGCCTAGGTTTGATCCCTGGTGCCAAATGCCACAACTACGAGTTCACATACTGCAACTAAAAATCCTGCATGCCACAATTAAGACCCAGTCAACCAAAAAAAAAAGTGTGTATATATATATCTGCTAATCCCAAACTCATAATTTATCCCTCCTCCATCCCCTTTCCCCTTTGTTAACCATAAATTTGTTTTCTATGTCTGTGAGTCTGTTGCTATTTTGGAAATAAGTTCAGTCGTATCATATTTTATTTTTTGGCTGTGCTGGGTCTTTGTTGCAGCATGCAGGCCTCTCTATTTATCTGCAGGCTTAATTCCCCCAGGGCATGTGGGATCTTAGTTCCCATAGGTTAAATTGAACCCGCATCCACCTGCAGTGGAAGGCAGATTTTGAACCACTAGGCCATCAGGGAAGTCTCTGTATCATATTTTAGATTTCACTTGTAAGAGTCACATGTAAGTGATAGCAAGTTTCCCACATGGCGCAGTGGTAAAGAATCTGCCTGCCAATCTAGGAGACGCAGAGAATGGAGATTTGATCTCTGGGTCAGCAAGACCCCGTGGAGTAGAAAATAGTAACCTGCTCCAGTATTCTTGGCTGGAAAATTCCATGGACAGAGGAGCCTGGTAGGCTACAGTCCATGAGGTCACAAAAGAGTTGGACACGACTGAACGACTAACACTTTCACTGCCATATGCAACAACATTAATGGACTTCAAGGACATTTTGCTAAGTGAAATAAGCCAGACACAGAAAGACAAGTACTACCTGATTCCACTTATGAGGTATGTAAAATAGATTTGGGACTTCCCTGGTGGTTCAGTGGTTAAGAATCCACCTTGCAATGCAGAGGACATGGGTTTAATCCCTGGTCAGGGAACTAAGATCCCACATGCCACAGGGCCACTAAGCCTATGAGCTCTAGAGCCTGTGAGACACAAGACAGTCTGCATCGCACTACTGAAGCCCATGTGCCACAACTAGGAAGTCTGGGTGCTGCAACTAAAGATCCTGCATAATGCAATGAAGATCTCATGTGCCACAACTAAGACCCAACACAGCCAAATAAACAAATATTAAAAATAAAATAATCAAATTCATACAATTAAAGACTAGAATGGTGGTTAACAGGTTCTGGGTAGAGGGGGGAAACGGGAAGTTAATAATCAACAGGCATAAAGTTTCAGTTAGGTAAGATTAATAAGCTCTGGAGATTTGCTGTACATTGTACCTGTAATCAACAATAATGTATTATATACTTAAAATTTGTTAAAAGCAGAGATCTTATGTTGAGTATTTTCATCACAATTAAGATCTAAAAAATAAAGCTCTTTGCAAGAAAAAAAAATATGGATTGGTTAATCTATTTTGGAAGCCTTCTCCATTTTGCATTAATGAGAGTCTAGTTGTCACTATGGCCTTTGTCCTAGAGACATTGCCCAAGGTTTGACACTGAAACGGGTCTGCCATTTTCTTTTAAATGCTTTTCAAAATTAATTATTTTTATTTTTGTTTGCACTGGGTCTTCATTGTTGCTAGTGGGCTTTCTCTAACTGCAGAGTAGGGGGCTACTCTCTAGTTGTGGTACATGGGCTTCTCATTGAGATGGCTTCGCTTGTTGCAGAGCACAGGGTCTGGGCACATGGGCTCAGCACTTGTGGTTCATGGGCCCTAGGGCATGCAGGCTTTAGTAGGTGAGGCAAGTGGGTTCAGTAGTTTCGACTCACAGGTTCCAGAGCAGGGGCTCAGTAGTTGTGGCACACAGGCTTGGTGGGCCTGCGGCATGTGGGATCTTCCTGGACCAGGGAACCCATGTCCCCTGCATTCGCAGGGTGGATTCTCATCCACTGTGCCACAAGGGAAGTCCTGCAGTTTTCTTTTGAAGAGTAGTTTGTAACTGGTGCTTGTACCATAAGCCCCTGGGGGGTTCATTATAACAGAGTGCTGGTTCCCAACTACAGAATGTCAAATTCATTAGGTCCAGAAAGGACCGGAGAATTTGTATTTCTGCCCTGTTTACAGGTGATGCTGCTGCTGCTGGTCTAGGGTCCATACTTTGAGAATCACTGCTTACCTGATACCACAAAGTAATAAAACTCTGCCCCTGGAGAACTGTCCTAACCTCCTCATGGGAACCCTTGGTTCAAGATATGGCCAGAGTTCCTAGAATGACAGGAAGCTGGGACTTTGCTGAGTTTACAAACAGGTTTAGGATTAGCAGGAATTGAACCTGCTTGGCACTAAATGTTTGTTTAATAAATGACAAGTATGTTGGAGAGAGGGAAAAAAACCCCCTACAACTAATGGTGTACTTAATGGCATAAGACTGACTACTTTCCCCTTAAAACCCAGAATGAGACACATATCTACTCTCACTACTGTTCTTTTACATTGTACTGAAGATTCTAGTCAATGCATAAAAGCAAGAAGAAATAAAAGGCATCTGGATTGGAAAGAAATAAACCTGTCTTTATTTGCAGAAACGTGATTATCTAGTAGAAAACCCAATGGAATCTATAAAAAAGGTAATAAAATTGTTATTTTAGCATGATTGGAGGATACAAGATCAATGTACGAAAATCAACTGTACTTTCTCTGGCACTTCAGTGGTTAAGACTTGGTGCTCCCATTGCAGGGCAACTAAGATCCCACATGCTGCATAACACAGCCAAAAAAAAGAATGTGGAGAACTGATTTTCAAAAATTATTTATTTGGCTGCACTGGGCCTTAGTTGTGGCATGTGGATCGAACCCAGGACTCCTGCATTGGGAGTGTGGAGTATCAGCCACTGGACCACCAGTGAAGTCCTGGATAACCGATTTCTTTTAAAACGCACAAAGCCATGCAGTGGAGGAAGGATGGTCTTTTTAACAAATGGTGCTAGAACAGTTGGATATTCATACCCAAAGGAAGCAGCCTGGATTCATACCTCCTATTATATACAATGTGTTAGTTGCTCAGTTGTGTCTGACTCCTTGCGACCCCATGGAGTGGAGATCACCAGGCTCCTCCGTCCATAGGCATTTTCCAGGCAAGAATATTGGATTGGGTGGCCATTCCCTTCTCCAGGGGATCTTCCTGACTCAGGGATAAAACCTGGGTCTCTTGTACTGCAAAAAGTAATTCAAAATGGATTAAAGACCTAAATATATTATCTGAAACTATAAAACTTCTAGAAAACCTTTGTGATCTTGGATTAGGCGAAGATTTCTTAGATAAGACATCAAAAGGACAATCCACAAAGAACAAACTGATAAATTTGACTACATCAACATTGAACATTTCTGCTTTTCAAAAGCCACTGCTAACTTTCTGCCTCACCAGCCACTGCAGAGTGGTGGCTGTAGCTCTGCTCTTCCCCATGGCCATGGGCCTTAACAAGGGCCACAGGATGACCAAGAACATGAGCAAACTGAGGCACAGCCACCTCCTCGGGCGCCTCACCAAGCACACCAAGTTCATGCGGGACATGATCCGGGAGGTGTGCAGCTTCACCCCTTATGAGCGGCAGGCCATGGAGCTGCTCAAAGTCTTCAAGGACAAGCAGGCCCGCAAGTTCATCAAGAAAAGGGTGAGGACATACATCCGTGCCAAGAGGAAGAGAGAGGAGCTGAGCAATGTCCTGGCCACCATGAGGAAAGTGGCAGCCAAGAACAACTGAGCCCGTCCCCTCTGTGCACAATAAACCTTTTCAGAAAAAAAAAAAAAAAAGACATTGTTAAGAGAACAAACAGACAAGCCACAGACTGCCAAGAAAAATACTTGCAAAGCATATATCTGGTAAAGTATCTGTATCCAGAAGATATAAGAACTGCTTTTTGAAAGGTCTATTAATAGGATATGGCAAAAGGGGTGGTGTATCTCTAATCTTTATATTCTTAAAGCTAGAAAAAATGGAATAGATGAATAATTTGCAAAGAAGAAATAGAAACACAGATGTAGAGAACAAATGATGTTTGGATAACAAGGGGGAAAGAGGGTGGGACGAACTGGAAGCTTGGGATTGACATATTTACACTACTATGAGTAAAATAAATAATAGATATTTACAATACTGTGTGTAAAATAGATAACTAATGCAAACCTACTGTACAGCACAGGGAACTCTACTCAATACTCTGTGGTGACCAAAATGGAAGGAAATCCAAAAAAAAAGGGGGTGGGATATATGTATACGTGCAACTGATTCACTTTGCTGTACATCAGACTAAAACAACATTGTAAAGCAACTATATGCCAATAAAAAAAAAATTAAAGCAACCTGGGTCTCCTGCATTGGCAGGTGGATTCTTTTACCACTAGCACCACTTCATATCTTTGCTCAAATGCCACCTTCATAATAAAACCTTCCCTGATCATCCTATGAATACTGCCCACTCTGGATCCCCTTTACCCTGCTGTACTTTCTCCCTGCACCCCTTTCCAGGGTTGTTCACACCTTTAACGTACTGGATAATTCTCATGCTTATTGCCTCTCAGCCCCACTGGAATGTCAGCTCCGCAAGGGCAAGGATCTGTCTTGTTTTGCTCATGATCTTCAGTAACTAGTATCAAGCCTGGCATAGAATAGGGACTTGATGTTTGTTGAATGAATGATGTACCTTTTATGTATCCCTAGCATGCAGAACAGTACCTGGCATACAGTAGGGGTTCAATCAGTTCAGTTCAGTCGCTCAGTCGTGTCCAACTCTTTGAGACCCCATGAATCGCAGCACGCCAGGCCTCCCTGTCCATCACCAACTCCCGGAGTCCACCCAAACCCATGTCCATCGAGTCGGTGATGCCATCCAACCATCTCATCCTCTGTTTTCCCCTTCTCCTCCTGCCCTCAATCTTTCCCAGCATCAATGTCTTCTCAAATGAGCCAGCTCTTCGCATCAGATGGCCAAAGTATTGGAGTTTCAGTTTCAACATCAGTCCCTCCAATGAACACCCAGGACTGATCTCCTCGAGGATGGACTGGTTGGATCTCCATGTAGTCCAAGGGACTCTCAGGAGTCTTCTCCAACACCACAGTTCAAAACCATCAATTCTTCGGTACTCAGCTTTCTTCACAGTCCAACTCTCACATCCATACATGACCACTGGAAAAACCATAGCCTTAACTAGACGGACCTTTGTTGGCAAAGTAATGTCTCTGCTTTTTAATATGCTGTCTAGGTTGGTCATAACTTATAGATGCCCATTGAATGAACTGGAGCAATAGCAATAGCAATTGGAGCAATAGGAAGTAGCAATACCAACTACTTCCTTGGTAAGGAAGTAGTTTTTCAAGTTGTTACTTACTCTCTCTGCTGGATGCGACAAACAGGGAAGTTAAGAGGCCCCATTGTGGGAGTAGAGGCTGAGGAGCTGAGGAAGCCATGTCAGAAAAGAGGACCCTACCTGTATATATCTTCCCTCAAGCTCAGCCCCAGGCAGCAGTCCCAGTCACCCAAATAACTGACTTCTCTCAGAAAGGCAGAGAAGCTTCTTCCAGAGCCTGTCACAAAGGCTGGCTCAGTGTCTGGACAGCTTCCTAACAGGGTAGCACCCTGCAAGGAAAACTCTGGAGATTTGGCAAAAGAGGCAGATGCTTTTTCACCCACATCTTGCTCAGACCCTGTGATGGGGAAAAAGCCAGTCTGGACAAATTGTACAGGTCATGGTCCCCTGCTTGTGAGTGGTCTGTGGAGTATTCATGAGCTCATGGAAGCTGTTGCTGCAGTAACCGCTGCCAAGGAGGCAACACTGGCAGCACGTGCAGCAGCTGAGAACACCATGTAGACTCCGAAGGTGTTTGTGCACAGTGAACAAGGGGCAGGTTGGGAGGGCTTCCTTGTACTGTCTGTGCTTCCTGGAATGTAAGGAGGCCTGTCCTCATACTGAGGGATCAGGAGGGATCCTCTTGGAGAAGCATGAAAAGCCCCAGTGATCTGCCCAGTGGCACCAGGCCATCTGCCAGGGGCTAGGCCTTCTGAACACAGGGTTGTATTCAAGAACCTCAGGCCCCATTTCCAAAGGTGGGCTCAGGAGAAACATTAACTCCAGGAAACTGGATCTGATAAAAGATCTATTTTAAGGGTCAAGGAGCACAGAGGAGATGGAGGAATTGTCTGAAACTGCCAGGTCATGTATCTTTACAGGGCAGATACAGCACCAGGGCCATTCCCTGGGGAGCTTTATGTTCTCCAGGGCATTACCAAGACAGATTTACTATGATTTGGAGAAAAGAGGAAACCTTCTAGACTGGGTGAAGCATTTAACAACATAGGAAACTGATTTCTGGATGGGGGCTTCCCTAGTGGCTCAGATGGCAGAATTCGCCTGTAATCCCTGGGTTGGGAGGATCCCCTGGAGGAGGACATGGCAACCCACTTCAGTATTCTTGCCTGGAGAATCCCCATGGACAGAGAAGCCTGGTGGGCTAGTCCATGGGGTGGCAGAGTCAGTCACAACTGAGCGACTAAGCACAGAACTCCCAACCCTTTCCAAGATTAAAAATACAAGTCAGCCTGTAATTCCAGGGCACTGTATACAATCACAGTGATGATGCAAGAACTGGAGGGGTTGAGGGTGGGGTTATTCTCTGGTATCTGCCTTAATAACCCTGTTTGGCTAATCTTGAAAACAGATGAGTTCTGGAATTAGTTAGGGATGATTAAAAAAAAATTAAGCCAGTCTGTGCAAGTGTCCCTCATACTGGGGTGACAATACTAGAAGGTTTTCTAATCCCTTGGCTTACTGGGCCCATGGCCAACTCATTGTCTTTCTATACCTGCTCGTTTTGGCTCAGAACAATAATCTGCTTCTGCTTGGTGTAGACAGCAGCTTACCAGTATTATTCTTCTTGAGGGGAAAGTATTCAAATTCTCCACAGCAGTGCCCTGTTCTGAAGCATCAGGAGTTTATACCAGAAGCCTAGATCTAATGCAAACACCACTAATTATATCAATGATTTAATGACTGAGGATGATTTACAAACAGTTGTGCCTAAACTCTGACTTCCCTTGTGGATTTTTTTTCTTCCCTGTTGATTTTCTATCTTAGGACATTAAACAGGGAAAAGGATTCTCTGGAATCCTTTAGTAGGAAAAAGATAATCTTTTGAGAATCTAGTTACTCAGAGAAACCAGAGAAATTCTACCCAAGATAGACAAAACTTTTTTACCTTCAAAGTTTTGGGACTAAAACAGGGGCCCCGAGATTAACTAGCTCCTCTGGAAAGTAGTGCTAACACGTCCCATTGGTGGGGAGAAGCCTCCCTTCAGCCTGAATCCTGTCATAGGCTCAAGATAACCTGTGGGCATCTTCTGTGGATCACAAGTAAAAGCAGAGCCTGCAAGATTCTTCCTTAGGATGTTCTCCAGAGATGCAGCATACCCAAATCCCTAGTCTCTGCTCAGGGACAGGGTTCATAGCTTTGGGATTCTGATAGTGTGTTCAGGAGCAAATGGATCCTTCCACTTGGCTGGCAGCCCAAGCTTGGAGGTGGGGCTGAAAACAGGAATGGTTCCCATCTCCACTCACAGCTTAGCACACCATTTATGATTTCTTTGTTTCACCAACGATTTGAACTTTTTATTATATACTAACTTCTGATAAACTGGGTTTGTTTCTAGCCTCCCTTCTGACCCATCCTGTCCCAGGGCTGCACTGCCAAGTGGAGGGCAAACCATGACCCCCTCCCCCCACCTTCACAAAGGCGGGCTTTTCACATTGTACAGGACTGGAAACAGCCCGGGGGATGGGAGCGTATCCACAGGTCAGTCTTCCTCCACGTCCCAGAGGCCCACAAACTGGCAGATGGCATCATAGTGCAGCTCCACCACCCTGTCTTCTCTCTGCAGCTGTACCAGAGCCCGGCTCCGTGCTCTGTCCTGGTCCAGCAGATGGCCCACCTATAGCAGGGGTGGGTCAAGTCAGCAAGGCCAAGCCAGATCAGAGACGTTCCCGTGGGCCCCTGCCCCCGTTTCCTAGGTCTGCAACTCACCCTTCCAGCCCATTGCCCCAGCACCACCATCACCTGGTCGCCTGGGACCTTGGGGACCAGGGTCTCCAGCATGTCTTCCCTCAGGCCTGTGGACAAGGAAAGGGGAGTGAGACCTGCAGCAAATGCCAGCCCAGCCAGGGTCCTGTCAGAAGGGCCTCTCCTGTATTCCCTGGAGCCACTCTATACCTGTTGACAGATGGTGGTCCCCCATATTCATTTCCCAGAGGAAGAAACCTAAGGAGCCATTCCTGGCAATAGCTGTAATAAAGGGACCATTTATGTACAACAATGATGAGTGGGGGGTGATAACAGACACCATTTATTGTGGGCACATCGTATGCCCTGCCCTACATGGGGAGCTTACACACATCCCTGCAAGGTACCAGTCCCAAGAGGGAGAAATAGGTTATCTTCATGATAATTTTTTAGAAGAGGCAAGTGGGGCTCAGATATTCACCATCACAGAAGTGTCTAATGATATGTCAGAGGGTGTTGGGCCTTACAAAAAAACCCAATTCTGCCCAAACTCCCAGCCTCTGCCTGGGTCAGGCTCTTGACCCAAGATAGTTTTCTCATCTGCCTCCGGGATGATGAAGACCCAGCAACCATCCCTCAGACTCACCTTCCAAGACCTGGCCTTCATCTGTCCGACACACACAGGTGTCCGGGCTCAGGACGTCTTCAACTGTCATCTGGGGAAAGGGTCAGCAGATATGAGAATGTTAGCTAAGGGGACCCATTCCCCGGGGGAAGAAGCAGACCCAGGTGTGGGGTTCCCACCTTGGTGTTGTAATACTGGCCGCCCTTGTGCAGCTTGTCCACAAACCGCACTCGCAGATCCCTGTGCAGCCAGTGCTGACTCCGGGGGGCTGCCTTCTCATTCTTGGCTGCAGGCCCATCCTGTCTGTGGAGAGGGGTCAACACCAGGCATAGCTCTTTATGGGGGGCATGTTCCAGTCACCCCACCTTTGCCAATGTTTTGAAACCCACCCATAATGCCATTCCTAGTTCTTTCTAGGCACCTGCCTTGCCCTGGAAGCCTTCTCTGCTGGAGCCTCCCCACAGTTCTGCCCCTACCCCTACACCCGAGATGCTCAGTGTCCCACCGGTCTGGATGGTGTTTCCGCTTCCTCTCTGAGTCCTCCCAGCATATGTGGCTGTCCTGATCCTGGAGGGTCTTCCGTGATGAGGTTGTTCTGCGCTGTCCCCCAGGGGAAGTTCTGCTCACCTGACCTGTTCAATAGGGTGTGAAGGGAACCCAGAAACAGCCTTGGTATCTCTCTCGCTTCCCTTCCAGGCCACACCTCAGCCTCAGGCCACTTCTCATCTGCCAGAGTACCCCGGCTCACCATCTAGCCTTTGCCTTAGCTATTAGAACACTGCCTGCTTCCTCTCAGCTGTCTCGGCTTCCTTCAGGAGGCCTTGCTTGACCCAACTCCCATGTGCCGAACTGGCCCATCCATGCCTAGAATGCCTTCCTCCCCATCATGCCCTAGTCCTAGCTGTTCTCCATCGCTAGCAATGGAGCAGTCCACCACCCGAGAGACACAAACTTTCCAAGGGTAGGAACTGGTTTCCATTCCTGTTGCTTCCTCCCTAGAAAGAGGCTAAAGACCCAGGGTTACTAGAGAAACTTCTCTTCAGTCAAACTGCATAAACCACTATGTTCACTCTCACCTCTTAATTCTGACCAGAAGTCACCCTTGCCATGCAGACCACTGTCCCATCCCTCTACAGATCTAACTCTCACTCCCAGGAACACTGCTCCAACTCCCCCAGATGAGTAATAGGCTCACTTACTCAGATTCAAGTTCTTGTCAAACTCCTCCTGGGAGACAGGCCGCAGGCAATACTCACTAACAGTCACCATGCGGCTCCCCACAGCCAGACGGACCATGGCTCGAACATTGTCAGGATCAAGGCCTTCCACCTAAAGTGTGTGTGGGGCGGGTGGGTGGGGCGGGGGGAAATGAGGCAGGGGTTGAGTGGACTTGACCCATGTTCCTAGGACCAAGTTGTCCACCCTTATCTCTAATAAGCATCTTATCTCTATGCGTCTCTCCCAGCAGACTATGAGGCTTGGATACATTTTAAGTATCTAATCCTCAGGGACTTGTGGCAAAAGGCATTCTCTCCCTTTTAGTTGAAAACTGAGGCTCAGAAAGGCCTGGCAAGTAGTCCTTAGTTACGGAATAAGATAGTGGGTCTGGCAGCCCTAAAAGACAAGGACTTCCAGCCTTTATACTCCACACCCAATTCTGCCTCCTTCTGACCCTCACATCAATCTTCCCTGCTGCCTGTTTTTTGGCTCCAGGCACATCAAGGTTCCTTACCTTCCCATAGAGGCCTCGGTGGGGGCCAGAAAGAACCACCACAGCTCCTCCAGGCACCAGTCCTTTAGGCTTGTCTTCCTTATCCTTCTCTTGCTCCTCATCTGGCCTCGGCAGGCGGCAGGGGTTGGTAGGGGCCAGGGCCTGGACCTCGGTCAGGTTGGCGCCCAGTCCTAACCCCTTGGGCCTCAGTGAATTGACACAGGGCTTCACTACTCTGCAGGGAGCACAGAATATGGACTTGTTGGGGGGATGCATCAGTCTTCAATGTCTTGTTCCCCACCCTTATCCCCAACCACTACTTAACTCCCATCCTATCAACATGTTCAAGAACATCCTTCCCAATCTCATATTAGGACTATTTATGACCTACAGAAATGGCAATTTCATTTGGTTCAATCGAATAACATGCTGAGTATACCATCTATGACATGGTATCTAGAGTGGATTCTGAGACAGGTCCCAATAGCCAAATATACCAATATTTCTACACGGGAAACTATTCACACCAAACAAGATAGACTGTAAAATGCTCACTGTCAATTCAGGTCATATTTGGCTACCAAATATTTCATGAAAAAAAAAGTCTTGTTTTCAGAATTCTTTAGAGTTTGGAAGGTAGAGAAGGGATTACAGGTCTGTATGATCATGACAATATCAAGGGTTTAGCCTATGCTTATCTGTGGCCAAGGGCTACTATAAGGGCTTTATGTGTATCATTTCACTTAACTTTGAAAACAGCGAGGTCAGTACTGTTATTATCCCCATTTTTCAGATGAGGAAGCTGATGCCCAGGGAGGCAATGTTTACATAAACAGGATCTCTTAATGGAGTTTCAATGGGCAAACAGGAGTTTATAACAGCAGTGGAAGTGACTATTGAAATACTTAGGGTGGTAACGTGCCCTCTCCCTGCCTGGATGGTTCTGGGTGGGCGGTAACCATGGGGGGTCTGTTCCCTGGCCCATCAGTTGTCCCCTGGCCTGTCTGCTGTCCCCTGTCCCTACCCGAGAAACTCACTGACTGAAGGTCCGGCCGATGCCCTTGCCAGGTTTCCAGCCCATGCCCCGCAGCATAGCCAGCCCGTAGGCCTCTACAGGGACTGCCTCGTAATCAGCCTCCTCCGGCACCTATGGGTTTAGGCAGAGGAAGGATGGTCAGGCTTGGCTTACCATGGGCCCACTGAAGTGTACTTGCTATCACCCACTGAGTGACACTTGAGGCTTCTTTTCCAGTGAGCTCAAGGGTGAGTTTTTCTTTCCTCTCATCATCCCTCACTTTATTCCTCCATGTTCAGTCCTTGGACAAATATTTATAAAGCATCTATTCTGTGCCAGCTACTGTTCCAGGTGCCGAGGATAAAGCAGTGAACAAAACAGACAGAAACTCCTGCCCTTGTGTGGCTTACATTCTAGTTGTGGAGACAGAATAAATGAAATGCCTAAAACATGATATGTCAGGTAGGGATAAGTCAGATGAAGGAAAATAAGGCAGGTTAAGGGGATGCAGAGGGATGGAGAAGGGAGTGTCACCAAGTTGATATTTGAGTAGAGACCGAAGGAGATGACAGAGGGAACCCTGAAGATACAGGAAGAGTGCTCCAGAGAGGACAGTAAAAGCAAAGGCCCCAAGGCAGGACAAGATCTGTTGTGTGTGAAGAGCATCATGAAAGCCAATGTGATTGAAACAGATGCGGAGGCAAAGAGGGGTGGTAAGAGATTAATCAGGAGAGCTGGCCAGAAGCCATGACAGGATGGCAGCTGCAACGGGACCAGTGAAAAAGTTACTGAAATAGTCCAAATGAGAAATGCTGGTGGCTCAGACCAGAGGAGTGGTAGTGGTAATGGAGGGAAGTGGTCAGATTCTGGATATATGTGGAAAAGAGAGATGACGGGATTTTGCTGACAGTATATAGAGTATGAAATGAAGGGATTCAAGGATGACTCTAAGGTTTTTAGGCTGAGTGAGAGGAATGATGGATGGATCTGTGATGGACTGAGATGTGGAAGGCTCTGAAAGGAGGGAAAATCAGGGAAAGGAGGCCAAAACTGGAACAGGATGGAGAGTGAAGTGAAGGTCTTTTTTAAGATGAAAGAAACCCAGAGGTTGTCTGAAGACTGAGGAGAATGGTTCAGTTGAAAGAGTCTCTCTGCTTTGGGGCTATAGGAGAACTAGAACCCAAATAAGCATTGCCAAAAAATTGTGAAGGAAGAGGTGGAAAGTAGGGTCCATGAGTATGAAAGGCAGACTTGGTTACTTCTGTGGACACACCCCTCATCTCTCCTGTTATCAGAATCATCACTCCCTTAATTCTTTATATTCACTCTAGACACATCAAGGTGTCACTGATGGACACATACCATGCTGATTTCCTGTCACTATGCCATTGTCTGGGTGGTTGCTGCCATTAGGAGCACTCAACCTCCTCTTCCTTCTCTCACTAAACCCTATCTATCCTCCTGGCCTCAGTCTTACCACTCTGGTCTGGGTCACCATCACCTCTAGCATGGACTGCTGCTCTCCTTGCCTCCACCTTTGCTTACTAGTCTGTTCTGCTCACAGCAGCCAGAGAGAGCCTGTCAAGTCATAAGTATTGTCCCTTCTCTGCTCAGAGCCCTCTCATTCCTCTCATCCCACTCAGAGCAAAAGCCCAAGTCCTCACGATGGCCCACTTGTGACCTCATCTGCTACCCTTCCCTCTCACTCATTCCACTCCAGCTACACTGGTCTCCCTGGTGTTCCTCAAATGCTCCAAGCAGAGTCTACCCTTAGGATCTTTACATTTCCTGTTCCCTTTGCTCCTCACCTCCTTCGGATAATCCCAGAGTCCAAACCTTTTCACACCTCAGTATTTGGATTCATTTGTCAATGCTTCCAAAAAGGACAGAAGGAAGGGAGAGGTGGCAGACCTGTAGTATACACACAGACTTTTCCTGCTGGTGCAGGGAGACAAGCCTGGCAGACAGGACAATGAGAGACTGGGGAAGTGGGGAGGTGAGGGGCCAGCTCACTGTCTCAGCCTGGGGTTCGCTGTCTGTCCCTTCTCCATTGGGGATGCATCCTTTCTGGATCATGGGGATAGTGAGTGTGGGGTCAACACCCACATTCTCTCTCTCCTCCAGAGACTTCCTGGATTCTGAAGAAGAATGGTAGGGAGCAATGAGGTCCCACCCTCTCCTTCCATTTTCCTCCCGTTCTTCCTTCACTAGGGCAAGGCAAAGGAGGGATTACCCACCCTCAATGAGCTCCTTCACAGCCTGGGACAGCATCCCATCCATCAAGACCTCAGTATGTATGGATGGCCCAGGGGCCTGGGTCGGTGGCTGCCTTCGATGGCCATTCTGGATCAAAGGGATGACAAGTTCCTTGGGGGCTTCTGAGGGCTTCACACTGATGTGGACACAGAGGAGTGAAATTGGGAGAGTAGCACAAGCAGTGAGTCCTGAGCCACAACCCTTCACTCAGAAGAAACACAAGAGCCACACTCACCCCCAGCCCCATAGATCACACCCTCTGTTCTCGTGTTATACCCTAGTGGTGCTTTCTTTGGATTCTCTCCCCCACCACAAACTTTTTTTTTTTTTTTTGGCTGCACCTGGTGACTTGCGAGATAGTAGTTCCCTGACCAGGGGTCAAACCTGGGCCCCCTGCAATGAAAACACGGAGTCCTAACCACTGGACCACCAGAGAACCCTCTCTCCCCACCTCTTAAATGTCAGTGCCTTCGTGGAATCAGTCCTCAGTTCTGAACCTTCTGTTCATCCCAAGACCCACTTCTGTGGCTTCCACAAGGACCTAGAAATCACCATCTTCAGCCCAGACTCTCCCCCCAGTTCCAGGCTCCATACCAGCCTCCTGGGTGGTTGATTCTCTTCTGGAAGCACCTCCCTCAAACTGTCCATTCCGAATTAAGCTGATGATGGCCTCCCCCCAACCTGAATCTGGCGCTCAATTCCGGTCCCCATATCGAAGAAGCCTCACCGCTTCACCTGGGCTACTAGGAGTCCTGTCATTCTCATTCCTTTTCTTTTTTCAGAACACAAACACACGCTCCGCAGGGCCCCTCGACTCCTAAACACACCCTCTCTCAGGAATACATCCTCTCCTCTCAATCCCTCTGGCCAACAGATCCAATCTCCCTACCTCTCTTACTGATTCCCGACTTTTCTCCTTCACAGATTTTCTCCGGCTGTCCTTCAGACTTCCCAGGCCACTGTCACCAAGACATGAACTGATTCCACCCTCCCGCAGGCACCCACCGCACCGGTTTCCAAGGGATGAAAGACCCAGCACTTCACCTCTGCAGCTCCCTGCCTTCCACGGTCTTCAAGAAATCCTTCTCCTCCGGAGCCGTGTCTCCCGCTAGCCATCTTCGGGCGGACGTGCGATTGAAGCTGAAGGAAATCGGGGCAGTGGAGGATCCCGTCGGCTGCAAAACACCATCTCCGGCGTCCGCCATCTTGCCCCTCTTCCCAGGCCGTCGTGCTGCTCTCTGGGAAGCTTAGTTTACGCTCACTTTGCCGGGGCCTTGAGCACGACCGGTAGAACTACCCTTCCCATGAAGCATTACGGCACTGGCCGGCAAAGGCGGATAGGGACCGTAGGAAGTAACTGCCGTTCTTTTTACTTCACAGGAGCGCGTGACGCCAAGCATAGAGGGAAATGTAGTTCTTAGGGAAGCTGTATGCGTGCTAAGTCGCTTCAGTCGTGTCCGATTCTGCGACCCTATGGACCATAGCCCATAGGCCAGATTCCTCTGTCCGTGGGATTCTCCAGGCAAGAATACTGGCATGAGTTGCCATTCCCTCCTCCAAGGGATCTTCCTGACCCAGGGATGGAACCCACGTCTCTTACATCTCCTGCGTTGGCAGGTGGGTTCTTGGGGAAGGTAGGCGTGATAGAACATGGGTTCGTTCTTGCTAAGTATTCATTCTTATGTGTGGGCATTATTAATCGCCTGCTTTGCCCTACTGGTGTGGGAAAGTAGGTAAAGTAAATAATTAAGAAAAAAATCTGTGAGTGCCAATTGTGTACAATAATAAATAATAGACATGTAAGTGGTGCCTTCAAGATGATAGATGTAATAGTGGACAAACTAGATTCAAATACAGATGACCTTTGGATTACATGGGTTCGAACTGTGAGGGTCCATTTATACGTGGATCTTTCACTAAATAACCTACTACATTACTACATGATGTGAGGTCGGTTGGATGCAAGGTTGGTTGAATCCGAAGATGCAGAATCTGGAAGATTTTAGACTGCCCTGCATTGTTGCCCCTAATCCCTACATCGTTCAAAGGCCAGCAGTATTAATAAGATAGTCTGGCTTCCTCTCTTGAGACTCCAAGTCTAGTGGGAAACAGTGACACTCAAAACGGATTAAAAAAATGTTCCTACCAACTTTAAATGTTGTGAGAGCCACCTCCTAAGGCCTCAGAAGATTAATGAGACAGTCCTCTGAGTAGGACCTTAGAGTTTGTAAAGTAGAAGACCGATACTTAAATAGTCATAAGAAAGAAAACTACAAATCTAAAAATTCATCCCAAGGAAACCATCTAAGATGTTAAAAAGTATTTTATATCTTATTTATTGTAGCAAAGCTTGAAGACCACTAAAATGAACAACAAAAGGGGATGGGCTAAATGAATTAGAGCACATGGTTTGGATGGAACCAATACAGAGCTTTTAAATGTGAAGCTATAATTAAATGAAATGAGGACATAGTCACAGTGTTCAGAAAGTAAATAATGATTTAGTGGGTTATAGGAAGCTCTTGAAAATAGGTAGCCCAATATTCAATAAATTTTGTGGCTATGCTTTCAGGCTTATAAGCCCTAGGCATCCTGGGATGGGCCCTGAAATCTCAAGAGAGAAGCCATTGTGGTTTTCAAAATATACAACAACAACAACAAAATCTTTTTTTAAGTTATGGTATATGGGATCCAGTCCCCTGATCAGGGATGGAACCCAGGCCCTCTGCATTGGGAGCAAGGAGTCTTAGCCATTGGACCCCCAGGGAAGTCCCAACAACATTCTATTTTATTATTAATGATGTGAACATTGCCTGGGAGGCTAACTGTCCATGGCCGAAGTGATACCCACTTCCTGAAGCAGCCACCTGAGATAGTGTGCACAATACAGGCTTACACAGGCTAGGGCCAGAGGTCCCTGAGAATCTTACCGTCTCAGTTGGTTCACACTTGATTTGTGACTAACTCTTGACATGTGCCACAGAGATCATGCCAAGCTACCCTAGTCTTCACGGTGAAAATATAGTGGGAGAAAAGACACTATTTTTCTGTTTTTCCTTTATTCTGAAAACAAAATCAGGAATTTTTTTCTATTTGCAAGCATTAAGAAAAGTACTTGCTTACCATGCAGTGTAAGAAGACTATAGGAAACTTTTGCACATTCAACCATTTATTCTTTTGTTCATTGAATAACATGAATTGAGCACCTACCCTATTATATACTCTTCCCTCCAGGTACTCTTATGGGATAATGGGACAATCCATGGTTCCAAGCGTGGTTATGACTGCAAACATAAAGGACTGTGGGAAGGGGTGGCTGAGAAGACAGAGGGGATAGGTTTACATGATACCACTTCTAAGATGGGATGAAGATTCAGAAAGCATTCTGAAAGATGGCAGGAAATGAAGCTGGAGTGATGGGCTGGAGTTTGGCCACCTCACTACAACTGACTCAAATCCTCAAAGACTTTCTGCTGCATGTGATAAGGGTGCCATGCGAAGGTTATGTGGCATGACAAAATTTGTATTTTAGAAAAATAATGTATATCAAAGGTATAGAGACAACGTGCTCAATACACAAAGCACTCCTGTAGTTCAATAACTATAAAAGGAAAGCAATTCCCAACTAAAAAGTGGGAGCAGACAGAATTAGATGGTTCACGAAATGAGAAATACAAAGAGTTGAAGCACATGTAAAGATTCTCAGCCTCACTAATACTCAAAGCAGAGACTTCCCTGGTGGTCCAGTGGCTAAGACTCTGGGCTCCCAATATGAGGGACCCAGGTTCAATCCCTGGTCTTGTAGCTAAAGATCCCACATGCTGCAACTAAGATCTGGCACAGCCAAATAAATAAATAAACACTCAAAGCAATGCAAACAAATAAATAATAAAGTGCTGTTCTTCTCTTAACTCACTGGTAAAATTAAAAAGACAAACACTTCTACTGTGGGTTCTCTATGCCAATTGCCCATCTAAGCACTCACTTAGTCTCCCAAGGATTCTGTGAGGTAGGAACTAGTTTAAAAATCCATTTTACAGGTAAGAGAACTGCAGCCCAGAGAGGCTGAGTTGGCCAAGATCACAAAATAGTAAGTACTATGGATGAATCCTAGAGCTACTAAAGATAGAAGAAAACGGGCACGTTCATACATTGTTAATAAGGGCACAAATTGATTCGACATTTATGCAGGGCAGTATAATAATAAACATGCCTTCCCTGACTCAGTGACTACATTTCTAAGAATAGATCTGAAGGAAAGAATGGAAAATTGGAGCAGGATATTCTGTATGCTAATAAGTGAATCTACATTATACCCTGACTAAAATGGTTTAAAAATTCTTCGTGGTTTGACAAGGAACAATAGTTACAGTATTGTGTTAAATGGAAAAAGCAATTTGAGGAGTATGTAGGAATTTCTAGAAAATTAATAATGTTATTTAACCTAGTGAGAGTCACACAGGTATTGATTTTACAGTTTGTCAAACTGTTTGTGTATGTAGTATGTATGTTCTCTATTTCACTATTTTTTTAAAATAGAGAATTCAGAATAGTAGTACTAGGAGCTTGGTGGGCCTTATCCTCAACAAAGCAACCAACACTAGTGAAATTTTTTTTTGTTTTACTTCTTTTTATTCTTTTATTTTTTATTAGAAGATAAATGCTTTACAATGTTGTGGTGGTCTCTGCCATACATCAACGCAAATCAGTCATAATTATATATATCTCCCCTCCCTTTGAGTTTCAGTTACTGGCCCACATTCCACCCCTTTAGGTGGTCACACAGCATCAGGCTGGGCTCCCTGTTATATAGCAGCTTCCCACAAGCTCTCTAATTTACACATGATAGTGTATATAAACCAATGCTACTTTCTCAATTCGTACCACCCTCTCTTCCCTTGCTGTGTCCACAAGTCTGTTCTCTCTGTCTGTGTCTCCATGACTTCTTGGTAAATAGGTTCATCAGTACTATTTTTCTAGATTCCATATAAATGCAGTAGTATATGATGCTTGTTTTTGTCTTTCTGACTTACTTCACTCTGTATGACAGACTCTAGGTTTATCCAGCTCACTACAAGTGACTCAAATTCATTTCTTTTTATGGCTGAGTAGTATTCCATTATATGTATGTACTATATCTTTATCCATTCATCTGTTGATGGACATCTAGGTTGCTTCCATGTTCTGGCTATTGTAAATATGAAAACAGTGGTGCTATGAACATTGGGGTACATGTATTTTTCTGAATTATGGTTTTCTCAGGGTATATGCCCAGTAGTGGGATTGGGCTTTCCTGGTAGCTCAACTGGTAAAGAATCCGCCTGCAATGCAGGAGACCCCAGTTTGACTCCCAGGTCAAGAAGATCCCCTGGAGAAGGGTATGGCAACCCACTCCAGTATTCTTGCCTGGAGAATCCCCATGGACAGAGGAGCCTGGTGGGCTACAGTCCATGGGGTCACAAAGAGTCGGACACGACTGAGTGACTAAGCACACGCATGGTAGTGTTATTCCTAGTTCGTTAAGGAATCTCCATACTGTTCTCCATAGTGGCTATATCAATTTACATTCCCACAAACCGTGCAGTGGGTTTTCCTTTTCCACATCCTGCCCAAGATTTATTGTTTGTAGTTTTTTTTTTTTTTTATGATGGCCATTCTGATTGGTGTGAGGTAATACCTCATTGTAGTTTTGATTTGCATTTCTCTAATAATGAGCTATGTTGAGTTTAACCAACTCCATAAAGTCTTTGGGAATTGCATAAGGGCATATAGCAACTCTTGAGGGAGAATATAAAGAACAGAGAGTTTAACAGCTTTCCCTTAGAGGACTGACTTTATTTGAAACAGAAAGTCAAGAAGTTGAAGAACAAGAGCTTTAGAAGCCATTAAGATAGCAACAGGCAAAACAGGGAGAAACGGCTGACAAGAGTCCTTCTAGGGGCAGAGCAAGCTACAAAGACTCCTCTCAAGGAAAAAAAAAAAAGCTGTTCTCAAAGACTACATCATGCTTACACCTTAAACATTGTAAACCAACTACACTTAAAAAAAAAGATTAAAAAGACTACCCAATATTTTAGTTGAATAAGGGGCCTGACTTTAATGGAATAAGATTTTAATTGGCTAATTAGAACAAGTTATGCCCCAGAGTATTGTAAAACTTCAGTGGCAGTTAAGTTAGGTATAGTATTGATAGCTTACGGTGAACGATGTCAGATTCGTGATCTCTAAAGAAAAAGATTTAGATTTGGGACCAGAGACCAGGCTTTACCACTCAGGGCTCTTGTGTGGCAGAAGTTTTGTTACAATGAAAAGGGACAGAGAAAGCTTCTGACATAGACATCAGAAAGGGGTGGAGAGTGCCCCACTTGCTAGTCTTAGCTAGGGAGCTATATACTTTTTAAATTGGCTATTACAATAAATCAAAAGAATATCTCAAGATTATAAAAATCTTCCTAGACCCACTCCCACAATTTACATTTTAAGATGACAGGATTAGAACTAACAATAGAAAGATCTTACCAGACCCACTATCATAATGTACATTTTAAGATAACAGGGTTAGTCAGAAGGTTTTCAAGGAGAAACTATCCTCAAGCAGGATACATTGTTATCTAATCCTTGAAAGTGAAAGTGAAATCACTCAGTCTTGTCAGACTCTTTGTGACCCCTGGATTGTACAGTCCATGGAATTCTCCAGGCCAGAATACTGGAGTGGGTAGCCTTTCCCTTCTCCAGCGGATCTTCCCAACCCAGGGATCAAACCCAGGTCTCTTGCATTGCAGGTAGATTCTCTACCACATGTTGTTGTGGTAAACAATGAGCCACAAGGGAAGCCGATATAATCCTTAGTACCTTAGTACGGAGTTTAAGCTGAGTTGTCTTGTTGTGTAATCATCAGCTCTGGGCTTAAAGACAAAAAAACAAAAACATTTTATGTGACTAAGACTCAGGAATGTAGCCTGGTGGTCTATACCCCATGGGGTCACAAAGAGTCAGACACAACTGAGCAACTAACACTTGGACCTAACATTCCAGGTTCTTATGCAATATTGATCTTATTATCAACTTTTACCTTCACTACCAGACACATCCACAGCTGAGCATCATTCCCACCTTGGTCCAGCCACTTCATTCTTACTAGAGCTATTAGTAATTGCTCTTCACTCTTCCCCAGTAGCATATTGGACACTTTCTGACCTAGGGGCATTATCTTCTGGTGTCATATCTTTTTCCCTTTTCATACTGTCCGTGGGGTTCTCCAGGCAAGAACACTGGAGTGGGTTGCCATTTCCTTCTCCAGTGGACCAGGGTTTGTCAGAACTCCTCCCTATGACCCATCTGTCTTGGGTGGCCCTGCATGGCTCCTAGCTTCACTGAGTTACATAAGCCCCTTCACCATGACAAAGCTGTGATCCATGAAAGGGACTATGTTCATGCCCAAAGCTGAACCCTTTGAAGAAGTTTATAAGGTGGAAACAGATTTAGCTAAATTAGTCCAGTCAAGCCACTAAACAGTAAACAAGGAAATTATAACAAAAATGGATAGCTCTATATATAGAGTTGTTATGATATATTATACAAAATGTTTAGTTTTCAACAGAAAATTATGAAACATGCAAAGAAACAAGAAAAGTGGCAGGAACATCAGGAAACAGAAACTATTAGAGGACTCAAATGTTAGACCTAGCAGATAAACTTCAAAGTGAAACAGGAGGGAAGAGGGCAGGGCACGACCTTTAAAAGAATTACATACCAGTTGAGGATATGACATAAAATGACTAGAACCAACTAGGTCCAAGATGGCAGAAGATTTGACTTCCAGTAGACTTTGAGCCTCATTATATGCTCATTTTAATATATTAGCATGCTAAATGGCACACCTACAGGCACCATGACAGTTCTCAGACCAACCATAAAAAAGCAAAAAGTGGGTTGTGGCCCAAATCCTGGAAATCCTTGCCCCTTCTCCAAAATAGTTGGAATAATCCTCCCAGTCATTTGTCTATGAAATACTCAGCCCATGAAAACTAACCACACCTTATTTCAGGGCCTCTCACCTTCTGAGATGGTCCACACTCTGTCTGTGGAGTGTGTTTCTCCCAAGGCCACTCTTGCCTTTTGAGATGGACTCCATTCTGTCTATGGAATGTATATCTCTAAATACACCCACTTTTTACCTATCACTTTGTCTCTCACTCAATTCTTTCTGTGATGAGACATAAAGAACCTGAACTCCATTAAGTCCTGAGACCAGGTGTGTGATTTCAATGAGAAGGCAATGGGTTTAAGGCCCAGTCTGGGTCTCAGCTGGGTTTGAGTCCAAATCTGACATGTGCAGTTTCAAAATCAGCTATTAAATTTGCTGAAAGAAGTAAGAAATCATGTATAAAGATGTAAGGGAAAGTATGAAAACAATATCTCATCAAATAGGGGATATCAGTAAAGAAATAAAGTTACAAGGCTTCCCAGCTGACTCGGTAGTAAAGATTCCACCTACCAATGCAGGGGACACAGATTTGATCCCTGGTCTGGGAAGATTCCAGATGCCATGGGACAACTAAGCCCATAAGCCACAACTACTGAGCCCTCATGCTACAACTGCCGAACCCTGTGCACCCTAGAGCCTATGCTCCACAACAAGGGAAGCCACAGCAATGAGAAGCCCATCTATGGAGTGTGTATCTCCCTAAATAAACCTACTTTCCCACTTAGTTCCTGGGGCAGTGCCCCTTGCCTGCACGCTTGTCTCCCTCATAAGAGTCCTACATTAATATGCCTACTTCTTGCCCATTGCTTTGTCTCTTTCTGAATTCCTTCTGTGCTGAGACATAAAGAACCTGAGCTTCAGTAAGTCCTGATGCCAGGTGAGTGATTTTGTTAGGGAAGCACTAACTGAAACTGCCTGCCCTGGCCAGGCACACAGTAACAACTTGCATGAACTATCTTAACAACAGGAGGTCCTGGTAAAGAACAGAGAACTAACAAGCTACCAACAACCGAAATAATTCAGGAAAGGAGAGAGGGGGACGCCAGTCCATATATCCTACCAACCTCCCAAAAACCTTCTTGCTGGAATCTATCTTGGCTGAGCAGTGTGCATGCCATGGAAGAGGGACTCTGAGTCAGAGTCATGGTCCAGAGATAACCCAAAAATTAACTAAAACCCGAGACTGTGAGCCACGTAGCAGAGTAGTTCTCCTGGGTTCCCTTACCCTCCTGCTCTCCACCCAGATGCCCTTTCCCAATACAGTCTCTTGCTTTGTCAGCACAGGGTTCTCCTCAGACAATTCCTTTCTGAGTGAACTGTCTAACAGAGTGTTAGACAAGAGTCCACTCTGAGGCCCTGGAAGGGGTCCCCCTTCCTGCAAAAATCTTAATTAAAAGACAGCGGGTTCAAGCATCAACAAGACAACTCCTTAAAAGACAATATTCTTTCTTGATCTTGTAACATGACCTACCATGATGATGCTTAGATCTGGATTATGTAAACCATCATACATCACTTGATGTATATCCCTCTGTCTCAAAAAACATATAACTGTATCTTGACTTCTAAGGGCCAGAACAGTTCTCAGAGCTTTCTGAGATGCTCTTCCCAGGTTATAATCCTCAAATTTGACTTGAATAAAATTTTTCATTTCTTTTTTGGATCAACCAATTAGTTTTTCATCTACAGGACAATAACCAAAATGAAAAAAAAATAAGCGGAAGGACTAAAAGTAGCTCTTTGGGGCTAGCAGAAGAAAGGAGCAGTGAACTAGAAGAGAGTTCAATGCAAATTATGCAATTTGAAGAACAGATTGTGAAAGGAATGAAGAAAAAAATGAATAGAGCATCAGACAAATATGGGACACGACTAGGTGCACCAGCATATGTGTAATGGGGAAGCAGAAGTGGAGATAGAGAGAAGAGCCAAAAAGACTCAAAGAAGTAATAGCTAAAATCTACATGTCCAAGAAGCTTAACCAACTCCAAGCAGGATAAATGCAAAGAAATAGATACCTAGGCACATCATAGTCAAAAATGTTAAAATCCAAAGAGAAAACCTTGAAAGAACAAAGAGAAAAATGACTAATCTACAAGGTAACCCCAAGGTAACTAATATTACAAGCAGTCTTCTTTTTTTGGTTCCACTGGGTCTTCATTGCTGCTCACTGACTTTGTCTAGTTGCAGTGAGCGGGGGCTACTTTTCCTTGCGGTGCACATACTTCTTACTGGGATAGCTTCTTTCATTGCGGTACACAGGCTCTGGACACAGGGGCTTCAGTAGTTGCAGCACTCGGGCTCAGTAGTTGTGGCTCAAGGGCTTTAGTTGCTCCTTGGCATGTGTGTCAGGAAGCATTTAACAGGAGGCTTCCTGTGTGCTGTTCTGGATCTGTCAGGAATCCTCTGTTCCTTATAGGCAAGCCTCTCCCGGGGCTCAGGGATCCAGGCATTTCCTTCGTTAGTTTTTCAATATGGTACCTTATGAACCATAGGGTAAAAGTGATTGTTTACAACTCTCTCTTTAATATGGATCGCCTATGTTTTGTAAGTCTGGAATTTTAATCCTTATCTTTGCTGAGAATAACTACAGTATATATGCCCACACCATGTTGATTAAAACACCTTTGTTCCATCAGAGCTTTGGTCCCGTGTCTTTCTTTCTTTCTCTCTTTCTTCCTCTCTCTCTCTCTCTCTCTCTCTCTCTCTCTCTCTCTCTCTATTTCTGGCTGATTTCCTGGAATGCAAAAGCCGGCTGCAACCCAGGAAATATTAGCCTCTCTCCTTTCACTTTCTCATCGTCGATTCCAGACCACCAGGTTCCGGTCCATTAAAGGACATCAACACATGTGGAATCTTCCCGGACCAGGGATCAAACCCTTGTCCTCTGCACTGGCAGGCGGATTCTTATCCACTAGGCCACCAGGAAAGTCCCAAGCAGGCTTCTTATCATAAACAGTGGGTCCAGAAAACAGCTAAAATTTTACTCAATCATGAAACTCTGTATACTTTGTACCCATGATCTGGAATAAAACAATGTCTGCTCTTGCTACTTCTATTCAATATTGTACCTGAAATTCTAGTTGGGAAAAGTAGGCAAGAAAAAGAAATAAAAGGCATCCATATTGGAAAATGTTGACAAAAGAAAGGACAAGTAAGTGGTTCAGTGGCGAAGAATTCACTTGCAATGCAGGAGACTGCAATGCCGAAGATGCATGTTCAATCCCTGGGTCAGGAAGATTCCCTGGAGAAGGAAATGGCAACCCACTCCAGCATTCTTGCCTGGGAAATCCCATGGACAGAGCAGACTGTGGGCTACAGTCCATGGGATCCCAACAGTCAGACAGGACTTAGTGACTAAACCACAATTTAAACAGTGAATTATTTCTGGGAAGGTCACCTTCCCTTCGGGGGAAGGGAAGGGAGGATGTCTTAAGCAGATTACCTCACTAGTGCTGGCCAGGAAAAAAAAAAACCTCACGGACTAATTGGCTTAAAATTCAATTCCTAGGATAGCCTGCAAGTACAATTAGGTTAGATATTAAATATCAGTGGAGCTTAGCGCAAGTCACTCCATTTTGCATTGATTGTTTCCTTTTTAACAAATAAAACCATCTCTATTTGCAAATGTCATTACATAGAAAATCCTAAGGAACCAACTGAAAAACAATTAGAACTAATAAGTTTCACGAGGTTACAGGATAGAAAATCAATATACAAAAATAAATTGTATTTCTACAGACAAGAATGAAATAAATAACTTCATTCACAACAGCCTGAAAATAATAAAAATACTTTGGAACAAATTTAACAAAAGAAGCATAAAAATTGTACTCTAGGAAATGCAAAGCATTGTTGAAAGAAATTAAAGAAGACCTAAATAAATGGAGAGACATCCAATATTGACTCAAAGCTTGTGCTGGATTCTCAGCATGGCCCTGTTCAGTGCTCTCCTGCAGCTCCCATCCTTCTCTTCCACCCTCTCTCACAATCCAATAACCCAAGATTCATGAAGGAAATATTGGCAAGATGGATAGTTCAAGCTTCCCAAAATTACACAAGTTTTTTTTTTTTAATACTTACTTATTTGGCTGTGCAAGGTCTTAGTTACTTAGGATCCAATTCCCCAAGGTAATTGAACCTGGCCCCCTACATTGGGAGCCTTGAACGTTAGCCACTGCACAACCAGGGAAGTGCAACGCAAGACTTTTAAAACCAACTGTACTTGACATGCCAGGAACTCTTCCTAGGAGGCAAGGGCATCTTGGGACAAATCCACGATGTCATTGTCCTTCTGGTATTCTAAGGGCGAAAGAATAAAAGAGACTAGTGTTAGTCCTGCAGTCCTATCTGACTCTTTGCAACCCCATGGACTGTAGCTGGCCAGGCTCCTCTGTCCGGGATTTTCCAGGCAAGAATACTGCAGTGGATAGCCATTCCCTTCTCCAAGGGATCTTCCTGGAATCAAACCCAGGTCTCCCACATTGCTAAAGAAAATCTTTAATGATGGTCCTGTGAAACTGGATAGGGCTCTTCCCTATATAAACATTCTAGCCGCTTCTCTTTGAATTCACGTCCGGGTTTCACCACTCTTACTATGTAAGCCGAGACCCTAGTAATCATCCAGGCTCCACCCACCCGAATAACCATCCTGATCCCACCTTCTTAGCTAACAACCCTGGCAACAAATATTCAAGCAATCCTCCAAATTTCCTACATCCCTCAAATAAAACATAGATTTTGCCCCTCATTTTAAACCCTTAGGCCCACACTACGCCGTGCTTCTCCAGGATTCCAGGTCCTGCTCTCTAATTAGCCGGGTTTTAGTCACTAAGTCTGCCTGGAAAATCCCATGGACGGAGGAAGCTGGTGGGCTGCTGTCTGTGGGGTCGCTAAGAGTCGGACACGACTGAGCGACTTCACTTTCAATTTTCACTTTCATGCATTGGAGAAGGAAATGGCAACCCACTCCATTGTTCTTGCCTGGAGAATCCCAGGGACGGGGGAGCCTGGTGGGCTGCCGTCGATGGGGTCGCAGAGTCGGACACGACTGAAGCGACTTAGCAGCAGCAGCAGTCACTAAGTCGTGTCCGATTCATGCACTATAGCTACCCCATGCACTATATAGCCCGCCAGACTTCCTCTGTCCATGGGATTTGGCAAGAATACTAGATGGGTTGCCATTTCCTACTCTAGGAGATCATCCCACCCAGGAATCAAACCCGGGTCTCTTGAATTGAATTACAGGCAGATTCTTTACCCACTGAGCTACGAGAGAAGACCAGTAAAACCTATAAAACCTCAACCTATTATTCCTGACAGTTCCAGCCACACTCCCAGTGCGTTTATAGACTCCGCCCCCTTGACTAACATTCCAGGCCTGCCCCTCAGCCAGTGCCCGCCCCCAACCCTCTCCAGGCACGGCCTCCTCAGAAATACCACTTGAAACCCCACTGACGAAAGTAAATATCAAGCTCCCCACCCACAGCTAATCTTGCAGCGTTCAACTACTCCAATAACCCTCTCTATGTCACCTCCTAGAGGAATATTCTAGGCTAAAACCAGAACGCTCCAATCACAGCCGAGCACGGGCCTCCATATTCACACTCATTGGTCCCACCAAGAGAAGTGAAGTTGCTCACTAGTGTACGATTCTTTGCGATCCCATGGACTGTAGCCTACCAGGCCCCTCCGACCGTGGAACTTTCCATGAAAGAGTACTGGAGTGGGTTAGCCATTTGCTTCTCCAGGGAATCTTCCCGACCCGGGATCGAACCTGGGTCTCCCGCATTGCAGGTAGACGCTTTACCCTCTGAGGCACCAGGGAAGCCCTCCCACCGAGGGGAGTAACTAACAATCCTGGGCCCGCCCCCTCAGAACCACGCTCCACTCCGACCACGCCCCCGGAAGGCCACGCTCCATCACTCACCCTCTTTGGGGCGCAGGCGCAAGGTGGCGCCGGCCCTGCGTACCAGCGCCGCCACGTCGGCCGCAGCTCGGGCCGCCAGGGGACGAGCTTCCAGCCGCGCCAGGAACTGTCTGGCGCGGGGGCCCTCGGGCTGGGGACCGCCACCGCCTGCGCGAGTGAAAAGAACAGATCAGGTCCCACCCTGAGTCTCAGCGAACCCTCACGGCCCCCTACGATCGAAGACCTAGAATTCCCCTCAAGATCCCCGAGACCACTCCTTTTCAGAGTCCCGAAGGTCACCGACTGTGCCTTTCACCTCCCTGGACCCCCGACTCTCACGGGAATGCCCGTGGACCCCCGCCTGCTCCCGCGATATCCCTGGCGAGCTATTTAACTCCAGCACTCCTGGACACCTCCGAACACCCTGTGAATATCTCTGGAGGTTTCTGACGGGCCCCCCCCGACACAACCCCAGATTCCAAACTCTTCCCCCCAATATCCAGAAGGACTGCGATTCTCCCAGATGTCCCAACAGAACACGGTCTGCTCCCTGTGGCCCAGGCACCCCCGATGCCCCTCTAGATGT